>NC_132945.1:8750000-10000000 GCF_034638445.1 Ciconia boyciana
AGAAGAAAGGCTTTTTGCCCTCTGTTTCCTTCACGAGAAGGATGATTTTGCAGTTAAGATGCTTGGCTGAGGCAGGCGGGTTGTGCTGGTTTCTGGCCTTCCCTCGTGCTGCCCACGGGTGAAGTCTCTGCCTGGGTAGGCTGGGTGATCCTTATGACCATCGCTACGGGCACTGGGACCCCAGCGTGGGCACAGCTTTCATGCTCCTCAACAGACAGCAGGATTTCGGGTCTTGGTGCTTGACCATGAGTTTGGAGAGACAAGTTTTAAGCAGCTTTGTCGGTACCCCAGTGAGGTGCTCACCCTGCACCCAAGGGAACAAGCATGCTCAGACCCTGTCCCCACTTAGCAGTGTTACCTGTATCTATATATCTGAGCATGAAAAAGGCTGTTGGGGATGCTGAGCACTCCTGCCAGCTGCTGACCTCCCAGCATCACCTCCATGCAACTCTGGGCAACCCAGGTCCCCACACCCCTTAAGCCAGCAGCAGGTTCTGCTGAGGTCCTGCCACTGAGCCTTCCCTGCCCCGTCTCAGAGCTCTTCAGGAATCCAACACTTGCGTGGCCATGCACCACCAATACAATAATTTAGGGTAAATGCAGAGAGGTCCTCACTGCTTACAACAAGGGACAGACCTCCTTTTCTCCATGTAAAGAGGATAACTCTGGGTTTCTGTTGGGGGGCAGAGGAGGAGGGCTGCAAGGCTGTACTACGAGGAGGGCTGGGGCACTGGTTTGAAGGCAGTCATCACGCCATCATGTAAAGTTGTTTTGAAAGTAGCACGCTGAAGGCAATGCTCTTATCAGATGTGCATGCAGCAAATGAAGGGTTGGATCCTGCTAGAAGCAGCTGGGCGCTGAGCAGGGTGCTGCTTTCCAGCAGTCCCAGGAGAGGAGGGTACACAGCGCCTTGTCGGGGCTGTCAGAGCATTGCAGGATGGAGTCGCTTTTGCTATCTATCTACCCACTCTCTCGCATCCTGTCCTGTGTGGTTAGAGCACTGTGAGCTGCAGTTGCAAAAGCTGGTAACAAAGCACAAACATGCCTGCAATCAAGTCAGCGTTTGACCTTGGCAGGTCACTGTGTTCCTAAATATAGCATCCAAATCACAAGTGTGGGATGGCACCAGGGTCTTCGTGGGAAGCAATTCAGTGGCTGAGCAGAGGACAGCCCGGGGCTGAGGCCCTGGCTGGTGCTTAGGAGCTGTGTAACCCCTCACTGTGCCAGGACTGTCCCCTCTGTGACGAGGGGAGCTTTGGGACGGGGCTGCCAGCTCCGGGGCCAGCCCCTCAGTGTCACTTTTGCCTTCCAGAGGAGCGAGTGGCCCCTGGGGTCCCTGCCCGTGCATGCCCATGCCCCGAGGGCTGCCCATGCACCCTCACCATCCAAGGGCTGCCTTGCTCTCCAGCTCGCTGGGGCTTCGCAGCCCCCACAGGAGCATCCTCCTGGCAGGAGTGGGGTGACCCAAACAGTGCTGGGGATGCACCAAGTCGGGTGGCAAAAGGGGGTCCCCTTGGCATCAGCAGGGCTTTGGACCCTGTCCCTTGGGCTTGCAGCCCTGCTGTGCATGGCACCAAGCCCACACACAGCCTGGGGGCACTGCCAAGCCACTGGGTTTATTCTTTTTTATCTTAAAATTGGCATTATCTTTGGAAAGGCCAGCTCTGGCCTCCTCACAGGGGTCTGGTCTGACACTGAGCTCCTATACCCTGTCCCTGCTATGGCAAGCAAAAAGCCATTTCGTGGTGGACATCCCCAAGGGCACCCCACACAGCTGAGGGCCATGAGGCCACAGTGGGGAGCAGCGCCTGCTCCCCAAAGTCCTCGCCCCATGCCTCAGCCCAATGGCGCTCACTGTCATTTTCCAGGGCTCTTCAGAGTTTCCTCTGAATTTAACACTCACGTTTGGGGGAAGTCTCGACATGAGAAACAAATCGACATGAGAAGTCATCACTTAATACTTTCCCCGAATCCTGAGAGTCGGGACTGAGAGTCAGCCAATAACGTGTGAAACCACAGCAATGAGCGTTGCAGAGAGCAGCAAGCAAGGGTTTGCACAGCTATTCCTGAGCCCTGGCTGTCCCCGGCAGACGAAACCTGTTCAAAGCTGTTTCTGGATAGCCACCCGTCACTGTTTCGCTGAAATGAAAAGAATCTGTAGGTAACGCCGGAAACCCTAAGTGCGTCGCCAGCCCCATTGCATGCACCTTGCTGGGGAGGCTGGAGCTGTCGGCAGCCTCGGAGGGGCTGCTGGGTTCGGGGAGGAGGATGGGGAAAGGCTCCGGTTTTGGGTACCCAGCACAAAACATCACCGGAGGGTTGGCCGGCTTGTGCTGCAAACCGGGAAACGGAGAGTTGCTAGTCACCAGCACCCTGACAAGAGAAACCGGATGGAAAATATTATAACGGGGATCCTGGCAGAGGTTCGTCAGTGGGAAGGGCAGGCTGGCAGCTTCTCTTCAGGAAACCATTGCTCCACGTCAGCAATCCAGCCCCCTGCCGCCCCGGCTGGTGGGGAGCAAGCCCTTGGGAGGCAAGCCCTTGGGGAGCGGCTGCTGCGGCTCAAGCCAGGAGTCAATGCCGGTAGCACCAGTTCTACCAGGAGGTGCTGACCAAGCTCTGGGGAAGGTAGAGCCCCGTTGGGCCGCCCCACCACCATTACTGTTCAGAGCCCGGCAGCCTGGGAGGACAGAGTTGCCGCAGGCCGTGCTGTATCAGTGGCCCCTGGGGACATGCTCTGTCGCTGCCTCACTGCTTCACATGGATGGTAGGGATGGGGAGAAAGACTCAAAATCCCCAAAACCCACGTTATCCCATGCCAGGGCCAGGTAGCATCATGGTTGTACATCCTTGACCACTTGGCTGCTGTAGGAACACGGGGAGCGCAGCAGAGAGTGGGGACAGCCTTGGGGAAAGAGGGGCATGGTCCAGAGGAACAACGGGCAACGGAGAGAGGACTCAACACCTGAGCGAAGAGTCTGCCTGCATGGGGTAACCCCAGAGAAGGTGAAGTCATCCCTTCACCTGGAGATGAGCCCACCACCAAGAAACCAACAGGGTTTTCTTTCAGCCCCCAAACCCTCTGAACATAAGCGTAACCATCCGCTTGCAAACTCAGACTGGCACAGTTCCTCCAGCCAGATAACACCCTGGTGAGACAATGGGAAAATGTGATCCATCGCTTGCATTCCTATTGACCTAGTTGAGGTATTTCCGCTGATCAGCAAATTGTCTCCACTTGTACTCGGCACTCAGAGTTTTGTTTACCGAGAAAATATCCGGTTGCCTGCCCCAGTGATCTGTCAAAGGCTGGGAGCATTTCTGAAGGCAGCAAGGTGAAAGCTGATGAGAAGAGAGTGATTTTTTTTTTTTTTGGGGTGCCTGCCGCGGTTTTGTGACGAGCTCTTTAAAATGTGCTGCTCACCCCGCATGCTCTTGACGATTAACAAAAGCTGGGTGCTGTGCAATACTAAGGACAATACATTCAAAAAGAAGATTTTATTCTGAGTCACAAAAGGAGTTTGACTGTGATGCCGTGGGAGGGATGCAGAAGGGAACCTATGAGAGAAACCTAAATTAGTCCCTTCAGCAGAGGGCCATGGGCAGAAGGGAAATTTGAGCTTTTCCACCATTTGCTTTGTCGCTTCTTTAGATTTTTCCCTCTCCTGCATCCTCTGAGTTCTTGTGTCTCCAGGACATCCCCATCACCAGAGAGGAAGAGCAAACAGACATAGCCAGAACACCACAGAAAACATCACCAGCATCCAGAGAAGGAAAAGTTGCGTTGCAGTTTCCGTTAATTTTTTACCTTGGTATGAATGAGGGAAAGCTCTTGGAGTTCAGAGCAGCAAGAAGCAGCCTCAGGGATAGGAGGAGGCATCAATACTTGTGACGGTCACGTCCCTCTGTGGAAGAAAAGAGCAGAAGATGGTGGTTGTAGCCATTGTGGTGGTAACGGCGGGTTGCAGTCCCATCACTTGCCGTGGCCTTCAGCCATGGAGACACCTGTGCGGAGGTCAGCGAAAGTCCCAGGCTCCAGCTGATGTGAACAGAGCTGTCCCAGGCTCCTGCTGCCCAGCAGGTAGATCAGAGCAGGGTGTGGAGCACCATCTCCACTGCATTTTCCCCAGAGATGTGAGGGGACATCTGCCCCTCCTCTGCCACCCTGAAGAGTGGCAACGAGCAATGGGAAAGAGCTGCAGGGGTCAGCACCAGGGTGCTGCTGTCCCTCTGAGCCACCCTGCTCCGAGGGCCATCGTCCCCCATGCCCCCTTCCCTCACCTCCCTGCCCTGCTGTACCACCCATGGACGCACCCTGAGCAGGCCTTTCCCAAGGGGATTGAGGTGGATGAAGAGCCGGGAAAGGCAGAAAAACAAGCCCCAGTGACCCCACAGAGGATGGAGGGCCCTGAAGGGCACATGGCTCTCATGCCACATCTGGGCTGCACATCTGGGTGGCGATGCTAGCCTTGCTGTGCTGAGCCACAGAGAGCACCCGGCCTCTAAACTGCTGATGCTGAGCCTTACCGAAGCTGTGAAACCACAAATCGCACTAGAAACTTCTTGCTGTGACAGCTGCACCTACTTCTCCCGGCTTCCTAAAAATAGAGCCTGGCGCGGGGAGCCCCTTGGCCACGGCCCTGCCAAACAAGCCCCTGCTGCCTGAGTCACAGCGGAAGGGAGCGGGAGCATCCCGCGCGTCCCCCCGCACTCGGCCAAGTGCCGAAAGCCGCTCTCTCCGGCACGGGGTGCGGGGGCCTGTGACCATCAAAGCCACAGTGAAACGCCCCAGCAAGGCTCTGCCCTTTCATGTTGCGAAAGGAGAGGGTAGGAACGGGGAAAAGCAAAACCCGCGGGAGGCTGTGGGGCTGCCAACGCCAGCAGCTGCCTCCCACGGCACGACATGACGGGGTAGGTGGGGAGGGTCCCGGCATCGCCTTTGCATGGCCCCTTCCTCCCCCGCCCGCCCCGTCAGGACAGGACCGAAAGGCAGCCGGGGCCATGTCTTCTGCATCCGTGTGGGACTCTCAAACAAAACAAAAGCCTTGGGAGGAGAGGGGGGATGCTGCCATTCCTCCCCACCCGATGGGGCTGAGCCCCCAGCAGCCACTGCTGCAGCCAGCTCCAAGCTCTTGCTGGGTTCCACGGGGCCAAACCCAGCCTTGCCGCGGCAGAGCCACCCCGCCCTCAGCTCCCACTGCCCTGCGAGGGTCCCTGGCCGTGTGGGTGGGACATGCCCATAGGTCAGGGTTTGCATTGTGCCCTAAGGAGAGTTTCACAGCTCTTGGCCAAAGTTCAGGAGGTGATGCCACGTGAAGTGCTGGGATGGGTGGGACCCCAAGGATTTTGGGTGGATTCTGTCATGGGAGGTGGGTGAGATGCAACCCGGATCAGCTGCTGTCCTGCACAGCCTTTCCCTCCGTAGCCAGAGGTTTGCAGTGAGCCCTCGCACTGGCTGAGCCCCAGGCTGGCCGTGCCTGCTTATCCCACCGGGGCTGCGTGGCACCGACACATCTTGCAGCAAATCATCTGGATCCTGACTGGAAATTATCAAGACATGGGCAATCTCCCAGGGTTGATTTGGCAGCCACTAATTTAATCTTCTGCCTTTCTCTCCTGCATTAAACCACAATCCCCCTGCCAAAGCAATATTAATGCGAATTACTAATCTTTTTCAAAACCTTACACACATTGACCTCCATAAGGCTCCCATCATAGGGCTTTCTTCACCACTACAAGAATCACCTCTGTGGCTTTTCACTGCATCCCCTTCCAGCCTTCACTGTCATTCTCCCCTCTCCCTCTGTTGACCTTTGGATCTCCTGGGAGGGTGTGCTCGTCCCTCAGGATCACTGGGATCCCCTTGGGGTCATGCACAGTGCCAAGGTGAGCAAGAGAGAGTGATGCTGCTGGCAATGGCAGGAGATCAGCCAGCAAGGGTGAGCAGCCAAAGGGGTGAGGGGCAGACAAGGAGCACTGCTCTGACCTGAGGGCTCTGGGGAGAAAATCCGCAGACCCTGCCTGGGACTAACCATCCTCATGGAGAAGGCAGCACCTGGGGGCAGGAGGGATCTGTGCTTGGGTGGAAATCCACATGCAGCCACGCTCTCTAGTAACGCTCGGTCTGAGAGCCCAACCAAGACGATGCACACACAGTCGGAGGCAGCAAAACCAATCTTGAATCTCTTGCAAAGCAATGCAAAGGCAGAGCAGCGTCGCCTTCTATGGCATGCAATAGATACTGCAATGGTAACCCACAGCCCTTTTGTCTCGGTGCTGTAAGCCGTGATGCTCTGAGCCAGGCGCGTAGGCGTCGCAAGGAGCCCTCTCCCTGCGCGGTGCCAGCCCTGCCGCTGCTGCAGCGTGGTGGTACGAACGCTTGCCCCGACCAGCTGGTTTGGAGCAGCCCCAGCCCCAGCTTGCTCCTAGGCCAGGCTGCAACGGCCTGAGCTTTGGGGCATCATCTTGATAACAAATCCATTATAGAATCCCTGTGAGCCTGCAAGAGACACGGCAGAGAGCGGATGCTAAAACAACTCTGCCATCTACTGACTTCTCTGGCTCCCCTCCCTGCCCTGTCCATCCCTCCATCCCTGCCGCACACGGCCACCTGGAAAGTTGTTGCTAAAAATGAAGGGCCTCTGTGCTGGGCCGTGATGCCGGAGGAGCCCTGCAGCCAAGCACACATGCAGCCTTGCCTGCCCCGCGCCCCGGGGGTGCGGGCACGGCTCAGGCTGGTCCTCAGGCTGCAGAGCAAAGGGCTTTGTGGGGAGAAGAGCAAACTAAAGCTGCAAAAGCTGCTGTCGACATAATAATGTTCTTAGTGCTCAGGCCAGGGACAAAACCTGCTTAAAGAAGAGAGTAAGTCCAACTTCCATAAAGCACTGATATTTCAGGAATTTCTCCGTCTGAAGAGACCTCAGCTGCAGGTTTTCCTTTGTGCGGCCGATGAAGCAGCCCCCGTGGCTGGCGTGTGGCTGGCCACCTCCGCTTTCCCCACAGTCCATGGGAGCAGGGCCAGTGCAGAGCCCAGGTGCGGTTTAACGCGTGCTCAGCCGAAGCGCTGGCAGCCACGGTGGGGAAGAGGAAGTGACAGCCCCAAGCCAGCCTGGCAGCCCTGATGCCGTGACCAGAGGCGGTGCAAAGCCTGGGTCCAGGCTGAGCTCTGACCGCACGTGGCTGGTTTCACCGACTGCCACAGTGGCATGGACAAGCCCCGGGCAGGGGTAGATGGCACCCCTTTTGTAGGAACTACTGCCTAAGCACAGAAACCTGAGCAGCAAGATCAGCTCAGCATCGCCTCGCTAGTAAAATTAAAATGAAACAACACATGCAGAAGTGGAAATAGAAGAAGGACATCCCTGGTGCTATGGAAACCATCCTACCGGCGTGGGAAAGTACATCCTGGACTAAATCCTGGCCACTGGGGCTGCTCCCTCTTTCCAGCGCTGCAAAGGAAAGGAGCTCCGGCTGCAGAGATCAGGGGAGACACCTGGCCCTAAGGACAAGGCTATGACTGGCACCCCAGCCCCAGCTTGCGCCTTGCTAAGTTCATGCCTTAGCAGTGCAGAGGCAGCTGTGTGTGATAAGTGGGAGTGTTTAAACACACCAGGAATTCATTTTCTCTTTTGCTTTCCTCTGCAGCAGAGTCCTGGTGTGCACTGCACGTGCAGGACCTCTACAGCTGGAGGTGGCTGGTGGGCCTGGGCACTGCGCTGCCGGGAGCACCATGGCCTTGGCCCCAGTCTGCCGCCTTCACACCAGTGGTCCCAGCAGCTTGGGGGGCTTCTGCAGAGGAAAATGGTGGCAGTGCAATGACAAGTGTCAAGCTTGCATCTCGGAGGCTGGAGACTGCCTCTCCCTGCAGTGCTCTGGGGATGCACCAGATGAAGGATGGAGACTTCCCATGGCAGTGCTGCAGTGGGATGGTGCTACCAGAAGCATCTATATGAGGGTTTTTAAGATGTTTCTCTTTCTAAACACTGAGAAAGCTAAAACCATGGTTGCTGTGTAGGTGAGCTGTTCCGCTAATACTTTATTTTCCCACGGGAGATATTTCCTTTTCAACACAGGTACCAGTGGCAAAAGGCTATGTTGCAGCTCGAGCTCTCCTGCCCACTGACACACCACTTCCATCACAGTCAGACACACTTGTCACCAGTAAGACCTGCTTTGAATTTTTTTTGGTCACTGCCCAGAGAGATGCAGGTCTCCAAACACCCTGCTGAGCTGTGTGCTAAGCATCCTTTCTGCAAAGGGTGCTGCACACTTGAAAATTAATAATGAGGTCAATAGATGCGGCCGCGCATAGCGCCTGGTGATGGTATGGCATTGGATATGCCAGCTTCAGCTTTCCCCTCTGCCCTTTTCAGCCCGGAGGAGTGGTATTTCCAAGAAGTGGCTCCAGCCTGGGTGAATCACAGCCCCGACGCACAAGCAGGGCATCTCCCGTCCTTCTAGGAACGCAATGGCAGAAGATGCTGCAGCCCCGGCCCCTGTGTCGCGCTGACGCTGGGAGCAAATCCGCTGGGGTTTCCAGGTACAAGTCACTCTTACCGGCAGACACATGGTGCTTCTCAGAGCTTGCAGCCTGCAGCCTGTTTGCAGAGGGCTGAGAGACCTCAGCTCATCTCACATTTACCACAGGGGCCAGGCATGCACCCAAGTGGCTCCTGCAGAGTGGCTGCATTGCTAGGAGCCCCACATCTGGCCCTGGCCCCTCTTGCGTGGCTGCTTCATGATGTGGGAGCTCTGCTCCGGCTCCTCTGCCACCACGCTCAGGCTGTGATGGGCTGGTAGCTGGAAGCCCCCTGGGAAGCGTGCTGAGCATGTCAGCTGTCTTCATCCTTCCCCGAGGTTTCCCATAAGGTGTGGACAAAGTTTCTGCAGAGCTACAGAAAAACATGGCTTGTTCAAGCACTCTGATTTAGGAGAGGATGGGGCTAATAAACTAAACTTAAGATGATTATCCACGTGCAAGGCCCCCAGGATCAAGTCACACCAGAGGAACAAGCTTCACCTGGAAAAGACTCCTCCAAACATATCTCATGCATAATAAATAGAACCCAGAGCTACGTGCCTCATGGGTGGGTGCTGGTGATGGGTTCAGAGAACAGATCCCAACATCAAATTGCAGAGCCATGGGATTTCAGCTCTCAGTCAGAGTCCCAGGCAGCACATCCCCACCATGTCAGCTGATGAAAGCTGGCCTGGGGACACCCAAACGCTGCTCAGAGCACACCTTTTTCTTTCCAGAGCAGCTCCTCATAAGCCCAGGCTGGGGGATACACTGGTCCTCTCTTGCTTCAATGAGTCACCAAAACCCAGAAGCTGTATTCCCTTTTAGCAGAAAAGCAACATTTATTTTAAAGTGGAAAACCTTTGGCCTAAAAAAACCCCACACACCTGGTGGGAGCTATCACACAGATATGATGCAATCAGAGAGGCTTGCGTGCTGAAATGGCCACTTGCTGCAAAATACAGTGAAAGAAACACCCCAAACACCCTGTTCAAGGAAAATACCCAAAAGGCACTAACCGTAAGGACAGAAAAAAGGACCATTTCCCCCCAGTATTCAGGGAGGGGAAGAAGAACGTGCAGCTATCAAGAAATTATCACCATTTCGCTGAGCCATAAGAAAATCTACCCACATAACTATTGAGTCTTGTCAGCCCAGTGACAGTAACATGGGGGAACCGTACTGGAAACAGGGCTAAGTGGTTTGAGAGAAAGGAAAGAAAACGCAGAGCACCTCCCAGCTGGTTCCCTCAGCATCAGCCTCCTCACGCCCCGCCGCAGGCCAGGAGCCGGCCAGGATGTGGATCCTGTTGGCCTTCGCCACCTGGGCATATAGATGGAGAGATCTGGAAGGCAGGACACTGGCTTTCTCTTGCTGCCTGTGTCCGGTTGCTTATGATACCTTAGATGAGTCAGCTGGTCTCAGTTTCATCACTGGTGAAATAAGGCATCTCTGTTGCTGGGAAGAGTAAAGATCCAGAGATGGAAACAGCCAAATATATTCAGTGGATATAGAAAAAAATCACTATGCCAGCTCTAATCTTCAGAGCAGTATTATTTCAGAGTGGATTGTATCTCGAGGTAAGGCTGCAGGATTAGCAGACCCCTTTTTTCCCCAAGTTGAGTCTGTTTTGCCTGTGGTGGTAACTGGTGAGTGATCTGCCTGTCCTTATCTGAACCCATGAGCTTTTTCGTCTTATCTGCTCCCTTTCTTGTTGAGGAGCAGGAGTGAGAGAGCAGCTGGGTGGGTGTCTGGCAGCCAGCCAAGGTCAACCCACCACAAGGTCCCAGCCCTCCCACAGCCCCATTCACTTTTCACTCTGCAATGCAGCTCCTGAGGAACGTCACTGCCCTTCCTGGCTTCCTGACCAGTGAATTCACCCTAATCCTCAAAGAACTGAGCTAAATCACTACAGCTAATAATTACGTAGTGCAATATTGAGTCTCAGTGCTGGCACACACACACACCCCTCCCATCTCTACTTCACGGTCCCCTGGATCGTGAAGGTCTGTGCCAGTGCCACATGATGCAGAGACAGTTTCTAAGCGACAGCCTGGATTTGGTGCAGGACAGCAAATTTCCCCCATTGCCTCCTGCGGTGTGTGAAATAACAGCGGAGCGTGCACGCAGCTTCTGGGACGGTTGTCAGGATCTTTGAAAAGGGGTCTCAGGTTTTTTTAATTAGTTTTGCAAGGCAAGAACATCAATAGAACTGAAAGTAGGTTCACACCACAGCCCAGCAATGCAAAACTATAACGAACCACAAAACCAGGCAATTACACAGTCTTCTTCTGATGTTTACCAGGTTCATTTTCCAAGCACCGGCTGCTGCTGAAAACAGCCTCAGTGGTAGAAATGACCTCTTGGTCTGCTATTGCCAGAAAAACCACTGAGCTTGTCCTATATGGTAGAAGCACATGATTCAGGTCTTTAAGAGCCCTGGTCTTCAAATAATCCTGCAAGTGTGCCGGTGCAAACGCAGAGCTCTCATATCACCTTCCCTCACATACCTGAGCTCAAAGGGAGAAGATGTAAAGCAAGTTTTCCTCCCTGCATGGCAAGGATGGACAGGCATCTCCCAGGAGAATGGAGCTTGAGGTTCACCGTGCCTGCAAAGAACTATATGGAAAGGCCATATCTGATTAACAGTAGAAAATGGGCATCTCTTAGACCCAGCTATGTCCTTTTAGCCCATTTCAGGAGCTGCCAGGCACTGTCCCTGCTGAAATCCTGACCAGGTTCTCCAGGTTCTCTTTGGTCACAGCCAAAGGCACTATCACACACAGCATCCAGCAGAGGAGAAGGCGAGTAACCACAGACACCACCACAAGGCCTATGCAATGTTCCTTCTTCTACAAAGCTCCTAAAATAACTAGCTGCTTTTATTAAAAACCCCACTGAAGTGACGTTGAGGTAAGAAGCAAGTTGCAGTACTCTGTCTGAAGAACGGAGTCTGGGAGCCCACCCGGACACACTGATATTTGAGCTGTCTCGGCCATGCCACAGGATCTGGAGCTGAAACCATCTCTACCCATAAGGGATGGTCAAGTCCAAGGCTGTGTGTACACTGAGGTGTGCAAGCTGAAACCCCACTGGGCGCACACATCGTGGAGCCATGCCAGGTCTGGACATGGTGCCCACCTTGATGCAGGGACACTTTTCCAGGTCAGGAGAGGAATAAGACCAAAGAACTTTGCAGTGACCAATTCCTTCCTCTGAGCAGATTTCCAAAAACCCTGAGAAATCCCTCTCCAGCTGCATATAAGGACTCAAGAGGAAGCACAATTTACAACGCCTTCGCACAGGTGAGGACGTGCCCACCCTGCCTCGCATGGCACAGAAGCAGCAACATGGCCTGGAGGATCGTGGGGCATCTGCAGCCTCTGCTCCCATGTCCTCTTCACAGCCTGCAGATAACTGGTGTCCATGGGATGGGACAACTTTTTCCTCCTTCCTAGAAGGAAGAGGAAATTTCTTCCCTAACAGCTGCCGCTACAATCCTTTGCAACGTGGTGGCTCCTGCGGGGTGGCAAGGCACTAGCAAGTCATTCATAAAGTTATGCCTCAGGTAGGAAAAAGGCCAGAGCTCTGCATGGGAAATGAGACGCTCTTGAACTTACATAGCTGTCATGGGGATATTAACATACAAAATTAATGAAGAGCCCTTGAGCGTTTCATACATCAGCCCAGCATACAGCCTCGGTGAACACCAAGCGCCAATGCTCAGCAGCTCTGGAACGTGATTAAGGCAAAGGAAGCACTCAGCAGAAGTGACTCCTGAATTGCTGTGTCCCTAACAAGGTTCGGCGGTGGCGGGGCAGAAAGTCTCACCTGGATTGGCAGCACGTTGACCAGCAGTTTTGGTTCACACATGGTGTTAGAGGATGCCGGATGGGGTTGCATGATGCTCAGCACACATCATTACGAGGGCTGAGGGCTGGGTTACAACGCCAGACCAACCCAGCTGGACCTCAGGAGACACCAGCATAAAAGCCATCCTACATTAAGATCAAAGATCCAGTGCCCACCTCCAGGAGTAGCTGATAATCAAGGAGATTAAGGACCCACCTTGTGCCAATCGAAGTTTGTTTGTAACTTCCTAAACTGGGGGTTGCATCCAGGGAGCTGCATTTGGAGAGGCCTGGGCGTGCTGCCGTCCCCCGTGGTATCCCTGAGCTGGGAGCACCACAGTTTGGTTACATGCTGCAACAGAAACACTTGTTCTCCCTTGTTTCACCTGTCTGTCTGATCCTTGCCGAGCTGCCCCGCAGTTTTCATTTCCTTAGCAGTGGGAATTCACTTGTTTTATGCACTTCTTCAAGCTAAACCTGGTGGGAAGTTCGGTTCCCACACCGCGCCATTTGACAGCAGCTCTGGGACACAGCGAGGCTCCCCGGAAAGCCGTGGGAGCCGTGGGAGCCAGGACCTTTGGAAGAAGAGCTGGCTTGCGCGCAGTCTGTTACTGCCTCCTTTTGAGGACTAAGGCATATGCAAAGCACCACACCTGGAGCACGCATGAGCTTTGTATTATCCCTCTTCCACTGGGCATTGTATGTGACTTTTCCAAATATCTTCTTGTTTCAATCCATTTCTTATTCTTGTGTCATTTGCTGTCTATACAGCAAATGTAATGTTCAAAGACTGCAGCAGCAGCAGAGCGTGATAAATGTTAAAGTCTTTGGGATCAGTGAGCATCTTTTTATTCTGGGCATCTACACAGCAGATTATCTTTGTCCTCATGGAGCCTCCTGGAACTGCCATACTGGCATCATGACGTGACATTTGTCACCTGCCTGTCTGCCTGTCACTGCACCACAGATCCGTCGCAATCACCAGCAGCATGCTGAATCCATCCACAAACGTGTGGCAAACTTCATTGCACGGGTGCAAACACATTGCATATCCTCAGGCATGCAAAGTACTGCTAACAGCACTAATAATCTCCAAGTGCTGTAATATGCAAAAGCAGCCCGAAGTGACCCTTGCTGTTTGACCTGCTCCCACTCTCCTTCCGCTGCAGCCGTGGAAGCACCGCAAGGCGGGAGATCCTGCAAAAGGGACGAGACACACACAGCATTTGCACAATCCAAAGACACAGGGGACTATGCACACCTGGCGAAAACCTGCCGCAGCCAAAAATATGTATCTAACGAGGCCGGACCAAGCATCCTTTCTGACTGAGCCATACTGACACAGCTGGATTTCCCAATTTAGGAAGAAACGAGTATACGCCTCAGGAAGAAGAGATGCTCGTCCTCTGACCCTGCCACCTGCACGCCAGCAGCACCCAAGTCCAATGCACAAGCCCTGCACATGGTGGAGTCTCCCTGCAGAATGAGTGATCACAGACAGCAAAATCACCACTGTGATGTTGTTTTCAAAGAGAGCAGCTAGGAATGTATTTCTTTTTCTGAAAAGAGATTTAGGGAGGTCTAAGCTCTAAACCAGGCCCTGAGAAGAAACAAAGAATAATGGATCATGTTTATCCAGGGAGTAAATGGCAGCACTGAGCGTTCAGGAAATGCAAGACCAGACTCATTTCCTACATGGAAAATAACAATATCTTCTTTCATGCCATAAAGACTTCAGGCTCTTGGTATTTTTACTATATGCCAGATGACTGAAATAGAGCTACTTGAGTTCAGAGCCACCAAAGAATTAGGCTGAAGTTACTGAAGCCATTGCTTTGGCTGAGGTTTCAGAAGGGCTCTTAGAGAAGTACAGAAACAAACCAAATCCAAACGCAGTCCTGCAAGAAGGGCTCTTAGTTTCACATCCAACCACATTTGGTCAGTGAAAACCTGAACACTGACAGTTCATCAGCTGCATGATTTACCCAAACCTACTTCTGAATAATCATAAATCATAAAAGTAGCTGTCAGCTGAGAGGCAGTCTCAAGAACACACATCAAGAGCCAACATAACAGCTTAAAAAATCCTGCAAATGCATAGAATGATTTGACTCATTTAATTGCTTAAATCAAGCCAAAATCCAATTTAATAACACCCTTATATACAAAGAATATGTCACAAATAATGCGTCAACAGAAATACATGTTTAACACAAAGAAGTTAAACTGGTTCTGTGGCAGATGCTCGTTTACATATGTATTGATTTAATTACAGATTTCTCTCCCTCCTTTCAAGATTGCTAAAAAAGATTCAGAACACAATCCCAGAACCGCTCAAACTGAGCCAGATTGACTAGATGCACTAATTTTTCCCTTTGGTTGTGCCTGCAGAGATGCGCAACATTCCTGCTCTTATTGACATAAACAAAGTCGGAGGCATGGGCAGGACTGCCATGGCTTAAACCCCTGATGCACCGCTGCATGCGAGGAAGCGTGTATCTGTTTTCATAAGCATAAAAGCCGGAATCAGGCCAGAAGATCCTTGGGTTTTCAGGCTGCATCAAAGCAAATTTCTGTGCATGCTGCAGCTGTGTATATGAGAGATGAGGGGGATGGATATGCACAGGGGAATAAACCTGGCTTTAGGTTCCCGTGCTCCCCAGTTTGCAAAGCTACAGAAAACATTTTTCCCACGGAAGAGCGATAGAGAAGGCTCTTATTTCCCTGAAACCCCTCCCTTCCCAAGTGCTTCTGCATGGAGACGTGCAGCAATTCTCATTAGTCACTGGTATACAGGTTTTTTGTGCCCTACAGCCTGTCAGTGCCTAGAGTAAGACCAGCCTGGCAGCCTGCTGCAGCCCGGGCAGCGCCAGCACCCTGCGGGACGATGCCAGAGCCGCTTCCCTAACTGTCATTTCTCACCAGTATTTCCAGGCTGCTTTCCTGTGTAAGCAAGGAAAAACAAACCTCTACTTTTTGGGATACCACTACACAGCCTGTGGGCAGACAATGGGTTTCCATGCAGGGAGGGGGTCACCACTTGCGCCTGTGCTGGGAGGATGCTGCACAGGGATGCCCTGCGGGATGATGATGCATGTGCATCCCTCGACTCGCTGCTTGCCCGTGGCTGTGAGCTCCAGCGTGGCTTTGCCTCCTCATCCTCCCCGTTGTTGCACCATCCTGTGGATGTTCCTGCGAGACAAGAGATCCGTAACAGCATGTTTTGAACGACAGACACAGAAGCCTCCTCATCAGACGCAGCTCATGCTCCAGCCCTGCCCAGGTGTGGACAGGCATTAGTCACACGCTGACCAGCTTTATTCAATATGCCATCTTATAGATAATGTATATGGATTTTATGCCTTAAATCCATCTACTAAACTGAATCCTCTATATTTTTTTTGCAAGAAACGGGACAAACAGTGCAGCCGTGAGCTTGGTCCAACATATTTGGACAAACCTAGAAAAACAGTCCAAATTGCCCAGGGCAGGCGTTGGGCAATCATTTCAGGCTCTGTCGGCTAACGTAGACGTCAACAAGAGGGTGCTTAGATCCTGCAGGGAGCGGAGTGGAAACACCCCCTGCCCGCCTGCCCCAGCCCTTTTACTCAGAGTAAGTCACCCACCTTCATGCTACGCAGCAGCCTCGGGAGCTGTAAACCCACAACGCGGCTCAGTCCTTGATGCTGTTGTTCTAGCAAAGTACCTGTATGATTCACGAGCAAAATAATGCCTGGCTGCTCTTTGCACACTCACAATCAGCAGTCATTGGTGCAACCTTAGGCAGGGCAAAAAGAGTGTTTTGATGCTAATCTTTTCTTAAAACATGGCACAAATCCAGCACCAACAAACAATGTGTGGTAAGTAGAACTGTGATAGTATCACACGTCTCAAATTTCTTGGTTATGTGACAGCTTGACTGATTTCCTTAAAAGCCAGATTGCCTTAAAATCTACTTATTCTACCTTAAAAAAACCACCTCCTTTATGCATCAAAAAGTCCAGCTGGAAGACTTTCCTAATTGCCCATCATTTTTAATTAGCCCTTGTATTTTTCTTTGGAGTGATTTGAGTACAGTCCCCAGATTGCACAGAACGTTCCTCACACTGGTGAGCTGCACATGGTGACTTTTGTTAAATATCATTTATCCAGCACGCACTTGAGACTTGGTGATATTTGGGTACTTCCCAAGAAGCAATATCATTCTTCCCTGCTCTTCTGAGAACCTGGCTTTTCTGCATTAGTCCATACTGCTCTACAACCTACACAAATCGAGAGGTCCTGGTTTCCAGACCCAGCTAGATGTGGGGGCTGCTCTGTGGGTAGCTGCATGGAGTCCATGAAGCTTTGAGACAAACAGACTTTCAAGGCTTTATGGCAACTAATCTTTAAAGACCAAGAAAGAGTTGACCTTCTGCAAGACCAAAGCAAATCGTTGGCCCTTGACCACATCATTCAGTGGTATCTGCAGGACTTGGGTCATCTCTGAGCCTACGAGCATGGTGCAACAGATGGAGCCCGTGCGTGCAGGGGTGCTTCTCCGCTGCTGATGGAGTCACTCGCAGCCGTCCAGGCACGGGGAGACAGCGTGTGACAAGCAGCCAGTACAGGATTATTTTAGGCTGTGCTCAGCATCAGAGATGCCCTTTGGGTGTTTGGTACGTTCAGTTTTCTTCCATCCGCTCAATTTGTTTTTTTCATATAGCAGAGGGATTTACCTAAAGTGACACTTCTCTTTGGTAAATGTGCAGTATTGGGAGCTAATGCAAATGAGTCATAATGCTGACTGTAGAAACTTTTTATTTTAATTGTGGGAGAGAGCTGTTACTTTATCCCTATCTCAGGTCAAAGGTAGTAAGCAGGAGATGAAATACTGTTTGCGGGGCCAGCCTTGCCCATGGGAAGCAGTGCACCCAGCTTAACCCCCACCAAGAAACCAGGCTGCAGGGGCAGCGTGAAGCAGCAGCATGGGTGCTGACAAGCTCAGCTGGGTTCACGGTGGCCTCTTGCTGAACTGTATTTTGTTTAACACCACATTTGAGCTGGCTCGCAGCCAGTTTGGGTCAGCCAGCTCTGTTATGGCTCCAGCCACCTGAAAGCATCCTCTGAGGTGGCCCGGAAAGCCCTGCAACCCTGCACCACAGCCCAGCCCCTGACTTCTCACCCCTCGGCTGCCTTTGCACCCCCTCAGCAAAGAAACTGCGATCTGGATGATGTGACCACAGCCAAGTTGCTTGCACAGCAATATTGCCAGCGTGGTAAGACGCAGTCCTCTGACACAGTGAGTGATACTGAAACAAGGAGACCATCTTCCTCCCAGCAACCAAGGCATCAAGAACACTGGTTTGCACCAGTTTTCTGCTGAAATCCTTCAAATGTAACGATATATGATAACTTGGAGGGGAGTACCAAGGTCTCAGTGGATCAACAGCTAAGTGGATCAGAGCCCTGAGCCCAAAACATGCAGTGCGTTAAACCAGACAGTACAGGAAAACAGGGCTGATTCACAGATTGCAGTGCAACAATGCTTTTATCCTTCTCAGGAAAACGCCTCTTCCAGTTCTTTGGGGTTTTCCATCATTTGTACTAAGGCCACATGGGCACTTAGTCACAAATCTGCCTAAGGGGAAAAAAAAAAACCACACACATGCACACACAAAAGTAAGGGGCATTTTTACTGACACCAGCTTTGGAAGAGGCTGGCAGAGGCACCAATGGGGCAGGCAGGTTTGGCTCCGGTACCCCTCCGTATCGCAGCTCCGGCTGGGGCGGCTGCAGGCGGCAGCACCAGCCTGTCCGGCTCCTCATGCCCGGCGGCAGGGCTGGCAGCCTGCGAGGCTCCCCGGGCTGCTTGAAATGAAGGAAGCAGAGCCAGCCCTTCAGAAAGGGATAGAAAGGGCTTGGCTCGGGTTGGCTGCCATTTTCCTGGGGGGATTTGGGAGCTCACCCACCCAGGAACAAGGAGCTGTCACATTCACGAGTGAAGGTGAAGGCCTCTCTGGTCAGACCGCAAGCTCTTTCCTACCTGTGCTTCTGCTCTCCATGCTGGGGGGAAGGATGCCATGAATTCACTGTTCTCTTCCCCCAAACTGCTTGCTTGCTTCAATGCTTTGAGAACTTTCCCACATGAACCCCTTTTGAGATTATTTTTCTTGAGGAAGAAAAAAAGAAGGAGGAGGAAGAAAAAAAGAAGGAGGAGGAAGAAAAAAAGAAGGAGGAGGAAGAAAAAAAGAAGGAGGAGGAAGAAAAAAAGAAGGAGGAGGAAGAAAAAAAGAAGGAGGAGGAAGAAAAAAAGAAGGAGGAGGAAGAAAAAAAGAAGGAGGAGGAAGAAAAAAAGATGAAAAAAATATTTTTGATACATGCAAACATAACTCCTATTTCCTGACCTTGCAGCATTGCGCAGGGCACAGATCACACTTTTACTTCAGACAACTACAAACTCACCAGTGCTGACATGCCCCAGCCAGATCTCAGCCTTGCCGTGTGGCTCTGAGCCCCTCACCAGGAGCAGGACTGTCCTGCTTGGCAAAGCCTGCCAGAAAACAGGCTTAAAAACCGCAAGACAGTCAAAAATTCCAGTAATGACTGGGTGTTTACCAAAGGCTACATGCTACATGGGTACATGAGGTGTCCCTTTCTCACCTGTGATGGGGCAAATTAATTGACACCTGAACAAAAATGAAAGCAACAGCAGCTTGGGTTCCCTTCTCTGAAAAGGGATAAGGGATATCAGCTCCAGGGTGAGGGCCACCGGCTATGACCATTTTCCTGGGTGACATTGCTGTTGGCATCACTGGGAGATGGCGGTCCCCTGGGCTGGGGACTGCCAGCCCTCTCGAGTGACCCCAGAGACAGCCCAGCTCCCCAGCAAAGCGCTGCCACCTCCAGCCCGAGTGCACACGGGAGAATGTGTTTCTTTCCGCTGCTCATCCAAAATTAGGAATAACATAAATGCAAATGTACTGTCACATCTCCGTCATGTTTCTGGGACATTTCAGAACTAGGCTGACTTCAAGTAAAAAGCTAGGCTGATGGGGAAGAGAGGCAATGAACGCCCAGAAAAGGCCATGTAAACTGTGGCCGAGTTACCCAATAGCATTCCTTCCCCCTTTTTTTTTCTTTAATAGCAAAAGAATCTCTCTTGTTTGTCATTGCAGTCCAGGACTATTTTTAACACTGCTAATGAGTGACTAAAAAGGGGTGGAGTAGCTAAGCCAGCTACGCTGCTCCCAGCCACCCACAAGGTTTATCTGACCATCAGAGGAGGAGCTGGACCAGGGCCATCCCGCACGAGAAGGCAGAGCAAGGCGCCTGCAAATGCGAGATGCGGGGAAGAAAATGTCTGTGTCCTGGGACATGCATGGTGAAAAAAAAATGTACAACAGTTCCTTGCAGCTTATTAAAAATTTAAAAAAGCCCCAGACTTCTCACAGGGTAGGTATGTCAAACACTTGAATATTTTTTCTGCATTACTCTCTGAACAGGGCTCACAAAGCATGTAGTTTGCATCTCATCTGCCCATCAGAAAAAGACAGGAGAAAAAACCATCTGTGCAAAGAAGTTACTCCTGGACTAGAGCTTTAGAAATGGTACCCAAATGAAGGCAAATAGTGGTTTCCCACAGGGTCAGTAAATTACCAGCAAATGTAACACCCGGCCCACGTTTGTCCTTCTGAGTGGTCTCTGCAGAGGTTGCGGTCTCTGTGCTAGCGTTCGGGGAGTCGGAAGCTGTTTAAATGAGTACATCCCGCATCCCTTCTCCTCCTGTCACCACCATGATTGCTGCATTCAGAGGAGGAACTGAAAATAACCGTGGGAAGTACCAGATGGCAGCTGCTGAATGCAGCATGCCGTCTGCCAAGTCCTTCTGTGCAAAAGAGCACACGTACTGAATGGGAATGAAGAGAACCTCACTGGAGCATGACGGCAGGATGGCAGCGTCGGGACCGCAGCGCTAGCCTGAGCAGAAAAGCAAGAAACACTCCACTCTGGACAAACAATACTGTAGAGGAATATATATACATGTATATAATATATATAAAAAAACCATATATAACAGCCTACCTAATGTAGGGAACTTCTGTGAAATGCTCAAACCTCTATTCATACTAAATCATTAAAGGCAAATTGCACTGATGGGTTAACTATGTTTATTGCAGAAGAAAAGTAAGATGCCTACGAACCCAGGCACGCTCTGGTGCATGCTGCTGCGGGGGCATAAGACAAAACGCCGGAGCAGCAGAGCCTCTGTCCCCCAGCCCTCTACCCCAAGGTCACCATTATTCTAGCAGCCGGCGAAGAGAGCCAGCACCCGCACGCCCGGCCCGGAGCCTGGCTCACAGTGCTGGCGAGCAGGGTCCGGGACGAGACACCGGCCCTTGGGCTGCCCGGGCACTTGCTCCCTTTCCCCAGGTCTGCCACACAGCTGGATGGCAAGGACGCAGCGTTGCCAAACCTTGCAGCAATGGCTCAAAGTGTTCCCATGTCAAGGCAGAACCAGTGATGCCTTGTGTCCTTGCAATAAGTGACATGCATTTAAAAACAAGGGTCTTTTTCCCCCCACACTGTCCAACCCCACTTGGTTGATTCACCAGAAACATGGGCTTTATAAGTCACCTTGAGTATTCCCAGCTGTGACATGCACAGGACCAAACTGTTCCAAGAAGCAGCACATCTGAAGAGCATTTAGATATACTGTTATATGTCTTTTCAGACCTTAGAGCTAAATTATGTGAGCATTTTCTTTTAGGAGGTATGGCAGAAGGAGACAAAAATAATTTTTCAGTATTTTGAAGCAATAACTTCACTGGAATTATAACACACACTAGTAAGGCAGGTGTACAGAGTACAGCTTGGAAATCTTTGCTCCGGCCCATAGAAGAAGTCAGATTATATTTCCACGTAGCCTTGAAAATCAGAGAATTAAGTGCTTTGTGGATGACAAAAGAAAACTACTTGGAGAGGTATTCCTAAACTTAAAACAGAAGAAAGGCAACTTTGTAGAAATATTAAACACAAGCAATTTTTCAGTGCTTATCTATAGGAAGACAGGATGTTGGTCTACCTTTTATTAATTACTTAAAATGGTTCCTCTTGTATGTGATCTCAGGTTGGTCTAGCTCATGTACATGCTACAGCAAGTTTGTATGATACAAACTAGGATTTTTTAAATTTTTATTTTTAAATCAGTACCATAAACACCTAAAGTTGCTGAACTCAAATTATTCATAAAATTCCACAAGGTGTTATAACTGAAGTAGACCAGTGGCAGCACAGATATCCTGTGTAAATAGAGCCACAAAAACACTTAACCAGCTAAGGATTTGTCTTATAAACCACAAGCTCTAGGATCTCAAAGGTCAACTTTCCTTAAGCAACTGCGTAGAGCTGTCAGATAAAGTTAATTGTGCTCCTTTATATTAAATTAATGTATAGCTAATGAAGAAGGAAAAAATAAACCCAAATCTTTTTTATCCTTAGGATTTACAATAAAGGCTAAGCAGTCTCTTACTGCAGGGATTACATACACAAGCCTAAACATCAGTCACATGAGGTTTTACTCACAGTAGCTTCAGCAAACATATTTGCAAGGGCAAGCAGTGAAGCAAAGTGGGGACCTGAACGTGCAGGATCGATGCACAGCTCATGGCTGCCACTTCTGCTGCACGGAGGAGCATCGAGACCACATCCCATTCAGCTCTTCTGAGGTCGGTGGGATGCAGTTGCCGTGAACAGAGGGATTTTTGCTTGTTCTGGTGACACAGCCCTTCAAGCTCAATAATTTAAAATTCAACCACACAGGGTTTATTTAGAAAAAGAACCTTTTATACCTGCAAAGAGCCTGGGAAAATAGACCATTCCCACCTCCAGCTTTTTGCTCAGGGGTATTTTAATTGCATCCAGCGAGGACCCAGATTTCCTCCCAGATCTAGTGTTAATTCACTGTTTTCTAGAGAATGATTATACATTATGAGAGGGCAAAACAGAGCCTTGGGGCATATGCATATTATATAGTTTCTGAAGAATGTCCCTGTGAATTGCAAGTATGGTTACAAATTACTGTACTTCCAAAACATAAATATGATAACGTGCTTTGCTGACCTGTGGTTGTCCTGAAGTCTCTTGCCCATGGTCTAAGACTATTTTAAAAAACATAGAAATATCAAATCAAGATAAGAAGATGCAGCACTGAATTTGTGCTAACTGCATCCCTGCAGTTATCAGTTATTAACTGCATTGATAAGAATTGTGTTTCTTATCAAGAGATGGTAAAAGAATAAACACAAAAAGATTAAAAAGTGCTAAGAGTCCTTCCGGAGAGGGCTACATGAAAAGCCTTAAGTAGACAATGTTTCTTCACAACAAACATACTGTCAGGTTTAATACCACAGCTATTAGCAGTTATTTACCGAATAGAAAAAGATGATTTTTCATTCCCCAAATAGTAAATAGTACATGTATTCTTCCAACTGAGAGAAAAAGCACAGAGTAGCTGCAGTTCATTTCTTCTTGATTCACAGTTGCAAACAACAAAAGTTCACAGCAAGAACTTTCAGAATAAAGTAGAAACATCCAGTTGCTAAAAGTACAAATCTTGTCTTCTGTCATGAATCTGAATACCTGAAAGACACAGCAGTATTAGGACAGTCAAACAGCGTAGTCCATGCAATCTCTTAGGATGTTGTGCAAACAAAATTGCACCTTTGGGTCTGATGCAAGAGGGCCCTTACTAGAATAACCAGAACCACCCCTCCAAAGTAGCCCCAAAATATTGCACATCAAAGAACCAACATCATGGTATGACACAGTCTCAAGAGACTAATACAAATATGGAAGCCTGAATGCTTTGAGAATAATTTCTTAGAACAACTCTCCTAGCAGCGTGGTGGGTTTGCTGGTGAAAACTGCAAATGCTAGCACATGGGTCCAACAGGGACCTCAGCCTGAAGCCAGGTGCTTGAGATACAAAGCAAGGGGTGTCCTATCTTTATACGATCTGAAACTTGGACAGCCAGGGCAGAATAGGTGTTGTGACATGGCAGGCTGATGGTATAACCACAGAAACTAAGGTAGATGGAGTTAGAAAATCATACATCTAATTTTAATAGAATGTTTTCCCTCTTCTCTGTTAATGTAGTTATGGGAGGGGGTGTGTATATCTCAGGGAAAAGCAAGCTTTTGAAATACAATCTGGAAGCAACCAAGGAAGCATCTTTAATTCTGTGTTCATAAGCAAGGCAGCTATCCTTCATAACTGAGTATTAATTTGTTCCAAACCGGCTGGTTTCATCACTCACCTGCAGTGGCATGGCTTACACCGGGATTTTCCGAGCCTTGGTAAGAGCTTGCTTTCCTCTCTTAAAAAAATAAAATACTGGAGATGAGCAGAGATTCAACACAGAGCTAAAAGTAGGCAGTAGCTCCTAAAGAAACCTTGTGCTTTTCCAGCCCAGCCTATAGCACAGGTGCTGGGGAGCTCTGTGCTGTCTGGCACAGCAATATACACTTCCATAAATATAAATATCAGCTGTTCTTAAACATGACACAGCGCAACGAGAAGTATATTTAACAGATAGAGCCAAGAAACAGGGACTCCCACAGCCAGACTAGATGCACACATCCTAAGGACTTGCCAAAGACTCCCTGTGAACATGGGCCAGCCATTTCTTATCTGTTCTTTTTGGGTTGCTTGATAAGCACATGTACGGTGTTACACATGTGGTGTTATGAGGCTCCCCGAACATTCAGAAAGGCCCTGTAAACATCCTGAAAGAAAAGGCCTTAATCGGCGATGGCTGGGGACCATCAAGCTGTTTAATTTCCTTTTCAATTTTTCCCTACTCATTTTCTTTCTGAAATTTTGAACAGAAGTCCACTGTTGTTAGCACTGCTTCCCTTTTTCGATCCCAAGACCAGTTTCATGAAACATCTCCTTTTTTGGAGGAGTTGGTTCCTTGGGCTCCCAAGCCTTGATAGGCTCACATTGCCCCCTTGGGGGAAGAGGGCACCTAACCTTGTTCTTAAATTAAATCCTAGAAGTCCAGACAGTGTCTTTAAAGTAATTAGACTGTCATTTACTAGCTGCAAAAAGTCTAGGGTGCATGCCTGTGCAGCACATACATACAGTCTCAGCTAAATCTATCCAACTACATATCAGGAGCAGAAAATTTGTATTCCAGCTGAAGACATACACACTCTCCCTTTTCCATGCACAGACACAGACAGGCATTAGACACTCTAGCAGGAATAAGTTAGCAGAACACCTACAGTTGGGGTCCTCATAACAACATAGCTTCGGTATAGCCTCAAAAGAGGAACTGCGGATAAGACTGCCTGCAAATATAAACCATACTTTTAGCTCGTGTTCTGCCAAATTCCTGCTGATGCAGATTGGAAATTGGGTAACCCGTAGGTATTTCACAGCTGGTTTTTTTCAAAACCTAAGACTCAGGATTGCTTCTTCACGTGCCTGGTCCTTTTCATCTAGAAGCACTAGGTAGGAGGCGCTGTATTTTTCCAGCAGACTCCCTAAACAATTTCACAATCCTTTTTCTTGGAGACCAGTGCCAAGCTGACTATCTGGGTAACGCCCAAAAACAGCAATGCAGGCGTACCCTAACAGGGCACCAGGGCTCTGGATGGGAAGCCTGATCTGGGAGAGCTTCTCAAAGGCAGAAATTACTCACAAGGGAGCAATTTCATCCAGCAGTCCTAGATGCTGTGGGGATGTAAGCTCCCAGGAAATGGACTTCAGTCACCAGCCGTCTTTATTCTGTGTGCTGGCAGTACATAGGATTGGGATGCCTACTAATTGTTAATAATAAATAAGCAACAATCATTGTTCCTGCATGAAATGCATTAGCTCTGGGAAATCTACTGCAGAGAGCAATTGCAGCCTTTGACACGCAGGGCAGCAGTGCTTAATGACAGGCAGCAATTAGCTGGGAGACAAGGCAAGGCTGGCCCACCAGTCCCTCTACCCTAGTCCTTCCAGCTACAGACAGAGACTGGGGAGGGAGAGAAATCCCTGGCCTTTCTGGTAAGGGCTGCAGTTTCACATCCGGTATTCAGAATATCTTTAACACCCTACACAGAAAGATAGGTTGCTCAGGGCTCTTACCTGGCCACCGCTTTCTGGTCATAATATGGGAGCATCTGGTACACACCATACCTACTACCTATAAGGCAGAGACTCTGATAGCAGTGAATAATGTTTATATTCACTTAAAATATCTCCCTAAGGTAAGCCAGAGGGTAAAATATTGTGCAAGTGGGCAATGCATATTTTTTGATTAAGCTATACTATATAGCTAATCAGTCCCAAGTACCACAGTACATATCATGGGTTATCTATTGAAAAAAATTTCTATGAGCTGGGCTGAAGACGGCTCCAATTTGAGAACCTTAGGAACAGACTGTATTGTTTTGTCTCTTTACATAAGATGCCATCAAAGAATAAAGTGATAGTAAGTATTTCCTTACCTCCCCCAGGAGCTGAACTTTGACTTATATTTTGTAACCTAGCAGGTCCAGTCATACAAGCAGAACTTGAGTGTTGCTTCATGGTACATTCTTGCATGGATGTTAAGCACCTTTCCTGTTGCAGAAGACCAAGAAGAGAACCGTATTTCCTGTCAGAGATCGGTTCATCTGCCACGTGCAGGTCAGGCAAGGCATGATGATATACCGAACTGGTAAGACTGGGAGTCCCAGTCGAAGGGAAGGGCCATAAATCTGCAGGTTGAGTTGGATGACTCCGCAGAGCTGATGGCTGGTATTGGCCTGCCATACCAGCAGCAGAAAAATTCAGACCAGAATTTGACATGTTTGTTGCAGAAGACGACGGATATGGTTTGGAGCAATGTGAAGAGAAATTCCACTGATGGGGAGACATGCTATCTACTTAAAAAGAGAAAGAAAGCATCTGAAGTCTCATCAGTTCTTACTTTTTTTCCCAAGGCAAATTCCAATGGACTTCTAAGGGAACACTACCAGATTGCATATTCATTTTTACAGAAATATATATTCACTTTAGTGCTGCTTATCTTAAAAATCAACCACAAATTCATACTAAAAGGAGACTAAACCACCACCACCAATACTTTCAAATAAATATTACATGTGTTTTCTTACAGGCCACTAGCATAGGCAGGTTTTTAACAATTGCAAGCTTAGACAAATATATTTTTGCAAAGACGACACATTAAGTCATAATGCACTTAACGCATCTGACAGCAATGGAGACTCTTGGCTGGAAAATGAGGACCCAGTCCTGCCAACAGGCCCACGGAGAGCTTGGGAAGCACCCCAGAAAGCACAGGGCTTTACCTAGGAAGTCCCAGCTACATAATCCAGGGCTTTGCAAGCATGATTTTCTTGCTTTCTGTTTGCGCGCAGTTCCAAATTTAAGCACGCTGCATCTTAAATTCCTTAGTGAAACCTAGTCAACCCTAACACTACGCTCATGCATGGAAAGCAGCTCACCGTTCTTCAGGACAACAGTCTCGCCCTTGTGCTTTGTGCTCAGGTCTTGTGGGTTCTTGGCATTGCTTAGAGCTCTAGAAAAATGTTCATCTACCACGCTGTTAATATCCCCTTGGAAATACGTAAATACAACACTCTGAGACCCCCATTCTGTTTTCACAGGTTCTTTGCTTTTACACAGTTTTGGAGAGAGCTTCCTTGTTTCTTCCATTTTCAGTAACCAACAGCCCCTGCCAAAAAAAAAGCCAGACCTGTCAAAGAAATACTATTCAACTTAAAGTGCACAGTCAGTGGTGAGCCCATCTTCCTCCTGAAACTGGTAGGGCCAGAACAACTGTTACTAGTAAGATTAGATTCTTTGTCTGGGCTTCTGCTTCTTCTACACACCTTTTCTTTACTAATTTCCTTATTATATACTTCTAATATGAAATACTTTACAATACTGAAATATTATATACTTTACCAATACTGAATATACAATACTGAAATAAATACAAACTGAAATACAAAATGAGAAACCTTGCAATAAATGTGCGCTACATGTTTCAGAACTGTGATGGGAGTGCATTTTTCCCAATCAGACAAATTGAGTCCAATTAGTCTTTCACTTGTTCAATGCAGTATCTTTTGCTGGCGAGCTCTAAGTTTGATATAACTGTACAATATGCAACCTTAGTAAGGGATACTGCATCCTGAAAGCAGTGAATGGCTCAGAGGTGCAAAGGGCCTGATGGATACCAACCTTGTATGAGTTACCTGTCAATACAATAGCATCGGCTCTATTGAAGAATAAAATGGGCACATCTATCCATCAGCTGTCATTTCTCATCCCTGCCTTCATCCTTCTTTATAACCCTGGGCTTAGGACCTAGCACTGTGCAAACATACCCTTGAGGATGGAAGTGTGCTGAAAGACCTGAAGCACTTAAACAAATAATTCAGACAATATAGAGGTGGCATTAGCCCTGGATGAAGCTCAGGGTGAACTTACCAAAATGCTTTATCCAATTCTGGTTTTTGTATTGTTCAAAAAACATACTGACAAAGTGAAAAAAAAAATTAAAGAAAAAATACTAAATGGAGCTTAAAATAATAATAACTTTAGATAAGGTAAAATTCGAAGTACCTTGATCACTGTCAGCACACACCCCCACAAGGAAAAGACTTCCGAGAGTAATTAGTTTCTCAACCTGTTAGAAAAAGACACTCAGATTAAATTACTGGAGATTCAAATTACGGCAAATTCAAGTAAAAAAAAACCCCAACAAATAAAAAACCTTTTCTGTTTGAAACAACTTACCTAGGAACGTGGTGGGTCTGCCAGTTGCTTAAAACTTTGGTAGCAAGACTGCTAAAACACACGCTGTAGCTCAACCAGAAGTTATGGATTTAAGGCAGGAATTACTCTAAAATAGTTTGCAGGAAGTCAACAGAAGACCATAAGACTCCTTTTTGTTCTCCTTAAAAATCTCTGCTGCCAGATATGGTAAGAGTAGGACAAGGAACGTCACTGCTTGCCCTGGAGAAGCATCGTTTTTATGCATTTGTGCAGTTTCTGGCCGCAGGGGAGCTAGTTCTACAACCAGAGCTCATACGTTCTGCTGTAATCAAAATCATATTTAGCAATGCTCAGGCTACAAATGCAGTGAGAAGTGCCTGCTGTTTCTATTCAATTTTCCAGTCTCATTGTCAGCTCATCACACCGCATAGCATAATTGATTTACCTTGGTAGCAAAAAGAAGGCTGTTATTTTTCAGAGATCAGGGAAACCTTCGGCTGATAGCCAGCTATATCACGCAAAACCTAATGAATCATTAGATTTGTGTTTCCATCCAACTAACCCTGCAATACACAGTGTTGCTTAACCTATTCCGATACATTTATCTGATTTCTTTTCTAATCATAATCCCCCCAATCCTCAGAAGCTTCCTAATAAACACTGCACTCATCTGTCTTGAAGGGTATTCTGAAGTATCTGCAAAGGCTTCCTCCGAATGGTCTCTCAGTGTTTCCTATACATGAAAAGACTGTTCAGGCTGCAAAACCAAGTACTCAGACATTAAGAAGTACGCAGATTAAGGTTATCCAGCCATAACCCATCCCCTTTTTTATGCTTAAGCCTTCATCTACAGACTTCTTGTCCATGTTTATTATTTGCTTCTATGTCTAGTTTTGCTTGTTACCCCTACCTCCCGCATATTCTCTGTTCAGTTTCCCCCCTTCATGATCCCTTGCTCAGCAGGCCCTAATCCCCTGTCATCAACTACCAAATTACGTTCAAACTCAAGAGTTTCTCTGTCCTCATTTTCGGATTTCTATTACTTTGCCCTGTCTGCATCCTTTCCCTAGCTCCAAACCTGAACACAGTGGAGGAGATGGGACACATACAGGTTGGTCACCAGTTAGGAAATGCAAGGGATTTGTAACAGTCATCTGATTCAGAAGACCATCTTTCAGAACTTTAAAACTGACCAAACTTTCCCAAACACAGAAACTTAAACTGAAAAACCTTCCTCCTGATTTACAGGCACCTTCCCAAGGCACATGAGGTGAGCAGGAACTAGCACAACCCAGCCAAACAACTGGAAGAACTTCAAGCACAGGAAGAGACACTATTTTTTCCCAGTCTTGTTTTAGAAAGGAACCCACTGTTTAGGTTAAGAAAGTTTCTGGTTGCTCAGTTGGAGGCCAACGCTTGCCATGGAAAATTCCAACCCAAGCGGTGAAAGCTTGGCAAAGTCATCAGTGACCATATGGCCTGAGAAAGGACTACATCAGGCCGTCTTGCCAGCAAGCAGCAAACCAGCTCTTCCTACACTGCTCCACCACTGCACATCAACATGCAATTTAAAAAGCATTAGCTCTGGCCCAGAGGTCTATTTTTCCTGTTCCTCACTCAGTGCAAGCCAGCCATTGCATCTTTGTACCACTTTATTAACATGCTTAACTTGCTCGTGACATTAATTGTAAGCTCTTTTAGCACCGTTTATTGGTGTGTAGCAGCTGTTACGCTTGTGTGAATTGTGACCACAGTAGTTATAATGCTAGAAAAATGATACATTTTTTAAAAGAAAGAATGGTCATTTATCTATTTTTTTCTCATTTCCCTTAAAAACCTCTTGCGCTTTCCAACAAGTAGTCATAAGAAGGCTGGATATAACCTAGGTTATATCTCAGTCCTCTCAGTGATCATATGCACATGAGGAATCTAAGTGTCCCAAGAGTCAGGACTTATATTTTGTGCACTGTGGTCTTCATTACCTGAACTTCCCATTCTTCCATCTTCCAGCAGGAAGTCTGCAAAAAAAGGCAGAAATCCTTCTGATTTTTGTGTTTGCCACAAACTGCTGTCAAAATGTAGTAGAAGTGGAGCTCACCATGAAACGGACTCAGCTCACCCCACACTACTCTCAGAATGGGTTAATTATGGCAAAATAGTGCATGTAACTGTCCAAGTTATTTGTCCTTCAGGTGGGCAAGGATGCATGGTCAACACAGGCTTAAGAGACATGGTTGTTGACTGCTCATCACAAGTGGCAGTATTTTACAGTATTTTTCACATTCCCCACGCTTGCTAGTACTATTAATTTCCCATCACTGTAGTATCAGACAGGGAACTCTCTGTTCTTTATTTCATGCAGCCCAAACCAGTTTTAAAAATAAATAAAATAAAAAAATTTCCACTTCCCAAGTATTAAGCAATAATTTAACAAGCAGGCATTATCTTTCATCAAGTATCTTTCAAATAAGGGAACATTTGAGAAAGTCAGTGAGCATATGTTGAAATTATCATTGAATCCTCCTACCTTAACTCACTGTCATGAGCAGTGTCACACCAGTAAGGTTTTCCAGATGTAGGATGGTCATGCTGTGTCCAACAGTTTGGGATCCTTCCCCCGGCAGGCTATGTGCACTCTGCAGTGACTACAGGAGGAGACAAGCAACGTTCATGAACTCCCTACATGCTTTCTAGCCTCTAGCTGTGAGTGAACTAGGCGTTTCCTTCAGCCTATCTGCTAAGAATGCATGAAATGCACTCCAACAAGTCAACCAGGTTAGGAGGTTTCAGGAATGAGGAAAATCGGATTCTAAGTAGGGTTTTTTTTATGACAATGTGTACACAATAAAGACGACAGTGTCTGGACTTCGGAAGAGTTTAGTGTAAGATGATAAACAAGTTATGGCAAAGAACCAAACTTGGCCAGGGTCAGAAAGGACTTTCCTATGCCAGGTTATAGCATATTCAGCATTAAGTGTGTAACTATAAACATCTGCAAGAAGGAAAAGATCACCTGTCTCCATCCATAAGCTGGATAACCAATTTTCTCTCTCTTCGTCACTGGATCTGTTTAAATGACTACAGAAATCTTCAGAAAATAGAAATACCATTCCTGTTCCGTAAGGGTGGTAGCAAGCAACAGATAGTTTGGGGGTTTTTTTGTAGTAAGTTTACCAAAATTACCAAATTGCAGCCATTCCAGAAATGCTGAATTAGGGTCAAATTTGTCAGTCTCAGCTGGAAAAATACACTGGGGAATGAGTCACCAAGCTGGTGACATTGTCTTTTATGCAGTAGCTTAAGAGTTTGTTTACTCACCCAGAAAGTAGGAGAGCACAATCCAATTCCCTCTGCCTAAATACGTATGAATCTGCCCTCTGCCATCTCCCAGAACAACTTAACTACTAGGCTGTAAGATTTCCTGGGACAGTGCTTAGTCTTTTACTGACACACTCTTTGCATAAACACATTTTCATTGAGACAGACTGGATTCCAGTCTATCAGCAGGGCAAGTGCCCTCAACATCAGTCATTCGTGCTTTGATCCCTTTTTCTAAACTGTTTCATACAGCAGAGATACCTTCTGCTAAAGCTTTTCAAGACCTCATTCAAGAATTTCCTCTTAGGTAGGCAGTTAAAGCACTCGTAAGGTTGTTAGAGGGCATCAGTTTAAAGCTCCTGGGTGAACACCCCAAAGAACTACTGGGTAAAAATGGGATCATCATCCCTATTCCTTTGTAGTTTATGAAACAACTGATTTCCAGTGCTCTTTAAGCATTCAAAATGTTAAGCCTTAAACAACAACAACAAAAATTTAAATCTTCATTTCTAACAATAAAAATTGAAGTTCTGCTTGTTCACCAAGAAGTCTGAAGTTCATACAAACAAACCCTGCGCACACAATCTCAATTGTAACTATGGTGTCTGCAGTCATTCCTCCTGCTCCTTTTCTCTTCATGCAGGGTCCATTAACACACCAAGCCAGAATGAAGTCTGAGACAAAACCCACGAAGAGGGAACAAATACCATGTCCCACTGTAAACACTTACAGTTCCAGCGACATGCCTACTGGACTCCAGTTGGAAAGCTCTGGCATGTTAACACATAGGCTTTATCAACTGAAGTCACTGGGCACCAAGTGCTATGCTATCTTTTACTGAAGAAAAAAGTAAGACAAATACATTATCTCAAAACTAACCAGAAAAGACTGTTTTGTTCATGAGTTTGTTTATTAAAAAGGTAGTATAAAACACAACCCCTTTAAGAAACAAAATTGAAGACAAATCAAGGGATTCTCAGATGCTGTCACAGGACTAGGTATTATTCAAATTATTTTTTTTTTTAATATTGGTTTTCTAAAGGATGACAATGATCAATGTAACTTACTGAAAGAAAATAACCTGTCAGAAAAATTGCAAGTCAACTTACTGAAAAGTTTAATCTAACAATATACTTTCATGTTACAGAATGAGCAAAAAACCAATTTGCTGCAAAAGATTTCATAATTCTATAAATATTTTACAGAACTTTCAGAGTATCCTGACAGTGAGACTTCAAGCCTTGTATAATGAGCACTAAATTACACACAAGTCAAATCAACACAAATACACAACTTACATAATTCATTTATCATACTGCAGTATGTTTCCTCAAATTCAGAAATAAAAATAAGAATTTAAAATCCAATTAAAATCTATAGGTAATATATTTTTTTTTAAGAATTTGATTAGGTTATACAGTTCAAGAATTCAGGGTATGGATATTGATTTTACTGGAAAATTTAAAGGCAAGTTTGGGTTTCTATGAAGCATCCAATACCTTTACGTTTTCTTAAGTGAATTAAGCTAAGTATCTGTAACTGTAAATAGATTAACCTTAACTGAATAATATCTACGACATGTTTTAGCTAAAATGCACTGCATTTAACATACTAATGTTTTAAGTGAATTGCAATCCTTATACAAAATGTAAATTGTACGAGGGACTGAAATTCAATTAAAAAAGTAATTAAAAAGTCAGCAGGAGAAACAGAGAAACATTTTGATGCAAAATGAAACTAATTCTCTCTTTACAGCTGTATATGAACATTCAAGAACCCGCTACAACTTACGTGCCTTTTCTTTTGGGGCTTTTTGTTTCCAGATGTCTACCTTGGCCATGCTCCTCAAACCATGTAATCTTTGATGAACACCTGTAACTCCGTACAGTTACCTTGCCAGCAAACCACTAAATAGCATTTGATTGTAAAGCAAACTACAAATATATCTTGAAGCTAAGCAACTGATTTTGTATTGCATGGTTAAGAAAGTGATTATGTATGCCAAATTATGCTGAAGTACCAGTTAGTTAATACTCTTTCCCTGCTGTTATATTTAAGTAGTTTCACATCCATTTTGTCACACTGTGCAAATTAGTAGAAACAGCTATTTCTCCAGTTCAAAACTGAGCAACAATGATTATCCACAAATTGTTTCAACCTGCTGCTAGTTATTGTTTTCATAATATACAGAGGGAAGGAGGCAGCTTTTCTTAAAATGAATCTCTCACCAAGCCATGGGATGAAGGAACATGCAGTATACTGGAACACTGGAATAGAACCTAAGAAAAATCAGGAACTGAGCAAAAAGTTTAATTTTGTCACTTCTAATGAGCAAGACAAATCATTAGAAAGCACTTTAATTAAAGAACAAATATAGTGAAAATTGCATTGGGGTTTTAACTTATCAATTTCTTTATGATGATGCTCAGTCAGAAAAAAATGTAAGTTTAAAAAGCTTGTTCAGCTTCAGATTTGTTAAAATTTGGTATTAAACTTTACTGCTCTATACTACAAGATTTTCATAATCATACTTCAAAATAGTAATTTTAACTTGTGAAAAATTTTATTATATGTTCAGATTAATTTATAAAAATTTGCATTATTTAAAAAAGGAAAACATCAAAAGAATTTGGTCTCAGTGAAAATCTGCTGAAAAGAAAGTCACAGCTGCATTAACCTCTCCATAGACTATTAAATGCCTCAATAACTCAATGAATAGTATATAAAAATATATTTTTACATTTTACTGGGGAATAACAGAGGTAGACGAAAGGAAAATACCAGTTTGAGTATAATGCCGCACTTCAGAACAACATATTTTCATGGAAAAACAGCTTTTATTTTCTTAAGAATCCTAGTTAATAGGAAAGCCAGGAAAGCATTTGGTCTCAGTCTTTGTCGGTGCTCTACTTCAGTGTGAAGTCTAGAGGAAAAGGTGAAAAGACTAACATCACGTTTGACTTTTGAAGCAAGCCAATCAAATTTGTACATCAATTGGAGAGAGGAAGGTTACTGCACATATAATGATTCTTTATTTTTCAAAGTCTTTTTTCAAACACTAACACTAACCTTATTTTTTATATCTGATACCATGATAAGGCTTCATAGAACTGTACAATATTTATACATTTGTCAATAGTTTCCCTATATCAGTTGCAATTCCACTGTAAAACAGGTGATTTAACTGTGTAGAGTGTTATATGACTAGGCTCTCAAAAAAAAAAAGCTAACAAAACACAATAGTCTTAACAGATCTAAAGCCTGGAGTCTAGAAGCTGGAAGAAAAAAGGAGCACTGAAAGCAACACCCACCACACTAAATTACATCCTTCATATGCCAAAACCTTCAGCCCTCAAAGGTCTGTGGTGCTTATTACCCATAAAAATAACTAAGGCAGAACCAACACAACCCACAGAGGTAATCCGAATATGCCACTACGTGCAGCTACACACCAGGCAGTATTTCAGAGTCCCTGAACTGTTCAAACACCTGTTTTGCTGAAACGTACAATTCGCACACTTGTAAAGATGAGAAAATGGTCTTTCTTAGCTGGCAAGAGTTACAGCTCTTTTTTATAATGCAACTTGAAATTGGAAATTTGTCACGCCAGCTTATAACGAGTCCCCAGACTTTTAAACCCTGAATTCAAATATCATCTCTGTTGTAAAACCAGATATTTTGTCACAAAAAGATATAATTTATAACCACAGTGGCAAGTGTTAACTTTGATGCTCTGGTTGGCATAGCTACCCATACATATCAATTACATATTTTAAAAAAACCCAAAACAAACTTAGTGTACCACATAGACTTCTGGAGAAAAATATAGATGGTAATCTCAGAGCACAAAGTTTGAAGATACCAATTTTCAGAGTATTCCAAATACTTCAGGATGGAAATATAAGAATTAGCATCTATGGTTTCTTGCAATCCAATATGCATTTAAAAAATTCAAAAGATCCTCCTTACAAATGTGCACTAGTAACCATCCATATGAACAGCATGCTATGAATTTAGCACCAATATTTTAATTGTTTAGTGCCTAAATCCATATTCTTCCATCCTTAGGTATGAAAATAACGGGATTCTAAATGAAGAATGACTATGCCCAAAACAGCTCCCCCAAAGTTATTTTTGAAAGCCTGCCACTTATTAAGATATCTAAAGTTAGAAAGTCTTCTAAATCCTTGCTTTTGGAAATATTTCTAAGAGGGATAGCATTTGCTTTTTCCATATAAAAGAATATTATTTGAAAGCATTTTTTCAAGCATTCTAACTTTTGCACAACAAACTGTAGTTCAAGTTGCCAAAAGCCTTTAAATTTTATAAAATATGGGAGATCCTCCCCACTTTGGAGAGCACATAAGGCTAAACTAAAATGTTGAAGAGAACTCACGCTCATCATCTAACAAAGTTAAACAAAAACCTTTACTGTAATATTAAAGCAAAAACTAAACAAAGCCAACACATCAATCAAAAGCCTATTTTGCATACCTACTGCATACAGACCATAAGAGTTTAAATCAGTCTTATTTCATTATGGCCTAGAATGTGTGTGCTCATGCATTTCTAGTCTCCTTGACATAATTCCAGCCTCAACAGAAGATCTAAGAATCAACAGAAGATCTAAACAGGGGAAGAAAAAAATAATTTACTGGATGCTGTGATTTAATAACATATCTTCACTCAGCTTGCCTTATGTTGGCTATGGCAACCTTGTTTGTTTTCCACTTCCTTTAAGTTTGCGACTTGGTACTACTCTTATCATTTGCTACTTAATGCATAGCAACATATCCAATGCATTCACCCTATGTGTATCACAGCATCTGTTCCGTAAAATGATCCAAAGTACTCAGGACAAGAATCATTTTTGAGGATGAGATACCGAGTTCCAAGGGGTACAGTAAAATTAACAGTAAAATCCACAAGTCTTGTAATAGCTTTGCATTACTTAATTTACACACAGTTACATGAACTTAAGAGTTGGAACATATTTCACACTTACATAAAGAAACACTGACAAGCATAGTTAGAACAAAAGAAGCCTGATGAGTTTTACTGCATTCTTGGCAACTTGAGTTACTTTACCTGAACAGCCAATTAATACAAACTTTTAGAATCTCATTAAATACTGCTTTTAATGAAAACGTCAAAGCACACAGTTGATGACATTCTAATATGCATATATTCCTATGAACATTGTCTGCAGTCACCCTGAAGAAAGGGATAAACTCAAACATCACCCTAAAAACCATGCTTTCATAAAGCATTAAAAATGTTATGTATCTGCTTCAACATCACTGCCTACGAGGCTGCTGTCTGTAGATGGAGCACCATCTTCATTAATGCCCTCACCATTATTCTCCCTCTTATGGGCTTCATCATTTACATCCTTAGATGTGTCATTAACTTTTGAAGGTTGTCTGCCTTCAGGCAGTTTAACGCTACTTGTTGCGGAATCTGAATCAGATGTAGGCTGCTGCTCCTTTGCATCAGGATCCTCTAAAAATGATCCCCACACCTTGAGCCTTTCTTCCCTTTCTCTTGCAGTCTCCTCCACCTATTAAAAATATGTTTATACACATCATTACAAAGTCATACTTGTAAAAATTAGTATTTACACAGATAAAATTATACAAACATTTATATTGCAGTAATATCTCAAGACTTCAATAGGCCCTGTTGACTGGGAACTAACGATCTGTACATACAGGGCTAATCCTCTAAGTTGACATCTCCAACACACAATTTTTAACATCAAACAGGGCCTTTAAATTTTTGCTAAACTGAATAATTAAGGATGATTTTTTTTGAGACATCCTAGCAGTTTTTGACAAGAAGCAAGATGGGGCAGGGGTGGGAAGGGTACGGGGATGGGAACACCAAGCACTTCTCAAATTAAAACAGATTTTCAGTTTGGAAGAAATATTTGATGAAATAGGACCATGAAAGGCTACCTGATAATCTGTTACACCATCCCATGTTTCAGCACTGAGCTGACGGCCACCAAACCACCTTCCATTTAGAGTTAGCTTGCACAGATCAGCTTCTGTTGCTTCTTTAAATGACACAGAAGCCACGCCATCAGGGTGTCGCTGTAAGGAGAGACAACTTCCATTTAATAGTTTTCTAAATAGTGTATTTATTCCAAGATCTTTTGGATTGTCTTACAAAAATCCACCAGGATATAGCTCCGTCCTGATCATACACAATCGTGTTTGAAAAACTAAATTTGCAAGTTTACACATTTTGTTCTATTGGTACACAAAACAGACTTTAACACAGAAAACAAACAAACATTTCAGCTAGTTTAGCTACAAATAAATGTATTTATAAACTTTCAAACTTGTGACATGTATCCAAGTTTGGATCAAGACATGTATCCAAGAAGAGACAGAGTTTCCCTTTACATAGGCTGAAGTAGATAGGTGCTTAAAAATTAATTTCCAAAACAGCTAATTTTAAAATAGTGGAAGATTAGGTCAAGTTTCCATGGAATAAACATACAAAACCAAATAAAAGCTCCACTCATATTTAAAGAATCCTAAATGTTTTGGACATTTACACATCACATCAATTCTGCCAACACAACCTGTAAAAAATACCTACATCAAAGATGAGAACCTTCTTTACTTGACCAAACTTTTCACACTCTGTCCGCAGATCTTCTCTGATTTCATTTAGGACTAAGGGATCCTCCTGCAAAGCAATCACACAGATTAGATTAAACAGAAGCACTTACTTCTCAGCTTTATTTTTGCTCAATCACCAATGGAACGCATCTGCCAATCTATTAAAAGTTCATAAATTAAGTGTTGTTATGCTGCATTTTCAAAGCCACTTGCGAGTTGGCAGACAGTCCTTATTTGAATTTAATAAATGCTACTTATTAACAAGGCTTTTGTGCTGGCTTCTCCATTCTAACACAGTTACTGTCTACTCCCCTTTCCATCCCAAAAAGGAATAGTCAGGATACACACAGTGAAAAAGGCCAATTTGAAAAATATGTATCTTTGTCTTGCTTTTTGGAAACAGATGAATGAATTTTAAAGAAATGCTTGGCACAGGAAAAAAACCCTGCCCAAACAGTAAGTTTAATTTTATTCTCATCTGCCTAGAATTTTGCTAAAATTCTTATGGCAGAAAGTTCAGACAATGCTAACTACAACAGCACAATTTACAGTAGCAAACTGCATCTTCCTACCTCAAAGTCCTTTGGGTGAAACATATTCCTGATAATAACGATGCGTTCATGTCGCATTCGAGTTGCACCATCTTTCTTCTCAGGCCTCCAATCCAGCTGTCTAATGAAATGAAGCAACAGTAAGAAGATATTGTTGCGGCTCTCTTCAGTTTCTACAAGTATTTGTTGAAAAAAAATCATTAATTTGGCATTTCTTGCAATACATCAACTAAAACATGTATTTTGACACAAAGAGTTAAGTTACTCTTCTAAAAAATGCAATAATAATCCAGTTTTACCACTTCTCCTACAAAGCAGTTGAGGTGTTAAGGTACTTAAATGCTCAGAGGGGCTATAAATTATCTTAAGAATCAAAGCATTTTCTTAAACATTGAAAAAATAATCTTCAAGTTTTAATTCCTTCCTAATATCATCTCAGCTACAGGAACCAGCTGCTGCCAAGTATAATAAAAATGTCAATATTTTACCATTTTTTCCTAACTTATTTTGTAAAAAAGGAGATCCACTATTCCCTTTGGTAAAATTTAACTGCTTTTATTTCAACAAACATGCAGTAGCACCTTGAGTCTTACATAGGCATTGCTGCAAGATGTATTTTGTTCCACAGTGTACAGAGCCACTGCCACAAACTAGCAATGTAACTCAGGGCATATGTTCTATGACTTTGCCTTCTCACAAAAAATGACTTCCGGTAGCAATGCCTACTTCATATCCTATTACAAAAAAAGGACACATGCACTTACACTTCTAAATCTCAAATCTTATATTTGCGGGGAAAAAAAATCTTGTTTAAGTTCCTTCTTGTATCTGCTACTTCAGCTGAAGAAAACCTGGATTTCCAATGAAGGTAGCAGCAAGTAAATTATGCTCTTCAACTCAAATGGAACACCAACTGAAGTCAGTTTATTCACACAAATTGCTGTCAAATGCAAGTTCATTATTTTCATACTTCTCTCTCCACACTGGAGACTTCTTATAGCAAGAACTGGCAACGTATCTCTGAGGCAGACATATTTCACGCTGCTTTTATTTTTAATTGATAAGATGTCAAGTAGACTTTGTTCCCTTTAACTATGGCAAAATACTTTTGCATTACTATTTAAAATGTTTAGTGGAATGCTGCTTTCATTAAAATATTAAGTCCTATATACTTCAAACATTTTTCTTCTTTAATCTGCATCTTCTTGGTTCCAAAAGGCAGAAAAACAATTTTTAAGCGACAAAAGCAATGAATCTAGCTACAATTAAAAAACCCAGCATATCTCATACCAGAGAGAGAGGTCTGGGGGAAACTTCAGAGATATTTTAGTATTTGCCCCTATGGAAGCTAGCATCTCTTGTCCTTTGCAACGAGCAAAGTATGGTACAACATGTGGACACCCAGAGTGTTATTACCTTAAAAAAGTAAGCCTAGATATGGTGACAGGACTTGCACACTCTCACAAACTGGGGGGGGGGGGGGGGGGGGGGAAGTCTTTTATCTCCCCAGAGTTGTAATACTTTCTTCTATAACTGAAAAGCCCTTGGTTCCCTACATATTATTTTAATGTGTCAATCATGAAGTTCCTTATGCCAACATTTAATTTAGGGGTTCCTCCCCTCCAAATGTGTATTATTTAAGCTATTTTGCTGTCGATTTTTGCATAACTTAGCACTGCGTTTGAAAGAAAGCAGCTTTACTAAAAGCACTTAGAATTCAAGCAATGTTTTACTGAAATAAAAAATACAAACTTCTGCTGTTGAGACAACTTCTTCTTGTAGTCTTTACATTTCTTCTTCTTTTTGCTTGCATCATACTCCCCCTTCAGTTGAAACTTTGCAACTTCAACGTGCAATTTATAGCCTCTAATTTCTGCCTCATCCAGAAGTCTCAATGCAAGTTGAACTGATTCTCTCTATTTGAAGATAAAACAGAACACAAGCTTTAAAACACATGGCACAGTCAAATTATTCCAATAACACTTAATTAAGACGATTGTGCTAAGAATCAATTCCCTGTCACTGAAAACCATAATGCCACATCTCTTCCAAGTCTCTTGACACACAGTTGGCAATGTTTTATCAAAACCCCATTATTTCTTCACCACTGTTATAGCAGATTAATGCTCCCAAAAGCAACTCCATACATTTCATTCAAATATGTCATAAAAACTAATCTGCAATGGTCAAGCAAGCTGATGTACTTAAAAGCAAGAATAAAAAAAATTCAGGGGGCTGACTTTCTATAAAGCTTGTATCACTTTTCCAAGAACAGCAGACATTGAGGTTCTTAAGTAATTTTTAACGTTTTCCTAAAAGTCCTTTAGAGTGCACGCTGTCTTTATACTTGTGCACTAAACTGCCCTAACTACTAAAATTACAAAACTAGCATAGACTACAAGGCAGTTGATATAGTACTGCCTGATGCTTCTTGCAGAATTAAAGCAGATTGCACTTGCAAGCACTAACTTTCCAAACGATTCACAAGTGAAACAAATGAAGGAAATAGTACTGCAGCCTAAACTTGTATAGGTTAACATAGAATGCAAGAACAGTTCTGAATCTAACCAGTTCTCAATTAAAAGCTGTAAATACAGACTACAGTATGTTCCTTCCTGTCTCGTTATTTCTTTATTCTTGGTCACACAGTGGCATATTTTCAAAGTAAAAGGTGAAGAGTGCCCCATTTCACCCCATAATCACTGGCACTCACGACAGGAACACGTAGAGGCATGTTCAGCAGGTGTTATGGACATTATCAGGAGGAGGGTGGGGGTGGATAAGAGGAAATGAATGAGGTGCACAAGCAGATAAGTGGGCAGTTCTGGAATAAATCTTTAAAACAGACACCTACATTTTAAGTTACATTCTAGATATTTCAAGAATCTTCCAAATATGACTCTGAAACATTGGTCACAGTTATCTTCAACAGGAAGGAAAACTGCATTTCAGTGCACCACTGACCTTTAGATAGCAACAGAGGCCATCTCCTTTAAGATTTCCTTCCTTATCTTTGTACAGTTTGATTTTGTGTTCTTCTGTCTGAGGATCTCGCATAATGATACCACATTTTGACATGACTTGTATAAATTCATCTTTTGTAATGTCTGGAGGTAAACCTGCAAAATAAATTAAAACAGAAGGCTTGAGTATATTCAATTTTTTTTAAAACCTCATTAGAACAAAAACCCCACAGTGTTTCTTTAAATGAAAGATATCAAACTTAAGGATGAAATTTTACATACACCGTGTAAGAAACCACTGCCCTTGGGACCAATATTTTTGACATTACCATTTAAACATTACTTCGTACCAGTATTTTGAAAATCCTTTTACTTTTTAATAGGTGTAACATACAGCAACATCTTTGTGCTCCCTAACGTGCAGACCTAGAGCTTTAGTGCTATACATGATACTGACATTGCAGTGGACACAATGGCCTAGGGAAATGTAACTGTCCTGCCCAAGTTTTAAGTTCCACTGCATCTCTAGGGATAGGAGACAAAAAAACCACCCCAACCTATGAACAGACAGCTATTTTCTCCACCCACAAATTCGACAAAAAAGACCAACTGACAACGTATGGAGTTTTTAAAGTCTGAACTTTGAATTGAGGACAAGGAAAAAAAAAAATGGAGGAGAAAATTATGTGAATGTTCCATGCTAGATTGGCCTGGATCAAGATTTTTGAGAATTCAAGTGTGTGCATTTCTGTGACTGCTCAGAACCACCAAATGCACCTTTGTGTATGCACCTAAAGACAGCATCCCAACATCCAAAACAGGTAGAGAAATACCATAATAAATGCACAGATAGTTTCATTTGAGCTTCCCCATTACTTGCTCATTCTATTCCCAGATTTTTTTTTTGTACTTACTGTTTCCTCCTTATCTAATAATTTAATTATGTATTTATAAAAGCAAATAAAAATTAAAGATTAAAATACTAAGTGATGTGTGTAGCCAATGCACTACCTCATTATAAACTTGTTCTCATTATCCTGTTCCTCAAGAGCTTGCAGAAATTATTTTTCTTGGCTGTAGCTTACTTAAAGAAAAACAGTGACTTGGCTGACACAGGTCACAGAACATCACATTTAAAAGATAAAAGCATGGAATATGTCCCTTATATTACTTTCCCACCTTTCCCACATCTGCAATTTAAAGGTCACAATGGCATTATGCAGTCAGGAACACAACATTAAGTAGCTTGCAAGTGGCAGACCGCACAGATAATATTAGAAGTCAGCAAGACATATACGAGTCTCTTTTACCATCTTTAGCTCAAAGTAGATAAAAAAATGCTATTACTTACCAGTCACATAAACATTTGTGTTTCTGTCTTCTTCAACATGAAACCATCCTAAAAACAGATGTTAATTCAGTTATGCCAATATATTAAACATGGGAGCATACACTAATGTTCACATTCCATCAGATTTCTAAGAATTTTAGCTTGCCCACAGGAAAAGCTCTGAATACGCCTTAATTTGCTTTTTTTCCACCTTGTGTATGGACTTAGGAGGATACTTAGGGAGTACCACAGAATTTTAAAATAATTCTGGAAATTTTCAGAACAACCTGTATCTTTGCTGTACGTAACACTGAGCAATTGCCAGTTTCCACTCAGTACTACACAGGTTGCAGCCTACACAGAGGGAAACCCGTTGTCACTTACCTGGCTCAAGCTTCCGTTTTTCTGCTTTTTGTTTTGGATCCGTTTGTTGTGGTCCTTTCTCATTTGCTGATGGTTGTGTTCCTGATGTCTTAGAACTTACTGGTTGCTTACTTTCAGTTGCTGTGCCAGAAGCAGATGAACTGTCTGTATCATCTGCATGGAAGCCATAGTTGGCATGATACGTTGCCAGGAAATCTTCTGTTATCTGAGAAGAAATGAGGCAAATTAATCCAAAATTTCAAAGAACTATAAATTCAGGTTTGTAAGTGTTTTATGTTACTGCATTCATGATGGGCATTTTCTAATCTGGCAACACAGAAAATAACAGTATTTTAAAACTGGTTTTAAATCATCTTTGTAAAGCCATACGCACAACAAAAGAATCAGTTCAGGCATTACCTGAACTAGATTAACATACTAATCCCATACAGCACATTAAGTTTAAATTTAAAACAAATATTTCAGAAGTTCTGCCTTTTTCCAAGCAAAACTTTCTGCTTTCAACATAAATTGGATTTGCCTGAAGGACAGAAACCAACTGCTCCTGACCATGTTGAAGAGATAAAGTGACACTGAAGGTAAGCCAACAACTTATCCACAGATGATGAATGACTGACATTTGTAGGCATCTGCCTTTTCATATAAATATTTTCAGAGATGACACATATTTGTGTTGATAGACAATAAACATTGCACTTAGATGGAGACACATCTTAACACTGTTTATAAGGCCGTATACTCTACTTTATATCCTACTAATAGATAAATAATTAGCTTGCTTTTTTCTAGAGAGAGACTACGTTTGGATAAAATATAAGATTGGCTAATGTCTATCTTTTAGAGACCAAAACAAAAAACCCCTACAAATTACACCCCCCAGTATTTCCAGCCAGTTAAATTTTAATACTAGCCACCAGCAATAATGTGCAAAGAGATAATACATCATAGCTGATTTTGCTAGCATCCCTGCACTATGAAGTACTTTCTGAAGTTACACACTCTGAAATGATTTATTCCCAAAGCTGAGCCTTAACCTTTGAAAATTTTATCTGACTCTGACCTGTGCGGCACTTGCTTCATCTGTATTCAAAAGGGAACAAAACTTAATGTCATTAAGCTATTGTAAGAGAGCGGTACAACAGACAGTAGTAAGTGTCAATGATAACAATGCAATCTCTTATCTTCCGTAGTGATGGGAAGCTTGATATTTCAACCCTAAGCTTTTATTACGACAAATCAAAGATGCAGAATTGACAGTAACAGGCTTGTCATGAATAATGCAAGATGCTGTGGAGCCCCATATACCTTAGAAGTTTAGCATGAAATAGCTCCTACACTAAACAAGATTTGCAACACACCTCGATCAGGAATGTAAGCAGCTGCTCTTACAGACGTGACATAACACAATGCCAAGAGAAAGGAAGAGTACAACCACCTTTAGTGAAGAAAAGAATACTTCATGTTCTAACAAGGTTCCTTATACTGGACACTAGCAATCTTAGCAAATCCTTAGTTTCACAGTTGATGAAATCCAGAGAATTAAGCTTTTGCTTTCTGGTGAACAATATTATTCATTTTCATCAGAGAACCTACTGATAAATTAGTGATTAAACCTGCAACAACTAGCCACCTTCCTGCAGCAGTATTATTTTTCAGCTTCGGGAGAACCCCATTCTCATGTAAAGCTAAATTTATTCTTAGTAAATTATCTACCATGGACTGTCAAATTTTGCCAGTCATAACGAAGATTTTTTTTTTTCCGTAATATGCTATCATCCTACCATATATACCATTACAACTACTTCATTTTAAAATGTGTTTTCGCAAGCATAAAGGAACTTACACAAGTATAAAGGCTTTTATTGGAACTTATGTCATACCATGCCTGCATGGAAAACAAGCACTCACAGAATTTCTTACTTGGGGCTTCAATCCAGTTCTGGTGGAGAACATCACAGAAAGAGATCAGTTCTACCTCCATACCCACACAGCTGTACAGTTTGGGGCAACTAAGCATATAGGAAAAGAAAGACCATACTACAGGACATGGTAGCATGTCATCAACTACTGGTCACACTAAAATGGAAAGGAATAGATTAACCAAATGAAGAACAGATACCCTACACCTACAGAAGACATGCAATGTCTGTTTTTTCATAGCAAGTGATGAAGGAAGGCACATTAATTCAACATATGATTTTGTGCTATGTCTGTGAAGGACCATAAAGAGTTGGTATCCATCAATACAGTACCATTGAAAGAAAAATCATTAAATAATACACAAAGTTGCAATCACTTTTATGAAATACTTGACTGTCTCCAAATTTTCCTGAGGAATGTTGACAGTTAATATCACTAACTTTTTGCACTGCTTTGAAACATGCTTTAGTAGAAATTCAGCAGACACTCTATTCCCAAAGTAGAGTAGTGGTGCAATACTAGTCTGTAAATGACGATTACTTAGACCAGTCAGAATATTTTAATCTTTTGTCAGAGAAAGAGATAGGAATCTTATTACTGCTCATGGAGTAGATAAAGAACTACAACTTCTGGCTCCTGTGGTCTCTTAAATCTATTTTGATAAAACACTCTGTTGAATAATCATCAGCAAAATGAAGTAACCTGAAATAGTATGATATCTAGCTCAGTGATCTATAACACATAGTGCTTCACACTGATTCTTTACCAACTTCTACTATACATCATATTTGCTAATGAACTTTGCTGTTCCTATATAATCTGTCCAACCCTTAATGTTATCTCCTCTCCAAGATGGAAATTTGAGATAAGAAAGGCATTTAGGAAAGGCCAATGCTTCCAAGAAGGACAGATACATAAAAGAACAAAATAAAAGAACCCTTTTAAAAGTTACTGTGCTTACTGGATATAGCACTCCACAGGGAGCCAGGGATACTCAGTTCTCCACTGCTCCACTTTGTGAGTCTGGATTTTTCACATGTTTTTACCCCTCCGTAAGCCATCTGCTACATGGACACCTTACTAGGTTTACACACATATAAACTTGGCACTACAGGCTTCATTCTCACTCAGATTCTCTGAATTGCAATGAATTCAGAGTCACAATAAGAACCAACACATTACATTTATGAAATATATGCTATAAAATATCTTCGTATCTGTATATTAAGTAATTGCCCTCATTTATTGTTACATAGGAACAAAACTATTTCACTCGCAGATCAGTATATTGGCTCAACACATGAAATCTATGTCCCCTCTCACCTTGAAGAGCCACATTGTTATAGCAAGTTCATTTTTTACACTTAAAATATTTAATTAAAAAAAACCAAGATGAAAAACTGTAACATGTTTCCATTCTGGGGAATGCCTCTAAGCCAAACACACTTAATTTTCAAGTGCATTTCCAAGATCTAAGGAGAGAGAACAGGACATCTTGACGCATGCATCGTTTTCAGAGAATAATAAAAGAGGGGTATACTAGTCCATTTTCACCTAGACCTCTTCACAGACTAGTTCACTTCTTCACTGCCAAAAGAAAGACAAAGATCACCGCAGCTTCTGTGATTAAAAAAAACCTAAACATGTCAAACGCAGTACCGATTCGTTAAGATCCACAAATATAACTGTGACTTCATGCCAGGCCCGAGCAGCTCTACAGATTCACAGCCAAGGCGCAAAGCCAGCCTACAGCTCCTCACAACAAAAGAGCAGAAAGCAGCCGGTAAGGTTACAGATGGAAACAAGGCCAGCTGCCGTGGTTTTGCCTGTAAAAAAAAGAGTGTTTCAGCGCTACAGAGGCTTTGCAGCAGACATCTACTTGGCTGAATCCAGACAAGTGAGCCACCTCCGTGCTGAGGACTCCCAACATCAACTGTTCTTCTTTCTCACCCCTCCTCGGGGAAACTTCGGCATGCCACGGGGAAAGAGCTGCCCCACGGCGCTCCGCGGGCGGAGGGAGAGGCACCCCGCGAGGCCCCCCCACAGCGGGCCGGAGCCCGCCAAGGAGGCCGCTCCTCACAACGGGAAGGGAGGAGGGAGCGCCGAGCGGGCCCGCCCGCCCGCCCTCCGGTAGCGCTGAGGCTCCCCCCGCACCCACCTTGGGGAACCAGGCCTTCTTCTCCCGGTCCCACTCGTAGGCGGCCCCATCGGCCGGATCCACGTACGTGAAGGGGTCGGACTCGCCCTCGCCGCCGGGCTCGGCCTCGTACTGCTGCTGGAGCTGCAGCTGCCGGTAGAACTCCTCGTTCCCGTCCTCACCGCTCATCCTGCCCCGTTCGGTGGGGAATGGGGTGGGGCGGGGTGGGGTGGGGCGAAAACGCCCGCACCGGGCCTAGGCACAGGCACCGGCACCGGCACCGGCACCGGCACCCGCGCCGCCGCCTGAGGCGCCCGCTCGCCCCGCCCCTCTCGGCGGCGGGGCCGGGGAGCGCGCGGGCACGCGCAGCCGGGAGCGGCGGGCGCGCGCGGACCCCCTCCGCCTCACGCGGCCGGTGACCGTCCCAGAGCCCCGCAGCGCGCAGGAGCGGAAGTGGACACCCGCCCGCGTACGGGATTTTTTTCTCCCTCCCGCCCCTATCCACGCCGCAGCCACTGAGCTGTAGGCTGGCTGATCACGTGGAGGGCGGCGGAGCCAATGGGGAGAAGGGCGGGCCCTTCCTGCAGAGGGGTGGGCCCTTGGGGCTGGGAGGGGCGCGCGCGGCAGGGGCGGGGCTTGCGGTGCCGCCCGTGGGCGGGCCGAGGCCTGCAGCGGTGGCGCAGCTTCCGAGAGCGGCGCCGGCCGGGGGCTCGGGCTGGGCTGGGCCAAAGGCGGTGGGCCTCCTCGCTGCTGCGCACCGGCCTCGCTCCTTTCCCTTAGGCTGCAGCTCTGTTTCACCACAGGCAGGGCCTTGGCATGAGGGTGGCTGGCCCTGAGGCCCTGGGCTTGAAGACCCTTCAGGGCCTGCTGTGGGTGGGGAGCTGTACCTAGACGGGCCTTGCGTGGGGGCTGTTGAAGTTTTACTTGTGTGATAGAATAAAAGCCTGCTAAGGGGCATGAAGCACTGAAAGTACTTCCTCCTGTGATACTTTTCTCTATTGTGCCTTGGGCAACAGTGAACAGTCAAGTTGATGCTGTCAGTTGAGGTGCTGTGCAGCTAGCTGGCCGTCATCTGTCACTGAGACTGAAAGTCTGTTTTCATATCCTACTAGAGGCAAAGACAAAACCAAAAAGAGGTGGATAACACTGAAATGGCATGCTAAATGTCAAAAAAATAATTGATTCTTGCTCCTCCCTTGGCACAGGTTGCTGGTGCAAATGGTTTGACCAATTGAAGCTCCAGGGGAGGAGCAGCCGCTGCTCGGCTCTACCCCAGTGGCACAAGTGTCTGCTTTCCACAGAACAGGGGGGTGACAGGCTGAGGGCATCCAGCTACGGCTGTTGCGCTCCCTTCCCAAAGGGCTGGTACGTTGGTACAATGCAAGGGATGAGGCTTGTCTTCAAAATTTTGAATTGGTTTGCATTAATGAAGCCTGCAATTAGTTATCCATCAGTGTAGTACTGTATCTGTGGTTACTTAAATATTTTAAATAAAATTTCCTTATTCGAGTCAGTTCTTTTAAAAGACCTTCATTCAGTGCCATCTAGTGGTTTTCACAGTGTAATCCAGATAGCGTTACATCAAAAACAAACCTAATTGCTAAAGTATGTATTTAAAAGTATTTTTATTTAGGGGATGAAGAAGCACACTGATTAGGTTTTGTTTTGCAAAATTTAGCCTAGAGCTATAAACCCCAGGTATTAAAACAGTGCATGTGTTTTAAATGAAAATTTAGCTGAACAGCCCCAGTGAAGCTGGCAGTGGCTGGTTGCCAGTGGCAAAGCAATCTTTCCACTCAGAAATGAAAATGATATTAAGTAGAGAAGTTTTCTGGAACTGAGTATTCCAGGAACAAATATATCTTTACTGTCATACAGACTGGAATGATAATAAAATCAAAGACACAGTCCTGAGCTTGTGAAGCTCTGTAGGGAGAGACCGACATCAGCTAACAGGCTGGTCAACAGACCGTCAGATGAAATTGCTGAGGATATAAATATAGACTTCTAGTAACCTTTGGCTGATACACAGAGAACATCCAGCCTAGTTAATGATATCTTTCATGCTTCAAGAATTTTCTCTTGGCAGAGCTATTACGATAGTTGTCCAAAGATTGTTTTGTGATCACTTATAAACTGACAGCTTAAGAGACGTTTGTATTAGCTCTCAAATAGGTATTGGATTTTGGTGAGGAGCATGAGAGGCTTAACATAAACTGTGCTTATAAAAATCGGAATTTGATATATGTTTGGAAGTAAGATAATCATAGCCTTAAATATTGTAAGAGTGATACAATTTAAGTCTTAAACTGCTTGTTTGATTTTGGCAGAGTTTTTTACATTCATAACTGAGCAAATGTCGTGAAGTCTGTGCCCACGCAGTACAGATTTCCCCAGTGTGCAGATCTGCCTACAGCAAGTCACTGGGGCACTGTCCTGGGGAGTAGGAGATCCAAATTTAATCTCAATCCGATGGAAGTGAGAGCATGCTTGTGTGCAGCAGGGTTAGTGCATGGTAAATCTGATCTGCACACTTTAATGTAGCTATGAGGACAAACTACCTCAAATTCCCTCACACTTTCCGCAGATAACAGCATGCGTGACGGCAGCTACTGCGGCACAGCTTCTTACCGTGTCACCACCATCTGTTCTCTTCCTCTTCAGTAAAGACAGCGCAGTGAGCCAGCCCAGGGAGCTGACTCGGCTGGAAACTCGTCATTTTGGGGGCTCAAGACAGCTTTCCTCTCAATCACATCCTTGAAACGATACAGTTCATGGCTGCACAAGCACTGCTGCTGCAAGCTGCATGTTCTGGAGATGGTGTGAAGAGCTCGAGCATTACACAGCTTGGATCAGTCTAAGCTGGCAAGAAATGCTGTTTTAAATCCTAACAAAATGTCTCACAGTAGATATTAAAAGGAGTCATTAGCATGATGATTTTGTATCTGTGTCTGGCTCTTCTATGTGATAAAAGGCAATCTTGGTTCATCAGAGCTGATTGTTGGTCTAGAGATACAACCTACTGAAAGTACCGAAATCTGAGTTTCTGTAAAGTGGTGTTTTGCTATCTATTAGAGGGGAACCAGCAATTCACTAGCTAATACTTAATTAGGTGAAGAGTTAACACCCTTTTCTTAAGATGCTTTGTTACGTTAAATCAAGGAGGTAGTAACTAGTGGTTAAGTACAGAGAGATTACTCCTCTTCGGGCTTTCTGTGGGGCTGGAGCTTGTAGCTGTTACACAAACTAGTGAGAGTGAGGAGGAGTCCTCACGGCGCAAAAACTGACAGGACCAGATCCAGATGTGCTAAAAATTCAATACCCTTTCCTATGCTGGCAAAGGAAATTCCACAAAACAGTTCACCTTGCACTGAGGGGACCGTCTGTGGCAGAGCCCATAACTAACCGCTGATTAGAGCCTGTATTTTTTTAATTGTAAGTACCACTGATTGAAAAGTGTAAGTGCTGTAGCTGTATGTAACTTTAGGTTATTCTTTAATTGTCATATTCTTAGCAGAAACACATGAGTGTCAGCGGGCAGCCCATATTTAACTATGTAAAATAAAACAATACTTTATATGAAAAAAGGAGGGTGAGCTTTAAAATGGCTATAATTTCATAACTGATTTTAATATTCTGTGCCATTTGCTGGGGATGCAGTCTGTTACACTATATCCATGCTTTGACAAGGTTCTGTTCATTTTTGTGGATTTTTTTTTTTTTAAACTAAACCAGAATCTCGTAGTGACAGCAGAAATTAGAGTACTGATACTAAACCTGCTGCTAATGTGAACATTAATTGTTACATTTGTGTGTATTAAAGCTGTTAATGTGTACATCTCATTCACAAAACAAACTGTAAAAAGGGTACATCCTAGAAATCGCATTTACTTACTCAGTAAGACTCCACATGAACAAGACCTTTGATGGAGTCTTGCCTTTCAGTATTTTGTGCCTTTTTCCTACCTGTTCTTTCATTGTGGATATAAATAGTAAAACCCTAATTATTCATGCCAATTCTTTGCTAAATACCACTCAATATTTCTGTAAACAGACATTATTCCCATATGCTCTTATAGAATCACACTTGTGTTACCTAGGGGTGAAAGAACTGGTTTTTGGAACACTGAGAAAAGATTGCAAAGGAAACAACCCTTTTCCCCTAAATCCAGTTATGGTAATGTGGAGACATTTTATGGATAATTATATTGGGGGAATAGATGGAATGAATAATATCAGATTGTTTAGATAAAAATAAATGTGGACCAATATATCACGCCAATACAACGTCATGAAGATTTGAAAGTACAGAATTATAAAAGCGTAAAGTACACAGAATAGTTAAATTATGGCTTGAAATATTGCCAGTCTTTAACCAAAACGTGCAGCATATAGCAAAAGCATCAATTTCGTAACAGGATATATTAGCAATAGATAGACCATCCAGTCAGAGGAGTAGTTACACAAGCAAAAAGTAGCTGCATGCAAAGCAAGGAAAATGGTAAATTAGGAAACTGGGGGTTTTAAGGGCTACTGTGAGGGCGTAGCCAAGGATTTTGCAGTGGGAAGTTTGTTTTCCAACAGAGACAAATTGTGAAGTCCAGAACCGTGGCAGATTTGTTTTCCAAAGGCTTTAATAAGCTGGAATAAAGAATGATGTAAGGAACTGTAATGTTTGTTGATTTTTGTTTTGTTTAGAAGTCCCTATAGTAAGATCCAGGAAGATAAAAGTAGGCTCACAAGTGTGTAGGCTTATTTACTTATTTCAGTCGCACCCTGCAACTCCATTAAGAAAAAAGAGAAGGGGAAAATATCAGTGCAATATGTTTGTTATATTTGTACATAGCTCACTACCAGGGAATGTGTTATATTAAGACAAAGAGAGTAAAATAAGGTTTCTGGAGTCTGCTTTGCCATAAATTGTATTTCTGTGTTGTTACATTTCCATTTATTTCAGTGGTGCTATCCTCGTGTACAACAGGTAGAATAAAAGGGAGAATCCCTTTGAAAATTAGTGCTTATAGCCTTGTGGCTTGTAACATGAAGAGTGTAGTAAAATAAGGCCAGGCCTGATGGGATTAAAATGGACTGTCATTAAACTGGTTTAAGATAACAACAGAGGTTGTACTCCAATGCCCTTGGGATTTATAGTTTGGTTTTATTATTCTGATTAGGGCAGTCAACAGAGAGAGACTGCAAATAGATTTTCTCATCTTATAATGAACTCAAATAATGGTGCATGGATGGATGGATTTCCAACCGCGTGTTGTTAGGGGCTCTGTGCAGCTGGAGGGGCGTTATGTCTTCAAGGGTTAGTTAAAATTGAAACTTCTGTGACTGACAGCACTATTTTGTTTAATTCATATGTTGCAACCTCTCTTCTATACTTTAACGCACAAATTCTTCTTTGAGATAGAAGTCCCTTAGTTTAAGCAATGGAAAATCTATTGTGTTTTCTATCACCAGCGCCCACAGGACAAAATTTTGGTTCAGGGTACACAAAATTCATAAAAATAAGTGTCATTCAACATTTTTGTCATGTGGGGTAGGAAGAGTTGCCTCCTGTGTTTCCTGATGGGAAGACAGTCTGTGCCAGCGGTGCTGTGGAGCTTTTTAGGGATGCACAGGCTGCCCATGATAGGCTGTCACTGACTTGCTTCTGCATGCGGAGTCATAAAATCAGTGGATTTGAGATTAGAAGGCCTATCTCATAATGACAGTCTATCCTAATATTAAAAAGGGATACTACTTGAATAACTTGAAGAATAGAAAATTAGTGCAATAGAAAAATCCAGCTCTCTCAGCCTGCTTGAAAATGTGCAGACCACTTAGATATGACCACGTACACTACAGCAGGAGTGGATCTGTGGAGGTAAATGGTTAATCTGACCCCCCATGCCGTACACTTTTGGGGGCTTTACTTCAAACTCACTCTAGTCTGGTTCCGTGGACTGGACGCACAGTTTCATCTGAGAGAAATCCAGGCTGTGCACTCAAGACCACTCTGGGAGATGGAGCAAAGTAAGGCAGGAGGGGACGTTTGAGCAGTTCACTTCAAAAGTGCACTGTAGATCCAAACTAGAACTCTAATACAGATCCACCCCAATTTCTTGATGTTAAATTGCTGTAACAATAAAGAACTCTGCACTGTTGAGATGTTTTACCCATAGATCGCAAAGAATTTTACAAGTGTGGTTAAAGATGATTATAGCTTTTTAAGAGCGATGATCACCTGCTGGTTCCCTTGACTTCCTTAGGAACTGAGAAGGGCATCTCTTTACACAGCAGTCAGCTCTTACACAGAGTTTCAAAGCAAGTCACTGACAGAGCAAAGGCTAGTGTGGACCTGGCCCATAATGCCTTTTTTTTTTTTACTACACCGTACTACAAGTCTTAGCTTTCTTTCATTTTAGCATGCTTTCTGATGTGTTTACCAATTTTTAACATTCAGAACAAGAAAAGAAATAAATCAAAAATCTGCCTGGTTGATCATGTTATGAAATACATGGTTTTGCTTGCTTGCTGTAGTTGCAAGTACTTGACAGAGGGAGCCCTCAGTCACAAGTCAAAGAACAAGTCGCTAAGAACAAAACCATCCTCACAGCCAATTCTCGCACCAACTGTGCTGACTCCTGTCCTGCCCAGTCCAGGAATGCCAGTGAAGGATCCGTGCTCGTGCTTGGGAACATGAACAATCCCTTTGAGCTTACGCTGGAAAGTTCAGCTGTTGCAGCTTCTCCCACACAGTTTGATTTCTTTATTGTATATTTAAAAAAAAATGAGGAACTCCTGATGAAAATTCTTTCACAGACAGGGCAAGGCATTGCACCTCTTTCTAGGATCCCAGTAGTAGTGACTTGATTGCAAAGGCTCGGTTTCTGTCCTTCTTCATCCCAGACGGACTAAACGCTTTCCTCTTCTTTTGTGATACTATAATCTGTTAGCAGTGTAACACTGATTTCTGAGCCGTGTGTGCTGCCCGTGACTGACAGGGCTCTGGTAGGTGTATTACTGTGGGTAGCACTGGGAGGCTTTGTACGAAATTTTGCCTTGCAACATGAGACTTGCTTTTTAAAATGTTGCCGGAAACTTTTACTCAGCCAATAAAGAGCAAAAGGATTGACGCAGGAATTGCTGAAGGCCAAGGCACGGGAAAAAATAGTAGCTATCAGATGAAAGGTGGAAGCATCTACAGAAGCATGGTATGTAAAAGAGCGGTATAGGTAGAGGATGTGGTTAGGCAGCCAGCAAAAGGCAAACAAAGCAACAAGCACCAGCACTGTTTTTGCAACTCTCTTGCGGGATTCAATCTACGAGAAAATAATGCATATTTGGTATTAATAGCAATTAGTAACACATGTTTATGTAGTTGCTGCTGATTTTCAAAGGGGAGTAAAAGTCTAAATGCATTAGTGACCAAAAAAGCAAAATGGAAAGAAAAAACAACCAAGAAACCAACAGAAAAATAAATCTATTTCATAATTTTTTGAACAAAGTATTTCCAGTGCAGAGCACATTCCCTTTCCATTAGAAATCACATGGCAATCTCATCTAGACTAGGATTTAAAAGTACAATAGTTAATGTGTCAGCTCACATGGTCTCAGTGTTTACAATTCAGCGTTGTAACTCCTGAGTTTAATAGGGTCATAATAAAACAAAACAAACCCCATCCCTCTTCAGGAAAGCATGCACACTCACAATTAAGTTAATGAGTCATGAGCATGTGCTTAAGTGCATAGTTGAATTTGGATTGCTAATATGGGCTGAGTTTATGGAGCTTTTTACTCTATTATCTGGTAAAGGTTTTGCACTCAAGAATTCAGACTTAATCAGCATGATAGATTTTGGAAAATTGGACACTTTAGTGCTTGATCATAGCTTACCTGCTTACGGGCATGACCATGTTCTTCTGCTGGCATGTTGGATGTACTTTTATATAAAGTTCTGGCGATAAGAAAATAGTAGACAGAAATGACAGCTAAGGGTACTATATAGAACACTAAGAAGCAAAGCAGGGAGTGGGCTTCCTGCAGGATCTTCTCAGATACAGGATAGGGGGCACATGCCTCAAAAGTTACATTTTTCTCAGGATTGCTGAAGGAATACAAATCTGAAAAAACAGCCTCTGGGATAGCAAATATCATCGAGATGATCCAAACACAGCCAGCTTTACAGCAGGTCTTCAGGAGCGCATCTGAAGTCTGCAGTTCCAAGGGCTTAACGATGGCTCTGTACCTAAAACCAACCAACATCATTGTCAGAATAAATACAGAAATAACGCAAGCATTGACATTGCAGACTTCTTGAGGATAAAGCCGTCTCTGCTCTTGCTGAACTAAGGGTGGTAGAATCGTCTTGGAAATGAAAACAGATACTAGCTCTTTGTAATTAAGATGGAAATGTAAAAGTTAATTTTAAGCATGTATTTTAATGAATTGGCTGTCAGGACTTGGCATTAAAGCCTTCCTAAGTAAAGATGACTTTTACTGTTTGGATTAGGGTTAGGGATAAGGGCACTAATTTACTGTTTGGATTAGGGATAAGGGCAATCACCTCTCCTATTTTTATGGCACTGCCTAGAAACGTAAATGAGGGAATTAGTATGCAAAATTGGTAAAAGTATGAAACAGTTTAACTATTTTATACATACATGAAACCAAGCATGTACACTCCTCCTTTCTTCCATGTTCTTCAGATCCCAGCTGAGTGCAGTGATCTGACTCAATGCTCCAGTATTCATTCATATTTATAAAACAGCAGCTAACACTGTTGTTGATTCATGGCTGTGATTCTGCAGCATGTGGACTGAGTAAAACCAACACCCCCCAGGGAACAGGAACTAGGCCAGGGGAAAATACACCTGAAGACCCATGAGCAGAGTCTTGGGAGTGGAGAAATGAACTGTGGAGGAAAGCACTGGCATTCCCAGAGCCGCAATTAAGGGATGGTCTACTAGCATTATCCTGAGCCTAATTCAAGCGTTCCAGAAATGCAATGATGGCGAAAGGAGAGAGCATACTCCGAATACTCCCGCACCATCGCCAGCTCCAAGCAAGAGCGATAACCCTTTCCTCTCCCTTAGGGATGAATTATAAACCTTGAGATCAAAAAACGAATAGCGCCAGGATGGCAATTGGGCCTGTCCATCTGGAGAGTGGAAGCCTACCAATGGCTAAATGAAGGAGGCCCTTACATTTTAGTTCCAGTTGGCCCTCAATGACAACTGATAAAATTTCTAATAGATACGGGAGCACAGATTTCAATACTAACACAACAGGATGCCAAGAAGCCGGATTTGTGACCCAGATGGCAGAGAGTTAAAGTCACCGAAGTAAACGGAGCAAGTGTTATTTGCCAAACTGCAAAAGTTAATTTATGGCTCCTGGGCGAGAAGCGCATGTCGTCTACTCGCTTTGCAGTTAAAGATCACAATGAAAATATTTTGGGTTTCGAAGTTTTGAACGGTCAAACCTGGCACCTGCCGGACAGCAGTGTGTGGTCCTTCGGTTCAAATGCCAGCCCTCACCCTGAGAGAAAGCGGGAGGCTGCAGTGCGTGTGCAGGATTCAATCTCGCCCTGATTCAAAAATTACTAATGTACCGCAATATCCGATTTCCGCTGTGGCACGAACTGGAATTTCTGAAGTAATAACAGATTTGGAAAAAAGGCACATTATTTCCAGAACCCACTCCCCATATAATTCACGGGTCTGGCCAGTCCGAAAGCCAGATGGGAGATGGCGTCTGACAATTGATTATCGGTGCCTAAATGCCAACACAGCCCCGCCAACGGCTGCAGTACCTAATATTGCAACTTTAACAGCCACACTACAAGCAGCCGCACATCCATGCTAGATGTCAGAGATATGTTCTTCATGGTCTCCTTACAGGAGGAAGATAAAAAGAAATTTGCTTTTACTTAGGAAGGTATGCAATACACCTTTAACAGACTCCCACAGGGGTATAAACATTCACCCATGATTGCTCATGCTGTGCTTGCTGAACTTTTACAGACAGTCTCACTCCCTCAAGATGTGAAACTGTACCAATATATAGGTGATATTCTAATCGGAGGGACCTCCCATGAAAAAGTGGGAGAAGCAGCAGCAGCAGTGTGGCAGGCACTGTATAAAGCAGAAGTTGAAGTTCTACCTGAACAATGTCAGGGACCAAGTAGAAAAGTAAAATTTTTAGATACTTGGTGGATTGCAGGTAGTGCAGCAAGTCCACTGGACACGCCAAGTAAAATAGAACAGTTGCAGATGCCCCAGTCTAGGAAAGAATTACAACCCATGGGTACTTTAGGGTACTGGAGGAACCATGTACCTGGATTCTCTATCATTCCTTGCCCACTGTACTCACTTTTCTGAAAAGGAAAACCGTGGAAACGGAAGCCAGAACATGAAGAGGCAGTCAAAACCCTAATACAGGAATTAAAAACATGTCAGTCACTGGGGACAGTACACCCCTGCAACCCTATTATAGCAGGATGGGGTTTTGCAGAACATGGTACTTATTGCAATCTATTCCAGACCGGGCTGAACGGGCCAAAAAGACCTTTAATATTTAGTTCAACTGCATTTAAAGAGACAGAACAGAGATATTCCGAATGGGAAAAGGGACTTTCGTCTTTAGACCGAGCACTTAAACAAGTTGAGAAAATACACCAAGGGCAACCTGTTCAGACTAGAAGGCCATTTAATTTGCTAGAAACAGTCACTTTATTTTGCAGCCCAAAGCTGAGGTTGGCCTCTAAACGGGAAAACATGTGAAACCATCCTTATGGAATGCCCCCAATATAAATTGAAATTGCAAACGGACCACCCTGCTAAAACACCACCCCTACACATTAATAAAGGAAAAACCCTGTGATCAACATGGCAAATTGATTATGTTGGACCCTTTAAACTCTCCTCAGGGTATCGATCCATCCTCACAGGAGTAGAGGTCATCTCAGGCCTAATTATGGCAACTAAATGTCAGAAGGCTAAGGGTCAGAGCACTGTTAGAGGATTATCCTCTTGGTTTTCAGGTCTACCAACCCCCGATGTCACCCAAAGTGACAATGGCTCACATTTTTCCAGCAAGGAAGTGCAAGAATGGGCAAAGCAGGAAGAAATTCAATGGGCATTTCATACCCCCTGCTATCGTTAATCAAATGGGATGGTAGAAAGAGCTAATGGCTTATTAAAAAAGAGCCTTAAGCCACACGAGGCCCAGTGGGATACTCGACTTTCCAAAGTACTTCATCAACTCAATAATCGGTATGGGCCCACCGGGAGCCCTGTGAGCCAAACATTCTTTGCAAAAACTGAGCTTAGCGCTCCACCTACGGGGAAGAGAGAGTATCCGATAGCATTACAGCCAGGACAACTTGTCATAAATTTACCACAAATGGGAATTGTACCTATGACTCTAACTAAACCTCGTGGTCCACTGGCCTGGGAAGCTACTGATAGCAATGGGACAAAACAGAATCAGTGCATGGTGGATTTTTCCTTCTTTTTAACAGGGTAACCTGTTCGGACTCTCTCCACCGAAACAAGTCGTTATTCTCTCTTACAGCACCCCGCAGGATGGCAGACAGAAATGCTGTGTTCATGTTAGTCCAAACCCTGACAATGCTGCTCCTCCTAACCTGTGGCCAAAGAACCCTAGAATGGCCATGGTCTCAAGCTCATATTGAGTACGTCGGGAGCATGGGAACACATGCTAACAGGAGAAATTTAAATCTTTCCACTGTGGTCATGCACGGAACTGAAGTATACTTAGAGAATGAGTGGAGCTGGTATAAAGATTAAGCTTATGGCAAGGTTCCCCTACTTCAGAGAACAGCAGGGGAAGAAATTAAAATAGGATGCCAGATGATCGATGGGTCTACCATGAGAAGGCATATGAGATTTCTATGTACAACATTACATCAAACCCAATAACAAAAGATACAAAACTTTGCGCCGCTGAAAGATTGGACTGTTGGTACAATTTTACCTTAGTACAACCTGTTTTCATAATCTGCATCTGGACTCACAGAGACATGGGACTGTCATTTCACTTCAAAATAGATGTTGCTGAGGCTAGCACAACAACATCCACCACTCCTCACTTAACATCCGCCCCAATTGTAAAAGATAAGAAAACTCTATCCCCACAAATTTCTGAAATTGGACCTTACGCTATTAAATGTGCAGGCCAACAGCGAGTGTTGTTTAATCCATCACGGTCCCTCAAACGAGTGGAACTATCAGTGCAGATCAATATCTCTGCAATTAAACCTCCTTGCTCACCATTCCTAAGCACGTCCTGCAGAGGATGGTTAGCGTGGTTGCATGGACGAACCCTCACCTCTCCAAAATGATCAAGAAGAGATGTGACTGGTATCGTAGGAACAGGATTAGGAGTATTAAAGAGCATGGCTGCTGAAGTTTTAGCAATCAAAATAAGCTCAGCAACAAGTAATTTACACAAATTAGAGCATCCATTGCAATCCTCTCTATTTGCATTGGGAACTAACCAATGGCTCCTGTCTGATATATTACCCTAATGGGAAAGAATTAATGAAAAGTACCACAAACTAATTGTGAACGCACTAGGTGCAGCAACTGTGGGTACAGTCTACTGTGGCAGCGATTGTAAGAGAAGGTGAAGAGGGCACCTTACCCACTGAAATTCGAAAAGTAATCTGGGATAATGCAACTGAATTTGAAAAGGAATTCCGATCCTGGTGGTGTCTAGTCAGCTTCACTTCTGACGCCACCGACAGTAAAGCCACAGCTTTTGTTTTAACAATACACAATGTTTCGGTATACACCATATACCCAGTCATTGCACTGGGATTAAATCACAACGGAACTGTCCTCTATCCGCTAGAACATAGAGTATGGGCCCAACAAAAGGGGAGCAAATGGCAAACCGTTGATGTTGATGCATGTGTTGTGCGGGAACAACAGGGATTTATTTGTGAAAGTAATACCATTAAGGCCCAAGACATTTGTCTTGACAGTGAACAAAATGTTTGTCATTTTGAAAGACAACCTGATGAAACTCCTGAAACTGTACTTATATATGTTGGAAATGGGTGTGTTTATATGAGAACCCTTTGTAATTCTATATTTACAGACACCACCACTGTAGAGACATATAATCACTCAAATATCTGCATTTGTAATTTTACCAAAATTATGGGATGCGACTTCAACTATTCAGATCTTGTCACAACCCACCAATTGCTACAATCTAACCCTACATTGTATCAAGATTTATTGCCTACCCCTATGGGAATGAATCTTACATTGATAAGAAAGCTATTACAGCATGGTGATCTCTACTGATTGCTGAAACAAGTTCAAGCAAATGGACGAAGAATCATGATTACTGTTCATCATGATGCAAAAGAAATATACCATGTTCTGGAAAGAGTAAAAAAGGATGGAGATCATCATTGGTGGGATACCGTATTTGAATGGTCACCAACAGCAACAAGAACTTTGAACTGAATGCTTCAGCCAGTTGTGATTTTATTAGCTCTAACATTATTATGCTTATTACTTATAATCTTTCTGTATAAAAAGATTTGGTACATAATGAAGCAAATACTCCTTGTTCATCAAGTGAAATCACCCAATAATGTACAAAATGGAATTAATAGTAATATTTTATACTAAAAATGTTTGCTTACTGTGCATCTGCAAGTGTGCCAACATGGTATATAACTAACATTAATTATGACACTTAAACTAGACAGCTTATCAAATAATGGGCCTCTTACCACTGATCTGCAACACACCATGTATTTATGACATAGAGGCAAGAGGAAACCGTACTACCACTCTGTGAGTCGATAAAGTGGATTGATTGTAGTCATGGGGTGGAGTGTGATGGACGCACTCCACCCCTTAACCAAACTACCAGTAGTTTGGTACAGGCTCCAAAGGAGGTAAAGGCCTGCGCTGTAGCTGGGCCAAGAACTCCTCTAGTTTCAACCTCTTCTCCAAAAACCCACAAAGGAACAGAGAGACACAGTAAACATCAATACATATGTGTTTGGAACACCAGTCATGTGATTAATGCATAAATAACAGGTGGCTTTTCCAAAACTCATTTATCAAGGAGCCTCCTGCATACCTTTCCATCGCATATGATTTGACTAGGAGCCAACCACTTTACCCCATAAATATGACAGCCTAAGTGAGCCTTCTTTGAGCTCTCCCTGCTAGGCAGCATGGCTGCATGGCGGTGATCTCCCCTTGAGCTGGGACACCTCTCAAGGTTGCTCCTCAGGGCAGAGAGACCTTTTAGCAACGGCAGATTGTTGGACGAGCCCGATTTGAGGTCCCCCTGAATTGCAGCTGGACTGCTGCCAGGTGACTCTCCCCTTGAGCAGGGACACCTCAAGGTTTGAGATTCCTCACCTGAGACTCAGAGATCCTTCCTTGCCTGAGTGGGAGAGATCCCTTACTCCTCGACTTTAAGAGATCCCTTATTCTTTGACGTTGAGAGATTCCTTGCCGCAACAGGTCTTCGGTAAGTGACAAATAGCTTGTTAAACTTCATAAGGTTTCCTAACTCAGCTTTCCTTTGTATGTTTCTTCCATGCAGTAATAAGATGAACCTTGCCATCAAACTTATTGGACCTTGGTAAACCACTGTCAAACCTCGTTAATTTCCATTTAATTTATTGAACTCTGTCAAATTCTTATTTTACCTCAATAAAACCTATTGCCACTTCTCTCTTTTGAGTGAGGTGCATTCCACTCATCCACGACAAATTGGCATAGTCGGCAGCATTCTAAATCGGGATCCGCGACAGATGTATGAGAAAAATCTGAGTAAATCTATAGATGTGTGAAAATCTGTGTGGAAACGGGACATGGAAAAAGGACCAGCTGTCACAAAGGTGGATGAAGCACAGGAAACAATATACTCTGCTCCCAAAGCGTCAGGGACTCTCGATGATGCAGAAAGAAGAGACCCCTCCAGGGGGGCACAAGACTGGGATAAAGGAAAGGCAGTGAAAAAGGATCCAGAGGATAAGATAGCTTAGTTGTACCATTTTGCACAACCTGAGGATCTGGTCTTTTTCTCCTCTAGGCAAATATAAATAGAAAACTGCAAGCTGGACTCCTATTTATCAAATAAATACCATTTTTCCTGACTTGGAGCTCTTCTAGCATACTGGAACATGATGGTCTGGCATTGCGCACACAACTGATGTGAGCTTTCTCAGTAAGTTTACCATATAGTTACCCTGTGAAAATGTAGCATGGAGTATTTATGTAACAGCTACCAATAAGAATTAGATACAGAAGCAAGTGTCTAAATCATAGAATCATAGAATAGTTGGGGTTGGAAGGGACCTGTAAGGTCATCTAGTCCATGATGGATTCTGAATTGACATCATACAGGACCAAGACCTTGGAGCTATGATAGATAGTTCAGTGAAAACATCAGCTTAATATTCAGCAGTAGTAAAAAACCCACACCAAACCCTAAAAAAAATAAAAATAAAAAAGCAAAATGTTAGGAATTATTAGGAAAACAATGGAGATCAAAAGGGGCTATTGTGCAATTATGTGTATCTCTGGTTCATGCAACTCTTGAACACCATGTGCTGCTCTGCACACCTTAACTCAAAAAAAACATACTAAGGATGGACTGTAACATGAATAGCCTGGAGACATGGATAGGGATCACTGTCTCTTCTGGTACAAGAGCCAGGGCCATCAAATGAAGCCACGTGCAAAGCAAAAAACCAAGGAGTTGTTTATGCAACAGGCAGCGAAAGTCATTGCTAAAAAAGTTCAAGAAGAGGCTGAACAAGGATCTAGAAGAGAAATACATTGAGATTATTAAATAGACAGAAACCACATCTGCTCAGGAGGTCATCTGAAGGCTTAGAGTATAAGTGTAGTGTTGTGTAGTGGTTTTTATTCTTCCTATGTGTCTTTTCTTGTCCTTATACTACCACTGCTGGAGGCTGATACTGGCCTACATGGACCCTTGATCTGACCCAGTGTGGCCATTCCTGTGCTGTCTGATTTTTTTTGGAGTACAGTAACAGTGGCATTGCTTAAATTCTGGATGCATGAACTACTTGCTATTACATACAATCCACAATTGCTGGCATACAAGATGAAAATCTTTTTCTCTCTTAATACTAAAATCATTTTGGGTTTTTCTGTTCCTTGACATGCTCATGCTGATTGAACTGAAATCTCATCTTAGTTTTGTTCATTCAGAAAAGAAGTGCATGGAAAACTGATTGTTCAGCAACTCCTGACAGCAGTCAGATGGGAGCACTGATCCCTACTAACGGTACTTTCATTGTAACCTGAGTTTAATTTCAGGACCTCTGGGCTAAAATATCTCTGGAAAAGACATAAGAACTATAAGAGAAAATATTCAAATTGTGTCACGTCACACTAAGCACTTATCAAGCTGAAAATTACTACAGTATTGGAGTAACCATAAAATCGTAAGAGTCATTCATTTGTCCCCCAGTCTATTCTGTATTTTCTTTTGGCTTTTTACCCCACATGTCTATCTTTTACGTTCTAGGATTTTAGAGCCTCACTGAGTGCATAGGACAAAGGATTTCCACTCATTTTCACAGTTTTCTTTTTCATCTTCCCTGACTACTTGAGTGAACCACTAGATAGCGCCAATATACTGTCTTTTCCCTGCCTTAAGCAATTTCCCTTTTCTGTGCAATTGAGAAAAAAAACCCTGTACTGTACTTCAAGCTAATAGAAGGTCAAAAGTCTTCAAGAGTCTTTCTCACTTCACTCCATTAAAAAGAACTGCTCCAATTTTTCTAACACACATTTAAAAATTAAATGGGAGAGTGCCGTTTGTTTTTTTTTTCAGTCTATTACAATGTGCCATTTAATATTGTGCAAAATGATCATTTCTGCTCTGTTTTCTAACATTTCTAACTTCACACCTGCGGTATCTCCTGGAAAAGCAGTCGCATCAGACCCACCTGTCAGCACTGAGAACAGTCAGGGTAAACACTGATACTCCAACTGAGGTTAACTGGATAAAAGACAGCAGCTTGCACCCAATTCTTCCGAAGAGCCAGGTATCCACAATATAACGTGTTGCATCTACAGGCACACAAGTTAATAAAAGTAGTAGGTCTCCAAATGCCAGGCTGGTGATGAAGATGTTTGGAACCGTCTGCATTGATTTAATCTTGAAAAAGACTTTGATGAGTATAGCATTTCCAAGGAGACCCACTGAAATGATCACAGCATATGTAACATAAATTGTGCACAGTATTTCTAATCCTGGAAAGGAGTCTTCGGTCCATTTTTCATTTGTGGTTTCATTATCAATGATTGATTTCACTTCTGTACCATTTGTAGATGCACACAAAGTCTGATTAGCTGAATGCAAGTATACTTGAGACATTTCTTTAACTGTTTCTTCTCCCCAGGCTGGACTTAAATTGATCAAAAAATGGTTTAATATTTAGCTTGCAGCTTATCAGCAAGGTCAATAGAAAGGTACAGATTTGTCTCTGAAATTAAGATTCCCGTTGCACATTAACTACTTTCATCCCCTTCTGGGTCTGAAAACATGCCTAGGAGAAATGCACACAGATCTTCTTCTGAACTGTGTAGGAGGTGGAGAATTTTTTTATTGGCTTTTCAGCTAGTGGAGCAGAGAGGGAGGAGGAAAAAAGAGAGAAGGGGTTTCTTTAAAGATATTAGCTGAAACGATGTTTTTTCCTTGGAAGTATCTGCCAAGTAAATATTGTATTGTAATTACTGTAGCATTAGGGTTTACATATTACCTAGCAAATGTTTCTTAATATTTTCCAAAATATTCTAAAAAGGAAATAACATGAAAACCTGAAATAGTTTTCTCAATAGTACAGGTAAGCATAGAATATACTAATTTAACACAAAACTCTACAGTATACCTTAATGGCAGATTAAATATCTCAGAGTATAGATAGTATTTGCTGAAAAAGCCATAGAGACAGCCTGTGCTTGTCTATGCTCTGATTGGTCTTTCTATCACAGAAATGCAGTGACCTTCCAAAAGGCAATGTAAGATCAACATTTATGGCCATAATCCTGCTAACACTTATATTAAAGCTTAGGTTTGTCCCTTGAAACAGTCCCATTGCCATCAAAACCACAACTTACGCTCAAGTTTGAACAGGTTATAGATAGTTGCTGTACGGAAGCCTGTTATCTTGTAATAATCCATGTATTTATTGGCTTTGGATGGTACAACTGATGATTCAAATCTGGGAGAAAAATAACTTTTCATGATGCTCTCTCTATCAAACATGTTAGTACTATGGGTTTTCTTATCTTTAGATTAGTCAACAGTCAAATCTTAAACTCTGCTCTGTGATGAACTCCTGATTAACTTTAATGTAAACTAAGGTACGAGGAATGTGACCTATTGAGTTAAATCTCCTGAAATTAAGAAAGCCAAGATCTAATTTCTAAATAGTGGAAGTGGAAAAATATCAAAGGGCGGAGCTTTATGCCTTGAAAATTAATATCAGTAGCTGGAGTATTTTTTCCTCCAGATTGTTCTTCAGCTGTGACATTCAAGTGGAGAAGCTACCGTGCTCAAATCAGAAAAGCAATCTTATAGCCAAGTCCCTTTCTCTTTAGCTGCACACACACAGACATAGAAAATGAAGTTTGTTTCATTTATTCAAAAAAACTCTGCTAAGTACTACGCATGAAAAGTCTAATTTTCCCTCTCCCAATCCTTGCAAACACAACTATGCCATAGGTATCAGGTGGTGATAGACCAGATGGTAGATGGTAGATCAGATAGAAGACCAATGCTGTGGCCAGGTGGAAGAAAGAGTCACTGATACAAAAAGGATGCATGGGTTAAAAATTCCAATTACATTTTTTGAAAGTGCTTTTAGAAGAGAAGTTCTTGTCACGATCAACCATAATACATCCTTTTATGCAGGCACAGTATGTAGGTTGCCCACAGATTTAGGTGCCTTTGAGGATGCCCGATTATGTTGTCCACCCACACTGGCATGGTACTGTGCATTATATTTAATATAGAGTTCGGCAACTGTAGCAGATTGTGACAGCTTAGTGTCAGATAGTTACATAAAATGTGTAGATTTCCTGTAGAGAAGTAGGGTATCACCAAACATTGGGAACTAATTGCTCTCCACCAAGTGTTGAGTACTCAAAGGTGGCATGTGAATGAAACATCAGGTGTTTGGCTGAAACTGGAATTTATCTGAAAGAAACTTGTTACTTGCCTTGAATTCCCCTAGAGGTTGGTTGATGCACCAAAGTTCAGCTAGCAGCATAGATCCCAACCTCTCAGTCCCAGAGCTTTTAGAGCCATCCAAGAGATTAGGGCTGACAATGTGCAATCTGAGGCTTGGTTTATTCTGTCACTCAATCATTTTGTACAGCAGGATAGAGGACCTGAACTGATAGCCCTCTGTGTAAGAGATAATCCAGAGGACTGGAGACTTCTGAGCTGTGAGATGCTCCCAGCAGTTGGCCTGGGGGATGATTCAGGTAGGAAGCGAAAGGTGACAGACCTCCCAACACATATTTAAACCTCTTAAGGACACCGACATGTGCCACAGATGAAAGCAACCCCGGAAAGCAGCAAGGGCTTAAAATTCGGTTTACTCCTGGTATTTCATGTGCTGTTTATTCCAAACTGGACCTGAATTCATATATCTGAACCTGAATGCTCAGTCTGATGCTTCACACTTTAAAAGCCTGCATTACCTGGAAACACGGACACATTTTTCCTGCTCTCTCTAATAGCCCACAGTATATATGTCTAACCCAGCTCACAGCAACATTAAATTCTACTTGGTTTTCTCTTTCTACTGAGAGATTGTATTTTTCCCAGCTTTCTGCCTCCTTGGGGAATCTGGCAGAAGGACGCTCCTTCGTTTCTCACCAATTCTTCCTGGAGTCCTTGTATTACTGCAGGTTTTAGCTAGTCGGCCACATTCTGTCTTTATAGAGCATAAGATACTGTCTTGATTGATCATTAGGAAATGAAAAATATTATTTTGGAAAAGCACACACAATAACATTCTCTAGACCCAAGGAAATTCAAGAAGACTGAAGGACAGATAGTAAAGATCAAATATGCAATTTGTTTATGATGGTAGAATTTCAGTGTTTCTGTTCATCAATTTTGTGTGCCCTTCATTGGTGTCATGGGTAGAAACCAGGCAGGAGGAAACACACCACGTTTTTAACACAGATTCCGATAGCTTTCAGTTGTGCAAATCCAGCTGAAAAGGAAGAGAATGGCTTCATTATGCCAAACAGTAAACAACTCTAAGGCGTTATTTTAGAGCTCTGTCTTCTGGTGAAGAGAAAAGCAATTTGGGTAATTCTGGCCATTGTTTAAAATACAAGAAAACACACAAAACATTCACAGGAAAGGAATGTTCCTTTTGAACTTCATGCTGCAAAAACACCCCAAGTAAAATACTCAAGAGTATATCAGTTAGCTGTATTTTTAATGCAAATTTTCTATTTTAATGCAGTGTGACTGCTGACTTCAGTCATTTCCATGTGCTGCGTAGTGTCACCCACTCAGAAAAATCTCTTTCAGAACCATTTGCTCTGCACCAAGCTAAAATACAGAGAAAACAGCCAAAATCTTAACTCCCATTAAAGAAATTGATTTTCCAAAGTTATAATTATTTTGTGTAGCGCATTTTTATTATTTCAGTGTACGTTGGTCATGCAGAGTTGATATTTATTTATACAAATATGGCAAAATCTTTTGTAGCTAGAGTGCTGGGAACACAAAACTGATACACAGTGAACTACAGCTATATTAGCCAGCCGAGGGTTTTTTTAGGATTATTGTAACTCACTTGCTTAGGTCATTGTTTGTATCATTTCTGCACAGAACTATTTAGTTGTCTTCATTCTTCTTTTATGCCTCAAACTCATTTTCGACCCTTGCTTTGATTGTCTCTCCTAGCAATTTCACCATCTGTTTATTGCTGGCTGATGTATCTCTCTGTCTCTCTGCTGAGCGAACTGACGTTTATGTTCTTCGGGTGTTAACGGCAGAGAGATACCAAACAGCTTGTCTATCCTAGTCCTGAATTTTGGTGGACTCTGTTGTGGCATCCTCTCTTATAAAAGGTGTTTCTCAGATTAAGATCTCTTCTACAGACGAGCCTGACTGCTGTCCATGTGCCCAGGCTCTTCAGCACAGAGCAGGACTCTGCCGTTGGGTCACCACAGGCACATTCCTCTTACTCCTCCCTGGAGGTAGAAAACTGATTTGAAGTCTAGCAGTCTGCCCGTATCAATGTAAATCTGCCTTCCAGCAAATCTCAATAGCCCTTCTTTTAGGTGATCTTCTTTTGACGCGCAAAGGTGAAGGAAGGCTTTTTGGTCCTCCACCAAGAAGTCCTAACCTGGAGTCCTTTAACAATTCTAGTTTATAAGCTAGGCTCTGCAGTTATAACTAGAATTATGTTATCTGAAATATCTTTTTCTTCCTAGTGTTTCCTGAACTGGCTTTGCCACCTTTGTGTTGGGCAGAGGAGTCCCTGCTCTAGAGACAGCCGTCTCTCAGGGATGGGTGTGCATAATTGCCTTATTTCTGACTTGCGTCTGTATTGCAGCATCAGTGTCTTCTCTTTAAATTGAAATTGCCAATAGCATGACAAATAATGGCAAGACGAGGGGACAAAGAGTATCATAACTCTCATCGAGAGTAAGACGAAGCTTTTATCTGACAGTCATTTGATGGGCTGTACAACTTGTGTGACTGTGCCCAATCCATTTTCTAGTGTTCAGGCAGGCAAGTATTAAACGGGAAAGCCTGAATGCACACGTGGAGTGAGCATCGATGTCAGAGACAGCAGTCCATGTTTAGAGCAAATTACTAACACATCCAGGGCTGTTTCCAGTTCTGCTCTGTCCTACTGCGAGAACAGGATTGAGTAATGTCTGTGCACTACATCTGAGTCCCTCCCTAAACAGAGAGAACATCACCTCCCCATCTCGCCAGGCATCCATTTCGGAGCTACCAGCGTCAGGCAATGGGGAGGGAGGTTGCGTAAGGCCCTGCCCGTGCTGGGTTTCTTTACTTGTGAGCACAAGAGCTTGGTTTCCGTGTCTGTCAGTGTGATGATTTTCACCACTAAATGGGTACATCTTCCCTATCCTGTATTTTGATTTTTTACCATTGCCCAGTGTCCTCAGTACTTGGAGACAAAACAACTACTGAGCTATTAAAAAGGAAAATATCTTTTTAGGACACTTCAGGGACAATTTACTTGTCTGTGTCACATTCATAGCAGAGTGTAACCATTCATTGTTGAAGACTAACCATTTAGGAGAAGAATACATTGGTTTATCACTGGGTTTGTTTCCCTATCGCCTGTGCACCGTTGATTCTGCACCAAGGGCAGAGGGAGCTGTGCACTCAGGGCATCAAATCCTGCAGCAATGTTTGATTGGAACTGCGTCCCTGTTTCTTGGAACTGAAGATGAGCTATCCAGTTACCTTTCAAATACCACAAGACTTGTCAGCATGTCTAGGAGGAAGAATAATGCCATCCCAGCCCTCAGTGTTACGAAGGTGAGATGGAAAGTCAGTTCGGATGAGCTGTCAGGAGCAGCATTCAGTGTTACAGCAACAAGACAGATATCTTCTCCGTTAAAATCAAAGAAAACAGCTTCTGATTTTGTTACAATGTCTAAATGCAGACGGTTCAGTGGAGTTAGTGGGACTCAGTCTGCCTGTGATGGGATCTCAAATGCTCTCATTAATCAATGGCTCCAAATACCTTTTATCTTGTTTCTCCATTCTTGCATCCCTTCCAGCCTCCTTTTCCAAGAGTTTCCTCAGCCAGTTTTAGTATGGGAATGGCCGGTGAAATACTGGTGTCATTTCTCAGAAAAGAGAGAAAAATAAATACTGGAAGGTATCCTTGAATTTCTTCAGTTACAGGAACAATCAGGCAATAAAATAATAAAGCAAGCTTAATTCTTTTGGGCATCCTTGAAACTCTCAATGATACATTTAATTTAGAACCATTAGAGTGCCATTACATGCTAAATACTTTCTGATACCTAAAAGCACAGAGTATTGTGCATTAAGACTTAACAATCATCTTACGCAACAGGTAATTATCTTCCCAGTATTTTGATTTTTAATCTCAAATCATTTCCCATAATGACATTTCTTTCGTTGTCCCAATAATAACTGCCTGCTAAATTTAGAAAGAATTCTACATCTTGGCTGTTAGTATATACCTGTATTGCTAACCACTACTGTAGCTCCATAAACTGTCAGAAGAAAACTTACAGAAGCTGTACTGACTTTTAACTGTCATTCTATGTAAAATTTATCACATGGTTATCAAAGCGCTGTACATACATTGAGCTAGAAGGCAGCTTTAGCCACTTGTCCATGTGGAGACATAAAAAGTCTCCAGGGACCCTTGAGTGAGCTGCCTAGACCTTGGATCTGCATCCACTGACTTAGTTGGTACAAAGGCTGGTGGAGTTTTGTGCTGGTCTAAATAGCAAGATGGGAGTGGGGACGGTTTTGCCCGAGTCACCACAGATGCTGCAGTGATTTTACTATCATTTTTTATTTCTTTTGCATCATCTAACCTATTGTTAACAACCCACTGAGATCTGACATAAAATAATTGTCTTCATAGATAAATATACTTTCAGAAATCCTTCTTTCATTGGTTTAAAATAGAGCGCGCATTTCCTGGTGTATGTATTGCTAAAAATAAGCAATCTAGGAGTAAATGAGAATGACTTAGAAATCAAAGGAGCTTTTAGATTGCTGCTTTCTCAGAGAGCGAGCAGAGTCAACTGATACAATCAAAACGGCGGGGAGGAGGCTGCGTTTGTATCGGTAATGCACCGTCAGGTCATGTTCAAGCCAGAGCTGCAGAAGCTGTTCCCACCACTTAAAATTATTAGGATGTGAATCACAAGAGCATAGCAATTTTTTATTAGATTTGTCTTTGTGCATGTCCTCTCCCTGTGAAAACCATCAATGTACGATTCTTTGACAGAACGTCAGCGTAGATATGTTGGAGAAGAGCAAATGTAATGGTGCCGGTGCGGAAGGTATTATTTCAGCCCAAAGAAAATTACACATCTTCATTCCGGCTGACAACCTAAACAATGCCATTCTTGAAACATAAATGATACACTGTTTAGCTGGAAAAGCCATTAGGCATATCATGGAGAGTGGAAGTGAGCTAACCGCCTTCCCAGAACAAATAGCACTTTGCATTTTACTTAAGCAAGTTGACAGGTTTTTAAAAATTTACTTCCAGATTTTGCTTTTCGAATAGAAAAAAAAAAAAAATCAATAGCAAGAATGGAGAACTGACATCACTCCACGCTGTGCAGCTTGCTCTTCTTCCCACTGTTACACCTCCAAAGCAGGAAACACGCTGATGGATCCGCCCAAGAAATGGCATTTCCAGCCATTTCTCGGCAGCCTGAGAAGTCTTAAGTATTCCAGCACTTTTCTCACTGCTTGTCCAGCTTTTATCCAATTCTTTGTTGCTCCTAGTCATTTAATAATGTTATGAGGGCATTTAGCAAAAAATTTAGAAAATCAAAGTACATTTCGTCTTTTATCAGGAATGAAATAAAACAATTACGGTATGCAGGAGACAAGGCCAGTCTCACGTTGCTCTGCTATTGATCCTCTTTTGCTGCCTTTTTATTTTAAATTAGAGTAATAGAAAATAGAGTTGGGAGGACTTTCAACAGGTCTTCCAGTCCATCCTTTGCCCTAAGGCAAAATCAACTTTACTTATACCAATTCTGGCAGATATTTGTCTTATCACTATGAATGTTTTTTAAGACCTGCAATGACGGCAATTCCATGTGCACTCTAGACCACTTAGTCCTTAAAATTAGAAATTGTTACCTAACGTTTAGTCTACATTTAAGCCTATTACCTTCTGTCCTATAAAGTGTATGCAGAAAGAATTACTGCACGAAGGAGAACAGTGAGGGTCAAAGCAGGGTGGTAGAGAAGGAAATGGGGTCAGACTGTCCATCCACCTAGACTTACCGATACCGTAGCGGAGACAAACTGATGTAAAAGGGACTCAGGGGAGGACTAAAGCTCCAGTTCCGCTGGAGACCTTCGCGGCCTCCTTCCTTACCCTCACAGGACCCTCCTGGGGTGCGCAGCAGCCAGATTGGGGGTGCAAGGGGAGTCAGGCACAGCTTTAGCACACAGCGCCATGGCAGAGCGTGTCCTGCTTCTCATTGCAAAGCAGGGAGAACTTGTGTTCAGCAGCAGATTGTGGAACAAAGAGTTTACTAATGAAAATAGAGAATACAGGCAGAGAACAATAGTTCAAGGGTCCAACATATTGAACTGTATTTCATATTAAATTTCTTTCTCATTGAAAGCAATTTCAAGTTACAAACAAGTGGGTACAAGGTGGAACTTGTTTGCATGTTTTTAATGCTAACGTTTCTCCAGAAAGCCAAGGAACCGAAAGTGATCTGTCTAATTTCAAGTAGGCTGGCTGTAGCTACTGTACATTGAAATACTCATCTTTTTCCACTAATTGTTGTGTGGGAGTTATTCACAGAATGAAAGAACCTTTTGTATTTGCTATCGTACATACCAGCTCTAAGACATCACTCCGTTATATTTTTTTTACTTCTCTGTCATCGGTACAGGTTAGTATTTTACTGTATTAGCAATCATCAGAAAATCTTTACTTGAATGATACAGAGAAAGGCATTCAAAACTGAAACTAGGATTTGGTTGAGCAGGCAAGTTACCAATTCAAAGACATTTGTTGAAAGCAAGCCCCTCTTCAGTAGGAGAGGAAAGCGAAGTCTCTCTTGTGATGTCATGAAATTGAGTTTACCTCCTGCTGTATTCACAGCAAAGTATTACTAAAGGGTGAACTTAATCGCCACCTCCAAAGGTGGTAGGATTTTATCTGCTATTGGTCTGTTTTTTGCAGGAGAGGTAGTCTGAAACCTTTATTATTTGTAACGCATGGATACCCATTAGAGGTGGGAATTTCAGTTTTTCTTGTTTCCACATTCCATTTGAAGGTACTGGACAACATCTTCAGACATTTAAACACACATCTACAGCTCTTTAGAGATCTAAATCCAAGTCAGCAGTGCCAGCACGTCTGAAAATAAAAACATACAACTGAAAGGAACATCTTGGAAAGCTGAGTCCAATTTCTTAATGTATAAGTTGATCAAAGTCCATCTCGGAAAAAGTAAGGAAAGATACTGATTGAGGAGCCTAGACATCCATGCCTGAGACAGTCAGCTAACAGGCTCAAAAATATGACGTGAAACTCAATATTATGGATATTAGGTTCTGAGGATAAGTATCAGATGAAGAAGGGAGCAGAGGGATGGCAGGAGGGTGTAAAGAGAAAAAAAAGAGGACAGACTATGAGACGGGCTAATGATGAGGAAGAGAATATTTCCAGTCTCTGTTTAACATGGGGGCTAATCTTGTAAACACGGTGGGACCAAATCCTCATGTGGTCAGTACTGGCACTCCACCAAAGCCGAGAGAGTTGAATCATGGGACGTTTTAGCTCTACAATTGTGTTCAGAGAGATAACTGTACACTAAAAGTAATTATTTAGATCAATGTTTATTTCTACATGCCACAAACGAGAATCATCCTTAGATAATCAGAAGAAAACAAATTCAGTATCAATGTAAAAATCTTCCTTTCTGTGGATAGTGCAGCCCTGTATCCATGGATAGTATTCTTTGGGAACAAGGATGTTTGGTCCCACCATCTTCTGCAGGTACAGCACTCAGGTTGTAATGAACTTCAGCTATGGAGAAGAATTAGGGAAAATTTTCCAAGATTATAATTTGATTTCATTTATTTAGAAAGAAACCTGTCTATGCACAACTCACTGATTTAATGTCTTTGGAGAAATAACAGAAATCAGTGTGTTTCCAAAAACAACCAGGATCGTTTGGTGCTTAGGTCAGAATTCCTATAAAGGCATCCGTTTTTCAGAATACAGGTCTGCAACGATTTCTCCATCTTGGAAGGCAAAATCTCCTGCTGGGATTTTTCTGGACTAAACAGGCTGACACCAGGTCCTGTTCAGCTTTCTGTAATCCCCAAGATCTTTGCTCTTTTGGGAATGCATGAGATGGACTGGAGTGCTCCCTAACTGGAAGCAGGTCCCGTGAGAATGACAGCCAGCTGGCCCAGGGTAGAATATCTCTGAGGTGCTTAAGGTAGGCTGAGCAGAGTTCCCTTCCTTTTGGAGAAGAGCCATACCAGGATCTGAAGGGCTTTTTTACTTTCCTTAGCAAAAGCCATCTGTAACACAGCCATTAACCCCCAAATCAGGTCTGGCATAGACAAAGCAGTGAAAGGTTTCCTATTTATTTCCTTCCATTGGTTGGGATTTGATAGCCACCCTATGGAACCTATTGCATTCTATTCTATGCAGTGCACACCGTTTTTCTCACCAATCCTAAAATTTATATTCGGAGAAGTCCTGGGGAGAAAATCGGAACCATTGAAAGCTGAGTTTGTTCCATCAGAATTGAGACTCCACAAAGCCTGGGATGGTGATTTGTGGTTTAAGTGCCTTGGTGTAGATCCAGCAGTTGCACCTGACCCACTCCAGTCTGAAATCAGAGAGTGGAAGGCACAGGAATAAAATTCTGTACATGTGTCACATGTCAAAGTACTAGGGATCAGGGAGGAGAAAGGTCTGTGCTTGCTTCTTGTGCCATCCTTGCACCTGCCCTGAAGCTGTGCAGCACAATGCACGATTCCTGCTGTTAATTTTTACACTAGCTCTGTCACACTTACGCAGGTGGGGCTGGATACCAGCAATTCAGCCTTCTATTTCCCCTTTAGGGACCCAATCTAGTAATACTAATTTGGATAAGGTCAGACCGAAGAAGACAGGAGGTACACAAAGGAGAGGAATGGCAGCCTTGCCCTTATTGTATTGTACAGCATCAAGCTGGCTCATGCTCAAGGGATAATACTCTATATGCTACTTAGAGCTGAATTCCCCCTCTCCAAATGGAAAGCTACATGTTCCTTGGCAGCACACAATGCACAGGACTACTGCGTACAGGACATATGTGTTCATAAGGGATTTTCAGGCTGGCTTCCTGAGAAGACTAAACTGAGTTAACTTCTCCTTGGTTATACCCATTCTTATGTCAACTAATTTTGATAGACACTCAGAGGTACTGAAGTTATTTAGTTCTTCCAGATTTCTGTGAAAAATCATCACTGTGATAGCCCAGAATAAGCCACAGCACATGTTATTTCTTGCTAGGCTGGTAGCTGAATCTTAGAATAATTTAGGCTGGAAGGGACCTCTGGGGGCCCAAAGTTGGATCAGGTTGCTCATGCACCTGTCCAGATGAATTTTGACTCTCCAAGGAGAGAGACTCTCTCCACTGCCTCTCTGGGCCACTGTCACCTATTTAACTACCCTCATTGGGAAGAATGGTTTTCCTTATATTTAATGGGAATTTCCCTAGCTGTGATTTGTGTCCATTGCCTCTTGTCTTCTTGCTGTGCACCTCTGAGAAGAGCCTGTCTCTTCTCTATAGCCACCCCTCAGGTAGACAAATACAGCAATTACATCTCCCTGCTCCTACCGTGGCTGAGCAAACCCAGCTTCTGCGATAAAAAATAGTTACTAGTACGTCCAATATCCTGCATCAGTTTCTGAATTCAGCTTTATGAAGACTGGAAGGCCACCAGAAACATAGCTCACATAAGGGAACACTGAATGGCATAGGAGAACAGAATTAGAGACCAAGCTGAAAACTTTTTCGGAAAGCTACGTTTTTTACTGCATGCTGTCACCCCATCATCATATCATATAAGCAGTTAATGGAAGAGGATAAAGACCTATTAAAGAACAATTATCCAATGCAATGCAGAAAGGTTATTGAGGAGAGCCTTATTTCTTAATGTAGAACACATGTGACACCAGTAGCAGGCGAAGACTTATGCGTCAAGCTAAACAAAACCCCTCAATGCTTACCAGAATAATTACTCAGATTAAATCTTCCCCAGCAAAAGTGTACTCGGCACTGCTTCACTACTTCTTCCTTCATTAGGCAGTGAAACACAAAGATGAAGAACCCTAAAAAGTAAGAAGAGAAATTCACAGGTTTTCAGGTGGATTCTCCAACCTGCTGTCCCTTTCCTAAACTTTTTGTATGCCACTCATTTGCACCCAGGGCAGAGAGGTGGTCCCTGGGCCAGCATCACGTTGGCCCAGAATTGCACTGAGTCCTTTGTGAGTATGAAGGGATAACGGGAAGAGCTTGCTGAATATTTGGTATAAGAATAATCTGCAAGCCACTGTAGGTTCTATCAACCATTATTATGCCCAGATGAAAAGGATTGTGCCAGCTCCTGAAAAGATGCATTTATTTGCACCCATGTTTCAAAGGCATGAATTCGTATCTTTAATAGTATATCTATCACAGCAATGCTATCTAAACAACACTATCATCCCACTGCAATGGAGCTTTCCTATTAAAATAGCTAAACAGTGTAACACAAAAGCTACGTGAGCACTCCTCTTCCCTTATGCTTGAATTACATGATGTTACAAATTTATTTCTATTCCACAGTCCTAAACTGTTGTATTTATAGCAGTACTCCATTCAGAAATTACCTTGCAAGGTGTTAAATATGCTGAAGAGGTACAAAAAAAAAATCCTCACTGCTCCCCAGGCAAAAAAGACAAAGCCCCAGGTTAAGCCCAAAAGGAACATCAAGCTGAAAGTGCTTTTGAGGTCCTGGAGAAAACTCTGTTTCCAGAATCTGGATCTCTTTTGTGTCCTTGATTTCATGGAGTGGATTTGAAGGAGAACAGTGATGAACATGGCTGTATTGGTCAAAAATATTAAGAAGACGTAGGCCACAACAGAGATGTAAAACACTGTGTTCTCTTGAATCCAGCAACTGCAAGAAAGGGAAGTATGTATTTAATAAGGAGTTTTGTGAGCAGTTAAACTAATGAAGCTTGGTATCCAAAATAAGTCTCCCCTGTGGTTCTCCGATACCTAGTAAGGGGCATTCCCTAATGCCCATTACTTTCCCCCAATAAAGACATTCATGAAATCTCTCCACTTGCCTTTTTTATGGATGCTATAGAAATTCAATAACTTTGAGACTTTAATATTTCTGCCAAATTCAGATAAACCTGACAATTGTTTCACAATTTAATAATGTATACACACAAAGACACACTGCCTTAGGAAAACCGAGTTAAATATGACTTAATTAGGAGTCTAAATAATAGTAGAGCACAAAGATGAGCACTGGTTAGCTTTTCCTCAGACAGCAATTAGTGAGTTTTGCTGCCTTTTTGCTAAAGACGGGTAACAATTTTCCCTCTGAGGTGTCATAGCTGTGTTGCCTCTCTGACAGGATAGAATTCAAATATTCCAGGTAATCTTCACCAACAAGTAATCAGATTGTGCTAAACAGAAAGCAGGGGAAAAAATGGAAGCATTCTTTGCTATAAAACCCTTTTAAAAAAGGATGAAAGAATGCAGTGTTTTCCCACAGGGAAAGAGAGGAGGTTGAGATGATTTAATAAAAGAATTTGAAATGATGAAGAGACAGTGATGTGAATTGACATTAAAAAAACAGAAGCAAACGTGCAAAATACTAGAGCAATTATTCTGCCTTTAGGTTTTACCAGAAATCCAGAACATGCGCGAGCATATATAAATGTCCCATGAGACTGAGTTAATGTCATGTAAAGAAAGAGATTTTCCAGAAAGTAAAAATGGAGTTGACTGGCAGAAGCCCTCCCTGTCCTCAAGCCCAGGCCACTGACGTGAGAGTTACTCCATGTAGTTGCCGTACATCCAAAATGATCCACTGAACCAGAACCACTAAAAGGAAAGGGTTAAGATGGGGGAGCAAAGACAAAAGCAAGAGAGAAGTTGTTGTCTTCTGGTTATTTCTTCTGTCTTTAAGATACTCTGGTGACCATCAAAAAGCTTAAAATATTACACTTACAAATTGCTGAATGGATTGCTCTCAGAATGTGATCCATTGCCATAGAAGTCTTTATTTATAATGAGCACAATAGTAATTACAACAGCTGGTATTCCTAATATGGAAGGCAACAGAAAAAGAGATATTTAGATTAAAAAGATTAAATGGAGAATATGGAAAGATGTCAGATAATCTCTGATGAGTAATTATAGCAGACATGTACATCTTGGGATCAAACTCTACCCCTAAAGCTCTTCTGAAATGAGGGTAATTAAGTGTGTGGCATAGCAGGTTTAATCTCCTTATTTATGTAAATTACAAATGAGTAGACATAGAAATATCTGTGTTTGCAAAATGTTTGTGAGTGTTCAAACATCTCCAGAAGGGATCCAATCTGGTAAAATAAAACCAACTGATTATTACAAAAAGCAGAGTGTCAAAAGATAAGCAGACCACAGCATTTTGCGTTAAGATCTGGTAGAGACAGACATTTTCCAGGCAGTGTTTTATCAGTCTTCCCTTCCACTCATTTCCCATTTCCCGTATTTCTTTCAGTTCAGGCTTTTCTGTTGAGAGTGACTGCTGCCAACAGCACCATTGCGGATGGTTGCCCCTGAGAACAATTATGTGCGACATTAAATCTAAGGATAGAGATGACGATACGCTGCACACTATTCGAAAGCCTAAAAAACCCTTTAAAACAGCATCTAATGGCAACCCAAAAAATACAGACCAAATTCTGCTCTGGGTCAGTGCCTCTGATAACACCTTTTCTAACAGCTGAGCCAGCATTTTGGGTCTTTTCTGTTACGTTTCTCCCAAACAAGTCCCTGATGCTCAGTGCTTGGAGGGAAGGTGAATCAGTGAAGTCCTCAGAAGAGCTATAAATGAAAACCAAATCCACCCCCCGCAGGGGAATCATGCATAGAACAGCAGCTAAGGACACGAGGCCTGGAGAAGAAGATCAAAATTGCCTCTGAGCATCACCCATGTAGGGATGAAGGCTGTGGGCAGCTCGTGCTTCCTCAGGCACACCCGCTGACATGACATAGCATAATAAATCATTCCTGTAAAGAGCAGGAGGGGCAGGGAAAGCAGTTCTTACGCCCACTTTTGCCTTTCCTTGCGTATGACTGTGCAGGGAGCAACGGGCACTTTCTGCTAATGTCTCCTTGGGCAGAAGAAACTTAAGCTGAACCTGCCTGCGGGAAGAAATCCATCCTTATGGCTTAGGGTGTGCACCACATTTCTACTAGCTCAGTGTCCCAACTTGCTTTTGCGAATATGCCCCTATCTTAGAGAAGTTAACAAGCACAGAAGTGGAGAAGAAATCTGCTTACTTACCCCAGCCAGCGATACAGCATTTTAGGATGTACTTTGGGACATAAACATTGAAAACTTTGACAAGAGCCAGGTAAAAGTGAACAGACTCCAGGCACATCCACGTGAAAGCTGCAAGCAAGAAGTAGTGAAGGAGCACAGCCACAGTGATACAGAGACCCGGCTGGTTGAACGAGGACAGCCAGGAGTTGATGAGAAAGACTATGTTGAGCATCAGCAGTGCGGCACAAAGATTGAGCAGGATTTTTGAAGGATTGTCTCTCCGCAGCTTTCTAAAAAGAAGGGGAAAGTCCATAAGGTTATAATTGCATGAGTTGTACTGGGTACATTCATGAATGCAAAGTAGCACAGATGTGTATTCAGCATATTATAAGTTGGCTTTCTGTTATGTAAGTTGTGTCTATCTTAGTGTTTTACATCAAATCACTGGTGTGTTTTTGAAGCAGATCTCCCAGCCTGAAAAAGCGGAGCTTCTATATACATGGAGACCTTCTAGGTTTTCCACACTTGGTGGAGGAGAGACAGACTTAACATCAGCTTTTTACTACTGCATCAAATATTGTTATTGCAATATTACTGGATTATGAAAGCACCCACCGTTACCTAAGCCTAGTGCCCCGTCATGCCAGGAGCTACTGGCACATCCAGTATAAAATGAAACCTATCCAAAAGGACAAAACACAAGAAAGACCAAGAGCAAGAGAAGAGAAAAGTTTCCCTATTTTACTGTTGATGTCATCCAATGTACAGTCTACATACAGGGAATATTCCAGATTGCTGATATCATCCAATGTATAGTCTATATCCAGGGAACATTCCAGATTCTTGACATGATATCTTACCCATGTCCATGGGTAAATTTATAAAATGACAGAAATTTAGGAACATAGAAGTTGCTGAACAGTTCAGACTAGTGCTTGTACTGAAGCATGAGTATTTGAATCCCTCTTATTTCACCACAGTCACAGGTCAAAATAAAGCAATGTCTATACTGTCAGCTCTCAGTCTTCCCTCCTATGCATCACAGCATCAAATATTACCAAACATTCTGATAGTTGCTGCAAATTCATTATTGCAAAAGTATTAAAAGCAATATAAGTAAAAGGATCAGACTTACTCAAGGGCTAGGTACGTCACCAGTGTTATACCCAAAAAAAGGGCAGAAGCACCACATCCTGCATAGCTTATCAGAGTTAATATACGATCATGTGTGATACGTATCTCTGTCCGGGACAAGTCCTATGTTACAAGATAAAGAATCGCGGTTGTTTGCCATAACAGATAAAGAAAATGGCTTTCCACATGTTCACATTGATAAAGAAATCGATTTCTGTTCTGCTTACTGCTACTTTTGGAGGGTTTCCATTAATATTTTTATGTGTTTCTTATTGTATAGTCCTACAGAATATCCATACCAGTAAAAATATGCAGTATTTAAAGTATCCAGTAATAAGTTGTGACGCTGGAAAAGCTGTACGTCAGAAACCACAAAGTCAACAAGGATTCCAGGACCTTGCCAAAATTATTCCACTGGGAGCTCACTTTGTAGGAGAAACTCTACCTTGTTTCAATGGCAGCTGCCATGCTTGGGAACTGCACAAACCTGCTAAATGTCTGGGAGCGTGGGAGGATCCTCCACCTCCAGAAAGCATCCCTCCGCAACAGTCAGCTGGGAGGCTGGGCCCTGCTTCTCCACAGCTGCTGCCAGGAGTACTGTTGAGATGATTTTGTTGTTCCCTGCCACAGTTTCTCTTCTACTTGGTGAAACTTCGAGCCTCGGATTAGTAACCTACACCTCTGATGTACAATCGACGGTGCTGTTAAATACTTGCAACTGTGCTGGTTACTAAAGGGGCAGTGCAGAAGAGGAACGATCTTACAACCAGACTGAATTCTCTTTGCTTGAATGGGAACTTCAGCAAGTTGTCTGAAATCTGTAACATCTAAATTCCTTCTGTAGAAGTCGCATTTTTAGTACCAGGGAGGGCTTCCGTGGCTCTCTTGGAGCAGGGTAATGCTGACCTCTAGGGGAAGCTGGGCAAGCAGCCGAAGGCAAAGGGATGGCCTTGCCCACCGTGGAGGTTGTATCCTCCTGGGATTAGACAACATGAATCTACTCAGTTTGCTTGGAACTTGCCTAACACTTTGCGTTTGTTGCAGCCCATTCTCAGGCACTCATCATTTTTTGGCATTCAACTTGTAGAGGCAGTTTTCTCTGTATTACAGAGAAATAAGAGATGATAGTTAATGACATCTCCCGTATTTATATTAAACTTCCCTTTCTGATGGAGCATAGGTAAAACTTTCAGAAAGATGTAATGTCATTAGTTGCCACTGGCAAGTAATACATTTAACACAGTATTTCCAATGCAGCAAATAACACATTAATGTTACATTGCAAAGAAGTACAAACTACATCTGTAAAATGAATTTGCCTTGAAGCAAGTGACATTTAGAGGACTTTATACCATAAAAATTATTATAACTGTTTTGTTTGTTATTACTGATTTTGGCAAAATTGCAGATATCTAACAGGTTGTATAGATATGAATCTCCCACCTCTCCCCAAAACTAGCGATGACTTTGTTTAGTGCCACGGGACTTTTTTGGAGATGATTCATGGAGTACTTACCAGTAGGACTCCAAAATGGGTAAGATGGTTACAAAAACAGATTGTGTAATTCATATCTGTATATTCCATTTCACACCCCGATGTATTCCAACCACCCAGTCCATCTGTGTAATAGAGAAAAAGGGATTTTTAAGCAGTTAGTCATGCTCAGTCATTTATAGCTCTGCAGCACGCAGAATGTGTGAATATGAACTCAAGTTAGTACAGATTGCAGGGTCATTTAGCCGCACACAAGTGAGATTTCACACAGGAACACATCTTATGTAGTTGCCTGAGAACCTCAAAACTTGGATGAAAGCCTTTGGTGGAATGAAGAAATATTTAAAGTCATTTACATGCCTGCACACAGAGAAAGCAGGAAGGTAAGGAAAAGTGTGCTGGGCTAGATTATGCTGCAGGGTGTGGAAACACAGAAGGCAAGAAATATTTACAGGGAAGAGGATTTGTTTAGGCAGAGTGTAGCATTGAAAGAGCCAGATCTTCCCTGGTAAGATTAAAATTATGACCCTGTTTATGTGGCATGTATGATATATTCAGAAGCTAAGCTTCTGATTTAAAAAAAATACATATTCTAACACCAATAATTGCAGAGAAAAACCTCTCCCACGTGTTCTGAGTTAACCCAATACACACCTCTCTTTCTGTGTCTGTTGACTATCTGAGCCACATTCAAGACTTGACCACAGCAAAGCCCCCACTCACTTCCCTGAAGTAACTGTGAGAAGTTTGATGTTTCATTGCATTTCTGCTTTTTTCTTAGACTAAGTCTTCTTAGTCACGTAGACGCCCCATTGTACAATGCCAGACATGTGTCCCCTAGTAGTAACACTGATGACTGAGGTATCAATGTCGGTGGAAACCAGGAACACACACTCAACAGGACAGCCTCAAACTTTCAAGCTGCAGTGTCAAGGAGCCAGAGGCTCTGTGAGGCTGGTGACAGAGCAAGCGTGGCAGCTCTGTAAATAACACTTACTGTTCTTCTGAAAGTCCCAAAAGACACAGTGCACTGCTGCATTACCCTGAAAGCAGAGAAAAAGGAGGCTGTGGCATTTATTCAGTAGGTCTGTACACCGCCTGCACTTGCAGACAGTGCATCTTGCCTGTAAGCAGGGTTTATAACTAAGGCAGTTTGATTTGATTTCCTCTCTACTGCTCGACAAGAAAGCCCACTGATCTCTGCGATTATTTGCATGGTGGTGCTGCATAGGTCACTGGAGATGCCAGCAGTTTGGGGGTAGCTGGACACTTGGTCATTGGGAACCAGCTGGGATATTTGCCATCTCATCCATGGCACTGAAAACCAGCAGAGGGTCCCAATTTTCACCTTCCCCCTTACCAAGGGAAGTCCTGGGAGCCAGTGTTTTTCCCAGTTTTACCAGTCTTTCTGTATCTTGTAGTCTTTTAAGGACAGCAGAAAATCTGACAAGTTGTCCAGCTTAAACTGATTCCTATGTCTAATCTCATTGGCTTCATGTGGTATTTGAGATGTCATACCAAATTACTGGTGAAATCCAAAAGTTATGACTAAGACCTAGAATAACAACCTGAGATTTTATACAATAAAAACGCCCCAAACAATTCTCTACACAATAAAACCTTTATTTTAGAATTTCAGTGTTTCCTCTCTCTCTCTGGAACCAGGCAGGGAAGACACCTAAGAGAAGATAAAAGCTTGCCTGCATATTGCAAACAGCTGAACAGATTTACATGGGTATTCAATGCAATGTTTTCTCTTGGGGACATTCTAGTTTATTACTCATAATGCGGCAGCAAACTTTCCCAAGGCACAGATTCATTTTCTTTTATTATTAATAAAGTTTAATAAAGCATAGAGTTTACAGGAAGCCACCGTAACAGATAAGCTGTTAAGAGATGTGATCTGTAGACTGTCAAATATAATTAGGCAGAGAGCCAAAGATGTAGGTTAGGATGATATCTCATTAAATATTTAATTAGGATACTTTTATAAGGTCAGGGAAAAAAATCTGAGAGGTGCCAGATGGCCTGGTGGAGTAAAAATGACGGAAGAGAGGGGGTATCTAGATGAAATTTCTGGGTATATATTATTTGCTAGAACTGAATGGAAAGAGCATATTGCCATAAAAGCAGCATTTTCAAGCTCTCATTAACTTGAACTTTAATCAAATTCATCTTATTGAATAATTTTGTTCTGCCCTGGGTTCGCAATATATTTGTGTGGAGGCTAGACCATAAACATTGGCAACACAAAAATGCTAAGGTGGAAATCAGTCAACAAATTTAACCCATGCCCATTTTAAAAGTAATTTAAGATAGATTTTAGTTTTAAACATCATTTTTTAAACAAAACAAAGCAAACTAATTTTGAAAACATCTATGCTATGTTTTGATTTTTTTTTAATTTACCTCTTTTTGTGACTAAAACAATTTGCTGAATTTGGAGCAACTACAAATCATTTCAGGCAAATCCAAAACCTGCCATTTTTTAGCAAATAAACTATTCCCTGAAAAAAAATGTCCAGATCAAAACAAGGAAACAATGAAGACGTCCCTTGCTGCTAAGCATGGATTTCAAGTGGAGACACAAGCTTTACTAACCTGCAGGAATTAAACACCGAGATCTGTGTGGTCTGTCAATGTTTTGGTTGATATATCACAGAGAGGTCAGGCAGGAAAATGTTTTAAGCTTATTTGTCCCGTTGCCAGTTTATTGTAAGGCTAAGTGAAATAGACTCTGCTTCAACACACCTCTGATGAAATGAATGCATCCTACCGTATTTTCGTCTATGTGCTGAAGAGTAATAGTCACAGGCTCATTAAGGTTCTGAATTGACGTGTTTTCAATGCTGGCACTCACAACGTAAGTATTCAACCTCTCCTTCGTTAAACTGTCATCCTGCAGTGGAAAAATACACGCATGCAAAAAAAAATCCAAGCTCTTCCCTGCTTCCATTTTTTTAGATTGTATTTCTTGGAAATGGTGATCAGCTAAACACCATGCCTGATGTAATTTAGCTGCTTGCTGCTTCATTAGAAAACGTAGTTAGTTGCAAATTCAGGGACAGTCTCCACATCAGCTGAAGCAGAACAGAGTTTCAGATGCATCAGCTGGATTGAGAAAGCGGTATAATCATTTCAGTATATCAAAACATCCAGTTGTACATCATTAAGCTCATTAGACAGTAGACACAATTGTGAATGCTTCTTCTGTGTGAAAAGCATTGCTCAGCACACTGTACGCTCCAATCATACCAAAAGAAATGGCTCCCTTTTTAATTACACTCACCCACCCCACCGAGTTAAGAAAACACAGCAAATACTAGAGTAGTCCTAAAAGCTGCATATCAGTGCTGCTATTATTTTAATGGAAATATAAATCTTGAAATTATTTACATGATATTTGACATGTACTACGCATGTTCCTTAAGCAAGAGCTTACTATCAGAGGAAGATTAGGCTATGTTCCTTTCCTGCAGAAGAGCAGAATTGGAATAACATCATCTACAGAAAATGAACAAAAAGTCTAAGGTCTACAGCCACCTCTTGGAGCATCATTGCTACAGCGGAAGTTTTGCTGCCTGGGTACATTTTCCCTGCACATTTCTTAGTGCTCCATCAGTCTGATGCTAAATGTGCCCGGAACAGATGACGCTACTGGGACTTTTCTTTTGTACACACTAAGAACAGCTGAACCGGTTACTGCCATGTTAGCGTTTGTGAGGAGTCGTAGTTACCACAAAGAGTGAAGTAGCGCCAAAAAACTTAAACTGGATCTTCGAATGCTTGTCTGGGTCCGAGTGCTCCGTCCCTAGGAACTTCTTCAGTGATTTTGGCAAAAACACCGAGGCCAAGGCCTTTTTGAAAGGATTTTCTTGAACATTGATCTGCAGGAGAGAGATGACATGCTCAGAGCTGCCTTCCTCAGGTCAAATACACAACGGTACAAAATAGCAGCAGGATTGTCTGGTTGAATCAATGGTCCCTGAGGCGATACTTTGCTCTCACCTTGAGATCCACCCCTCTGTCATAGTAGGTAACGCCAAAGGCCAGTCCTCCAAATACGCTGGGGTCTGGACGCATCACCCACAAAGCCAAGGAAGTGGTTATGACCGACGTATTTCTTTCTGTGTAAGTCACCTTATAGCCAATCTCCTCAGTTGTCTTCAGGATACTTTACCAAGAGCAACAGCAAGAAAAAAAAAAAAAAGATACATCTCTTGAAATGTTCTCCTGGCTTCATAATATGCAGTCAGGACACAATCAGCTAAAAGCTGCTCTGATTTGTGATCACAAGGAGCAATCACTAGAGCAGAATGGGTCCATTTTGGGGTAGATGGCATTTTGTCTGGCACAGGTTCAGGTGATGGCAAGCAATTGAGTTAGCATGTTTGAGTAAGCAAAAACTCTGGCAGGTGGAAGATATCCGCCTGCAAGGGCAACATGAGGTGGTTTGGGAAGACCCGAGTCAAAATTCACACCCAGTAAAATACTCCATTTCATCTGGAAGGCAGTAACTTGTAAAACCTGCTAATTTGATTTTTGCAATCATCTAATTGTAGTCTCAGGTAAAATATCAGAGCCAGAATAATTTAGCCTGCAAGGGACCTCTGGAGGTCTGTCATTCAATTCCCCATCTCCCCCAGGCAGTGTATACTTTAAAGGTAGGTCAGCTTGCTCAGGGTCTTGTCCAGTAAAGCTCTCAGTATCTCTGAGGATGAGATTTCACAGGCTTTCTGGGCCCTGCTCTCAGTGGGGTTTTTTTTCGAAGTAGAAAGAAGAGGCTGGAATCCAAAGGAAGCAGCAAATTAGGGTTGTTTAATGCACATGGGTATTAAGAGTCAGAGAAGCTCCATGTATCCTTTGGTCTCCCTTAAGGCTATTCAGCAGTATGCAAGAAGGGATAATACTCCATTGAAAACCTGTATGACAGCTGGCCCTGACAGACTAAAGGAAAACCTTCCTGTCCTTCTTTGCTTGGTGTTATCTTCATGCATCGTCGGTCCCAGACACACAAGGACCCCCATGGGATCCTTTCAGCCACAGCTGCCCTAGAGCTGCAAAGTCTGGAGTTCAACTTCCTCAGAATATCTGGGATCCAAAATGTCTACTGAGGCCTGAAAGAAGGAGCAGAACAGCTCTTGTGAGGATATCACGCTAGCACTTGTCAGGTCTCATCACAGTGGTTGTGCTCTTTCGAGGTCTGATTTATGGAAAACTTAAACTACCTGAGATTCTCCTGTCCACAAAAATTGTAAAGACATTGTTATTACAACTTGTACATACCAAGTCTATCTCCATTAAGGATCAGGAATCCAGGGCCTATTAGAATATCATCCTTGTCCCCCAAACCTTACATTTCATGGGAGGAGAATTTGAAGTAATGGATATTTCACTTAAAAAAACCCACAGTGTATTTGAGAAGGCAGAGGTGTTGAGTGCTGGCAGCTATCACAGCCCCCACTGCACACACTGCAGTGCAGGAGACTTTGAAGAGAGAGCATGCAGCCAAAAGGATCACGATGCTACTCAATGCTTCCTCTCCGACAGATTTTCTAAGCTATTTTTGGCTACTCCTCCTTGCAGACTCCTGAGTTTGAAAAGGCAATGCATAGTTGTCCAGTACAGACAACTGGGCTGTTGCGTAGTCATTTTTATTGCTTTTAATGTTTCTTATTTTAATATTTCTTGTATTTCTTATTAAAATACTGTTTTACATTAAGTGAAACAGAAAATTGCAGATACGCACAGTCTTTAAAATGAGAGATGCTGAAAGACTTTTTAATGTGATGAATATCGCATCTCTTACACTGTTGGTTAGTGTTGGATTGGTCAGTGCAAATCTTTCCTATTTGGAGCCTGAGGCTGTGCAGTGAGAAGTGGGTAAGGTGTCTTGCCCAAATCAGAAATGGGTCAACTCTGTGCACTTGCATTTGCCTTTGTAAAGGCTGGCAGTGGTTTTCTAAACAGTGCTCTGCTCAGCAACAGAAGCCAGACATTTTGAAAACAGGCAGTTAGTTACCTTTAAGATCTCAAAGGAGAGAGGTGTTTTGAAAGTTATCTAGCAACCTTGATTTTAGCATGTGTGAGAATCACATAATGGATGTAGGATCCTAAATGTAGATTTTGAAGTCTAACATTGAATAGCTATGCTGGAAAAATCTTTATCAGCACAGGTACAGCACTCCAGTCTGGTGTGCTGGTGGACCAGATACGTGTCTCCAGGCTGACCTGCCAACAGACCTCACTGCTGAGCTGTAAACATCACCTCTGAGATGAGATGGCAGCTAGGCAGTCTCCCGGATCTGAGATGCCCCTAGAGAACAACTCTGTGATGGTGACTTCTGCAGAACTGGTTCTGGTAAAAGCACCTTTGACAACACAATAACCAATCTCTGCTGCTAAGAACCACAAGCATGTTTAACGTCCAAGTACAGAAATTGCTAACTCTTGTGGTGATATTTTAATAGACTGAATGAATCACTCCATGGTGCCATTTTAGCTTAGGAAGCCACTCCTGGCCAAGTTATCTTACTTACCTATTGGTCATTTTTCTAATGTTCTGGTCTTCTATTTCTTGCAGCAAAATATAGTTTAGTATAGAAAATATAGTCTCTGCAAGTGTCATGCTCATATCTGCAAGCCTTACGATATCAGAAATTTTACTTGCAATGATTTCTAATTCTTCCATATGCAGTGTTGCATCTGGCAAGAGGTATAAAATATGCTGTACAACATCTTGTGCATTCTCTGAAAAAAAAGAAAGTACAGATGATTTATGTGGCATAGCTATATGTCTAGCTGCATAGCTACATGTCTCTATGTTAAAGCAAGGAGTTAGTCTGCTTCCCCTTTCTTTCCATATGGTCATAATGCTTCTGATCTATTACAAAAATTACGTCCTAAGAATAAATCAATAAGCCCTCAGCGTGTCAATGAAACTGGCAAAAACTTCAAAGTAAAATCTGGATATCTCAAGTTGTATTTTAAAGGAAGAAAACAATGTGCTTTTCATAAGAATATTATCAGCTGCTTTTGGATTATAAAGATAATCTGTAACCAATATTTAGTTTTAACTGTGGTCACATTTACAAGCATTTGTGAGTTGAAAATTACACAAGATCTGCCCTTCTCCCCAAATGCTACTTAACTGGTATAGCAGCAAAAGCAAATTCTGAATGGTATAGTTTGAAAAGTTGTATTTGCCATTCATCGTCTCATCATCCTTCTATAATTTTTTTATAGAAGCAGAGTTTTACACCCTGGGAGTCAGACAGACTGTATGCAACTGCAGATATCTTTCAATGATCTATTATTTGATGCCACTGCTGAGTAGGTGGATAAGCTATAGTATTGTTTTTGTTCACCATTCAAACAATTTGTACTGTTTGGCATAGCTTAAAAAAGATATAATCAGGTGGTAAAAGTCACCTTATAGCTTACATGAATTACAGCACAAACTTTTCAATTCCATACACTGATTTGTGCTTCTTTGTATGAGATGTTATGAACTACTTTGATGTGGTAACAGAGAGAGTATAGACAGGCAAAACCTGTCACATTATTCATTGGTTATTTACTTAGTTCTAAATCTAAATGTAGGATTTGAGACAAGTCTTCAAAGTGGTAGCTAGAGAATTTTGAAGCACCTGCAAAATTAATCTACATTAAAAACACTTTAAGATGACCAGGTGAGTAGGATGCACATAGAACAACCTTATCGCTTCAGTTCTTCAGATGTCCAACAGAAGCATGATCTGAGTATAACTATTTTTACTTTGATTCACTGCGTCACTGAAGTATCTGGTGCATTACCTTCTGTTATTGTGATATCATGGAGGTCTAAAATATTATTTGGAAGTTCTTCCAGTAATTTACATTCAGTCATATTTGGTTTCTTCCAGAAAGCTTGCTCAAGTTCAATATTAATTGCACTGAAAAATGAAAACAGTGTACATTGTTACAAGAAAAATATATATAATAATTGATGTTCCTCATATTTCCCATTTAAGGAGCTAAGAATGTAATTAATCAGCCCAATTTTGAAAGCTGACTTGCAAGTCACCTCTGACTTAGCACTCATTTAGCAGAGTGGGAGCAGAGCCCAAATGCCAAAGCAATTTGAAATGCATCTGGAGGTATTGGAGGGCAGAGAGCCATGAATGGATGGCACAAAATGCTACAGTGCATCTGTTGCCCCTCTCTGCTCAAGCAGAAAGTCAGCTTCCTATTGTGCTGGCTTGCACTTGCTGCAGGTGATGGAAATGATGCAACACTCCCTTTTCCTGCAGCCCGTGCTGGACTGGCCCTGTGTGCTTTGCATCTTCCTTGGCATGGCACTGCTGTGTGCCATGACAGGCTACCGTCTGGTTTCCCATCACACAAAGCCTGGCGCTCCCCCCTGTTTCCCATGCAAGAAGCAAAATGAGATGATCTCATCACTCACCAACTCCTTCGAGCAGACTGCAGAGGGTTTTTCCTGCAGCTGACCTCTGCTTTGGTAGCTGGACTTGTTAGTGGCCAGGAATAATTCCCCTTGTAGGTTGTGTGTGAAAAGCTTTCTGGACAATCCATTAGTGCTGAGGAAGAAATACATAAAAGCTCTTTAAAAAGATTTAATAGTCAAAAAGAAGACCAACCTGACACCCAGGGACCCAGCTGTTCTCTGGACCTCCTTTCCTGATGGGACTGAGCTGTAATCTGCAGACTGGATAGGAGGATACAAGTTTATTGGCTGCAAGAAAACATTTTGCTTAAATATTTCACCTGTTCTTCTATGACCTTCTTCTCTGTTGTTTGACAAGGTCAGTTCTCGGGTAAAGCATTAGTTTCCCAGCATCACAAACTGTATTTAATGACAGTACATCCTACAGGCTTCTCTAATCTATCTGAAGGTGCTTTCACACTGCCCCTCATTATCCCATCAATGTCTTTCCTCCAGGCTTGTAGTTTTATTGTCTGCAGGTGAACTTTTGTAAGTCTTTGGTATAAAATGTGGTTTTGAATTTCAGGTACAGTCTGTTAGCTCTTATCTCTGGCTTACTTCTGTATTTTAAGGAGTGACAGAGATTGTTACCAAACCAACAAAGAGATTATTTGCAATTTGAGACTTGATCCAATATGCATGGCCGTTAAGAGAATGCCTGCAATAGATTTAGTTTCGGTGTTTGGCTCCGGTCTCCCTCAATAGCCAGGCTCTGGGGCACTGGCTGTGAGCAAGAGCTCCTGGGTTTGCAGCTGTATCAGCCTGACCTTCCCTTCATTGCAAAGGTGCTCAGACCTGCCAGGATTCAAATTTTAGCTTACCTCCGTTTGTCTGGAACCCAAGTTTTTTATCTTGCTGTCATTGTATGGTGTTCTAGAGCTTGTGCATCAGATGAGTCTGGCTACTTGTAAGGATGCTTTCTAGTCTAACCTCTCCACAAAATTTAAATTTGATTAAACACTTGTAGCCAGAATTACAAAGCATGTGATTTCCAATGAGGTTTTAATGAAGTATTACCTATTGGCTTGACAGCCACATCTTCAGGTTTCACATATAAGGATAATGGTCCCTCCTCGTAAGCGTCATTCAACAACTGTTTGATCTTGAGACTCAGCACTTCTTGTATTTCAAGTGATGTGGCCTTTATAATGGCCTTAGAGACATAGCTACAAATATAATACACAAACAAGGCTACCATATTAGTAACATTTCACAACTGTAAGTGGCTACAAAACTAAGGAGTAACCCAGAAAATTATATTGAATTGGATAATTGATGTATGTATTTTGTTCACCATAAGTGCAGTCCTATGGTAAATGTCACCAAATGCCACTTCTTACGTGCACTAGTACCTTATTGCTGGAAATGCTTTCTAATTTACAAATTATTTGAAATAGAGGTACAAGAATGTATTTATAGTTTCATGGTAAATACCTCAAAAGGTTTCCTAATAATATTATCTTGGCAAAGAAACATCTCTGTCACAAGTAAGCGTTTTTCAACCATGTTTTAAAGTTTGGAGTGAGCTAGTCATAAAGCAATGAGATGCTTGAGTACCCTTGTGTCCAAACAGAAGTGGCAGACTCCAGGGCTCCCTGGAAAACTGAGATTTAACTAAGCACTTTCAGTATCTCCACAGGATTCCAGCTTTTTCTCCTCAAAACAGCTATTCTTCTGGATAACTATGTTGGCTGACTTTAGGAGGTTTGGAAAGACTATCTCTCGTTGAGTGGCTTCAGACATGACAGAAAGAAGCAAGAAGCCAGCTCTTAGTTATGGGTGGATCACCTCAATGGAATTCTAATTTAACTGAGGGCTAACAAGTGAGATTTCCTTAGGACTGGGATGTTTCAAGTGTTTCCAACTCAGTCCTGTCTCTACACAGTTGTTCCCCACTCAGCACAGCCTTTGTAAACCATTTGCAACCCCTTGAAGGTGATGGGAACCCTGCTCCCCTTCTTCTTGTGGCCTGTCAGAAGGCAATTAGGATTTCCTGCAGAAGAGGTGCAGGATTCATCCTGGCATCCTTCTTGGGCACAGTCCACTCTCTGTTCTGGCCCCAGTGAAGGATACTGCTCACAGCCAGCTCTTATAGTGCAGCACAAACCTCCCGGCTTGCCATGGAAGCACTTTGAGCCTCCCAAGATATGGAGTATGAGAGGGAAACCTCGGATGCTCAAATACATTTCCCCAAGTGAAGCATTACTGTGGTTCTGACTCCACATGTGCTTTTCTGTCTTATACAACTAAAGGTTCTGAAACTAAAACAGCCGAGGAGGGGTATAATTCCTCCTCACCCTAAAATGAAATGAATATGAACTATGGAAACCCAGTTCATAACCGTGGGTCTTACCTTTGTGACATCTGCTTTACCTTCATCTTCAGTTCGCATAGAAAGACACAAAAAGTTAAAAGCTGGTTAGAATCAACTGGTGCAAGTTGGATTTTAAGGACAGCAAACAGCAGAAACTCAGTGTGCTCATTAGCATAGAGCCTATTGCTTTAAATGTTATTGGGACCTGACTGTCCAGAGTAGCCTTTGTTTCACAGTACTTCTAGAGGTACATCACGATAAAAGAGAACCTCATAGTGCATTCATGCTGCCTCATGCAGACAGCAGAGCAGATCTATATCTAACAGTGTTCAATGAGTGTGCTCACCAGAAAGCTATTGCAAAGTAGACTGCTTGCAAATAGTGCTGGGCACATCCAGCATTCCTTTGTCTGCACAGAACATATCAATATCTACTGAGACACAGTGGCTCTCCAGCCCAACTATCTACATGGGGTACATCTACCAGATTGAAGGTCAATATTTAATAATTCCAAAAAATCACAATAGTATCAGCATTTAGACCATGCAACTACTATATCCTCTGTGCAGAGATAAGAAAAAGTAAGTTTCTAAATCAGAAAATAACAAATTACATACATGAACCCTCTTAGAGACAGTGCTTTGTGGATAATTACCCCTGCAAGCAAAAGAGAATAGAATAATTATTTCATAGTAAGCATATAACATGCCCCATTCTGCTGTCACCTAAAAGAAATATCTTGTGACCACCATGAGCCAGACCTTGCGGCAGAGAAGTCATCTTGAATTCAGCATAGGTGTGTCTACATAAATCGCCAAGACCAGGTCCTGTAACAGATATGCACCCTGACAAAAAACACTTCTTCCAGGATGGGACCCACCCTTCTCTTACGGTTTTACAAATCGGATTCACCCCATGTAAACAGTGCAGTCTGTTACTGTATTGTCATTTGTAAAGCCAGCAGTAACTGTGGAAGTCAGAGAAGAAAGTAGGAAGTCGAAATATGCATAAAATGATAAAACTTCATGTCTGTACAAGTGATACTTTTATGAATTGCTAAATATCCCTCTCAGCTGCTCACAGTTCGGATACGAATACAGCTGCATTGGGCTAAAAGGCATGAAACAGAGAAGTCTTGTGCAACAAACCATTGTTTCTGAGCAGGGTTTTGGAACTATAATATCCTTTCATTAGACACTGCCACGCAAGAGCCCGTGTGTACCTGCTTACACAAACTAGACAGCCCTCAGGGGTCTGTGACCCTCACTCTGCGGGTGGATGTGACCCCTAAACTCCTTCGCACTCACATGCAAGCACTGAAACAGGGCTTCAGCAGTACGAACGTGAACGAACCCTGCAGACACCAGCGCTTTCCATCTCCTGCAAGTGCCGATTTCTGTACTTCTTGAATTGCCAGGGTAGCATACCAGATACATCAGCCCACCTGACTCATTGCTCACACACTGCAGAGGCAGCAAAGGTTTCATCTTCATCATGAACCAATATATATGGCCAAAGATGAGGTCTCAGTTTGGCAGCAGCTACTTGCCTTGCATTAGGGAGGATATATATCTTCAGGTGAATGAGCCCAGTAAACAAAATGGGGGTGTTCCACATGAACACAGTTGTACAGATCTGGGGGTCTGGTTTACACCCTTGTCACGGGACTGGTCAGTTGTGAAATGGGTATTTGGAACCTGGCTGCAATTTCACTCGAAGGACAGAGGCCAAGGTGACACCACTATACAGCCAGAGGCTTACCTGACTTTAAAGTTTGTCATAACAAATTCTTCTCCAGTAAATATGATGCTAAACTGGAAAGAAAACAATAATATTTTTATTAACTTGATTTATTGATACTTTACCTAGACCTGCTTGTAAATTTAGAATTGTCATCAAAATTCTAAATCCTGATGAAATGGCTAAAATTTTTTGCAAAATATCAACACTTTTCCCTTCCTTCAGAATTTAATTTTATCCTGTTAAAAATGCGTTGGATAACATGATTCTGAAACGCCACAATATTGTTACATGGATACTTATTTCTGTGTTGTCCCATCAGTTTGCATTCTGTACCAGCTGTCCTCATCATCTGATACTTGCTAGAAATACATGAGAATGAGAAAAGAAAGCTACTCACCCAGTTTCCAAGAAGTTTCCGTGCATCATAGTAATCAGGAGCTCTCTCAGTTTTGTAGAAAAGAGAAAAGTTCATGTCAACGTTAAAGAAGCTGACTGTAAGAAGAGAACATAAGCGAGATGCATCCTGTAGTTTGCACAGAAGGTGCCTGCACCCCTTCCCATCTCCTGGCCCCTCCGTGGAACCACGGTCGTGTTTCCCATTCCCACAGTCACCGAGGCTCTTTGGGAAATCCCAGACTCCAAGTGTCCAAGTCTAGATTACTGCTGCATTGCTAGAAATTTTATTAAAGACCCTAAGGGCCCAAACACACGGTGAAGTTATCACAGCTTAACAAACAAGTTGTGGTTCATACTTGTGGGTGCAGTAACTTGGCTTTTACTGCCTTCTAAGAATGCATAGCAAGAGATAGGAGGATCTGCTGACATACAACACCTTGCTAAGCAGCAATAGCTTAAACATGTGACTGAGTCTTAAATTGTCATGTGTATGGTGTCAGTCAGTATCAGTGATGATCATGTCAGCATTTAAAACGGCCTCATTTAGCACTTACGTGGAATGGTACCATTGGTACTACTGGTCGGAGGTAACGGGGGCAGCGTAGGAGCCCTTGTTGACAATGCTTCACTCGAGTTTGCTGAAAAGAACATTAAAAGGCCTAAGAATCCACAGTGACAAAAGTGTAAGGAAGAGCCTGGTCAAGGTGAGAGAGAGGTACGAGTCCTTCAGCAAAGGTCATCGTAACAAAGAGCTGCTGTTGTTCCACAGACGTCTGCAGGGTGAAGGCAAAGGGGGAAAATACACCTGCGCATGGGGGTTTTTTTAATTTCTCCAGAGATAACTACAGCATAACAAGGGAGAAAACAGGATTTGCGAGTTTAGATCACAAGGAAGACCAGAATTCATGCAACATTATCTTTTTTCATTGCTTGTGTTGAAGAGCAGTTATCTCTCTGTTCTCTTCTTGCTCGTGTAACCTGTGCCAGCCTTCAGAAAAAGGCATTTGTTAAACACTGAATGCTAATGGGTTAACATGCAGTAATGCATGTGAGATGAACATTGATATTCATGGTCTCTGGTTTAATGATAACCTGGCATAAGGATTCCCGTTATAAATGCTGGCCATCCTGCCTGTTGTTTTCAAAGTAAAGAATTCCGAGAATTCATTCGTAGCTAATTTTCCTTGAAGTGAATCACCTTGTCAAACCAGATCCAGCTTTTGCATTTCACATGCAATCTGCCACATCACCAGGCAGACAGGGACAAAACGGGTGATGTTTGTCACATGTACTACGGAAAATTGCAGTGAACCGAATCACCATATAACATTACAGGTCTTGGTGATGAAAGAAAAGCAGGATCACAACATTTTGCTCTAGAGGTACCGTTTCCTTGCTATGCTGGTAATTTTTTCTTCACTCACATGACTGTCAGAGACTTGACATTCTAACTCTGACTAAGAGAAATAAACTTAATGTATGAATACAAAGCCAAATGTCTATGAATAAGGAGTGTGGTCGGAAATAAGTAAGATAAGGCCATGCTTCATAAAACATTGTTTTCTCTACTGTAGTTGAAGGTAAGGGGAATCACTCATGCTTAAAATATAACAGCCCATCTCTGACCCATTCAAATCAATGGCAATACATCCATGGACAGTAACAGAAACAGGGGCTGTTAACAATTTGAAGCCTCGTCTTTTTGTCCTAAATAGCTTAAAATTATTTTGTGAAATTGAAAGGACAGCTGAAGTCAAAAGCCCCTTCTGAACAGGCACACTACGGTACACAAGCTTCTGCTTCCTAGACAAACAAGCAGTTTTACCCTTTGCATTAAGCCACAGGCTGTGCACTCAGCACAAAGTCAAACTGGAGCAATTTCTGAGTTCCAGCTTCATGAACAAGAGGACAGTAAAGCTATTGGAAGTCCAGCTCTGCAGTTGTCTCTCCAAGCTTGGCTCTTGCAGACTAAGCTCAGACCCTTCAGTCTTCGGCTCAGACCTCCAGCCTCCAAATGCTCCCCAGAGGTGCCAGCCTGTGTTTTGGTGTCATCTCATGATCTAGGAAACAGCGGTTTCAGCCCCCGTAGCACATCAGCAGAGGCAGCACGCTCAGAGCTGGCGGAGAGCTGAGCCAGGAGGCTCCTCCACGCCCGGAGGCAGGGGGGTGGGGAGCAGGAAAGATGCACAAAGCTGTTCCAAAGATCAGACTGTCCAGCAACTTGCTTTTGCAGAGCAGTGCTCTTTGTAGCACAGTCCCTGCTGCTCCCAGGGTATACAGAAAGCTGTAAGAATAGCAAGCCTGCTTTTCCCATGATGCTTGATGAATCTTGGATTTTCATTTGGACATCTCTCCTCTTTACTCAGACCTTTTGATTCTGAGATAGTACTAAACTGTTGGAAAAAAGAGGACCTATTTACTCTGCTTTACTCTTTGACTAAAACACTAGCAAGTCCAGGAGCAAGCTGCCACATTGCCATTTCAAGTCCGTTGCCTGCAGTAGGTCAGAAACATGACCTGACATAATGGGTATTTGCTGATTCTTTATTTGGAAAAGATCCGCAGGCTTAGACCATCTCGCTGCAAGACAGGCCTAGATACTCAATACACAGGCCTACCAATAGCCACTAACACTGTTTGACATACACATGAATATGCAGAAAACAAGAAGCCAGAAGTATCTACTAAACTAAAAGCAAAACCCTAGAGACAAAGGGAAACAACTCCTCTAAAGAAAACAGAAGGACCTGAAACTAAGGGGATGTGCTTTTTCCTCCCGCACCCGTGCACACCAAGCCCTCCCCACCCTCACAACACATACTACCGTGAGAATACAAAGAGCAGAACCCGGAGTACCTGACCCCCAGTGCTACAGAGAGGCAGATATTCCAGCACCCCCAGTGACTTTAATCCCACAGACTAAACTCCTAGTGGAAACCTCTATGACTTCCTGTGGTGTGAAGCTGCAGAGATGGCTTCCATGAGCCCCAGTGTGATGCTACAAATAATTAGTCCCTGGTTTCAAGCTGATAGCAAATGAGTGCCTTGTTATAAGCTTTTTTTAAGAACTGCTGTCATAGAGGAAGTGGGATGAGAACGCAGAAGGGCCAGTGCTGTGCAGACATGCCCTATCACTGGAATAAATTCTTTTTTCTTTCCTTACAGAAATACAGACATGATATTAGGCTATGATTTATCAAACCATAAACCAAACTGTTTGTACACCTAGGGTTTAACTTGTCCTCCTGACTGTTACAGTGCTGCAGATCCCTCCAGATAAGAGGAATCTGCATATAGCTGGGTGATTACAGGCTCTGCTCTGTTCCTGTTGTTATCAGTGTAATGTTTCAAAAACCATTGCCTCAGGGGTGATATCACCCAGTGTCAGCCAGGATGAATCAGAAAAATCTGCTAGGGGAAAAAAAAAAATAGAGAAATGGCCAAACAAAACCCAAACCCATTCTAATCAGGAATGTAACTCGCAATGCCTTTTTCATCTCCCGACAAATGAAGCATAATTACAACTTCACAGATTCTAATTTATTTCTTTCTCTTTCTCTTTCTCATTATCACCTGAGGAAAAAAAAATCTGTTTATTCTCACATGTCAAGGATCATTACCAGCAGGCAGGTGTGGGACTAGCCACCTGCATCCTGTAACTTCATTTGCTTTAATTAACATGCATGTAATTCCATTCACGAAATGAGGGCTAAGGCGTGATGACAGATGAGATCTGAAGCTAGAAAAATACTGTACCACTGACATTTTTAAAGTCCTAGTCATGGATTTTGATTTGATAATTTAATAAATGGTTTATTTGGCATGCTGTAAATATGTATGGTTTCCAATAGAAGAGCAGCAAAAATTAGACCAACCAATAAGAGAACTGTAATAAATATATTTCTATATTATTAGCAGTCATTTTCAGATATTGTATATTCATCCCTCTCCCAGATTATTTAAAATTAAGAAGAAAATCAGAAATCAGTGTGTGGGTGAGGTAGGGGGAGGAAGAGATGAAGACTGTGAGTCAGTGAGAGGATGAGAACACACACTTCTACGCTTTTAGCAAAGGCCCAGCTGAGCTGGAAAAGTAAAGGATCATCTTCAAGAACTCTGGGAAAAAAGCAAAAGCAGACCAGTAACTTTAATTCTGCTATCAAGCAAAGCCAGTGCAATTGCTATGATAACTGTACCACTTATGTAAAGTCAACACACCTTCTTAAGGCTGCTTCCTGCTACATTCATATGAGAAGTTTCACTCACTTTGCCTAAATGAGCCCTGGCTTTCCAAAAGTAATGTAGGATTTCCAAAACAAAGCAGGTTGCCCAAATCCCCAGCACAACTGCATAAAGTGTCTACTGTCAAGGTGAACCAAGCAATGCATAGGTCTATAAACAACATATATAAACACGAGAAGCAAAGCTTGCAGCTAATAATTGTCATAGGGCATAAGTAACAATTTGAGTCATGACATTAGCATTGAAATGGCACTTCCCCATGGCATTTCAACACATAGCAACACTTGGCAAAACTATTTCTTATACGCATGCTCCAGATGTTCTCACGTAGACTCAATATACAGGACCCCATATGGACAATCGATATGAACTACAGCCAAGTGCAGCTTCCCCTATCTGACAGACAGGACATAAATCTCAGTATGTATTTATGCCACTCACTGTTATCCCTACCTAGTGTATTGTCAGTATGTCTCTGTGTAATAGCTAGCTCATGAATTTCGGTTAATTAAAGTACGGAGTATATTTATAGTGGAAGCAAAGGTCTTGCCAAGATCTGACACATGACAGATGCTCAAACATTATTAAGTTTTATGAACATCTCTATCACAGCAGTCATCTTAGTTATTGCTCTTGGGAAAATGTCAGACTCCAGAAACCCTTCTCCCAGCGTGGAACACAATGCGGATCCAGTGGTTCAGGGCACCATAGGCAAGAGTAGCCTGGGTGCCCGTTGGTGTAGTTCATCACTTGTGAGACATGCTGCTGTTTCTCCTTGCTCATAACCTTTGAATATTTGGGCCAGCATTTTCCAGACTGAATGTCCAATTCAGGCTGCACTGGAGGATCTTAACTAAATCACCTGGTTCTTGGGGAGTGCTTTAGAGGGAAAAAATGCTTTGACCATTGAAAGCCTCTCTCTAACATGCTTTGTCTCACTAAAAAGCTGCTCAAATTCATCCAGGTTATTGTTTTTGAAAAATCAAAGTCCAAGAACACTGAGCGGAGGCTTTGATTTTAGGTGCTAAACTTTTCATCAGCAAACATGACTAAGCTTCTCACAACGCCTTGCCAAGCCAAGCACACACCTTTCCCACAGAGCAAATGGGCCCAAGGGCAAAGGTGTTAATTGGAAAAGGGAAACTGAGCCTTCCTCCTCCCTCCTCATCAGATCGTGTCCCCCACAGTCAGGGACACAAGTGGCAAAATAGCTCTGGCAACAGGCCGTGCAGAAAGAGGATTGTCGGGATAAAGGCAGCGGGGCAGGGAGCCAGGAGGCAGATGGGAAGGTTGTAATTTAGAGCAATTGTTATTAGTGCCTGCGTTCTTTGGTGCAGAGCCAGGGGGTGTGCAATGAGGGAGGTGGGGGAAATCCCTGTGAGCACAGGTTTCAGCAGCAGTCGGTGATTTCCTGATGCTCTTCTCATTGCCTTGGGCCCTGGTTCGATGAAACCTGGAGCAGGAGATGGGAAAGTGCAGTGGGAACTGCGGTGAAGTCAGCGGGTGCTGCACTTGACAGAGACATGCTGTCTGATGGGACGCTCCTTGAATTCTCAAACTGGACACCAAAAATGACCGATTACTTCGTACTGTGCCTCTGCTTTCCCTGTGAAGCCATCAGCTTTCAGATGATTAGTAAAGATGCATTCACTATTATTGTGGAGCACCTAAATACCATGGCATGTCATTAGTTTTACATAAATTAGTCAGTCAATCAGTCAATTAGTCAATCTTGGACCTCTGTTTTAATACTGTGTAGTTTAAATACTGTGTACTACATACAGACATCAGGACTGAATGATGAGATAACCCAAAACAGTGCTAAGAGTGCTTTTCAAAGAAGCAACATCCATCTAGGGCACACAACAGACAGGAGTCTTGTGGAAAAGTGATTACTATCATCTAACTAATGGCTCTAGTTAAATAGTGTTAAACATACTGGAAGAAAATTTCTGTGTCCAGCCTACCTCGCTCAGTGCCAGGCCAGTTGAGTAGCAGGTTGGTGCCCCAGCAGAAGGATGAACCACTAGAAGGTTCATCTAAAAGATGCCACCCGCCAGCAGCCTCCAGGGGATTTCAGTGGCAGAGCCTGCCCCTGCCAGCTTTCACTCATCCACATCCTCTCTATCTGCTTCAAGAAGAGGCTGTGTGGGGTGAGTAGGCAATGTCGTATGCATGGCTACAGCTCTGTCCACTCCTGGTCTCCATCACAGCAGCAGTGACTCAGAGGCTATTATACAATCCCTGTTGTCCTGAGCAGTGGAGGGTTCCCTGCTCTCTGTGTGTGATCCCCAGTAACACACAAACCCCAAGAAGAGAAAATATTGCAGAGACTCACCACAGTGCAGGTGACGGTCCGCAACGGGAAGGATGCTGCTGAAGTTCCAGTACTCTTCCTTCCAGCTGACAGTATTGCCCGTGGCACAGTCCAGCAGCTCTTCCTGACCCATCACACGGTCCCACATTTGGAAGTAGTACAAGCTGCCAATGAAGCTGTTGCTTACCCGCACAATAAAGCCATCCTTTCTTTTGTGCAGATGACCCAGCACCAGGCTACCGTTGGGTTTCAGGCACTCAGCACTGCCAATGATTTCAGTATGCACAAGATTACCGTTGCAGTAGACCTCCAGCAGTTGTTTCCTGTTGTCCCACAAGCAGCACACACTATACCACACAAAAAGGGTCTGATCGATGTCAATGTCTCGTCTGGTGCCAAAAAGATACAGTCTCAACTGCTTGTTTTCTCCAGAAAGTCCTAGCTCTATGTCATTTATGTTAGTGGAGGTGTTGTTAGCGTCATAGGAAAATGCTGCCCAAGAGCTGACATTGGCAGTCCGGTTTAGGTCAATGCACACCGTGAACTGACATAGCTGAGGGATGCTGACGTTGACCAGAGACACATACTTATCATTTCTTCCCAGTAAATCCAGTCTTTCTCCATGCAGATAACGTGTTTCTGCAAGCAAACGGCATTAGGAAAGAGGGTAAAGAAGGGAAATAAAGTGTCACTTCCAAAGAAAAAGCTGCAATATGACCTCATTTGGGTATTTCCCTGAATGATCATTAAAAGTTAGAAGTTTCTTCTATTTCTAGTTTCTGCTGCCATTGAAATTTAATTCTGACACCACCCACACTACCAGTAAAGAGAAGATGAGTTTAATTCTGCAAAGGAAAAGTTGAAGTCCTCAAGACATGCCAAATAGGAATCAATACAGAATTCAGGTCTAGGGTCTGCATGGTCCAGTATCAGTACGGGTGTCCAGTGCAAAGGTCTTGGTTCAGCACACTCTGGGTAAAGAGCTGTTTGCAGGTTTGGCTCCCAGGTGACATATCACACCCTCAACCTTCAGTTTTTAGGTCAAGGTTTCTGCTAAAAATAAAAATCATAAGGACTGTCCTTTTCTCCTGTCCTTTTCTCAGGCTCCAGAGAATTTGTTTGGGCATCTTTTTTCTTCATTACTTGGAATTATCTCATTATATCTTTACAACCTACTCAAAAAGGTTTTGCTGACAGACACAACCTTCCTGAATAATACTAACTGCAGACCTACACAGGTGGTGAGTAACTTGCCCACATGTGGCCCCAGCTCTGACTGCAGAGTAGCAGAGTAGTACCTGCAGTGGCTCTAACTCAGCCAACCTCAGTCCCTGGAGCAGTTTGGCAGGGGCACCAGCAAGCTGTGGAGGGTCTTTCACTCTGCTTATCTGGGTTTTGCACTCCACCATAAGTGTCTGTTGTACATCTGGACAGGAGGCAGCCCAGTGCAATGCTAAGACACATATCTCCATTCTGGCTCCTGGATTTGCCATGGTCAGCGAGTCCCACTGCAGCCATGGTCAGCGAGTCCCATTTGCCATACTCAGCGAGTCCCACTGCAGTTGCAGCCGGCCACGACAAAGTCCCTTCCCCAGGCGTGAATCTCCGTGAACATGCACAAAGCCACAGAGCAGCACCGGGCCACAGGCAACACATTTAGACAGCAGCACGCAGTCACCGAAGGCAGGAGCCAATCTTTCCACCAGCTCTGTCTGCCACCAACAAAGTGTTGGGGGTGAGGTGGCCCCACGTGCACCATCAGAGCGGTAATTAATTAGACTCAAATTGTAACCCAGGCCCCTCCTGTACAGGTGATCTGCATCTTCAACTTGCCATTGCGCTCACGTGTTTATATGTGCTTCACTAATTCAGGATATATTTCTTCTAGATAAGAATTGCCATTATGTTGAGCCTTTTATAAGGACATCTAGGGGCTGTTTTTACAACATTTTCCTCAAATGAATTTAAAATTTTCCAAACCTGATTGCCGGCCATGCAAATCAGGTATTATAAATCCCCCAAGTCTAACCTGACCAATAAATCTCCAGTGACTATTTGCACTTCTAATAAAGGTTATACACGTCGTGGACTGCAAAAGTAGCTGGCACTTCTCCCCATCTGCTTCACATGCTTCAAATTGGAGGCAAATAGGAAAAGATCCATTCGCAGAGCCTAATTCTCTGTAGGTGATCGGAAGTGGTGCATCGCTGTCCCAGCGTAACCTCGTGCACTCGAAGCATAACAAAAACATTTCTATTACACATAACAACACTGCTATCTTTCATGTCCGTCTCAGCTCTAAAATCAGCTCCACTGAGCACCTCAGTGTGTTGTGGAGCATGCACCCACCTCCTGGTCTAGCTTCCACCACTGCAGCTCCGCTCAGACGGTGGTCTGCACCCAAGATAATTATTTTTCCCTTGAGTGGGAGTACGTAGGACTCAAAACAGCAGCGTATAACATCCATTCGGTGGAGGCCCCTGGGTGGGATGGGAGTTTAGCACCTCTCCACTGACATGCCAGCCTCTGCCTTAGTGGGAGCAAGCCCTTGCACCCAAGCCCAGAAATCACACGGCCAGCGCTGGGACTGCAGGAGAAGATGTGTGGTGGAACTTTAGGGGATGCAGAGAGGTGGGTGTAGCTACTCAATTACAGCTCAAGAATTGAGTAATTCATTACAGCACAAAAAAATGCAACAGCCATCTTCAGCCATACTTTCCAGCAGCTGCAGGGCCCAAAAGGGTAAGAAGCCAGTTCCCATGGCTTTCTGCAAGAGGTGGGAATCCCTGTGGGATGTACGACGGGCAGAACTGACACCCATTCCACGGGTGACCAGAGCACCATTGCACCCCAGCAGAGACATGCTGAGAAATAACCCTTTCAGGGGTCAGGCCTTCCAGTGTCTTATAGCAGACAGATTAGGAGCCTCTGGCCAAAGCTGAGAGAAAGTGGGTAAATTTGGCAAGACCTAGACATTAATTCAGTCTTTTTATTATGGAGGCTTTACTTGGAAAGAGCTCATTTTTTCCTCGACTGCACTGTGTGCTGGAAGTGACCCCAGCGCTACAGGGTGCATTTTAGAAGCATGAATTATCTCTGTGCCCTGCATTGTTCTTGAGGAGAAGTCAAAGAAAGAAATACAAAAACCAACATAGAACTGATTATTGTTTTGCTGGGATTTATGGTGGAGCAAAAAGGTGTTGAGTGTGTTCATGAAGCACAGCTTACTGTGTTTGACTCTGCCTGAATTATTACTGGGGGATTTGGTTCTGCCAGTAGCTTCGTGCTTTTCCCAGAACACCATGAAGTGAGCAAATGCACAGCTCTTATTTTACAGTGACCAAAGTAAAACTAGAAGAAAACATACAGAAATGCAGGAAGACACCCAGGAAAGAAACAAGTGAATAATGACAAAACCAAGAGGCTTTTCACCTCCAAACGTGGACAACAGCTGTGATGCAACCAAAACCTGACATTTCACTCCTTGCCGTATTTTCTTATTTGTACTGACTCATCTGTGGCCCAGACTGAACCAGCATCCCAGGAGAGGGTGTGCATCATGCCCAGACCTGTAGGTCTGCAGGCCAACGTATGCTCAGGAATAGACAAGGACCCCGGTACCAGTTGCAGTGAGAAGGGAGAGGTCCAGAGCAAGAATAACTGCTGCACTGGGGCAGAACAAGATGAAAGTGGGCTCCTATGTAGATCTACTGTGTATGCACAAACCAGGAAACCAGCAGACATCCCCAGGGCTGGGGGATGCCCAGAGCCCACTGGCAGCACCATCCCTGTGGTTAATCCTGAGGGGAATTACTGTACCTGCCAGGAGGAAAAGACTAGCAGCAACCATCAAGATGCCAAGACCCTTGTCAGAAGAGTGCTGTCCAGGGCCACACATGAACCTCTTCATTCTTTAGGCATGTTCTGAAAGAAAGATGTTGGTGAGCACCCCCTTACCACACACTTGGCTGAGAAATTCAGACTGCTCCTGCAATTTGCTGAAATGGCATTTGCAGCACAGGAGCCCAGAAGCATTCACTCCCCGTGACCGAGCTGAGTCACTAGATCAGTAGTCTCTGTAAAGGTCACAGCTATACAAACCCTCTGGTTTCTGCTGGTTTCTAAAAGAGATGAGGTTTACACAATTACACTGTGCATGTTTTGTCCATCTGTCACAACTCTGCAAACCTGTTAGCAACTTTCAACCTGCTTTGACAAAAGGAATCCATGTCTGAAGTGGTGAATTTCCTACAAATGTGGGGAAAACAAGAAGAGAAAGCCCTACCAGTGAGGTTAAGCTGGATGTGCTGACCCACAGTTATACCCCACAGACTCTCGTGGGATGGGAGACCACAGGGCAGCAGACAGGGCAAGAGGCACACGGAGAAGCAGGACACAAGGCTGCTCATGGACAGCACAATCAAAAAAGTATTTGTTCTCACCACTGGGCTTTGTCTACAAATGAACTTTCATCAGTTTTATTAAGCCCTGGGAACATTCTCGTAACTGGGGAAGGGCTAGTTCTGGGCTATAAGTGTACACTGAACACTTAAAGCAAAATCCAAATATGCCACTCTAGATTGGAAGGAGTTTGTCCTATTTTGTGCTTCAGTTTGACTAAAGGTGCTTCAAAGATGACTGTAGTTAAACCAGAGCAACTGAGCAGACAGACAGCTCGATGCCCGTGAGCCCCGGACTTACTCCTAGTGCTCCCCTGTGGTGCTCTGCTTTCTCTACTCACTTCATTGGGCATCAAAGGCAAGGGCTTATTCTTGGTTTAGGACCACACTGGATTCAGCTACTAATGAGGTATATAAAATGGCTGTAGGGGACGGGCGAGATCCTCAGACTGTCTAAGTTGGCCAAGCTCCATTCAGTGGAGTCGCCTGGCTTCTCATTAGACGCAGCCCTCACCTGGGGCTCCCCACTAAGGGTTACCACACTCTGACCACTGGCAAAATGGAAATTGTCCCTCTGTGTCCAGACTTGTAAAATAAACATTAGAAAATTATAAAAAACTGAGCTAATAACAACTCTGTCCATTTCCTTTTAAAACTGCACTTTACAAAACTTACAAAGTTAGGAAATATCATCCAGTTTTCTGTTTACTGCTGTGACAACAAATTTCTTCTCCCAGCCTTCTCCTTTATTACTCCAGCAATTATTTGCCAACTTTTGCAGTAACATTTAAGGAATAAATCATTATGCTCCCAGCCTATGGTACCTAAACAGGACTTCTTACTTATTTCAGGTGATTCATACTTTCTCCTAAAAACACCATAGTCATTAAAAGGTGCTGCTTGAAAACTCACCTCCCTGTGTAGCACAGAAATCAAGGTAGATTTTTGCTGAGTGCTCCACACTGTTTCTTCCGTCAGATGCCAGAAGACTGGTGAAGAGAAATATGAAGAGAAAATCAGGTGGGATGTTGTGATGTTTTCAGTGGGTCAGGCAATGAAGAGCAAGTGATTTCTGTTCTGAAACCACATTTCTTAGGTCCTGGAAAACCTGCTGTGACAGCAAATCTCTGCTCCCAGTCTTCTCCTTTATTACTCCAGCAATGATTTGTTGACTTTTGCAATAACATTTAAGAAACAAATCATTATGCTTCCAACCTGTGGTACGTCACAGGGTTGTATTAAGTTTTGCCCAGAGCAAAGTCCAGAACATGGAGCATTATAAAACACAAATTAGAAAGAAACAACTGAACTGAAGAGTACCCCTTGTTTCTGATTCAAAAGTGACTGCACTGAAGAACATTAGTCGTGATTTTCCCCCAGCAGCTGCCTGGCCTCTATTTGTAGTATATAGCACTATAATGTAGAGATCAACCAGTATCTTTCTTCCCTCTTGCAAGATATTAATCAGTCATTGCCAAGTTAAAAAATATTAAATATTTTTTGCTATTGAGAAAAACTTCGTGAGTTGAGACCAAGGAGTGAGTGGCACCAGGAAAGGATGCTCCTGGCTATAGCTTAGCTGGAGGCCAGGTCTTGAATTCTGTGTTAGCTCTGGAGGGATGAAATGGTTTGCATAGGGCCCTGAAGGACTCACTCCTGTCTCCTGCAGGAGTGTGATCTTAAATGTTTTGGCAGTGGTTCCCAGCAGTTCAGCTCCCTCGCTGGCTCTGGTTAGGGACATAAGAGGAACTGGAGAGAGCCTGAACCTCCCAAGGCTGCTTAACACTGCAGTTCACCCTGCTCCTCCAGACACTCTAGTCTCCAAACAGGATGGAAGTGTCCCTCTCTTCTGCTCTCCTAAGTAATCTAGTCATCCGTCTTCACCTTCTTCCTGACAAATCTGTCTCCTTCTCTCAGTTACCCCTGTATAAAGAGCCCAGACTTCAGGTTTCTCCCCTAAAGTCTACTACAGCACCCCTTAGCCAAACTGCCCCATATCCAGGAACTCCTCTCCTGCCTTGCCTTGTCACTGTGCACCAGCACAGACCCTCTCACAGCCAAGCAGCCGTGGCCGAGCACCCTCCTGCCACCCACCAGCCTCAGCCAGCAGGTTTTGTTTTCTTTCTCTTATGGGCAGATCATACTAATGGAAATTGCTAGGCATGCACTGTTTGCCTCATCAAATCCATGCTGCATAGTTTCTAGGATTCACATAAACTCTTGCATGGAGAGCCTTTCTTCAAGCATGGGACTGAACAGGACTTTTCAAGGGTGGGTGCTTTGGAAGTCATCTTTTTGTACCTGTCAACTTTTTGTACCTGTTAAACCAGTATCACGGCATCATGGTATGGAAGGAGTTTTTACTGCAACCCCAGAGCAACTATTGAGAAGGTCTAGCTGTCCGCTTTCTCCCCTTCCTCACCTTCTTCTCTCTGTTTCCCTGTTTTTCAGTTTAGTTTGGTGTTTTTAATTATTCAACACAAGTTGTTTATCAGCTTCGCTAGAGATTACTGCAAAGGGTCTGGAATGCCGTGTGTGGGCATCTCCCCTTTAACACTAAGTCACAGGCAGGGCATCCATTTCTGCATCCTGCATCCATTTCTGGTCAAAACTTTCCTGTGAAGTTTTAAAAGAGGACACTTAGGACTCAGAGCAGGAAAAAAATATGTTATTAAAGAGTACAATGAAATGAAGAGAAGCAGAAAATGAAGACAGAACACATTCAGACTCACTGGGGCCGTTCAGATAAAAAGAAATTTTGCTTTACTTTGGATGTGCGAAGATTTTTGCCAGGAGGTTGCTATGGTGACTTTTCAGCTCTCCCAAACCTCCTCGTACTGTAATTACATCTCAAAGCCTGTGAGCTGGGAATCTTTGATTCTTTGGAGGAAGAATGTGGGTGGCTGACTCTTCAGGATGTTTTTCAACCAGCCATTTTTATTCTAAAACAAAACAAAAAGATTCATATACTTGTGCCTTTAACAGCTGCTTACAGTTTGCATGAAACCTTCTGGCCTCGCTGGCTGCCATCCTCCCAAGACTTTCTTGAATAATTTTTAAGTAAAAGGCTCCCTTTTCAGAACACCTCAGTCCTGCATTATGCATCAGCGAAGGTTATTTAGGGGATGTTAAGCCCCCAGTTGGACTGAGCTTTCTTTATACCGCTGGACATTTAAATTTGGTCCCTAAACTAAAACGTGCATAATGACGGGAGTATTTTCTCATTTCCTCAGCTTTTGTTATTTACTTCAGTTGTCACTGACTGAGTGCTGAAAGCAAAGAAACACTGCAAATATTCTCCATGTTTTCTAGTCTATGGATCTACCCAGTTCTGCACAGCTCCCCTGAGATAACGCGCCGTTAAAAAAGAGTTAAAACCCAAAATACAAATCCTTTGAATCAGAAACATTGAGACCACTGTTGTTCAAAATAAACAGTATGAAATATTTAACAGCAAAAGGATCCAGTGTTAAGTTTCAGCTAACAATTGTTATTCTTTTTCTTCAAAACAGAAGCATCAGGGCGCCTTGCATGGCCACACAGCACAGAGCCCTGGCTGCACGGGGCGGCTGGGCGAGCAGAGGGAGGGCTGGAACTGCCCTCTGGACACTGATCTGCAAATAACATGCTTGATCATAAACCATAATCCTGCAAATTTTATTGTAAAAGATTAGATAAGTTCACTAAATAAGGGCAGGAAAAGATTAGCAGGGTGTTAATCTTCTCTTTCAAAAACCTTGAAGGGCGTAAATATTACAGAGTATTTTTGGTGAAAGCTAACAGCTAGCCCATAGAAACTTCTAGGCTGCAAATTGGTTTTAATACAAAATTGACTTTTTTCATTCCTTTTTAATTTCAAAGCTAGGAGAAAATCTTTTTGACCATGATTTATTGAATTCTGTACTAGGTATTTTAGAAACCTGGATAAAATCCTTATGACGTTGTAGGCATTTAAGAAATACAACTTTAAGAATATAACCACACCTTCAGATTTACTCAGATCCTTTGCTACAGGCTGATTCTAGAATGGCATATGTTTCGTTCTGTCAAAATATCCCAGGCAGGTATTTTTAGAAGGAAAAATTTCAAATTTTCTACATTCATTTTTTATTTAAAAAAGATTATACTTTTAAAATTCAAATTGGAACAAGGATTTTGAGTGACCCAAAAGAATGTGTTCTGAAACATGTTTTCCTTTTTCTTTCTTGGTTATGTTTCAACACAGGAAGTAGTTGAAATTTTAATGAAATCAAAATCCTGTTCCCCCTGCCCTGAGTACTTATCAAAGGTTCCTGAAAGAAGCCTAGTGTCAGCAAACATTTTGCACCTTGTTTATCGCAGTCTGTTGTGCCATCACCTCACATTGCCTTTCGACATGGCAGAAGCATGGTTAACTTCCAGAACATGATGTTCAACAGGATCACAGCCGCTCTCTGTCACTGCCCACTGTGATGCTGTTTCGGGAGAGTTCTCTGGGCACGGGCTTTTGAACGTCTATCTGTGCAGCCCTCACTGGGGAAAATATGCCCCAGTTGTTTAGCCGCTTGCATCCAGCTCATTGCCATGCAATTGCTGAGATGCTACTATCACTTTACTCACCAGGTGTTACAGCTGGAGTAGTAGGTGCAGTGTGCAGCTGCCTACATATACACTCTCATATAACCACACATGAGCAGTATCTGTTCACCCTTAGCAGCCCTTACGCTGCTCTTAGCAGCCCTTAATTTTTTCTCCATGACCACAGAAGACATATCTGTAAAAAGTGCATCTGGACATCTGTTTTGCAGCTATAAGGTCTTTTCCAACCTAAATGATTCTATGATTCTATAAGGACCAGATTGTTGGTCTTGCTCCACCTCTGAGGTCCTGACAGGTCCCCCAGCCTAGGGGATCCCCAGCTGGTGCCCAGGCACTGAGCCCAGGCCTATTCCTCTCCCCCCAGCCAAGCACCTTTCCAGACATCGGTGCCAGGAGGATGGCCACAGCACGCTGCATCTCATATGAGGTTCCTGAGTGGCTCAGCCCTGGCCTTTCACCTGTCAAAAATATTGCATTACCCCCAAGGATCAAGCCTCACCAACATTTCTCACAGCAAATTAAGCAGAGAACCTTCTGCGCAACCCATGAATCTCTCTGCAGCACCTAGCAGGTGGTTCATCGATCCAGTCTGCTACTGCTGTTACAGCCACAACACATAATTGCTGGGACGGAAAGTGCTACTTCCATGCAACACACCTACACTCCACTCCCTGGCTAATGGCCCCAGAGTGACTGCAGCACAGAGATGGACACAAATTACAATGTCAATCTCATAACTGATTTTATTAGTAGTGTTGCCTCCTACTCCTCTGGAATTATGGATTATGAAAATTGCCTGGAAAGTAATTTGATGTTATGAGACTTTGGAACAGGACCTTTATGGCTTGAGTGGTTAATATTGTATTAGACTCATGTTGTGGAACATTTAAGTAATGAAAGAGGAAAGAGAAGGAAAGGTGAGGTAGATATCGGTGGCTGTGGTGGGAGTTTAAAAGATTGAGCGATAGACTTGTAGCAAAACTTGCATGAAGTGAAAACAGATTCTAAAATGACCTGTTTAAACCTGGCTTGTCTCCACAACGTGGTATGATTAAAGGCACCTGGTCTGCTCTGAAAGAGCTAGCTCAGATGCACTGCTCTGCACAACCTGGTTTACCTACCACACTTCTGTCTGGAGCACAGGACAGATCAGAAGTCCCAAGCATATGCAAATGACTAATGTGGGTTCCTAATAGGGACTCTGATCAAATACCCTTGCCTCTGTCACAGCAGTCTTCACTGAGAAGTGCTTGATTGCATTTAGGTGCCCTGATGAAGCCAGCTTTGCCTTAGGTGCTTCCCCCACCTTCCCAGGAGAAGGGGATGCTCATAGACACGCACACACAGATTGGCCTGGGGAGCGGACTGATGGGCACAGGGCTTTGGACTTGGTAAGATGGAGGGGATATTCCCATCTTGCCCTGAATTCTTCAGTTTTCCCCACTGGAGTCTCAATCCCAGGTGTCTGCCTACCAGGCGACAAGGAGAAGCAGTGGTTCTTTCTGCTGCAAAAGAAACTTAACTAAACACATCCCAAGACACTTTTTACCTGCAGAACTCTGTGATTCTCCTGTGCATCCTGTGATTCTGCAGAACTCCTGTGATTTAAACTTTGGCTTGAGAAGCATGAAGAGTGGGTCATTAGCGTAAGGGTTCAGCCTAAGTAGACCTCCTAGTAAGTGAGCGCAGCAAAAATATATACAACAAATAGCAGAAGGACCTACAGTCACATACCATAATGGTTATGCAGATAAGCCACCAACACAGCTTTTCTTTTATAAGGTATTTGTGACACAGAGGAGGAAATATTTCTTATGGAGTTTCATTTATATCTTATTCTGAGCAACTTCTTGTCCTTCCTTCGTCAAAGATGTAATCACGTTACAGCCAGCACAAGGGATGCAAGGTCGTAATTACGCCGGTGAAATCCTGACTCTACGAAAGATGTGACAAACGTTCTTTGACTTCAGCGGAGACCCCGTTTACTTATCAGGGGGTCAGAGCCGAGCTCTGGCAGGCTGATGCACGCAGATGCTTGCGAACCGCGGGCTGACTGGGGACCACTGGATGTCACTGTTGCCCCACACAAGTTTTGCTGATGGGCCTTTTCCTGGGCACACAGCAGGTGGCTCTTGCAAAGAAAATGCTGTCATTGAAGCAAGAGTAAAAGCAGCATAAAAAGAAGAAAGCTGCTTATTTTTCAAAAGCAGCATTACGAAGAAAGAGTAGAATTGCAAGAAACAGGGAGCGGATTTTGCTCAGGGTTCATTGCTGTCCTCCGAGGGTGACGTAAGCTCATCTCCTTGGGGTTTGCGGCGGCGTGAGCTCAGAGCCCAGCCAGACACTCACGCTCAGCCCTGCAGAAGGTAACATGTGCCAAGCTGACACATGCTGGAACGAGCCACGGATTGCGTTCCTGTCAGCTACGCATTACTGCTTAATGTATGAGCCCGAGAGACTGAAAAGGCTGTTAAGCGTGGCTCACGGTACACTGTAATCCATCTGCAGAACAGGAGAGCTGGTCTGCAGCATCAGTTAGTCCTCCACCTCTCCTTCAGCTCCTTTTTAAATATGCTCCTATCCGGATCCTGGGCACATGTACAGTGCAGGAACAAAAACAGAAAAAAAAAACATAACAAAAATACTGTCCAGTGGTTAATAATTTCCACTGCCATTCTTCCACAAGACAAAAACATCTCTGGAAGAAAAGTAAGAACTGTAAGCTGGGCTCAGATATTTTTTAGTTACCTTTAAAATCATTTGTGCCAGTGAGACAGAGTCCCTCTTGCACAAGACTACCAAAATGACCAACCAGAGATTTGGCCCTGTGCCTTTAATCTGTGCCAGGTTACACTTTAAATCCCCCCTCCCTTGCTAAAATTTTAGTGATATTCATGTAAATATGACGGAGTAATGGTTCTCATCTGAGCTGAACACCGCTGCCCAGGCAGGAGTTCAGAAAGACAGGGACCTCCTGTAGAAGGGGCTTCCTTCAAGTTACTGAGGTCTGATTCTTCTCTTTGACTTCTTCATGCCTGGTGGTTGTGGTTTCAGGAAAAATTTCTGAATTTTGCATTGGACCATTTGCATTGGAAACATGCCCTGGACCCACTCTCTGGCTGTTCCTCCCCGTGTGCAACAGGACTTTTCCTCTTGCCCGTTTTGTTCAGTCTGCTCCATCAACTGTGCAGAAGGGCATTTCTGATCAGTGGTATTCCCAAATAGGGTTCCTGATGGGATTCCTAAATTCTCCCACATTTGCAGCTTCCCTCAATGCATGTGAATGGAGGAAAACCCTGATCCCAAGTTTCCTGATACATGCACCTACATTCAGAAGTTACCTAAAGGCTGGAAACTTACTGTTCATAACTTGAGGATTTCTACATGGTTATGATGCTGCTGGTCAAAAGTATGAAAGCTCCAGTTACTCCAAGAGCCACCAAAATTGGGTGGTTCAGCAGTGATAACAGACTAAATATTTCAGACAGTCAGCTGGGGCCAAAAACAGACCAAAGCAATAGGAAGAAATCTTGTTCCATAATAGTCCATGGACTATGGCTGCAGATGTGGAAGAGAGCAGCACATCAGTAGCAGGATTTCCTCTGCACCCACTGCATCCAGCTGGGGAGTCGGAGCTGCCTGAACTATGTGAACTATTCTGCTAGGAAAAAAGTACAGATGGCACAGAAACTCAAATAGATAAGTGTCATAGCCGAGATTTTTTCCACAGCCTGAATTCAGTGTGTCACATCGTGGCTGCTTTTCTCATTCCCTGTGGCTGAGGAATTTCTTAAAGCGATAATAACATTTTCACTAGACATGAACCAAAACCCTGTAAAAGCTTTGGAGTTAAACACAATAGGATGAGAGCCACATCTCACATAAATGGATATAAATTTCTCCTTCTGCTTACACTAGACCTGGTTGTGCTGTCAGGGACCCAAAACACAGGGACTGTTCCCAGCTAACAGCACAGCACGCTGTCACATCAGCCTTTGGTTCCCCCAGGACAGACCGAGCTGTGAAGAGGCAACAGCCCTTCTCTGTAACATGTCTTATAGGCTAGGATTTATTACTAGGTTTTATTTTATTACCAAGCAATGCCAGGAGTCTTTTTACTTAGTCTCTTGCTTATCAAAGAGAAATGTATTTTGTCCATTAATTAGGGGTACTAGATGTGAGTGGGAGGAAGAGCTTTTGTTTTCTCTCCATTCCAGCTAGTTAACCGCATGTAGCTGGTGAGAAGGAAAAGCAGTCGTGCAGAGGTAGAGCCTGGTAGATGGAAATGTTGCTCTGTGGCCTGCCTTGAAGATGCTGGTGATTTTGGCACACCTCTCGTGCAGATAGTGTGTGTCAAACATACAAACTCTGCCAGCAGATCCCAGTGACTCCCCATTTCACAAGCTGAAAAAATGAGCCATGCCTATCCTTTCCCACCAGAAGTTCCTCCAGGCTGGGGCTGCAAGTGATCTGCAAAGGGAGAAAAGGAAGATGGTGCCGTGTTGTAGGATGGATGGATGAAGGCCAGAGGGGCTGGTTGTTCTTCAGCTGTATCTCAACCCACCCTCACCATCACGCAGGGAAAAGGGGCCCAGGTGGTGGTCAGTGGGAGGGCTGATGTCCTGGCTGCCAGAGGGCTTCCTTCCCTCCCGCAACAGCCAGACCACGGTCACAACAGTGCCGACATCGCCAGTGTTTGCTGAGGGTAGAAATGGGTTTGTCCTGTGGCTTCTGACTCCTGTCCATGCCTGTGGCTGACCATCTGTTTTATCTCTGCTAGCACAGGGCAAACCTCAGGTAATTCAGTGGTTTGATCCAGACGCGTTTATTCTAAGTGCATCCTCATGCCATCCGCACTCTGCTCAGAAAATTTTGATTGGGAATTTCATAAGACACCCCTTTAACTCTTTGAATTCCTCTGTAAATAGGCAACTGCCTTTACTTAGCAACTGCCTGACTCATTTCCTCTCTGAGCAGTCCCCTGGGTTCACTCGGCAGTACTTCCTCTTCACATTTTCTACATCTTCTGATATTTTTCCTTTTTTAGCTGAGGCAGGCCGTTAAAAATAGCAACGGGATTGCACTGTGTGTTTGTAAAATCAATATTACCACCCCAGAGATCTTCTCGAGCCCTTTCTCAGAATCATTCAATTTTCAGTTGTATAATTACTGTTAAGTCTTGCTGCAAGAGAAAGGATGCATTTTAGTAGTCCTAAAAAAAATTTTCTTTATGAACATTTAAACTTGTTCAATATAATTCAGATTTATGCTTTGAAATACTTCTGAAATAATATTGACATTAACAATCTTGCCAAAGTAAGAAAAACGGACTTAAGGGGTGAAAGCTTTTTGCCATCTTTGTATTTTTCCCAGATGCCTAGAGGATACGCTGTTTTTTGATGCACTCTTCTACACTAGCTTACATTAGTTATCACCTAGAACTGTCCTAATAGAGAGTTAATTTTTTGTTGTAAAGAGATACCAAAATTCTAATACATGAAACCCCAAACCCTGTAACTACTCAGTGGAACAAGTTGTGCTGTGCCAATGAAGATCATTTCAGCAAAAAAATCAGCCCTGGTTTTAGGTAAAGAAGGAGTTTGGGATTTACCAGCTGTAGTAGCACTGCTTGAGGAAAAATAAAATTGAAATAGCAGTTATTTTTTCATCATGATTATGTTTACTGTAGACATGTCAGCGTGCAAGGTGCTGCATGCTCACACTGCACACAGTCTCTGCTATATACAGCAGATGATGATCTGCATTCCTAAAGGTGACCCCGTACCCATTTCAGGGCAAGGGCCTTGCTCGGGCCATGGAGAATAAGGGTTAAATCTGAGACTTCACTACACGATCAGTAAAATGTGCTTTCTGAAACCAGAAAAGTCATGATCAACAGTTAGTGATATTTATGCGATTGCCATTCGTGCTGGCAGAACCCCAGCCTGCGCTGCTCCTGGGTCTAACCTGTCCTCCAGGAACGGTCAAGGAAGCATCTCTTCCAGGAGCACCCCATTCAGCCTGTCGCTGCTCTGGGCAGAAATGAGCCACGGCCAAAAGTGTGTCTGAAACTCCTGGGGCCCAGGAGGTGCTTAAATCTAAACCTCGATCTGAACTCTGCTGAAGGGATGTACCTTTGCAGCCCCTCAGAACGTTACATCTGCTCTGCTCAGGGCGTTTGGGAGCCGGAGCTAGCTTTTAATTGCTCTCTCCCAGCTCACTTCCAATTCAATTTTGCTTTAATGTTTGTACATGAGAAGGAGTCATAACTGAAGGGGAGGGGATCCTGCTCAAGTCAGAAGTGTGTATGTTCAGCTGATCTATAGGAGGTAATAACCAGGGCCACACTGGATTGTTCCCACTGGGATGAGAGTCTAAAGACACAAGTCAGATATTTACAATACTGAGCCTTGTTTCCTTGAACACAGAAGAAAACCAAGCAGGGCTTCTCCTATTCACCGTTTCCAAATCAGGGTCATTAGCATGGCCTACACCCAAGACAGTCTGTCCTCCTGTTATTTCAGGAGTCCATTAGATGACTCCTTTTCTCACTGACACACAAACCATCTGGCTTGCCTCAAATCCTCTAGCCTTTACCTTTGCAAGTACAAGCTTTGACATGCAGCCCATTGCTTTGACTGGGAAACCCAGGAGAAACATGGACTCTTAGCTGTCGTTACAGAAATAGGTGGTAATTGGTCTTTCTATTCAGTTTCCAAGAGCACAGTGGTAAGTGAACCACCAGCTTTAACCAAGTCTGCAATCGATGTACCCTCCACCACACATGAAGCATTCATAATTCATGATTTATTCTGTTCTGCCACAGCCTGCTGGAGATAAATTCCAGATCAGATGCTACGTAGCATCCTTCTGTGCTGTATCCTACATTTAGTCACTCCACACAAGCATGCACCTTATTTAATTTCTAGTGTTAAATGATGCAGTGTGTTCAAGTGAATGGTTTCTTAAGGGCTGTACTGCATCAAAGGCTTTTAAGGAAAATTGTCCCATGGAAGCAGGATGAAATCGGAATGCAGAATACAACTTTGTGTTTGTACCACTTCCCTCTGGAAATGAGGTACTTGTGAGAAAAGCAGCAAAGAGGCATGAGTAGTTCTCTCTTTATTTCTGCAGGTGGCACCAAGCATTTAGTTCTGAGACATATTTGTTCCTTTAAAGCTATTTTGAATACCTAAAAGGTGCTCTCTGTGCTATTCTACCAACTCTTCACATATCACAACCTATATATTAGAATGATGCATCAACAAAGCAACAGGGTCTGGTGTGATGTCAACCCTAGATGGTGGTGGCATTAGCTATATCTCACTGAGGTGGTGCAATACTTCTTCCACCAGCTCTGAGTCCCATCGCTCTGTTCTGTGCCAGTCCCCACTCCTATCTGCAGGAATTTTTTTTTCCACAACCTCATAAACCTCATTTAATTTTTCAAAATCTTAATTTTTTATTCATTTCAGGCCCTCATTCCTCTGCTGTGCTCCTGTGAGCTGATCTCCACCAGAAGTACTCCCTGACCGATGAACACCACAGCCGTGCACGGCTGGGATGTGTCAGTCAGCAGGTGGAAAAGTCTCATGGTGAAACCTGCTTTGCCATAGCGTCTCCATCCAGAGTGAAGGGGATCAAAACCTCACACTGACATTAGCCAAGGAGAGGAACAAAGGGCACAGGGGGAGGAATGATGAAACTGTGCAGCTTTCCCTCTTGGATAGGTGCCTGTGCCATATAAGGCATAAAAATAGAGGTAGAGAAACCGCATTATAAGGACATTTAGAGGCAAGATTGTTGTGCTGCACTACACAGAGCCTCTTGTAGCTAAATATCCTCCTCATCCGCACACCCTTGGTGGCTGCGCAGCACATGGCCTCTCTCCAGCTCTAGGACCCCACGTACCAAGCCCAGCTGGTCAGGGGTTCACCCATCAATCCTTGTTGTCTCTGGGATTGCAGTGGGAACCGAGGTGTGAGGCATAGATAGCCCCAGCCAGGGGGAAGACTGGACAGAAGCCAGTGGCATGAGGGAGTGTGGGATTACAGCCGAGGCAAGCCAACAGCTCGCTGCACTTGGGGAGAGGGTATCACTAACCAGTCCCCCATCCCCAGCCCTGCAGCCCTACCCACGCCTCGCACCATCCAGCCGGCCTTGCCCGAGCTGCTGCGGGAAGCTGTGCCCTCAGACACTTTCCACAGGATCAGTTGTCTGCCGATTTAATCCCGCAGAGACAGAGACACCGAAGGGCTGGTACCACACGCCCAGGGCACCTTTCCTTTGAGCAGCGGAGGTCTGCGCAGCCGGGTGCTCAGACCACACCAGAGCATCCTGCTCCATGGCAGCTCTGGCTAACCTGCACGCAAACACCGAATTGGTGAACCAGGGAAAGACCCAGGACTAAAAGTGGACCCCAGTCAAGAAATATAAACTAAATATCCTTATTCCTAATCACTTGCCATCACCGTAAAACTTCAGTGCCACAGTCACAACTCTCAGATTTGCAAACTGTAAGCTCCCCCACACGTAGGCCGGGTGCTTTGAGTTTTCGAGGCTCAGTTGGGGATTATCAGTCTTTGCCAGTTACCTTTTTGGGTGCTCCTTCACACAGATGGCCTGACTGGCTGCATTGTGTCAGAACCAGATTGCGTTTCACTGCAGCCTTTTGGAGCTGTTACTCTATCCCCAGGCTAACATATCTCCCATATTCGCATGCAAAGCAGAGGGACAGCTTAGTGGCCTGAGCCCAAAAATGTTATGACTTATTAATTTAGCAACGCATTTTATTCACCACTGGCAGCATTGGCTGAAGAGCAAAATGGGGAAGTCAGATTCATCCTTGACTCCCATGTTTCAAAATAAACAAACCCATCTATAGCACTGCACAGTCATGCTCAGAGCAACCATGAGCTCCAGGGCTGGACATTGAAGGAAATCACTGGAAACAGATGATGCTATACCTGTCCTATCTTCCTCCCGGTCCCACTCTCTGAAGCACTCTGCTGTTTGACTGGACTGTACATAAGTTTCTGCACTACATCCATCACTGTTCTATTTGGCAACTATTTGTACTGTGCTTGATTTTCTTATCTGGGCTGCTGTGTACGTTACTCAAGGTACGTACACAGTAAATTTAGAACTGATGAAGATTTTCCTTGATTTCCTTGTGTCATTGAGGTACAAAGTCCCAGATTATTTCACTTAGGTAGCATTTCTGGCCTACAGCCGAGTGTGCTGCTGTGTACTGAAGCATGTACTTGTTACAATATGTTATAGAAACATTATAATACTTAAAAAGTAGATAGTGTCTTATAATTTCAAAGCACTGTATAACCACTAACTAATTGAGGTTCATGGCATTGCCTTTAAGCAGATAAGGAACTACCACTAACAAGTAAGTAGCAGCCAACACTTATTACCCTGAGGTCTGAACTACAGTAGTTATTTTTCCAGGTGTAGAACAGCAAAATAATTGAGTTTGCTCAGATGCCACTGTACAGTAATAACTGGCAAATGTCAGTATTTAAATGGAAACTTCAAATGGAAATCCCCCACCCCCACTCCCACCCACTCTTCCACCCAATCTCCAGCAAAATTTGCACAGCTGAAGTGCTACCACCATCGCAGGACTTGTCACAACTTCTTTTCACACAAGTTACACAGCCCCGATACCGCCTTGAGTCAGTGGGGTGCAGGATCTCTGAAAATCATGTCCCTGGGAATCCCCTGAGAAAAGACAAGGCTACAGACCTGGTAGGCTGAGCAGGTTGTTATACTAAGAAGAAGAACTAGTATTGCTGGTGGAAAGCAAGCACCTCATGCTCAGACCTACCAAGGCACTGGGTGCTTCTTTCTTTTTCATTTCCTATAGCAGAGCAAGCTTCAAAGGGCCTCTGCGTGAGCTGCCTGCTTTGATCCAGTGCTAAAACATCTTGAAATTGGGAATCTCAGATACCAAAGCAGGTGTTGCATCACCACAGTAAGGCAAAGGAGAATCTTCAAGGCTTTTCAAGCTTCTCTCCCTTTTTCTTCTTCACTGGACAAACCACGCAACCTCAACAACACGCTTGCAGCCGAGTTTATACACATACGGGTATTATCGCACTGTGTTCACAGTAATTTATACTAGGCCACTTACCACAGGATTTCAAACCACTTAGGGCTCACCACTGTTGACTTGAGCCAGAAACCTTCACACATGAAAGTAGAAATCACAGCAAATAAACTAGTAGAAACTCTATCAGCAGTTCTATGACCTGTGCTAATAGCAGTCATACTGAAAACCATTAACTCCCAGAAAACAAGAGCCCTAGAGGTTTCTGTTAGCAGGGTAAGAGGGTTGGAGAGTACCAAAACTGAAGAGTTTGCCTTGAAAAGCACACTAGAGTATGTGCTCAATGCTTTACTGAAGCTATCTCACTGGCTACTGCGTGTTCAGATGGTTGGTAGCTGTTGTTGTGCATGTCTCGCTGTGCATGGCTATGGGAGAGAATTACAGCGGGTACTCTTGAGGGTTCTTCTGGAGTTAATATCATTTATATGATCACCCAGTGTTGCCACAAAATATATCTAAAGCATTCCCACATGCTATTCCTATGTCTCATTTATTGCAGAAATATTTAAATGTCTTGCTAGTTTGGCACTTAAATTTCTAGAAGAAATAAATCTGGCTGTCCTTTGAAAAGATGTAAATAAATGTGAATCTAGAAGGTAACAGACTGGACAGAGTGGATTTCTTGGGAGGGTCTACAGTCCTGCATGTTGCTGAATCCATGGCCCACAGCATCAATTTACTCATCATGGTGCACCTACCTAGTATTTTACACTCGCAATGCTATGAAGAGCTGCGTGCTCATTACAGACAGCTACCCTGGAGGCCTAATTGCAGAGTACATCACTGATGACATTAGAGGGAGCTGTAATAACTGATTGGCTGTGTCTGCAAAGTGGCACTGGCATACTTTTAGCATCTGCATGATTTGTATCTCTCATTTACAAAACTCTAGTTACTGTAGACAGGCCTCACATATACCACCTTCACATAGTCCAGTCAGGGACATCTTGTCACCTGCCTGTTAAAAACTGGTCATTTTATAACAGTAGTTTTGATTAATTAATTTCCTTTTTCATAAATGGAGCACATGTCCTTTTTCTGTGGTGGAAAGCCTACCTCTGTTGCAGCTCACAGCCATATTTTGAGAATTATTTCTGCTAGGAAAACTCTGCATGCACGTTCCCTAGTGCTTGGTGATTCCCCCAAACAGAAAAGCGCTCCTTGGTTTATTGCTTCAAAGCTGAAATGCTTTCTTTAGATTTTAATCTTGAAGATTTCCCAAAACTGAAGTTAAATACAGATGTGAAGCCAAAGGAATCATGGAATGGTTAACTTTTGGGGGAGAGACAATTAGAAAATGCTCAAGGAGAAACATCTGGCCTTTCTCTTCCTGCTTCGTGCCACCATTCAGAGCTTTAAATGAAGAGTAATCCAAATGGGAAAGTATGAAACCTGCTTATGACAGATGCTAGCGATTTGTTATGGCTGTCCCTGCAATGCAACCCACAGTTTCAAGAATAAATGGCACTGCTGTGATTCTGTAGCAACAACTTCACGAAGCAACCCTACCAGGCAGGAAAACCAGCCACAGATGGGCTGATGCTTGTGTTTTAAGGCTCTCAGCTCCAAGTCTAGCTGCTTGTCACTCCTTCCAGAATCTGAGGTCCTGATTTTCTCAGTAGCACAGGTCTTGTTGGGTTAGTGTTTATCAAGAGCTGTATAATGGATCCAAAATTGAGGTTTGGGTTAAATTCAGGGGAAAAAAAAGTGTAAAAAGAGAGATTTGTTTGTGTAAAATGAGCAGAAGTCTGATCAGAATCTGACCCTGCATCTCTCACTATGTGTGCATGGATGTGTGGGTGCAGGGAGGCAGAGGAAATATGTGAGAGAAGTCATAAAAGCTCCTAGATAATGCCTCTAAAGTATTTCTAAGCCATTGCACAAGTAACAATATACAGAGACTTAAATTCAGACACAAGGGATCTATTTTACGTGGACAGAAGAATACTCATGTGGAATAAGCTTACAAAGAAGCTTCTTTAGGCAAAACAAACAAACAAACACTGGAGTCATTTATCTCCTTGCCCTCTTTTTGTGCTGGAATACAGGAGCTTCACAGTGTTACAGTCTAAAACCGTGGCAGGGGCCTCCTGCTGTCCCTGCCGAGTTCATCTGCAGAATCCCACTTCAGTCCGTTCAGCTGGTCAGGAGTAGAGGGCCCGTTTCATGGGAGGACAAGGTAGGGTCTATGGAAAAGCAGCCTGTGAGACCAGGTTTTTTCCAAGCCATGTAAGAAGACAGTGGGAATTGCCAAAGCAGCAATCTCCAGGCCAAAACAGGAAGGAACACCGTAGATTTCAGTAACAGCTATACTGCTAAAGCCTCTTCTCTAAATACTTTTCTTACAAAAAGGAACTACTCTGTGTTTGCCCAAGCATTATTTCAGTATGAAATTGGTCTTTAAAAACTGATTAAGTAATCCAAGAGCTAAAATCTTTCTTGATACTGCTGAATAGGACCCATGGCTTTTACCCCATATTGAACTTGGTAAGGTTGGATTAATTGAATGGGGAGATGCAGATCCAGCAGCAGAATTAGCAGATTGTAACTCCCAGACAAGAAATGGAACCACAGCTTCTCGACACTGTGAATGCAGCCAGCACCCATCTGTGCCAGAATCACATACGGTCTTTTATTGTGCAGCTCTAACAGTATCCGTCTAACACCAAGAGCACCTTTGGCCTCTGACAGAGAGGAAAGCAAATTGGACACAGTCGTCCTAAAACACAACTTGTTAGTGCCCACTCCCATGTGTAGGGGAGGGGTCCCCTTACAAGATGCTGGGAATGGCAGCTAGATGGCATTGAGCTAAAGGAGCGTTTTTCAGGTAGGTAAATCCCAAAATACTGCAGGAGGTTGAAATTTGGATTAAAGTAGCTCCAGTTATTACATGCATTAATAAAATAATTATTGGATTTTTTAGTTTTGGTTGATTTTTGTTGTTGCTGCTGGAAAGCAGTTTCTTCCTCCTCTTCCCCTTTGTGAGCAGGGTAGTGTAACCATCACTGCCAGGGTTCTCCTTGGCTGGAGTTCACTTTCCTTTGGCACGGGAACGACCAGGCAAAAGGCTGCACGTTGCCTGTACTGAAGCTGCACAGGGAATCAAGACAATGTAACGAGGCTATTAAATCTAGGCCTGCCAAGAAATCTAGGAAGAGCAGGTGGCAATATGAAGCAAAAGGTCTACACGGAGCTTGGGAAATGGGAGCTGTTCCTGACAATTTTAATACTTACTGCAAGCAGAGCCACTCCTCAAACTCCAAGCAAACATCTTACATCAACTTAGGAAAGCAAAGACTTCAGACAAAGCTTCTATCCTTGCGCTAAGAACCTTCCCCATTATCACTACAACTCCAAGCTCTTTATTTTTGCTTTTTCCAAAAGCAGTGAGGCAGTTATCAGGGACTCTCCTCCGCTCTGCCAAGGAGCTTTGCACATAATAAAATTAGCATGACCGACTGCTCTTCTTTTTTGTCCAAGGAGACTTCTTTGAAAACTGATCTTTCAGAAGAAGCCACCTTTGAGCTGTTAGAAAGAAAAACATCTAAGCAAAGTTGAGTTACTGAGAAATATTTCCATGCTCAGATAACTGAAAAAATCATTCTGTATTCTCAAATTTCCCATAAGTACTCACTTCTAGGCAGGGATCAATCAGAAGGATTTTTAGATCATTACACAGATTTGAGGAGTCATCTAAGAGTTTTCAAAAAATGTCCTGTCAGTCAGATGCGCAGCAGTGTTAGCATAATACTGTAACTCTCCACAATGGTGTTTTATCTCAACACCACTTGGAACAATACAATATTCATAAAAAGCCACTGCTGGAATATATTATCTCATCAGCACATGATGATAAGATTAAATTGTTTGGTGTTAGAAGTGATAAGGATTACCATATCAGTGTTTAGCTTGTTGGAATTGTATTACTTAGTGCCATTGACAGTAATCACATCAAAATTCTGGATAATTTCAAATCATTCAGTAATAATTACCAGATTGTGCTGTAGGCAAAGGGAAATGCTGGAATCTGCACAGCCAGTGCAGCATTTGTACAATGACTCAGTGTGATGGGATTTGTACCTTAAGAAAATTGACTGAGCTGATTCACCTTAATCTGTTCTTTGGGAAATGTACTGCTCCAAATCAGAGCAGGACAAGACAGAAGCAAATATAAGAACAGTATTTTCAAAACTAGCCAGCTACTCTACAAATCCTGCAACAAATTCTGGACCAGATTTGGGCTCTTTGGGGCAGGGAGTAGCCTACTGCCGTCTCTGTTTAGCCGCTATTACTGCAGGCTCCTAGACACTGGCAATACAAACAGCTAGCGATGACAGCATTAGGTGTTTACATATGCAGTGAGCACTTGAGCACAGAGCATCTCAGGTTAGTTGAACAGGTAAAGCTTTTACACACACTGTTTAGGCAGCCACTTTCACAAAATTGGCCTAAGAGCTTAACTTTTATTATTTACTTTGTTTACTATCTTCAGTGTGCTCAATCTACCAGACACACAGACATATACACATAAATACAGTAACTATCAACCTCAGAGAGAGCTTCTGCTTGATGGAAAGCCATAGAACAAATAAGTAGATACATAAATGCTGAAGAGACAAGAGATGGTGAGAACAGACTTCTATAGCCCTCTTTTGACCCCAGTAATAACCAAAATTTGGATTTCATGGGGAATATGTACGCTAAGGCAACACATAGGTGTTATTCTATGAAATGAGAACTGGTGGGCATGCAGAGGATTACAGACAGGAAAGGAGCAGACCTGTTTCCACATGTATTACATGTGCATGTTCTTTCTCACTTTATTCCTTTCTGTATAAATTGGTCTCCTGTCCTTACAAAACTGTTATACAGCAAAGGATGATCTCAGTTACAGAACTGGTGTTGTGCACTGAAGCATCGAAACCATTTCTGCCAGCTACCCAAGGTAGCCACATGATCACGGTGCCTTCCCTTGAACTCTTTCATCTTTTATCACCACTTAGTATGCTCTATCTAAATTTAGAAGGCAGTTCTGCAATCCTTGCATTGAATAATACTTGTTCTGGCCAATAGTCCCAAAACCCACATGCAGGAATTGTAGAATCACAGAAACACAGAGCTGGAAGAGACCTCAAGAGGTCATGCAGTCCCTCCTCCTGCCCTTTGATCAGACCTGCCTTTCTGGGCTGATACTCATCCAGCCACAGATCTCCCATGTTGGAGCTTTACCACTTCCCCAGCAATCCCACAATGCTTCCCTATCCCTACCTGATAATGTTTTCCTTAAAATGAAACAACAATCTTCCCTAATTAAAATCAAGTCTATTGTCTGTTATTCTCTCTGCTTCAGCCAAAGCAAGCAGATTATCGCCCTTCATTTGCCTCTTCTTTAGACTAAAAGAAAAAATCCCAATTCTTTAACTTTCCTCATTCATCTTCTCATTATTTTTGTTGACTTCCTCTAGATCTTCTCCAGTTGGCTTCTATCTTCTAGCGCAGTGTCCCAACAGTAGTCCTGCTGATGCCTTACCGTCGCTGAGCTGAGTGGGGGACTGCTGTATGTCCAAGAGGCTACCCTTCCACCCGTGCTCTCAGGCAGGGCGCTTCCCTTTTCACAATACCACGGCACTGTTGACTCATGCTCAGCTTGTGACATCCCAGATTATTTTCTGCTCTATCTGCTATTTAGCAAGCTGTTCTCTGTCTTGTCTTCCTGCAATTAATTATTTCTGTCTAAATGTTTTGTCTTGCATCAGTCCCTATGAATCCTCATTTTCTCCTGGACTGCATTTCTAACTTTCAAGCTCATTTTGAATTCTAAGCTTGTCCTCTAACATATCAGCAGTGCATACAAATGTTATAGGGATGCTTTCCATTCTGTCATCCAGGTAACTAATAAACATACTGGACCAAGGACAAACTAAAGGCTTGATTCTGTATCTCTTATATTAAGCAATAGTCTGGTAAATCTACATCTAAGGAATTATTCACCCAGATAAATACAAGTCAACTTGAGCCAAGACTGAGAAATGAGGCCCTTAGAGTATAGATATATTAGTAACAGACTGTTGCAGGTACTTGTCCCAGCAGTTGAGTAATAATCAAGAATGTGCAGTTAAAGTCCATTTGGAAAGAAGATTGGACAGCTACAGTAATTTTCACGCCACTAATTTTCTTTCCATCAGCCATGGCAGTTACATTCACCACAGGAAACCCACTATAATCTGTCACAACATATGTCTTACGCTTTTGGATTTAGAACATTTTGAAATACTTTTTCATAATTTTTCAAAATCCTATGCGTGGATATAAATGCATAGATACATCTAATCCTCCTGCTTTCATGTTTTAGCTCTTACTCAGTGAGACTCCAACATAAATGAAGTTGAATACTGTGACAGGTACGCTTCACCCCCCCGCTCCGATCGGGGCTTTTGGCATGGCGATCACCGGCTTTTCGCGCCTTTTGTGCTCTGCCGTGCCCCTTACACACCTCGGCAGGGGAGCAGGAGAGGCGGGAGCCAGATGGGGTCCACAGCCAGTGAGGTGCCTTGGCTTGGAGAAGCTTCTAGATCATGACCAATTATGACCACAGCTCAGATCTCACCCAGGGTATCAATGGGGCACCGCCGGAGATCCATTGAGCGTGGTCTTCTCGGAGCAGCGGGCCTGTGTTCGGGACCCGTCCCCTCGGGTTGGGATGCTGCCTGAGGAAACTTCCCGGGACTGAGTGCCCTCAGCCCCTGTGGTGAGTGGTTTCTTCTGGACAGATCCTTGAGGGAGCCCTCACCCCCCTCCCAGGTGGGCGATTCTATCTGCTGGGTACCCACGAGAGAGAGAGTTTCCCCCTTTGTGAGGGGGGTGTGTGTGCACTTTGGAGCATCGTCCTTGTGTGTGTTGCCGTGTAGTAGCAACACCTGACTGACACCTCGAACCTGTTATGTGTTAAATGTTATTGGAGTGTTGACTGGTTTCGGTTTACCCCTGTTTCTCATTGGTTTCTGTTGTGTGGTTTTGGCTGTTTTGTGAAATAAAGTTCTTTGAGCTTGTCCCTCGTTTGAGTTAGTTTCGATGTACCTCCGTGACATTTATAATCGACGCAGCAAGCAGAGTGTCGATGGAGGGATTGTTACGGAGGCACGGTTGTGACCCTTCTCCCTTACGAGTGGAATGGGTGAAGGAGAAGTGGTGTGAACCTGAGTCTGTTGTAGAAAGGATAGAGAAATGCCGTGGAAGCAAGCGAGATGGCAGAAGCAAAGGGACCATGTGTGCCATACTGGGTGCCTGCTTGATGCAAGAGCAGGACCAGTACCAGTATTTTAGGCAGGTGGAAAAGGTTAATTCTGAGTGTCAACTACAGATCAAATGCTTAAAAGTGGTGTTATGAGAGAGAGCGAATACATTTACTAGAACGAAAGATCAAAATTATGTTAACCCACACAAAAAAGCCCCCCAGCATTGTCCAAATTTGGAAGTTGATTGCAGGAACAGATCCCGAGGATTGGGATGAGGACATCTGGGGAGATTCTGATCAAGCTAGTGCTGATGAAACAGAGGAGGTAGAGGACAGGGATGTAAGATCTATTATCAAAAGAGAGAGGCATATGGACTCACGGGGTGGGAATCCCCAAACTACTGTCCGTACCACCCCATGGACAGGACCTGAGCTCAGTCATTTGCAAGTTAAGTTTTCACACAAACCAGGTGAGACAGAGATGGAATATCTGTGGCATGTTTTGCTTACCAGAGGTGATTGGATATTATTGAGTGATGATAAGACTCAAGGGTTTTGGGGACCCAGTTTATTTTTAAGCGATGGGCCAGCTGGCGACCAGTCTATAACTTCTCAGGTGGCTTACTGGGCTGGCCCAGTATAGACCCCAAAGAGCGAGGGGAGCCTATTACGATTTGGATAAGGGGATTGTCGGAATTGGCAGAAGGGGTACAAAAGGCTGCTTGTATACAGGCAATGTATGAGAGCGAGCAGCAAGGCATAGCAATGGCTGCACCGGTAGATCCTGCCCACCTCAGGCCTCTCATTAGGGGTTACCAGATACTTTAAAAATACATGTCCAGTCCCTTAGAGAGAGACTTCAGACGGCTATAGAAGGGAATTGGCAGAACCCCCCCAATTCGCCTGCACATGTGCTGACATGGGCCGAAACACTGCATAGTATAGCCACCCACAGGTGTGACATGGAGTGGATGGATCCAGGTGGCGATGCAGACGGGAGCAGAAGGGTCCGGCAAGCCAGCTGCGAGCCTCATCCTGGACAGCCCCCCCCGCCAAGGGAGTCTGAACCCTTCCGAAGCAAGTCGGATCGAGCTGGCGGATCAGAGTGGAACGACTTGTGCTGGAAGGCGTTAGCGTTGGGGGTACCTCGAGTGCTGTTACATGGGCAGGCCACCAAGCATATAGGAAGCTAGTGGAATTGCTGGAGGGAAAGACCAGGAACTTAAAGGAGATGCCAGCACCCCCGCCCCCCAAAACGGGAGGCAGAACCTTAACCCTTTTGCATCTTTGCAAGGGGAATTAAGTGAACTAAAAAACTAAAAGTCGTGGTTTGGGGTTCAGGCCACCCAACCTGCTTGGTAAGTTCCTGTCAATGGTCCGCCACTAAGGAACCCTATGTACATATCCCCGTTGGTCCGAAGCGGATAAGTTTAGAGTTTTTGATTGACACAGGAGTCCAAATTAGTGTCCTAAACAAGCAGCAAGCCGACAAGCCCGGAATCAAACCATCAAGAAAAGTCATCAATATAATAGGGGTAACGGGTGCAGCAGAGAGGTGCCCTTTAGCCCGAACCCAGTTTTGGCTTCCTGGGGAGAAGCGGATGACGGCTGTGGAGGTCGCTCTGAGCCCTTATAAGGGAAACATATTGGGGTTTGATATTTTAGCAGATAAGCACCTGCCCAATGGCGGCCTGTGGAGTTTCAGAAGCCGCGGAGTGGGAGCAGCTCGCATTAGGACCTTGCAGTCCGCTCCTGCTCTGCCACCATCCAAAGTAACCTGTGTTTCCCAATATCCCTTGCCAAGCACAGCAAAACGGGGTATCACGAAAGTCATCAACTATCTTGAAAAAAAGGCAAATAGTCACCCACACCCATTCTCCCTATAACTCCCCAGCCTGGCCGGTTCGCAAGCCTGATGGGTGGTGGCGACTAACTATTGATTATCGGAAACTGAATAGCAATACCCCATCACTAACGGCTGCCATGCCAAACATAACCTCGGTGGTGACTGCAATACAAGCAGCAGCCCATCCATGGATGGCTGCCTTAGATGTCAAAGACATGTCCTTCATGATTCCCCTAATGGAGGAGGACAAATCCCAATTTGTCTTTACCTGGGAGGGGACCCAGTACACCTTCAATTGGCTTCCGCAAGGGTACAAACACTCTCCCACTATCGCTCATAACACCTTGGCTGCAGTCCTTGACACTGTGAAAGTGCCATCGAACGTTCACATATACCAATATATAGATGACATCCTGGTGGGTGAAGACAATAGGGGACAGGTTGGACAGGTAGTCGAAACTATTTGGAACTTATTGACAGAAAATGGGTTAGATATTCCACCTTCCAAATGCCAAGGTCCTGGGCAGGAAATCAAATTCTTAGGGGCTTGGTGGATAGCAGGAGCTATCACGGTACCTGATGATGTCCTGCTATCATGGTACCTGATGATGTCCTATCGGCCATTGAGAGGGCGAAGACCCCAAATAGCAAAATGGAATTGCAACATCTATTGGGCACACTGGGGTACTGGAGGAAACACCAGGATTTTTTGGTCGTTGCCTGCCCTCTATATGACTTGCTTCGAAAGAACAGGAAATGGGATTGGACCCCTCGACATACAGAGGCCCTTAATGTCCTAAAGGACAAACTTAAAACCTACCAGAAACTAGGCCCGCTACACCCACGAGACCCGCTGAGGGTGGAACGGGGGTTTGCGGAGTGTGCCTCCTGTTGTGGCGTATTCCAAAAGGGACTGCAAGGGCCGGCCAGACCTCTAGTGTTTTCTTCCACCTCATTCAAGGAAACTGAACAGCGATACTCGGAGTGGGAGAAGGGGCTTATCTCACTCACCAGGGCAGTTAAGGAGGCGGAGAGATTGCGTATGTCACAGGACATTATTGTGCAAGGCCCTTTCCCTCTATTAAACTCAATCTTTAAGGGGTCGCCCCTCCTGAGGGAGTGGCACAGAAGGCCACAATATGAGAATGGTATGCCTATTTGGAGGGAGTCAGTCAATTGTCACCATTAAAGGAGAAGTTTCCATAAAAGGAAAACTGCCAAAGTTTCCAAGTTCCAACAACCCGTAAACCCTGACCCAGCCCTGCTAAGCTTGCCTTATAAGCCCTTTCCAATTAAAGAGGCGCCTGAGCTAACCCCAGATTCAGACTCACGGGGTGCGGTTCACCGACGCGCCAGCCCATGGAGTGGGGCCGAAGTGGCAGCACAAGGCAGCAGCAGTGGGAACTGCCACCGGACCACCAGTGACAGAGGAGGGGGAAGGTAGTGCTCAGGTAGGGCAGTCGTGTGCTCTCTTATCAGCTGCAGAAGGAGGTGCCTCCACAATTCACACCGATTCTTTTGAAACTCACAAGGGTGCCACCGAGTGGATATGCAATGGGAATCCAGACGGTGGGAAGTGGGTCACACTAGAGTCTGGAGGGCTGAAGATGGGCAGAGGCTATAGGAAATAGGCAGGTCACGTCCCTTGAGAGTGGGTTGTGTGAAAGGGCATGCGAAAGGTGGAGCTCCAGCTGCTGAGTGGAACCAACAGGCTGACCAGTTAGCTCAAATCAGAGTGGTTGATGGCACACGGGAAGAGTGGGAACAGCTAGCTGAGCGGCTACACATTAGACGAGGCCACTCTGGGAAGGCGGATCTGTATTATGAGTGCTGGTCTTGGGGGTGGCCAGTGTCTATGGCAACATGTGAAGCAGCCCTCACGGCCTGCCCACAATGCCGAATGAGGCTTAGAGCCGACCACCTGAACCAAGCCCCAGCCCAGCACATCAGACAGGGCAAAGCCCTTTGGAGCACTTGGCAGGTTGACTATGTTGGGCAATTAAAACCATCTCATGGAAAGAAGTTCATCTTGGTAGGAGTGGAAGTGGTTTCAGGGCTGTTGGTGGCTACAGCTGTCAGTGCTGCCACTGGGGACCAAACGGTGCGAGTGTTGCGTGAATGGTTCAGTGTTTTACCCACCCCTGAGTGCATTCAAAGTGATAATGGGTCGCATTTTACGGCCACCGTGGTGCAAGACTGGGCTAGAGGGGAAGGCATCAAATGGGTGTTCCATACACCATATTATCCCCAGGCCAATGGGACAGTCGAGTGGACCAATGGTTTGATTAAAAGACATGCTGATGTCTCACACCACAGCTGGGACAGGCGATTACCACAAGTGGTCTTTATTGTTAACAACTGCTGGTGAAGTTATGGTAACCCCAAAATTTGAGCATTCTGTCCTGCGGGACCATTAACGGGCAATGACCCTATACCAGACGATAAAAGGGACCGGTTCCCACTATGGATGTATGTGGGCCAACCTGTAATGGTAAAACTATCTCAAATTGGCACTGTACCCATGACATTGGCAAAACCCAGAGGCTTATATGCCTGGGAAGCTCTGGGCGGGAGCAGAAAAACCCACTGTATTAGTGCTTGGTGGATAATCCCTGACTTCTAGGCTTCTTCTGGGCTTTTGCCCAGTCCAAGGGGATCGAGGCCCTTTTGTTTTTGTAGTCTCTTACAGGACAATGGAGGGATGGACCATTCTGTTGATCCTACTGATGGCAACAACAACAATGCAGATGACTCAGACCTGGATGACAACGTAGTGGCAAAGATGATGGTAGGATTTGCGCAAATAATGAACCTGACATCGGTAACAGTCTGTTTACACACCTGCAGGTCAGCGGAGGACTCCTTACCCATTTTCGTACAGGACATCAACATATCACTAGCCCTTGAATTAACATGGGGCCAATGTAACAATTATAGCTGGAAGTTCTGGGAGAGCATAGGAGACATAGGCTATAGCCATATCATTTATAGTTGGTCACCAGGCACAATAAATGCTAGTTCGGTATGGGATGCCAAATGCAATTACGTTTTCCAACCGACCCATAAAGCCACAGGGTGGAGCGTCAACGGCACCACACCCTGTCCCAAAGTTCCATGGGGAACCACTGAACACGGATGTCTATGGAACGTTGATGATCACTCACTAGTGTATACCAAGCCACTGAATGCTTCTTGGTGTATCAAACATCCTGACAGAGACAGTAACAAATGCCCTAGCACGTGCAATAACAATTCATTCGACTGCCCGCTCAATTGCACATGGGCCAGGTACACCTACACACTAGTTGGTATGGGGGAAAAGATAAGGCACACCCAGCAAGGGAATCTCCACTCTGGGACTGCCAAATGGAAATTGGGTGTAGGAATATAGATAAGATGCCCGTGTTGTGCCTATATCCACCAGCCCAAGATGTCTTGGTACAAGGCTGCTTATGCAGCAATACCAGCTATTCACGTCTGTCTGTCCTAAATTGCCATAAAAAAGACTGTTGTCGTCCCCTCACCACCACTCCAGGTTCGTGCTGAACATCCTTTGTCTCTGCACCTCCTAATTTAGTGTGGGCGTGCTCTGATGGCCGCCTGTATTCCCGGCTACACCCAACTATCCCAAAACTGGCCTGCATGTTAGCCGTGCTTTCCCTCTGTCCTATCTACCGGGAAGGGCTCATACCACGGCAATGATGGGATCACGTGCCAAGGGATGTACAGAAGGGGTGAAAAAATGCTCCAACGAGGATTGGGTGGTGGTTAGAGTCAATCTTTGGAATGGGGATCGCTCCAGTGCGAAACAGCCAGTCTATTCTAGAGCTGAGCCTACAGCTACAGGTGCTAAGAAACTCTACGCATGACAGCATGGGCTTCTTAAACCATCAATTACAAGAAAACAGCAAGATGACTATTCAAAACTGAGCCGTGTTAGACTTAATCCTATTGAAGGAGAAAGGCATATGCAGAAGGCTGAATCTATCGGTAGACGACTGTTGCATCCACATCCCAAACGTTTTGGTGCCACTACAAGAACACATGAATAAGACGAAGAAGATAGCTAAAGACACAAGAGAAATGGCTACTGCACTAGGGACTAATTGGTTGGGGAAGGTTTTTAACGCGTTTGGGTTTTCTTTGTCGGGGTGGCTAACTAGCCTCCTTCAGTCTTTGATAATGATCATAATTGTGATTGTTGTAATTTGTATTGTTATAAGCTGCCTTAAGAGCACCATAATGAAATCCGTGTCGACCGTGAAGTACACTCCCTTAAAACCCACCCCTGAAACTAATGCTACCCTGAATCCCGCTTGTGACACTGACATGCCCCTAAAACCGACCCATACAATTGATATTCCCCCCCAAAACCCTAGCCGTATGTTAGATGTTCCAATACAACCCCAGGATGGTGGTCATATGTTCGCCTGTTGCTATTGTTAATTGTTGCTATAATGTTGGATATAGTTACATGGTTGATGGTTTATTGTGGGGTGACTGGTTGGTTGCTAACAATACCTTGGTAAGAGCTGAAAGACACTGAAAGAATGATGATCCACAGTGGGTGTTAAACTCAGCAACACTGTGCCCCCTTTTAACTTTGGAGGCAAGAGGTGACTGTACCACCACTCCAGAGAAACGGGTCAGATCATGACTGCCATCACAGGCTGGATTGTGTGACAGGTACGCTTCACCCCCCCGCTCCGATCGGGGCTTTTGGCATGGCGATCACCGGCTTTTTGCGCTTTTTGTGCTCTGCCGTGCCCCTTACACACCTCGGCAGGGGAGCAGGAGAGGCAGGAGCCAGATGGGGTCCACAGCCAGTGAGGTGCCTTGGCTTGGAGAAGCTTCTAGATCATGACCAATTATGACCACAGCTCAGATCTCACCCAGGGTATCAATGGGGCACCGCCGGAGATCCATTGAGCGTGGTCTTCTCGGAGCAGCGGGCCTGTGTTCGGGACCCGTCCCCTCGGGTTGGGATGCTGCCTGAGGAAACTTCCCGGGACTGAGTGCCCTCAGCCCCTGTGGTGAGTGGTTTCTTCTGGACAGATCCTTGAGGGAGCCCTCACCCCCCTCCCAGGTGGGCGATTCTATCTGCTGGGTACCCAAGAGAGAGAGTTTCCCCCTTTGTGAGGGGGGTGTGTGTGCACTTTGGAGCATCGTCCTTGTGTGTGTTGCCGTGTAGTAGCAACACCTGACTGACACCTCGAACCTGTTATGTGTTAAATGTTATTGGAGTGTTGACCGGTTTCGGTTTACCCCTGTTTCTCATTGGTTTCTGTTGTGTGGTTTTGGCTGTTTTGTGAAATAAAGTTGTTTGAGCTTGTCCCTCGTTTGAGTTAGTTTCAGTGTACCTCCGTGACAAATACACATGAACATTTTACTATTAGGTACTTCAATGATCAAAGCGATTAGCATCTGCAGGCTCACAGAAAATCTGGCGGCTGTTTTTTTGCACTAGGGTATAAAAACTGTTATACCAGATTTCAGACTAAGTCCACTCAAGCACAACATCTAATACTGTGTAACACTGGATACTTTGGGAAACAGGGTAAGAAATAGATTAATGAGTGGGTGCTTCTTCTAACACCCTCCCGGATCTACCGATGGCTTAAGTATTTTCTGAACTAGCTTTTTTTTTTTTTTTTTTTTTAATCTGGGTCATCACATGAGCAAGCTTCTACTTGACTAATTTCAGCTACTATTATTTCAACTAATTTCAGTATTTCTTAAGCTGAAATGGATAGTATAAAACCCCTGGAATCTCAAATTGCATGCAGTGCCAGGGCTCTGTTGATTTTCATCTCATAATGCCAATATGCACCCATCCATGATTTGGCCTGAAACATTTTTTAAAGATTTGTCAGAAACTATCACATGAAAACTAAAAGGACAGAAGAAATGACTGTAAAATTAAATTATTCATTTTTCCACAGGGACAATGGAAAAAAGGAGAGTCTTTAAACGTTTAGAATAAATCAGCTACTGCAATCAAATCTGCAAATGCTGCAAAATTGAAAGATGATTGCAAGTGCTGCTGAAGCCACACAAGGCCAAAATTTTAATGAAGTTCCACTAAAAATGCATAAGCAGTAATTGCATGACCAAACTGAAAATCTGAGAAACAAGGTTAAACATGACATAAGATGGAAGTTACAGTTACAATTGCTGAAACATTAGCTCAAACATTCCTAACTGCTCATCAGAGAAAAAGATAACACATTTTCCACATTGGGGCAGATTTTCTCAGCTCAGTTCCTGTGTGCCTAAGATAAAAGACATGCATATCAAGCAGTATGGATATATATGGAGAGCAGGAAGGGACAATGCCCCACTTCTACCTCAAGAGTCCTTTTACCTCTCATGAATTTGTATGTGCTTGGCCTTTTCATTTTAAGTTTACAGCCTCCACTGTCCCACCACAAATACCCTGAGTGTGCAACACTCAAGTTTATTTCGCTTCCTGTAATTTATACCTTCTACTCTGAAGCTTTGCATGTGCGGAATATCAGACGTGTTAAATTGCAAGCACTGAGACCACTTGTGTACGTGTCTGTTGAAATGGAAAGAACAGAAAATACCAGCTCATTTGAAAATTAATTTTAGCTGCCCATTCCATTTGTAAGTGTTCCCTTCAGCGGAGTGATTCCTCCCATGCCAATTGTCTCATTTTTCTCAGAGGAACAAAAATGGATAAATAGACACTGACTCCTTTTATTGCACAGTGTGTTAAAGAAATTCTGTAAGTTAAGGCAAATAAATGCAACCTAATCAAAATTCAAAGGCACCCCAAAACATTCATGAGCACTTTATTTTTACAGATATGGAAAGTACAGCCTCATAACTACACATTACTTATGGAGCTTGCAAAAACATAAAGATTACATTCTATCAGGTAGTTTGACCGTTTTTTTTTTGTACCACGCCTATTGTACTTCATGCTGTAGAGAATCAATATCAACCATTTTGGTGATATTTTCTGACAGCTGTCGATGAAAGGAAGATGGAAGAAGACATGGATACAGAAAAAGGAGTCCAGAAATCTGGGCTGGGTTTTTTTGCTGTGCTGCTTTGTTCATGACATAACTAGAGACTTCGATTTCAGTGATTCAGTTTTCTCATCTGTAAAATGAGGATAACACCTGAATGTCTCTCAGTGGAATGGTGAACTTTAATTTCAGCATGTGTATAAAGCACATTGAGGTTGCTAAGTGGCAAGGTATTATTACTACATATTATAAACACAAACTTGGGAAATTTGGCACAGAATGTTTAGTGTTTTTTTCCCCTTTAGCTGCCCTTTTGTTTTAAATAATAACAATAATTGGCATTCTATTAACACTGAGAGGAAACAACGGACAAAGGATTCTCTGTACACACATGCTAAAGTGGGGAAAGCCAATATAACAAACAAGAAACAAAGAACAGGGAAAGTCTGTGGTCTGAATATTCAGGTTGAAATGGAGCTCTGCTCTGAATTTTTGAAAGGTTCCTTTTTTACTCTCTTGAAACACTACATGATCTTACTGCTACTTTTTCTGCATTCTTGCCGTTTATGGACCCTCTGTGGGTAAACTTTCCATTTATGACTTCAAAAGGGAGTTTTCTGCATGAGGCCCAAAGAACTTGCCCTTTAATAGGACCATGGCTGCTGTTTTTTCCTCACTTTGCCCAGAGCATAAACCCAGAGGCAAAACAAGAAGAGACTATTCCAGAATTCATTGATAACCAAGCAGGCAGCAAAATAACAACTAGGTGACAAATTCAAGTTAACATAGAACAATATCTGGCAATTCATTCAATGGGGTTTGAGTAATTTTTTTCCTGACTGGCAGGACCACCTCACCCTTACCTCACTCCTCTTTTGGAAACACGTACAAAACCAGTAGTGCTTGAAACGCAGGACTTAACCCTCAGCCCTGTCAGAAGCCAGTGAGCGCTCAGTTACGCAGCGGGTACAACCCCACTCGTACATTTGTGGCTGTTTTCTTTTTAACCCAGTGAACCTAAACGGCCATAGAAGCAATAAATCCCAGGATGCGCTTCACCTTTAGACCACGGGCCCCTCAAGCCTAGCAAATTGTCTGCAGCACCCGGCAGCTACAACCCTTGCGAGCTTGTCCAGCTGTGCATATTTTCCATTGCTTCAGGCCAACACTGCATTTGCTGCAGCAAGGTAACTCCGCTCAACCATCCCCGGTGAACCATCCCCAACTGTGATCCACCCAAGTTGAGACTAAAACTTGGTGCACCATCTGAAAATTTACCCTGCTTCCCCTTTGCTTGAGCCTCTGTGGGGAAAGTGAGTTTACAGACAGACCATTTATTATGGCTCATTACCCAGGACAGCTGGCCGAGAGGGCTCTGTCTTTGAGACCTCTCTATCCGAAGGCGATTCATCATCGCTAATGGCGGGATAACGTGTGCAGTTGTTGCGGGGCCGTAAATTACCCCCCACGCACCGGCCTACGGGTAGTTGAGTTGTCACCATCTGCCTTGCCCGCAGCGGCAGGCTGGGCCGCGTCCCGCTCTGAAGTGGCCCGAGGTGCTGGCCCCCCGCTTAGGGCCAGGCCCGCGGGGGGACCACGCCGGCTCCCGTGGAGCGGCCGTTTCTAACGGCTTCGAGGCCCCTTTCCGCGGGTGTTCACCATCCGCCGCCCCAGGCGGGCTCGGGGCGGGACGGAGCAAGGGGGAGCAAAGCGCCTTTCGCGCCACCGCTGCTCGAGGCCCGCGACGCCCCCGCAGCCGGGGGCAGCCCCGGGGTTCGCTACGCCCCGGCGCAGCGAGCCCCGCCCGCCGCCGCCCTGCCCGGCCCCGGCGAGCGGCCGGGCCGAGCGGGCGCTGCGAGGGGCCGGCGCCGGGCGGGCGGGCGGCGCGGCGCTGCTCTGCCCTCCCCCGCGGCGGCGCTGCCGGGCGGCGCGGAGCCTGCGCACTGCGCTCCCGCGTCCCCCTTCTGCCCGGCCGGCAGTCGCGCGTCCCGGCGCTGAAGATGGCGGAGGGCGGTGGCGGCGGCGCGGCCCCCCCCTCCTGCTCTTCCTCCTCCTCCTCCTCCTTGAAGGGGCTGCGGGAGCAGATGGGTGAGAGCGGGCAGCGCGGCCCCGGGCCGGGAGGGGAAGGAAAGAGGCGGGGTCGGGGGGGGGTCTGGGGACCCCCGCGCTCCGGCAGCCCAAGGGCACGGCCTGCCGTTGGGGCCGGGTGCCTGCCGCTCGCCTGCCGCCCCGCAGTATGCCCGGCCCCCTTCCCGGGGCGGGGGGGAAGGGGCACCGGGAGCGGGATCTGGGGCCGCCGCAGGCCGCCGGGCTTTGTGTCCGGCTGGCGGCGGGCTGAGGGAGAGGCGCGCCTCGCGCCTCCCGCCGCCGGGGCTGCCCGGCCCCAGCCCCTCTCCCCGCCCGCCGGCCCGGACGGGTCTGTGAGGCTGCGGCGAGTCCTTCCCCCCCCCGCCTCGAGGCGTTAATTGCTGACTCGGGACCTCTCGCAGCTCGTAGGCAGCAGCAGCGGCGGCTGCAGGACTGCTTCGTTACACGAATCTCCCATTTTTCACTGCTTCTTGACGATCTGAACTTGCGGGTTTCTCTGGTGGCTCTTGCATTCAGGCTGGCAGCTATTGCAGATGGTTTGTCCCAGCGATGTGTCCGATGACTGCTCCCAGCCCCAAGTGCAGAAGGCAGGGAGTCTGTGGCATTGATTCCTAATCACAGATTTGATAATGCCTTAATTTTTTAATTTTTTTTTTACTTTTTTGAACTGGTTTCTTAAGAGCGCTGAAGAAACTCTGCTTTGGTTTTGTCCTCGAGTGTCTTTATGTGCCTATTTATACTGAAGGTCCTTAATAATATCATACTGTGAAATGAGTATTGTGCATGCATGATGTTTGTTCCAAGCATAATTTCATGGCACATCTCCACATGTTAGCTTTGTGGGCGAGCCATTAGAAAAGGTGAACATTTTCTTATCCTAGACTAAAAAAAACAAAGGAAAGAGAATCGTGGTTTGAGCTAAACTAACCTGGACTATGTGCAAAAACTACTTAGACAGCCTCTTGTTTGATTGTTTTCAATGTACCTGTGTAATTACACAAAGAACAGTGCTGGCAAAAGGTCCTGAATGCACAATTCTCATCTGGCAGTCTTTCTTCTTCAGTGTGTTGTGTGTCAGAAATATTATTTAATTACTTTTTATTTCTCTTTCAAAATTAAGGCAATCTAGTGCTCCAGAAGGGTAACAATCTGCCAAAAGATAGCGCTTCTCACCTGCACAGACCATGTCTATTTGATCCTTATCCTCCCTGCTAGAACTGCTGAATTTTCTTTTGTGTATTGGATGCACTTATACTTTGGCTACTAAGTTTTTCTAAAGACGGGCACCCACATTTGCTGACAGCTGTCATGACCTAGATTTAGTCCCAAAACCAGAGGTGAAATGTTCCTTGAACCAGGCAGCTCCATCTCCCTGGAGATATGCACATGTTCTAATATGCAAATCATGTTAAAAAACCAAAAACCCTCCCTAGATCCTGGAAAGGCTAGACCTTGAATTTTTTTTTCCCTGAGGGGGTGGAAGTCACTGAACCAGAATCTAAACTTCAATTTACATAGAATGCATTTCTAGTAGTTACATGCTAGAAGATGAACTCATTGCTAATGTGAATTGAAGCAATACTGTCTGTGAGTGTACAGGCCACTGCAGTTTGCTCCTGACTCTTGTCAGTAGCACTCCCTCACTCTCTGGGGAAAGCAAATGTTGTTTAGAAATCATCCTCGCAATCCCGTGGTTAACAGTGGAATTTGCAAGATAATTGCCACTGTATTTGCTGCTGTTTGGAGAAGTTGTGAGCAGCAACCAAGTCTGATACCACTGCTGTTTGGAGAAGATGTAGAAAAAAAAGATGGTGGGAGGAACCTCGTTCAGTCCCACGCTACCATTCAGCAGGTTTGGAGAGGGACATAACTTTCAGCCTTTCTAAGCTCACTTGTCTGCGTGGGGAGCTTCTCGGTTCCAAAATACCTGCTCTCTAGAATACTTGCACCCAGTTTCTGCTGGTCTGTGGGCAATTATGTATTCACCATCTTAATCTGGAGAACAAACGTCTATGCAAAACAAATACAGTGCTGTGCACCTTCAGTCATCTGCCAGTGAACTTCTGGTTGGGAATCTCACGTTTAAAGACAATAAATAAAAATTTGCAGCATCTTGCTGAGAAACCACAGCCCTTTCTAGTAGTCTGACTAGGCGGCGTACATATACCTTTTGTATAGTTGCCTTTTGCATAGGTTCCTTTTGTGGGTCCTTATTGCAAGACACTGCTGGGTTCTTGTTCCCTGCTGCCAGGCTCTGTTACCAGCCTCTTGGTACTGGTTTGATCTGTGGCTGATTGGTGCTTATTAATTATTTTAGGCCTTGAAAGTGTAGAATCCCATGGTGCCACTTGTTACTAACTTCCGTACCAATGTGGTAAGTTTAAAGAGAATCTTTTTCTTGCCAATTCAAGCTAGTATTGAGGTAAGGAAAAGGTGTTTCTCTTTCTTTGAGTATCAACTGTAATTAAGATTCTGCAGGCCAAATCATGCCTGCTGTGTCAGTTCTATGATTCCTTTGCAATAATTTTCTGCCCTTACATACTCGTCCAATCTTATTTCCTTTAGGTGGATGACAAAAAGCAGAATTTGCTACTACAGCTAGAAGCCATTAACGTTTCTATCAGTGATGCATGAACATCACTTAACAGTAGAAATGAATTGAAATGAATTGTACACTGTGAAACAGCAGTGCATAAAAGGCAGTTGCTTACTCCATTCTTGTGATCCATGCTTGCTGTTGTCATCCTTCAGGGATGAAGAGGAATTTTTGCTCCTATTCTAATACCATAAGCACTGCTGAGCTTGTTAAGATTTGAGGAGAGGGGAATAGTCAGTTGCCTGTGGTTTACCCAGTAAGTGAGGTTTTTCTTGAGTGGTATGCGTAATCAGAATAAAAATACATATAATTTAAGCTGTTGTAGCCTACATTTATTGTTTTATCTTCATTTTCTTTATTTCATTAGAAAGAAATAAAATTTTTTCTTTATTTTCTTTCTTCATTCTATCTTTCTTTAGAAATACTAAAATCTCGTATCCTGTCTTTTGTAGTATCAGTGGTAGAGAATGTGTATTTGCTTTTGCCAGAGCTTGGCTGAGCTGTTGCTAGGATTTCCACTGGTGTATTGAATCACTGTTGTGAAGGTTGTTCAAAACAGTATATTAAAATGCTATATGTATATTTTCCTTTCCAAGACCTACATGATCTTTGGGAAACCTGTCTCGGGACATGGGACAAAAATAAAGTGACTTTTTCAACAAATCTAGCTGCAGGCATAATTGCCATGACCTGCATGGCCAAGCCCAGTTTGGTCCGAAGTTGTCTCATAAAATAACAGCTTCATTCCATCTAATCAGTTGTTTCTCCCTGCATAAGTGACACTGTCTAGCTTTGTCTGTCTTGCCTGGAGCACGGTTCCTGGTAACTTCTTTACCAAACACATATACACAGAATTGGCATGAAAAGAAGGCTGGGTGGATAACTAATAGTGAAACTTCATTGCTCAAGCAAGTAGTCAGGAACATGCGCAGATTTGTCTGGTCTCTAGATAATAGTTAACACAAGAACACAAGTAACTTAAGAACACAAGTTTGTACCAACACCTATGGAAGTACAAGAGAACTCCCTGGCAGAGTCTTGGTGGCAAACTCCCACAACAGAAGCTGGTGAGTGCTCTCTAGAGGAAATTATTTGGGATCCAGAAGCATCTGTCAGTTAGACAACTGATGAATTGACCTCTGCATCAGAGCTTCTTGCTGGAAGAGAGAAAGAATTTACTTTTGAATATGGATCCTTAAAAGCCTTTGGGTTTTACAGAGTGGTTGTGAGTAGAGGTGGGCTTCAAAACTTGTCTGGGAAGCTGCAAGACAAGGAAATTATTCCTTTGCTAGGTTTCTGATAGCATGAGGGTGCTACAGTAAAAGCATCTTCAGCATTCAGTTGTTGTCTTACTTGGTGGTGTTCGTACGAATGACTCGTACGTGTTCCATCTGTGGAGCAAAGGTGGCCCAGTGACTGGGTGTTCAGCTGGCGTTTACTAGGTCTGGCTTCAGTTTCTTTGTTTGTCAAACTCCTAATAACTTTGGAGAAGTTCTTTAAGGTTTTTTTGTGCTTCATCTTTTTTCCCTGCATGGAATTAGTATTTACACTGCTTTACAGAGTGCCAAGGTGATAAATGCAAAGAACTGCACAGAAATTGGATTTCATGTAGATCCCAGTGGTGAGAGAGAAGATTCCCAAGTCAGGCTGAGAACTTAATGTAATTGTAATGGCTATGAGCCTTAAGTTCATTTTCTTCTTGTTCATGGAAATGTAATAGTACAGAGTAGGGATAATTTCATGCTGATTCATAAAGATGTATGCTATGTATTAGGTGCTTAACATTTTGAAGATTACTTCCAGTTATAAGTGGTTTATAAAAAAGGTTTTATTCTAATTTAAAATTTTAAATTCTTGAGATTTCTCCAAATGCATTCAAGAAAGATATCCTCCTTGCTGTAAAGAAAAAAAAAACCAAACCACAAACCCAAAAAACCCACAAAAACTCAAAACCATATGCATATACAGCATATTTTTGGAAATTTCTTATACATAATGTTCCATTCTCTATGTATTTCTTCATGTGTTAAAATTACAAAATGTAAATTTGTATTCCATGCTTCAATTCAGTTGGAAGTATTAAACAAATAATGACTTGCAAGGATCACAGTTCTAATGGTGAGAGCCCAGAGATACTGTGGCTTGTACTATCCCTAACTATGCACTATCTTAAAATGTGACTAGAATTAAGGACTGCTGCTTCTTTGTACACTTGTTTTTTTCAACAAGAAAACAGATAGGAATATTTAAAGTACTGATATGCTCTTATTAATTCTCAGTTCTTAAAAGTGATAAGAGTTAAGAAGAAAAGCACTGGGTTACTATGAGATAAATGGAAGAAATACTCCAGGTTAGTCATAACCGCAGGGATATCAAGTGCTGCTGTCTGTCTTTAAACTTGATTAAATAATTGGAGATGCTTGCAGTCCTGTTGTGAAAGGATATCCTGACAAATAAAATTCAGAGCATGCAATTTTAATGACTTCTGTGAATATGACTTATCAGATGGCTTGCGATATTTTAAAAACAAACTGAGGACTTCAAATTCCTGGTCTGCCACAAATAAATTAGCGCCGTTTAGCTTCCAATTACGCAGCTTACAACCAGGTAATTCTTAATTGGTGATATGCTTTCGATGTGTTTGCACATGCCTGTCCAATAAGTAAAACTGTTCTAGATGCTGGTGATTAACTTGTTAGGAGTGGGATTCGTGGAAGAAAATCAAGTGTTGCTGAGTGTTCTTGTTTGAAAGGGAAGCCTCAGCTGCCCTGCATAATGCCTCAGCCATCCACCCTATATACCTGTGGTGTTCACAGTGTACATAAATGGACACAAGTGTTTGCTTTTAAGAAAGGCTGGCCAGGTTGCATGACATTTGTTTTCTTCTGAATTATTTTCATTTTCCAGTCAGTTTTGAACTTCTGCTTTCCAGGTGAAGGATCACACAGTTGAAGTTGCCTTGGAAGTAAATGGTTACTGCTAGCTGTGCTCAAAATACCTTTGTCTTTCCTCATAGTGTTTTCTGCCTTCATAATTCACAGGGAACTTCTGAAATACTGTTTTATGAATACTTAACTGGCTCTTAATTTACTGACACCCTCTGCTGTTTAAATGCACTGACCTGAATCTTGGGAAGGAGCAAAGATACTGTGGTAGCCTGTGAATCCCCTTCTCTGGGCAAGTGTTTTAAAGCTTCCAAGTGTTGAAATTCCTCTCCCAAGTCTGAGAGGGATTGGCTACAAGAATACAGAGATCCTGTAGAGATCTTTATACTTAAGGAACGTAATTTAATAGAGCATATTTTTTCATTTGAAAGTTTATCCTCTGCTTAGTTTTGCCAAGAAAACTTCCTAAAGGAACATATTTTTGCAGCACAGTGTTGATCGGTGATATGTAAGTTGTGTTCTGGACGTTCAAAACTGAGGACGATCGTCTCCAGACCAGATCAGCGAGTGTCACCTTACTTTCAGATTTCTCTGAAAGTCTTTCTGCCACTAGCTAATGAATTAAGCAAAAATATAGTCTTTTTATTGGTCTCTTTTGCCCTTTTATCCTGCTTGGGTTTTTTACACCCATTTTACATCATTTTTCATTTAGCCATTCTTTGAGCTCTTTGGGGCAGGGACTGATTCGTGATTATTTTGCTGGGGTCTTACATTGCTTGTAGTGGAATGCCTCAGAGCTTTCATTTTTGAATTAGTTAGGTTACATACACTTTTAAGAAAACTTGCATTTTAATTCCTTTTACATTTTGTACCACTGTGTTCTGCTTTAGCCAGTGGGTTTGCTGCATTAAATACACTGTGGACCTGGTAGTATCTTGTAGCGCTGTTACGTATTGAGTGATTTGATTTGAGTCTGGAGGCTGGTCTCTTGGTGGTAAATGCCAACACAGTCTGTCTTCTTCTGAAGCACAGACAGTGTTTGAATGAGGTCTAAAGTTGCCGTAAGAAATTCATCAAGCATAAAAGGCAAAAGCAGTAGTTTTCAGTGCTATCATGTAAAGGAGCTATTATCCTTCCATCTAAGGAAAGCTCAAAATGGTGTTTTCACAGGGTTTTTCTCAAGTTAGTTGTGACTTGTAGTGCTAGGCTGTGTTCTTTGCTAGCATTGTTTGGGCAGGGTGTATTAAACAATAGCCAGCCTGCAAACAAGAGGACAAAAGCATTTACAAGGACGTGCTTCGAGCAAGTGAAAGAAACCAGACTGCTCAGGAAACAGGGAAGTAGTGGACAGAAGTTAGCTGATTTCCAGTGTTAGGGATAGTGCAATATAAAAGAAAGAAATAATACATTGGGGAAAACAAATGTGAAAGAGGAGAAGAGAGCAAAAGTTTGTCTTGAAGTTCCCTTTTGCAGTGGCTATGCAGGAGTGTGAACAGGAGTCAATTTAAGGCAGCCTCCAGAGTTTGGGGAGTAAAGCAGAGCTAGCTGATTTCTGTCTGTCTAGCTTTTGCGGATGCTTGAGCTAGAATTACAGTAGAAACTAAACTGCCCAGTGCATGTTAGAAGTGGGACTGCTCTGACATCTGTTAAGCCAGTCCAAAGTGAGGGACAAAACATGTTAACAATTTTTTTTTCCTAATGTACTCCAGGAGCCTGAGGCATTGGAAAGTGTTAGTAAAGAAAGAAAATGATCTGTACAGCAGAGTGGGTACTAGTAATCTTCCACTCTATGTTTAAAACTCCACCATTTTATCTTTTTCATCCTGTAGCTGTAAAACCATGTCTCAGGTTTGGAGTGTTTAATCTGTATACAACTATATATAAGCATTTAAGTTACGTCACATTACTACTACATTTCACAGTGAATCCACTTGAAATTACGTAAGGGCATATTTGTTATAGAAACTGCTTTCATTTTAGTGGATATTTAGGATATTTTGGAATTTCCACTATGCAGAAACAGGTAAATGTTGATTTCTGTTACACTTGGGAAGATTCACAAGGGACTTTTAGTCATAGTTCATTGCATCAGCATTGCAGTCAGTGTCTAATATATCCTTAAAAGAAATCACTCAAGGTGGATGAAAGCAATTTCTGTTTGTTTTGCAGTTGGCAAGGTGAGTTTGTAATTGCCAACCCGCAGAAACTTTGTGCAGAAATATTCTCTTTACATCTAAAATGCAACCTTAATGTATTCTGGTGGAGAATTTTACAGGGAGTATAAATACCTTAGTGCCTTGCTCTTCACCAAGAAACATAATGAACATTCCAACCTTTCTAAACCTCTTTGGAGGTCTGGAGGTTTCCAGACCTCCAAACACAGACACAGGCTTCCCTGTGGCTGTCTTAAGACTGTGCTTCTAGACAGCAAAGAAACAACAGCAATGCATGGCCGTTTGCTAAAGAACACAATTGGGGCTGTAAGGCTTGTATATCCTTTATGTAGGGAGCATCAGCTCTAAAGAGGGGTCATTGTGCAGATAAGCTTGGTAAGCACAATGCAATAAACTGATTAATAACTAATGCCAAGTAGAGCAGGGAAATGATCTGACTTGCACTAAAGCTTGCAGAGAGTTGGGAATGTGTGAGTTGGAGAAGTGTCCCCTTTGGAGGGCCTTTTTGTAGAAATCATGTTATCATATCAAGAGAGATAGTGAAAGATTGTGTTCTTTTAAAAAAAAGAAAAGTCAAGTGGATCATGCTGAATGCAAAGCCTTTTGATGTTGCTTTGAGAAGATGAGGAAGAACCGTGGGGAAGAAGAGAGTGGCAAAGAGGAAAGTGAAGGCAGCAGGAAGCCAGTGAGCGAATGAGAATAGAGTGTCTGCTGTGGTTCAGTTTCATTTCTTTCAAGTGGTGAGTAATAACATACCTTACTCTAAAGAACGCCAAATTGTGAAGCTGGGTCTCTTTTCCAAAGAAGGGGGTGGATTTAGCTTGTCAGCCCCATGTACGCGGTATAGGCAGTGCTTGTTACCAACCTTCTGTAAGAGTTGGTGACATCTCTTTGTCCTCTTTAAGTGCTGTGCTGGCAGTTGCTTTTCCCATTAGGTAGTGAGAAGCATAACTCTTGGCTGAGCAGTGTGAGCAAGGTTAAAATAAGAGAATATGAGTGACAGCAGGAATCGGCATGGCCTCCATAGGAGATACAGTCACAGTACGTATCGCTAGTGTTTGGACTAAGGATGGTACTTATCTGATGTGGCTGTCGGACAACGATGTAGCATCACTGACTGTAGAAAGTTTTGGGAGATGGCTGCCAATTCTTTTAAGGACAAATTTTGATTCCTTGGTCTGTGCTCATATTACGTTCAAGTTTGGTTTAGATTGTGTGCTTCCCCTAGGGAAAACTGTAGAGAGATCAACCCACAAATTACTCTAGCAACCTTCTTGGTGCCTCTCTGAGCATGCCCTTGGCTGAACAAATACGGTAACATGTCTTTTTGAGATTGCTTCAGCCATTATCTTTGTAGGTTTCCTTACAAGAAATAAGTAGCGTTTTGTTAATTATGTGATTTTCTTTTTTTTCATGTTTCTAGCTCTTAATCTGGGTATGGATATCTAAGGATAAGTAAAAACTTACATTCTTACAAATATGTCTCAAATACTTACTAATTCATAGTAAGAGCTGCTAATTCATATACTACAAAGGAATGCTTGCGTCAAGCAGTTTTCCAGTGGGATCGATACTTGTAATGAACTGAAGAAACCATCCTAAACTGCCTTGAACATTGGGAAGAAAACACGATTGTTGTACAGAATTAGCTGCAGAAGTGGGCTTAAGGGGAGGAAAGCACATACAGGTAATAAAATAGGTATCCCATGCAGGGAATAAATATACAATAAAAGTGTGCAAATAGAGTCTGGAATAAGGGTAAGACAACAGGAAGCTCTTCTGGCCTGCTGAAGCTGAGAGACAGTGTGCACTGCTTTCTGGAGATCTGTGTGCTTCCCATCTGGTGACTGCCCAGACAAAACAGGAGAACCATCTGCCTTCCAGCTGGTCCGTCAGAAGGTGCCTACTGGGAGGCTCACGTGTTTGGTTGTGGAGCCTGTCAGTCCTTGCAGCCCAAAGATGGGACATGAGGATCAACAGGGAAAGACAGAAAGAAGGGGGAAAGAAGGGAAGAGAGGAATGCATACAGAGAGGACTCTTCTGTTCCTTATTAGAAGCTTTCTGTGTTGCCCACCTGTTTGTGTGAGGGAGCATCCTTCCCCTTTAAACAAGGAGTAATAGTATGAAACCAATACCCAGTTTTGAAACCATCTAACTATATGATCTTGCATCCGTCTGTCTTAACCTTTGTTAATGAGTGGAAATCAGCTTAAAGACAATATGCAGAAATCTCAAACTTGAATGCTGACTTCCCCCTGCTTTCCTGAAAGCATGTACAAAAATTATTAAAAGAAATAGGATCTGAACACTGTTACTGAAAAGGATTACTAGCAGCTAGACAAACAGTAGCTGCCTGTAGTGGAGCAAGACAGAAATGGCATCTTGCGGATTTGACAGTTTGCCATAAAATCAGAGATTTGCTGGGAAGTTCAAATTTGTTTTGTTTTATAGATTGCTTATTGGCTTCTTGTTGCCTGTTTTAAAGTTATTTGAAAACACTTTGATTCATAACAATGCTTAATGTTCGGGAAACCTCCTAACTTTTATTTCAAAGGCTTAGTCTCAGATTTTTTTGTTTGTTTTGCATAATGAATCATTTAGTCATAAGAACCAGAAAGATTTCTGTGAAAGTTGGCACTTTCTGCTCTCTTTTCTGGTTCGGCACGAGTGGGGCAATGTCCGGCTGGGTGAACGATAGTGGGAGAGGCGATGGGATGGAAGCCCTAAACCTTGCTAGGTAAAGGGACGGAGCCAGTTCAGTCCCTAATGAGGTTTACTAAGAACAGCAACTGTGTGGGTCCTTTGACAGTCTTGGCAAGGGCCAAGGGTATTAACTCAGTGCAAGGATTGAAATAGAAATAAAGTTTTATTTTTAGCACCGGTCTCTTCAGGGCATATCAGAAACCTGGTCAGCGAAGGGAAGTGCTGTCATGCTCAGTGCAAGGGAGGTGCCACCATACCTGTGTGGCTAGCGTTACAGTGAGCTGGAAGGTGAAACTGGGAGTCGGCTTTATCTGGCACGTTGCCTCCTGCAGCAGCCAGTTCCTGGTGCTTCCGTTGGTTTGGTTTATCCATGATACACTTGGCCAGACACATAGTGCTAAACGGTGATGAGGGTGCAGAAGGAAAACTGCTTCCCAAATTACCTAACCATTTTATGTTCCAAATAGCCCTATTTTATTATGCATGAATGCAAATATTATTATTGGCCACATGTGTGGCTTGTACTTTTATTAATTTTAGCTGAAGTATTTAAAGGTAGACTACTGTAAAATAAGCACACACACTGTGCTGATCACAAATTATAGTTGTGAAAGCCTTTAGTGACTACTGTGGGAGGGTAAGCTCAGAATAGAAATGAGACTTAATTTGTCTCTAAGTGAATTTTTCTTCTCCAGGAAGTTTGCTGAATATGTCCATGAAGGCACCCCCCAGTAATACAGCATGTGACACAGATTGTAGTGAAATGGTTGTTAACTGGTTTCCTGTTCTGGGGTGTCCTGATTAATTGCAGAAATATTAGGCTTATTTTACAGAGATAGTTAGATTTTGTGGAAAATTCTTTTCAGTGAAGCTTCACTCCATAGCAGACTGCTACATTCATTATGGAAAACTAGGCAAAAAAAATATAGCCATCTGTGCCAAAGAATATTTAAATGTATTAAAAAATAAGATTTCTTTTATCATATTAAAGCAAAATAAAATTGTATTTTTTAAAGGTTGCAGAGTACAACAGTATGCAATTCATCTTCTCTTACTGTAGTAGAATGTAGATTTTGAAAATCACAGTTTCATATTGTAAATTTACCATAAAATTGACAAGGGCTGTAAAACCTGTCTGTTGACCTGAGACTTGGTGAAATTGAGCTCACACATCTTGGGGATGTATCTAATGCAATGGCTGTTCCCCTTTTAATAATCTTTTGTGCAAATCCCCAGTTTGCTTTTAATTCTAACTTTCTGTTAGTTACATGGATTGCTTCTGTGTAACATGAAGGTGCACTCCTAGTGCCTTTAAATCTGCTACTTTCAAATTTGTAAGCACGTTGTTTATATGCAGATAATGAAGCAGTGAACATAAGTATTTTAACTGACATACAAAAAAAACCTGACATACAAAATCCTTTGGCTAAGTACTTCTAGACTTTTTTCACCTCTGTGTCCTTTGCAAGCTGTACTGTTTCTGTAACCTACTTTCCTGTTCTATAGAACCTCAAGTAATTTTTTTGGAACCTTAGTTAATTGAGATGAACTGACTAATTGCTTTGCAGATATGACACATTTTTTTAAATGAGTGCCTTCTAATCATGAACATTATTCAAGTGTTTGTTTATTTTTAAATGAATAAATAAATACATAATCCCCTACATCCATTATGAGTGGTTTGTTCAGCAAGATTTCTAATAATAAAATACTTCTGCAAGTAAAATAAGATTAATATTTTACCTGTTTAAATTGCAGCTTGCTTCCTACTGTAAATTTGTTACAGAAATTTGGATGTTTAACCTTTGAGAGTTGAGGCAAAATTCCAGTGTTGGTCTTAACTAAACCTGGTGTAGGTGTAGGGTGAATTTATTCTGTTGGGCTCCTTTCCCACCTGGTCTGGGCTGAATTGGCTCAGTCTGCCTGTACGTCTCCTGTCTCTCCTGCCTTGCTGGTGGAGACTGAAGAAAAGATGCAACTGGGTTTCTGTATTTGTCTTAACTTTAAATGGTATTTGAAGAAGCTTATATTCTTTCAGCCTTTGTGATCTACAAAGGTGTCATGGGATATAAATGCCCTGGCTGTATGTTTTTGCTCTCAGAAAAACCTGCAGTAGGCTGTTTTTCCTCAGGCTGTTTTCACATCTAACTGTGTTGAGAATATATAATTTTGTTGTTCTCCACTTGGTGAATTTTTGGGCTAGATTCCCATCCACGTCATGTGCAACAGTGTACAACAAAATCAGCTTTTTGACTGAATTCTGGTCTACATAGTGAAATTACAGTGAACCCTTTTTAAGCTGTTCTCTTTGCCAGTTGCTAATCTTACCATGTCGCAGTATATCTGGTCTCTGACTTGTTTGAAAAGAGCCTCAAAGATGTATGGGATGGAACTGAGGAAGACTTTTGTTTGGTGCTGCAATGAAAAATTAATTCAAGACATGGCAACAGCTGCGGGTGACAATTTAGAGTTACTGAATAAGTATTGTAATTGGCATTTATCACTGACATCACATGGGATTAGGCACTTTGAGGTGGATTGTTCTTGGGCACAGCCTTAGGGAGGGTTATTACCATGACACAACTAGTTGTCATGGCAATGCACGGAGAAGAGGGAGACTCTTCCTTCCTCCTTTGCATTCTGCACTACTCTATTAAAGGGAAGCCTGAGATCATTGGCAAAGCTGTCGTCGTCTTTTTTTAAATGTAACACCAAATTCTACTATTCATCCTTCACGTTATGGTTGAAATCACAGCACGTTATGCATTACTTTTGTGGGTTGCCTTTTCTGTTTAAAACAGGAGTCAGCTTCTGCTTTCTCATGTTTGGTTGGTTGCATGGTGTGTTCTCTTGCTTCCCCCGAAGTTGGGCTTTTCTGTAAGAACCAAGTTGATCTCCCTGTGTATAACAGCCAAGGTGAGAACAAGGTGTCACTGCTGTAAGGACACTCCTGTTCAAAGCTGTGCAGGAAAATGGGGTAATGCTGTCTTACAGGTTGCCCTGCCTGCTTTCCCTGTAAGACTTCACCTTCACACCCTAAAAGGTGATTAGTTAAAGTGAAAGTTGATACCAAAATAAAGAAAATCTGTGGAAAGTGATACAGTAAATTAGTCTCCCTGACTTCTTAATGGGTTTTGTTATTTAGTGAAATTAATATTGCTAGCATTTCATTTCTGTATGATTAACTGGGAGTCGTAGCCCTGCAGTTCACTGTACTCACCTTGGTGAAACTCAAATAAGGTGAATGGGTCTCTGCACAAATGCTCAAATTACTCTTTTGGAGTTTAATTTATAATTAACATTTATTTTTGAAGATCCAGTTTTAGAAGTACATTGTAAGCATCCGTTAATGGGTTACTTTATGCAGCTAATCCACTTTCTGTTTCATGTCATGAAATAATGAAAGGTCTTCATAAACCTTTCCCTGCTTGGGTCTCATCAGAATATGATTCTACCAGTGCTAATCGACTATTACATATATGTGTTCAGCCCGCAGATACACATGCAGTAGCAAAGAGTTTTTATTATTGTGTAAGTCAGACTCATAACTTTGCTAAATATTGTTTTTCTTCTTAGGAAAGTTCTTTAATAAGTTTGATTTTTTTTTTTTTTTTAAAACTCTGTAGTCCTTGGCTACACATTTTAAAACATAAGGTTTTGTAACTGTTGTTTTTACAAAGAAAAGCTGTGCCAGGTCTGAAGTCTCATGCAACAAGTTTTTTCTTCTTACAAGTCGAGCAGTCCCAAGTTAGTTATTTAATAAAAGGATCTGCAACCTCAAATATAATTTTATGTATTTATTTTAGATATTTATTTCATGGGTTTTGGTTGTAGAACTTTTCTTAATATGGAATGATTCTTTCTCACAGTTGCTGCAGCCCAAGCCATAGCAGAAGAAAGAAGAAGCCAAAGTGGCGTTAGCCCTATTGCAGTCCAGACCTCAATAAATATAAAGACAGCAACTAAACCAGGTATAATTATTGGTCATTGTTCTTAATGAAGTACTGGGTTCACAAGGGAGAGTTAGTAGGGAATTAATAAAAAGTCTTTTAAAAAGAAGTTTGATGCTCTTTCTTCAGGAAGCATCAGAGCATAAAGCACTGGGTAAGTGGTTCGTAGATTCATTGAAGGTCTGGTTTTGATGACAGACTTTTGCTCTTGACTCGCTCAGAGTTCAGCTGGTGAAGTTGCCTATCTTTTCAGCAGCGCATAACAACAAAGATAAATGATTTTTTTGTGCTCTGGTCAGGTTACCAGTTCACTTCTTGCTGAAATTCAAGTTTTTATACCTGCAAAGACTTAAGCAGTCTTGGTTCTGCTTAGCCTGCAAACTAGCTATCCTACAGTGCTTTGAATTTGTCATGATGGGTGAACTGTCTGTTCTCAGATTGAGTTTTCCTAGATTCCTGTAATTCTTGATCATAGGAGTTAATATGTACCTCAATGAGGATCGGAGCTGATTTTGGAATAAGGGTATGTTCTCACACGTCTGACTTCTGCTCAGGCTTTCTTTTGACTGTATGCATTGGGCCTTTTAATATTGTGTCTGCTTTGTGCTGCACCTATTCAAAATAGTGGGTTGGTTGTTGTGAGGGAATGGAAAGGGGAAAAAGGAGGGTATTCAGCTTCCTATGATTTTTTCAGATGACATCTTTAATCTCTATATAGAGTGTGCAGTGCTTTCGTGGTATGTGTATCTCAGGAAGTTCCATTATCCTTTTGATAGTAAAGACTTTTGACTTTTTTATTTAAATTTGAATGTTCAAAATAACTGACAATTATGTGTCTTCAATTTTTCTTTTGACAGTGATAGATGGTTCCACTCTAAGAACAGAAGAAAGGCAAAGACTGGCCAGGGAGCGTAGAGAAGAGCGGGAAAAGCAACATGGTATTTTCATGTTTCATTTAAAATATAATTTCCTAAAATGTTTGTGGTGAAGGAATAACTTACTGTCTTACTCCTTGTTCAGTCACTTTTTTCAGCTTGCTGGGGTCAAGGGACAAGGTCTGCTCATGGTCTTGCATCAGTGACCATCTGTGAACCTGAATGGAGAAGTATTAGATTTGAGAGGAAACATTCCAGAGATGTTTAGCTTCTTGAAGCTATATGTCACTTCTAACCTTCCATTTCTTAGTGACCACCAAGCAAATTTAGCCAATTTCTTACTCAAAGCCTTAACAAAAACACTTCTGACAGTAAAACTTTTAGCTTAGAACTGCTTCCCATAGCCATGAAGACTGAGGTTTGGGGAATGCTGATTCAGAGAAAACCAAAAAAGGTTTAACTAGTTGAATGGCTTCATTGCCTTGAACACTGCTTCCCTTGTTTCCTAGCACACTGAAATGGCTCCTGGATTGAAGTGTCAGCAGTATATGCTTTATCTTAGTAAAGAATCTGAGACCTAGAGAAGAGCATAAAACTCTTGCCCAGCTTTATGCTGTTTGTGACGTGCATCAGTGCATATATGTGCAGCAGAGATGAAAGGGTCACAGTATGCCCTGCAGTCCTGGTTCTTGGTCTCCCGGCTTGGGATAAGTGGTGTCTCTGGCCTCTATGTTTGTTTCTTAACATAAAAGCAAAGACACACAGCAATGGGAATGATTGTGTTATCCTAACATGGAGAGAGGATAGGACTAGGACACATAAATTCAGAAGTATTTTGGGGGCCTTATGTAGATACTGCCTATGCAGTGTTGATATAGTTATCTGGTCCCTCGGTTCATTTCATCTGTCTAGCCACGGAAAATACTTCCACTGTGTATTCAACCGCTAGCTCTTTGTCACAGGACTTGAAGCTTCCTGTTAAAATGCGCACAGCTGTTCCTAGGTGGAGGCTGTGGAGAATAGTGACATAACTGTTTTGAACTCGGATGCAGTAACTGTGGGGTTTTCCCATCTTGTCACTCGGCACTTTAAATCTTTTCATTGAATCTTGTTCTAAAAAAAAAAATGAAAATCGCAACATAGAAAATTCTGCCTTTTGATACTCAACTTACTACTTACTTATAAAGACTTCACTATTATGATGGCAAGAAAAGTATATGCTTAACATAGAGTATATGCATATCCTGACATTCCTGTCTAGACAGTAAAGTCTAATGGCAGGAAAGGTTCTAATTCCTGCCTAACTTGGGGACAGAATTAAGGACACCTCTGTTGTCATGTGCAGTGTCATCCAGCACTGCAAGCTAATCTTGCTGTATGTTTTAGCTTTAAGTGGTGATCATTTTGCTTGGTAGTATCTGGCTTGTAAGTTGCGTTGTAGTATCAATGAATAGTTAAGTTTGATTTTAATTTTTTCTTAAAAATTTACAGCTGCCAAAGAGACACAAATCCTTGAAAAGGAGAGAAAAGCAAAACTCCAGTATGAAAAACAGTTAGAAGAAAGGCAGAGAAAGCTGAAAGAACAGAAGCAGAAAGAGGAACAACGGAGGGCAGCAGTAGAAGAAAAGAGAAAACAAAAAATAGAGGAGGAAAAGGTACTACGCATCAAAATTCTGTAGTTTTAAAGAAATTCCGACATTGTTTTCCTACGTTACCGTGCTCTGAAGTGGTGTGAAACAGAAAGTTATGGAAATGGTGAATATATTAGAACATTAAAATATTTTCCAGTTCTTTATAGCAGACTATATAGACACATGTCCTCCTTCCCCATCCCAGGCCTAGCTTTAACTATCCCCGAGGCACTCAGGACTTTAGGAGCTGTGGTTGCTGTTTGGCCACTGGTTATTTTTCACATGAGCAAAAACCCCACCCCATATTCCTAGATTTCTAGATTCCTTTTGGTGCACTTCGTAGATTCTGTTTATAAATCTGCATGGGTGACAGGTCTTAGACTTCCCTTAATTCTGTGTCTTGCTTCCTGGGAGCCCCACTGTAGCCTAAGAGGCTCACATTCTTTCAGTTCTTCTAAATTACCATTTGTTACTCTATGTTGTGCCATTGATAATGTTATCTGCATAGTTACCATTTGCTGCTTTGAGCTGTGTATTCACTGTTCCTATGTGACTCTCTGCCTTTGCTTTAACTGCAGATGGACCAGCAGAGCAGTATCTGGGTTGCGGAGTTTGTTGCAAAATTGATAGAAGCTGAAAGTAGAAATAAATATATGACGTTACGCCATCCCCTTTGAAGAGTAGGTCTGGTAGTGCATATTAAATGTGATGCAAGTTCTGAAAGGGTTCATTTCCAAGGTGTCAGCAGTAAAGGCATGACATGCACATGTGCTTTCATAAGCTGCTTGTAAGAACTGGCTGTGGGTCATTGATGAAGAGCATGTAAGCCTGGCTGGCTTGGAGTCCCTTGGAGTACAGCCATTGTTACATTGTTCTAGCAATGCATCTTTTTTTACCCTTTTTGACTACCAGTATTCTACACTGCAGCTTCTGGGTGTGTTCAGATTGATATTCCATTTGAACTTCATGGAATAGTTTACATTGCTGAAGAACAAGCAGAAATGTTTGGGTGGGCCTTGACTGCAGTCCAGTGCAGTATCATCTCTTTAAGCAGCTACTTTAAGCAAAAAGCATCCCTTGGGCTTCAAGAGGTGTTGCCTCTAAGCCTGTAGTACACTTATTCATGTAATTTTGAGGATGGTGGATACCACCTTAAGTGGCCACTGGGGTGAATAATCAAGGAAGTCAAGGACTAGCCAATGAGTATTTGACTGGTGTTAACCTTGTCTTTTACTTGGTCCCTGGAGGAAGATGACCTTGTACTTAGGGAGTTATACATGAAGAATCCGGCAGGTGGGAAAATAGTGTGCACTTGACCTGTAAACCTTGCTTTCAACCAGAAGGTGAAAATAGATCTTGACTTTTGTATTCTGACATTAGAAAATAATCACTTTTAAAGAAGCTAAGCTATCTTAGGGCAATATTTGCCAGCAAGTTATCATCTGCTCTTGTAAATTTAGTAGATAGAAGTGCATCAAAAAATACATAGTCTCCAACATTCTTGTTTGGTACTTCAGCCAAGTCTCATTTAGTTAATCACCTTCCTTAGATAAAGTAGAAGTAGAAGAATAGCAAATACTGTGGAAGAATAAGTGGTTCTCTGCCTAAGAGGGTCTTGAAGACAACTAGCCATGGCTAAGGTTGAGATATCTTGTCTTCTCACAGTTACTCAATTATTCTGTACAGCTGTGCAACTTATTATGTTGATGTCTTGAGCTGATAACTGATTTTCTGTTGTTTGTAAATTGAAGCCTATGGCTTTAACTATGACTTTGCAGAATTACCACACTGCAGATACCTCAATGGAAATACCGTCTACAGATTACATAATGTCTGGGTACTTTAGCACCTTAGGTAAACTCTAGTTCAGGTTTCTTTAACAGAGGGGAAACTAAGCTTTATATTTCAAACAAAACCTTTTAATTTTATCTTTTGTCAGTGAACAGAATCCTTCCTCCCTTCCTTCCAAGTTTACTTTGTCTGTTATACATTGCGACTTTTTTAGTTTGTGTTGTGAAATGGTGTTGAAAGAAGGTGAAAGTCTTGTGTCCTCAAGAGGGATAAATGTTTGGATAATGAGTCCCTTTGGCATCTAACTGCAGTGTATCACCAGTAAATACTGCTTCAAAAGATCACTTGGGATATGACTATGCCAGAAGAGAAATCTGTTGTTGACACATGTATGGAAACCTGGCTGATTATGGAGAAGAAACAGTCTAGCATGGTTACAGTTCATCTTTGTGCACAAGAGCTAAAGTTCCCACATTAGCAGTTACTAGTCCTGGAGACAGAGGAGAAAGCTTCTTTCAGTCCTCTTTGTCTTGTCAGCAGTGGCTGCTGAGGTCTGGAGTTGACTGGGCTCTTTTGCAGTTTCTCCTTCATGTCTTGGTATTTCTGGTTTCATCGTATCTCTATTAATGCCAGTATCCATTAAGACTTGGGTCAGTGTTTGTGTAGTTCTCTGAAAATACAAATAACCTTATGCTTGGTATTTTATAATGGAGAATTTTTAGCACCTTTTAGAAATAACTTCAGAATATAGATATTTTAAAGGGTAAGCAATTATTTTTACTTAGTTTGGGGTTCATCCCTATTTAGAAAATAAGTAATGCTGTTTACTGAATAGGAAATCTGTTTGGTGGCTATTTTAAGTAAAGAGTAGAATAGATTATCTGTGCTTTAGCTCAACCTAATCATGTTTGCAGTGTTTTGAAACCATTAATTGCCCTTAACATTCTTTGCATGATAGTTTTTGTAACAAAAGCTTGTTATCAGGCAGTATAGGTAAAACAGATTTTAAATCATACTGGGGAATAAAAAAAATCTATATTTTGTCTTCTGCCATAGCTGTGTTTTATAGTTACATAGCTTCATAGAGGTGTTGTTTGATGATAGGAGCGATATGAAGCAGTTATGCATCGTACCTTGGAACGGAATCAGCGACTGGAAACACGACAGAAGAGATGGTCATGGGGAGGGTCTGTAACTCCAGATTCAGAGAGCAAAACAGGTAAGTAGCACCTTTTGTAGCATGGCTAAAATCACAATATTATGTGTGAACACTGGCAGGTGCAGCACTATTCATAGGGACCTGGGCATCCTTTCCTATCTTGGATCTTAAAACAGGATCTATGGGTAGCTGTTGGGGGAAAGATTCATATCTGTACTTGCCCTGAAATGCTGCTCAGACTTAGAGCTATTTTTTACTTTGGAAAGAGCTAGAGAGAAGCCACATGGGAAATACAACACCTGGCAGCATTGCATTGCCAGCCCCCAACCATCAGATAAGGGGAAGTGTAATGTATAATGTTAAAACAATTCTGAGTCCTTCAAATGCAGTACATGTAATGGTGTGCTAAAACTGATGATAAACAGAACAAAAAAACCAGTTGTACTGTAATATTACATCTAAAATGTTTTAAAGACACCCTTAGAGTTACAAAATGCTAACTGATTATTGGAACTATCAGTAATGGGTAAGGAGGTGCAGTGGGCAGTGTCTGAGCTTCTTGGAGAATAGGTTCTATTCTAGATTAGGTGATGCATTCTAACACTTTTTAATTTGAGCTCAGATTGTTTCCTGTTTCACACAATTAACTTTCTGCTTGTAAACATTCTGAAATCAGACCAGCAAATTGGGATTGCAGTGGAAGGGATCTTTTCATGCGCTACCTAACTGAAGACCCCACCAATAAGTAACTTAACATAAGTTATTGTCCAGGAATAAAATAAAACAAAAAGTGCTTCAATTCAGCCTGTCTTCTGAATTGGTGGAATTGTACCGAGTGTGTTTTAGTACTGTATTCCGTCAGCTTGAGTGTTGACTTTTAAGTGTTTATAACATGTTTGAAAGTGCTTTGACATAAATTATCATTATGATATTCAGCTTCCCCATTTTTTTGTTAGCTTGCATTGTTTGCTATTTGATCTTGTGACTTAGCTTACAAACCTTCTTCTTCTACAGAACAACAGACTGCAGATGAAGGTGGAACTGGTGGTATTGATTTCTAAAATGTTCTTTTTCTGTTGTTTCGCACTCACTACTAACCTTTTAAACTTGAGTTCTTGTTTCTCTGAAACTAAGAAAAACCGTCTTCATATAGATCTTTTCCTGGATCTTGGCCAGCTGTGCAACAAATGTGATCCCTAAGTAGAAAGCAGCCCCCTACGTTTTTAACTCTCCCTCCCAGCTAATTAAACTACAGCTTAAGTCATGGCATCCTGAGGGAATTTTCAGGGAAAGGATATGTGCATTTGGGTTTTTAAAGATGACTGGATACAGTGTGGGGGAGGAGAAGAGAAATTCTTAGCGGTATGTATTTGAATATAGATTAGTTCAGTAGTCTAAGCTTTTTATTCTAAGGGCAATTTCGAACCCTTTCATTGTTTCCTGATTTGCAAAAAGTACATGGTAGGGCTTGGTTTGTTTTCTTTTTGCTTTGTTTTACTAGCAACTGAAGTAACATTTGAAAAATCAAATGATATTTTGCTGAAACTTTGTGAAAGGGAATGGGTCCTTTGTGCAGTTTGATACTTTTTCCATGAAGGGTTTTGCAAAATGAGATCTGTCCAATTATCTAAACTTAATTCTATATATTAAATGTGTTTTCATTGGATTTCTGGCACTTTCCAGTGCACAGACTGAGCCATTCATAGAAATGCTTTGGATCACTGATATATTTGTCAAGGCTATATGTTTAATAAGCAAAATTATTTCTTGTAGCTAGTTTAAGATGATAGCTCTCAGCTGAGACCCAGCTAAATCTGAATTCTGAAAATCTGTGCATGCTCACAGCATTACTAATTCAATACAGCTGTCTCGTAATGCTGACAATATGAGATTTGAAAATGCAATGAAAGTCTGACTGAGTATGATTTAACTACTGTGGCTTATTCTGGCAACACAGCAGAAGCATGTGTATTTTATTTAACTTCACTCTTCCCTTTCTCTGCACAGCATGAATCCCTAATTTTCTCCAAAATTAACCAGTTTGACTGGATTGGTTTACCTGTTTAACATGTGTTCCTTGGAAACATATATAAATCCAATTACTGTATTCCACATTACCAAATGTCATTTAACCTTGAAACTAGGAAATCACATTTGCCTTAAATGTTTAGGAAAGCACTATTTTTTTCCTCCTCTAGTCTTTTCTACCTTGTCTAATTTTAAAGCTAAACTTTATAACAAACATAAAACAATGTCCTTTGCTCTCTCCTCATTTATGTGAGGAAATGAGTCTTGTCTGTCCTTTTGATCATGGAGGAAGACTTGAACCACAGTGCTGCTGAAGCACATTAAAAATAAAGTGTATTCCAACAAACATACTCCTGATGTAAAAATAGGCACTTAAGCTGTACCTTATGCATCATAAAGTAACAACAGGAGGAACAGGTAAGTTCAGCTACTGTCGATCGAGTTGAGTAACTTGGCACCAATTTTGAGTGGAGATAAACAGATAATGCAGTGTTTGACCAAGACACTTGTGCATCCACACTGTTTTAAATTTGTGTTCATCTTTACATGGAGGTTTCAAATGTACAGCTGTCTTACCTGGGCTGGGTAATGTGGAATCACTATTGGATTCATGCTTCTCCTATTTATTCCCATTTCAAGGTCATCCTTAGCTTTTTAACTTTCTGGAAGCTCCTCACTTAATTGTTATTTAAAATCTACCCAAACCATGTAGGATGCCTAAGTCTAGTGGGCTTCCTAAAAAAATCCTTATTTGGTCCCTTTCCCCTTATATTTGCGTATTTGCTGGAAAGACAACAATTACTTTTGGATTTCTGAAAAATGACACCATATGAGCTCTGCTACATTATGTCATTGTGGCCAAGTAGCGCACCTTCTCTAACAGCACATCTAGAGCAAGTTTCAATACAGTATTATTTTCCCACCATCAGTTTCTGTGGCAGATTTGGGATTAAAGGCTTCATTTCTTAAAATGAAAACCATTGGGGGAACAGATTTCAAATATTCTTTACATTATTTTAGGACTAAAGGCTTTCTTGTCTGTTGTATTGCTGTGGAAAAAAAAGCATAAAATCAGACACATTCTTCCATGAACCAGCCGTGTCAACAGTAATATTTAGGAATGTTGACTGGTAAAGCAGCATTTGTGGGTGATAAGAGGTAGCGTGCTCTGGAAAGTAAACCCCATATAATTGAACATTTCACCAACCATCAGCCATTCTGCATTATGTACAGAATGTGATTCACTGAGACTGCACCAAGTACCCCACTGATGGCCTGAAATTTAAAAACTGATGAAAGCCCCAGAGTCAAATATTATTTTAATGACATTGCTGTCAGTGCTAAGATGAAACATGCAGGGTGTGGGTCTGCTGAGAGAAATGGCAAGGCTGGGTAATAAAGCATCCTTGATGACGGAGTCCTTGTAAATGAGGGAGGTTTAGTGATGACTGCTGAGCAAAACTAGACGTTCAGGTGCATCTGTAGTGGAGACGTGCTATTGGAATAGAAATTAGGCTGTCACAGAGTCTCTCCTTTCTAAATAAAGAGCTTCCTTGTCCTAGTAGAAATTCGGAAGGAACTAAGAGACAGATAAACTTATTTTCTTTAGCCTAATTTTATCCAGCCTCAGATAGGCAGTGCTCCAGCACCCTCTCTCAGTGAAACTCAGAAGCTAGGTTGAGAGCTGCTCTCTCTAATAATGATTTTCTTAAGATACCATGTTTCCCAGCTCCTTACCCAGTTACAGGCCTTGCTGCATGGCAGTCATACACTTTATTTGGCTTTGCTGTCACAGTTGGTTTTCCCCTTTCCATTAAAAACAATACAGACGTTTGGTATTGTGTGGGACTATGCTATATGCCTCTTCCGTTTAGAACCCCTTGATGTAAGTAATTTAACTTTCCCCCCAAAGTACAAAGGAGTAATTTACCTGTGTAACCAGACTACCTTACTTGAGAACATCCTGTCCGTCTTCTAAAGATTTTTTCTTAGTGAATTGTCCAAAGCTTTCAGGTTTGCAGAAGCTGTCTTGTGGCTGAGGTAGGGAAAAAGTTGAGGCCATCTGATCATATATTTGCAAATGTATTGATCAAAAAAGCATTGACTTCTTAAGATCTTAAAATTTTCTGGAAAAAGAAAACTCCAGTATCTGTATGAATACCCTTTACCAATTAGATTCTTTCAGTCGAGGCATCAGTTGGGATATTAGCTCATGCCCTCACCACTGCTCTCTGTTTGCCTGTAAAATAGAACCTGATACTTGGTTCTTGTTTGAACAGTTGTATATAGACTGTCATTTTTTCTTTTGAATCTTCTAGTAGAAGTTTCATCCCTTGTCTCTTTACTAAACAACACAGCCCATCTCCAGGACTTGTAAACTTGCTGGAAAAGAATTCATTTGCTCAGTGTAGTTTTCCTCAAGGCAAGATTTAATTTTCTGCCCTCTGAGTCTTAGTAAGTGATGGACCAAATCTCAGATTTCATGCAAGTACTAATTTGAACAAAGAGAAATCTGTACGAGGCATCTCCACGATACTTGGAGGCCTTTGACGTGCATGCTTGACCTCTGGCAGGAGCCAGGCTTTCTTTTTAAGAGCAGACACTAGAGGGTAGTCTTTTCCTTTGAAAACACCCACATACATGAACTATGAGTTTCCTGATTTTTGTATATAAAACTTCTCAAGGCTGTTTTAGTTATCCCAGTATTCTGGCTTCATTCACAAAATGCCAAGTTTTTTTGTTCTGTTGGGAAAGCCTCCACTAATCTCAGGTCTTCATTTCTTAACTGGATTCAATAGATCCCCTTTCTTCCTCTTAACCTATGGGGACTTTGTTCTTGTTCACTGTGACAAGACCTTGCCACTTTTGTAGCTTCAGCTCCAAAATCTGGTTTTCACTTACATGGTTTGGCAGGAGGCCCCTCGCTCAGGAAGCCTGGGTTGGGTACATGTGTCAAAAGTACGATGCAGAGGCAGGGCTATCCATAGGAATCCTTATGTCCTGGCTCTTGCTGTAAGGAGCTGCTATAGCATGCTGGCCAAAGGGAAAAGATGCTGCCTCTGTGGTGAGTAGAGCTGCTTTTTCCTTTGGTACTTATGCACTAATGAGTTCACATTAATCACCTTTGCTGCCCAATATGCCAGCAAAATCGATTACTTGTGTTTGATGTGTAGAATTTCTTGTGTTTATTATACTAGTCCGCATTACTTTTGTGTGCATTACTGTTTTCTGCTTATTGAGTTTCCATAGCAACAGGTACATGCTTTTCCAAGGCTTTCACACTCTGGAGTAGTGTTCATCCTGAAAGTAGATTATTTGAAATTAAAAAGCAGTACTTATCTGGCTTGTACTTATAAAAAGGGTACTTATCTGGCTTGTAGTAAACTTTAAATTTTGCCATGCAAGACTTGATTTTAATGTGTGTGTATATATATGTGTGTGTGTATACACCTACAAAAAAATAATTAATGCCTGTCATGGCAGTTTTTTGTCAGAAGAGTTGCAAAATTGATAGGAAACATGAACTTAAGGACTAGCTTCTTGAAAAAAAAAAAAGGAAATTTCTAAAGTAGTCAGAGCAACCTTTGGGAAGTCATCAGAAATAGGAATGCTTTCTTGCCTTTCCTCAGGACTTGCTTTTATCCCTCCAAAAGCATTTGTTTTGTTTTGGTTTTGTTAACTAGTGATTGAAAAACTGTTTTGACATACCTATGTGAAGAAACTATTGTTATTCAGGTTTTGTTGTTACTTTCTCTGTCTTGTCAGTCTGTTAACAACACACAATCTTAGTAGCTTTTGTCTTCACATGTTAGGAGCACAGGGTTTAAAAATCACCTGTTTGCATACATATGCCTAAAATCTTGGCATCACTCCACTAAAACTAAATGCCTTTTCTGTGCAAGTTACAACTGGTGTGTCTGTTCAAAGCGGGGCGGGGGGGGAAGTATCTGTTTCTCATTAAGCAAAACTGGAAATAGCTTTCAGGATGTAATACTTCCAAAGTTAGCTCACAGCAATGTGTGAAAGGTTCTTCCTCAGGTATGAAGATGAATTCTAAAGTAAGCGCTTCTTTACACAGCCAGCAAGCGGTCCACCTCCACAGCAAACCTCAAACAGACAGAAGCTGTCATGAATAAACGGTTGTCATCATCTGCAGCGCTTTTAAATGCTTCTGATCGAAGTAAGTGTTTGTGTGTCTGCTGGTAGCAGGTGTACTGCTTAACTGTTATTTGGGGAGGAGACAGGAGGTGGAATGATACTCCTCTTCCTCCCTTGCTCTGTAACTCACTTCATATTTTGATCTCAAATGCATTTCATGCAATTTGTTAATCCAGCTTGACTGTTCAGGGCTTTGACCCAGTTGATGTGATCTCTGTTAGAGGAGAAGAGTAACGGTAAAGATTGCTGTTTTTTTATTTTTTATTTCTGTAATTGTTTTACTAAAGTAAAATCTTGGTGAATGATTGATTCACAAATCATTTCACATCATCTTTAAGGGTTTGCATGCCTTAAATTACACCCTAAAATTTCAGCAAAATAGAAATAGTACAAAAATAAAGTTTGCCTTGTTCTGTTAGACAGCTTCAGCCATTTGATTGCCTGTGGGAAGGAAAAAAATCAACTTAGTTTTGACATCTTTCTGTTGTGCCAGTCCTGTACTCTGTAGACACACACTTTCTTTTTAAGATTAGAATTCTGCTTTAACCAAATAGAGAAGGATGCATGAAAAACTCTTGACACCTGTGGGAGGAGATTGTTTTGTTTTGACCTGGAGTTCTAGCATGATTGTAGCCATAGCGTGCAGCTCTGACACCCTTTCCTAGCCCAATAAATTAGTGTAATCTTGATACTGATACTCAAATTATGCATTTCTTAAACTGTTAGTGCACAGCACTGCTTGCAAGCATTCTGGGTTACTTACTGTGCCAATGACTATCAAGGGATAGGAATGGCCTGGAAGCCAACTATTTCTTTAATTTTATTTTTTTAAGGGTTTCTGAGAGCGTTTGCACTCTAGAGATTGTCTACCAATTTCTGTGGCTTTCAGTCTCCTTTTGAATTGCAACTTTGGGGTGGATGAAGCTCCTGACTGCAGTGTGTCATGTTTAAAATGTGCACCACCCAACTAGTCTTAACAGGGATGCAGAGGATGGGATAGATCGCTGGTTTTACCACTCTCTGGTAAACCTGTACATGCGAGTCTCCTGTCTGCCTCCTCCCCTCTACCCCATCCCAATACACGTAAGCTAGAGAGGAAATGTGAAACAGACCTTATAGAATGTTACATCAAGGTCATTCCTTAAATCATGGCAATCTGCTGTCTCCAAATAAATTAAAAAAAAAAATGAAACACAAGGAATTGTCCAAATCTACTTGTTAAGAAAAATAAAAATTATTTCCATGAGCACATACCAGCTTGTTTTAGCCTGCGATTTCCTTGTGGGGAATCTTCCCAGTGTTTCATAGGAGCCTGCCTGTATGCCAAATGTTGTCTTTTTTTTCCCATTATAAGCATTAATAAGCTAAAGCATTAATAAGCTAAGAGCTGTTTAATACGAAAACAAGTTCGACTAGGTCTATGCTGCAGTGTTCTGTCAATCTACAACCTTTGATCAAATAAGCTGTGCTAGAAGAATCTCTAACATGGACACAGCTAATAGTGATTTTGCTGGTTCATGTTGGAAGGTGATGCAGCAGAAAAACCTGTAGTCGTACACTGTATGCCTGGTAGGGGAATCAGTGGCTGTATCTTTACTGGCATAGCTGCAGGGGCTCTGAGTCACTGGAGACTACTTGTGATTTAGAATGATATTTTTATATAATGTGTCTGCAGGGTTCAGCTCTGGCTATGAGTCAGAAACAGGGCTATAAAGTACAAATTAAGCCGCTAACAAAGGAAGTCACTAATTATCAACTAATTGGGATTGCTTTCAAACTTACTGTCATACCTTGAAATCCTTTGTGAAGCCTTGTTCGCTTTGGAGGAAAAATTCGCAGGTGGCCTGAAATACAAGAAATTTGAACAGGACTCCAACGATATAGAGGTTAACTAACTGACTGGTTTAGGTCACCACAGCAAGTTAGAGCCATTCTATGCTCTTGAGCTGGCACTCAAGAAGGAAATGGCTGCTTAGTAAATGATGGCTAAATTCAAACGACAGAAAATACAGTCGCAGAATTAACCAGTTTGCTTCTGCCATATGTATGTGCCTGGGAAGGTGGAGGAGCAGAATGCGGAACTGAGAGGAAGATGCTTGTCCCTGGATCAGTGGAGTATTTAATCAGCTGTGTTCTTTGTTAATTCTGAGCTGAGCACTTTGTGTGAGCAATGGCCTTTTCCAATTATTTATTTAAAAAGGTGTACAAGGATGTCCTTGGTAGGTCAAATGAGGTCTGTTGAGACTGGCATCCTGCTGCTATGATCAGTAACATACACGAATATAAGAAACCGTGCTTTATATAGAGTAATTCTTCCCTGATCCAGTTTTCCTGCTTCTGAAGGATTCATACTATAAAGTGACTTAATTACTCTTCTGTATCTTAGGGAAGTGGGGCAGGTGTTGGAGGGGACTTTTAGGCTTTTCAACAAAATTAATCCATGCGCTTTCACTTCCAGGTACCACAAAGAGAAGTGCCTCATTAAACAGACTGAATAACAAAGTTCCTCTACATTCTCAGCAGTCAGCACTCAAAGGTTCACAGGTGGAACAGAAAGGTGCTAGAAACCAGTTTGTTTTGAGAATTGGGAGGCAGTAAATGGGATATTGGAAGTTGACTTTAAACCACGTCCCAGTTACATTATAAATGTTTTTACTCAGGCTTTCACTGCTGTGCATGTAGTTTATGCACTGTGGCATAAATATCGTTATGCACATTGCAGTGCCAGATATTGGGTAACTGTGTCTATAAATCAGCCTTATTCCTCTGAAAAGTGGAAGGGTGGGGGGAGAGTAGACAAATGGTAGCCAAACCATTTAGCTCATGAGAAAATAGTGCTTCATAATGATAGATCGGTGGTTTTAGCTGATTGGCAAAAAACAAAGCATGGGAATGGCAGTTTAGAAAATCATATATATAAATATCTTGTTAAAAATAATCTTCCTTACGCTTGGTCTCTAGGAGGAACAGAAAAGAAGAGGAGCACATCTTTGAATAGAATGAGTAGTAAACCCCAATCCTCTCCAGAACTAGAAAAAGTGAAAAAGGAAGAAAAACCAGGTGGTTGTTTCATAAAGCTGTATATTTCTTTTTAAAGCCATTCATAGTAAAGTTTGGATAGGCTTACCTTCACTAGTTTCCTTGGTTCTTAAATTTTTAGGACTTTTTAATGGCTTTTTAGTTATCCAGTGGTAAAGATAAAATTGTAAATGGTAAAGGTTACATTTTTCCCTTTGGACAAAAAAGAAATCCTGTAAGAAGGACTTTGACTTTGTTAAATGGCAGTGTAAGTTCAGAGCAAAATGTCTCTCTGCTTGAGAGAGAGACGTATTTGAAAGCTGGCAGGTTTAAACGTTAAGATATAGTAAAAATGTCACTGATATGTTCACTTCTTAGTTAAATCTTACCTTTGCTTTTTAAGCTCTCTTTCATTATTCAGTTTAAAAGCAACTTCTCTGTTCCTGCTGCTGGCCTAAACTTTGTGCATGCAAATGAAGAAAGAAACCTGTTCTCACGTCAGTCTCTTTTGGTCTGTGTATTCCCCACTAGGTTACAAATAACCTCTTTTCTAGGAATTCTTCCTAAAGCTGAAGACTAGCAACTTTTCTAACATGTTTTTCCTTTCAAGTTAACAATTCTGAAACTTTCCTTTTTAGCAGCTATTGCCAACAGTGGAAATTATATTCTGCTTCAGAATCTTTCCTGTGTGGGAGGATGATGGGTGCTGTCCATGTGCATTTGTGTGTGCAAAGGATGCCTGACGATAACAGTTCGCTTTGACTTTCAAGTCTTCTGTTTATTATGTCAGAACAGCCTTTCCTGCAATCTAGAGAATACAGCTCTGAAGAGCTGGGTCAAAAACTTTCCATACTTTGACTGACTTCAGCATTCATCTCTGTTGTAGGCGTGCCAGTCTTTGCACATTAAAATGATTAGTAATAAGCAAGCTGAGGACAAGAAATGCAACATAAGAGATTGCAGTGTTTTTGTTTGGATTTCCCTCCCCATGACTTCAGTATTTTTCTTCTAAAACTGTTGTGATTTGCAACAATGCTCACAGTCTTCCTTTGCTTTGTACTGCTTGTCTTTTCCATTATATGATTTCATGTTGGATCCTTTTTGATTTGTTCCCATCATTTAGCTCGTCGCTCCCAGCTCAGTCCTCTGGACAGTAGCGTAATCAGTCGCCTCCTCGCCCCCACACAGGCCTCCTTAGCTAGGAGTAAAAGTGCTGCTACATTATCGGCTGATGGACAAGATCCCTCAGGTAACAGGAGGGCAGCAAAGCCTGACAGTTTTATGCAGTTGCTCTTCAAGCAAGAACTTACATGGTAGTCGCTAACTGTGCTACACTTCAGTATGAATCAGACAGTTAATATATGGTTATGTATAATATTACCCAGTATTTTCTTTGGTCAGTAATAACGAAGTCATATGCTGTGTTGCATGTTTACTTTACAAAACCATAGAATAGTACTGGCTTATAAACTTCAATGCCAGTTTACTTGTTCTGCAGAGAACCAGATGCTGCTGTTCATTTGGGGTTTTGTTTGTGGTTTTTTTTTTTTAACTGACAGAGATCTGCATTTGGGTTTACCCTCAAATAAATCTGAGGCATACTGGTCAGAGAACAGTGCTAGGAGATGAAAGGGAAAAAACCCAAACAAACATATAGTTTCAAAGGAGGCTGAAAGGAATAAGTGCAAAGCCTAAATTTCTTTAGGGGGAACAACTCTTGTAGGAACATGACAAAGGGGTTATCTTAACATAAGTACAGGGAGCCCTGAGCTGGCTTCACTCAGGCTGGTTGTAGAAGTAGAGGCATACTAGAAGGAGAAGATATTGTAGAGAAACCCTGGCTGGCTCAAACAATTTTATATTGGTCCAGACTGAGCTGATAAGCCCACGCTGTGGCTCAACTTAGTACTAGCGCAGGAATCTCTGCATTGTGGGCAAGCCCTAGGTGCATCCCACATGTCTTATAATTGTTATTGGTTGTAATAATGCCCCAGTAAATGCATATCTGGAACCAATGTGGAGTCCTTTCTCCTCTCTTACCTTACAACTTGCGTTCCCAGTTTTGCTTGTTTCCTCTTAAGTATGTTATTCCATCTTTATTTTTTATCTTATGCCACTTAACTTGGTCCTTGTTGGTAATGGTGACATTTCTACACTGCTCCCCTTTTGTAATAATCAGTTTTCACTTTTTTGGTTTGTAGTCAATGGTCTTATTTTTGCACACCTATCTATGTGCTGCTTTTATTTTACCATGAATATTTCAGTTCATGTCATGTGGGGAAATACCATCTTTTTCACTGTTACTGACAGCATGTGATTTATTCACTATTGCTGAATTAAAGATAACTTACATTTTTATCAGTTTACTTAGAGGTACTTTCTTCATTTCAGTAGAAACGTACCTGTGCTTTAGCACAAACTATGCACAAACAGAATGCAGTTCTCCTTGCACAAATGCTGTAAATATAAAAATAAAATGTATTTTCCATAAAGTTACAAAATTAAGTGTTGGCATCTGTCACTATTTGTTCAAACTGTAGAAAAAGTTAATATCTAGTTTCAGAAGTAGATTTTTACATCTATGTATGCTTATCCATCTATGATTATGTTAGTGAAAAAAGTAATTAGAAGATACTATTTCTTTTCATACCTTATATGTGAAGAGATTGACACTTCAGGTAGGAAAAGTATTTTTAGTTGACCTTTTTCTCTTGATAGGTTTCTTTTACACCACTTCTTTTGATTTGTTGATGTGGATAAAGGGCACACATATAGTAATAAAGGGGTCAGAGAGGGAAAGTAGAAAAACATAATGTTGCATAACTGCTTATTTCACAAGAAAAGTTTGTAAAGTAATACTCAGATTCCTAATGTAATGCTGCTTTATAAATACTCTTCGAAAAGAAGGAAGATTTCCTCCTTGAGTATGGGGGAACCACACTTAAAATTTGAATCTGTCATGAAGAACTTGTAAAGAAAGATACATTAAAACCGAAGTAAGCCATTAAAACCGAAGTATTTGTGATTAGATGCAGTTTGACTAAAATTAAAGTAACACTGGTATATTGCAAATTTAGATGCTTGGAAAAGCATTTTATTTTTATCTACTCCAGACTGCTGCATTCTTGGTGCTGTTGCTTCCAAAGTACTAATCATGTGGTGGTGGTGTCTGTGTCTGTGACCCATTGCAACGTGCACGGCCTGTGGTGTTTCTCTGTACGATTTCTAACACACACAATCTTTCTTTCTCTCTTTCTCCCTCTTCCTTTTCTCCTGTTCTTATGCTGTGCACTTGGTTCTCGTTTTGTCTTGTCAAATTCCTAACTTTTATAGAATCTCACCTCTGTCCTCGTTCAGCTTCAGCCAGTTCCATCAATTCCCCAGTCCCAACTCCTAAAGTGCCCGTGCGCAGTCGTAGCATCGACAGATTGAAGTCTTCTGTATCTTCATCTGATGCAAGTTCACCAGATTCAACCCAGGTTTGTTGAAAATCCACAGGAATTGTTTGTATTAATCGGGGGGGTTGGAACAGCTCAGAATGGGATCTTGTTTCGACAGTTTGCTTGCTTATTGAAATGTTCAGTAGCATTTGCTTAAAAAACACAGTATTGAAATCAAATTGGGATTTTATGGTTCTTGATCTCTCTGGTATCTTAAAGGCATATTGCTTGCTGCTTACGGTTCCCAAAGTTTAATTTAGGTAACTTATTGACTGGATCTGTGTTTTGGAACATAAAGGAAATGTAAAGTACGTCTTGTTGAGAAGTTGTATGTTTGTTGGGGTAGCAGCTCCTCCGTCTGTAATGTATTCTAGAGAGTGAGTATTATTTTGTTTTTATGTATCATCTTAGAAATCAGAGACGGAAAAAACGTTCCCAGGTTCTGGTTTAAGACGCCCTCCCTCGCCATCTGTGTCTGCCCGTAGAAGATCCCCCTCTCCTGCTAATTTGGTGAAGCGTCCTCCATCACCTTCTACAGTTAGGTATGCGTCCATGTGAAATATCGTATTTTATTCAGAATGAAATGAAGGATGCTTCCTGTCTCAAGACAGCTGTGCTGTTAGAATTTGGATGACCTACACTATGCCATGTTTATACACATAAGGACTTCATTTTTTGGTCCAGTTTCCCTTTTCCACAGTAGGGTTGCAGCTCTTACTTGAACCTTTGTCTCTTTTGTGCAGACAAAGTACACCCTGGTTTTCTGTACAGTCTGTGCACTAAAACGAACAGGAAGCATGCAAACTTCTGAATAAGCTGATCTGCCTGTATTAGTGTAGGAAGTTTCTTGGATTGGAATCACAGAGTTCATCCTTGATGTGGAGTAAATGGAGGTCTGGGTTAGCAGACCTGTTTTGATGTTGGCCCACAAGTAGCGAGTCCAGGTGCTCAGGGTATTTTGGAATCCTGTATTTGAGTTTTATGAGGAAGGCACCAGTAGTTTGTGGGTGGGTTTATTTTTAAAAGTGAGGTAGGTAATGTAAACTAACCAAAGTAGGCTGCTGTCCTCAGTTGCATGTTTGAGGTTTTCAGTGTTAGCCCTGAAAAATATTATTTATTTCAACAGACAAAAGACTCGCCCACCTTCACCTAGTGTGTCAAAACAAAGGCCACCATCTCCTACTCCAGTCTCTAAACCAGCACCCATCCAACGTCCACCTCTCACGCCCGGTGTTATAAACATTACCAAAAAGAAAACTGAAGCAGAGAGCAAACCAAAGGATAAGAGCACAGAAGGAACAGGACAAGAGCAAGGTGCTTCACCAGCCTTGGACAGGGATGCGGCAGCAGCTAGCACAAAGACCAAAGAAGGTGAGTGTTTCTCAGTGACTGACACACTCTTACTCAAGACATCTCCAGTGTGTGCTAGGACTGGTGAAATAATTTGTTTGTGAGGCAGACCACTGGAGGGTAGGATGCTTTAAGGCAGAAGCTGTTCATTGCTGATTGATTATACAATAATTTTACATGGTATGACTTCGGGGTGTGGATTTTAGTGCAGTAGTTGGGTTTTTGACTTGGAGATTTAAGTCAGGAGCTTTCAATATTACTGCTTGTACTATAATTTTAAGAAGAAATCCTGTTTGCCGTTTGGACTTGAGCCACACTAGCTAAGGGATCTAATAGCTTAGGTTTGCAAAGTCAATAGTTAAAACTATGCAAAGGTCTTTCAGTCCAGCTGGTAGTTCTTAAAATTCCTTGTGTAGAGGCCTGCTTGGAGGAAGAAATCAGCTACTGGTGCATCACAGGCTGAGAGCCAGTTTTCACAAAGCTAGAAGGCTGCCTCAGTCTCGATTCCAGTGAGTCTATAATCATTGCTGCCTCAGGAAAAAGTGGTCAGTTTACAGGTCACGCTGAGAAATTATCGTGGTAGATTAAGGAGAGTCATATACCAGATAAGCAATTAGTCTCCTAGTCCTCTTCGTCATGCCAAGTAAGCACAGCCTCTGTCCTTCTTACTGGAAGAATGCCATCTGCCATCTCCAGAACAGAATCTGGGAGAGCCTTCTGATGAGTGTCTGGCAGGCACTTCTCTGTGGAGAAGGACTTAGGGGAGCCTTAATAGGAAAAGGAGGGATCTCTGGAATTTAAGCTACAGCCAGTGGCAGTACTGGGGGTGAAAATCCTTCAGGCACAAGGTGAGTGGGAACATATGCTTGCTGCACGTTACTGCATGTACGGTTCCTGTTGTGCATTCCTCAGCTGCTGCAGTTGTCTGTTATTTCTGAGGCTCTTCCTGACACTGCTCAATGTTGGATGTGAAATAGCGTTAGTCAGCTGAAGAACTCATTTATGGTACAGTTCTTTGAGCATGTGTTCCTCTAGAAGGAAGCCTGGATGTCATAGTCAAACGTGGATGTTGGTATGAAGTTGCACATCTGTCTTCAGTGTCACGTCATTTATCTTTGCAGTCAGAATGTCCATCCCTCGATGTGCTACATTACTGTGATAAATGTCTTGCCTGCCTTAGAGGGGGCATAATCAGTTGTGATCAATGTTATCGGTTGGTTGAAACCGCCATAACAATGTGTCCTATTTCTGTATCTTCCAGTTGTTCTGGAACAAGAACACCTGTCCTTGTTCCTTGGATGCCCCACCTGTCTCCTCTACACTGACTTCTGGAACTGTATTAACCCAGTTTATATGTTCCCATTTTATTTTATTGGTAATCTCCAAGCTAGTCATCTTCGTAGTGATTCATACTGAGGCTGGGTGAAGCTGTTTTTCTTTGACACGTAGAAGATAAGGAAATAGTGGGCATGTTCCTCGACATAGAGATTATTTCATTTATCTCTTTGAATGTTTTGGTACACTGCAATATTGCTAAGTGAGGCAAAATCTTTGTTCTTAAAAAGAAAAAGTTGCTTTCAATTTTCAAGGCAATTTTCATTTTACAGGTCTGTGTAGGCAGTTCACCCTGTGGGTTGGTCCAATACCATATTCCGGACAGCTTCTGAAGTCAGAGCACACCAGTGAATGGCATGTGGCAAATCAGTCTCTAGGTCTTGTAGGTTCAACCTAATTTCAGCTTTGTGCACTTGTGTCTTCATACCATCTCTTCTCCTTCAAACTAAACTTGATTGCCCATTGCTGACAGACAGCAATCAAGTTTTTGTCTTGCGTTTTTTTTGTGTCTTCCTACTAAAATATGCTGTTCTGCAGTAAAACACTTTTTATTTTTCAGTGACTTGGAGCAGTTGTCATTTCTGGCAGCAGCCTTTCGCAGCTTCTCTGAGAGTTAAAAGGCTTGTTTCAACTTAAAGCATAAGAAGTGCTCCTTCATGAGCTCTCACCTTATGCATGATGATAGGTAATAAACTATCATGGAGCCTCACTTTTTTGTATCTGGGTAGTGAAGGCTTTGGAATATGATTCCTAGATTAATTGTGAATAAATGACTTGCCTTGAAATATATTGGAATCTTCCTTCTATCCAACTAACAGTACATTTTACAATTGTTCTGAGACATTTCTCTTGCCTGTTTCCCTCTTTCCCCTTCCACCACAAAAAGGTCCTTTGAGAAGAAGACAGTTCTTATCAGGAATGACAGTAGAAGTAGAAGGAAAATGGAGCTGAGTATAAAACGCTGGAAGAACCTTCTTAAGACATGTTAGCAATCATGTTGGGAAGTCCCATGTCCCGCCCTATGGAAACAGACTGTACAAGGGGTGCATGGAGATGAAAGCATTATTGAAGTAACCATATGGAAAACATCAGTAAAGCTTCAAAAGTGAAAATGCAATGGGAAGGTCACCCATAGACTTGAGGTCTCCTACCCTTTCTTTTGTTTTTATGCCCCCTGTTCTTTCCATATCTACAGTGTTCTGAATCGTTGTGACTAATTTTCTTCTATCGTTTTCAATACCAAATATTAATCATATTTCAAGCTATCATTATCATGTTACAACCCTATAACGTAAAAGCCTAAAACCTTTAGGCTTCTTGCTGAGGATTAAGTTGTCTTATTTAGGTTCAATTTTCAGGGGCAGAAATAGGTTAAACCTGACATTAAATGTCAACCAGTTTTGATAGAACTGGGATTCCAGTGGTGTTAAAATAGGACTGCTGCATTGGTTGCTGTGCAGGTGCACAATAGAAGATGGCCTCTGCTGTAAAAAGTGACTAGTCTAAACTGGCAAGACACTCAAGTGGTAGAGGAGAAGAGAGGCTTTTTGATTTCTTCATTGTTGTATACTGGCAACACTAAATGAAACCTCCCTCCTTTTCTTTAAATAAAAAAGAAAGTTGCAGAACATAGGAAGAAAAGCACATGCAAGTCTTGAGTAGGCAGATCCTGCTAATGGTTCTTGTAACTGCAAAGGAGTTGTCTTTCCTGCTCAGGGAGGAGGAGGAGGAGGACCCCTTTTGACCGAGTTCAAATTTGGAACTGTCGTGGCTGATTCTTGTTTGTACCAACATGACTGCATTTTTGCCCAAATCAGAAGCAATGTGTGTTCTGGGGAGGTACTTCTTTTTCAGCGTTGGATAAATGTAAATATCAGAAAACTTCTCTGTGACTGCACTCCAGCAGTGCTGGAATGCTTTTCCTAGGACTGCAAGAACAATTTCTATGCACAAAACACTGCCATGATTCAGCTGCTGAGGGTTTACTCTGTGTAATTATGCCCTACAGCTGCAGGTAGTGATTATGTGTCCATGGGTTTTAAGCAGCTTTTCAGGTATTAAAGTTCCTAATGGTGGCATTGTGTTTTGAATGATTTGTCTTCAGGTCAGAAGCAAAATAACTGATCAAACCCTGATGTCATTGTTCATTAAAATTACCTTGACTTGAAGGCTTTATAAGTGTTAAGCAAACATATGTGTGCTGATTTGTGAAATATTAAAAAGAAGAAAGGCAGGGCCTCACCAACATTATGATGCTATTGCTCTGCTGACACCAGGAGCTCATTCTCTGAATATTCAGATGATGAGCTGTTAAGTCACATTCAAACAGTAAGATTTCTAGAGAGTGGGAATAACTGATAAAAGTCAGAGTTCTTTCAGTATATATTGAGAGCAACTAGATGGCAAAGGTTTTATTTTTCCCTAATGTTAATTTATAGTAGTATCTCTGATGTTCAGACACCATAACACCAGCCAGGACATGAAGAAACATAAACTGCAGGACTGTGCAAATATCTACTAACCTGGTGGTTGGAGCTGTTTTGATCTCCATGTAAATTGGAAATTGATTTGTTGCTAAAATATGTAGAAATATGGTATTACTGAAGTCATTAGTATGTGCCTTCAGGGCCAGATAAAATGGTGATTATTTGCACCCTAAGATACTCTATAAATATAAAGGCATGAATGTAGTATTATGAAATGAGAAATCAAAAAAATTGGTATTTCCTCTTTAGAGTCATGTGTGTTCAGTTTTATTAGAAGGAAGTTAAGTGTATTTCCTAAAGCCGTATTTTTTTCAGTTTTCTTTTAAGTGTTTTTAAGTGTTACAGAATAAATGTGTCTTCTTAGAAACATGTTTTTAAGTACTATGGTAATTGGAGAATATCTTTAACTGTATCATCTGGAATATGGCTGGATCAGTGTAGTTGAAATGAGTTGTTACTATTTCAGTGTCAGTGAGATATTGTAGCTCTGCACCTCTTTAGGACTCCCCTTTGGCTCTTGCAGGCCTTTAGATGCAGGGTATACTCGCTGAGTGATGAGCGCTGATCGAAAAGATAGTGGGTCAGCTGGCCAAAAGAAAAATCTCATCTCACAGTGATAACGTCTTTCTTAATTTTAAGTTACTGGGGCTTTTTAACAGCAGTTTCTTTTAACCTTTGCAGAATCAGGTAGCAAAACAGTAGCAGGGACCACCACAGCTGAAGAAGCTGCTAAAATCTTGGCAGAGAAACGACGTCTAGCACGGGAGCAAAGAGAGCGTGAAGACCAAGAAAGAATTCAGAGACAGGAAGAGGAAAGGTAACAATTCAGGAGAAGGAAGGCATGCTTTCAGTGGTGGGGTGTAGTTGGAGTGGACACTCCAGCTGTATATGTTTCCTAAGCTTTAATTTAAGTTCCTGTAAATCTTAATGCAGTTTCTGAAGCAGAGACAGGTGTTAGCACCATTTGAGACAGGACAGGTTGCAGTGTGTATCATTAATCTATATCTCAGTATATATGTAATTCTTAGTCCCTGTGCAAATCACTGCTTCTTTTTCCTTCCAGTCGCCAGTGGTGCTTTTATTTCAGAACTAGAATGTGCTTTTTACACCATTTGTCTTGAAATAGTCAGGCCTCTCTGTATTAAACTTTCCTTTGATGAACTCAGGCAGTGGTTTGATGGTACATTAAATCTCATGTTAGTGATCTGAAATCTGGATCAGAAACGTTGCAGCCTAGTAATTCAAAGTTGATAAATCACTGTGCATTTGGTTCACTACATAGAAGTTGTGAAAAATAAATTATTAACTTTGTGCTGACTAACTTTATTCCAGATCAGGGGTCACCTGTCTGTGCTTCTGTGAACATGATGGAACATCAGATTTTGTCTGTTTTCTGTTCATGGGTATAAAGCTGTCATAAACTTGCATATAGTCTGCTATAGATGTTTTATCAGAAATATGTCATTCTGATCTGTTGTGTACGTCTGCATGATCTGGCAGTGTATAGCTCCAGTATATCCCTGGAAATTGGATTATAGAAGAAACAGTCTTTTAGGAAATCCAACTAAATTTATGTTTCACAGTGATTAAAAGCTTCATTCCTGTCATGGATGCAGGTGGTATTTATTAAATAGTTGTTGCTTTAATTCAGTTCTCAGTCAAACATTCCATTATTGGAGCAACCTGCCTTGGCCTTGACTTAATCAGCAAAGAACATTTGTGTACTCGTAGATAGTTTCTTCCAAGTTATTCTGCTTTTTCCTTTGACTGGTCTGGCTGGTGGCATTTGTAAATCCACACCAGAAAGTATCTTTATGTGGTTATTTTGTGAATGGATAACTTAGAACTTTCTTGCTTTCCTAGTCTGTCTCATGTGCACACACACTTTTAAAGAAATAAATATCCAGTTGGTAATCTGTATCTTGGAAACACTAGAATCAGAGAAGAAGAAATGGCCAAGAGAGCAACTGAGGAAAAAGCACGACGGGAAGAGGAGCTCCACAAGCAGGAGGAAGAAAAGAGACTGGCTTATGAAGAACAACAAAGACAAGCTGAAGAGGACAGGATTCGCCGAGAACAGGAAGAGCAGGAAAAACTTGCAGAGCTTCTACACCAGGTCTGCTTATCTGTAGGCTCCAACTGTGTTCTTCATACAAACTGCTGATGTGTTTTTGAGGGAGTTGTCTTTGATTTTCTTTCACAGAACAGTTTTGACAAATCTCTGTCAGGAACGATCTAAAGCAGAGTTCATCCTCTCTGAGATGGATTTGAGAATGTCTTTAAGTCCTTTCATTGCCCTAGTCTGTGCAATTTTTTTTTTCTCTCCCCTTTGTTTTCAACATTTGATGAATTCAAGTGTGGGGCAGAAGCAGATATTTTGGAATTTTTTTTAGCCATCTGGGATGCTATTCTGCATACGTAAAATATTTATACTGAGACCACTTTACCAGCTTACTGCTATGGATTATAAGGAGGTGGTCTGTCTGGAAAGTTAGCTGGCTCGTTCTGATTCCTTTAAAAGAAAGCTTGGTAGTGTTTCCAAGTCTGCTTTTCCAGTTGCTAAATAGTCTTCCACAGCTAGTATCTGTGTACCTTTACAAAGGCATCCTTCCAACTGAAGGAAGCTGTTTTGCAGAAAGTGGACTTTCTTTAAATGAGATTAATTTTGAAAATTAAAGCAGTTTTGCAATGAAATTCTTTGTGTTTAAAGAGCTGTATCTTATGGATAGCATTGACATGTGTCTGAACATTTCTTTAAAAGCTTGTTTAAGTTTGTAACAATTATTCAGAGCATTAACTATGCTTCTACCTTCTTTCCAGTCATACTGGAAAAGATTTTCCAGTGTGGAAGGAACAGATATTCAGCACCAAGTATCTTGGTAGTAATACCTGACTGCCAAAATTTTTAAGTTAACCTTGCCACATTTAGAATTTAATTGCTGTCTTGTTACTTTATAAATTATCCTTCTTAGACAAATCTTCATCCTGAAGTATAGTTTGAACCCTGAGCAGCTCAACAACATTGAGAACATTTGCATAGTCACAATATAGCCATGCATATCATTTTTCTTCTCAGATCAGTTTCTGAATGTCATAGTAATATATATTTCATGCCAGTAACTGGGTAATTGGCATTTAGCTGCAATGTATGGTAATATTAAATAGTGATTGTCTAATGTTCCTGTCTCTGAACCAGAATCTCTGTAACAGCTCTGCTTTTGACTCTTGGGAATGAGTTGTGCACTGGGTGCTCTCTTCTTTTTGTTCTATTTTCAGAGAGAAGAAGCTGAAGCAAAAGCTCAAGAAGAGGCTGAAAGACAGCGGCTGGAAAGAGAGAGAATTATGCAGCAAAATATGCAGGAAAGGCTTGAAAGAAAAAAGGTATACTGTTTTGAAAGCAGAGAGGTTTCTCAGCTTAAAATAGTGGTTGAGGTGTTAAACTGAACAGGCAAACGATCTCAGATGCATTTAAATAGAAGTAGTGTGGGGTTTTTTTAAAAAAAGCCAACTCTGGCTTGTGAGCTTTAAAAACGGTGAATAAAGTCGTAAATTTATGAAATATGAAAATATATTATGATTGATGAAAATTTAAACCAGAATGCTGAAATATAAAGCTCTGTATGTCATTGCAAATATTTTCCCTGTTTTAACAGAGAATCGAAGAAATAATGAAAAGAACACGAAAATCAGATCAAAACGATTCCAAGGTACTTTTTTATTTGGATCTGTTAATGACAGAACAGGCCCTTCCCAGAGAAGGCTTTGCCTTGTATCCTGTCTTCCTCTGTTATCCTTACACAAACTGGCTTCCACATGAACTGCAAAGTTCTGGTGCACCAGAATAATTTTCAGTAGCTTCCCATTGCACACATTCTTCTGCTTTGCTTGTTCTGATGAAAAGTCTTAGATGCATCTTTGTTCAAGGCATATAGAAACAACGTGATCTGGTGTTATCACTTGCAGATTGGTTATAAAAAACTCTGGTTAGTAATGGATTTTTTTTTTTAAACTGTATGCATTCTGCTGGGGCTATTTTTCCCCAGAAAACTTAAATTCCTGGCTTCATCTCTTTGCTTAAAGCAAATCTTGCATGCCCCTTGGATTGCTACAGTAAACTGGATGTATTTTTGTTAATGTAGCGACCTAAGGTTTGTGGTAAATTATGCATACCATATTGAGGAGGAGTAGTTCTTCTCTGAACGTTCAAAGACCCCAGTCTTCATATAGCTGAAAATCAATAGATATTTAGCACACACCTTGGAGAAATGAGGGGAAAAGGAACTCGGGAATAGTTCATAGGTACGAGATTAAGTGGGTCCCACACATTCTTTTACAGGCTCTGGCTCAGCAGAGCATGTGTTGCTGGGTGACCTGATTGCATATTAGCCTTTGGACTAGTGTGGCTTTACTACTGGGCACAGAATTGTCCTTCATGGGAGCTGTGATTGAACCATTTGTGAGACACTAGAGAGTAGTGAGCTATTCCAAATAACAGTCCGGCAATTCAGTTGCAGAATGAAGGGAAGTCTGCCTCTGAGGCTATGGAGGGAGAGGATATTGAAGAGGAGGAAGAGCTGGGTCTTGAGAAGACTGATCAACCAGGTAAGGAAACTTGATGAGTCAGGTCGCAGTGACAGTCAGTGTCTCAGTGATGTTTAAGCATTGTTAAAAAGCTTAAATGTATTAGCACTGTGATGGTCTGAGACGCAAGTCCCAGAAATGCCAGGGAGGCTCTCTGCTTGAACAGAGAGTAGATCATTGTCTGTTCTGTACCGCAAGAGACAGTCAAAATGATTAAATGCAAAAATGATTTGAGAGTGAAATGCAGGCAGTGTGCTTCCATTTTACAAGTGTGTTTTTTAAAGATGGATAATAAATTTCATGTTGTTATAGGCAGCTTGTCTATAGAGAAATGAATCTATTGAAGCCAAGTGCCTTGAGTTTTGTCTAGGAAAGGTCATTTTGACGCTTGCATTTTATTCATTTAGAATAGCAATTCTGTTACTGAAGCTCCTTTCTTTTTTTTTCTTTCTTTTTTTCCCCCCACTTGCAGGAAAGCTAAATGGCGTTGACTTAGCCCAGGAGGTCAAGGGGGAGGCAGAGGGTTGTTCAGAGACTGCGCATAGCTTGATCTCTACAGAATCTGAGGAACAAGATGTGTCAGAGTTGAAGGCCAGTGAAGTGTTTATGAATGGAGGCGATCTGAAAAGTGATGAGGGGTCTCTACTTGTTACTGAATTAAAGGATTGCAGGTGAGTCCGTGTAGGTGGCTGCTTTACTGTCAGAGCAGTTATCGTCACACTAGAAGTCTCTCTCTATGTTTAAATTAAATTTAGTGCTGTATGTAGCGTTGCCTCAGATTTTGCACCCCACTAGCTTTGTGGTATTTCTCTGGCTTGCTGCAGGCATGTGGTGTGTGCATGCTGTCAGTTTACTGCTTCACGCAGAGGCAGTTAGTTCAGGATAATTGTTTGTTTAGATGGCACCATGTTAACAGTACTGGCTTTGCTAAGAAGTGAGACACGTAGCCAGCAACGTGGCAGTGTTACTCATAAAGAACGGCATTGGCTTGAAATCTTTTCCCTTGAAATGGCTAGCAGTTCTTTTCATTAACAAAACATTAAACAAGAGGGAGGGGGACAACACTGAAAAGGAAGAATAACCTACAGAAAGCTCTAGAACAGTTTCAGTTGCGCTGAAACACCAGATACAGCACAAAAGCCTCCATTAAGGGGAAATTTTTTTTCGTATTTCAAATTTTATCTTTTTGAACATAAAGCATTTCCATCTCCTGCTGGAAAATCTGTCTTCTGATGCTTGTTGCATTTGCTCATCTAAATGCTAATGATTTAGAAATTACTTTGTGAACTCTTGTTTTTTTTTTTTAAGTGATGATAAATTAATCTCATTCCTCTAGTGATGGAATATAAAGACATTTTCATGATCATCTTAAGAATGAATGAAAATTGATCAGTCTGATTTGGGTTTACATTTTGAATCTGTTTTAAATATGGCTAGTCTTCTGAGGCTCAGTTTTGTGTTTAAATTAACTGCAGAAAAAAGGAAAAATGCACATGACTAAAATAGGGTTTTAATGGTGCAGGGCTTTAAACTTGTTGCTTTCTTATATCAAATTTCTGGAGGCGGACCTTACCTGAGAGCTGTTAGTATAGTAAAAAGTGGCTATAAGTTGGTGAGTCGTTCTTCCCCATTGGCTCTTGGAAGGGAGATCCTGCGTGGCAGCTGGAGGAGCTTGTCTGGGAATGCCCTTCAGGATATTCAGTGCTTTGCAAAGTATGCAGACTGCTAATGGGCTGGCCTGTAATCAATCTAAAGGTTAAACATGCAGAAATTGTAATACAAGTATCCATTCTTTTTTTTTCTAGCCATCCTGCAAAAGAAATGGTTATTGATGACTCAGTGAAGTTGGGTATTAATGAAGCCGATCATACAGTTGGACTTATTCAGAATCTCAATGGAAAATCTGGTTCATGGACTTTTGAGGAGTTTATTGACGTTGGAGTACATTCCAAGTCAACCAAACTGAGCTTGGACAGCATCTCTGCTGGTAACTGTAATCAAAACTTGAATGATGCTGCTACAATACCTTCTAGTCCCAAACTGGCTTTTGAGGAAGATGGTGCAGTGAATTCATTGACCAAACCTATAGATGCTTCATCAGGTAATCCAAGCTGATTTCCCTATCTGTCTCTTCCTCTGGTTAGGTAATTGACTTCCTTGCATTTTCCTCTCCTTGCCTTAACTACAGCTTCTTATTTTCAAGGCACTTTTTCCAATGTGTAGACTGGAGGGAAAGCTCTTTCTTTAGTGCTTCTAACTTGCATTCTGTCAAAAGGAGTCACCAACTGATGGCTTTTTAGGGACTTGCTCTAGAGAGCAGCTAAGGCCCGACTTTAAGGCTCTTCCAAAGACACAGCTGAGCCCCTGTGAAGCTTCTGTATCTCCTACCAGCACTCAAGCCCATCTGTTCTATTTTAAGCTTCTTCTAAGATATCTTAAATGGCACGTGTTACTTTTGAAGATACTAACAGTTTAAAAGGTGTCTGATGTAACTCTACAGACAAGACCTTTCCGCTCCTAGGCATGTTCTGTAACTTTTTGATGCTGACCTGCATGGTCTTACAAGGTCTATTCAGGCTCTGGCAAGGTATTAGCTGTCCTCTCTACTTACTGTAGAATAGTCTTCCACTTCACTGAGGGGGGTAACACCAACCTTAAATTCCACAGACGGTTGTGTTACATTTTGGGAGGAGTAATAAAGCTGCACACACAATATCCTGAATTTTCTGAAAGAAGCAGGGCTGCATCTGGAGCCACATGTACTTGAGAAGCCAAACCCTGATGCAGTACAGCATAGTGTGTCAGAGAGGCTTCAGTAAGCTCGTTTATGTAAGACTAAACTTCTGTGGTGTTGGAGCTAAACCCCAAATGGACATACTCACAGCAGGAGATCTCTTTCCGTGAGATAAATGACTGTGTGAACAGTTGAAATGAATGGTAGTGGAAAAAAACAAGACTTGCTATCCACATTTTCTTTAAGTGATGTGTAGCACTTTTTTTGATTAAAGTGTAGCACTTTTCTAGACTGAACTGTTTCCTGAGTCTCCTCTGTCACTCTGCGTCTTGTGGATTTTAGTCCCATGGACATAGCCTTATTGAGATTTTCCTTGAGGCCACGACTAACTGGGCCATGGGAATAGACAGATTGAATGTGATACTGCTGATCACATTTTGTTCTGATGAAAATCATTAGCTTTTTAGTGAAGAAAGTGTTGCCTTTTGATTTTGAACTTGAAAATGTTTAAGAATGGTTTAAGAATTACGTACATAACTTTGAAAACTAATATTCGTATATAAAAAAAGAAAAGCTACTGCCCTGATTTTTGGACCGTAAGTAACCAAGTGGTTCTGTGCTCACTCCCTGGATGTAGACTCTGACAGTGATGATAGACGTATGTGGCATACACGCAGTTACGATGGTTAAATGTTTTCTTCTCTTTGCTCTTTGGACAGAACTGTGAACACTAGAGACCTGGAAATAATCTGATTGCACTTCAGTAATCCAGTGTTTTATCAAGTACCGAAGGCCTTGTTTTGAAAAGCTGCTTGTTTACCTTTATCCATCTTCAAGTTTGCAAATAAAACAAAAAACACCAGGGGAGGGATGACAAACTTCTAGATTTGCACCTTGAAACATTTCAGGGAAACTGTTGTGCTGATGTTCACTTTCCATTCATTTAGCTAATTGTTAGATAAGGTTTCCTTGTTTAAATATCACTCATTTCCCTTTTACTTTATGGTAACTTGAGTCTTCTTTTTTTTTTTTTTTTAAATTTTCATATCAGTATCACGTACAGCAATGTACCGCTGGAGGCTCCCCAGTTAGCTACTGGCCAGATTTTGCATATTCCTAAAATGGCACTTGATGAAATAAAAGACTCATTCAGTGTGTGTTAAAGCTGAACTCCCTTTCTAACGTTCTAGAGAAATGCTGTTACTTGTTGGTTCACATGCTATTTAAAAACGCAAAATTGAGTATCTTCAATTTTGAATGGAGAAGAAAAATTTCTTATTTTCTAACGTGAAAATATTGGTAGTTTCAAAATGCAGTATTGTACCATCGCTAATATGTTTTCATCTGTTGGAAAACATCAAAACATTTTACAGCATATGCACTAATATATTACAGAAATGTTGAGTACCTAGATATGTCTGTCATAGTGCAGTTTAATATGTCATGCTTTTAAAAATGTTTTCCTTTTGAATTACTTATTTAAGTTTATCTACACTCATGGAAGTATTATTTTATTGTGTAAATAACAGTATTAGACCACTGAAGTCATGTTTTGTTCATGTTCATGATTCTAAGTGTTCCTGTTCTAGCTTTATAACAGTGGCTGCAAGCTGCATATATATTTCCCTTCCCCTAAAGCCTTCATTAAGTAATCTATTTAACCTAAACTTGCCTGCTTTTTACAGCATGAAGAGATTAACTAAGCATCTCCTGAAAATTGCTACTAAAAGTAATAATGCAGTCTCATTCTTATGTCTCCTGTAACAGATGTACTGGATAAGTGATTACTGTAAAGAATAGCTGTCTCAAATCCTGCTATAAACCATTGGCTGATACTTCAATTCAAATGAATCATCCAAATGTGTTTTCAGTGGATAAATGCAAATGGTTTTGCTGGAACTAAATGTGTTCTTTCCTCGACATTGCAGTTACAGTAGGAAACCCTCAGCCTTCTTACTCTCACTGTCTGCTATTCAGAATACGGTAGAACTGTTTTAGACTTTAGAGCAGTGCCTTAGGTAAAAAGAAAAATGTATTTTTGTATGATAGCTGTTTCATTCTGGCAGAGACAATCATTCTAACAAACAGAAAAGATGCTGATATTTTTTTCTGTGCTGATACTATTTGTTGAATAGTCTGTTACAGCTCTATGTAAATATGTGCGCTATGTTAAATAAACTTTGCAGTTGAACAATGCTTTATTTCTCTAATGCTAAACATTACCTTACTAGGAGTCTCCAACCCCTTGCCATGCTGACCTGCCTTGAGATGCACTCTGGTACTGCTCTAACTACTCCACGCTGCAGATTCCCAAAACTAGTAGCCTCTTTGGCGATTGCATTTGTGTGGTTGGGAAGGTATTTGTACTAACACCTTCAGATCTTGCTGTGTTTGTACATGCCCATGATGTGTTCATAATGTTGAATTCTTTAACTTGCTTTTCACTTGTAGTACCAGCATCTTTATGTTCTAACAGTGAGTCTAACAGTGCTCCATGAACTGTTCCATGGCCACAGTGGAGCAGTGACTGTCAAGAATACAGCAAGACACTGCCTTTTGTTTTTCTTGTGAGGGTTCTTTGTTTCTGTAGGTGCTTGTGAACGAAAGGGAATTACTAGAGCAGCATCCAGGTGATAAATATTTCTGTATGGTATCAGCCACTGCTGTGAATAAAAACCTTAAATCAGTATTCGGCTTGCTGAAGGGTAGTAGTAGATCTGTATATGGACAGTGTCTATATATACATTCTCCAAAGGGCTTTTTCACACAGGCTGCTCTTGGCAGGTGGTCCAGTGTCAGTTACACATTTAAAAAATTAATTAGTTTATGGAAATTGTTGCTTTGGTCCTCAGATATTTAAAGGCGCTATGGCAGAACAGCTGACTCTTGCCAGTATCACTGTATCAGACTTGGTTTCAGTAGCTCAGCCATAAGAGGTGTCAATCGTGTAAGATGGCAAAATGAAAAAACAATTTTCCAGACTGTAGGACTCCAAGCAGGCACTAGTCTCATTTTTATTAAATCATAAAACATACACTGACATGATAGGAGAGCTATTGTTGTCTGAGCTATTTTTAAGGCACTTCTAAATGCATGTGCATTTTGTTGTAGTTGAAAGATTTACTTCTTGTTAATGGATTAATAATTGTATATAGACAGCCTCATTTAAACAATGATGTAAAAAAGCTGATGAGCAAAACATTTGGGCAAACCATGCAGAAACCAAGACTAAAATAAGTTTTATGGAAACTTAACTAAAGCTAAATCATACTGCCAAAACATTGTTATATGTAAGATGAAGCCATTCCATATACTTGCTGCAATTTGGTGTGGTAGGATAAGCTAAGGTATTTATTATTGTGCTGCCATTAATGGTGTGATGTATGTAATGTACCTGTACTTGTAAAAGCATAGTAATGGATCTCGCTGATCCTGGGTGCAATCTTTGCATCTCTGTTTCTGAGGTGCATGCCTTGTCAAACCTACTTCATTTAAGTGCCAAGCTTAAACATATACCGACAAGTTTAAAACTAGCTTTTAGTTTAAGCCACACGCAGATTATGTAGTATGTGGATCTCTAATGCTAAATCTAATGGAGTTTCAAGCCTTTACACTAAGAGTTACTTGGAAGCAAAGTTAGATTTTTGCAACGCTACATGGTTTTGTACTGCAAGAGCTTCAAAAGTCAAACCCAGTATATTGAGGCTACTTTAGTTTTTATACTAAAATGGAAAAAAGTTAAATTCTTAACATGCAAAAACCTGCTCCTTTACCAGAACTGTTTTGGAAAGCAGGGCTCTAAAATCCATTTTACAGCAGTTGCTGTCTGCTCCTTACAGTCGTTTGGGACACTCAGCACAGTAAATTTTTCCATTATGGCAAACAAAGCGCTTGTTGGCCAGACCACGGGCACACTTTGTGCATTTGAAACAATAATCGTGCCAGGATTCATCTTCATAGTTAACCACACTGGTTCCTCTTCCAAATCCTGCTAGGAGAGAAAACAATTATAGGACGGCGATAGTAGCTTTTCCCTTGGCTGGGTTAGCCCACCAAACAGCAGATCCCATTCTTACTGCCTCCTGTGCTTCTGTAGTCTTGCAGACCATATTTGTATGCCTAAAATACTAGCCAAAATTGCAACTGAACCACATTGTTTGCTGCTCAGTATTACTGCTCTTAGAGAAACAGGCAGCTTAGCATAAGTAAGTCTTGCATGGCTTGTCTCTGCAATAAGCTTTTTCCCTTGGATCCTTTCTGCAGGAAGCAGTCAAGGTGAAGGAAAGATCAAGATGTAGAGCAAGGACAGGTTGGGCTAAATGCCCTACCTGGTTGTTACGGGCTCAGATCCATGCTCTACAATGCAGAATGGAATGCAAGTGCCATGGGACTGGCAGGATAGTGCCCACATTTCAGGGCTGAGCTTTGTAATCCAGTAACTGTTACATGTAAAATGCATCAGAAGGGAAGCAAATGTCACTTTGGGGCAATAAAACACTGCTCTTTTTAGACTTAAGGTTCCCAGACTAAGATAAGATAGAGGTGGGAACAGTTCTAGTTGAAGTTTTGAAGGAGGCAAATTTGAGGCATGCAAAGGGTGAAGAGCCCAGTTACTAACTTGGACTCCATCCAGCAAGAGCATGTGGCTTATAGTTAGATCACATGTAAGTTGCTGGGATTGGGCCTGGGATACTAGACCTGCTTCTGGGCTGCATGTCTTTGGGATTGCTGTTCTGACCTTAAGCACCCACTGCCCTCAAGCTGCATTTAATCCAACATACCTGTAATAGGATTCTTGCACCCAGCACACTTTTTGGCAACACACTCCTTGTAGCAGTCAACGCAGTAAAACTGATCCTCTACAGCTGTGAAGCGCTTCCCGCCCAGTTGCTTCTTGCAGTTGGAGCAAATGAAACACTCTGAATGCCAAGGCTGTTCCTGGTAAGTGAGGCCTCCAGAAGTGATGGGCTAGGAGGCAAAGAGCAGAGATGTGCTTCAGAATCAGTAGGGAGGAAGAGAGGTGATGCAGGCATGGGCTTTGTCATGGAGAAGATCTCTTGAAAGTTTTCATTAAAATGGCGCAGTACTTGAGTTCCTCTAGCCTGAAATCATGCATGCCTGGAGCTTCCATAACAGTTTATTTTACCTGCAGTGACTCTGCAATTCTACACTAATCAGTTGCAAAAGTTGTTAAGACAGACAGCTGTTTTATAAAACATTGTTTTACTGCTTGAATACACAATACCTACCAGAGAGCTTAAACCATCCCCAAAGCAAGTGCGAAGCCGGTGCCCACTTAGTTTCAGCAGAGCCACCGTCAGATAACCCTACAGCCCCTGCTCAGATACTGTAATGCGCAAGAACCATTAGCTCTCACATTATTATACTGCCAGCTGCTTGCACCAGTATCTCAAGGAAGGAACATAAGCATGATCTGTCTACGGGTTTACTCTCCTAGCTTCCAAAAGACATGTGAGGGCTAGTTCTGGCAGCTGCCTTTGCAAAGTGGAAGGACTTACATTCTTGCATTTAGCGCAGGTCTTGGCAAACTTATGCTCATGGCAGGAGACACAGTAGAAGTCATCACCCTTGGGGAAGAAGCTCCCAGATCCAATCACTTGCTTGCACTGGCTGCAAGTGAAACAGTCCTTATGCCAGACCATCTTCTTGTACTCAACATTTTGGTCTCCTACAACAGACAGAAATAACAAGTTATGTAAAATTCAGGCTTGTGACAAACTCCACACACGTACACACACACACCCCCCCACCCCGTGCAATGTAACATAGCTGTAGGCAAGACCTGTCCCTACCTATGCCCAGGATTCAATTGTAACGTGGACAAGGGATGAGCTGTTAATTTCTGTATCTGGCTTTAGCCAGGGCCTTCTAGATTTTCTTAAAATATTTGTCAGGCAGGTGCCTGAGCCTTTCTGAGAAGACGACCTTGATTTACAGAGCAAAGCTTTTGGTAGAAATGGTTTAAGACTACTAAGGTGAACTATCCATATGAGGGTTAACTGCAAAGCAGCCTTTCAACACTTGCACAAAATGGATAGGTGAGAGCAACAGTCAAAACTTGCACCACTTTGTGGTGCTCCAGCCTTCCCCTATGATGCCCATACCCCTAACTGCAGCCTCCGTGGCTTGATAAACCGCCATGGTTTCACCCAAGAGCAGAACTTGGCAGTTGCACCTGTATCACTGGCACCAGTACCTGCAATAATGGGCTTGAAGCAGCCCTTACACCTGGGCGCATCCTGAGTGGCAGTGCAGTTGCTACACCAAACCTTGTTGTTCTCCCTTAGCATGAAGGGTTCATTGACCAAGGATGTGTAGCACTTGAAGCAGCGGAAGCAGTTGTCATGCCAGTAACGGTTCTTGAAGTGGAGCTCCTGGAATGAACAGAAGTGGAGTGAGCAATAAAGCCCTTCTCTCTTGCCAAGCAGCCCTAAAAACAAGCTACAGCCTCATCAGCCTTGGCAGTAAAGAACAGATTTGTTAGTTCCTAAGCTCATCTGCATTCAATGGTTGGAGGTACAGCTCATCTGTGAGCTGTTAAGGAAAGGCTATTTAACCAAACTCACTGACACAAGGGGCTTAATTAGAATCACATTCATTTTGGCCTTTCAGGGTAGCAGAAGATGCTTCAAACCAACAGCTTTGGGTTTGAGGTTCTGTAAGGATGGGCTTCTCTGGTTGTCAGGTTCCCTCCAGGTCAGGTGTACATTATTATTGCCATAAACATGAAGCAATAAACATTTGACAGACACAAACCAGACCCTGGGTTCCTGAGTGCTTTGCCCAGAAGATGAGTTTTCTGCACGTCCTATGCAGGCTGGATTACCTGTGGTACTGTCTTCAGGGCAATACAGCATTTGCAGCAGTTCACATGGCTGAATCTAGATCCTGAAATTAGCTCCTGTGCAGAAGCAGCCCATCATGAGCATCTCTACTGCAGTGCCCCAGAGCCTCTGGCTCTTTGCCCAAGGAGCACATGGCCCATCAGCCAGAGGACTCGAGAGAACTTGTTTTCACACAGAGGCTCACAAACAGACCAAAGCCAGGAAAAAGAATGGGAGGGTTATCAGCATCTGCCTCTGGTCTTCTCATCACCCACCTTGGAGTCAGCTCCAATGGGTTTCTTGCACTCAGTGCAGGTGTTGGCACAGAACTTCTCGAAGCACTTGACGCAGCAGTGGCGGCCCTCTTTCTGCACGTACTTCTTCCCTTGCAGAGGGTCACGGCAGTAGTGGCAGTCAAAGCGCTCCGACATGGTGCCCACAGTGTAACTGCCAGGCCCTGCAAGAGGAAAGAGGGTGAAGTTAGAGCACTTGAAGCCCTGATAACTGCTCCAGCTTCTTCGGTCTGTGCAAATGAGAAGTATCAGAAAGATGGCTCAGCAATGATGGTGTCACGATCCTCAAGGCCTTCTTGGTAGAGAACGCAGCTTCCATGCCAGCACTGTTAGGGCAATTTTGCTATCTGACAGCTCTGTGGTTTGTAAAACATGACAGCTCTCTACCAACTGCACTGGTATTTTTCAGGTGCCTCCAGCTTTGCCTTTAGGGTCTAGGTTACGCTAATGAACCATCATGCTCAGGGATGGTGGGTGCAGTAGACAACCTGGGATCAGTCGCAGCAATCACAAACTCGTACACCTGCTTAAAGAAGGCAGCTTGGATGTCCCCTCCCAGGTCATGAATTGCCATTAGGATGCAGAGAGAGAAATATCATGAAGGCTCAGAAGAACGCGGGCTACGGAGTAAGGCCATGTGGGCCAACTCCTGGCGGTGCTGCGGAGCTCAGCAAGGGCAGGGACCGCCCTGCGTCCTGGAAGCACTGTGCTTGCTGCTACAGTTAACACAAGCAATGCATTAGTAACACAAATATTTTCAGTTCCCTTAATAGCCGTCCAAGATACAAATGCCAGATTTCTGCCTACAGAGAGGCAGGATGTGCTCTGGCCAAACACAAAAACGCAGCTCTCTGCCTCCTGGGGTCCAGCCTGCTGCAAGCACAGCACTGCAAAGTTTGCTCACTCTGGGAGCACAGTTGCTGGTGAGGAGAGCAGAGTCGCACACCAGCCTTTCCCCATCACCTTCTTAAGAGGAATGATGCTAGACTGTTTTATTTACATATTTCACATCAAGGAAGGATAATGATACCTAATCACTCAGTGAGAGCCACTTCGTTCATTACGGCCAGGCCTACTGCAGGCCTTGGCGAGGTCCTGGCTGAGGCACTGCATAATTTGTGCGCAGAATAGTTTCCATGTTTCCAGCCTAAAGCCAGCAGCCAGCTGCAGCCCTCTGAGGCCTTTTGTGCTGGATAGTTGTGCATCTTCCAGCTGCCTCTTTTCGCTGGGCTTTCGCATATAAAGTCATAAGGAAAAAACAAGAAAATGTCTCCCTACATGTAAAGATACTTCTTCAGTTCATGCCATCAGGACTCTGCCAAGGCATGATGTTCCACCGTGGCCAGGGAGCCAGCACATCAGCGGGTGTGGGGGCTCTTGACCAGAGGATTTTCCACTTTGGCCGGAGATGCACACTCACGCGTTCTCCCCAGACACCTGCCCCAGCCTGCATGCCCGGTCTCAGCCTCCCAGACCACTTCTGCTAATGGCTCCCTCCATTTCCCTACGCCCTTCTTCAGAGGAAGCCAGCAACGCTCCTGCGAGGGGGCTGCAAAAGCTCAGGCAGGGTTACGCAAGCCCGTGCAGTCCCAAAAATGCAGCTCCATCTCTGCCCCTTCTGCTCATGCCCCCACAGCCCCCAGCACTGCAGAGCCCCATTTCCCCTGCACAGCCAACAACCCAGGACGCAGCCTTGAACTTTCTGCACCATCAACAACCGGATGGGAGATGCGGCAGCGGTCTGGCAACAGGGGCTGTCAAGAGGAAATTTAATTATTCTTTTCCTGATAGAGCTGCAGCGCCAGCACGCAGCAAGAAAGGGAGAAGGATGCGGTCAGGCAACATAAATTGCTGCTGCTTCCTGCTGTAAGGTGGGGGAGGCCATTAGAACCTCCATCACGTAGCCTCACCTCGGACCACCCCACCAAGCCCTGGTGTTTAGGGGCTGCTTTGCTACCTGCTCCTGACGGCAGTCAGGCCACTTGTTCCAGCCATGCTGCTCCAAGCCCCAGCACAGCACCTTTATAAACTGAAACAGGGCTTGGGATTTCTGGGGTATAGAGGGGGCATGTCGGTTCCTGGCTGTGCCCTCACGGCAAGGGAGGGTCAGTGGGACCGCGTCGGGCTCGCCCTCAGCCACAGGGTGCTGCACAGTCAGGACTGCCGTGTTGTTACGGCATGAGGACCTGTTTACACAGCTTTTTCTTGGATGCTTGCCCACCCCAGTAATTCTAGATTTACCATCAACTGCATGGCCCAACCTGTCAGCATGAGGAATCCCCACGCTGGCCCAAGAGCCCTCAGGGCCGAGGGATCGTTGCTGTCACCTTTACTAGGAGCGTGGCTTTGCAGCAGAGGCACTAGTGCAAGTGCACCTCACCAGACGAGCGCACACCAACAGGTCCTGACCAGGGCACAGCCCTGTCCTGCAAGCCCAGGCACCGCAGCAAGAAGCGAGGGTGGCTGCTGCCTTCACCATCTCCTTTGCCAACCCAGTTTTTTTTCTTTGAGAGTAACATGCTGTTGGCAACACACCATGAGCAGCCCCAACGCAGCCACGTGCAAAGCCCAGGGAGGCGCCTGCCTGCAAATGAACGTTTTGCCATTATTTCAGAGCTCTTCTTCTGCCTCATCTCTGGGCTCAGGAAGCTGCTGGATGGGCAGTGGAAGATGCTGGGGCAGGAGACAGGACTCACGCTGTTACTTTGCAGATTTTAAAATCCAAGAGTCATGTCACTGTCTCCTCTTTGTCACCCTTTCAATAAGGTCAGGCCAGAACAAGTTGGAGCATTTCTCTTCCAGAAGGCAGGACAGATAGACCTGGAGAGGAGCATCGCACAGGGAAGCTGCAATAGAGGTGGGGACCGGGTTCACACCCTTCCCCTAAAACTTACAGAAGCAGGCTGGAGGCCGAGCTGACAGGAATTGCACTCTATGGGGACCAAGGTCTGGAAACGCCGCCTTGCCAAGGTCAGGACATGGCCATGTCCTGCTGATAACTACACCAAGGGCTGTGTTTGTACTGGTTCAAGTAAATGAAACAAATAAACAGCTGGGAAACATGGAAACTATGTGAGCCACGGCCAGCTCTGCAGAGCTTTATCAAGCAAGTGTTTAATTTAGAAGAAATGGAATTGCACAGAGTCCAGGGCAAATGGTATCGAAACGTTCCTGATCTCAGGTTTAGGGTTGCTTTCAACCAGAACACATAATCGTGAACATATGGCTCAGGGGGTAACATAATCCTGTGTTCCCATGTCCATCATGTGCTAACGTGAGACATATTTATCACAACAGCTTTGGAGCTCCACAGACAATTAACACTGGGCCTGGCAGCCCCAGGAGCTGGGCTGTACGTGCAGACATGCCAGCTTCTGCCTACCTTGTGCCATCTCATAGACCATAAAGCCCCTCTCATACATAGGCCAAGGCATGAATTTGCTTCCAGCTTTTCCAGGAGCTTTCTGCCCTCAGCAGCATCATCCCTGATCTAGACTCAGGAAAGGCACCTCTATCCCCCTTGCCTGCAATGAAGTTGCACTGACCACATTGTCCCAGCAAACGTGCTGGCTGCTCATGGTCTCTGCTCACTTGTGCCATGCTGACAGCCCACATCAACCAGACCATCTCCTACAACCCTCCCACAGGAGCCTCCCTCCCAGGGGCTGGTGCACAAGAGCCCCGGTAGCAGCTGTGCTGGGACCACCAGATCATTTTCCCATAGTGGAGCAAATGTCTATGGAGACTTAAGAGCTCTGCTGCCCTCGGGGAAAAAGCATTTAGTATCCTACTGCTGCTCCCCTAAGCTGTCCTGTCCCCTCTCACAGAAGGGAGACAGAACAGATATTTGTTGTGCTCTGAAAAAAAATAAATACATCTTCTAGAGCCTGGTTGGCAGCAGATCATGGTTTTGGAGATGTTTATCTCCTTAATAACCTGTTCACCCTCCAGCTGTACCACATCCCCACAGCTTAACTTTCCAGAGCTTCCAGGTATATTAACCCTGGCCTGTCTTTGCTGTCTGGAAAATAGGCAAGTCATGAAACTAAGGACACACTGCAACCATGAATCCTCCTCGCTCTTCCTTGGGGCCTTTATTTTAGTGCACGCTGCATAGCTTCCCTGGGCAAGCTGTGCAGCAGCTGCTGAGCACACAGTAGGGATTCACACCAGTGGCATAACCATGCTACGGCAACGCAAAACTCGGTGCTCAGGGTAAGCACTCGTCAAACTAACCACTAAAACCGTAAGTAAGTGCTGTACCTTTGTGCTTCAGTTCACAGTGGTGTGCTTAAAATGACAGCAGTATGCACAGGTGTTTTAGCTTGGAAGTGATTTGAACACAGTTTCTTTGGCTGTACATTTACAACAGACTGCAGTGTCCCTGAGCTGACAGCCTGGTCAAGTGTCTCCTGTTTAACCCCGGGAGAACCATGTACCCTGAGGACATGCACTGATCCAAACCCGGTTTCAGCTTGACTCTGGGGCCACAGAAGGGGATTTAGAAGACAGAGGAAAAGTATGGACAGACTGGAACTACTCTCTGGCCCAGGCTGACATCCATGCACAGAGGAAGTTCTGCTGGAGAGAAGCAGGTGAGAAGAGAGAGCACAGGCTGCTGGGAAGAGTGGTAAGTACCATACATGCCCATCCTTAAATAGCCTAGAGGACCCTCAATAAAAATCAGAACTCAAGAAAAATCCAGCAATACTTCCAGAAACTAACCCCCCTTTAAGCAAGGTGTCCCTCTCCCACCAGCCCTGGCAGGGTGCTGTCTAAATGTAGCTCCCTGATGGATTTGGCTACAGCTCGAGGGCGGCTGGCCAGACCAGTGGCCTTCTCGAGTATCAGGGTGTTTGGCACGAAGACCCACTGGAATTCAACCCTAACATTTACCTGACCACAGAGGTGCCAGTCAGCCATTTGTCCCCAAAGAGCATCTGCTGCTTTTCAAAAGCAGCTCCTCAGCCCTTGGACAACCATGCCTTCCATCTTTCAAATAAAGATCGCAAATGTTTGGGCTCCACCAGCTTCCACGCACCTCAAGTCATGCTGACACCATGCTGTGGAGCAGTCACAGGGCTGTCCCAGCTAGTGGTGACAATCAGGGCTATGTCTGCACCCTGCAGCACGGCAAGCTTTAGGATGGAAAGGAAGGTACAGACCTAAAAAGTGCCACTCCACAAAAGCTATTGCATTAACACAACCCCTTGCCTCTCCTGTCGGTTCCTGTCTCCCATGGCCCCTGGGCTGGTTCCTCCCAGTTCAGGCGACTGCAGCTGTCACAGTGGTTTGCACAACAAATGAAACCGAAGCACTCCGCAAAGGGAGCTGAAACATAGCTGATAAGCAAAGCACTTAGCACAGGATATGCATTAATGTCTCTGGGGAATATGTTTAAATGTGATAAACCACCAAGGAAGAACTTGAAGTGTGGTCTCTAAAAACAAGGAGGGAAACTGTACTTAAACCTTATAGACTATTCTGCCACTTAGGAAAGAAGAGGAGGCTGAAAGTGTTAACCCTCTGCCCTACGCACAGCTGCATACTCTATGGCAATGTGGAAGGAAAAGAGCAATTGCTTTTTGACTCTCCATCAGTTTTATTTTTCTCAGCAGACTGAGTACACACAGGCCCCGTACCGCCAGGCATTGGCTACACCTGCCTATTTCAGCTCAGAACCTGGCATCCTCCGGTCTGTCACCTGAGTTGCTATTCTCAGCATTTCTCTATGCAATGTCGCGTGGTTTTCTATAAATACCAGGGAATACCCTTAAAAGAAGGGTCCTGTTAATACAAAATGCGAAGCGACACTCAGGACTGCACCTCAAGGTCACTGGCGTGCTGCCCTGGACAACAAGGGAGGAAAGAAATCACTTGGAGGTCATTTTTGCTGGAAGAGCTGGCAGTAACAAGTGGAGAGCTGTGCTCTCCCATTGCCAGGCTGGGGCACGTGCGAGTCTCATACTCTATAATTCAAAAATCAGTCTGTTGATAAAATGGAAGCTTCTTTATTTAGAACAAGAACGGCTCCAAGTTCCTCAGGCAGTTGCCAAAAACATTCCCTACGGTCCTATTGCCACCATGTCTGAGCACATCCCAATCATTATTAAATCTTCACGGTTCCCAGGGAAGTAGGGACGCGCTATTAAAAAACACACTGCTCCAGCCCTGCAAACGCTCCCCCAGGGCTTGCTTTTGCACTTAATACAGAGCTCAGCTAAGGCTCATAAGGCTCCCAGTGTGCAAAGCACCACTGCCCAGAGTAAGTAAGTCTGAGCACTTAAGCAGAGTTTAAGCAGTGAAGTTCAAACCTTTCGAAACAAACCAAATCAGCTAAAACAAAAAAGGTCTTGTTCAGTAGCTAACTCACTCTGTGGCTGCCTTAAGCTTTGACCTTTGAGACTGCTCAATTATGTTCCCAGCTATGCATGGATCTGCCCGCACCTCAGTAGCTGGATGCCCTTCTCATGCCCAGGTGCCCCCAAAAGCCAAACACGAGGCTTTCTCCTGCTGCAGAGGATTCACCTCCCTGGGGCAGGCACTACGGTACCCCACTGCCGCTGTCCCAGAGAGCGGGGCTCCCTGTGGGGTGCAGGAATGGATGCCGCGCTATAGCTAGTTGGTGGCAGCACTCCAACCACAGCATCTGCTCAGAAGACACTTCAGCATTTTATATTACAGCACATCAAATCCATGGGTCCTTGCCCCAGAGAAGACCTCCCTGAGGAAGATGAGAAAGAAAAGAAAGATACAGCTGGGAGTATAACGACAGCATGCTACAGCATCAGTCAGTCTCATGGGCTGAAGTTGGAAAATAAACGTCTTCTTCCATTTTAATTGAATGAATTGCTCCTTTTAAACACCTTTGAGATGTTTAAAAATGATACCACAGAAGTCAGATTTTACTCAGAAAGGTACCTTGCATAATGTATATCTGCATCACACAAGCAAATCCTAAGTAGTTGTGTGCCATGCAAGAAGCCTCATGCTCGTGCCTTGTCCTGGGAGGCTGAGCGTGAAGTTGAACGGCATGCTGTGACTTTCCTCCCCAGTTCTGAAGAGGCTCTATGTTCCCAGCAGAGTGCACGAGCACCACTTGTCCCCAGGCTCCTGGTGTGCGGCAGCTCGGTTTGATGCCCACAGGAGCTGCACCCCAAACTTGACTCCCTCTCCCCAGGCATGTCCACCCCATGGGCTATGTCTCATCGAGAAATGCAATGGTCCTGCCACTGTAGGTTGTGATTTAGGGCTGCAAATACGTGCTGGACACACACAAACATGCTTAGCTTCTAAGAATCAGATAAGCTTTTAAAAATCCCAAAGAGCTTTCAATTGTCTGCAATTGGAGGGCTAGAGGAGATTAGTTATGGATGGGAAGACACTTCTGCATCCCATGGGGGACATACAAAACACACTCTCAAGATTCCTGTCAGCGTTAACAGGAAGGAAAAGTTAACGTTTTCCTATTACTGGTGAGGGTCAGCCCGTTTGATCTATGAGACAAACACAAAGAGGGAATAACCACAAACCTCCCACCAGAGCAGAGCAAACCACCTGGGTTTACATGCTGGGCTTCTGCACGCTCCCCTCTGCTATGGGTTTCCCCTGCTCACTGCAATAACTCCCATAGCAAGCTTGCTGCAAAGAGGAGCATCATCCCCCATTTTCACCTAGTCTTCCTCAAATAACAGCTGAGCCCCAGCCTTCCCACAGCAGCGGATACAAAAGCACTTACCATCCAATGCATTTTACAGAATAGATGAGGCCGCCGCCACCACCGCACTCCCAGCGCCAGTCCCCCACATTGGTTATAAACCCGTTGGCCATCACCAGTTATAGCTGCACATTGCCAAGGCTTAAGATTGCATTCAAAAGAGTTATTTTGCTGGTGCAGGAGCCTGTTAGCAAAACTTTCCTCCCCATTTATCAGGCATTGCACACACAGGGCTTCTCCCACAACACCCAGCAGCACATCCACTTTACCTGTGTGCCTGTGGAAAGCCATGATTAGCAGCCCAAAGTCACCAGCAGCCCCTTAGGTAACAGAGTTCACAGTCTCTTGGCTGATTAGGAGCTGCCCTGTTTGATAACATACATTTAAACGGAGGCTATTAATATGGACGGGACTCCTACCAGATGTCCACTCCCCTCCCCAGAGATCACAACCTTAATCCCCCTTGAAAATTCTTACCATTTTAGGTGATCCAAGGGAGAAGAATAGGATCCAGAGACCTCTAGGTCTCTGTAGGCAACATGTAAATACCTGCCCGGCTACTCAGCACCCAAATTAGTCCCAAAGGCAGAGTGTGCCTCAGGAACTTGACCCCATGCTAGTACTATTTGGCCTTGGCTTTAGAGCTAGATTGTGTCTTATAACAGTCCTGAGCTAAATTACAGACCCAACATTAATTCTGCGCTGCCGTTGCTGAAGGGAAGAGGTGGATCACAGCCCCACGAGGGCCGGAGGGGCTGCAGTCCCAGGAACCAGCAAGGGGCTGTCCCCTGGCTGTACGGCCCAGAAAGAACACAGGCTGTACATGGCTGAGAGCCCACAGAAGTACCAGAAGATACGTTCATGGGTGGGTTAGACTTGCTTTCAACATGAGGGTCATGCTGAAGTTTTACTGCCAGCAAAACTACCGTTCCTGGTCCTCCTCCAGCTTTTACCCTAAGGAAGCTCAAAGCATTAACCATCCAAAGTGAGCAAGTCCATGAAGAGCAGCACTTAGAAAGCCAGGTTTCATAATTACAGAGCTTCTCTAGCATCTAACAGTATGGCTGCGCTCATTCCCCAGCACGTGGCTTATAGAGAGCACTGGCTGGTGTCTCTGTCCTCTTTACTCAGATGTCCACAAAGCTCCCTGGAAGAGCCCACCTCCACAGCTCCAACCGACTTATTTCCACCCAAGTCACGACAGGGAGCAGAGGGAGCTCTGGTTTAGGGCTCGCTCCCACCGGGACGCACAGGCTGCGGCAGCTCCACGGCCGTGCACGTGCTCCGGGTTATGCAATTGGCGGCGGCACACACTCAGGGCCGGGGGCCAGGGACGCCCAGCTGCTAATCCCGCCTCGACACTGACTCACTGCATGGCCGTGGGAAAGTCAGTTAACCGCCCTGACAGCCACTGGGAAGACCCAATGTTTATCATTCCTTCCACAGAGCCCATCGCGGTGGTGTCTGGCCTCCAAACAGCAATCGGCATCTTCAATCTGAGTGGCCCTGCTACAGCCAGGAACCAGGAACATCTCCGCTTTCCACTGGCGGAGGTCCCGAGAGCTCCTCAACCACACATGCATGGCAGGGCATGCGCAGCCTCCAGCCCCAGCACCAGGTCCGGTGACCCCCTGGGCCTTCACACCCATCTTAGGGCCCCCGGGTAGCACACATGCAAGGTCAGCATCTCACCAGCATCTTGACATTTCCGAGTTTCTAACATGGCCTGGAAAAGGCCACACTTGACAGCATGCCATCCCAAAAGCATGCTGGATCCACTTGTGGATCCACTTGTGTAGCAGATTGAGGCTGGGAAACGTGCTAAAATACTAGCACGCTGAAACATTTTGGCTAGGAAAAACCCAACATTATTCTGCCCCAGCTCATCTATAAACTCAAGAAAATTGTTTGCATAATTCAGATGGTAACAGGAACCCTAACAACTGGTATTTTCCTGTGCTAATCTTGCTGTGCGCAGTGTAATATTTACAGACATGAGTTAATTTTTGGCAATGCACATGGACTTTGCACCATTAACTATTCTCATTCCTTTCTAGTTCCCTACACAAAGCGCTGGCACCCTCCCGCCCAGCAGTCATTTCCTACTTCCCCCAGAATACCCTCCTATTTCAATTAGAAACGGTAACCTTTGCTCCCTGTCCTAAAAGGCGGAATAGCATTGCTGTGCAATGTCAGCAGCTGCGACGTCCCACCCCAGAGGCGGCTGCAATTCAGCAGTGGTTTGACAGCATTACAGAGGCATGCTGAGAGCAGGGACAGATACTTGGCCATCAAAATGTTTCACACGTGCAAAAGCATGCGTGTTTGCAGCATGACAACAGGCAAGGGCTGGAGGAGGTGGGAGGGAGAAAGCTTGGCCAAAAAAACAGGAGGAAGACCCAGCCATGCTGATGTTCACAAAGCTTCACCATGAAACTCCCTGGAGAAGCATTTCATGGCACAGCTCACTCTGCAAAGCCTCTGGTGATTCCCCAGAGCAGTCTGTAATAAAAAGGCCATTTTGTTTGAATTGGTGGCCTCCTGGGCCAGCGCAGAAGGGAAGGGCTGGTGAACAACCTTTGCTGAGAGGACAGGGCTGCTCTTAGTTTCTTGGCTGGCTTTAGCCACATGACCTTGGACAATTCCCATCTCCTCCCCAAGCCCCTCTTCGTCCACACAAGCCCAGGTGATTAAACACACCGGTGGTGCAAGGTATAGCACAAGTGCCGAGGAGCGACATCGTAGCCCTGTGAAACATGGCAGGGAGCAGAAACCTCCAGGAAAGAGAGGGTGCCCCAGAAAGGTGTGCCAGCCCTGTCTGAGCCCTCCTCTGCTAGCCAGGCACCATGCGCACACAGGTCCCAGAGGAAAGAGTGCTACAAACATGTCTGTGATCGCACAGCAGGGCATACAGGCTTGGGTTTTCATGTTTTTAATGTTAAACCTGTCCTGTAAGTTTTCAGGACTCCAGGGAGCTGGTCTGGACACACCGACCCTACCACACAGGTCTGACTGCAAAGCGGCATGGCTGGGGCATAGTGTCATCCACTCGGATAGACAAATGATTCACATTGTGGTTTCCAGAGTATTTTCTTGCCCTAACAATCCTGCCAGAAAAGGTCTAGGCATCTCAGCTTGCTCACACATCCTGCTGTCACTCAACAGGCAGAAAGTCCTAAATAGAGCCGGTATAACCCAGCATTGATGAACTATTAGTCACCATCATCAAAGAAAGAAGCAGGCAGCAGTAAATACGAGCAGGAGGGGACCACCTGTCCACCTCTTAGGGTAACGCTGTGCCTTCTGCTTCCACACACGCTGCTTCGCAATGCACAGTAAAGCTGCATAGAAAGGCACACTAGCCATTCACTGGGCTCCCCATAAAACGAGAGCCCCATATTGCTGCCTACCCTTCCTGTCCTACAGGCAGGCGCTGGACTCGCTCCACATTCTCACTCCAGCCCGAGCTGCGATAGCACAGGACTGGCACGGTCCCATCGGCCAGGGCTGCACCAGGCAGCACTCCACATGCAGGTTTGCACCCATCCGCCATTTGCACAAACACTTCCTTCTTTTCAAGTAACAGCAGGGCAGATTCAGGGTTTTTTATTTTAAATCTATCTTAGGTTGCATGCAATGTGTGTTCTCCCACAGCAGAGAGCACTCCTTCTGCCCAACCTATTGCAGACCCCAGTTAAACTTCCCTGGGCTCTTCTGAGGCAGAAACAAAACATTTTTTTTTTTTTAACTATATATATAATGACGGAGTTTGCAAGAAGCCAACCAATAACGGAGTTGGGCTTAAGAGGAGAGAGGACACAAGAAAGAGCCTGCCTTTGCACTTGCGACTGGTCCGTCAGCAGGACGGAGGAGGCAGCAGCCCCACTGCCACAGAAAAGCCGGGCAGGTTTGGGATCCAGGACTGACACCTGGGGCTGATCCAGCTCTCCAAGCACTCAGTCTCCCACGTGCTTCCTGCCCCCAGCACTGGCTCCACGCTGGTGAAAGGCACTGCAGAGCAGTGTTTGCAGACCCTCCGGAGAGGGCTGCCAGGGGATGGCCCCTGCTCCCCCCGCAGCCAGGTACCCTGCGTGCAACCCATGATCCATGAACCAAAATGGGGAGTTTCCACCTAGTCCTTTCAAAGTGCAGAAAAAAGCCAGTTCAGCTCAAAAGTGAACAGTTTCTCTTTAAAGTATCACAAAGACACTTCAGAAGACAAAACCTGGCTCATTTTCCCCATTCGGCACACAAGGATGCACCTCCACACCCCTGAAGCATCCTGCAGGCACTTGCGTGAACGCAAGACAGAGACACACAAGACAGGGTGGTTCCCATGGGATGCACCCACATCCAGAGCAAAGCCAGCAAGGACATCACTGCAGTGACAGAGGGGATGGACATACCAGCCATAAGGCAAGCTCCGTGCCCTCAGGCAACCAGCTCAGAGGGGATGGCGGAGAAGGAAATGGGCGGCACACGGTGAAGGCGCACAGGGTGTTTTCCTTTCTTCCATGCTGAACTCCACCCCACAGTGGGGTCAGATCCGTGTGCTGAGCCTTTCAGTGCCAGGGGAAGCTTTCAGGATCAGCTGTGGAGGTAGGGATAGAGGAACTGGGAACAGATTTATAAGGAGGCAGACACAGGCTGGGTAACTCTTCATGAACTCAGATATAGTGTGAGTAGGAACAAAAGGGGGAAAAGAAGGAAGGGTAAGAAGAATAAGAAGAGAGAAAAAAATAAGGATAAAGGCGTAGTAACAGACAGGAAAGAATGGTCAACAGATAATGGAGCTGGAAATAAAGGCATCTGAAAAATAACAGAACTGGGAAGAGATATAAACCAGGTTTTTCCCATCTGCCTCCATCCACAGGCTGGACTGTTTCCAGGACTATTCCCATGGCAGCTCCAAATTTACTTCCCTGCTGCCATCTGCTCTGCAGCTCCCCTCCACACACGCTCCCGACTGGCACTTCTTCCCATCACCTGTTGCTGACATGGCAGACCTTTGGCTGCTGCTGAAAGCCAAGTGACACCAAGGCTTAGGGGGGGAAGCATCTGTGCATAAATCAAGAGCTGCTTTGTAGACCCAAAGCTCCCGTCCCCCCTCCTGGCTATGTCAGGGTTGGAGAACAGAAGCCGCAGCGTGGTGGGGTGCAGGCACCATACAGACCCACGGCAGCAGCCCCAGGACATACAGGCTCCAGCGAGGACTGAGGTGAGAAGAGGCTGCAGCAGTATTAGGTGCTGCACAGGAATGGCTTTGAATCAGCTGCACCAAGAAAGTCCATTTCCTCCTATCCCTGCGGCTCTTTGCTGTACTACAGATAAGATGCCCAGACTGTATCTTCCAGCAGCAAGGACGCTGAGTGCTTGCTGTGGTCCCTACAGTTAGATTTAGACCTTCAGTACAAGCTCAAAAAGGGACAGTCCCAAAAGGCTGAGGATTTTTTTTTTTAAATCTCTTAGAAAGACAAACGTATTAGTCTTAAATGCACTAGGTTAAACCTGGGCCATGTTTTTCTTTCCAGCTCTGTCTACCATGTCCTTCTGCCTCGACTCAGTCTGCGGAGGGGAGTGTGCAGGCAGCAGACTGGGAGGATCCGCAGGCTGCCTATAACTCCCTTGCATGAACTGCAAGGTGAAAACAACAGGTCTGAATGTGCCTGGATATCAGCCAACCCTAAGGAGAAACAAAAACTTCCTTTGCTCCCCTTGGGAGAAAGATCCACATGTACTGCCAAGACTGGTCTGAATCAGATGACTTGTAAGAGCATCAAGCCCATAACTGGGCTAAAAAGCCCCAAACACAGCATTCACCTCTTCCTTCCCAGCAGCCTTACAGCTGCGTCGTGCACAGATCCACCCAGCAGTGCCCAGTTTGAGCAAAGCAGCCTCAATGCACTGCAGCCAAATGTGAAGTCCTCCTCAGAGGTCATCTGCCCTGAGAGGAGCAGAAATCAACTGGTTCTTGCAAGTTCATTTACCACAAAAGCAGCCAAGGGTGCAGGAATAAGGCGTGCAGCATTTACCAGGGAAGATGAGTCAGCAGGCACAGGGGAAACAGCCTGCGTGTCTGCTCACACAGGAGCAGCGGGAAAAGTTTCCAGGTTAGCATCTCGGGGCCCCAGCAGTGCAACGCTCTCACCCACACTGGCCAGGCCTCTGCATTCAAAGCTCCCATGAGGAGCTCTGGGGTTTCTGCTCACCGCAACGCCCAGAGCTTTGGCTGCAGCTACGCAGCGCTGTGCCCTCAGCAGTGGCTCTCAGTGATGCCTCTTGGTTACCAACAGCACTTCTACCAGGGCTGAGGTGGTCCTTGGAAGAGCCCTCCCTGGGGCCAAGCAAGCTGCACCACAACTCAGTTATTCCTCAAGTCGTTACCCCGAAGTTTCACGCTTAAGACAGTGGAGCTCCTTAGGGAGATCTTGGCCAACTGCAGGGGTCTTTCTTTGTTCAAGTTTAGATGCAGTCACATGGAGAAGGAACGACTGTTGGAGTCGAACATGAGGCAAAGGTTTGCCAAGTCATGGCTTTCCCCCCATAGCTTAGCCCTGGCTTCAGAGCTGAGAAAAGTAACTTAAGTCCCTGTCAAATAAATACCGCACTGATCCCACCCAGGCAGCATGGCAGAAAAGATGAGGTATGATGAGCAACTCACAGCAATATAATCTTACCATACCCATACAGTAAGTGCTTACACCGGGGCTTCACCAACGTGTTAGTGAGCCATCACTGAAATAATATTTCACTACCTCCATTACGCTCTCTGCACTCCTAATTGCTTTCAATTACTTCTCATAGGCATAGCAGCTGGCTGACCAATGCTCTCCCCCAGTAAAGTTAAACAGCTCACTGTGGAGAGCACGGAAGGAAGTTCAACTATCAGTTTGCATCATCACTGCTTGAAAGCTGGGTCATTCACCTTCCCTGGAAACCTACCCCCACTACAAGTCAGAAATTAGCAACTACCCAGACATCAGCTACAACACACATTCTCTCCAGCATCCCCCACATGGGTTTCCAGCAGCCCCGCCATCCTCCTGCGTTCATTCAACAGGACCTGGCAGCAAGACCTGGCAACAGGCAGCAAGAAAAGACTTTCAAGGTGGGCGCTGCAGGCTATGCCTGAGCTCTTCCTCCAAAGGCTGGGAATGCTTTTGGTGCAATTTTCTAGCAAAACGTCATGTTCCCAGGAAGCTGCTGGGCAGATGGTTCTGCAGACCTCCTTCCTCTGCCCCCACAGCACAGTGGTCCAAGCCAAAACCCCACACAAGCGGTGCTCCGCAAGACCAAGGAGCCTTGGTGTTTCCCCTTAAAGAGCTTTATTTTCAGGGGAGGAGAAGAAAGGGCTGTTTGTGGATGGACTGCGATTCTGGCAAAACACCCTCCAGAAATTCAGCACATGGGAGACGCTGAGGATAGAAAACTTCAGCTCAGGTGGTCAGAGATAGGTAAAGCAAAGGCTTCCCAGAAAGGGCTGGGCAGAGGCACGCTGCCTGGCTAAGGGTAAAGACAGGCCACGGCTTCAATGGGAAGGACATGCCCTTCCGAGCACTGGCATGCCAGTTGGGAAGACTCCCTGGCATCCAGCACACCATCAAAGCACTGCCTGAACTTGGCACAGGCCCCAGGGCTGTGCCCTGAGCACTGATTTAGAGTTGACAGGAGCCAGCCCTGGTGTATGGGTTTAGCAGGACAACCAGCCCATTACCCTGGGCACGGGACAGTCGCCTTGAGCAAGATTAGCATTTGGCTATCTACACCTTCAGTTGCTAGACAGCACTGGTGGCTGAAAGGACCAAATCACCCTTGGTACATGGCCATTTTAAAAATAACCTTTCCCAAAGCCCCACAGTGCATAACCCTGTGTCTGTCTCGACTCCAAGAGCTGAAGGAGATCAGCTTGCAGGGCTGACGGGTATTTTTGGGCCCTCTGACTAATTGTCAGGACATATGCTGGGCATTCTTTACAAGGAAAAACAAAGCTGCAAAGTCCCCTCCAGTGAGGCCTATGGGGTTGGATTAGTCACAAAAGTTATTCTCAGAAATCTCTGCTTTGGGAGGGTTTGATTTCATTTCCAACTTCAGATAAGTGTGTTTTAAAATGGAGGAAGGAGTCAACTTCCTCGCACCCTGATACTTACAATGAGGGCTCAGCCAGGCTGGGCCACATTGTACCAACAGCAACAAGGGCAGGAGAAGTGAAAACCCTTCACCTTGGAGTGGCTTCAAATTCACAACTGCTTTTTTGGCACCGCATCACATGGGCACTCGCTGTCCGTGCCAAGGGACATGCTCCAGGACAAGCCAAGGAGAAGACACCCGCTGGAGGGGGGTGAGGAGGCCCACAAGCACCCACTCGCTTCTAAGATGGAGCCATGGTGCAGGCTTCTAAGACACCTTGCTCTGGTCCTGCATTACCACACATTTCCTCTGCTGAAACAGGAGCCATTTAACATTTCTCTGTGCCCAGGCTTGGTTTGTGGCCAGAGTTTATTTCAGCCACCATTCACATTAATATTTTGCAAATCAGCCCATCAAGTCTTTCATTAAAGCCCTGTTCATTGAACGACCACACATCACCCTGCTCAGCCAGGCTCTTTACCTCTCTCCTTTTGCAGGGAAGTTGGAGCCCTTGCCAGACTAGGAGACTACTTGCACTGATCCTAACTAAACTCGCCTTGGCTGCTCTTTCCCAAACTGACTTCCAAGAGACTAAAGACTCAGGCAAAACCAGAGAAGTCAGACAGACTTCCAGAAGAGCCTGGAGCCCTGATAAAGGAGTATTTTGCCAGCTGTGTCCCTCTTCCTCCCTCCATGCTCAGGAGCAAGGGACTCCCAGCTCAGCAGCTCCAGAGCCTCGATCCACTGCAGCCAAATGTGAAGTCCTCTCCTCAGAGGCCATGTGCCCTGCGAGGAGCGGAGATTGGCTGGTTCTTGCAAGTTCATTTACCACAAAAAAAGAATTTATTTTAAAAGCAACCTGATTGGGGTTTTTTTGTTGCAGTTCCTTGCTGCTTCTCCTCCCAAGGGCATCTTTCACCAATCCGAGCACCTCAACAGCACTTCACTCATATGCCAGTTTAAGCCAGCCCTCATCCTGCCCAGTTTCTCTACACTTATTAAGACAGCAAATAAACACCTGTATGCAACATCTCCACAACACTCTGGGTCACACAAGCCCAGAGCAGCCCACGTTTCCCCACCACCATGCAAGGCCTGGGTGCGCTCTGCCTTTCAGTCCAGAAGCGGTTTTGATGCTTTGAGCCCCACTGCTGTCTCACCCCGTGCTGCTGGCCCGTGCACTTGTGCTTTCCCCTTTCTCTGGTGTATAACAAACCTTGCTCTTTTCATTCAGCGGAAACACTGCACCAAAAGCACACACATCTCAAGGTGACGAGAGCTCTCTGAAGTCTCCACTAGTGCTTTCTGCATATTTTTCCCCCCGAGCTGCACAGCAATTTCCACTGAGGATAAGTGTTGTCAATTCAATTTCTAATAACGGCATTAAAATGTATGAGCCATTTCTCTGGAGTCAGGGGTAGTATTTTCAAAGAGCCTGTGTGATACAGGAATGTAAATCTCATTTTTCATAAAGTGATAAGGATCCCAGGTCTCCCTGGAAATCATGTCAGATCAGAGCTGGGCAAGGTCTACAGTAAAAAGCATTCTCCATGGAGTCTGTTAGAAAACATTGATTCTCATTTTATTTAAAAAAAAAAAAAAAAGGAACAAATATCTTTAAATCTTTCATCACAGTTAAGATTCAATTTCAGCCAAAACCAGAGAGACCCAGCCCAGCATGGCGCTCAGCCCATGGGCAGGAACCCAGCTCTGGTTTGCAGCATCCCAGCAGAGGGTCCTCATCTGCAGGATGGAGGCTGTTTCGGAGGTGGGGGACAGGGGAATTCTCCTCCCCACAACACCCTCCCACTCTAGTTTTTGGGTAACCGAGCAAAATTTCAGTTGCTTTTGTGTCTTCAGAAATATTAAGATCAGTAGACTAATACTTGTCAAGAGACAGTTCAGCCCAAAGCAGTATACGGAGAGGCAAGGTTATTTAAGCTGCTAAATTTAATTTGCCTCCCATTTGCTGAAACAGCAAATACCTTCATCTGCCACCTCCACAGGGATGGGCCAGGGCGTTCAGAGGCAAGAGAAGGTCCCCTCTCCTCTCCCATGCTCCCACTCAGGGTCTCATAGCAGCACTGCACGTTACAGCATTTCTATCAGTGCTCACTCCTACAGCAATGGGCAAAGTCTATGGGCTGTTACATTTATTAAACACAAACCTTGCAATAAGAAAAATAAGATACTTAGAGTGCTTAATTTTAAACATAGAAATAAACCAACTGGAGTTGGTACAACCACTTATGTGTTTGATTAAGCCACCCTCTGCTCTGCGGCTGGACCCAGGCCCAGAAAATGATTTTGTTTTCTTTTTCAAGTAGCAGCGAGACAATAAATTCAGGGACAACGAGTAACACAGTCTGCAAAGAGAAACAGCCCTCCTCAATACAATTGCTGCTAGCTGTCAAACAACTGTCCAAATCAAACTATTAGAGGATCGGCTCCATGTGACAAAAAAGCAGTGCTAATTGCACACAAGTGCCAGAGAAAACTGTCAAAAAGCTAAAGCAGATGTGAAACAGTGGCTTGCTTTCTTTTAAACCAGCCTGTGCAGCCGTATTGCACGAGAGCCCACAAGCACCCGTGTCCCGCTAGGAATGCTGCAGGACAATGGGGAAAGGGTGAGGCTTCCAAATCATTGAGGACTTTTCCTGCAATAGCAAGGACTCTGCTGTCCCTTTGATAAAGTTACACCTCTTGAGCCAAACTGTCGTCTCAACTGTGCTAGAGCAAGCCCAGTAGCAAGCCTTGCCTGCCTTATGCCAATGTTGAGCAAGGTTAGATTTGGTCCCAGCCAAGTCCAGGATCTGCAAAGTACAGCAGTGTTTTTAGTTGCCCAGAGACAGCCACAAAGCAAACACGCCTTGATACCAAGTAGGTGAAACAGTGGGGTGGGGACACGCTGCTGGGGGAGGACACGGGGAAGAGAGACATTGCAGGCGTGCAGGGATGCCTGTCCCACTTCCAAACACTAACGCCCACTGCTCGGTCCCATAATAAAGGGGCAACATAAAGGAATACGCAAACAATTCACACGCACGTTAGACATGCTGTGCCTCATCTCCAAAGAGCTGCTGAAAGCTGAAGATAAAATGCCATGGAGCAGTTCATTAGCTGCCTGTCAGCTCAGTTATGGGCAATATGGGGGACGCAGTGGAAGGAGCTGCACTACACAGCAGTCATACGGACTCAAAACCATCCGCTGGGATGGCCCAGGCACGCTGCTGAGATCACTACCAACTCTCTGCCAGCTATAAAAGGCAGATGTGTGCGGGTGAACTCATGCCTCTTTCACCCAAATCTCACTTAGTTATAACTCCTCACATTAAAATTGCCTTCTTTCAAATGCTGACCTGCTCCAAGTATTAGGGTTTCGTGAAGCCCTTCCCTAGAGCTGATGGCTGAATGCACTGGTGGCTGCAACAGAGCTGCCCGTGATGCTGAGAGACTTGGTCATGTCACCAAAGCATTTCCCACATGGCTCCAGAAAGGAGCCAGAAGAAATCCACCCACAGGCCTGGAAGGGGCTTGCAAGAACACAGAGACAGATTACTCCATGCTTGTAAAATTATAATAAAAGGCTTCCAAAATACAAAAATATCCCTGCTGAAACCAATGCCCTTTTTATAGATGCAACCTTCATGCCTTGCTCCAGAAAGCCATGAGGTTAATCCAAAAAAATATTGTGTTCTTGCATGTGAGTGGGTTCATGGATTACATCTCAGGGGCTCAGCTTTTGTCTGCATTTGTGCTGCTGATAATTGTTATCTGTTTTCAGACACTGGTAACTATGTCTTAAAATATTCAGTGAAATCCATCAGTGGGCCTCTGGTGAGTGGCTTATGCATTGCTTCATCAAGACAGCTGCCAGGCGATATGCTGATGTATTTCTACATCATTTCATGTACTTGATAACTCAGCAACAGGGAGCAAAAAACAAGAAAAGGGAGCAGCAGAGACCACCACCACACCTTTGTCAGCCTCCCCCCTGCAGCATCCTAGTGCAGAGGGACAGGCAGTACTTTCTCCTACAGACAGACTTCTTTAGTTAAACATTGTATTTCTTCAGAAAATTTGAATTCATTGAACGCAACTACATCTAGAAATATCTCCACCTTAGCAGAGAAAGGTACAGGATGCTATCGGAGCCCTGCCTGGACCCCTTCTGGCTGGGCTGCCAAAGAAACCAAGCACAGCACAGCCTCCTTGTCCTGCCTTTCCGAATGGCACAGCCAGCAGCCCTGCGAGAGCCCTCTCCAACCCCAACCTCCATCACCCAGGTCTCGGCTCTGCAGCAGAGAGAAAGAAAGCCATCTCTCTGCTTGCAGTGGCTGCTCCCACGCTGCCCGCTGTGCCCTGGCAGGAGCTGACCCCAGGGGCTGTCCAAGCGCAGGTCCTCCTGACACCTAGTGTCGCCTGCAGGCTTATTCCTGGGACCAACTGCAGGGACGGACAGACACAGAAAGCTGCCAAAGCCTGCCACTAGCATCAGCCCTTCAAAAGTCACGTCCTGATCTACTTAAACTGGGGACGCTTCAGGGTGAAATAATGGCAGAGCCCAAATTTTCAAGCTCCTGCCCCAGGTATGTTGCAGAAGAGGGTGAGGTTTTCCCAAGTCCTTGCTCCAGCCCCTGGAGCAGCAGCAGGGGAGAGGCTCTGCCCATCAGATACACCTGTCTAACTAGCTGCTTAAAACTAGCCCTTATCTGCAAGTCAAGCATCTCAGTTTTCCCCACAATCCTTGCACAGGGAGAGGCTTCCAAGATAGGGGAGATGGCGGAGGAGGCCACCTCTGCAGCACCTTCACCCACTCCCAGGGCTCTCCAGCCCACAGTCCCACCAGGAATGTCATCACCACACTTCCAGGAATTGTAAAAGCCCAGGCTCAGCAACCAGCCTCACACACCATCCCCTGCACGATCTCGTTTACAAGGCAAAAGCTCTCCGGCAAAACAGCTCGTACAGCGTCCAAATGTCAGTGGAGCAGACAGTGTTACTGTCGCTGGCTCTCTTTCCATCCGGCTGCTCCAGCTCAGGCACCGACGTTGCTCAGAGGATGAGCTCATCGCTATTTCAGGTTGAATTTGCACTTGGCAATCTCCCTGGTAACCAAAACAAATTACTCATTGGTTTATAACTGATTTATTGGTTGTTTGTTTCAGTGACTAGTGAAGTACACAGAGAGCTTCACCACATTATAGCACCAACACAGCCTGGGGTATGAGTGCGGGGGACGGTATTTACAGCCATTGCTATGGAGATGGGCTGCGTTAGTACTGGAGGTCAGAGGGAAAGCTGACTTCAGGCCTGACCCCAGTGACATGACACTGAGAAAATGAGGTGCGAGGCATGGCCTTCGCTCACACACACCACAGGTGACCCTGCATGGTAGCCCTCTGCCATCCCAGACACCAGATAGCCTCCTCCAGCACATCAGAGTAACCAGAGAGATGCTGTCTGCAATCCTCTCCAGCCAGAAATAAAAAAAAAATTTCCCCGAAACAGGTATTGGGAGGGCCTGACACTAGCATATCCACTAACACCAGCCATCATGAGCTTCATTTCACAGGTCAGGACTATGAGGACACAGGACAGTTATAGGACTTGCTGCCTGTTTATGCTCTTGGGCAGGAATTTCCTCCCGTTCATCATCACATGCATCAGCACAAAGGGCACTGAGAAGCCAGGGAAGCAGAAGTAACCCCAGGGTATTTGCCTGCTCTGCAACATGTAGAGTGCTTGAAAGAGAGCAGTGGTGTCCGTTTCTCTGTCATGCCTAGACCTGAGCCAAGATACAGCTCAGAAGTTGCCCAAATCGCCTCTTACATTTAACAAAGGGTTTGGGGATTTGGTTTTGTTTTGGGTTTTTTTGTTTTGTTTGTTTGTTTTTTACTGAATGCATTTTTGCAAGAAAGAAAAACTCTACCCTGACCAGCTCAATCCAGCAAGCTGAAATGTTGGTCAAGATATGTAATGCATGGCTAAGCCCCAAGCCCAGCCTTCTGAAATGAAAGCAGGCAGGTTGTGTCCCCTACCCACTGCAAGAAACCCATCCCACCACAGAGACGGATCCAGAATCAAAGTTTCCACCTTCAGCTAAAAATCATTATGGTGATAATGGTATGAGAGAGAAGGGAAGATTATGGCAAGAGGTGGATGACATGCTTATGTATCCAACAGAGCAAATCCGGACAGAACTAAACAGATTTGCATCCCCACTGAGTGCCTTTGTGCCGCTGCAGGGTGAACATGGGCTGCCCTCCCATCCTGCTCTGATGCCGTCACCTGGGCCGCTTCCAGAGGCAGCACTGAAATATGTTATACATCAAGTGGCGTTTACCTGGCAGGCTGTTCCAGAGGGGAAGCATGACTGGCTTTCAGTCGGCAGAGCAAGGGTAGATAGGAAACAGTATTTGCATGTGTTGAGTGAAATATATAGCTGTGAGATGAGACCAGAGAGAGATTGAGATTCTTGAACCCTGGACTGCTCATTACTGCCTCTCCTACAGTACTGTCAGAAGCAAGACCACATCAAGACAATGCTTAGAGCTCACCAGGGAATTTTTAAGTGAAAACCAATCAGTAGGAATTACTCAGATTTCCAAACGAGGACCACACAGCCCTGTGCTTCTGGAGGTGCTGTCTGTGTTTGCATTCCCTTGAACCACTGATTGCCCTGTGGTTAATGCTGTACTAAAGAACAGGACACGGTGCCAGGCCCCCAGGATGCTTTCAGGATCCTAACACTGCCTCCGTGGGCTGTTCATCTGAACAGATGTCAGCCAGAACAACTCATCCAGCCCGTCCACTGGATTAGGTAAGTCAGGCTAGAAAAATCTCTGTAGTACCCAGCAGCAGCGTGAGTGCACACAGCTGTCCCAGGGTGGCATGTCTTCTGGGACACAGGCAGTCCTGGGGATGACACACCTACAGGGTATTTTAAAGAGCTCTTTGCTATGTCAGTTCAATGAGAAGAGGGGCAAACCAAGAGGCACAGAATAAAGTGGAAAAGGCTCAAGAATCCAAAAATGAGATGCTAAGACAGAAGCTGGAAAGGCAGGCAGGCAGTGCCTCAGAAGTGACTAATTCCAAACCTTTGCTCCAATATTTATTATAGAAAAGAGCAGATAAGAAAGGCGGCTGATGGTAACAACTGCCAGGGGCGTCCAGTCCCAAGTTAAACAAATAGCAAATGCCTTGCAAGTAACCTGCCAAGTCAGAATGGTTCCCACAATTTGGGGCATTTCTTTAAAAGAAAGTACATTATTTTCTCCCACCCCAGCATCCTGTCAGCAGTGGGGGAGCTATATTTAGGGTGGTTTCATAGTTACTCTTAAGGGGATCTTTGGTCAGAGACCACTGGAAGCACATGAAAACTGAATATTCCCAAATGAAGGCACTGGGGAAGAGCTGGGAGCCAATTCCCTGCAGGAAAGCCAACTAGCAACCACTGTGGGCTGGACCAGCTGTGGGTTTAGTGTGATGAACCACTTCTATTTTTCTTAGCAGAGGAAGAAAGGCATGTCCAGCACACTGGTTCATAAGACAGTTTTGGAGGATTGAGTGGATTTTTCGCTGTCTCTGGCCAAGGAAAACAGTAGAGAGCAATTCTTGCTCTGCCAGAAGCTCTACATCCCCTGCTGCTTAGGCACTGGTGTAACACAAGAATCCTCACATACTGGGGCAGCTGCTTCAGCATTAAAGCTAGCTTGAAGCGAAATAGGTGGATTATAGGTCTCTGTACCAACCGTGCCTCCCAACAGGAGTCCCTTGGCATATCTCCCACATGCCATTGCTTGTTAACGGTGGTCTCTTAAACCCATCATTTCAGTAGATAGACACCACTGGAGCCAGCCATCATTTGATGTGAAGCTCCCGCTATCTCAAAGCATCATAAAGCATGAAGGTCTCTGATGTCTTGGGGTTGGTTTTTTTTTTTTTGGTATTTCTCCTGTTCTTTCTCCCCATCGACATCACAGTAGAGACATCAGAACAGACTCATTTCACTGTAGCTCTGCAGTTCAACAAGTAAAATGGCTCTGAAACATTTTGGTCCAAATTATTAAACCTCAAGCTATACCTGTTAGGAAGCCTCCTGTGAGGCAGATTTTAATCTCCTCTTTTCCACTCTGCTCTGGTTTCCCCTTTCCAGGAGTGGAAAGGTATTAGGAACAAGGAAGCTGAAAAGCCACCCTGCAGTGCTTGTTCCCAGCAGGAATAGTTTTTTCCTGTTCTTCATTAGAGGTCTGGGTGACAACTGGTATTCCGCATTTGATCCCAAGAGATCACAAATGCAGCCATGTCACACCACTTTTAATCCCTCACAGTTAACAGCTGTTGACTGCCTACTCACATGCCAAACAGCTGGCTCTGCCTAGCAGCAGGAAAAGAGAGATGCATCCTAAATTACAGCAATCACTAGGGTCACCTCAAGGAACAAAAAAAGATCAGGCACATCTGTGGAACGACAAGTAGGTCTTCTGAAAACACCAGTCTGAAGTCAAGAGGTTTTGAATTTCCTATTTACAAAAATAATGCAATTCTGTAACAGCATCCAAACCAAAATTGTAACTGTGCCTTAAAGTTTCCAGTCAGGCACACAGCAAAATACCAGCCGTTCCACCCTCGGCTGCAGCTCTGCCACTGTCAGGAACCCTGTCCTGGCTCTCCAACCTTTTCCAGGGCGCTCTAATTCGGCCTTTTTTGAAAGAGTGCTTCCTCAGGACCCTGTCTATCCCATTCCAATGTGGCTATAATGCAATCCTTGCCCTGCTTTCAAATAGCTTCAAAGCCCTAAATGTCATTTTAGTCCTGTCCTCCCATAGGACACAAACCCTATTTGCCATCTCTTCAGAGGGAGATGAAAAAGCTGGAGAAGCACAAGAGCATCCATCCATCCCCCAGACAACACCACGCTCTCTTGCTCCAACAGCAGGAATTTGCTCTGGCAGCATTCTTGGCACCACACACACCTGAATCACTCTGAAAGTATCAAGGGCCAAATCCTGCTTCAGTACATGCTGCAGGAACATGCAGGGAGGGTGAACACTGCCCCGCCAAGAAGGCTTTTTTGTGGCTTTCCACATACCAGCTTTGGAGCAGAGCAAAGCCTTTGTGGGAAATACTTCGAGCAGCAAAATGAGCCAATCTCTGGTAGATTTTTGGCTATGGGCCTGAGGAGGGTGAGCATATGGTACACACAGCATCTGCATCCCCTGGGACCGAGGGTAAGAAGCTGGGACAGGGCTCTGTTTTCCTGCCACCCTTCCCCTCTTTGCACCCCGCCTGTTTTGCAGGGCTCAGCAACACCCAGGCTCAGCAGCACCCACCCACAGGCTCCCTCCCAGCACGTAGACCTCATTTTAGCCCAACTTTGTGACTGCCTCTAGACACCGCAGGACTGCTTCCCTGCACCAAGCAACTCATAATCCTTCTTTAAGGAACTTTATTCCACCAATTTACACATCGTTTCAGAGCCCAAGTTTCCACAGTATTTTTGCTGAGTCTGCAGGCTCCCTTTGGACACAGGCAGAGGGTTGGCAGGGAGAAATGCTCATCACAGACCAGCCTCAGCCTCTCGGCTCCAATTCATTCCCACAGAAGCCAGCTGGGGTGATGTCCCCAGAGCTGGCTCTGGGCTGCCCATCTACAAAAAGCCCTAGTCAAAGCACATCAGGGAGTTGAAACACACTGGGCTATATCCTGTCTCTGAACCCCAGGGAAGAAGCCCCAGTGCCTTTGGTCCTACACCCAGCCAAGTGGCTGCAAACAGAGTTTTTACTGGACTGAGGGATAAAAGAACTGAAGCCAGAATATATGGCACAGTCCTTCTAAAACCATGCTGCAGAAGGGAAGCATGCGTTTATCTAAATAGCATTTAATCCTTTAGAGTCCTAGTGTCTCAAGAGCCATCTGCTTAAAACTCCTCTCCAAATCAGGGTATCTAAATGAAACATGAGGTCTCTTTCTTCCTCCCACACTCCCTCTGCCAGAATCAGACATGAAACGACTGATCTCAGACATTTCTGCTTTGACTCTCCCTGTCTGAATCTTCCGTAGAGAAATGAAAAAAAAAAAAAAAAAGAGATCCCAATGAATCAAGCTGAAGTATTTTGACTTACAATGCATTTTTTATTATAAAATCACAGGTCAGGTCTGGGAAGGTTATTGTATAGACATTATTTCCATTACCTTTTCAAGCAAAAGTGATTCCATATTGCTAAAGTTACAGAATCGCATCTGAAATCTCAGCTTTGCTACCTCTGCACTCCTACATGCAGAACGCAAGGTGACGATGGCTGGGGACCACGAGGGTGAGAGGTGGGCACCAGCTGCATAGCTCAGCCCTCCACACATCTGCTGGTGACATATGCATCTCACTGTGACCCCAGTGAAAGCCTGGCACCAGCCAGCCAGAACTTCCCCAGTCCTCTCCAGGAAGCTGCTCTGATTTAGGGGCATACCCAAAGCCTGAGCAAACTTTGCACACTGCTGGTGGTGATGCTTACCTGGCTGCATTTAACACCACTGGGACTTCAGGGCTAAGCAGCCCCATGAAAAGGGAAAGTGCTAAACATAGACTGGACTTGATGGTCTCATCAGCAAAGGTCAGAGGAATTTTCCAAGGTTCTTTAAGGAACTGACACCTAACACACACACACCCCCACACCCACCCCCCATACAACCCCTGGAGGGGGAATAAACTTAAAAGGACATCATTCACACAGGCTACTACTGAGGGGACAATATTATTCCTGGCTCACATAATTAGTTTTCTCCACTGAAGCACTGGAAGTTTCAGCCGTGTCCCAGCTCCTGCCCAGTGCTAGGAGCTGTATGTACTGACAGTGAGTACGCGTTTCCAAGATGGAGATGGGAAGGTGATGACAGCTGTGGTACCTGAACCGCACCAAAGGAGCACAAGTCTCCACCAGCATGCACAAAGCACAGAAAGGGCTATGGGATATCCTATAACATGGAACTACCCTCTTTTCACATAGGTATTACACAAAAGGAAGTAAATTGCTTCTTGAGGGCAAAGAAGGCAGTTACTTAAAGTTTTTGTTATATCCTAGTGCAATGGGTGTGGACTGTAAGTCATATTCACGGGATATGGGCTTAGATCAGAGATAAAGCACATCCTACAGCATCGTTCCCCTATTCATGGATGCGAACAGGGACCTGACAGGGCTCCCACCAGCTGCTTCATACCATATGTCTGGATTTTCCATTCATGGTACAGTTCGCTTGAAAGGCTGCTTCTGAAATAAAAGGCCAGCCAAGATGGGCTGGAGAGTGTTTATTTTCAAGTGTTTGAGTACCCTAAACATTGTCTCCTTTTGAAGAGCTGCCATTATTTACATCCAGGCAGAGAATTATACCAGCATACGTGGAGGCAAGCCATCGTTCACAGCAGGGAATAAATGTTTCTAACACAAGAAGTGAAGAGCCCAATCCTACAGACCTCCCCCAGCCAAAACTCCCCAAGAGCAGAGCAAGTCAGAAGCCACCTGTAAAACCCTAGCCCTGAACTGGTTCCTCAGAGCCACAGTCCAAAATCCGAGCAATTAACTTTCTTTTGCACTGAGCTCTTGGTGGGGGTTTTTTGCACTTGTGGTGTTAGCTCCGAAATACCTAACCCACATTTTTCTAGCAGGTATTAGTCAAGAATGAATTTTTATATACTGAGTTATTTAAGGAGAAACTAAGAACTGGTTTGTATTCAAGAATGCTGTACTGGGGGGGGGGGGGAAGGATGTTGTCACTGAAGTATGTGGGTGCTTTTATCATCAAAAAAGAAAGATTACATTTTAAGGCCATATTTGGTTGCTTGATCAGCTATTTGCTTTGTACATCATGCCTTAAGAATTTAAACAGTTTCCTTTCAGAAGTTTATTGTTGTTTTTTAAGAACACCCTTTCTCTCAAAACAAGGTAAAAGACTAATTGGTAGGCAGATTGTTTTAATCATTTTTCCCCCTTTCATGTGCTAGAGTTCAGTGATTTAAAAAGCAGCCACATCCATTTCTAAACCACAGACTAGCTCCCGCTTACACAATACAAACTGGACCAGAGTCACACACATTAACTTATCTTTTGCCTAGTTGCTAAAGAAAAGAGTAATGACAGAAACACCCATCTTGCAAACACATGGGCAAATAGTTTCACTCATGCAAGTGACTCCACAAATTAGATACAGGGGTGCAGTATTTGTATAAAGGTAAAGGTGTTTGCATCCACATGGGGACAGCTGCAAGTATGGCTCGTCAGAGACTCTGCAACTGCCTGGTAGTCCATAATATAGAAAGAAAGAGGAAGATGTGATAATTATTAGGTAAAAGCTTGCATTTCCATATTCCCCAATTCTGTTACTACCAGCCTGCTCCCACGATTCAGAGGGTATCAGTCCTCACTTTCTGAGAGCATCACATCACCTGAGAGCCCACGAAACAGCCACTGCTTTAGCTATTTCCTCCCCAGCTGTCATTAAAAGCTTTAAACAGGCACATCTCATCACCTGCCTAGGAAAACACACAGCTGACAGCTCTTACACGGCTCTGTACCACTGCAAACACTCCCTAAACACCCACTCGGCTAGGAAGCAAAGAGAAAAGCTATATTTATATCCCAGTGGCTGCCTGTACTTTCAAAGCCACCACCTTCCAGGAGGGAATACATGTATCAGAAAAAGAAGGTGCAAGAGAAATCAGAAGCGGGAATTTAGATAAATTCCACCCCCAAAACACCCCATAAAACAGAGGCAGTTTCTGAGGTTAACTCAGCGATCCACGAAGAAACTGCTTGCTAGAAAGAGTGTTTTAGAAGTACCTTACACATCCACAGACTTCCCGTTTCCCCCAGCCCTGCTCTCACAAACCCTTCCCCAGCAGAGCAGCCACAAGGCAGAGAAAAGACCCAGCACAAGCCCTGAAATCCGAAGATCTGCGAAGCACGGGATGCTGAAACGCTCCCTGCCCTGCTCAGCGAGATGATGCTCAAGAGGGAGAGACGGAGGCATGTGCTTACTGGCTGCCGGAGAGCCTGGGAGCTGCTGCGAGACGGCTGCTGCCTGGAGGAGGGAAGGGATGGACTGAACCCTGCGTGCGGCTCTGCACAGTGCCTCGGCAGTGGGATGGACGTGGGAGCGCTTCGGTCCAGGGCCGTGCCTCCAGCCTCGCAGAGGCAGCGCGGCTGGGCTGGGGTGTCCAGCTGGCGGGACAGCGGCGGCTTTGCCACTTATAGCAGGGAGGCGCGTTGCAAAAAAAAAAATTAGTCCAGCCAATAGCACTGTTCCTGCCTGGGGAGCAGCTGGAGGGGGGGGAACAGCCTGCTCCTCCCAGGGCCTCTGCATGGTCCATGGGGGGAAAACCCAACCAGTGACGGCACTTTGCCAGCATAGCTGTTCCCCTGCTTCCCCACAAAGCGAAGCGCTGTTACTGGGACCCATGGGACTCACCAGGCTGAGCAAAGCCCTGCTATCCCCAAAGTGCTAGGAGTCATGCTCCCAGACTGTTTCACGCAAGGAAAATGCGGCACAAAAAACTCTGTTTGTGGGCAGCTTTGTTGCCAGCCTCCCATCCTGTCAAAGCTACCCTCTCTCAAAGCTAAAGCTTTTCCTGGCAGCTCTGTTACAATATGTGTCACCTTCAGGTTCATAGACAGAGTTTCCAGGGCAGAAGAAGGGATGCGTTTCAAGTCAGCAGCCTGCAGGGAGGGAAGGAACCCAGCTGAAGAGAGCACAGCAAAAATGATGCCAGAAGAGGAGTATTTTCTTCAAAGCAGACATGAGAAAAAGTACTATCAGGTAGCAAGTCATTCCTATTTTTAAACAAATCTGCCTGTTTGTGCTGCACCACACTAGGCAAATCTGACAACATTCACATCTGTTTTCTTTTCCCCCTCCTTTCTCCATCCCTTATCCCTTTTTTTTCCTGCTCTTATATCTTCCAAGTTTGTCCTGCTTTCTTCCATGCTTCTGCTATTGGATATGTGGTCCAGCAAATAAGTTTGTTTTTTAACAGGAGGTGCTTGGGTTGGAGCTCTTGCACTACAAATAGGCTTTTGTGGTGCCTTGGAGAGCCACAGAGCTTCTGACTAATGGCAGGAGGGGCTGGGCATCCTGGTGGGCACGCTGAATACGCCCCCGGTATCCCTGGAAAGCAGATCATTATACTTGGGCCAAGGAATTTCTGTTTGTTTAGTAAAACGAAACAAACATTGCCTAAGAGCAAACACGCTCTCTTTACAAAAGCATTTGTATTTGTGTGTCTCTATTCTTTCAACAGGTAAGTCCCACAGATTCTTCCAACACTGCATCATCCATATTAACAACATTCCTAGCAGGGACGAGAACATTGGGTTGCCCTGAGGTTCAAGGCTCAGACTGTCACCACTTGCCAAGAGCAACTTCAGGCATGCATAAAATACAGATGTGAAACAGCAACATTATTTATCATTATGGACTGAAGTTTACATTTTATTTTCAAAAGAATCCAAATACCCATTTCTAGCTCATTTTTCCAACAGCTCGCCCAACAAGCATAAGCCTTATTGACCATCAGCAAGAGCTCTTCTCTAGTGGCTGTCTGTAACCAACCATCAGACTAAGGCCCCCCTGGACCCTGAGGTATGATGCTGCTTACATGATTGCAGCTGCAGAGCTCTGGGATTCATGAGAAGTCACAGAGACTAAGACCCCTCAAGGATGGGACATTCAGACAGAACATTCCCAATTAGATAAATCAAGCCAAGAACTCCAGGAGAAAGCAGAGTTGTAGAGTGCAGGGATATAAAGACAAACTATGTGTTGCACAGCTGTAGGAAAATGTCACCGGGGCAAGTTACTCTGCAGCCACCTCCTGCAGGGTTTCTTCCTTCAAAAGAAGGAGCCTTCCTGCTTCTTGCCATAAGCAGAAGTAGGAGGACACAAGAGTAGCAAGGGCCCTGCTCCAGGAGCACCTGTACCAGTGGAGCTTAGTTAATGCCCCTTCACCAGAGACCAGTCATTGCCCCTGCCACCATAGGAGTATTTGGGGACTGACCCCGCACCTTTGCAGATGCTTCTTAGAAGATCACAACCACATTATGCATCTTGGAGAAGCACAAGAGCACTAGTAAGAAAACAAGCCTGACAACAGGTGCCTGCAGCCCACCAGCAGCATAACAAGCATCCCATATCTGCAGGCAACATCATCAGGCTGCTATCAGGATCCTCTGCCTCTTATTTAAAATATCAGATGCCGTCCACAGACACCACAAACTAAAGACTTCACTGCCAAATCCCAAACACCAGCTACCATCAAAAACACCTCTAAGGCAGTACGTCTGTCAGCCTAATAGAGTAGCAGCTAAATAACAAATCAATCTATTTAACGTGCCTCTCACTGATTATAGCAAAGCAAGTTGTTATTTGAGTAACTCATTGCTCTCGTTGGATTACAGCTCAAGGCCTGATCCTACAGTCACTGCATCCTCCAGATCCCCTTTGGCTTCCCCAGCTGGCCCCACAGGCACAATGCCACGTCCAGAAAAAAGTATCAGAATAAAGGTCTGCAAAGGCATGTGGCACAGAGCAACTACTCTACCCCACCTTCGATATTGCTACTCCTGACAGCGAGTGTTTACAGGATCAGACCTTAAATCTGAAGACTTAAAATGACCAGTGTACCTGACAGAGAAGAATTTAAGCACTCTTAACTTCGTGCACATCACAACAGCAGCTTTGTTCTGTTTGGAAAAGAACAGAAGATGATTTAGAGAGCAAGGACAGCACACAACTAGAGCCAAGGAAAAGGCACTCGGGCATTGCCATGTTACAGATACAATATAGCGCTATAAAAATCTCTGCCAAAGCATTGGATTAAACAAGAATAAACTGCAAGAATGACACAACTCATTTCAAAGGATTGAGACAACTCTGAGTCAATCCCATGCTATCACCATTGCTTGCTAAGGAAGATAATCAGTTACTGCGCACATTGATTTTTGGCAAACAAAATAGATTTAAAAAAAGAAAAAGACTCCAATGCTCCAATATATCCTTGACTAGTTATCCAAACAAAATGAACTATGAGCAGAAGCACTTAAAACCAAGTCGGTTGAATTACTCACTCAAATCTAACTGCTAGGCAACTTTATTTGGAAATGGTGGAGCTCGTAGAGCCGTGCAGGGAGGCTGCTCTACAGCCAAGTGCTCTGCAAGAAACCCCACGGAGCAGGACGCTACCCCAAAGCCAAGGGCTCACCTCAGAGCATGGGCTGTCCACACCGGCGAGGAGAGATGTGTTTCGCATCATCCTTTGGGTCTCCATGCTGTTTTCATTAAATCGCTCTGCAGACACAGGGGGAAGGAATGCTTTCCACACAGTGGGGCCCATCTTTGCAAGTTGATGCTCTGTGGAAGGAAGCTGCGTGCATTTTAGGGTGAATCCATGCAGAATGACTTCCACACACCCCTTGGGTGAGTTTGGCTGTCCTCCTGGTTTCCACATGCCAGGCTGGGACTGGAGGTGATGTACCCCACACATGGTGTCCCCAGGCCGGGCTGACAGCAGTATCAGCCACCCCTATGTGAGGGGACAGGGCTACCCCACTCACCTGTCCTCTGGGGGACACCACAGCCACACAGAGCCACAGCAGCTCTCCATGCCAACAGGGATGACCTCCCCACCCAAGCCCTTCAGAGCCCTCCTGCCCTCTTCTCCCAGCGTGCAGTGCTGATACCTCAGGGCTGATACCTCAGCGCTTCCCCTCAGCTGCCCCCAGTCCCTCTTCAGCTCCAGGTAAGGGCAATTACCACTCCCCCTCATTAACCCTCTCCAGACAGACATCCTTTCTCACAAGCAACATTGCCCCTTTGTCCAAAACAGCCAGGAAGGGCTCTTTTTTCCTGCCAGCATTGCAGCCTGAGGGATGCAGCCATTTTGGGGCAAGGTGCCATCACAAACCTCTCACCTCCCCATCCACGCCAGCTCCCCAGGGTCACTGCCCCATTATTTGCCTAATTGACAGACTTTGTCTGTATAAACACAACCACCTCCTCCCACCAGCCTCCAAGAGTGGGAAGAACTCCAAGAGTGCCTCCACCTTCCCAGCAGAGGCAGCCACACATGCTGGGTGCTCCCATGCTGCTTCTGCACTGCCTATTTGACTGTCCATGACTCCACAGGGAAGGCAGAGCTGTGCCCTGTTTTGGACTGGTTGTTTTCCCACTGGCATATAAAGCACCCATGGCCCACACAGGACTCATGGACAAAAAGCTGAAAGGAGAAGAGTCGTTTTGGAAAGCTGATCCTTCAAGGCCCTGGTGATGGCTTACTGCTCAAGTCATCCTCTGACTTCTCCAAAGGCTGTTTTTAGCCCCAGATGCACAGACACACAGCGCCCTGCACTGAGGCATTTCAAGAGATCCAAGAGAAAAGGAGGGGTGGAAGAAAAAAGAAAAACAAGGAGATACAGCAGTCTCCACCCCCCTGCACCATCCCACCATTTTGTGGCCGTGGGGAATAACTTGTGGCCAAATTGAAGCCTGCCTTGCAGGCAGCTGGGGCTCACCTGCGACCAGCTAATTACCTTGCAGGCCATTAGCAAAAAGTCTCCAGGCAGGCGAAGTAATGGAAAAGCTGAAACATTTCAGAGTCATTCCTCTCAGGGAGCAAGTAAGGGTGGGGCTGTGGGGGTTTTTATAACCGTGTGGTTAAAACATCAGTGATGTAAACCCTTTTTCCACAGAGTTTAAACACATACCGTGCTGCTTTCCAAGTTGATGCAAACGAGAGCATTGCAACCTGTCAGCCACGTACCCCAGGGGTGCTGCGATCCTCGGCGGGGAGCAGCCGGGCTGCCAAGTGCACCGCTGCAAAAAAACAGGCATCAGTCAGCTCTCTGTCTTTGCAGCCACTGTAACTCTTCCTATCAGCATGGTTTGGAAATCATATACATGCATGGGAGTGAGGGGTTAAATTGCTGCTGAGGGGCATCAATGGATTCGTCTTCATCAGTGGTTGTGCAAACCAGCAAAGGATGACGTAGGAAGTTCTGAATTTAGTGGGCAAAACGGTAAGACACAAAAAAAGGATTGTGGTTGTATTGGGTGACATGCATGAAACTACTCAGCTTTCCACCATTTAGTCTCAAAATATGTCTGCAGCATAGCCCTACAATACCATCAGCAAACCTGGATCAATGGATCAAAAGAGATTTTCAAAAACTGGACAATCACCTGCTGAAAGATCACTATCAAATAAGCCTGTGAGTAATTACAGTGACTGCGTTATTCAAGGCATCACCGCTACTCAGATTTTCCTGACCGACACCAGAATCTGCACATTGAGAGAGGATCTAGCTAGAGATTGTTCCCACCTTTAAAAAGCAACTGCAGGGATGGCTCAGCTATCAGATTAAGAGGAGCAGCCGTGTCAGCCTGCTTGGCGTCCTTTGACAGAGGCCAAAATGCTTCTCCCAGTACAAGTTGCTCTTCTCGTGCATGGAAAATTACAAAGGTGACTCCCATTTATAAAAGATGATGTACCAGGGCCCCACAAAAATGGACCCATCTGTTGACTCTCCGGCTCCAGCAAGGATACATTTTGAAAAGGCAACAGAAACGAAGGTTTCCAACCGTCTTTCCAGCAACGATATAAGCTTTCAAGGAATGTTGGCAGCAGTCACAGCTATTTATCTGCAGCCTGCAGGGGGCTATTCAAACACGCCAGGTTTTCTGCCAAGGGTAGGGCTTGAGGTTTTCTGCTCCATGGTCATTTGAACCTCAGCATTTCTGTCCACATTCATGCGCTGGGTCCTGGTGTCATTTCCGCTGCCTGCTGGATCACAGGCAGGGATGTGGGAGCAGCAGGCAGCTTGCGGCCACGGGCATCGCTCCACCTGGGCGCATACCCTGCGAGCGTGCACACCTCTGCCTCTCCATCCCCACATACCAGCCTCGTCTCGCCTCGTAGTTTGTGTAAACCCTGTCTAATCCTGAGCAGAGCCCACAAACTGAAGCATGGGGAATAGTCTGAGCAAACAAATAACGTTGCTCCTGTGGAACTGCTATGACTAAAATTTTTCAGCCACTGTCTGCTCAAGTCAAGTAAGTTTCCATTGACTTCAACAACTGCTGGGTCACAATTTGCTTAAGTGTTTCCAGACTTTGGCTCTTCCAGCAAACACCTTGGCCAGCCATTCAACAATAACAGAAATCCATCAAATATTGCAGTATTTGCATAAGCAAAACAGATAAAATTTGACATGAGGTTTGGTTCTTGGTCTTTACCTTTTGGTCAGCTTGGTCTTTATCAATTATCAGTTACTGGGTGGATACATATCCAGAGAGATTTAACAAAGGATTCTAATAGAGATGAGGTAAAGTGATTGCAATATAATATAAGGTTTTAACAGAGCAAAGGGATTTGTGATGGTATGTGTAATGCACACCTAAAACATGTTTATCTTTATCTTACTATACATAATTACCCTAACAGTGGTCTTCTTCCTTGGTGTCAGGCTCACCAGGAGTTTCGTGTTCCAGATTTGAAAAGATGGCTTCCAGGCATCAGATTGAAATTAGGCTCCTTTATTGATTTTAGCTTTAGATTTTAGTCTCAGAAAAAAATTAATTCAAGGTACCCACAGGCTAACATAAGTAAAATAAGTGTTTTATAGCAGAGGAAGTTTTCAAAGCATGACAAATTTCGTTTTGCTTGAGTCTGCAGCTAAAATCAAATCAATTAGAAAGCTGAGGACCATGAAGAAACACATACAACTGGATTAGATCATTGCAACAAACATGAGAAGTGATAGGCACAGCATGGGCTGGGATTTACAGCATTTGCCTACAGCTCAGGAGACCAAAATTAAATTCTTCATCCTGGTACAAACTTCTTGCTTGACTTCGGCTGAGTCATGTAACATCAGTCCCTCAGGCACTCCCTGCCTGGCTCCAGGGCTGCTGGCTATGCTATGGACCTATTCCAGAAAGGAGCAGTTGTGCTCGGTGCCTGCAGTCCCTTGCTTAGGTAGTTTGTGGCTGCCTTTGTCCTGTCTACATTGCCAGGCTGGGTTCCTGTGTGTACAAAAGACATAATAGCACTTTTTGCTTGGGACGTTTCCTAGGGAGGAGTGTTATCAGAGACATGTGAGCTGCTTGGCTTCTGGTTAAAATGCAGGGTTTGCTACAACAGACAGGTAGAAAGAGGTCAAGCTTTCAGACATAAAAGCACCCCATGGAGAAGATTCAGGTTCAAAAAGCAGAGCCAGAGACATGGCATCACTGGAGGGAATCACACAAACCTCCTCTGCTGCCACAGCCTCTTCCAGTCCGCTCCGCTCAGACGTGGGATGGGACACAAGAGTCGCACGACAGCCCTCTCCACCACCCGCTGTCAGTGTGTCCACATCTCTCTGAATGCAAAGCCTCAAGCTAGGGAGTCTTAATAAATGTTCTGCTGGCTCTTCACATAGTGATTTTGTGTGACTCACAATTAACGCCAGTGAAAGTCTTAGTAAGATAGTTAATGGCAGCTGAAGCTATGCAGAGGCTTAAATTTGGTGTGCTCCAAGGTACCAACCTAAACTAGCCACGTGGTGCCCATGGCTACACCAGGGCCAAAGTGCAGAAAGAAGCCACTTGTCCAAGGACATGGATGTGATCTGTCCCAGGGGCTGGAGCTGAACTCCAGCCCAGCTCACCAGACCTGAGTGCCTCCAGCTAAATCAGAGTCAAGTCTTTTTCTTGTATATAAATGTGCTGGGAATCATACTTACTACGCAGGCCTATGCTGATGATAACACAGAGAAGCCAGGTCACACCTTTCTGCTTTTTCTGCTTGTTCCTTGTGTCCAACAGCACTGGCTATATGAGCATTTTTACTTTCTCTGTCAGATCAATTTTCCCTTTGCTAAAAAAGCTTGTATTAAAATTACAAGACTATTTACGGAAGGCTTAGTCACAAATAAGGTGGAGTTTTTTTATTCCCTATGCCAAACAATTTTTTTATTCCCCATGTCAAACAAATCAAGTGAACAGTATCCCCTTAAACTATATGCTTCATGTTAGCTTCATAGTTAGGCAAAAAGTAAATCTATGTGTGCTTTTCAAAGGCTTTGTTTCACAAACAACAAAAAAAAGGAATAGTCATGGGAAAATTACAAACCATTTGGCACTAAGGAAATTATGAATGCAATTTCCTGAGCTCAGTGTGCTGAACGAGCTGCAGTAAATAGCTGTCAGGCAGCTTTCTCTACCAAAAGATTTTAGACATGATACCGGCTCTGAAGGAGATTTGTCTGTGCTGGACATTTACTCTCCTTCCAGTTTAGATGGGATTTTTCAACTGGTTTAGTTCAGCTGGCACAAAGGGAGCATGGGTGTGTTTTCTTTGGTTTAAACCAAGTTTTCTGGTAATCATCTCTTATGCGAAAATGGGAGAGGTCACTTCTTTGCCGAATTCTGCTGAAGAAAAGTGATTTAAAGATGGTTTGAAGTCAAAGCTGAAAGAGACCCAAGAGAAAGATCTCACATATATGCATGGATATAGAGAAGCTGTCTTCCTGCCACTTCCAAACTGAAAGAAATATCTTCAGTAAAAACAGATTGTGATTTTTTTCCCCTCAGCAGCTCAAGCGAGAGTTGGGAACAGAAGAAGGAACTGAACCAACGGCAGGGAAAAATATTTGATATTAAAGACTCTGGATCTGAGGAAGAACGTGAGAGTTATGCAGAGGCTGTTTAGATTTTGATGAACAAGGCTCTCTCAGGAGGCCGACACACTACAGCAAGGGGTGACAGAGCCATCTCCCAAGAGGAAAAGGGCTCTGGGTGCTGTGCATTCACTGCCCACTTCCCTCACGCACACCTGAGTTGGTCAGTGAAAAACGCCGCTAGACCGACTTTTGGGGCTCATCAGTGCCTCGTGTCACCCTTCCCAGAGCTGCTGGCTGGGTTGCAGGTGCTGGGTGGGTGCAGTGGGTGCTGCCGTGATGTGGCACCGCAGCCAGAACCAGCTCTCGCTGCTGAAACGAGTTGGCCGGTGCCCTGGGTGCTGCCAGGCTGGCCCCGCTGCCTCAGAGAAGTGCCCAGCAATGCCCCTGGCTCCCTTCAGAGATGTTTCTGCCCCTTGAGCAACCCTGTGAGTGTCCTTGGCAACTCAGAGCCACAAACATCAAGTGGTAGGAGCCAAGAGGGACTGGCCAAACATGAAACCTGGTAACTGGGCTATAAATATTTACACGCTGCGCCTTGGCTTTACTCATTCTGCTGCATCAGGAGCACGGCCAGCCACAGAAGTCCAGGTATTAACTGTCCCGCTTGTTGTGGTCCAGGACTTTCAGCTGGACCATAATCCCCACCGTCTCAGTGTCCTGGGTCAGATCCACTCCCAGGGAGGCCAACGGATGCTCCTCTTCCCAGCCTGAGGTGCCAACGCATCCTGCTCTGATTTTGGTGTATCAGTGGTGCAGCATTAGATTTGCCCACCACTCCCCAGATCAACGAAGCCTTGTAGCCCAGCCAGCTCTGTGCTGCTGCGAACACAACTGCTCCAATGCCATCTGGGTACAACTGCCTGACCCCCAGCTGGGCTATCCTCCTTAGGGCAATGAAATTCAGTCTTGCGAGCATTGCTGAGGCCCGATGCTGGCTATGGAATCTCAGATTAAATATCTGTAAAGCCAGGATGATCCATTTTTTCCAGGGAATTTTTTACTCAACCCCTACACCCTTGTCACGAGTGCCATCAGTCTATTATCAGCTCTGTCATCGGAGCACAGACAGATTCCAGCTGAAGCAACAAGTCGCTGATGGGAGCTGAGTTTAGGCGTGTAACTGTGCCAAACAGCGCTGGCTTCTCTTTAGCAGGACAATAGCATTCAGCCCTTTAAGGCATCTGAACCAGAGCTAAAGCATTTTATCGACAGCAAATATCTCAGCAACGAAGCTCCAGCTGGTGAACTAGCCCATGCAGAGCAGAAACGAAGTCACGAGGGAAATTCATTTGCCTTTTGTAACAATTTGGGCATTCTCATGTAAGCAGTGGACACAGCTCTGAAGTCCTAGGGTGGAAAACATAACCCGGACATACCTTGTGCATTTGCAGTGTTGTATCACTTGACCTGCCTCATCAGAGGAATCCTTGATTTTGCACCTTGAAAAATGGACACCAATGCAGATAGTGACCTCAGACCACTCAACCAGACATAGTTTAGCTAAATAGCTTTAGGGTGTTTGCATCTATTCCAAAGCTAAAAAATATGGCAGAGTATCTGGTGAAGGGAAGAAGTTTGTATTAAATCTGGCCCTTCTGTCACTGAGATCCAGAGGCATTTCCAATTCTCTCTTATTACGGATTTCAAAAGCTTCAGAGGCTGGGAGAATTCACACCACAGATCCAAAAGCACCAGTGATTAATATTAACTGCCTGCAAAAAGGGAAAAGCAAGCAATGCTGCATCTGTTGTTCCCCTTTCTCTTGTACCTCTGGGAGTTTTAGGAGTGAGCCATATCACAGAAGAGCAGATTTAGCCTTCCATCATCAAAGGGTGCAGAGGAGATGCTTCAAGGCACTGCAGAGAATGAGGATGCTGTGGGAGACGTAGTGCCCTTAGCTGTCTTTAGGGTTATGCCCATGGAGCTGCTAAGCAGAAAAGGTACATTTTGGTACGGGCCAGTGCCACAGGAGGGGCAAGGGAGAAGCCATAGATGGGATGCAGGTGCAGAACATGCCTACTGTGGTCCCCCTCTAATGTTCTGTGATTAGCCCATCCTAAATCAGGCAAAGGGGCTGCAGCTATCATGGGGCAGAGGAGGAGGTCTGCGGGTTGCAGGACATTTACTGCTACCAACACTGAATGGGACAATAGCTCCTCTTGCTGCATTTGGAGAATGAACAGAGCAGGAGCTAGGCATGGGCTGTGGACACCAGGCCACAGAAACAGGGAGGAGGAGGAGGAGGGGGAAGATGTCCCTGGCAGAAGGATCGGGAAGAATTCAGGATACAGAAGCCCCTTACAAACAAAAAGGGCTCAGGGGTAGCTGCCAGGTACCTGCAGCTCTTGGCTGTAGTTTAGCATTGCTTATAGGAGGAGGAAGAGCAAGGGAAAATATTTCTGCTGCTGTCTCAGCCTAGGCATATTTACATTGCGAAATGCTTTGATGCTTGGCTGGTCGATATTTTCCTATTCACAAAGCATCTTTTGCACCGTGGTGCCTTCCCAGCTCAGCATAGTGCCCATGTGGGTATGCTAGAATAACAAACCTTGCTGCTGCAGATGGAAGGCTGACATGCTGCATAAAGCTGACAGCTTCAATTTATACACTTTTTATCTTTGTCCGCATTCCTGGGAGCTTACGCATACAGGAAAGGGAGCAATGTTCACACATATCCTTAAAAGTAGCTATGACCACACTATTCTGCGAAACACACAGGGTTAGGAGATTGCAACCATATATGGACTCATTAGGGCTGCAGCATCACTGGCACCCCTCGGAGGAGGACAGCTAGTGGAATTTCCTATGAAAGGCCAATTAACAAAGATCAAATCCTTTTGTATATACGCATGTCTAAATATTGGACAACAAATTCAAGGCTCTGCTACCCCAGAGTCCTGAACTTTATAGAGTCTCCTGCAGTCATTAAGGGATCTTGTAGCCTCTGACCCAGGCTCTAAGTGCCCAGCATGGACTGTAAGGACAGGAGTAAGGAAAAGCACCGAGATGGCCTGTGTGAGGGCTGCATGTCCCAAAGTAACACGCTCCAGAGCCCCTGGTTCCTAAACTCCATTCTGAGAACAGACCTTTGCGCACTTTTGGTATCATCCTGCAATGCCAAGCAGTGACAGGCTTAAATTCTGCTTTCCCCAGCTTTGGGCTCTCCAGTCACAGCCTCACCCCTGACATCTCACCTCTGCAGCAGCCAACCCACCAAGACTTTGCCTTGCTTGTTATCAGGCCTGTTCCAGGGTCAGGAGCCTTCAGGGGCATCAGACCCACTGCATTGCTGTGCTGCTCTCCCTTAAGCCAAATTATAATGGTAGAGAGATCAGAGTACCAGCAGCCAGGCTGTCCCCAGTGCTGTTCCTGCCAGCAAGGTGCAAAGCAGCTTCTGATGTTAACATGGTTGAAGGCACCAGGCGCGTTGTAAATGCCTTTATATTAAGTGACACCCACATCGCTCCCAGCTCAGCAGAGAGCAGAGGAGATGGAAAGCAGCGGGCACATGCAGTGTTTGCACATTTGCACAACGCAGGCGGCGTTGCTACATTTGCACTGGACACAGAGAGTACACAAATACTCCCATGGCCTCTGGGTTCTCTCATCGGCTTGGCATAACATTTTGTTATGATTGTCAGCAAGGACACCATTTCTTCATTTCCCTTCTACTTGCCAATCAGACACATGTGGCCGAAAGATTTTTTGCAATTTAGTGTTATAAGAATACATTTGGGCCCACTAGCATCCGAGAGGCACTTCCACCCCCACCTCCTCTCCTCATCTTGCCAAGATATTTCCTCCAGAATGCTCCCCGCATCTGGTGACAAACACTGTTTTGGGGCTGTGACGAGCAGGAGCCAAGCAGAGAGAAAAGTCCTCTTGCAACAGTGCAAACAGCCATCATGACCACAAATTGGCTGCAGATGACAGCAACTTTGAGTGCTAGGGATGGCTTAAAGCCCAGGTGATGTCCTACCTGTGAGAGCTGGGGAGCCTGGAAGGAGAAGCACCACGGAGGAAGGTGCCCTTGCAGGCTCAGTGCTGTGCGTGGAGTTTGAACCAGCTCTGATACTTGTCAGCAGCTCCAGCAAGGGCTGCATCTCATCTCTGAGCAGCTAAAACTGATCCTGCAACCAGCTTGTGACCACTAGCATTAAACTCCTGATTCTAAAAGCCTAAGAGGAGGAAAAAAAAAGTCAAGAAGCAGCTGGCCTTAAAGAGGAAAGCAAGATGCAGGGTAGTTGTACTACTACAACTGAGCACAAGGTTACCTCAACTGCCTCCAGAATCCTGGGCGTTGATGCCTACCCACAGGTACCCCGCTGAGACAGCTAGATCTATGCTGTGTTAGCAAATTCCTCCCTTTCTTCAGTGCAAAGGCAGCAACGAGGCCACCACCAAGCCAAGCACCTCCTTTGAGAAGGTGATGGCTTCTGCAAAGGGGCTCAGGGTGTAAGAGCCATCGGTGTTGCAATGGGGCCTCTTCTCCTTTCTGCAGATAAAGACTCGAGCTGGATGGCTTATAAGGCATGGCAAACATGGCAGGGGATGGAGAGGGTCTCCTGAGCAGGGGTGGGCTGGCAGCCTCTGCACTGCCTGGACCTGCAGGGACAGGGCGGTGATGGACAACTACTGTCCTTTCCAATATTGCCATCTAGAGGACCCAGCAAAGACAAGAGCTCCTTGCAGGCCACAATGAGATAAAGAAGAATCAAAAGCTTGCTTCTTTTTAATTTTACCTCACATAAATGCTTCCCCAGCATGACATGGAGATGGAGAGCCAAGTGCGCAGGACTGTCTGTGCCTTGGGCATGAGAATACAGGATTGCTCTAAAAACAGCCCTGTGATTTTTTTGAGGCTGTAGATACCCAGCATTGGCCCATTTCCCAGCGCTTTACTGATCCCCACATGAACATGGCCACGTGGTACGATAGCTGACTGAAAGCTGTCCCTCACCAGCTCACATTGAACTGAACTAATAAAATGGGGACTATTCAGCAAGTGGCAGCTCTATGCACCTACCTGTGGTGTAAGTCCCCCTCCACAGACCATGCAGGGATCTGCCTCGTCCCTTCTTCCAGCGCCTCTGAACAGCACCTATCCAAAATCTTTTTGCATGGCTGAAACAACATGCCAGTTCGCAGCACAGCAAGCCTGTCCCAGAGGATGCCTGCCTGCATCCACATGCATTGGGGAGGGTGGATGCACACCAGCTGGTCCTGGCTACGTTTTGGGCACTGGAGATAGCCCTCACCAATGGTGAGCCCAAGGGCCTGAATCATACCATATTTCAACAAAACAATTCATTTGTAAGCAGTGTACTGCACTTCTTTTGAGGGCTTGCGACAGTAAAGAGCTGCCAAAAGGCATTTGTTCAATTGCTAAACTACGTCTTTGTTTGTTTTAGTTACGTGCCCGAGTATGACCCAAGCCTGGGCTGGATGGCATGTGTACAGTGGGATTAGTGGTGTTTATTCTGATTGTCAGGATTTTGAGGTGCAAGAGCGCATGGTGGAATTAGCATCATTTCATAGTAAGAAAATAAAGACTGTTGTCTCCTGGCCCGCTCCTGTACTCACACAGTACTTTTGTGAGCTGTGGTCAATACTTTGGCAAAGCCCAGCGTGACAGCTCAGGCCTCGCCACCCCACACGAGGACCGCAGTCCCTTCGGAAAGCAGAACAGACATCCCCTCAACTGGCCGCTGCTATGGATGGGAGACAAGAGTGTTTAACTAGGTTTCAGGGGCTATCCTCCCGCAGCGATACAGAGCTACGAAGAATGTACTTTTAATACTGTTCAAAAGGTGAAGGTTGTCCTTTATGAATCAAAACTCTCAAAACCAGATTCCTGAAGTTTCCGAGATGCCCTCTCTATTGAAGGATTGTAAAGCATTTGAACAACAAACCTCTTCAGCTGCTCCGACAGCACATAGCACCAAAAAAATGGTACAGACCAGAGACAGAGGGCAGAATCGCTTCCAAAGGACGGCAGAGCAGCTGCCACAAGCCCAACTGCAAATTCAACAAAAACACAGGACATAAAAGCCCAGGAAAGCTCAGGAGCCTCAATTTTGCAAACACCCCATAGTGATGCCTCTTGCACAGGTCCACCCACCGCCCCAGGACCCGTGTGAGTGAGCAGCACTACCCCAGCTGGGTTTTGCTATTCATGGAGGAGCCCGGGAGCTGCAGCGGCTTTTAGCAGACATCAGTGTCTCTCCGCTCCCCAGTGCCTGTTCCTGCAAGGGAGGATGGCCCCTCCAGCCCACGGGGTTCAGCATCTGCATCCATGGCTGCTGCCTTACCCGTTGGCCAAAGGCCGTGAACAAACTAGTCTGAGAAGGTCAAGTGGCACGTCGTCACTTTGCTACAGATTTATTTCCGTGTGAATTAATGAAACGGTACACACAATTCCAGGAAAAAAAAAAAAAAAAAATCTTTTATAGGCCCGTAATCCTTCTTTCACAGTACAACGCAACAGTAAAGGATTTAGTCAGTGTAAACAGAAGGTCCAATAGTGATCATCAGCTATCACAGATCAGCTGCACAAACACCACAGCTACGGAGTTAATGTCATTACCACACAAATCGACAGTACTAGTACAAATCGTAACTTTACCTACAATGCTTTTTCATGTGCAAAACCCATGAAAATTCAATTTACAGAAGAAGGGCACCTTCTCTAAACCTTTGTGGGAGCTGTAAACTGCCTCCTCGGGGCTATCTTATCTATTTGGCAAAAGGTCTCAGGGCCCAATTCTCCAAGGTACCCTTACCTTCATCTGCAGCACGCAAGCCATCAGGGCTCTGCGTCTGAAAACCAGGCACTCATGTATTCTCTGTTGCAGCAGGACAAAGAAAATAATCAGCTGAGGATGAATCTGAGTCATTTATTAAATCACTCCTGAATTTCAGCTTAGATTCATTCATTCACCAAGACTATTCAAAACAGTCCTGGTTATATTATGTATGGATCATACGCGTTCACAGGTAACCCATAAAATAATCATTTGTTAACTTTTTTTTTCTTTAATGTACTAACTGAACTGTCACTGTCGTCAAAAGCTGATGCTTACAGTAATGTGTTGGCAAGCTTAAAGAGAGTGGATAAATTACTGAAGTCAAAGGGTCAGAGAAAGAGGAATGCTACCAAGGCTATGGTAAAACACTACTCTGTGGCCATTTCGCAGCGCTCAGCTGCAAATTTGCACCTCAGCTGCGGATTGCCTGGGAAGGAGCCCTGCACTGCACCGGTGCATGGGGCCTGGTGATGGGACCATGGGCTTTCAGGGGAGCAGAACTGTTCTGCACCTCCAGCTGCACCAGTGCCAGCTTTGTAAACTGAATTCATAGTCAGATTATACAGGAAAAAACAAGAGGTAGTTGTTTATCATACCTCTTCAAAAAGGCAAAACCAACAAAAAACAGGATGTAGAAGTAATGCAGTAAACCTAAAGTCAACGGGTATCTACTTTTTTTTTTCCTTTTTTTTTTTTTTAAACACATGAAGTTAAGTTACAGACATCATATAAAATGCACACTTTATGGAATTCCTGCATAGCAGGAAACAAAGAGGCTAGCGCTAATCCAACAGCTACGTTAACAGCGAGACTGCCATTTACCGGTGCAAGGAAGATGCCCTATCTAAATACAAACAGAGCCCTACCCCCCTTCTAGGGGGGTCCTGTGGCAACACTTATACATTTTGTTCAGAAGGAAAAAGTACACATTTTCTTGGGGATAAACTGCCAAAATAATTAGTTTCACATCCATAAATTTAAGGCAATGTTACTTAGACCTGAGAAAATGAAAAAAAGAAAAAGTTTAAATTTATTTTCTCAACTATACACATACACTCAAAATGTCAGTATTTCCTGTCTCCTCCAACTCTCAGGTGGTGCTGGGGAAAACAGACATGGGGAAGCTGCTCTGAGGTCTCAGGGTCAGATCCTGACAGATGCAGAGTTTGTTCCAAGGAAAACTAATGGGAGCTGTGAGCGCTCAGACTCATCCGGCTCTTTTTCATATACTCTCTTTTTAAACACCTCTGTTTAAGCCCTCTGGAGAGGGTTAACTCCAGAACGGGAGTGCACCGGTAACCCTGAAAGGTTTGTATAGCAAAACTGCAGCTAAAATAGACAATAAAATTACATACAGTAAATTTCTGTGATTCTCCCTTTTCAGGAGAAAAAGAAGGATGTCAGGGTTAACAATTTCACTGCACCTCTAGCCATTCCCATAACTACAGAGTAAATCCTTTAACACTAGTGTGAAATTGTAAATTGTTCTGTGCTCTTCCTTGGAAAATAAAAAATAAAATTTAAAAAAAAAAATCAACTCGCAAACATTTCTCATTAAATGGTAAGAGACATGAGAGAGATCGGGTGGGGATTACAGACACACAGCATGCTAAGGAGTTGTTAAACAAAGTGCAATGATTTTTTACTATACAGGAGGACGGACGGACAACTCCCCTTCAGTACCATCCAGATGCTCAATACCTCTGGAGAGGTCCGGAGATACCGTGTCAATCTGTAGCTGTAAAGCTTGTGTTCGAGGCTGGCCGGACTCCACGGCCCCACGTGCAACTGCGGTAGCTCTGCACATCTCAGCTACATCCGTGACTGCAGGAGAAGGGATTCACTCGCACAAAGACATGGTCACTTCCCAAACATGAAATTTAGTTGCCAATTGAGGATTTGACGGCTGGTTCTAGAAAGCTGCTTGAGCCACAACAAAGATGGATTCAGCCCTAAAATCTGTGCACACCTGGTATAGTTTCTGTGGGATCACCTCCTTCTCCTAAACATGACTACAGACACAAACCATCCTGCTCCCATCCGAGCAGCCAGACACGCGCAGTCCTTGCTATCAGCTTTGGCCAGTGCCTGCCATTAGTCCACTATAGCAGGGCTTGGGCAGAGGGGCATTAAAAAGCAGAAAGTCTCCAGGTCCCAGCTTAGGTTCCCACAAAGCGAACAAGTTAATCACCGGCCACTGCCCGGCAAAAGGATCTGTGGGCAGATTTTTCACTGATATTTCAAATGTGACTATCCAAAGATCGGAGACAAAAAAAACCCCAATCCTCATCTGAATAGAAAGCGATTTCCACTGCTCGCCAGCGCCTCCCTACCCTCCTCTCGCAGGCTCAAAGGATGAACAAGGAATTGGCTCCTTTACTTACCCCGCTGGGAACTAAACCCTTTGTCAAATCACAGATTAAAGCAGCTCACTGTGTGCAAAAGACTCTTACGCTAAAACAGTTCCACCCTACACAGTGCAGTCAACACAGTTTTTAACTTAAATTTGCAGCCTGTTCTTTACAAGTGCTTGGCAGAGAATATTTATATTCTTCTGACACCATATAAATAATATTTATACAGCTTAGACATTTTGAGACATGCATTAGACTTTAGGTAGTACATATTTCTTGATCATATATGCAAATATTACTGTCAATTAAACCGAGCAACCTTATGCTGGACCATGTCTTGCGTTATCCAGGACGTTTGATGGCGGCTCTGAATCGTCCATGGGAAGGACCAGGCGCGTTCCCCGGATTACGAGTTCATGGTCCCCAAAAGCAAGCTCCCGATCGAGTGCGTCTTCAGAGCTGTTTCCCACAAACCGCCGCGACGTGCCGCTGGATGCGACAGAGTCGGTGTTGACAGTGGAATCCCCATAGGTCAGACTGATGTCCCCGTCGTTCAAAATGAGGTCAGAGTCATCGTCCTTCAGCTGCTCTTGATTCTGGGCAACAAACAGGAGGAAAGTGCTGTTTAACTCTTCCTGAATAGCTATGTTTGAAATCGCACGATGGCGGTGAATGAGCAGATAGAGGCACCGAATCACAGACTCTCCTGCACTGTGACCATAACCAGATGTGCCACACACACATCTCCGAGCCCAGGAGACTCACACAACACACTAACTTCTCTGCAGACTGCCTAAAAGAGCTCTCAGCTCTTTTTTCTGATGCCACAGCCAGATACATGGGGAATGCAGTTTTGAGTGGCTTTGACTGGACTGAAATACCCATGACCACAGGAATCACATTGCTGACCCATCAGGGCCATCTCTGTTTTGTGCAGGGAACTTGATGCTGATACTTTGCAGGCAGGGCAAGAAAAGAGCTCTCCTGCCACAGAGAGCTGCTGCTGCAAGGGTCTCCTGGGCACGGCAATGCCCTGAGTGCTGCGGCCCTGCCAGAGAGCCATGCTGGCACCAGACACCTGCAGAGCCATGGGAGGCCAAACCTGACCAGCAAACCCAGCTCCTCGAAGAGCACGGATGCACACAGGCTCTGCAGCGATGGCAGAAGAGGTCATTGCCTACGGGCTCTCCAAAGCTGCTGGTCACCACCCTGCTCCTCCGGGCTGCTCAAACAAGGGCTCTTCACCATTTCAGGAGAAAATCAGCCCTGGTTCAGATGCTGGCAGCCTTTTCAGTTGTGAGTGATGCAGCTGAAGGGGCTGCAGGAACGGCTCGGCTGCAAGGCTGGAAGAAAGCAAATGATGGGGAAATTGTGTGTCCTCCCAGCTGGGCCTGGGGAAGGACACCCATGACAGCTTCCCTATGACAGCTTCCTTGAGCCAGTCACTGAGGAACCACCATGAATACACCACGAGTCCCTTCATGACCAGTCAGCTGGAAAAGCAAAATGCTCACAGGAATTAGCTCATCCGTCAGCCCCAGTATCTGACCTCCCCCCAGGCTCCCAGCTCAATGCTGCAGAGCAGCATCCAAAAGCTAGGCAGAAACGTAAACACGTCAAACTCCACGGACACCAATGGACTCACTTCGTACGCCTGAGGACTCGTCAGGCACCGGGCAATAGGCCCACAGCACCCCGGGAGCGTGGTCGTCAGAGGAGGACCGCTGTGCGTCAGCAGAGGCTTTAGATAGCTACAGAGAGGGTTAAGGAAGAAAGAGGAATAGGGTTGTGTTGGTGGGGACTTGGTGTCTCAAGGAAATCACAGGAAGGAAATAAACACAGGTCCCTGGAAGCACAAAAATTATAGGGATGAGCAATGTGAGTGCAACCAAACACAGCAAGACATGAGCAGACCAGGACACAGTCCCAGTAAGAAAAGGCTCAGCAGCATCACTTGTCCCATCAGTCTGTGCCTCTCAGCCTGGCAAATCGCTCCTCCACTAATTCATGGCAAGCATTTGCAAGGGAGGAGGGGCACAGATCTAGCAAGAGGGCTACAAACGAGAAGACCCCCTGCCCTTCCTGCCCGCCTGCCACAGGGATCAAGGACCCCCTGGGCTTCCGGCCTTGGAGAGCCCAGCTTTGAACTGAGCTACTGCTGCATTCCCAGTTAACAGTAGGTGGAAATGGTCATTTCTCGCAGCCACAGACATGAGGAGGTGCAGATCAAAAATCAGCAGTGTGACGGGAAAGCAAACGCTGGCTCCTCTGCTAAGCGGGAAGAGAATAACGCTCCAAGTCAACAGAGTTGCTCAGGCAGACAGGATTTGGCACGGCATGCACTGACTGCCATTGAAGGATACTTGTGATCGAAGTTGTACCACATGCGGAAGAGCCAGGCGCTTTCTGCCTTCGTACTCCTCCTCTCGCTCTCTGGGACGCCCTGCGGGAGAGCAAAGCATTAAGCAGCAGCAGGCAACGTGCCACAGCCTGGATCAGGGCCAGGAGCCCCCACAGGGCACGGGGTTATCCCCAGGGGGACGTAAGAAAACACACACCTTCCCACTGCCTCTTCAGAAGAAACCTTTGTGTTGCAGCGAGTATAAGGACATTCACACCGTGACAGGCCGAAGGTGCTTCCAGCACTGCATTTAGCAGTGTACAACAGCCTTAGGGAGGTGGTATCAAAGCACAGAGTGACCATTTTTCTGCTAGAGCCTTCCAGTTTTTGGCCTCAAGGTTTAAAGTGCCTTGGAGCCAGCAGCTGCATCCAGACATCACATTTAATAGTGACTGACAGGTCCAACCTCCATCAAATCTCTCCTGAGATTTTTGTATGCAAATAATCGCATGTTATGGAGACTCCTGGCTTCCTTTTAGTCCAAGAAAAAATATAAAACTGTTTGGAGGGGACTATGAATACAATTACATATTTCACAGAAATTTGGCATTCAGATTTATGGCTCTGGGCTGCCTTTAGCATTTGACGCTTTCTCTCCAGGAGGTGAACAGCCCAATAAATGGCTCTGAATAAAATGAACCTCCAAGGTGCAGAACCCACACTGAAATCAAGTAGAGCCACAGCCACAGCACAACCAGGCTGCAGATGCACGAGCGAGACAGCTCAGGGCTACCAGGCAGGAAAACTCCCAACACCGCAGGGCTCCACCATTTTTCTCAGTGCAGTCAGTGGTTCCCAGGCTGCCACAACTGCCCACAGGAAACATGGGGGCAAAAGAGAGGTTGAGGGTACTCACGAGTAAAAGTGGGACAGAAAATGCTACATAAAATGAGTCAGTAAATGGCGTTTCTGTACTGCCCTGGATGCTGGGATGAGGCAGACAGCCTCCATGTCATGCACATTTTGCTATTTATTTCACACCCAGCAAGGGAGAGAATGAATCTATTGCAGCAGTAATGTGGACTGACTAAACAGTCCAGCATTACTTCTATGCCCTTCTTTCCAACTCAATAAAAGCAAGCCTCATTATAACCACAGAGAGCACAGAAAAGCCACGACTCCCACTGACTGCAAACTCTTTCACCAGAGGAGCTAAAAACCCTCCTACAGCTGGAAGGGAGTGGAGCACAGACGAGCATTCACAGGGTCTCCAACGTAACCCCTGCACCAAGGAGCACAGCACAAATTCCTCTACAGAGGCTGCCCAGCGGCACCACACTCACCACATTCTCCTGATCCGCGTCCACACCGACTCTGCGGAGGAGAAAACGAGCACAGGGTTAGGGCAAGCAATGCCAAGTGGGTAGGCACCGTGGTTCAGGGGGAAGGACGTGCTCTTCCTCTTGTGTCTTAAAACCGAGCACCTTAACGTAAGAGCGGGATGAGGGAGAGGACGTGCTGCGCCAGGAGAGCCCCACTCACACCGCACTCACCGGATATTCAGGCAGGACAGCATGGCCGTGGTGCCCCCGCCGAAAACCCACACCGTAAAGAAGACGATGAGGAGCGTCGTGCTGAACATCATCTGCCGGGCGTAGGTGGCCGTGTCACGGATGGCCAAGGCGAATGCCATGGCTCCTCGCAGCCCTGCCGGGGAAGGGACAGTGGAGGAGCTGTGTTAGCCCATGGCACAGGCAGCCACCCCCACTGCAGGCTTCCCCACCCGGGATTTACATCATGCTGCCCCACGTGCGGTCCTGTCCCTCTGAGGAGGAGACCACAGTGCTTTAACAGTGACGATTTCACAGCATACGCTGTGAAAGCTGGGGTTATCACCAGTCTTTCCCAGTCCAGAAAGGCAAACCCTCCTCCTGCCCCACACCATGCACTCAAGCACAGGGCAGGAGGAGCTCACTCCTACATCTCAAAACCAAGGCATTCACACCACCGAGCCTAAGGGAGCCCTTTCCTGCCCAGCCTCTTCTCCAGCCATTGCCCGAAAGAGATTTAGAGTTGAATAAGGAATATTTCCAGGCACTCGGGGGCAAGGAAGTGCAGATGGGCCACATAGTCGGAGGCAAGGATGCGATAACGTACCAGCAAACATCATCATATGCTGTAAATTTGTTCCGATCTTATTTCTTCTCCCCAAATTCAGTAAAAATGACAGTGGGTAAATATTGGCAGCTCTTCCTAGGAAGATAGCAAGCTGTATTTGCACACGTTAAGGAAATTGCTCTTCCTATGTCTCCCATCGCATCCCACCTCTGCACACAGAGCCAATTTCTACTACCTGACGGAAACACTGGGGAGCCTCAGAAACGCCAGTCCTCTGGATGCAAAGATAATAACCCAGCTCTGAGTGCTACAGCAGTGTGGAAAGAGCATGCTACTGCCTCACCGAAGCAAAATACACATTGCAATTCAGGAATATCATACAGAGACAAGCACAAATAAACAAGGGAAATGATGAGAGGGCAGGTTAGACAAGTGAGAGGAGAGAAAAACCACCATTTCCCACTGTATGCTCTCCCCTGCCGGGTCCATTTTCCACCCCAAGAATTACTTGTCCTCTGCGAAGCTCAAGTTATCACAGCTACCACAGCTACCCCTCTGATATTCCCCGGCACGCCACACTTCACAGCTGGGTTTGAAGCTTTAAGCCAAGTCCCGTTCCCAAAGATTATTCAGCAAAATGAAAGCAGCAGCAGTTGAGAAGGAAAAAAAAACCCTAATACTCTTTCTGTTTTCATAGCCTGTGAGATACAAGAATCACCAGCCCCTTCATATTGCTTTTTATCTTTGAAGCTGTGTCTTTTAATACAGCACCCAGATGGCAAAAATAATCCTGGAGCCCGTATTCAGCGCAGCCTTGAATAATATGGAAAATGCTTCCAGCTTTTATGTTCTTTCCTGAACATCATGAATTTGCATAAGAGACGTATTTCATGATCTCTCTCATGAATGAGCTATTTCATCAGCGAGTTAGCCAGTTCCTACTGAAGAGGCACAGCACGAAATTTCAATCTAACCACCCAAATGGCATTTCCCTGCTCTTTGCTCCCTTTACCCCACTGCAGCCCTGAAAAAGCTCATCAGGGAAATTCAGCAGATCCCACCGCAAACCCATGCGTCTGCACTGGCAAAGATAACAACATTTTATTTATTGGTATAAACCTGCTTCATTGCAAAGGGTGAAAATAATTCCGCACATCTGAACTGGCTTCCCTGTGAGATTAAAAAAATTCCTTCAAAATCCTTGTTTTTCTGAGACATACCAGGGCCAATAGTTTGTTTCTGTTAGCATCAGCCTGCAGAAGGGGAAATCCTTTCTCATGACATCATTCAGAGGCATCTACTGTAGCTTTATCTGTGCTATTTGACAGAAAAAAAGGCTTTTTTCAGGGTCAACCAAATAGAATAGCAGAGAAAAGAGGAAATAAATGGCTATACCAGGCAGTCTCCATTTGCAAAGCCACTCCTGGTGCCACGCTGCCACGTGACGAAGCCTGGTGCTTCAGCACCACGTTCACATCGAACGCCGAGTCCCTGCAGCAGCTGATGTGAATGCCCATGAAAGGAGACAAGACAGGGGGAAGAAAAAAAAAAAACAGAAAAGCTGGGAAAATAATCTCCATCTTCTTAAAATAACCGGCAAAGGCACCACTACACAGGAGAAATCCCCTTTTAAAAATAAAGCTAGACTGACTGAGAAAAAAAACCCCACACATTTGAATGAAAAACACAAATTGAGGCACCTCACCCTTTCTTTTTTGGTCTTATAAAATGGGCTCCAAAGGATACGAAAGCCCCCACCACGAAGGTAGGGTTAAAGACATGGTTCTGGAAGGTGAACAGTGCAAGTCCCATGTAGGAGAAGATGAAGTTTTCTGCCAAGAAATTCAGAAGCTCAAACAACTGAAAGAGAAAAAAATTAAAAGCAAGTTAGACATGACATAGGTTTAACAAGAAAAACATGTTAGCCCATCCATCACACAATAAACACTTCTGCAGAAGCAACCCTAGTAAAATCCATCTGTAAAAAGACAGATGCACCTAATTCTGGCTAGAGGGAAGGAAAAATACTGAGCTTGAAATTCAGAGAGGCTGAAGGAGGCTGAGGAGCTCTCACCTGCTTAGTTCTGTGTTGGGACTCTGTAGATAAGTTGTTATAGGTATAATGGGCCTGCGTGATCCCGCAGAATAGTACGGCCACCACACCTGGGGAGCAGAACATCACATTAGACTCCCAGTCACAAAGAGAGAGCTGAGCTGCACCCCAATAGTGTAGGGGACTTAATGCAATAACCCCAGAACCCAGAATAATTAAACTTCTGAAAGCAGAGGGAGAGCTCCGGCTGCAATCGATACCAGGAGAAGCAAAACTCAACAGGCCCATCATCCCTCCGGATCTCCGTCCCAGACGCAGGGCTGGGCTGGAGCTTGCCTGTAAAGCCACACGCTTCAGCCAGCAGGAACGTGCTCCAGGACATCAAGAAAAACAAGCCAGTCTCCAGCAACGGGAACTCCCGAAGTTTGGTGAACTTGGTGACGTTGCAGATGGTTAAGGACCACTTGGAGAGAAACTGTAGGCTAAGAGCATATCAAATCCAGTTGTGTATCACAGCAACGCTACACAGCCCGCCCCTAAAAAGGCTATGGCACTGCTTTTCATTAATTTAGGCAAAAAATCATCAAACGCTGCATCTGGGTGAGATGCAGCGCAGCAAAAAAAAGAAGCTGTTATGCAAACACTTGGGAAAAAAAACAACAAAAAGGATATTAAAGCTGTCACAACTCCAGTAGCTGCTCCCATTGCAAAAGATCCACTGAATATACCCAGGAAGATCCCAATGGACTTGAACATCGCTGTGACATCAAACGTGTGGCTGTTGTCGCCTGCCGGCTGGTACGCAACAATTGAACTGAAAGAGGGAGGAAAAGCACACACAAGAACAAACCAGTCCTTAGTCTGGAGGGAGAGGCACCTCCACAGTGCTATGTGAGCTCTGCAAAGTGCTACGACTGCTGCAAACACTGAGCCTGAGAAATTAGAGAGACAAAACCTGAGTCCCACACTGGAATCTCCCTGCGTTCACAGCACGCAGCAGCAGCGCGCTTGCCCCGTCCCAGGGATGTTGGGATCCCCTTTGCCAGCTTTCTGCAGCTCATCCACCCCTCCTAGGCAAGGCTCTGCATTTGCTCCTTCCAGATATTAGACAGCATCAGACCAAAGCCCATCTCCTGCATGATCTCCTGCAAATACATTTGCTAGGTGACAGTCGGTCATTTATGATGGTATTTTGGGGATTTGGCAGCAGCTCTTATAAAGTCAGGCACTCTGGGACCACAAAGCATTCAAGTGGGAAGCCTACATTTCTCTGTCAACTCCACAGAGGCAGCTGATATGAATATCCCCTGGAGAACTGAAAGTTATGCTGTTTTACCACATTTAACGTGCACTACATTGATTTTGCACTGCTCCAAGTTCTGAAGTGAAGTATCACAGGGTAGCAAGGCAAACGGAACAGTGCCAGTTCACTACAGCAATGCTATTATCTTCATCCACCAAAACTTCAACAGACCTTTGTGATGAGATGGCAAATAGGTCTGCTGCACTGATCCCATCTCTGAATCTGCTCCCTCCTAACTCCTGAGCCTTGCGTCAGCCATTCCACTGTTTCACTTGGAAAGGCTGAGATACAGGGGTCCCCTATCCATCTCCTAAATCCCATTTTAATATCAACTTCTTACATCGCTTTCTTCGACGTAAACTTACCGAAAACATTAACCTCCTAGTTAGCAATCCCTCAGCTGGCTCTGTTAAAACTCTCGGATGTGAACTTTAAACATTTGCTGTTTAACCTCCCCAGTTATGCTGGAACAGAAAGTTACTGCCTTGCACACACATCCTGCAGCTTTCTCCCCTAACTACACACCAACATTTTTCTGCAACACGAATGACAATCCTCCCCTTTCCAACATGCCACAGGTCACCTCCCTTGCTAAGCTTCCCTGCTTTTAATACATTTCATTTTTCTGCATTGTCTTTTACACTGCAAGCCACAGATCTCTCCCTGTGATTTAATTTCTTTTGTCAATCCCATCCTCTACTTCCCATTCAGCAATGTGCTCTTATTCTGGGGTTTGGGGTTTTGTTTTTTGGTTTTTTTTTTTAAATCCAGACTGGCTTCGTTTCCCCTCCATAACCAACTGTTTGGATGTTGGTTTTGTGTTTTAACCCACTACAGTTTTCCTTCTGGTTTTGCTTTTTGCATCGATAATAAGACATTATTGCCAGCTGCCCTTTGTGTGCTTTATTTCCCCTGTCCCTGCCCATGGGGCTCCCTGTGGCATTTAGCCCCTGTGAAACCTCCCTTTGGTAGAAGCAGGTAGAGATCCTGTGGCTGCATTTACCCCCCTGCTCATGAACCGCAGCCCCAGCACCTCACCGCCCACTGGCTTTCGGTTCTGGGTTCAATTCCTCTTCGTCCTGCAACCAGTTCCCTGCCGCCAAGCCAGGCCAGGCCAGGATAGCACGAGGCAGGAACAGAAAGGCACAGATCCTGCCCCCCAAGCATGGGAATGGACATTTGTCCGGGACTGAAAGCAGGGAGGAGAGGAGCCTCGGGGGGCCCGAGCTCCTGGCAGAAACCATGGAGGAGTCCCAGGCTGGGGCAGCACCAGCCCCCGGCTCCTCATCCTCCCCCGGCGCGGAGACGGTGCCCACAGCGCTCGCTTGCACCATGTACAAGGAGCCGACGGCACTTCTCGGGGCCGGCCGTGGCTGGAGCCCTTCTTTACCCCTTGGGACGAGGCAGCACCCACCACCAGCTGTCACCCCGGCAGCAGCATCCACACAGCCCACCCACCCAGAAACCACCCGATTCCCCATCTTCCCAACTCACCCCTGCATCTCCTAACTGGGGAGCAGGTCTTCTGCTTGTGGGAGCAGAACCGTCGCCATGCGGTTCCCCCACTTATGCCCCTGCTGTGAAAATGGCAAATGCCAAACTAAATTTAAAAAAGGGGAACCATGAAAAGGAGCTCTGGACTGCTCTCAGAGGAGCTCTCCTCCCTGGAGCAAGAGGCCCTCACCTCCACCTTGCACCCAAGCTGTGGTTGTGTTCAGGTGACTCAAGGCTGTCCTTGAGACACTCGCACCAACCGATACCCGCCGTGCTGCCCAGGGCTGCCTTATGCTGCTTATGGTGACTGTGAAGACAAAGACCACAGCAAGCTTTAAAACAGGTACAGCTTAACTGCTGAGAAGCCCTTGAGAAGTCAGAATGCTGCTGGGCCGGTCCGTACAAAAGCCTTGCGGCAAAATAGCTGCTGACTGCAGCTCAGAGCTGCTGTTTTGGTGCAAATTATCTTATTTCGGGGAAGGGGGGGTGGATTGAACTCGGCTTGTGGAAAGAGGAAGGCAGGAAACCAGAGCCACAGCTACGAAGCTGGTGCTGAAACAGTGCAAGAGGCAAACTTGTGCACACTGCAGTCCCCTACGTGTGCGGAGACTCACCACAAATGTCATTACTCTGATGCTGAACCCGTCCACTCCCACCCAGAACCTCCCAGCAGAGGCTGGAAGACTCCATCTCCTCCCCACTCAGGATCACTTCTTAAACATGACCTGGCTGTGCAGCATTTACTCTCACACCAGCAGTGACACATGCAGCATTAAAAGCCAGAGCAAGCAATACAAACAGTTCCAGAAACCTCAACAGAAACGTTCAATTCAGTAAATACAACTCATGCAGGTGGCAATATGCAGCTCACAATATGTTACTTGCTGCCTCCACCTCAGTAAAACCCACGCAACCAGCATGCCAGAGTGACAAGTATTCCAGAAATATTTTCTGCATTAGTCTTAGCTATACGTTAACCTGTCACCATTGCAGATATTATGTATTTCCAAACAAATTCCCATGATGACAACACAGTGAAAATGCAGATAAAATACGTCCTACGTGCAGAGGACATAAAATATTAAAGAATATAAAACATTCTTTAGAAAGCCAGCAAGTTTCCCATGTTTTCAGTCCAGAGCATTAACTCTGGCTGTAAGAAATACCATCTTCTTGATGCACCGAAAGTGGGGAGAAAAAGGAAACAGCTGTTTTACCAACTATTTCCACCTAAACAAACGCAGGTATTTGTGGATGGGAAGGAAGACAGGTAGGAGCAAAGCCATCAGCAAGGGGTTTCAGTGGGATCCTGTGGCTGAAAAGCAGACACGATGCTTTTCCCATTTCAGAGGGACATAAAAACTTCCTTCAGGCTGGGTCAACCGGCCATAAAAGCAAAACAAAACTATCCATCATGCAGGGGGAAGCTGTAAGGACGACCACAATCCTAAGCTGTGGTCTGCAATGAGGATATGCATCAGAAGGTCACCGCAGCTTTTGGGGACACTTAATACAAAACTCTGCTCTTGCAAATACCAGTGCTCCTATTTTACAGGAGCAAGGCCGAGTGGCTCCCCCCAACACCTGACATGTAACATACATAACAATTAAAAATAAAAACAGAACACACTTACGAAGACAGCACTATGGCAACGGCATCATTGAGGACGCTTTCGCCAAAGAGAAGGGCATACAGCTCAACATCAACCTGGAGTTCATGGAATATGGCAAGAACAGTCACTGACAAATAGAAAAATAGAGAGACATTCAAAACCGTGCCGTTATTTTGGTGTAATCAAAGACAAAACACCCCTTTTTAGAAAGCTGCCTTCCTGCACATCTCTGCCACTCTGCTGCGATGGTGCCAGCTGCCCCTCGTGCTCACTCTGATAGTCTTCCTTCTGCCCTTTCAGATTTGGATTTGCTTTATCATTTCCCTCCTCCTCCTTTTACTAAAACACATCCTGGGCATTAGGTCTATTAAGTCTTTTGCTGGCAGACATAAGCAAACTCTGCTCTGAGCTTCCTGAGGGCCTGAGCTCGTGGGCTGGACCACAGTACCACACTGACATTAGCCACCCAGCTTTTGGGATGCCGTTAGCTCAGAGCATCAGGGAGAGCCTTCCTCCACCTGCAGAAGGCCAGGAGGATGCAGGCTTGTCCATGACGATGGCTGTCTTTTCCTTCCATTCCTGATACTCTGAGAGAAATCCTCAGATTCAACACAGGTTAACACACTGGAAGTGCCAGCACAGATGTGTGAACATTTCAGACCTAACTGGAAAAAGCCAGGCATTGGCTCAAACCCCACCTGGGGGTTTCTTGTGATTTATGGCCATGTGGCAGAGATCAGAGTACCCTCAAGCCCTTCCGTGATCCAGCAGCTCCAAGAAGATAATGAAAATCCAAGAAGATTTTCAATGAAAATCCAAGAAGATAATGAAGCCTGGAGAAAAGGAGGCTGAGGGGAGACCTTATCGCTCCCTACAACTACCTGAAAGGAGGTTGTAGAGAGGTGGGGGTCGGTCTCTTCTCCCAGGTAACAAGTGATAGGACGAGAGGAAATGGCCTCAGGTTGTGCCAGGGGAGGTTTAGACTGGATATTGGGAAATTTTACTTCACTGAAAGGGTTATCAAGCATTGGAACCGGCTGCCCAGGGAAGTGGTTGAGTCGCCATCCCTGGAGGTATTTAAAAGACGTTTGGATGAGGTGCTTAGGGACATGGTGTAGTGGTGGTCTTGGTAGTGTTAGGTTTACAGTTGGACTCGATGATCTTAAAGGTCTTTTCCAACCTATACGATTCTGTGATTCTGTGAAAATGCAGCAGGTTTTGCGTATCAGCCTTGCAAAAACATCACAACATCTAAAGCAAGCAAGATGTAACACATGGTGCACCATGCACAGCTCAGGCTGCTGCAGAGGGCTGAGCTAATTCAATCAACTTCTGTGAAAGTCCTTTAAAACAGCATTCAGGGACTCATCTGTGCACACTGAAGGGGTTTAACCCCTTTATGCACAGGGAAATGCTCCATTTTTAAGTGTGAAATCTTGTTCCTATTTCGAAGCCTGAAGAAGGGACACAACGCCAACAGCTCATCTGCAGCATTTCTAAGCATTACTTTTACCTACGGTCCTTGCCTGGCCTCTGCCCATCTGCCATCAGATCTACCACATCACCATCACGTCTGTGAGGTGCTCCCCGCTTTGCAAAGGTGCCCCCTGCTCGATGTCAACACTCTGGCCAAGTTACAGGGAGGATGCTTGACCTCGCAGCTACATGGGAACAGCTCCCCACTAAAGGAAGCAGTGGCCTGAACGCACATCCACCCAAGACACGTTCGGAGAAGCTGGGAAATCATTTTACCTTATTTTTTAAGGTTTTGGGGTTTTTTTAAATAAAAATATCAGCAGTAATAGCCACACCAATAGCTGGAAAATCTTAGGGAAACATAAAAAATAAATTATTAAAAACTCATGGAGAATGCACATCTCGCATCTCCACCTGGCAGACAGATGTGGCTACTGCCACGTTGTGCTGCAGGTTATGTTCTGCAGCATTACTCTTGCATATATGCATATACACACAATGCTCCTCATTTTGCCTTTGAAAACAGAAATGACTCATTGTTAAGATGAGCAGGTAAAAGTCCCAATTCATCTGGAAAGACAGCCACAGGCACTTGTTTCAAAAGGGCAGAAGACTTGCCTTATCCAGGCATGCAATCTCTCCCTTCCATGCAAAACTGACCGATATCTGCATTTAAAAGGATCCCTCAAAGCTACTGGGGGGGGAAGGGGGGGGGGGCAAGGGGGGACACAACACAACGCTGCCAAACCCCAGTCCCACCACGCTGGTCTCAAATGTAGCAGCCAGGCTGCAAAGGAAGAAATTCAAGCCCTGTTCAGCAAAGGGCAGGAGGAAGGAGAGGCCTTTCTGCGGTCCTGTGTTTTTAGGTGAAGCTGGAACACGCAACTGAACAGCTACCATGTAAAAGTAATCATGAACAAAGTGAAATTCAGTTGGACAAGACATGTTTATCATAGTTTTGATTTACAAAGTGCTTCAGCAGACCAAGCTGTCACTACTGTCCTCAGTACTGCTCACTAAGATCAACTTTCAATTAAATTAGCACCTTCCAAAATCCCACCCAAATGGAAATCAGCTAAACTAAAACTATCAACTGAACCCTCCCCACATTACACATCTTGTTCTGCATTAGCCACTGGCACAGGATGGCAGAAACACAGCGGACCTGTCCCAAAACCCAGCGAAGTCAAGAGAGAGATTGCTAGGACTTCACTGCGAACAAAGACTTAGGAAGCAGAGGTTTGGAAGGTATACATAACTGGAAGGAAATAAGAAGGCATGGAGACAAATTTGACCTCTAGGAATGTTGCAAATAAACTCCAAAATTCAGAAAGAGGGAACTTCCACAGGGTTCAGACTTTCTTCCCCTCTTCACCACAACTCAAAACACATCAAATGGGTAAAATGAGGAGGAAAATAACCATCTAACATACCTGGGTCAGTTGCCGATACGATGGCACCGAACAGGAGGCAGTCAGTGAAGTAGAAGTCTCCCCCGAGCTGCCCAGTGACTTTCATCAGTGCCACACAGCCATACACGACAGAGCTGGTGATTAGAAGAGGCAATTATTCATCTCTGCAGTGAATGAAAATGACATTCAAATGGGCTCAATTCCCCTGAATTTGCCCCTAAAGATTAACCCCTAAAGTTATCCAAATGCCAGAACACTGAAGAACTGTAGTGGATGAGCTGAGCCTGGTTTGGAAGGCAAGTGCCGGGGCCATGGTCTCAGAGGCAAGCGCCAGACCACGCACACCAAAGCACCGGCTGCACCAGACCACAAACACGGCACCGGTGAGGAACCGGGACCAAAAATCCTCCACAAGCATAACACCACTAAAGAAAAGCAGCATCCAGGCTCGTGGCGTCTTGCGATCATTTTGCAGCGTTTCACATTAGCATGTTGCAGTGGGATAACCTTGGCCTGACTTTGAAATGGCCAAAACTTTCAGCGAGGAACAGATAATGCGGATGCTGAGTTTGCTTGAATCCACCAGACTCTCCAGTGGAAAACACCCTGCGCCAGCCTGCGTGTTACTATTCAGAGCAGGAATCATCTAGCTTCCTCTGCACGCAGGGATAAATATCTGATACACAATCTGTGCTCGCTAGGCACCTGCTTCCAGCAAGTAAGGACAGGACACGTGTTTACGATCCTGCCCCTCCTGTGTCTCACGCTTGTTAGGGCTGTGCTTTCAATAATGTGAAGTTACTGCCTGTTTTTTCAAGACAATCTTCACAGAAGTGTGAAACTTTCCTTGCCATGTATATAACTATTCTGTATGGGATGCTGAGAAAGCACTATGCAATTAGACGGCAATCACCCTGTCCACAGAGCGAAAGTTTGAACAGTAAATAGTACAGCAACAGCAAACAGCTGCTGCTGAGCAGCAGTAGCAGAGAGCCTGTGTGGTCTTTCAGGGATGGGATTAGCAGCCACAGGTCCGGGCTCAGAGCACTGTCTCCAAGCACAGCTCAAACCCCACGGAAGAACCAGACCAGCTCCAGCTACTCACCCGATCACCAGGCAGGAAATTGCAGTGCCGAGAAAAGCGTATGCTAGGATGGATCCCAAGTTTCTGAAGAAGTGCCTCTAGAAGGAGAAGAAAAAAAAACAACTGAATTATATTTTGCTAACAATTTATTTCAAGCCCGCACAGGCACCCACGCAGTGTCCGTAGCAGCTTGCACCTAGCTCAAACACCATGAGCTGGACAAGCACGGCAGAACGGTGCCCAGCACAATGGTGTACACTGCCAGACGTTAATGCAGCATCCATAAACATGAACATATCATTTTCTTGTACCCGTGTATTTAATAAGGTGCTGTTCTGAGTCCTGGGAACTGATTTCCTAATGCTGCAGCATTCCTCCTTCCTTCTCCCACAGGCTAAACAGGATCATTTTCCTCTCCTTCCAAATCAGCATTTTGGAGACCTCCTGCTTTCTAAAACCTTCCCACCCTCCTATGTGTTCTGAAAGTAAGGATGGCTGAAATGGCCCAGCTGACCTCAAAAACCCCTGCGCAAACCCGTGCTGGAAATGGTTGAAATCACTGACCCTTCCCAGGGCAGAGGGACAGACGAGACTGACTGGGGCACTCTCAGCCCTGCTTCCTACAATCCTGCATGTACTGGGGAAAACCGTACCCAGCTCCACAGCCTTGGCCTGTTGAGCAAGCATTAAAGCACTCTCAAGTACTAAAAATGCTCTGGAGGCAGAGGAACTAAAAACGTAGGCGCTGTAAAGGCACGTACCCTTTTCAAGCTGTAGCCTGCATAAAATATAATTGGAGGAAGCAAAATGTTGAAAAATACTTCAGGATCAAAAGTCACCTGTTAAGGAAAAAAAAAAAAAAACCAACAGTAAAATGGTTTGTTAAGACTTTGCAAGACAAAACAGAGATAAGAATGTCATATAAAATATATGGAAGAAACCCTGTACCCCGCCAGATGAAATGCTGTCAGGTGAATGCTGAGGATGTGTTCAGGATCTTTGGGAGACACAGCTCGGAGTCTAAACAGCTTAAATTAAGATCAGCTGAAACTAGAGTTTCATTACATTGCATTCAACTTACAATTTATAGCTGATCACAATCTGACCAAAGTTTTAAAAAAAAAAAAAAAAATCACTTAATCAGCAGATACAGGACCGTCCCCATGGAGGGAGTGGGGAGCATCGCTCCCCTCTCCAGTCACCGACTCCCTTACCTTTCTCAGCATCTCATTATCCTGGACATTATTGAGCTCCTGGGCGCTGATTTCCCCCTTCAGGGTGTACTCGTAGTACTTTCCACTGACGTTCACCAGCAGCGTGGCGGGACTGGTCTGCACTTGGCAGCTCAGTGTCACGTTGTTGACGTCGCTGGGGACGTGGATGCCGTAGCGCAGGACCACGCCGACCAGGACCCCTGGGGAGGGACATGCAGCAGTGAGACAAGCCACAGAAAATTCCCGGGACGATCTCTTTGAGCATGGATTCAGCATCAGGCACACCAGGATCCTGACCCTCTGCTCAGCTGCTGAGCACAACCACCATCCAAGTAATTGCCTGAGTGATATTAAACCATCCGCATCCTCCCATGAGCCATGCAAATGCTCCATGCTCATGCGGACTAATACAGGCATGGACTGGTCCTGCAGACTTTTAATTACCCAGCAATCAGTCAGACCCTCGCTCTAGTGCAGCGAACAGCCGACATGGACAGCACACTAGTTTTCTTAGGGTGAGCACCCTGGCATTGCTGGCACATAGCTGGGGACCCAGGCAATGCGCTGCTCACGTGTGCCCAAACTATGCACGTTGCACCTGGAAACCTGACGGCATCATGTTTTGCCACTACAGAAATACAGGAAACCCTTCATTTTTGTAGGGGATCAAAAAAGGTACCAAGCAACCATCACGAACACTTTGAGGATGGTGAGCATCCTTCATAAGACGCTGCAGCACAATACAGCCTCCTCCCGCACCAGGGAGCTTTCGCAGCACACAGCAGCGATCCCCATTTAATAAAAATCATGAAAGTTTCCCAATCCAGGCCAACCACCCGGGTCTGCTCCTCGCCCCCTGCAAGCTTCAGCTCTGCACCACGAGCAGCAGCCCCAGGGCAGCCCCGTGGCTGCCTCTGGCTCAGCTGCTGCGCAGGAGTATCGTGGGGTTAATTTGCAAGTCAGCAATTTATACGGCCCTTTTCGTTTGCAGCACAGCTGATGAGCTGCACTCTGAGGTCTCACATCCAGATTAATGGCATTCACAGAGTGCAGGCTCCTCCGGCTCCTTCTTACCCACACGGTGTGCCGAGTGCTCTCCTGGCAAAGCTTTTTGACATCTGCAGGCTGGGGAGGAGAGATGTCCCTACCTTTCCACGTAGCCTTCAGCACAAAAGGGTTTGGAAACTCGATTAAGGCAGTGCTGAGCCGCCACAGAAATCCTGGATCTTAACCCCATCTCTGAACCACACATTTATGAAAAGCTTTCAGACACGTGGGAACTAAATGGAGACCGCAACACTCGGAAGGCTTCTCCATTTGCCTCCCAGGACGCTCCTGCTTCTTTACTGTTGCCTTAATTAAGATCTTGCTCTGTGCCTTCCTACAGGCAGGGCACAACCCCAACCAAAGGGAACACCAAACTCTTCCTCCACCACCATCTCACAGGAGCAGAGCCTGGGCAGGAGCTCTGCCACGGCCAGGCGGGAGACAGCAGGACCCTGGCACATACAGCGTCCCCTGCAGCCAGCTGCCAATCTGCCACCCATTTTTTGCCTTCTCCTCCTTTGACAGCAGTTTTCCAGGACGAGATTTGCTCATTTTGCTGACAGCCAGAAGAAAAGCCCCACCTCCCATCCCAGGGGATGTCAAGCACAGCAGGGCCACCCAAGCACAGATCCAGGCCATGAGCAGAGGCAGAAGAATCAGGCGCAAACAGACTCACCGCTGCTAACCCACCACACCGGTGACACAGGTAGCTCATCTCAGGGACCAGGCTGACAGACCCGGGAACTGCACCCAAAACCCTGTCCCTGGTCAAATACAGCACTTCTGCAGCACAGCTGAGCTGCTCTTGCAAAGCTACCGATGCTTTTAAGCCATGTACAGTCGACCATGTGCTCACCACATGCTTTGGACTTTACCCTGCACTGCACTGTTGGCTCAGAATCGCCCCGACAGTAGCAGAAAAGGTCCCCCTCAGTGCACAGCCAGGCTCGGTCAGCTCCAGCAAGGAGAGCTGCTTCAGGGAATGTCACACTGTGCAGAGCATCTGACAGCTGCTTTCCCACCAGCATCACTAAGAGGGGACGCCAAAGAGGAGTCCTTTTGCTTACTTTTCTGCTAGCCTCTTTGTTCCTGTGATCTTCCAATGTTCTGGAAATAAAAGTACGGAAATGAAGGCAAGGACATCAAGAACACTGAGATGCCACAGCACGTATTTGCATGAGTGTGTGGCGGGGGCGGGGGTGCATGGCACCACAGCATCAGGACAAAACACCCAGGTTTCCTTTCACCCAGAAGATGATGAGCCCCGAGGTACCATGGGAGACAAGCAAAACTCTTCACTGGGATAAAGTGAGCTTCAGAGGGTTATTTACATCAGCTTATGACTATTAAGCAGCTTTAAACAGTTACAGTGAGAATTTAAATGAAAGGGAGGAAAGCCAGACTGGAGAGCTCATTTACCCCTGCCCTTGCAACTGCTCCTCCACTCCTACGAAGCAGGCAGCACCAGGGACACCGTGCTCTGCAGCCCTCCAGAGCTACCTGAGGTGGCTTTTAAAAAGTCTTTTTAAAAAAAAGAAAGTTGATTCTAAAACTTCACGTGGGAGTCAGAAACCTCCAGCAGCAGCAGCTGCCTGTCTTTTCTCAGCTGGAAACCCATCCAGTGATCCCTTTAAATGCCCAGGCTCAGCGCTTTGAGATGAGAGGCAGGAGGGACAGACAGACGTCGCTGCTGGGAATTCAGAAAGGATCCTGACTCACCCGCCTCTCCACTCTTAATCCCCTTCCCAAAGCAGCGCTACATCTGATAGCACCCCTGCCCGTCCTCGCCGTCTCGCTTACCCAGGCAGCTGTTCCCGGCCCCACGTGCCTGCCGCAGCCGAATTCCCACTCTGGCCAGGAATTGGATAAGGGAAAAGGGACGTATAAACCTACAATATCTGACAAGAGTGCTGCGCTTGGGGCCCCAAAAATCAGGCATTTTATCTTGCCCTGTAACACACTGCCTGGGAGGCTCCCAGAGCTCTCCGGACCTTGGTAGGAAAAGACACCCACGTGCAAATACACATCCACACAAAGAGCTCTTGGTGTGTGAACCAGCCAGCAACATGCCAGCAACATGCCAGCAGCTCCCGACGCTGAGATACCATCAGACTTACTTGCAGGGAAAGCATGCTGCCACTCTGCTTAAAGCCAATTACTCTGCCAACATTAAGATGACCCCACCACCAGCCCCTCCTGCCCAACGGTGGATCTCTAATCAACGCTCCCCACCTAAGATGCTTGCTGGAGGCACCTGGGACAAACCTGACTCAGATGCCAAGTTTTTTCAGACACCAAACCCAGTCCTGGGCTCAGGTTACCTGGACCAAGCCCAGGGGACCACGTAAGTCTTCCTTGTTCTGACGGTCTCTTAGGAAATGGTTCAAACTCTTTTGGCACTTGAAGGGCCATTCTAGCAGCAACCTGTGAGCCACTCCGCCAGTATCGACATGCTTTTGCAGCCAAAAGTTTTACAAAACTGAGCCCTGGAAGGGAGCAGAGCGGAGGGAACCTGACACCGAGGAAGCTGCCAGCCGAAGCCTGCAAGAAGTAGAGAAGCTAAAGGCAAAGCTGGTAAATTAATTGAGTTCTTTTATGCAAAGTGCAAGAGATTATTTTCATTGCATTTCTCCCAACTTCATTAAAAAGAACAAAAGCCCATGGGCTTTTTTTTTTTTTAGGTGCTGTTGAACATTTCCGAGGTAAGGTTTTAAATGAAGACTAATATATTACCATTCAGGCACTTAACAACAATGGAAGCACACAGGATCCCCAGGCAAGCATTAATCTGGACACCAAAAGGGAAGAAAAATACAGTGAGCGACTGAAGACATCCTGACAACAAGCAATTTAGACGTACACAATCCAGGGGCCAAGTGGGAACAAGTACAAGGAAACTAAACTTCTAGAGAAGCTCCCGCCACAGCCACCATCAGACCCCGAGAATAACTGAAACACGATTGTTCAATTAATCATCCTAAATGTTGAGCACCTCAGATGTGGGAACCTCATTTTAAACACTGAAATGAGGCTTAGAGGCTACTAAACACCTATCGTCTATCACCGTGAAATTACTCCAGTCTGTGCCCAGCTCTTGAACATCAGCTCTGAACTGACAATGTCGTTTGTAAGATATAAATCCACCCGGAGCAAGAGCTTGTAACTTACAGGAAAAACACAGACACCAAGGTAACTCTGATGTATTTCAGCAAGAAGAGATGTATGCAAAAGTTTTGTTTCACTTAGTTGTTAGTTTTGGGGTTTTTTTTAAATTAGAAGACGACAAGCTTTTACAAATTGCTTCTCTTCCCCAGATTTCAGGGTCTGTTTTACAGCCTGCCTACTGCAGCACTTCCACATTTTCAGCGGACTTCCCCGGGGCTGAAAGCATCGCAGGGGCTGAAGCAGCGCGGGGGGCCAGGGACAGCAAAGCAGAAGCAGTTCCTGCTTTGCTCCCTGCAGGTTTTAAGTTGTCACTGTAAAACAACAGCATCTCACCACTCCTTGAGAAATTATACATCCCTTTTCCTATGGCAGCTGTCACAGCCTGAGACGCAAATGCCAAAAGCCTTGATAGCAGGGAAAAACTCGGGATTTTCTGCATGACCAGACAGGTGACGTTACCAATTTCACCAGCAATTCTCTAAGCACAGTCTGCAAAAGAGCAGACAGAAAAGATGCGTTTTACAGATCGGCAGGAGACCGAAACGACCCGGGTTGTCCTCTGAGAACAAGGGGAGCACTCAGGTGGATCAGGGAGAACAGAGGACCAAGAAGAAGAAAACTCCAGGAGAAGAAGAACAAGGTTAAGGGCAAGTTTGAAAGCATGAAAGGAATAGAAATTCCACGTGTCGGCGAGCTCCGGGGCAGCAGGAGAAGGAAGACCTTCCATGCTGGAAGCACGTGCTCCCACAGCACAGCTCCCGTCGTGGGGAGGTGACCACCCCTGCCCCGGGCAGGAGGTCAGCAGTGCCTGCACCCGCCTCAGCGGTGGCTTGCAGGAATCTGAAAAGGCACACCAGTACTTTGTGCCTCTGGGCTGACGCAAGTGTCTCCACCCTTTCGTCTGGAAGGACATTTCCAATTGACTGAAACTTAGGATCACAAAAGCCAGCGGCCCAAACGGGTCAAGTCACAGCCTTCAGAGCAAAGCTTTCTGCTGGGCGGGGGATCGGCCACGTTGCGGCTCTGACCAAGCTTGGTCACACACCACCCACAACCAGCAAGGGCAAGGACAGCACAAGGAAGATACACTAACCGCAGCGCTCAGCAGAAGACACCTTTTCAATCCTAAACTCAACAAATCTTGTCTAGATAAGGATCCGTGGCTGCGTTAATCACTCCTCCAGCACAACTCCCAGTCCTACTTTGAATTCCAAGTCATGCTAGATAACCCAGGCAGAACCATGTATGGCATCTCTATACAATGCTTCCGGCCACTTCACGAGGCCACGTCACCTCAGTAAATCACAGGCCACCATTAAAATCTAACCAGCTACAGACCTGCTCCCCTGACCCACAGCCTCGCTCCACTTCTTGTGGGAACACATGTGGGGCATGTCACCGTGAGGTCCTGTCACAGCAGGAGGAGGAAGCCGAAAAGTAGGAGCTCGTGCACACAGGTCCCCGAGCAGCAGGACGTAAGGCTGCTGGCCCTGTGGGTCCCTGAGCACAGCAAAGAGTGGGAGCATCACCCCAAATGGCCTCTCCACTCTTCTTGGACAGCTTCTGGAAATTCAGGTGCTCTAAACATAGGGCGGAAACACAACCTCTGGCCCCAGCGTGTGGGATGCAAGGCTCCCGACCAGTGCAAATCCTGGTCTATGCTGCCCCGACTCCCCGCTCTCAGCCCTGGAGCAGTGGGACTTGCCACTCTCAGCCTCCAAGTGGGACTTGCTGGTGCTCGGTGACGTGGTTTTGAGGCTGCTTGGCATGTGGTATCCCCTGACCCCACCAGCTCCACTCGTGCTGCAGCTGCCCTGCGAGGCCGCCTGGGAAAATCCAACCAGTTCCTCATTGCCAAAGATTTCGGAGTAATGCTGCCCTCAAGAGCCCTCGATATCTAGGGTTACAAAAACAACAAATCCTCCCTCCAGCAACACCCAGATAACGGCCAGCACGGGGTGAGCTGGGATGGGACGCGCAGCGCGGCCGTCCCAGCGAGACGGGAGCATCCGGCCGCATGTGGGAGGGGATGCGGCGTGTCCCCCCGGATCCCCGCACCCCTTCGCCCACGCGGATGTCCACGAAACGAGCCCTGCCGTAGCCCCTCGGCAAGGGGCCACCAGGCACCGAAGAAGGGAATGGCGGGGTGCCTGTCCCGGCTGCCGGCGCCCGCACTCGCAGCATCCTCTGGCCGCCGTGGGGCTGCCAGGGAGGGGGTGCGGGGGGGCAGAGCCATGCCCCGCGACTCGCAGGGGACGGTGCTGCCATGCAAGCGGGCGGCTGGGTGCCAACCCGGGCGCTCCAGTTGGCCCAGCACACTGGTTTGGATGGGGCTCCCAGTGCTCGGGGCAGGGCGGGCGGCACTCGCTGCCGCTCCCGCTCTTCCCTCGCCGCACGGGCTTCCCATGGAGGGGGGGTGCGGGGGGGGGGGGCCTGCGTGGGGGTGCCCGCGCCCCTCACCGTAGATCATGGCGAGGCCGGTCTCGTGGAGGAAGCGGGCGCGGCGGTGCTTGAAGAGCCAGATGGTGAGGATGGTGAGGGTGAGCAGCAGGATGAAGACGAGCAGGTTGGCGCTGTCCTGCCGGTGGCTCTCCTCCGCCGCCTTCTCCGACACGATCTCCTCCTCCAGCGCCCCGGGACGCGCCGCCGACACCTCCCCGCCCGCCGTCCCCCGCGCCCACAGCCCCGCCGCCGCCGCCAGCACCGGCCCCGGCCCCGCCATCGCCCCGGTACCGGCCCGGCCCCGCCGCCACCAGGAAGCGGCGCTGGGCGCAGGCGCCGCGGGGCGGGGACAGCGCTGCCGGGAGCCCGGATAGGGACGGGGCTGGGGCGGGAGAGCGGTGCCGCCGGGCCGGGGAGGGGGTTGCGGTGGGGAAAAGGGGCTTTTTTTCAAGCCAGCAAAGGAGAAGAGCGGGGGCGGACGGGGCGGGGTGCGAAGGCGGCGGGAAGCTCGTAAGGGGGAAAGCGTGCTGGCAGCGAGGTTTGCGAGAGGAAGGGTTGCCTGGCTGCGGAGGAGGCTGCGGGCTCGCCCAGGGCAGGGAGCGAGGCCGCAGGGGTGCGAGGGACAGGGGCTGCGAGGGACGGCTTGCAGGAGTGCTGGGAAAGGGCTCGCCAGGGAAAAAGCGGGCTGCAAGGGTGCAGAAGGGGCTTTGCAAGGGGAAGGTGGCCAGAGCGCGAGGAGGTTTGCAAGAGGAAAAAGAATTCCCGAAGCGGACTTGCTGCAAGGAAGAAGTTTTGCGCAGGCCTCGGCTTTGCGCAGCCGCGCACAGGAGCGGTTGGGGCCCACGAGGCTGTCGTGCGTGGGGTGCTCTGGAGGGGCGTGCTGCGGGCCGGCCCCGGCCCGGGCTCCTGGGGGGACGGGGCCCTGCGCAGCCCCGTGGGGGCTGTGGGGACAGCAGCAGCCCACGCCGCTGCCCAGAGCCAGGGCCGGGCCCTGGGGGGCGGCGGTGCCCACACGCCGTGCCAAGGCGTGCAGGTGGTGCCGGGGCCGCGGTCAGCCCCGAGGTGGGATCAGGGTAAACTTCCCACCCTGGTTACCAAGAAATAGGGAAGGTTCGTGCAGGCGGTGGGGCAAGGGCTGCAATAAATGCCACAGTGATCGGCGTAAAGGTGATTTGTAGAAAACGCCCTTGAAGAGTTGCTTTTGTGCCCCGGAAGACCCAGGACGCGTGGCCGTGCGGGACAGTCGGGTTTCCTTGCTTTGCCCCAGGCCTTGCTGGGCCCGGGGCCGGGGCGTCCGTTCCCGCACACGCCGCGCATCCCTTACACGGGTTTTTCTGGCACGGGTTCCTCACCCTTTGAGGGTGAACACGTGGAGAGCGGGAGTTACCCCGGCCCCCGATGGCCCCACGCTCCGCTCTCAGCCGGGAGGGAGCCGGCCTGGCCCGGGGGCCGATGGTCCGCTCCTCCCTCGGCTGTCCCGCCGGGGACAAGCCCGGGGCCCGCCCCGACGCCGTCCATCTTCCCGATGGCCCCGGTCCCGCGTGGGAAAGCGGCCGCGCGGGCACGCCCCCTGCCGCCAGAAGCCACGCCCCTCCTCTGGCGCGGCGCGGCTCCGCCCCCTTCGTGACGCCATCAGCGGGCGCCGGGGGACGGCGGGCGCCCCTCGCGGCGGCGGGGCGAGCGGCGGCGACGATGGCGGCCGCCTCGGTGTGGAAGGGGCTGGTGGGGCTCGGCCTCTTCGCCCTGGCCCACGCGGCCTTCTCGGCGGCGCAGCGTGAGTGAGCGGGCGGCGGGGGGCGGCCCGGACCGGCGCCGCCGCCGGAGGCGGGCTGGGGCGCGGGGAGGCCCGCCGGGCCCCGTCACCCCCGCCCGGCCGCCGGGGGAGCTCCGGGGCGGGGGCCGGGCCGGGCCGCGGCGGCATCGGCATCACCACCGTCATCATCGTCCCCGCGGGGAGCCCCGCGGCGCCGCCAAGCCCGCCGGCTGGGGTGGCCTTGCCCTTGCGGGCCGGGCTGCGGGGCGAGCGGAGCTGGCCCTCGCCGGGAACTTACCGGGAGGAGCGCGGGGCTCGCCCCGTGCAGGCGCCGCGGCAGCCGGGGCGGGGAGGGGAGGGGAAGGGAGGGAGAGCTGCCGGCCGCCGATCGCGGCTTCGTTCCTTGCATCTGCCGTCGCCGCTGCCTTCCCGCAGCCATCCAGCCCTCCCGGCTGGGAGGAGAGGCGGTGGTGGCCGGGGCTGCGCGGGGCTCGGGCTCGGCCGTGCTCCGGAGGAGCGGAGTCTCAAAGGAAGACCAGGAGCAGCCCAGGAGCAGCCCAGCTGCCTGGGGATGGTCGGGACTGACACATGCCTAAGACCTACAGCAAGTTCCTGTGGGGCTTTTGTGTTGCTCTGCTGTTTATTTGCTTATACAGAGTGTTTGATGCATGTGTGTGTTTCTGTTTTGTAGATCGTTCTTATATGAGGTTAACAGAAAAGGAAGACGAAACATTGCCCATAGATGTAAGTTTTAAGTTTTTACAGTGTTTGAAAGGCGTAGTGCTGTGTGGATAGGTTAGTCTCTCTCAGTTGCTTTTTTTTTTTACGTGATAGGCAAGAACAAAGGGTAAAGTCATTTTTAAATTGCACTTTCATTTGAGCTCCCTCTGTCAAAAAGAACCATATTTTCTAATCCCAGCTTCCTGCGGTGTGTTACATCTGTCAGAGAGAGCAAACCCCAGGTCCAGACCTCCCTCTCCTTCTTTAGAACTACCCTGAAGCATCTTGTCCAGGAATTCCCTGAACGTAGCTCAGAGAGCTTTTGCATTCATCTCCTTCTTTGCAGCATAAACATCCTCCTCCCTCTGGCTTTTGTTGGCTGACATTTGTTTATCCAGTGTGGCTGCGTGCCCATTTCACCCCAGCACAACCCGCTTCAGGAAGGGTTTTTCTTACTTGTTTTATTTGCTTGCTTTTTAAATTCCACTTCCAATATTATCTGTTCCATTTTTCCTTAAGCAGAAAGGTAAGGAGATCAAATATCCATGACAACCAGTCATGGCATTTGGACCGAGCAGCAACTGCCACCACTGCACAGCGTGTGTTGGCAGCCAACTCGTTTCTCGGAGAGAGTATTAGATCCTTAAGTGTACAAGAACACGGTTTTTTGTTCTAAGGATCTTGCTGAGGAGCTGTGTGAATCAATTCAATTCATGCAACGCATACCGATGTCAGGCAGCTAAAGCTTTTCTCAGCTCTGCCACCATTTTGCCGTGCCAAATAGGCAGGGTATTTAACCTTCCTGTGCCTCAGTTTCCCTACTGTTGAATTGCCTACTCTGTAAAGCACTTACTGTCACTGGATGAAAAGCGCAAGAGACGCTCTTTGAAAGATGAGATTTTTTGGTAAATATTAAGAACGTTAAGTAATGTGTGTGTTGCATTGTGCTTCCCTCTGTTACAGATAGTTCTTCAGACTCTGTTAGCCTTTGCAGTTACCTGCTATGGGATAGTACATATCGCAGGAGAATTTAAAGACATGGATGCCACTTCAGAACTAAAAAATAAGTATGTTTTATTTCTTCTTTTCATAAACAGACGTATCTGCTACTCTCTATACAAACTGAACACATCCGTGAAATAGCTCGCTCTTTAGCTCAGTTCTTAAATGCATGTTGTAGACAATAACACTGAGAGGAACAGTCACACCTGGGAAAGCCAACAATGTCTTGAATTTCAGAGAGAGTTAGATAACTGGAACAAATTAAATAAACTTCTTGCTTTTCCTCATCCAAAATCCTGCTGTGCAGGGCTGGTAGAGGAATGAAATGTCTACGTGGGAAGTAAGAGCTCAGCAGTCACAACCTGCTGTGAGATGGTCTCATAGACTACGGGGCAGTGTGCCTGGCTCACCCTCTTTTTGTCTTGGCTTCTGTACACGGGTCTGAATTATTTGAATCTCACACTGAACTATTCAAGGCAGAATATCTGAAAGACTTTAAGAGAATAAGGGATTTTGAATCGAGATTTTGAAAAGGATATGAAATTGGATCGTGGCCTCTCCGGCCCTTTCCAAGAACACAGGGGAACATGGAAAGTAAACAGGTTGACATTGTTGTATTTCATAGCATTTACCGAAAACCCTTAGCTTCAGGCACAGAAAGGGATGGAAAGCTGACAGTCAACAGCGTCAAGATATTAACACAACTGACAGTTGAATAAACAGCGTCAAGGTATTAACACAAGTGACAGCTGAACTAAGGCTGGCATATTTGGTATGTGTGCATGCAGTAATCCACAGGCCTGCCCCTAAGCTCAAGGAAGGAAGGTGAAGTTTGTCTGTGGGGTGGACAGCCGCTGCGTATTGAGCAGTCGGTATTTTTCACGCTTGGCTTTGTATTTCCTCTGTGTTTTGGTTTAGGAAACTTATAAAGTGAGCAAGACTTTTGGATTCAAAACTTGTATTTCTGTGTCTGTAAAAGTTGGTATACTCTAGACTGACTCTTCTAAAACCCCTGTTCTAAAAGAGTATTAACGTTGACTTTTTACATTTATTTTGAAGGACGTTTGACACATTAAGGAACCATCCATCTTTTTATGTATTTAATCATCGTGGTAGAGTATTGTTCCAGTCCCCAGACACAGTGAATTCTTCTTCAAACCAAGATGCTTTGTCATCCAGCTCATCACTGAAATTTCGAAAACTTGAACCTCTGCGCCGCTAAGACTTTTACAGATTATAATAATAATCCAGGACACTGAGATGTAATATTCAAGTCGGGGATGTAAACACTTTTTTAATTTCTGGAGCAGTATTTATATTGATCTTCCAGACTTTATAAAGTATATATATATAACTAAGGACCTTCTTTGTACACTGTTAATGAAAATGACTGAATTGGCAATGCAGTATAAATTATTCTACAGTTATGCTGTGAAACACGTCTTCAAATTTTTGTATATTAAAACAAGTTGCAGCTGACTTAACTTCAGTTAAAACAAAAAGCAAGCTAGTTTCTACTGCGATTAATGTTCTTTGACAAGAGGGAATGTTCGAGTGCTATTTATTTTCTCAGTTTGCTTGCACTACAGTTTATGGAACTCCTTCAGAAATACTGTGTGCACTGCATCACTTAACAGCAGAAAAAGGGGCAGCGTCTCCTGTTCCTAGAATGCCTAGGAGACCTGCATGGTGTAGACACGGGAAGTCAAAAAGACTGCTTTCATTTTTATTTTTTTACAGTGCTGAAAAATAGTTGTGTGAAGGGTTGGGTTTTTTTCCTAGTTTTTCATTATCACGTTATTTCCTTGTTGCCCTCCTTCGTTTAAATGTAAACTGTCCTGTGTTGCCCCAAGTTGCCTGGGATGTGGCTGTACGTTTGGTGCCTGTGTGGGGGAGGCAGCTCATGTCCGATCACGTAGATAATCTACCATGCTCAGCTTGTTTACCTTATTTATGTTCTCTTTGGTTGTGAATATGGGAGTGTTCATCAGATGGCTGAATGTTGTGTTGGCACCAGATACAAGTTCCCGAGTCATCTTCTATGAGAAGTATTTAAGTATCAATAAGAAATATGCATTCTGTCTGTGTCCAGGGGTAGGGCCCAGCAGCTAGGTCTGTTTGCTGGCACTAGTACAGTACAGGTAATCAACCGGTCATGGTACAACTACCCCCTTTTCTGCCGACGGAGCCTTTCAGCTTGGTTTCTTTTTTCCAGCTGAGCCCTTCATTGATTTAAGATTACTGTCTTGATTTCACGTATTAGGACAGATGATACAGTCCTTAACTCTTACTGATGTCTAAATTCTGATCTCCCCTTGATTCATCAATGCTAAAATTTCTCTCGGTCTGGCATTTCACCTACCTGACGTAGCAAAGGGAGGGTAGCTCGAGACACTGATGGGGCCAACTAGAACTTTGCCTAGTCTGAGGATGTCTCAGTGCCGCCGTGGAAACTCAGCCTTTTGTCCTAGCATCTGGTTTTTTTTTTTAACTGTTAAGAACTGTCAAAGGCAAAAAGCTTAGCAAAAATACTGTGTAAACTGAAGCCTCTTTTTCTAGCTCTGCCCGTCCTATGGAGTGGGTGCCCCAGTGCTAGAGCAATATCTGTAGCTGCTGCTCTACAATCACTCTTAAGCATCTGGGTTTGGTTAGAAAGGGTTACTCTGCCAGCTGAAAGCATCTGAGCTGCCGGATTACTTCCTAAAGTGTTCTGGTTCCCCCTTAGCTGGTGTCACAAATCAGCTCATGCCAGCTGCTGTCACCAAAGGCCTCAAAAATAGTAAGTATCAGGTCAGCTCTCTATTGCGGACAGAGCTCTTTCCTTGGGGAAGAGGGCTGCTGTGCAGCAGTTGCTGCATGGAGGAAAGGGCTGAACATCGGCCAGGTGACCTTGCGAGGCACAGAGGAAAGAAAGAATTAGCAGAGGGAGGGAGAAGCAAGGCAGAAGGTCAGTAACCACTGTACCAGACTGATACTGCAGCTGTGGTTGGCAGTGAGCCATTTGCAGAGGGTCTCTTAGAGCAGGGCTGCTCACCCTTAATGTCTAAGAAGCCCCATTTGTGCTACCGTAGGCTACGTGGACCTGCCCGAGGCAGAAGGTGCTGCTGTGGGACAGGGTGAGTGGAGAACGTCATCCCCTTCTCAGAGCGGGTCCTGCTAGGAACACCCTGTTGGCTGCATCAGGTCTCTTCTCGTGACAAGTAGCCTTACTCTTCAGCAGCAATGGTTATATCACAAAGCTGTACAAATTATTTTTTCTTATTGATCTCGCAATGTCCAATAAAAATTGATATCCTTGAAGTGTTTGGGAGTTTATTTGTTTATTTCTGACCATCCTGGAGCCTGCTGCAGCAAATCCCTGTTGACTGAATATTTAAAAGTGACTGCCTAGCATTGACAAGAAGTGATTGCCTTAATTACAGCAGCTCTGTGTTAAAGTGTGTGCCTGGCCTGGTGTTTATTACTATGAGATAAGATCAGTAGCAGAATCAAAATAGCATGCTACAAGTAGCTAAACAAAACATTTAGGAGGGAAATGTTTCCAGCGCGGGGATCTGCCTGCCTTTGAGGTTCCTAGTCAACATATCTGGCAGAGCTGACATATTTTCTGTCTTCCATTTAACCATAGTAAAGGCTTTTCTACCATGTGCTAATCCCCTTCCAACCCACGGGACAGGCTCCTGCAAGGTCTAGTATTGCAACAGTTGCTGGGGGAAAACACTCAGCCTGCTCATGGGGCTGGAGATGGTTAAAATCTTGGACTTGAGCAAGATCACTTTTCACTCCCTGTTCCGCTTTTCTGTTGGGGGAGGTTGAAAAGTTAGCAAAGAACTAGAGGAGTTTGCTTAACTATAGCATCCATCATGATTGCACCAGAGAGAGCAGCAGACTCACCCTTCGTCTGCTTCCCGCACTGTTGCAGCCGTCTGCATCCAGCACAGAATGTGAGGGTGTAAAAAAAACCAATCATCGGTCTTTTAAGGAAGGGGCACCTTAACCAGCTCCCAAAGCTACTTTGTGCTTACCTGGCAATGTGCAGTTCTTCACAGATGAGCTTCCCTTCTTCAAAAGCAAAAGTTGTGCCAAGAGCTTCTTGGATTAGGCCGAAGAGGAAGAGCTTCCAGCCTCGCCCAGCGCGCATTTACTGCCATCACGCCTTGAATTGCTTTGGCTACAGGATGGGATGTTTCTACTACATTAAATACCAAAAAAAAAAAAAGCGCTGATAATTTGCATTCATTGCTGGAGTAGCACGTTTAATCTGCATTAATTTTGCTGGGTTTTTTCCTACTCTTCCTCACCAGCCAGTGAGTTCAGTGGGGAATTTTTGTTTCTTTAAAGCTAAGGAGGGCAGGAGTCGTTCAGACCCTTGCAAGGTGAGGAGACGGGGACCACAGTTTGTGTCAGAGATTGTTCAATGTCCCCGCCCTTTCCAAATCAGAGGCCGGGGTGGAAGTGCAGCTGGCAGAAATCTCTTTTCCTAGAGAGTTCAGCGAGTGCTGAACCGTAGCACCGCTTGTGAAAATAACTCCCGATCACACGTGTCTGACGGTGGCAGAGGAGCTTTGTGCTTCCCCTCCACACTAGAGCCATCGCTGCAGTGCAGAAAGTGAAGTGCAGCTGTGAGACCCATTAGCACTGCTTGTAAAGCATGAGGCCGCTGTGCCCTCTCCCCACTGCTGCCGAGTGCTGGATTAAAGCTTTCTCGGCAAAGCTGGTGGCTAACGGCCCCTTCCCGGTGCTCTGGAGCACCAGCGCGGCCCCCTCCCTGCAGAAAGCAGGGAATGGCAATTACTTTCTAACTCTAAAATGATTTTTGGCTTCCATATCAGTCGCTTCCCATGCTTCGGGTTCCCTCGCCCTTCACCACGCTGCAGCAGAGCCACCTTTCTCTGCCTCCGACACCTTCAGCAAGGACATTAACTATGGGGACATCCTCCAGCTGGATACAGGCCCCCCCCAAGAGTGGTACTGTGGCTGCTCCTTTTTGGGGGTCACCTGCGCCAAAAGGCAGCAATTTTCCACCAGACGATTCGGGAAGGCTGAGGCTCACCCCGCAGCATCCGGGGCCACGGCGCTGCCCCCGAGCTCCCTGTGGGAAGCCCCCCAATCACCCACCCCCCATCACCCACCCCCCTGCCTCGGCGGGGCAGGGAAGCTGCAGCTCGCTTTGCAGTTCCCTGCTGTCCCAGCCGGTGCCTGTGCCGGGCTGGCAGGCTGCCTGCGCAGTGGGGAAGGGCGAAGAAAGGCTATTTTGAATGTTAAACAAGCAGAAAAAACTTTGGTACCAGCTTTCCATGGCCGGCACTAGCAGCGAAGGCAAAACACTCCTTTGATTTGGCCTTGAGGTTCACCTTGAAGCCGTAATCACCTGGCGGAGAACCATGGCAGAAATAAATCTGGTATTCCGGCAGGTAAAAGCCTTTTAATCAGCCCCACATTGGTCTCAGTGATACAATGTCATTTCAAAACACTCCGGACTGCAACAAAAGCTTCATCCTTAAAATGGAAGCTAATTAATTTTCCTGTCCTGCTAACTTAATCCTTTTTCCAGCCAAGAAAGGCAAATGGGAGTTCACCAAGCAGCGAGGCAGCCAGGAGCCTGGCAGCGCGAGCAGGAACACAAGCCCCAGGGCTCTTTGGCAGGGGCCCAGGCTGTGCGGCGTCACGGCTTACCAGGCCACTTTCAAAGGAAGGGGGAGAGAAAAAAAAGTTAAAAGGTGACATTTGTATTATCAAACCAACGGTTCGTCCTATGCTAGTGGTCCCAGGGAACCCACAGACCCCCAGCACAGATAGATGTGGCTATTTACTCCCAGTTCACAGCCCTAAAGTAACCCTTGCTGCCAGGCAGAGCACCCGGCACTGGCAGTGCCCTCCATGCCCGGACTGGTGGTGGCTGAACCAGTTTCCCGGGGATTAGCCAGAGGCACGTTGTGCTGCAGGAGGACTTCACTTAGGATTTTTAAAAAAAAAAAAAAAAAGGAAAGAAAACATTCCCCCTCCTCCCCCAAGGTATTTCTGCTGTGTATTTTAGAGCAGTTCAGGGCCAGCCATGCAAGGCCAGTGCCAACATCCTCTGAGCCCCAGGCTGCCCCAGCATCCTCTGTCCCCAGGAGGTCTCTGCTGCAGTCCAGGATGCAGGAAGAGCACCCAGTGCACGCAGCAAATACTGAAGCAGCGATTTACTCCTCCGTCCCGGACGCAGAAGTGCACAAAACAAGACAATTGCATCAAAAAGCAGTTTTGGAGGAGCCAGTTCGGCAGGCGCTCCAAAGAGCGGCTCGCTTCCCCACGTCCACACTAAGCTGTTGCTCCCTGGGATGTTACCAGAGCCTCCAAGGCACCTGCAGGCCTGGGCTCAGCCCCCAGTAAGGGCAACCCCACAGTAAGGCAGCACCTCCCCAGCACAACATAAGGCACATGGAGGGGAGAGAAGGGGCCAAATAATCCCTCCTCCTTCTCCAAGACCACCATGCTGCTTCTGGTTTGCAGCCCACCATGACATACAGATCTCTGCCCAGGGACCTGGGTGAGAGCGGTGCCATTTCAACGTCAAAGTTACCACCACCACTTTGAAGCAAAAGCCAGCTGCTACTTCAATACCTGTTTGAATACAACAGCCTCAGATCACAAAGGGAAAGTGGCAGCAGAGCGAGACCTATGTTCACCTCATGTGGGAGGGACCCACATATCCTATGGGGTGCAATAGGGCTGGTTAATAAACCCAGGTCAACTCTAAGTACGGCCATGCTGCTGCCTTCGGTTGGCCAGAGCTGGCAGGAGAGGACGACCTCTGCAAGGGACAGGCTGAGATGTCTCCCCACCCAGCACGATGTGAACAGTGGTCAGGAGACGTTTGCAAGGTGCTCTCTTCTCTGCCCTTGCTTCTCATGCTTAAGCGTAACTGCAGAGCTTGAAAGGGCCAGAAATGAGGCTCAACCCACAGAATCACAGAATCGTATAGGTTGGAAAAGACCTTTAAGATCATCGAGTCCAACCATAAACCTAACACTACCAAGACCACCACTACACCATGTCCCTAAGCACCTCATCCAAACGTCTTTTAAATACCTCCAGGGATGGCGACTCAACCACTTCCCTGGGCAGCCGGTTCCAATGCTTGATAACCCTTTCAGTGAAGTAAAATTTCCCAATATCCAGTCTAAACCTCCCCTGGCACAACCTGAGGCCATTTCCTCTCGTCCTATCACTTGTTACCTGGGAGAAGAGACCGACCCCCACCTCTCTACAACCTCCTTTCAGGTAGTTGTAGGGAGCGATAAGGTCTCCCCTCAGCCTCCTTTTCTCCAGGCTGAACAACCCCAGTTCCCTCAGCCGCTCCCCATCAGACTTGTGCTCCAGACCCTTCACCAGCTTCGTTGCCCTTCTCTGGACACGCTCCAGCACCTCAATGTCTCTCTTGTAGTGAGGGGCCCAACACTGAACACAGCATTCGAGGTGCGGCCTCACCAGTGCCGAGTACAGGGGCACGATCACTGCCCTAGTCCTGCTGGCCACACTATTTCTGATACAAGCCAGGATGCCATTGGCCTTCTTGGCCACCCGGGCACACTGCTGGCTCATATTCAGCCGGCTGTCAGCCAACACCCCCAGGTCCTTTTCTGCCTGGCAGCTTTCCAGCCCCACCACATTCTGGGGAGCAGAGCAATGGGACACTCAGCAGAGATCAGCTAATGCACAAGTTAAGACAGGAGGACTGGAAAGAGAGAGGTGAGTCACGTGAGACGCAGTTCCAGAAAGAGCAGAGCAGACGTCCATCAGCACGGCACCGCGACACCCCGCTCGCAAGGCACTGACTGGCCATGTGCTGAGCACGTGTGTTGGCCTCCCCAAAGACATCGTCTTGGTGCAGGTTTCCACCTTTCTGAGGAGCTCCCCATCTGCATGTCCACGCCTGAGGACGAACGGGGCAAGGCTTTCACCAGCATTTTCAACCTCTTGCTGGTTTCCTATCATGACGAGAGCAGTCCCTCTCATTTTCGTGCTTTCACAGCCCCTTCTCGCCTCAACAGAGTGGGCACACTGAGCCCAGGGGTGCAAGGCAGACCCCGGGAAGGAGAGCCCACTCTGGTTATATCTGCAGGAATGCAGGATTTGGCCACTGCACAGACAAAGGACAGCCTTCAGCTGCCCCATGAGATCAGAGCCTCCTCGGGGTCCTGTTGTGTGCGCTTCTGGAAAGAGCCATCACTCAACCAGCCATCACTCAACCTATTATCCAGCAAGAGTTTCCCATCACAGCCCGGGCTGTGACTCACCAGCAACTGCCTTTCCTCAGGGGAATTCACGGCCAGTTCCCAGGAGTCAGTCTCACCCCGTTTCACCTGCTGCAAGCTGCAGGGATAGCCGCAGCAGCAGCTCAGGGAGCATCCTTCCCCGCATCTCTCATCAGCACGCTGAGCCCTGGCATGCCCTGCCCGCATCCAGCTCCCTGCAAGCCAAACGCTGCCACTGCAGCACTGCAAGTGCTACGCATTTGTACTCCCATTTTCTAACAATACTCCTGCAGGAGGATTTGCTGAATGCCAACATGCTTAAAACAGCCTCTCCAGAGCTTGTCAGTCCCCCACCGTCTCCTTTTCCACTAACCATCATTTTGGATAGCAGCTTCTACACTCTGCCTGCTTCTCGTTGGCAGAGGGAGGAGCCCTGAATCCAGGGATGCCAGAGGAATTTAAAAACACACTTTTACATGGCTGACAAAGAAAAGGCGCTGGAGCAGCTCAGGTCAGCAGCCAGAACTCGACTTTAAAGAAGAGGCAGTAACACTATGACTGCCTACAGTCTTGGGCAACTTCTCTACAGGCCTCCCACCTCCCTCTTTCTGAGCTCCCACTTTTTTCCAGCCCCAGAAGCGCACTTCCAGCAAAAGGCACCCACTTCAGCCACCTCCGCATGGAAGCTGGCCATGGGGAGCTTGCCCTGTCCCCACCCCATGCTCCCCCTGTGCCAGACCCAGGATGGCAGGTCGGAGAGCGCAGGGAGGAACCCACCGACACACACAAGAGCCCAGCAACCAGCATGTTGTTTTGTGGTGGGATTTTCAACACTAGAGAAATAATTCAGTGTACAAGACCAAATTAGGGCATGGATTTTATAATCATCTTTGCTAGTGACATGCTGTACGACCTTGGGTAAGTCCCTCCATCCATCTTTAAAGACTCTCTCAGGAGTGCCACAAGACTTTAATTAGCAGCCCTAAAAGTACTCGAGATAGTTTGTCTCTCTTCCAAAATAACTAACTGCAGATGAATTGGAACAACCTTATTTTCGAATTCTGCAAGCAACTGGGATCCAGGCTGCTCTCAGATCAGTCACTTCAACAACATAATCAAAGTTAAATGTGCCAGCTGTGCATGAAGCATTTTAATACGCTGCATGGACTGGAAAATAGCTTGAAGAACCAATGTTATTTTTCCATGGCTAGGATGTCACTGTCGAGCAGCTGCATTATAATCATCTGCAATCAGCAAAATGCCTTTTTTTTTTTTTTAATCACTTTTTATTCTTGGGGAAGAGGGCTCATTTTTATTTCTGTCCTACTTAGGAAAGCACCCTTGAATCCTGAGGCACCCACTACTACCAAGAGATCAGGCAACTACTACAGCAGTGTAGACTGATCAAAACACCTTCAGCTGTCTACGATCAAACCCCAATTATACTGACAGGTTCCTAAACTTTAAAAGATGCGCCCAGACAGTAACTGCTCACACTACCACCACCACGACCTCAAGAAACAATAGGTGCATTTCCACAAATCCAGCAAAAATCCAGCTCCAGCTGCCAGGAGGCAATTGCCTATCATCACATATCCAAGACCTGGGACGGCTCCAGAGCCAAGTCCCTCCCCAGGGAAAACCTGAAGGCAGCCCAGCATCCTTCTCTGCAAGGGCCACCTCTGCACGGGCCACCTCTGCACAAGCAGACGGGTCACAGCTGGAAGACAAAGCAAGAGAAGTCTTCCAATTCCATCCTTTACAAAATGCTGAAGGTCTCTTTGATATATTCTACATATTAAATATTTACAAATAAAATGTAACATTAAAATATCCATCTACTTTGAAGAAAATGACAAGAAACAGGCTGACCACGCAAACAGAGCTTTGCCCTTGTAACTGCCAAAATGTTTTATAAACCTCTCCTCCCGTTTCACCATCCTGCGAGGCTGTAAGTATTTTACAAATGGGGACATACCATGAGGATGCTTCGCAAATAGCTTTCTGTCCCTCCTACCAGCTGCTCAGCAATAGTGAGTGGAGCACTGGGATACAGCAAATTGCCAGAGGTGCCCAATATTTTAAGGGACATTATGCAAGACTGCTTGCATTAGAGGAGTGACAGTGATTGAGTTGACAGCAAGCATATATAAATGCCAAGGATCTGGCTACTTCCACTGCTGTTGGAGCTGCTCCAAGACTAGAAAATAGCTGTGAAATTCCCATTGCAGATGTGAAGATGAAACTTCCCCAAGCTCTTGAAAAAAACAAATAAATCTCCAGCAAAAATCTGATCGGGGTTTCCATTCCACTGCCTTTCCCAGGCCAAACTATTCTTTTGGACTTCACCGTAATTGTTTAAGAGCTTCAGCCCAAGCTCAAAATCTTATGAAATGCAGCTGCCTTGATAGCTTCCCAGCTCATGGTAAAGGGTGATCTTGTTTTCTTTACATGGTATCAACAGTCACCATTCCTGGCAAACCCACATGGCTGCCAGCTCAGGGAAGGCACATGCAGCTATGTTCTTCCACTGCATATGAAAATACCCTCCGGTGAGTTTAGCACAAGGCTGTACTGACAGTTTAACTCCTTCCCTGGCATGTTCTTCTTCTGAACTCTGAATAACCTGCTGGAGTTACCAGATTTGCACTCCCAGCCTTGAGAAGCATCTCATACGCTTTTAAAATGAAGGCTCTGAAGTTGAACAGATGAAGCTGAACCAGCTTTCACAGCACGCAAGCAGCGGCTGCTTTTCCCACTGACTCTACCCACGGCCTCTACCCGCGCTCCTTGCTTGATGGACAACAACAGAGTTCCCGCAAAACTGCCACGCTGTTTTAGCCACTACCAAGAGACGGTCAAAAACACTGTCAATGTACAACACAGAGGCAAAACACCAATGCTAAAGCCAAGCCAACAGTCTACTTTCAAGGATGAAACAACATGCCAGGTTGCAGCTGAACTGGCATGGAGAAAACGAGACAGGTCCAGCCTTTCATTAGGCCAATGACAGCCTAAATAAGGCAGTCAAAAACTGATCACAAGATTCAGATTTAGAAGTACAGTTTAACAATTCCTGCAGGCCACAAGATTTTTGCTAAATCCCAAGGTATTATTCTTCTCCAGTTTCCTCCTTTTCCACTGAAGACAGACTTCAGCTTGTTTTTGCAGACCTGAAAGAAGCAGCTCCTTTCAAATCCAGTGACTAACATCCTTCCTTCGGATCTCTGCCAAACCTCGTTTCTGCCAGATTTGAAGTGTCTTTGGCCTTGTTTTCAGCTTAACTAGGTTGTATATTCTTCAAGACAAACGCTCTAGAGTCCATATGCTAAAGGTGTGATGTTGCCATGTTGCTGGTATGAAACACTATAGTTTAGCCTTATAGGTTTTTTTAATACTTTGTTTCTGTTAGCCAATGCATTTGCACTCGTATTTTTCCATCAGAAGCTTCTTAGTAGATATTAAAGAACAGAACAAAAGGAAACAAACTCAATACCCTACATTGCTGCCATTTCAGCCAGCTAGTTTAGAGGCAAAACCTGGAGAAAATTACCAGAAGAAAAAACAGAAAAAAAAATAGGGTTGATTATTTTTTTTTTGGTACAGTTTCCTGTAAAGGGAGATAGACAATAGCTTGACCACTGCAAAGTCAAGCATAGCACAATAACAGCCTCTGCAGCTTTTATTTTGGAGGATGACAATCGTTTTCTGATGCTGGTTAAGCATAGGCAAGAATACACTTGCCCATCATAAATGCACTGCGCACACAAACTGGAAACAGCAGCACCTAACAGACATCTGCCAACAGCGACTGGACTGGGAGCTGCATGGCTATGGGCTCATTTTAAGAAAGAGGAAAACTCCTTGGTGCTTATAAGGGAAAAATAAAAGATAATAAGTACTGAGGATGCGTAGTTAGAACAAGGTCAGGAAATGGAAGAACCAGAATACATACAAGTATTTGGACTCCAGAGTACCACACAGCCCTTCTACCCACGTCAGAAAGATAAGCGCTTGTTAATTCAGACTGTTAAACAACACTCCTCACAGGAAACACAGCAAGCCATATTATTTTTCCCCACTTCCTAACATTCCAGTTTAACTGTGCCACATTATTTCAACCTTAGATAAGGGCTCAAAAATGTGAGTTTGAGCAAAGCGCATACAGCTTTCCAGATTCCTTCCCCACATCCGTATGTATCTGTGGACCTGTGCTGTCTCCTGAGCCCTTGCTGAGGAACACTCCTGTTGTGCAGAGGCTCATCTGTCACACAGACTAGACATGCTCTCACAAACGCAGCTGTTGCTTCTGGGGTCATGGTCTCTACCTAGAAAAAGCAAGGCTTGACTCTAGCGTAACCTCTCCCGGCTGTCCTGGTTGCACACCGAAGTGAAGCGTGCCCTTCAAAGCTTGTGGCTGTATTTGTTCAATGCATGTTCCACCCACATCCAGCACGACGAGTTACATCCATTAAGATTCTCCTTAACACTGTTGTGGAGCATTTACCGTTTCCTAAGCAAGCAATGGTCATTTTGTGCTCCATTTGGGATGCAGGGCTGTGCGCACTCTTAGATAGATTACTGTCGCTCCTTTTTCTTCATCTCTTCACTGACACAACCTGTGAGGATGGTACATCTTCCTTCCTTCTTATGAAGGCTCATGTCCAGTTCACTATGAGGTTTCTTCCCCTCTAATACTCTCATCCAAATTCAATTTATTCAGATAAAATAATGGTGAGGTAACAGAAAATTCTCACTGCCTGGACTTGAATGGACTATTTTGTCATTTCTGTGCATTTTCTGAGGTATAAGATTCCAAACAACTGAATGAAAGTCACCAGCTTCCTATAGCTAATTTGGCAGCCAACTGCATCACACCCAAAGAGCAGGTTTACATACTAACAAGGTCACTAGTTAAAAACTCAGCCCCTGCTCAGACACATTACGATCAAGTGAGTGCCTCTGGAACCAGGAAAGAAAATTAAATAACCATGAACTAGATAGAAGAGAGCTGTCTCCTCTTACCACCTACTACTTCAAAAATAGTGTATTACGTGCAACTTGATGCATGCAACCAGGCCATTTTAAAACAAGGTATGCACAGTATATCTGACCTTCTGTAAATAAATTCCCTTTTAGGAGTCCAACATTAGGCATGGAAGGTCTATCAGTGGCATACAGCTTCCACATAACAATTCTGAAGAAGTGAATGCCCCCTATCATTCCAAGGCATCTCTGTGTTTTTAACTCAACTGTTCAACTGTACAGACGAATAAAAGTTATTTCTAAGAGAAGAATTAGGACACATTTATAGTAACGCCTTTCCCCATGTCACTTCATTCATATAACACTGTGACAGAGATCTGCTGTTGCTGGATTTTATTTCCTTCTTGAATTTCACTGGTGTAATTCCAATGGTCAAACTGCATCTTCCAGGGCCACTGCTTCAGAGAGGATGGAAAAGATGTCTCACAGGCTGGCTAGTACTAAAAATACCAGTAGGAACAGAGAAGTACAGGCTCTCCAGCTAAAATCTGTTTCCCTGCCTCTCATGCACTGGCTAGTCAACCGGAATCCCTAGGATATTTGCAGTACGAGGTAAAGAGCTAGTTAACATGAGCACAACTTCAACCTGTCTTTAGAAGAAAGCTCTCAGAGGATCAGAGGAAGTTATGTGTGAACAACTGAAAATACACAATTATCAGAAGAGCCGCTTACTACTGGCACATTACTGGTACTGCTTTAAAGGAAAAAAATAATTACATGCAGGTGCTTCAGTGTTCTTTGTATGGTTTGGGATATATAAAATTACCTTTGGACAAAACAGTAAGAGGAACGGAGGAGAGGATAGCAGCTCAGGTAACCAAGGGTCTGGTAAATTGGAACTCAGTGCCTTTAATACTGAGTTAAAAGGTGCACCCCGCGCAGGCTGAGCTGAGTGATGGGGCAGGTGCTCCAGAGTACAAACATATTCTGCAACTATAACCGCAAGCTGCGTTTGAGGGTGTGCAGATCAGGTTCAGCTGCACTATAGCTACATTACTCACTGGTTTTACAAAAATATTAGCAGCCTGTTGGTAACAGACAATTGGAGGAACTCAGTGCTGCCGCTACAGACTCCTCAGATTAGCACTTATTAAAAATTAATAAAATGGTTTATTTTATATATACATATGTTCCAAAAAATTTATACAGTTAAAATATCAAATTACTGATCTGGTAACAATACTGTTCAAAATAATCTCTTTTGTATGAACATTAAAATACACGTTTTTAAAAGCGTTTCCTTTTAGTGCTTCCAAAGCACAGCGTGTGCCAAGGCCACCTGAAGAATCTCCGTCCTCCTCACAGGATGAAAGAGAACTGAAGTCGGGGACCTGGGAAGCCTCAGGTGCACTTTCATAATGTCTGCAGACAAAACAGAAGAGAGTCTGAGGTAGATTGTTTAGTGACCATCAGGTGGTAACAGTCACAGGGCTGTCTTTAGCTTTCATTAACACAATAGCAGTTTCTTTACTCTCAATCTACACTGAATCTCAAGTTTAAAGGCATGGCTAGCAGTTCTTGGGAACAAGACCCTTGTCTCTGTGGTGGCAACATGCAATTTTACCAGTGCAGGTGTTTCTGGGAGGGTTTTTTTTGGGAACACACGGGCTCTCTCCACGATGCAGACAGTGTGTGCATTTGACAGTGCCCCATTTTAGTGCAACCTGCTGCCTACAGCACGTAAATGTCTAATGACAGCGTTCAAATGAGTAAATTCTCATCACCTGCAGGAGGGGCAGCAATGGTTATTTTCTTCAGCCTGTTGAGCAAATAGCACCCTCCACAGGAAAAAAGCCACACCTTTCATAGCAAATCCTTAAGGTTATAGCCCAGCTTCTGCCGATAGAGGTTCTTAAAGTTAAAGCTCCACTGCTTCTTCTCAGACTGTGACAGTAAAATCACTTGATTGCCAAGATGGTGAGGGCAGCAGCTACATCCTCTTCCACTCTTCTGCGGCACAGCAAACTCATTCCTGGTCCATATTCGCCTCGCCGGTACATTATTATCTACTGTTGACATGATTAACTCTGTTGGGTAGGCTGTTGAACTCTAGTTCCTCTAGTATTCTCTCTAAGTGTTGTATTAAGACCCGTTTTTTAAACCTAAGGGAGAGAGGGAGAACAATTTAATTTTTTCTTCCAGAATTACAGTTGAACAACTCAAGACTATTCAGCCATGACAAATCATATTACCGGAGGCTTTCTGTTTCCAGTATGGAAGAGCTTTTTTATTTCTGCCATTAGAATGGTCAGAAAATTTAATTTAATTTAATACAGACGCCCTTCCCCAACCCCCCCAAAATTTTGGGTCAGTCTTCAATAATGACCCGTCTCTCTTATTTCACGTTTAAACTTTAAGTAAAGACTATTTACTCCATAAAAATGTAATAACAGTCTGACCACTAAAACAACTATAATAATTGAAATATGTCAAAAAGGAAAACAGAAAATACTAGTACTGGAAAAGTTTATGATTTACTATCATGATCTAAATTAACATTTAATTTATGACTCTGAGTAATTTATATCTATACAAACCTTGCTGCTTCCTTGATAGCAAATTCAATGAAATACTTCTGAATTTCCATAGGTCCTTGCACCTCCTCAAGAAGAGAGAAAATTTTTTCATAATCTAAAAAAAGATAAAAATCCAGCCATATATTAAAAGTAAGTCTTGCAAATGCATTTTCAATAAAGCTTAACAGCCAAAAGAAAAAACAAAGCCCAGAGTTTCACACTTCTGTGTATGGTAATAAATGTAAGGCAAGAAAAAAGCCTGCATTAGCTTTACGCACAGAAAGCAGGTGATACCAATAATTTGAAGTGATACTGATGATCTGGTATTCAAATGTGGTACCAAAGAATTAGGTTCTCTTTCAAAGCAGCAGCTAGAAACATCTACCCTCAGAAAATGCAGGCTAGGTAGAGAAGCCTCATATCTCCATGAACGCAGTGCCATCATTAGCAGTTAATACGCACGTAGGGCCACCAAGCCCTGTTTTAATCTAGAGCTGTCATTTCTGAAAGCAGAGGTTAGCATTAGTTCTCTTAGAAGGACTACTTATCAATGCTTAGTGTGAGCACAATTAATATGACTATCTTACTGGTACAAAGTAAATATATCCACTACAAAAGAATGAACTGGATACATTAAACTAGAAACAAATTTAAAAATAGCATTGTTTCAATATTTTCCATAGTTGAACCCAGTATGAAGATATTTATGGTGCTGTGACTAAGAGCCTGCTCAGAGTGATGCAGCAGGCACAGAGAGGATATATGGTCAGAACGGTGAATATATGTACATATTTAACCCACTACTATTTAGCTTCTTTCTTTGATGCCTGCCTGAACTCTGCAGCAAGACAGGTGACTCATACTGAACATAGTACTATTTTGCTTTACATCACCATTTACCAGACATGAATTTGGTATAAGATTAGATGAGCCCACTTTTCAAAACAGGAAGCAAGGACATACCCAAGAAGGAAGTTTTAAGACATCTTAAAAATGAAATACAGATGCAGCATAAAATTGGCTTCATCTCTCAACAGCCTCAGTCTCCCACAATGATTATACGCCTCAATGAAATACTAAGTTTTGGGAAAGCAACGCAAGATCAGAAAAATAGAAGAGTTAAGAATACTCCATTATACTAATTACTGGCACTTGACAATGTATTGGAAAAATATTCAGTAGTTTAATTTGCAGAAATAATTCACTCAGACACAGACCACATTAGGGACATCTGCCATTTAAGAAAAAATTGAAAGATTATGCCTATGGCAAATCCTACAGCATATACATTAGTTGGAGTTTCAGATTAGTGTTCTGGTTTTGATCCTGTATACAAGTACAGGCAAAACATGTAACAAAAGCTGAGGAGGCAAGTTACTTTTCCTCACAATGTTTTAGATTTTGGGGGGTTATCAAACCTTGTAGGAAAAAGAAGAAAGTAATTTTTAGTCTTCAGTTCTTAAGCGTTTGTAACAGTGTTCAATCACTAATCACACTATCTGGCAAAATAAAAAAATATCACTTTGCTATTAACTGTTAAGGTTCCCTTTCAAACATATTCCAAGATGCACCCTTGTAGCTACATATGCCTTTGCCCTCCAAAGGAAGTTCTGACTGACACAGGGTGACAAAGTACACTATGCATATGCAAGGAGCAGTGCAGCATAAGGCAAAGTTATCTAGTCTCATTAGATCATTGGTAACAAATCCAAAACCTCTGAAAGGTGCTTTCACAGGGTACCTCTTATACCAGTTAACCCATCTTCAAGGGCAAACAAGGTCACTTGGCACTCAACTTCCCAAGAACAGCTGTCTAAACTTCAACTCACCTGCCCAGCATGTAAGAACTTTCTTCCTTTTCTGTCCCTCCATTGCTCATATGCAAGCAATCAGCAATTATTCAAAATCTAAAGTTGTATGTATATTGAAAATAGCTCCTTATTTCAAGAAAAAAAGTCTTCTCTCTAGCACCATGTATAATATGCTGATTTAAAAAAAAAAAAAAACCAATACAAAACGAAAAAACTTACTTCTTCCAGGTTTGCGAACCTCTTTCATCACTTTAATTTTGACATCAGCATTGTTTCCCTCCAACATCATAGGTGTTATTTTAAATGAATTTGGCACAGATTCAGAAGTAGACTCCATCACCCGTTTTTGGTCATCTCCAGTCACACTGTAATTTAGAGGCCCTCGAACAAGTGCGTTGGTACCAGGTTTATGATCCAACCCATCTTCACTTAAACAATTGAATTCAACAGGTAGAGAGTCTAAGTCATTGGGTAACATTTCATCCTCTCCCATAGCAGCTGGAACTGAAGGAGCCATTTGCACAGGTAAGCCATCAATTTGCTTTTCCAGTGACTGACAATTTTCTGCTTTCTTCTCTCCATTGCCATCTTGGACAACACTGTTATTGGTATCTACAAATTAAAAATATGTATCTTACTAGTGCATAACTGCAGTATCAAAAAACCAAAATGAAATAGTTCTGTACCCTTTCTTGTTTGAAGTACCATGTAGACTGTTACCATCTCATATCACTATCATGAAGTCACCATTTTCTGTATTCCTATGGCAGTGTTATGAAATTCTAAGTGAACTAATGTTTTCCTTCCTTCCCCCAATTCCAGCTAACAGAGGTTTCTTCTGACTCCGTTCGCTGCAATAGGTGGGTAAGAAAATTAGCGTTTGTGGGAAATGAAAACGTAACCGTATTTTAACTTCCCTTCCCCACCACAAAATACACAAATGAGAACTAAAAGCTGATCTGAAATCCTTGCTACCTCCAAACCACTGTGGCAAAAGGTTTCAGGTTTCTTTTCTTTTATTTTTTTAAAGAAAACAAAAAACAGTTCATCAAAATTATTTTTTTATTCCAGATTTCATTAGCTATAGCAGCAGCCTGTTTATCTAGACCAACAAAAGAAACTCAGTCCTAATTAACACTAAAGCATACATTCATGCTGATATACCCTTTTGAATCAACTCAGCACATGGAGTTGGTGGCGGGTTTTGGGTGGGGTTGTTTTTTGGGGTTTTTTTGGTGGTGGTTTTTGTGGTTTTTTTTTCGGTTTTTTGGTTTTGGGGTTTTTTTGTTGTTTTGTGTTTTGTGGTTTTGGGGTTTTTTTGGGTGGTTTTTTTTGTTTTTTTTTTTGTTTTGTTTTTTTTTGTTGGGGGGGGGAGGGTTGGGGGGGGGGCGGGGTGCAGCAGCAGCGGCAGTTTGTTTGTCACACAGATATTCTCACTTGTGACCAAGCAGGCTGCTGTACTACAACTCAATATACCTTTATTTGCTGGGATGCCTTTGAGGTTCAAATACGATGGGGATCCAGAAGCAGACGGTGGCCCTTTCCCACCAACATGATTCGTTACGACAGGTGGTGACTGTGGCCGTCTCAACAGTGGTGACATGCTACGCCTTCTCTTTAGTGACGCTGGAGTATTGGGCTCTCCAGGACGCTTAATCTTATTCTGAGGCCCAGCGACAAATTCATCTGCTTCATCTATCATCATACCCTGAAAAGAAGAAAAATTTTTTTTAAAAAAACAGTACAACATCAAAATTGTTTAATCAATTCATTGATGGAGTAAGTCCCTCTGTGTTAAAATTCAGGTGGCTTTCAAAACACTTTGCAGCCCTCAGAACAGAGATAACTCATGTACACTGTAACCAGAGACAGGCCAGTGCCACTCTGTAAATCAGCATGATTCTTTACACATCTCTCTTGGACCACGTGAAAGACACCACTCCTTTCCACACATGACAGAAGAGCTACGCAGGTTAGCAACAAACTGCAGCTGTTCGGAAAGAAATTCTACTCACAAATTATTTCAGATCATGTTAAATATAAAGATACAGCACATAGCATGGCTCCTCCTACCTTCTTATCCTGTTTAAATGGATTGCCAAACGTATGAAGTCTTTTTGGTTGATCTGGGTCAATTTCCCGAAGGGGTGAAGGCATCATTTTCAGGTACTCCTGGTAATTTCCCATTTGAGCAACAGGAACACTATGAAGGCAGTCTGCAACAGAACAAGAGATCTTAATTTAGTCTACCTTAAAACTAAGGCAATACAAACTTCACGCACTTCAATTGCAAGTGTTAGCATTTAAGAACTAGAAATTACTATTTCTTTTCACTACGGAGGAAGAGCTGAAGACTACAGTTTCAGAAATAAGGCTGGCAAGAGTTCTGCTTAATTGGCAGAAGAAGAATGAAAAATAAGGAAGTTTAATCTCTGTGTTAACAATTGCATCTTTAGACCACCAGCACCTAACAAGGGTAAAACAAAGTAAGCCCCTCTCTGTTTTAAGCCACCATCACTATAAAACACCTGTCTACTGAACCTTATTCTACGGGAAAGCTCTCCCATGAAACTTGTTTTTAAAATTCAAAGGAAGCAGGACATCTTGCATGACAGAAGGCAAAAACTTCCTTCCTTCCCCTTCAGAGTCAAGAAAAGGACACTGACTGACTCAACAAACGATGCAGTGTCCACTTCTGCTCCCACACCCAGGACTGAAAACATTACTTCAGGGAATTAAAAAAAAGCTGTACTCTCTCCAAACTGTTCATGAAGAACAGTGGCTACTTACCTTCATCCTGCCCCAAGATAAGCCTGTGTGTTTTCAGAAGATTGGTTCTCATTCTAGTTAGCTGGTCTAGAAGACTGCGACGAGGAATATCATATGCATTTCTGAATGCCTGTGGCTTCAAATCCTAGTTTTAGAACAAAACAAATAACTTTCAGTTAACCCATCACTTCTCATGCAGAGAAATTTCTCTATGAAATGTAATAATGTTAACTATTAAAATTTATTCTGAAGTAACTTCAGAGCTTTATAACTGGATACAGCAAACTCAATGACTGACTTTTCAACAAGACCTTATTCAGCATTAGCGCTTTCAGCTCCATTAAAACTAAGGATGTTAATTCCTGGATGTACAACACTAGCTGTCTTTTGCAGAGATTGCCACTTAAAACACAGTAATCTTTGTTTACTACCATGGGATTTTCAAACGGTGTCCCAAAAGCAAGTGAAAAAAAAAATGCATTTACTCTTCTCACTATTTATGCCTACGCTGCACTCTTCATGATTCAGTGAAAGTACTTACTTCCTCCTTCTACACTAAGTCCATAAAAGTTACCCATTTAAAACAGATGAGATCAACTGCTTAATCATGCAAGATCACTAGGTTGTTTACCTTGTTTAAAAGTCCTATGTGGAAGCCAGCAAATTCTTTAACATTCATTTCCGCCAGTCTCAGTGGAGATTCCCCAGTGATCCCTTGCAGCAGTTGCTTAAAATCCCTACTGTGTACCAAGGAGAGGCCACTGGAGTGATTTTTCACTTTTATTCCAATTTCTTGTGGAACTTTCTTACCCACTGAACCTATTATCCGTTCCGATTCTATTTTTGTCTAAAATGGAATCACACCATGAGTTAAAGAATCAGCAGGCATTGCAGATTTCCAGTATAAAACACATAGTACATTAACAGAATAAAACTATAAATTTAGTTCCCAACTACTCAACAAACGGGATAACTACCTACCCAGGGATATATATTTACATAGACTAGATCTCAAGTAGAAAGAAATACTAATGTGCTAGCATATGGAAAAAGTATTTAGCCAGTGTATCTAAATTTATATGCCAGTAGGAGGTCTGAATATCCCTGATTTTGCTGCAAGTCTTGTGACTTTCTTTTGAGTCCCTGAAGAATCATCTTTAAAGGGAAAGAAAAAAAAAAAAGGAAGGTGGGATGCCTTAGGTTACTGTAAAGCTGCATCTAAAACAGTATTATTCAGATACAGTAACATAATTCCAGATTTCATTTTTGAAACAACCTATGAAACTAAGGTTTGCACTATATGTCTGCAAAAAGATAAGGGAGAAAAGTTGTAAAAGAAATTGTCTTCATCAGTAAGTTTCTAAAAGCATATTACTTCTCCAATTAGCACAGATTTCTTATTATAGTTACAGATAACTTTACTGTATTAAGCTTTAACTGTATTCAAAGTTAAGACCCACTTGCAATACCTCCAAAAAACCCCAACCAACCAAAACCCCCAAACCCACAGTGATTGCAACCCACTTCCCCCAGATCTCATGCTCTGCAGGGTTTGCTTCATTATCTGTGGGAAACTCTGAATTTAAGGACAGCAGGAGCACAGCGGAATTCTGGAATTGCTTGTCCCTATACAGGAACTTATGCATCCAACACATTTAAACTGTTTCATGTGCTGAGAATGCCTGTGAAAATGCCAGTAGCCATCTCAAGCCATTCCAACTCCATACTGCAGATAAATAATATGAATTTGCATATCATTAAGTTACCAAAATACCACAGGAAGTTTTATGTCCAATAGATGCTCAGTTATTCAGAGACTTTTGGAATGTATTTTGTGCATTATTTAAGGCAGAGGATTTTTTCTTTGTCATTTTAAAGGCTGCACTGCTTCCCCACTGACTTCTAGATATTAAACTACTGTTGTAAGAACCATTCGTGCTAAAGAGGCATGGCTTTCAGATAGTTACACCTGAAATGGCATTCTTGACAAAGAGAAAAAGGTATGTAAGACTATTTCCCACCAGGCCACGCTTAACACACAGAATGGATTTGACCTGAAGGAAACAGGAAGCTCACATATAAAGCTTGAACTATGACTTTAATCCCCGTGGACAAGAACATACACTTTTTGGAACATACACATTGCCAAGGCACACATGGAAATAAACATGAGACTGAGAGCAAGCCTCTGATTTCAGCTATGAAGAACAATGGCCAGAGCAGTCATAAATCCAGTTAGTGATAATCTTTGGAGTTTAAAGGTCTAGCAGATACTTAAAATGTAGCTGAAGAGGTCTCCTTCGCACTCCCCTCCACCACTTACAGAAGGCACAATCACTGCCTACAGAATCACTCTGGATTCATCCACATTTGTGGTGGAAATGCTCACCAGTCTTCAGTTATAATGTATGCTGTACACCCATATGAACTCCCACAGGGATTAACTGCTTTATAATGAGATTACCACAAACTAAATAATCAACGCACTTCTAATTGCAAAGGTTTTATCAATACTACCTGTTGGCTGAGTTTTTTAAGGTAAGAGATAACACTGTAACTAAGTCCACAATCTAAATTATCTGATATCAGATTTGGAGCTCCCATCATCCTTAGGGCTTTCTTTAATGGCTATAAGGAAAACAAAATACACAATAGTAAGAGAATAAGTCTTTAAAAAAAAAATTTATAAGATCAATTACAGGAAGCTAAGGCACATGGATTAGTGCTCTAGCTTTTCCACTTTTGGCCACTAAAATTCAAGTCTATTCAGATAACATGTGACATGAGTTTGGTCGTCTAACTAGCTCGCAATGGACGTTATGCCACATTACCAAGACACCAAACGGTGTGGTGCCACTGGCAATTTCCACTCAAAGGCTCAGTACCAAAATAGCCGGGATGATGCAAGTCCATATTGAGGTGCATTGTCCAAGCTACATGTAAAAGGTGACACGATGCCTCCCCCCACCCTTTATTTGGCCCAGCAAGTTCTCTTAGTATCAGCTTCCCAAGCTCTAGCACGTCACCCACGTTAATAAACAAACAAATCTGCATTTTCCTTATCAAGTTACAAAAATAATGCCAAATTTGGTTTCTCTGAAAAATCTAAAGTACTTTAGATCAAAGCTTATTTAATATTTAATGAACATAAAACACATTTAATATCTTAATATAGTTACTATTGCTCAGTATTACTAGAAATTTATTTCTTTCTTTAAAATGTTTGGCCTGATTTACATACCTCTGCAGAGCAAAATGTTTACTACCTAAAATGTTATTACAATTATGTAAACAAAATTTACTAGAAGAGGTATGATGCACAGGACTCTGGTCACACCAGCCATTATACCCAGGAGGATGAAATGAGAAAAGGAACATACCAGTAAGTAGTAAGGAGGCATTGTTTTTAAGTAGTTGTCAAAAGCCTGTCGCCACTTCAGATTTGGCTTAAGTTTGTGAACCTTAAACAAGTCATCTGCAACAAGGAAAACATCAAAAGAAGGTTTCATTTATACAGTCCCAGACCATTAGCATTATCTAAAATTCAATGTGCCAAGTTTCCCCCCCTTTTCTTCTCCCTCCACCCATCTCCCAATGGGGCTTCCCCACAAAAACTGTTCTTAACCTTAGGTTTGAGGGATTGCGAATCCCCAGTCCTAGCTGCAGCAGACAATCCAGAACAAGTCCTCATTATAGGCAAACTTACAAGGTACACCAGACTTAAATACTGCACACAACTACTAGCAGCATGGAAGGTGCAACAGATCCACCTGTTAGGAGTTTCACCTCCCCTGCCTCTCTCTTGCATCATCAGGGACTCCCTGTATCCAATTAAACCAAACAACATCCATTTGGTTCAATTTCCATTTTCAGCCCAGCTTTCTTTTGTTCAACCTGTATGATGAATTCTGGTCTCCGATAAAAACATTCTTGGGCATCAAAGGGAAAGAAAAAAAAAAATTATATCAGAGCAGGGAATCTTTCTGGTCAGCTTTGCTGGACTCTGCTGACAAGAGCAGCAGCTGCGCCCGGCAGAGAAGGGGTGTACCTCCAGCCACATTGCCTGCCTCGTGCCAGAGCAGCAAACTCTCCCACAGATATAGACAAGAAACAGTAATTAGCTACAAAAACTACTGCCCTTTAAGAGGGGGGCAACCAGACGGATTATTTCCTTTGGATACTGTTTTAGAAGTATCTTGCTTGCACTAGAGGTGCGCATATTGGCGTTTAGGAATCACTGAGTTGAAGCATGTACCTATTTGCCATGCACGCTATGAACTGTAACAGTGATCTCTAAACATCAAAAACGAACACAGTATCCTGCAACTTATCATTTGAAATCATGGATTATCAATTGAGACCAAGTTTCTCCTTAGTAGTAGGGCTGTAACTGCTGGCAAAGTGAGGCTAATGGAAGGATATGCAGGACTGGAGAAAGGGATGTCCAAAAATTAACTGGGGAGAGCTGCAGGAGACAGAGATGCACAGAAGAGGGTGTGCAAAAGACAGATGCAGCAAGGAAATTGTTTTCTCCAGACTGAGCTTTCATGAAGATATATTTGGAGAAGAAAATTTGACTTGCATAGTATTCTGCACAAATCGAACAGATGTTAAGACACGATTTTCCAAGTTCTCAGTCAAACCACACTTAATTACAGGTATTCTCCAATCTAAATGAATTCTGTATCACATATAAAAACCACACTACAGATGCTAATTGTTCTCTTTCCTGGCCTGAAGGAAGTGGGGTGGAGTTTGAGAGGACAAGTCAGAACTCCATTTAAAATCTCAATATACCACATGCTTAGCACTATTACCCAAAAGAACCTGTGATGATATCACGACATATGGCAAACATAAAATAACATCCATTCTTATCTTATAAGCCTATTAGCTTTTTGCAGCAAAATGGAAGTTAAACAATACCCCTCTCCCAAAATTAAAAAAGAAAAAAAAAGTAAAATGTAAAATGTTTGGTATCATAGTATGCCCCAATATTTTCAAGTCTATGAGTTGGTTATGAGTACAGCTTGAACCTTAAACTCCTTATCAGCACTTTAGTACTGTCTCACTTCCTGCACTGTGAAGGTTGTACCAGTATATAACCCCTGCAAGTTTGACTGCACAGCCACTCTTAAATGGCATAGACATTCATAATGCTCAGCTAGCTATGATTCTTAATCCACAGCATAGCTGTAGTCTGAGAAGTCAAATGCAAAAGCACCTCCCTGATCTTTGCTATCCAAGAAGTTCTCAAATCTAAGTAAAGCTTCAGCAAAGATTTGTCTATTTAAAATGACAACCTCCCCACAGCACAAACTCACTGCAGGAACTCCTACTCTCTAAAAGGAAGACAGTCATGGTGGTAAACACAGCCACAAGTTTCAAAGAGAACATCACCATCAACATCTTACCTGCCTCCATCTCAAGAGTTTGAGACATACACTGTCAGCAGATTGCAACACAGGCACTTGAAACGTACTTTTCCACTGTGCCCTGGGCTGCACATAATCATTTATACAAATAAGCAAACAAACAGTAACACAGTTAACTATGTCTTTCGCATATTAAATCCCAAACTTTTGCAGATAAAATCCAAATGTATTGAAAAAATCCTTTCATAAATCAGTTTTAATCCAACCTATTCATTTTCAGGTACTACTCTCTGTATAGTCCACTTAATGCAGAATTCTTTTTACTTCTAAACTCAGAGGGAGCTAAAAGCACTGGATAACTGGGAACACAGTATTAAAAACTACTAGGAAAGGGCCACAAGCTGCAACAATTCAAGAGATCAGGGAAAACTACAGACAGACCAGTTAATTTAAGACTTTGTTGCAAAGTCTTTATCCACTTCAGATTAATGTACAAAGCAACCAATTGTGACAAACAGGATACTAATACCCATATTTAATACCCAGTACCACATAAGGGGACTTGATGCACTTTCAAGCTCAGTGAACACTTAAAAAAAAAAAAGAGAGCATGAGAGAGAGAATGGTCAGCAGGTAATTCTAGTAGTTCAGCTGGAACCTAATTACAAGAACAGTTCATGTGACAACAGTCTAGTTGTGAGTGACAGCTTGCACCATGTAACCCAAAGTAAAAACTTACACTTTTTTTTTTTTTAAATCACCACTCACATTAAATTCCACCTGAGCAAGTACACCACCATTCCCTGTTGACTCCTATAATTCTCTGAGCTTTCTAATGCCTCTGCACTAATAGATATACTCCTTTGTTTTAAGCAGTAGAGACTCATGATTTTACATTCACGGAAAGCGGTATCCTTCCCTGCAAACAATCTAGCCAAAAATAAGGCGCTACAACGTAAAATAGTATCCACCATTAAAAAAAGGTATTGTGGCACTCTCTTTCTATTGATACAAAATGTTTGGCTCTCCCTCCTAGTGCCACAGCTCGTTACGTTCACATTTGTGAGAAAGACAGCCCTTGGTTTCCAAAAATATAAAAATCATTACTTGCAGGTTCTCTCAAGGAGCCTGCAAAAGCATCAAAGGAAACTGCCCGTGCTGCAGTCCTTCACAGGCAGACATTTTCTAAATGCTCATCCTTCTGCATATTCAGACCCACAGAGAAAGGGTATTAACCACCTTCTCATGGTATTTTCACCATGGCTGTTTCACTACTGCTTCTGCTGACACTCCCCATGAATAATCCACTCCTATTGCCCAGCAGTGCCTGCCCTCCCATTAATGCAGCTAAGATCAGCCAAGGAAACATCTTAGGCAAGGCAGGAGCATTCAGAAGTATACCTCATCTTTGCTAAGCTCTCTCTCTAACCCCTCATTTGACTTCATGAACTTGGCTGTACACTAGTTTTTAAACGCAAGAATATCTGAAGTACAATAGTTTGCTAGTATCAGATAAAGGCAACAATCCTTTAAGAGCAAATTTCTATAATCCATGGGCCAAACATACTCAGCATCAAAGTATGTCAGCATCTGTCTGTTAAAAGTTCTGTCTTCAGAAGTCTGCTTCACACTGAACAAAAACAAGACAAGAACTGCACCCCACCTCCTCAGTTCTCAGAGCAAACCACCATCCCAAGCTAGTCATGATGCCCCTCTAGCCTTTCCTATGAGAGCAAAAAGGAGCTGCTCAGCTGTAACAGCACATCCCACATGGTCTGTCTTACCTCTGTGAAAGATCTAGAGACCAGAATTTTTGTCAGACAACCAGTTTACCATAGAGTGCATGGGTCAGGTTAACACATGGACTGTGCGGCTTCACTGTTTTATGAAATCTCATCAATTGGCTCCTTTCCTTACAAAGCTTCAGGTTCTATAAGCAAACCCATTAAGTCACAAGCCAGGAGAGGCTACAGCATTCCCAAATCCACTCTTGCAGAAACCGAGATATAAATCACCAAATCTATAGAATGTGGTACAATTTACCTCCTTCAGTCACAGACCACTACAACTTGTTTCAGTTTGCTCAAGTATCATCTGCAGGCTTCCTCACACATGCCTATCTTACCTGTCTTTTAGGACTGTCTCTTACATTATTTTCCAAAAACAGAATTAAAACTTCCTCTGCTCAAGAATGCAGGAGGAATACAAAAATGCAAGAAAAAAATTCTTAAGCATCTCGCTATCTACTTATAAGGCTGAACACACATAAGCCCCTTGATAAGACATTACAAACAATACAGTTGTAAGTGGTTTTGGCTTTGTCTGAAAGAGTCGTTAGAAGGAAAGGAGAGAGAGTATCCACGGTACTAACCCAAGGTAAGTCCCAGTCCTCCAACACAATATTCTACCAGTAGGGCAGTAGCCACTAGAACCTCGCTGATGCACCAATATGGGTGGTAGTGGCTGAATAGAGCAGACTTCTCTTGGGCTTGGATGTTCTCACATCCTTTTTAATCTGGGTGAGTTATGAAAGATTGGTTTTACACATGCAAATCCGTCCTCTACTGAACTATCAGTATCCACTATTGGCAGCATTAAGACAGATAGAGGGCGAGGGTTTAAAAACAGAAACAACCCCTACCGACCTACAAACACAGAGTCAGTATTTTTTAAAACATCTACAAATAATTTAACAGGTATGCTGTTTGTCATCTTAGTAATTTTCTGTACTGCTAAGTAGAAAAGGGGCCAGATCTGCTTTCGTGTTTTATGTATATTCCACAGAATTTAATTCCACCATGCCTTAGAGACCAAGGATAAACAAAGTCCTGGAACGAGATCTGAACATAACACTTTGTGTATGTGTTTGTGTTAATAATACAGAATGTACAGTATTTGTGTTCTAGGGAAAACATCCACTTTACAACTCGGGCAACACGGAAGCTCTGCATTTTCCTTTAAACAGCCTTCAGAAATTTAAGATGTAGGATACCAGGTGAGTAAACTGCAGAATAGCACTACACATACTGAAAAATGCCTTTCTCCAAAGAGCAGGATGAGCTTTACACCCCTGCAAAAAAGGCAGGGGGAAGACAAGAGCTGCCAGGGAAGATGCAACAGAACTGCAAATGTCAACATCGAAATGAATAGGGAAATTCATTTACTATTAGTGATGGCTTTTCAGCTAGTCGGTCTACTGCAGTAATTCAGTAGCCGCAAACTTGCAGAAACTCTGATTTAGTCTAGAAGTATCCTACTTGCACACTTTGGGACAACTATTAGGCTACGTGGATGACTATATAAGACACATTCAAATTATCAGCAAGCACAGATTTCTTTTTTTGGTTATGACCAGGATTATGAAAAAGCATTCCTGAACTGTGTTGTGGCTTTTTTCTAGAAATGAATGGAAAAATCCTGTGTAAGACAGCAAGAGTCAACCTTAATTCTCTTGATCTCCACTGTTATTCTGTATCACTAAACACACCCACAAAAACCAGAAGAAAAAAAGCCTTACAGCATCTGCAACTAAAAGGGTTAGTAGCACCCAGGAAACTCTTCTCTCTGCCATTACCTTTATGCCAGAACCCTAACAGCCACAATTATCATGGCAGTTATTCACTCAGCACCTTTGCATACCTTCTTTCCTGTAGAAAGTAATTTCATTGTGGGAGCGAAAAAAACACTGGTCCTTTGGGCAGGGAAGAAATGTAGACTGTTTCACTGCTCAATTCCTTCTTACTGCTCTAAACTGCGTCAGGGAATTCCCTCTTCCCAACACCCATGACAAACACTGCATCTGATCTTCCAGTAAAAAATTAGCTGCTACAAGAGCAACTGCAAAACCTGGATACACCACACCCTAAATGAGGGAAAAGAATGGAGGTTGAAGCTTACTCCAGGTTAAGGAAGAGGCTACGTGTCTAGGAGGTGAACAGCATCAAACATGCACTGGAAGCAGGTAGCTCTCCTCCTCTGCTGGAGAGAAAAAAAGGGAGAGGGGGTATGAAAATCCTCTCCTCCCAAATTATGTTAAAGAGTTTGCAACATTCTCTACTCTCTGATCTCCATTATTTTATAATGTCTCAAACTAAGGCAGAACACCAACCATTATTTTCTTTTACTCTGAAGTAGCTGCATTGGCAGTCCAATGTAAATTTATTACCTACCTAACAACGGAAGTAAAACAGGATAGTTGTAAGGCATCACAAAGAGGTTTACACAGGTTAAAGTAGTGCTTGCTTTTAAATACCCGAACGGATGGCCAAGTTCGCTGTATTTGCCACTGCTACTCACAAATACCTGATAAAGAATAAGACATATCACAGTATTAGAAGAGTATGAAGACTATTAAGCATGGGGCATTTAAAAATTAAAATCAATCTGAATCCAACTGCATTACGACAGCAAATTATCAAGAACAGCCAAGTTTGAGGTTGCACACATCAGGATGAGCATGCACTTAAGATTCCCCAGTCACAGAACTGAGACATGCAACATTTAGTGTACCCCCAGACAGTATGGAAATGCTCTTCACAGTATAATCTTTAGTGCTTTAGTGAAACTACTTTGAAGTGATGCTCTGAAAAGTTTTTGAGATTATTTAAAATAGGTTAGGGGACATCTGTTGAAGGTATGTCAAAAAACAATCTACTTTAAATTAGTCTTCTGACTCATAAAACAGCATGACTAAAATTTACAACACGGATAGAAGAAATCTAAAACTTTTTAAGCAGAGAAATTAAGCAAAACAAACAAATATTCAAGAAACATCTTTTAATTATGCCAAGCGCCAACATTCTTAACATTTACTTTTTTTTTAAAGCATATGTATATGTATGGGGGTATTAACCTTGGAAAGCAATACATGCAAAGAACTATTTCAACAGGATAAAGATGGTACATACTCTTACTGGGACAGTCAAAATAACCCACATCTAACCAAAAATAGTTTTCCTAAAAAAAAGTAAACTTTGCAGTTAAAAGTAAGTGTTTTTTGTCTACTTTTTCAGAGCATAAGGAACAGGGTTTGTTACATGGTTTCTATGACAATGAGCCTATTTCTCTAGTTTGCAAGGGTCTGATATGTGGCTGGGAGAAGAAAAGCAGTTTTTGAAAAACAGCAGAGTAATTTTAATAACTTCTGCAAATAATGTACCTATGAATGCTTAAAGGACATTTTTAAAATTAGTTTATTAAAAGTAACTTCAATTTTTCTTCTGAATATGCATGTTATATTTTCAGTTAAGTTATAATATTTATTAGGGAAACAGAAACATGAAAGACATGCCTCCAAACCCATCTTACCAGCTAAAATATCATACTAAGCAAACTCCTGATGTACATATTAAGCTGTTCTTTACAACACCATTAGGAAGGGAATTACAAGCCTTATTTTTATAGAGGATACAGAAACAAGTCGCTTATCCAAAAATCACAAAAGGAGCATGTGACAAAGGATTTCAGCAACAGAACTTTGACCTCTTCAAGGCCAATCTAGTCAACAAGACCAACAGCTTCCATTCAATTCCCATTAGTAGTTTCAACCATCTAGTGGAAATTATTTGCAGCTGTTGATTAGGTAACATGATGAAAACTAGTGCTAGGTTTCCCCTGTAAGCAAATGGAAACCTATAGAGAATTTCAATTTAGTCGAAAATGGAACCTGCAGGACACATTTCTTAGCAAAATGAGATGGACCTAGAAAAGGAATTAAATGAGATTACAAAGTCTGTAGAGGGAACACTCATTCTGACTCTTGATAATTCTATTAGAAAGGAGGTAACTGAAACCTTGACATGTTTCTTCTCATCAACTGCAGAGTCTGCAACCAGACCACAATTCCGCAGGCCTACAAGACTAAAGTACCTTAGGATTCCCGTTACATTTCTAGAATCAAATAAAGGGTAAATACCTGCCAGCAGGTATGGGGAGACTTTCGTTCCAAGATGTACTGTGTTAAGGGTGAAGGCTCAAGCTCATACTTGTCAAAAGGAAGCTTGTCTATTACCATTGGCTCACAATCAACACAGGAGAACCTCACAACAGGGTGAGCTGTGCGCGGAGGCTAAAAGGAAGGGGAAAAAGACATCATCAATTGTCTGGTATTTATGGTAAACAAATCAATTCTCTTAAAACTATTCATATACATGTATTTTACCATGCTACAGGCTTAAACTCTCAGTTTCTACAACTTCCTTTAAAAGAGGAAAAGATACAAGCTCCCACAATAGAATATAGATTAACTAAGTAATTCTCTAACTTAAAAAAAAGCCACACACACATACAGACATTCTTCGCACCAAGAGAAAAACATGGTTAATATTCATCTATTTGTCTTGATATTTAAAAGCCTCCATGCCAATCAACCTATAGTATCATAGACAGGTTTAAAGAAAAAAACTTCAACTCTGCTTCCCAGCTTGATGTTCACAGAATTACAGATGTGAAGCTGTGCTCACTTCACAAAGCATATCTCAAGATATTCCCTGCCAAGTCTGATTTTCTTCCTCTTGAATTAGGGCGGGGAAAAACAGTACCTTGAGCACTTGCAAAGTACAGAAACAGAACAAGTCTAACAAAAGAGAGATGTCTAGGAAGGCTGGTAAGACGTGCCAAACGTATGACCATTTCAGTAAGAAAAGGAGAAATTAATGCTGGTTTTCCCCAATTTTCTGAATGGGGTAACTCTTCTGTTTCAGTTTTAATTCTTCCTGCTAATGAAAGAAGAGTCCATACATGAAGTAATACTAAGCAGAGAAAACACGGTTGATCTTCTATCAAAAACAAATACTCCTTTTTCCATATACATGCATTTTATAAAGCTTTGATTAAAATTTAATAGGTTAACTACGATTTGTGGTATGTTAAGTAATTTATAGTTAAATTTTATAATCTTTTAAAAACCATTTACCAAATTAACTAACCATATACATGGAAGTAAACCTTCCAGATGCAAAAAACATCACAGCATACAGTATCTACACTAGATAAAACCATTTTTAACACAGAATGGCATAAACTACCCCTTTAAAGCAAAGTCAGATCATATTAGTAAACCAAGTAAAAAAAAAAAAACCCAACCGAAAAAAAAAACCCAAAGCACAAACTACTCTATGATTCATTTTCAGTCTGTTTCATTAGGTGTAGAATCCTTTTTTCAGTTCTTATTGTACTTACCAGTGTTGGTGAATTCTGATCAGGCCAAAAAGATTCTGGGATTGGCCAATGCCCAACAGGAACACCAGTTTTAGGGTTAGGCCGTACATAAATGAGTTTATGACAACTATGCCACGGTTGAGAAGCAAATGAATTGATGGGCCTGGATGAATCAACAAGTCCATCTAAAATTTAAACAAAGCAAAATAACAACAAAAATGAAAATAAAAAGCTACACGCATGCATTTGTCTCCCAGCAAAATTTCTGTATTACCAACTAATAATGTGTTTCATTACAATTGTTTCAAAGACATACAGATGTTTACATCAGTAGTTAAAAAAACTGTACATCAAAATGTAGAACAGCATCATCTGAGAAACAATGATAACATTTGCCCACATCTACCCTTCTGCTCCTGTGGCATAGCCATTAGATAATTCGTGCAGCAAGGCATACTCACGTTTTATGGAAAATGCTATTTGCTTAAGCTTAGTACTTTGACATAGATCTGACAGGCAACAGCAAGCCTATCGTTTTTAATTCTGCTGCACCTGTAAAGACTGATAATTTGCATTTACAGTCTTTCTACATGGGATGCGAAGCTCTCTTGACTGATGCTGCCACTAGTGGAAACTGGAAGTGGAGAAAAGTTTCATGGAAAAGTGAGATGCATCTTGCAGGAGCAGCTTTTGTCAAGTTTTTAATTAGTAAGAATTCACAGATCACTTAAATCCCACTCTTGACTGGAAAGACCAATGTTTTCCACCAGTCCACTGCAGTGTACCAGCACAGACTCCCCTTCACACTGAGGACAAAGAAGTTTGTAGCAGTACAGAATCTCAGCATCAGTTTTTGAAGACTGGTCTTCAAAGCAAACGGCACAGCAGATATCACTCGCATTTAAAGACTCTTCCTCATTGTAAAGAGATTTTATGCTACTAATTTTCCCTGCTTCAGATAGCTGGCCAACAATACTATGCAAAACACCTTTCAGGTACATATCAGTTTGATTTCTCTGCACTATATACACAGTGATTTTTCTAGAATTGTTAAATCCCATCAAATTTCTCTCTAGTTTAGGACTTTCTCAATTCATGTAAAGGGAAAGCCTTGATACTTTTGTATTCATTTCCACAGTGCATCACCATTTAAGTGTGACAAAAATAAAAAATAATAATAATAATAAAAAACCCTAACAAATTTCACCATCTGTTTTGCCACATAGGAGAACATTTGGGCCAACAGAGACACAGGAATTTGCTGAGGTGCTGTCCTGCACAGCATCATAGGAAAGGCATCCAATAAAATGGCATTTAAATAAGCAAAAGGAAAAAAAAATATATATATATATATATACACACAGCAAGAAAAAGGTGATTCAAAAATGAAAGCAGGAATAAAGCTAGCTATGCTAGGATGCTCAGGGGATCCTAAAAGCTATGTTTCTGACAGTCCAGGAACATCCTCATTTCCTAAACATGAACTGGTCAGCTCCCTACCCTTCCTTTCAGCCATGAATTTCTGCAAATCTGAAAAACTGCTCCACGTTAACAGTGCATTTTCCTCTTCCCTGTTACACATTTCACTTGCAGCTAGCAAAATAATTCCTTGTTCTTTGCACACAGTTTTTCACTTGCAGCTAAGAACATTCAATCGAAACTTACTGTGTTGTGATCAATTAGCAGAAAGAAAACATACAGAAAATTAAGCATTGAGATTACTTTAGAGATGTTTAAGTGTTTAAATACACTAGTCCTGGATTTAATTATTTTAAAATCAAGTTTTGACAACACTGTAATTCAAACTTTACTACTTCCTGCAAACATTCACTTCCCTCAGCCCCCAAAAAAGAGGTGAGAAAAGAGCGACAGGAGAGCTAGCAAGCAGGTAGATCGTCCATACAAGTATGTGCAAACATATGGCATCATTTAACTTATCAAACTAACACTTGTAAAAATATAACAAAGACAAGACTAAACATAAAACTACTCAAAAGTTATGAACAGCACATCTATTATGATTTGGGGTATTTAAAGAGATACCAGAGCTCTATCACCGAAGCATATAAGCTTTATAGCTTAATTGCTTTTTTAGAATGTATTAGGCATTCAATGCATCCTTTATACTACAGTAAAAAGCTGGAAGGAAGGACACCAAAGACACTTAAGGACATTTGCATGCACACAAAACATTTCTTCTTGAACATTAAGGGGGGAAAAAAAACCAAAAAACAAACAGTTACTATACCTTCTCCAATAGGAGCTGGATCCGGTCCTGACTTTTCAAAGTTAATAACAACTCCACTTTGGACTTTTTGAACTAGAGATTCTAAACATTGATTCAACATTCTTTGTGTCCGAACGCAGTAAGAACGACCTATACAAGCAATAAATTACACAGGGAAAATACGAAAGCATTTGTGTAATCTTAATTAAGGAAGATGTTTTATTACATAAGTCACACTGCCAAGGCTTTTGGTTTTATCCAAAATAATAGCAACAAACTTTATACAAGTTTATGCAAAAGGCAAAATACTTTTCAAATGCAATACAATCAAGGGAAAAAAAAAAGAAAAAACAACCTGCTGAGCTTTTACTCATTAGTAAAAGACACCACTAAGGCTAAATCAGGCTGGTGCAAGGCCCAGTTTATAAACGCCCTTAAGAATGCCTGATTTCACCAAGTCTATGTAATCTATCTGCTTTTGTCTACCCAAACCTTACCAACTCCTATACACTCCCAAACTTTCCCTTCCCACGCAACATTTTTTTCAAGCACCAATTAAAAAAAAAATTCTGATGCGCATCTCAAGGAACAGGCTCCAGAATTAATTATTTTAAGATTAAATTTAGCTGCTTAGCTCTGCAGCAGAACTGACATCTCAATAATACCTGCCCCACTCAATTCAACATTTAAATAACAAATCTCATGACTGAGCAAAGTCAACCTCTGGAAGGACAATCTAAGAAATTTTCCAATCCCTCCTACTGGTGCATTAAGAAAATTCTCTTGCATCTACAAGATCTGAAATAGGAATATGGTTTTATTTTAAAGTTCTGTGCTACTGGAAACCAAGCTCAAAAAACACCATGCTGATTCATGTGGACACTGAGTAATTCAGATAGAGAAAACAGCAAGAGGTGAAGTTGAATCAAAGGAAAAGAAATACTTTAAGGCAAATACCAAATGTGAACCAAAGCAAAGTAACATCCAATTACCTCCTGTAACTTCACACATCTGTGTGATAGCAGATTCATCAGTAGGCACACTCCCAAGCTGCTCTGGTTCAGCAGATGCAGCTCCTGGCAAACGCAGCACTAGAGCAAACAGCCTTTGATCCCAACGAAATGGTTCTTTGGTTAGTTCACTTCCAGGTAAAGGAGAATTCAAAGGAAGATGAAGCTGGTAAAGAAAAATTTAAGAATATTTTCAAGTACTTGACAAACCAATACTCAAATTTATTCATTACTCTTTAAAGGACCCCATTTCTCTCTTATCCACTAATTTATCTGAAGTTATAGTCTGGAAACCCATGTGAACTATGAATTTAGGGGCTGGGCAATGACAGCATAGATAGTTTCTGTTCTCTATTATAAAACGGGCTGATGAAGCAGAAGTACTATTAGCAGGAAAAAAACAATTACTATTAATCTCAGCATAGCACCAACTTGTAAGATCGTAACTTGAAAGAATTTAATGCAAGTTTACCTCCTCTTGAACTCCAGCCGTATTTGTCAGTTTGTTTCCATCTGTGATGGTAATCAAAATAGATGGCTCCAAAAAGAATGGATTCCTTCCCTAGAGACAAAAGCACAGGAATGCTAAGAGTAACCTTAACACTCAGTTACAAGCTTATATTTTTGACATTATAAAATAAACAGCAAGATGAGCAATCTTTCAAAATAATCCTGTAATTTTCTTTCAATAGCTGTGGAGCCATACAAAACTACGCAAGATGTGCTACTCTGTGCACTCACACACACCCCCTAAAGATTTTTAGAATTACTAGTCTTTGTCCTCCAGTAACAGTACAAAATCCCTCTAACCCACAAAAGCAGTATATAAATTGGTAACAATACAGAGAACTCAGAATTTCATTATGACAGCGGGGCAAAAACCAGAGTACTTTTAACTGCACTCTTCAGATGTGAGAGAGGGCAAGTCAGGACATTAACTACAGATAACATAAAACTGCAAAGCAGATTCGCTGCCATCCAGTGTACATACTCCCATACAGCAACTGTGTATCTACAGTCGGGGTCATTTATACTACTGCTTTCTTTGCAGTTCAATAAGGAAAAAAGTGCTAGTATATTACAGGGTATGTTCAGTAGATGTAATAAGAAAGAAAAAAGAAGAAAAAAAAAAAGTTCACAGTTCAAGTTTTAACACACAGCCACCCAACATTTAAAAAAAAAAAAAAAAAGAGTAAAATGCAAAAACAAACTTGAACCACTAAAATCCCTCCCCCACTATAATTTCAAAGAAAACAGAAAAATTAAAAAAGACAGAAGACTATAAACAGATTTGTTACCTGTCCATAGTTGTCTATTCCAGACACTAATCTATTGAGATTTAACAAGTCAAACGATGACCGGAGGGCCTGACCAAGGGTTGTTAGTCCTGAAGCCTGAAGATTTTTCAGTTCATTCATAAACGTTGCATGGTTTTCCTTCCATCCAGCCTATTATATAAAACAAAAAAAAGCTTTTTAGTTATTTTAGCAACAAACTGCAATCAACTGCAAGTTGTCGTTTATCTCCCTTCCCACCAAAAAATTAGATTATATTCCTAATTAATGGATACACCACATCATTTACATGCTACGCACACCTAATCCATGTATGCACAACTTTATGTGAAACATACAGTTAAGCCTACAATGGGAGACTCACAAAACACGCGCACTGTCAAGCATTTGAAAAAATTTGCAAACACCCAGCTCTTACCGTGAAAACTGCTGTGGGGGTAACAATTAATAGAATTATTTGGATTAAGCATGTGAATATTTTATTAGAAGAAACTGTCAAATTTGCAGCTGCCAAAGTATTAGCAATGATAAAACAAAGATACAAGCAGCATAATATTGCTGCTTCTTCTGACACACACCCATCCCCCTTTCATTCTTTCCTCCATAAATCACAGCTGGAAGAAAGGATGCATTCGCAACATGTACTAACGTAGGAGTTAAAAATCTAACAGTGACAGTTAAAAAGAAGAAAGATAAAGAAGTAATAGTAACTGCCATCTTTGCTCCCTAGTCGCTTCCTCCCCTCCCCACAATTTTCCCAAGTAGGAAGCAAGCAAGCATATCAATTTAGTAGAAGGAATATTTAAAAAAACAAAACCAAAACCAAACAACAAAAACCCACCACCAACGTAATCAACTATTTTTAATATTACATGACTCTGGCTCAACTTTTCAATTTTTCTTTTACTTCCTGCCACTCCAGCCCACCAGGCTCAGTTCATGCCTTTTAATGTACTATCAAGCACCCTCTGTTACTTCTGCATTACAGACCCCCTGCCTTTCTCCTACCTTGGTATTTCAACTCTTCGCTGTATAAGAAACTGTCTGGATGGCTAGGTCCAGAGAGTTGTGGTGAATGGAATTAAATCCAGTTGGTGGCCGGTCACCAGTAGAGTTCCCCAGGGCTCAGTTTTGGGGCCAGTTCTGTTTAATGTCTTTATCAATGATCTGGACGAGGGGATCAAGTGCACCCTCAGTAAGTTTGCAGACAACACCAAGTTGTGCAGGAGTGTTGATCGGCTGGAGGGTAGGAAGGCTCTACAGAGGGATCTGGACAGGCTGGATCGATGGGCCGAGGCCAACTGTATGAGGTTCAACAAGGCCAAGTGCCGGGTCCTGCACTTGGGTCACAACAACCCCATGCAACGCTACAGGCTTGGGGAAGAGTGGCTGGAAAGCTGCCTGGTGGAAAAGGACCTGGGGGTGCTGGTCGACAGCTGGCTGAATATGAGCCAGCAGTGTGCCCAGGTGGCCAAGAAGGCCAATGGCATCCTGGCTTGTATCAGAAATAGTGTGGCCAGCAGGACTAGGGAAGTGATCGTGCCCCTGTACTCGGCACTGGTGAGGCCGCACCTCGAATGCTGTGTTCAGTGTTGGGCCCCTCACTACAAGAGAGACATTGAGGTGCTGGAGCGTGTCCAGAGAAGGGCAACGAAGCTGGTGAAGGGTCTAGAGCACAAGTCTGATGAGGAGTGGCTGAGGGAACTGGGGTTGTTCAGCCTGGAGAAAAGGAGGCTGAGGGGAGACCTTATCGCTCCCTACCTGAAAGGAGGTTGTAGAGAGGTGGGGGTCGGTCTCTTCTCCCAGGTAACAAGTGATAGGACGAGAGGAAATGGCCTCAAGTTGCGCCAGGGGAGGTTTAGATTGGGTATTAGGAAAAATTTATTCACTGAAAGGGTTATCAAGCATCGGAACCGGCTGCCCAGGGAAGTGGTTGAGTCACCATCCTGGAGGTATTTAAAAGACGTGTAGATGTGGTGCTTAGGGACATGGTTTAGTGGTAGACTTGGCAGTGCCAGGTTAACGGTTGGACTTGACAATCTTAAAGGTCTTTTCCAACCTAAACGATTCTATGATTCTATACCTGCCAGCCCTCTAACTACACTCTTCTGCCCTTACTTCCCAACATAAAACTTTCTATGGAGTAGTTGCAAACACTCCATGTAACACAGAATCAAATCGCTGTTTAGAGAGTCTCAGTATCACAGCTTGAAATTTTGGAGGTCATGAAAAAAAGTTGTTATTGCTGACAAAGCCTGCAGAACATTCAAAGGAATAGCAAAAAGTGCTGGATGGATCAGTCCTACCAAGCACTCTGGATCCTATGGTAAGCAGGGCTAACACACATCAGCATCAGTTGTGATTCACATATCCTTCTCTTAAAAGCGGTACGCTGCAGAGTTCGGAAGCTATTTTAGAAAACACTAGCTCACAGGGAATCAGTGCAGGATTTAAGCTGCCTCAACTAAACCAAGCAAAGCTTGAAAAACCCAGATATTCACACAACTATCAGCCTTGCTATCACATCTTACTCTCCAAACCATTCTTGCAATAAGCAAGCAGTTATTCACCCAGGCTCACTATCGTCTGGTACCAGAGACATTCCCGTGCTCCACAAGGACTCCTAGTTACATAGACATGGAGAGAATCATTTCAGACAGTCTGACTTTTGCTGGGACAACCTCTGAGCAGGTTCTCTCCTCCCCAGTGCACTGGGCTCAGCAGCAATCACCTGCTGACTATGCCATGCTGTGCAAGAACCTGAAAGGACAGGATTTTCCTGTACTTTTTAAACAGCTATATCCCGCTGCCAATCTCTAGTACACACTGTGGGCTGCATAGACGGTCATAGGATTGACAAGTTTAGAGCCATAAACGAATACAAGAATGGAGTAGAAAGGAAGGACATGAGATGATCAATGTCTCTGCTGAGTTCTCAGGCCTAAGCTAGGAGGGCTTATTTTCAGAATGAGGAAGATTTAAGGAGATTCAACTAAAACAGTTTTTGGTCAAGTTTAGCTTCCTGAACAAGTTCTTCAAGCTTTAGATTAGTGCAAAGGAGAAGGAGAAAACTCTGCAATTGGGCAAAGAAAGAACAGACTTTCAGCAGGACTGGCACAGCTTTATCATCAAACTGCACTTGAAGCTCAAAGGAACAGTGTAGTTCAATCAGCTCAGTAATTCTCAATACAACACCATCAACACCCCCTCACAACCGCAGCTTAACAAAATGCAGCATTTCATCAGCTGAGCTATGGCAACTCCCCACACGTGCTCTCAGCCCAAAGCAAGAATTAAGTACAAGCACAGGGTCATTGATTGCTTTGGAGTAAAAGTGATTTAGTTAATGATCTTTTTTTCAAAGTAAAAGAACACCAAATCGCAACAAGATGATTTGTGTTATCCTAAAAAAGCTTGCCTTAAAACAATTTAAAGTGAACAATTACAAAAATTTTTTTGTACGAATTCTACGAACCCTTAGATGCAGGTGAAACTGCTTCATTTTGTCTAGTAAAAACACCTATTAGATCAGTCCAGCTTCTTGGGAATAGCCAGGCTGTAGTTCAAAAAGTGTTTTCCAGCAAAGACTGCTGTTGCAAAAGCACATGGGGGGAATAAAACATTGACAAAGGAAAAACTACTCCTAGCCTACACTGTTGATTTGAACTCTAATGAATTCAAGAGTATTTCTTTGTAAAAGAAACAGTAAGAATCTTCATTGATATTTGGAGATTCTGCTATTTTCCTTTTCTGAAAACATTTGCTTGCCTTCCAGCTCCTACTGTGTTTGATCTAGCTGCAGTGTGGTCAACTGCCTGCAAAATATGCTGCCATTTTTCCCGTGCATAACCAAGTAAGCTGAAGGTACAAGGAGCAGCTGATCACCACTGGTTTGTCTTCAAAGAAAATTATTTTTCTTCTTACAGCCTCTCACAGGATCTTTAAAGATAAAGCTGAGGAGAGCTGTACTTTTTAAATAAACAGAGTAATACTGAAGAACTTCTCATTAAGTGAACAAGGGCAGCAAATGCAAGATTTCCTAATTCCATACCCAGTTTTAAGGAAAGGTCTGATTATCTAGTGTACTACATTCTCTAGCTTATCCTCGAACAAGCTTTCTGAATCAAAAACACCAAAATTAATGACAAGAAGGTCTACTTCTGTAAAATGTTTTTTCCAGAAAGACTCTAGCCAATGTATATAATTAAACATGTATTTCAGGGACAGAAACCAAAGCCTCAAAGAACTCTGTATAGTATCCTCTCCATACATACGGTAGGATCATTCTTAGGGCAAACTCAAGAGAGCCAAGTATGTAATACGGAGCATACGCATAATGAGTTCAACAAAGCACTTTAAAGTGATTAAATAATAATCCTTCCTAAATTCAAAATACTGCCACTAATGCTGCTTAGAAAAAAGCACTGCTTTTATGCAGCATTACTTCCATTTGCCAGCAGAAACACTAATGACCAAAAAAAACCCCCACCAACCAAAAAAACAACCCAAATCCCACAACCTTAGAGCACCAAACACAAACATATTCTACAAAAACTATGTATCCTCTACAGGTCAGTAAATATGAAGTCAGAACTAAACATTAATTATTTTAGTTGTTTATGAACCAATTCTAACATTGTGAGTAATTTCTCATCATCTTCAATATTACATTCCTACTTAGTCACTTTTATGCCCAGAATTTATTAATAGCAATCTGAGCAGTCTTTGTCTTGCCACTGTTACTAGCTTCTCCTTTGATAATTTATATGAACAAATAATTTCAGCCTGCATACACATACCAAAAGACTTTCAAAGATAGCTGGGGAAAAAAAACAAGTACTATAAGCAAAAATCTCATCCTGTTTGCTTATGCCAAGAACAGGCAAAAATGCAGTGTCATTTAGCCTTCTGTGTTGATAACTGCAAGCTTTGGATACCATCCTATGAAACCCTGAGATTTGGAAGCAGCATACCACCTTCCAGCTCCTGGCTTCGGCCTTTGCAAGCAAATCATACTGAAAAAATAACATACTTAAAAAGTAACATTTTTTTCTGGTGACTTAGTTTTCAGACAAATCCACACGCTGCTCTATTTCACCATACAGCTATAGAAGCATTTCAGCTGCTTCAAGAAGCAGGTAAGGTCAAAATTGCTTTTTGCAGCAGCAGATAGGCCCAGATTATCTAGAATTCAGACAAACATCAAGGTGAAAAACCTAGTGAAGATGAGAAGGTTTTATTTACCCCAACCAGAACCAGGATGAACTGAACATCAGAAGGAATAGAGTTGAGCAGCAAAACAAAGTCTCATTCAGAATCAGTAGCTTAAAAAGACCTTCAAGACATCGGAGAAACAACAGTAGTAGATCTCAGTTGCGAGAGGCAGGAAAGAACATCTTACAATATGCTTCGGGGGGGGGGGAGTCACTACCTTTATCACGCGAGAGAGAGCAATATCAAAGTACAAGTAAAACATTACCAAGTTTCGAATATGTGTAACACACGTGTTGTAATCCTAGCTACACTAGCTTAACTGTCATATTTACTGGTTTTATTGTAGTCTGTTTGGTTGTGAGTTCATTTTTGGTTTGGTTCTTTTTTTAACAATACAACATTTTTGGGCAGCATGGTTGTTTCCAACTATTTCTCAGCACATTTTGGTCAGCCTACAGGGGCAGACCCAGAGGTTGGGCATTACAGCACAAGAATTCCAGGTCCAAAGCAGTCTCTCCCGATTTCACCAGCTCCACGAAATCCAGGGAGCTGGTACTTTTGAGGCTGCAAGTCTTCATCTTTAGCGTTTCTACAGACAATGCCAAAAGACAGAACTGTAGAGTTTATTGTTCACTAGATTGCTTTCAGATCCAATTCAAAAATTGTAACATTACTAAAAATAATCTTCCAAGTAAGAAGACAATTTGCAACCTAGCATGCCAATCACAACATTCTGTGTTAAAGTACTCAATATTTATTTAAACATACAGATTTTTAGAGCTTTGCTAATGTTTCCCTAGAAAGAACTGGATTTTAGATATTACAACTTGTTTAAAGTATTTACTTTCTCAATAATTCAAGCTATTATTAAATGCACCCATCTTACAAAAACAGAAACTACTTCCAGATAACATGCCTGTGGCAAGCTAGGTTGTCAGTGACATCCACTTGGAAAAAGTAAGGTAAGAAAAAAATGCAGCTGTTGAAATCTGAAACCACTCCTGCTATGGAATTTCCAAGTACTGTGGGAAGACAGTGAAACCAGCAGAGCATTTTGCCTTCCAAGTCATCAGAATGGTTAATGTTTAAGTTACCTTTCTGTTCACTGGTAACTGTACATGTGATCATCACTCAAACCTGTTCATGTCTGTGTGGGAATCGAGCAGACGTTTCTTTTGGACCCCCTATAGTGCCAGAGGCTGCTTCTCAAATGCCAAAATATCTTCACCTCTTTGTAATCGCCTGAACACAGCCCTAGCCCCAGCATTGCTCAGTGGGTTCTGCAGCAGGGAATACCCTCCTATGTAATCTAGAGTTTCCCTGCCCCAGCTTTGGCAACTTTGGAATAGGAATTCTAGCAAACACAAGGACTATCTTAGTCATCCCAGTTTTGCTATGACAAAACTTTGCAAAGGGGGAGAGGAGGAGAGGTCCTGGTACCATGTGTCTCCCTGCCCCATGAAGGACAGGGTAATGCTGCTTGTTGGTACAAAACAGCCAACGTCCACACTACCCCCACATTTTTTATTTGATGTTCAGAGATCTACTGGTTAGAAATAGTGCACATCAGAAGAAAGGCACCAACTGCTATAAATATTGTGTACATTTTTATTCAACATTTAAAAGTCCTAAAATAATTCATCATCACACAACCTATATCACCTACTAATTTCATCCTCACAAATGTTTGTCTGCATTGTGCAAATGGGGCAGAAGGAATAGCTCTAACAGACACTTACAGACATTGACTGCCCTCCAAATACTTTTGCATGCCATTTTTGAGGCAACAGAGCTCACAGGTTCTGGCTGTACCTTGGCTGCAGAATACTCTTCTCTTGTTTCAGTACCTGTACTCTCTAGTTTCTTTTATGCAACATACCAGTCCTGTCACTGCACAATATCAAACAGCCCTTCGCAAAGAAACTCACAAGATCAATTCTTTTTTGTTCTTGGCACAGGACAGCATCACAACACCCACCTCTTAGATATGAGATTAGCATACCTCCAGCACAGAATGATACTGGCACACAGGCTTCAGCACACAGCTGAAATCAGCTTATCATCTGGGTAGTGCTGAACGCAATGAGCCAGCTTGGATCCAAGCTGTACTGTCCTGGATTTGGAGGACTAGTGAGTGCTGGTGGAAGTACAGCAGCAGATCTTACTGGTCTGATGCAAAGTTTGTGGGAGGAGGAAGGCTTGATGGGACCAAGCCAGCTGTGTGCAATTGCTATCACTGTGTTAGGCGCTCCAGCACACAGTAAATCATTTATATTACTAGTTTTATTCCCCACTCTTCCAGTCTCCCCTTACCTTAGACAAAGGTTTGAAACACACCTGCTACCCTATCCTTTGCTGTAACAAAGTGAGATTCTAGGGCAATGATAGATGAAAAGACAAACACCCCTTGGTTAACAAGCCAGGGGAGCCTATCTTTAGCTTTTCACATGGATATCTGGTTTTGCAAAGCAGAACAGGGAACAGCATTTCAGGGTAAAACTTAGAGATGACCCTACTGCAGGCACAAGAGAAACAAGCCCTGGTCACTCAAGCAGGCATATGCTGCTGTTTACTATGAGACCAGCCTAACAAAAAAAACCAAACACACACCTTTTCAGTTCTCATTTGAGGAATATTTTAACAGATAGTAAATTCACAGGTTTAAACTACTTCCTTAATAAGCCCACAAAGCATTCAAGTACAGTGAAGAGTCTACAAGAGCACCTGTCACTTGGTCCTCCCTACGTTAGAGCTAGCGAGCAACAGGTTAGCATTATAATGCTAAAGCATTGTGAATAGCAGGTGAATTGTTTCTTCCTGTCAAGTTATTTCTGCTGGTTTTGTAGGACACTCAAACTGAAAGCTAGTGGTCAAGTGCTTCTTTAAATCTGGAGTGGACTTTTTTTAAATGTTATTTTTTTAAAACACTTGCTCAAGTCTCAGTCAAATAAAAATAGTCACTGAAGTTTAACATAGGTAAAATGTCTCCAAGAGAAGAGATGCATAAACTGCTTTAATACATCTTTAGAAAAAAAAAAAGACACTGGAGCAGACAATTCCTTTAATCCCACACAGCTGAGACATTTTGACACGAGATTTTTATCAGAAAGCTGTCACTTTGCTTGTCCTCCATCTCCCTCCATTTCCAGGCACCACAATTCTTCCTTTTTCTCCAGCTCTGGGACAGACTATGTACTTTGATAGCAAACACAGAGTCTCTCCTCCCCTCACTCAAATTATTTTTTCCTACACAACTGGAGACAGCTTTAGTGCAAGGAAGAACATGTCACGCTGGCTACCTTTAGGCCAGCAAGCAGCGCAGCATAAACAAGGCAGTTGTTTCTAAGATGACAGCCACACTGCTGTATTTCAGGCATTCTACTTCAGAATAGCTGTCCTGTAGTACATTCCAGTGGACTCATCACTCAGTGGCTGGGGTGCATCTTCTAGTTTTACTTCATCTGAAAGCAATCCAGTTCTTACACTCAAGGCAGGTCTGCAATGTGAACTTGAGGTGTGCAGGAGATCCCCTTAATTGCACACTTCTAAGCTGAACTCTCCTGTAAGTGAACCAAAGACTAATTCATTTGTAAAACAGACTGGACCAGCTTGTTTTCTAAAGCATATATTAGTGAATGTGAACAAGATCAGAACTGCATTCTAGCACGATACAGAACTGTTATTGACAGGCAGGCAATTACATAGAAAAAAAGTATTTCTCCATGATATAAAAAAAATTTTAAAAATCACACACCTTAGGAAACCAGCTCAGTCAAACTACACCATGTGGTTCATTGTCCTTTTAAGATTACTTCAACATTAGACAAGATACAGAAATGCTTTTCCATCAAGAAGAATTCAAGGCATATATGTAAGAACAACCCATATTAATCTTTAAGCATAATATCCATGGAAAACACTAGCAGAGAGGCTCTTTAAGCTCCAGTTACAAAACAAGTACTGGGGCCTTCTGTTAATATCAGCATTTATAGAAAAGCAGTACCTTCACCTGTTAGAAATGTCAAACAGATGCTCAAAGCTGAAACTATGCTTGGAATCAAGTGATAATAATAATCAATGCCAAGCAAAAACAAAAAAAAAGCCTACACTACCTTTTTATTTATTACCTGCTGCTCCTGCTTTAATCCGTCTCTGGATTTAGCTTTTTGGTCAACATTATTTCATGTGTTTTGACAGCTACACTCACCACACTTTTTGCTGCACAAGGATGAAAGGACTACACAGGAAGAAAGGAAAGTATAAATACCAAAGAGATCATGGTATCACCCTGTTCCAAAAAGCATTCGTTTTTATTTAAAAGAACATTATCCAGTTAAAAAAAGCAGTATTTCTGAGAAACACTTGACAAGCTAGAATATTTCAGTACAGAGTTGAACCAGAACAAGCTACATTTCACACAATAGCTTAATGGAAAGGGAACACAGATGTAATCATACAATTTGCAGCTCTAGTACAGTAAGAAAAACAAGAGGCTACGTGCTTCTGTTCAGCAGCATAGCAGTCATTTTAGAAATACCATTATAGGTGCATCTAAAACAAACACTGTAGAGAGGGCAACAGTTGGAACATGGAGGTTTCAAACAAAAATGTGCATTTACCCATAGTGCCCGGTGCTCTTCCAGACTATCAAACACTCTTTCAATGCCAGTCAGCCCCCAGCTCTGTCCTCCTGGCCCCTTCCTACTCCCAGCATGGCTGGAAAAGTCACAAGGAATAAAGGCAATAGCTAACAGGTTACAGTGTGTGCTATCAGCACAAGGGATTCTTCATGGCACATTTCTGGGAATCGAGCGGAAGAGAATTACTGACGATCCTCTAGCTTTACAGCCCAGAGCTGAGACGACACAGCATGATCCACACTCATTTTGAAAACTATCACATTCCTCCCCCCTCCTTGCAAAAGCACATCACAGCACTACTGCAGCATGCCAAAGTGCTACATGTACTGCAAGTTTACTTTGAGTCTCAAGAAGGAAACAAATCTAGAGGAGGTCTTCTAATCAACAAATCTCTTCAATTCACATCTGAAATGCTATCCAAGGCACTGCTGGGAAAAAAAAAGATGGACTTGAGATCACAATTAAATTTATATACTCACTGAAGGAACACAAATTGAGAAACCTCAACTAGTCCAGCAAATAATGTCAGCTCCACCTTCAAGTCTGATACAGCAAAAAAATACATTGGTGGAGTTAGTAGTAGCACTGTTATGGTCAGTTTTTTATTTTAGAGGAGAGTAAGTCACAGCTTTGTGAGTAAGTCACTTCCTCTAGAGTCGTGCAATTCAAAAGCAACTATCTCAGCTTCAGCTCTTTTGATAACTGGAGGCACTCACTGCCTCGCTCTTCCCTGCAGCACCCTGCACACTTCTTCACATACTGTCCCACTGAGGATCTGGCTGGCCTGAGACTATGCCCGCGTGAGTCACCAGGGCTTGCAGGCTGCCTGCCTCGCAGCAGGAGGCCAGGCCCTGTTCCCAGCCCAGGGCGCCCACCACATCCCCAGCCTGCGAGCGGGTGCACCATCAGGACGCCTGGCAGCAGCTAAAGGCACCAAGTGTTCTGGATCAACAGATGCAGATTTTCCCACAAAGCAGAGTTTAACCACCACCCCCCATTCCCCCCTTAAAAACCTGCCAGCTCTACTGCTAACATGCTATGAAGACCAATACTAATGCATTATTCTCACTTACAAGCAGAGCATAGCAACACCAGCTTAACCATACTGTAGATCTTTGTTTTCAGTCAAATTAGTCGTTCAACAACATCCATCTTATGAAGATCTGTATTTTTTTTTAAATGCTGTTTTACACTTTTAAGAGTTTAGAAGCATCTCTGAAAAAAGCGGCCAAATTAACAATCATCTTCATCTTCAAAAAGCAAAATTAAGGAGTTCTGAAGCGTTCATTTTATAGCCTAGAATAACATTTAACACATCTAGTGCTGCTTTTCCTGGAGAGTTTGCATAGGAGCCTGAGCAAAGCATCACAGCAACTGGGTAAAATGTGGGATTGGCCCTTTAGTTAGAAAATAACAAGGGGAAAAAAAATGCTATTTAAAAGAAAACAAGGCTCTAGTTTACTTATCTGGTAATAAGCAGTTCAAGTTTCAGAGACACTTGTAAATACCAGGTCTTACACCAAAGAAACTTTGTCTTTGAAATACTCTGCAGAGTGAATATACAGATCAATACAAGTCTATGGGCAACCACAGATTCTGATCTGCACAATAATCAAGTCTCATTACAAGAATGTACTTTTTCCTTGGCACTTTACTAAAACCTTAACCCTAGAACATGCTGCTTACAGCTGAAATTGACTACTACACAACTATTTTCTGACTATTCTAAAATTAGCAAGAAAAATGCAAAGCAAAAGATTCCTTTAAATTACTACCTGCTATACTTTTTTGGGGGGGTAGAAGCACAAGAGTTACATATTAAGTGGTACACTGTAAGAATAAAGTTTAAGAAGGAAGAGAGAGTTCCAAGACTCTAAATCTACAAGAGTTAATTACTTAAGTAACAATCTACATTTAAAATTCAGAACAGCAGCAACTGCTCTTTCCATTGATTTTTTTGTAGCCTACATTATTAAATAAAATCAGGGATATAGGCATTCAAAATATAGAAAGGGAAGAAGAGAATTGCTAAAGACTGGAGACATCCAGAATCTTCTCACAGGGCCCTTGGACTCGCACTGCTCTCCCCTCCAAAAGCACTGATCTCCAGAAGACAAGTCACACACTACAGAAATTACTTTTTCCCATTCAATTCCAACTGTCTGAAGTATGAAAACACTGTAGGAGACAGTGCTAAGTTTTGTCTTTTCTTGCTCACAATAAGCTCAGAACATAATTCTTGCACTAATGCTGCAAATCATAGTTCTTTCTGGCAAGCTTTTCTGAAAAATATGCAAGGGTGAGAACATTGTAGAAGTGTCTGCAACATTAATTACCTTTTTCCATTGTTACAGCACGAGACAATCAGCATTTAACACCATATTAGTTTTTCACAAAGTTTAAAAAGAATAAATGCTCATTTTCAAGATACCACAGAAGTATTTTGTGCATATTTTTAGCTACACCACAAAGCCAGGTTACAAGGCCTAGGCCTTCTTCTGTAAATACGAACAAAAAAGAAATATTTTTAAAAACCCCACATGTGAAAGTCGAATACTAACAGCACAAAAGGGGAGGAGGCAGCCAATAAACATTACACATGGCAGGAACCACCAACTTCACCAAGCACCTTCCTTCTTACAGAAGATCTCACTACAGAAATACAACTAGGGAGATCCAACTCAACTGTCTGATTCCACATTTTAAGCTTCTATTTTTAAAATAAAAGCGACCTTTGCACCGAGGATGAGTTAAGCCTCTTAGTGCAAACATATCTACTTTTGTCTAGTTTATCCTGTAGTCTTAAGGGCTTACATCTTTGAACGTGTCCAAGATCAAATAAAGAACCAAATCAAAAGATGAAAAAATAAATTGCTACAGTGGCTATGAACAACAGATGTTGGTTTCCATTCAAGGCCTCTGGCATCTCATCAACAGTACGAAGCAGCAACACACCTCAGATCAAAAAGCAAGCTTTTAGTTTGCAGATTCCTGTAGAAACAGAACCAGTTAAAGTATTCTAAGAATTAACCTAGCAACACAGACTCTCCCTTCCTGTGAAGGCAGGTAGCAGGTGAAAGCACAAGTTCAGGTACTTAACTAACTTCAGAAACTAATGATAAAAATGACAGCCAAGCAGAGGTTGGTCCATCATATCTACCAGTAAGTTAATTTCTGAACTGCCCTTCCATTTAAAAATCAATTCCTTTCAAAAACGTAATCACCTTCTTGCATGGACTTGAATTTTACAAGAGACTTCAATTTCAGAATGCACCAAACTATTTCTTTCAGAAGAATGAATCACTGATTATTACTGGTTTGTTTGGGTTTTTTTTTAAAGGGAAAGGTACATTACTATGCACGAAATTCCTTAGTATAGTGCTTTCTCCTTGTCACACCAGTTCCTGCAAAAGGATGCTTACTACAACTCACAAACAAAAAGGCAGACTCACTCAGGACAGGGAGAAAGAAGGAAGACTAGCATGCTTATGCACGTTTAAAAGCATTTTAACATGCTTTACGCTACCCGGTATGTTGTCTCTCAAGAAAGGGAATGTGCTTTTTAAAGGATGCTCTCTATTGGAACCCATTTAGTACCTTTATAAGCTAAAAAGGAGCTACAATATTTTACTGTGTGCTTTCTACAGGGATGCCAACTGATAACTCCTAAGTTTTTAGTAAAATAGATTTTTAGATTTATTTTTTTTTTAGATTTTGAGACACACACTGCAGCATATAAAATACAAACCTATCACTTGCACTAACAAGAACCTTTTAACTATCTTTGGCCTTACTTGCCCAATTCCAAAATAGATGCTTAATAAAAAAAAAAAGGACCTTTTTAGACACAGACACACAGAGCACACATCCTTCATTCAAAGACTTAAGTGATAAGGCAGTTAAATAGAAAGCAGCAGGTAAAAACTGTTTGGTGGGGGATTCTCAAACAGCATTAAGTGGATTTTGTTTTGTCCTCAAAAAGAACTAGACAATCAGGATTTGCATGAGTGCTCCTTAAACAATTAAGTGACTTCTGTTCCTCTTCTTAAATTCATTGTGTTTAACAGAGGAAGAGCAATAGTTGGCTTTATCCTGCCAGTCATTTATGCTGAAAGTCAGCTTTCAGAAAATACACAAATCCCATGACAAAACCGAAACCAAGCACAGTGGAAGATGTATTGCAAGACTGGCGGAGAGGTGTGCTTAGTACTTCACAGGCAATGGAAGATGTTAGTGTTCAGAAATAAAAATATTGCTATGACTGACTCAAAATGTCTATGATGGTAAAATAGGAATGGCTCCCTCCACTAAAAAAATACAGAACATAGTCTCCTGAATTAGTTATCAAGAACAGAAACTGTGTATCCTACCTACATTTCATCCAGTTCTTCAGTACTATATTCTGCACGGGTTTTTTTATCCTTCCAGTAATGCTTGGCTAGTAGGTTCACTAAGTTCGTACATTATTTACAGCATATCTGGAGAGAAAGATAGGCCTCTCCCATTTACCTCAGTTTTCTTTCCCTTTTGCATCTCTCCGATATCAGCTTCCCTCCTGCCCCTGCAGCTGCTATCTGCCTTGCACCAAACAATTCTGCCTGCATACCTCACTACCAACTTGTAAACCTCCAACCGTATTTCCAGCTGTTCATACATCCTTTTCCACTGCGCTTTCAGACCACCAAGTATTTGCATTTGCCAGAAACCAGACCTTTCTCATGTAAAACTAATGGTTTTCAGTGTCTCAAGGTTCCTGTAAAAGCCTAATCAATTTAAGATTATTCTGTGGATTTGCTACAGGTTAGCTTACTAGGCATTCCTCTGGTTTTCTTCCTTGACAAAAGTTAAAACACAAACAAATGCATTTCCCATCACTTCAGGTGGCTTTCCTGAAGATCTCTGCCTCAAACCCAACAGGTTTCACAGCTGGGTTTCTCTTCTCCCTACAGCTCAGGGTCAGGAGCTCTGATTTCATTTCTTCCAGAAACAGACAAATAGATCTGACATCTCTGTTTTGCAGCACAGCCTATTCATTTGCCACCTCCCTTTGCGGAGTCAGTGGTAATTGGTTACATTCTACACCAGCGCAGCTTCTATGTGAAAGCAGAATTAAAAGACGCAGGCAAAAGCTTTTGTGCCACTAAAAAAAAAAAAAAAAAGAAATAGCAAAGTTAGTCTCCCTGAGTCTGACCTTATGAACTCCCCGTTTTGAAGCACTATTTTAGTACCATACATGAACAGATTATTTACATATAATAAGTACTCTTTGATAGAATGCTTAAAAGAGCTTTCTACAAATTCCTATTCCAGCCTCTAAGGTATCCCAATCCAACACCAAAATCAAAGGTCATCAACCTCACCCCTTATGAGAATTTCAGGGAAACAGAAGAGGTTGCTCAGAGTCCATCACAAAGGGCTGCTTCCACAAGTGAGTTCTTTAGCACTGAAACGTATGTTCAGACTGGCAGGGAACAGCAACGGAACTAGAAGGCATCCTATCTATCAGTTCCAGTTTGCATTTCTCAAACAGTATAGTGTTTCACATACATCGTATTAAGGATTTTGAGCTACTTTCAGATAGCTACGTACACGTTTCTGCACTCACATTCAGGGAGCCTATTTGTATAGTGCAGTCACAACTGACTCTTGAATTCAGTATAGCGCATAACAGAAACAGAGGAAAATACATATAATTTCAGACTGGGCAGAGTAAACATAACTTCAGTTCTCTCAGTCCTCTGACTTTTGACCAGATCATTTATGAAGGTCATACTACAGAGTCTCACAAGGACATGAAGCAAAAGCCATATTTCTGTGACCCTATCATAAATAATATTCCTCAAGCACTGAGGAAAGGCCATATCACTGCCAACAGACAGCTATCAGTCACAAGAGAACAGGGCAGTCCAGTTAATCAGTGACTTCACATAAGACCACCATTGGCTTTTTTGTCTGGGCCTGAACTAGTCATTTGCAGCACAAATCCACAAGCAGTCCACAAACTGCAGGATGTGAGGTTTAACAAAACTCAAGAATGGAGGAAAAAAACCACCCAAAGAGCTAAACCTTGCTTTCCTTTTCAAAAACTCTTTTTAGGCAGAGGTTTTCGTATGAGCTCCATTTACAGAGAAATCTAGGTAGATCTTGCTGAAACCTCCCTCCCTCTTTTCTGCATCACTGGAAAACAGGAAAAGCTTGGGGGAAGGGGGCAGGTGAGAAGACTCTTCCCTTCCCCCATACTTTTACTCTAGCACCACTACTTCAGGAAAAAGCAAATAAAATGGCTTAAGATTCTGTCCATTTGTACCATGGCGTGTGCTTAGGTGTAGAGAAACACATATATTTGATAGAGAGGGGAAAAAAAAAAAGGCAGCTGAGGATGCTAAAAGTTTATGTGACTTCAAAAAAAGCAACTGGGAAAATAAACAGAAGACCATTACTGGCATACCACCCCTCAGCACGGGTCTCTGAACCAAAAGTGGTGGGAGCTTGGGGAAGTGCTCCGCAGAACTGTCGGTAACACACTTGGCCCGTTTTCACCCTCCTCCCCAGGCATTCAGTATCAGCCACGTTTTGCAGAAAGGGATGAGAAGGGTGGGGCTGGCACACTCGTCTTGGAGGTACTGCAACACCAGGTCAAAGCACAGATGGGATGGAGCAAGCTCCAAGTTCTAACAATCCATGAATATCAAGCCTTCAAAAGAAGGACATACCAAGTACCATATTCACTGAATCAGGCAATGCATTTATCTTAACTAGAAGGCCAAGAACATAAAATACTGTGCCAGACAGCAAGGCTGTTCTTCAACCCATTTTTCTCACCCAAGAGAACTGGATACACCTGGGAGCATAAATTCCTTCAATACCTAAATTTAAGCACTAGTGTTTTAATTGTAACAGACACCTGCCACATGCTACTGGATACAAAGGAGTATATATAATATACTGATATATATATAATGATATATATATAATGATACTATAGGTATCATTAGCTTCCCAAGCATCCCAAATACCCAAAAGCAGAATGGGCTAGCTTACTTCAAGGCTGCTAACATGTTATTAGCCTGAGACAGACTCACTTGACAGCATTCTATTACGATATTAATCTAAAAACAGTGGAGGAAAAGCATCTTATAAACATTATGTTGAACACTCACTTCATGAAATAACATACTGTTTTTCCCTCCTAGTCCATAAAACGAGATCCTGACCCAATGTTCAACAGAATTTACAGGTATCTTTCCATTGACTTATACAGGATCACATCGTCAGACAACTGCAGGTTTATACATTTCATAACATGCTTTTAAAAGATTGAATATTTGTCTCTTATTGGACAGCATTTTGGAAGCAAAGTAAGAGTTGTAAATGGCTGCATCATGATTACTGTCACAAATCACCATCTATACATTACGTAATGAACAGGAGCAAAGCAGCTGACGAGGTTCCAGAGGCGTTCGCTGCAGGAGTGGAACTGAGATTCCTACCATCCCCATCTCACTGTCCCCGCCTTCCCAGGACAGCACCCTGCCTCCTCTTTAGACACATGCCACCACAGTTCTTTGCAGAGCCACACTGCAAACTCAAGAGACTAAATAATCCCTTTTTTAAAAGTGGCACAAGCAGTGAGCTACGAACAGTCAATTAAAAACAGGAGCAATTGGGAGAGGGGCCACGGGTCTTGTAAATAATTTCAAACTCCCTATACTGAAGACAATTCCAAAAACATCATCTTACTTGCACAGATATTAGCAAATCATTTGTGCAATAGGAGGATCCTTTCACTTAGCACAATACCACCATATGCGTGATGTTTTCTTGAGATATTCTTGTCCATCAAAAGTGAACCAGCGCTGTTGATTTAAAATACTTTAAGGCTACAGGTAAACAAATTCTGAAACAAAGAAAAACAATGCACTCATCTCACAGTTACCCCTGCTCCAAGCTGAAGTTCCCCTAATACCTTTACCTCCTGGGTGGTCTCAACTCCACAAGAAGATTATTTCCTTCAATTGCTTCACTGGTAACCTTAAGAACTAGCTGTGAGATTATATAATTTAATTAGTGTAAATCATGAAGAAAGCAAGAGGATAAAGCAGCCACTAACCAAAACCAGCCACTACTACACATACTTGGAAAGCAGACTTGCAAAATACATTCACTTGTCAAGTTTGCTTTCTCCTTGTCTAAATCAAGAGAGATAAAGTATCCAAGTACAGCAGCATTAGCAAGAAACTAATTTTTTTTATTTTTTTTTTTTACAAGCATGTTTTGTAAGACATACAGAATCTGGCTTAGACCAGAAAGTTTTCCTGGCATAACTACGGTTCTTAGGAAAAACAACAGCGGGGCATGATAAATACCAGAAAAGGTCTTGAGAACACATCTTCAAACAGGGGAAGAATCATGTTGTTGCTCTAAGGCTTTCTCTGCTCAAGTAAGAGACAGGATGATAGGCTAACCACACTTAATTTATGCCATGAAGTCTTTACGTAATAGTTGAACTGGAGTTGTGATCATAATTATTATAAACATGTATTTATTGGATCCGCAGCCAGTTTCTACACAAGTTACTAAGTTTTGAAAAAAATATTTTAAGATTGTTTAAGGTCCAATTTAAAAATCAGCCTGCTAAAGGTAGAAAAATAAATTTCTAAGAGGCATTAGCAAGTTACAAGAACCACAATACTTTTCACCTCCCCCCCCCCCCCTTGGCTATTTACTGTATGTCAAACATGATTCAATACTACAATGGGTATCACACAGTCCCATTTATTTCAATTACTGTTTACTAAAACTGGGAACACAGTCAGATGCTCATTAGTACATCAGAATGTACACAGATGCTTATTAAGCATAAGGATCTTCCTCAGCAAATCACAGTATATATGTGGTAATAACCTGTAGCATTACCACACAGACCTCCAGCAGAAGTGTCATTTTTTTATTAAGTCACTAGTATGCTTGCGATCACTGCAGTGGAAAGGTGTCTCCCTCAAACTTAAGAAAGGTCTACTTGTAAAATACTTGACACACAACTAGGAGAAAAAACCCTTAACACAAAAAATCTACAGTTAACACTGGCATAACAAATATTTGGGTTTTGCACCCTGCCACAAACACGGATGGGGAAAAGGATGTGTGCAGTATGCCTAAAGAAACCCTCTCCAAGGCAGACCTAGGATTTTCAACAGACAGTAGGTTTCTGTAACTCAAGAAGCATGGTTTCAACTCACAGAAATAGGATGACTTCCGCACTCTCTTCTGAGGAAACGAAAGGTGCAATAACAAACAATACTGACTCACTAAATCACTTGTCACTTCAGAAAGCAGGCTGTACTTTTTAGCTGTGTAAATATATTGCTGATGAAAGAAGCCAAGATTCATAGCTCTTGATAATTAAGTTATCGTAGCTTTTTGATAATCAATTATCAAAGAAGTGGACAGACAACATCAGTAAGCACAGTTATTTTTACAACTTCTCTTCAAGAAGTTTTAGCTGGGGGATCTAAAGAGGGTTCTCTCTTCTTCTCTGGGATGACCAGCAACAGATTTTTACATAAACTTCTTCGGCCTTCATAGCATGGGTCTAAGGCCCAACAGTTGTGATAACTGCTATATTAGTCATGGCAAATACGGTCCTAATCTAGAACTATTCAGGAAGATTCTAAAGCTCCCACAGCAATGATGTTTTCTGTGGCATGCTTTATTTAAATATTTTAAATTAAGTTAGACGTTTCTATCAGCAAGTTGAAGGCTACAGTTTAAGTGACACAGAGCCCGGATTTTTTTTCCTCTTGCCATAACCTCGTGGAGCAGCCGACATGATAAATGGCACAGCCCTACCTGCCTCAATCTTGAGGAACGAGAAAAGAGGGACAAGAGAAGCCAGCCAGCCAGCCTCCACATCCAGCTCATCACAACCTCGCACGGAGACATCTACGCGAGTTGCAATTACGAGCACCTTACACAAAACCGGTGCGGGTTACAGTGCACAGACGGAGGAAGGAGGTAGGCACCTCAACACCCACGTTGCCACTTCTTGCCTCGCAGAGGCGGAAAACAGCCCCTGGTGCCCCCGTCCCAGAAACCACAGCCGCGGCGGAGGCGGCGGGGAGAGTGGCTCCGCGGCTGCCCCCCGCTGCCAGGCGGGCGTCCCGCAGGCGTGAGGAGAGCGCTGCCTCCTGCCCTAACCCCGTGCCCCCGCAGCCCGGCCGGGACACGACCTCCGCTGACGGGGGGTGAAACGGCTGCGAGAAGAGCCGGGACCCGCGGCGCAGGGCTGAGGCGAGGCGCGGCCCCCGCCGGAGCCACCGCCTGACGGGAGGCGGGCGAGCAACGGCCCGGGAGGCGGAGCGCGGCCGGCCGCCCGCCTCCCTCGGCACGCCGGGGCGGTGAATCACGCTCCCGTCCGTCTCCTCCCCCCCCCCCCCCCTCCTCCATCTCAGCAGCGCCCTCAGCCTCTCTCCTCCATACAAAAGCAAAATGTCCGCCATCTTCACAGGCTGCTGCTGCCGCCGCCGGGCCGGAGGGGGCTGCGCCGCGCCGCCGCCACGCGAAGGGCGGCCCCGCGGCGGGGCTGGGGCGGCCGCAGGGGGCCCGGGGCAGCCGCAGGGGGGGTTATTACCTTGATGCAGTAGGGCGGCTCGTCGAAGGTAACCAGCATGTACCTGTCGCCGCGGCTGGCCGGGTCCCGGGCCCGCAGCTGTGGAGAGAGCGGAGAGAAGCGGCGTGAGCGGGCGAAGGGGGCGACCGGGGCGGCGGCGGCGGCCCCCTCGGCCCCACACTCACCTTCATGAAGATCTCGACGGCGCCCTTGGCGATGTCCAGGTAGCTGGTGCCCAGATACGCCCGCTGGTTCATGGAGGCGGACGTGTCTATGAGGAAGAGGAGGATCGGCATGGTCCAGGCAGAGCCCCGGCCCGCCGGGCACCCTGCGGGGAGGAGGGGGGGGGAGCGGCTCACTCACTCCCCCGGCCGGCCGCCTGTCCGCCCCGGCTCGGCTCGGCTCCGCTCCGGCTGCGGCCGCTGCGGCTCGTTACTGAGCTGCCTGTGTTCGCCGAGACTCAACTTCTCTTCCCTGAGCTTCCACCAGCACCATGTGACCAGCGCGCACGCCATTGGCTGCCAATTATACCCACATTTGCATATTCATGAAGGAGAGGGGGAGCGGGGAGGCGGCGGGGTGACGAGGGACGCGGGAGGCGCCACCGCCGGACCCCTCCGCGCGCGCGCGCGCCGCACCTGTCACCCCGCTCCGCCCCTCTGCGGGGGCTCCCCGCCCCTCGCCCCAGGGGCTGCCCCGCCCCGCTCCGCCCCGCCGCGGGGGCTCTCCGGGGAGCGAGGACGCTCGGTGGCGGCGCCGCCTCACGGCGCCCCTCGGTGCCGCCCCCCCACCCCCACCCCCCACCCCCACCCCGGTGACCCTCCCGCCGCTGCGGCCCCTTCCTGCGGCTGAGTCACCACACGCCCGGGCAGGGCGCCGAGCCGCTGCCTCACACCTGCCCGCCGCGGCCTACCCTCACCGCGGCCGGCCTCAGCGCCCGCACGGTCCATGACGGCCCCGCCGGCGCCGAGGGGAGCAGGCAGGAGCTGTAGGCTGGCTCTGGGGAACCGAGCGAAGCACCTGAGCGAATCACCCGGTGATATAATCGCTCCGTTTCTGGTGTTCAGAGGTTTCACTTAAGCACTGAATCTTCAGCCCTCCACGTGCGATTACGTTGCAGTCAGGTAACGGCCATCTTCCAAGGGCAGCAGGATTTGGGTACCGCGTACCGTCCTCGCCTCCTCACAGGGCACCTCACGGCACCTGGATGAAGGCAGGATGGCAACAAATTAACTGTGGCAAAACTGAAAATACATAAAACCCTCCATTATTTCCTATCGCTCAGGTGAAAAAAAAAAAAAGTCTCGGTCTGAACACAGGGATCCAGGTGTCCTGTGCTGAGGAAGAAAACAGAGGCCTCAGCCCTTGAGCAGGCTGTGCTGGGATGGGCCCCTGCACTCGCACAGGCCCAAGCACCTACTACTGACTGTAGTTAGTGACTGTAACTGGATAAGTGGAATGAGACTGAGGAAATATTTAGCACTATGTCTGCTCGTGAATGCTTGTTTGCTTCCAGGATCGAATCCAAAAAACACAAAAGCAGCACTGTCAACATGAATCTTAGCTTAAGTAATAATTAAGAAACTGATAATATTTTCCAACACTTTTACATTCGAAGGCTTTTCCGCAGATTTTTTTTGCTGTTCATTTGAACAACAGCAAAGAGTCGGTTTCAGTTTTCACTCTGTTTTTGTGAAGCATTTGGATAATGTTGTTGTTTCACAACACCACAGGTGAATTCTAAAATCCCCATTAGAAAGCATTACAAAGTATGAAAGTTTGTAAAGATATCATTACCTAACTTGATAAAATAATCAGAGATGTAAATTCATTTAATTCAGGGAGGTACTCATCCCTCTTGTCACCAAAATAACCCCAACATCTGAATACAAGACAGTGGTAAGTCTATATCTCGGTTTTAGAAAGAAGTTTGTCTTTTAAAAAAAATCTTAGCTTCTGCAAATATTTTTCATATAACATTATCAAATTATTTAATTTTTGTGAACCAAAAGCAGATAAGTCAATAGTTGAAAAGCAGCTCATTTTGAAAACAAATACTGTCAAATTTGGAGACTCCATTCTGTTATCCAGGCCCTCTCCATAAGTTGGTGTATGTGCGAGCGCAAGCGTGATCAAGGTTCCTGAATTTTAGCAATCATAGCAGAAATGCCAGGAGGGATAAACAGATAAATATTTTTATGCAAGTGATTAGTGCACATGAATGGAGCCAGACTGAAAGAAATGGGATTTGAATCTCTATAGATAAGACAAAAACGCAGATACTGTATTTTTGTACCGCTGCATGCTAGTCTGGAAAGACAGCTCCTAGATAGGAATAGATTTGCTAAGGACTGAATGGAAACTAAACTATTGGTAGAAGATGCCAGCTAATACCGCTAGGTCCCTGCACTGAGAACTTGATGAGGCCACCTATGCGTTTCTCTCACATCAACCAGATGAGGTCAGAGACTAACTTGATTCCAGCTAACCTCAGCCAATTCAAACTGGCAACCTAGAGGCCCCGTGTCCTACAGCGTCCTCAAGTCAGACTATATGAAATACTAAACAATTACAAGTTCATACCCTCACCGTATTTTTTTTACTCCAGACTGCCAGATACCTAAAAGCCACTTCTCTCACATCCAAACATAGTATTTAAAGGTCAAAACGAAACTCTCCTGTTTCCCATTTCAGAGGTTGACCTTTCCAAGGGCAGCAGCAGGCAAGGTTCACATACTCTCCCTCCCTCTCTGTTGAGGATTTTGGCTTTTGGAGCCTGCTCCTGCTGGACACCACAAGAGCTGAAGTCTAGGTTTTTTCTGGACACAATGCAAGACATTTATTTAGTTTAATGAGACTTTTTTTTATTCCTGAAAATAACAGACACTGTGGTTGCTAATGTGCATGAACACAGCTAGAGTGTGTGGTTCTTTACTGCTCCTCCATACAACTTGTGTTTGCAGTGCTGACCACCTGGCAGCTATGGCAGCAGACATTTGCTACATCTATAAAGTTCAAACTTTTCTTGGTTTTTAATTGAAATTACACTCATCTACATTTCTTCAACTGCAATAGTTAAAGAAATTGTCTCTGTGGGGAAATCCATCAGAACAGCTACTGCAGATTAAGCTCTCCTATAATTAAATATTTTTAAATAGCTCCTGTGTAGATATTCTATCCCACAGTAAAAAGAAACATAATTCTGGAAGAATCATTTCAGTCAATTTCTGATGAAACAGATCAGTGGTATTTTTCCCTGTTGTGCCAGTAAGTTATTATTTTTCTGTTCCTCATCCTAACACAGCTTAACATCTAAGCTGTTGCCTCTAACAGGATTTTAGCTCTAACAATCTTCCTTTCTTCTTAATGCTTTTATATTGCTTCATCTGTTACTTTTTTCTCACCTAGCTGCTTTCTGACCTGAACAAGTAATATACCTGTGAGATGTTAGCTATGCTCCTTTAGACACTGAAGGAGGTCAGCTTTGGCACCGATTAGCCATCTGAATTTGGGGCACAGTTGATACCTTAGTCAGAAGTTATCTACTTAAAATCTGGATCAACAGCTAAACCCTTCAAAGCTCCCTCCACTTCTGTGGTTCCCTATCTTGGTCTTGTAATACAGCTGCCCTGATGAGTTTCCTGCTTGATTTAAAAGCAGAAATGGTCACTGCTAAATCACTATAAAAATACTAATTAATCCATCCCATGAGTTGGGAGGTATTATCCCTATCATACAGAAGAGGGGCTGCCACCAGAGCTAAGGGACTTGCTTGCCACCACACAAGATGCAATTTTCAGTACCACAGTGAGAATTCAGAAGTGTTTAGCTCTTAGCCAGCCACAGATCTATACTGTCCCTTTCAGAAAGATGAAATCCCCTATTTACATAAAAAATTTGTGTACAGCTGAACTCCAGTATGAAAGGTAAGAAACTGTGCTAAATAATAACTTCTCCTTCACAGCTCCAGTAACTATATGGCAGAGTGAGAGTACAGAGAATTATATTCAAGATGGCAGAAGCTGAGCAAATTCAAGTCCTTTGGTATTGTGTGCTGTATCAGAGCTAAATATTCTCACCCGTCAGCAGTTAGCTGCTCTTAAGCCAGACACTAGAAAAGGCCAGGCTGCTTCTGCCAGTGTGTCACACAGCCCCTTCTGAAAAAAAAAGCAAACCAGTATTCTCCAGGATATTGCTCAGCAGCACCTTTTTTCCCCCCCTCTATTTTTTAACTACACTACACGCTTCCACAAAATTGTAACTCACCCCTTAAAGATTTCTGCCCCTTTCACTTGCTCCATCTCCTGTCTGCAGACATTCCACTAAAGACATGCAAGAGTATGGGAGTCTGATACAAAACTTGCCTTTCTGCTGCCTTTCAGGAGTCTGGGTTTGCAGGTTGGTGGACAGTAATGGAAGCTCAGGTGCAAATCCCACATTACTGTGGGCCATCAGACTTTGTGCAAGTCTCCCATGGAGATGTGCACCTGAATTTCTTTCCACAGGCTTCAGCAAATTCAAGAATTCCATTTTCAGCTAAAGTATAAGGAACAGACTACAGATACATGCCCTGACTGCAGCACGTTTTCTGCTGATTTATTGACTGTGCATAAATACTACACTATAACTGTCATATTTAACCACAAAAAGAGAAAGCTATATGCTCAGGAAAATAATTCAGGGCAACTCTGAGATTTTAATCTGTCTTCCATGCACCTCAGAAAAAGAGGCCTGTTAGCAAAGGGGCAGAGTCCAGCCAACATGATTTTCTCCCACTCTCCCCAACACATGGGTTAACCCTTTGCTCTGCATGGTACAAAGTACCTTTCCTCTTTCTGCAGGGTTTTTATGTGAGTACAGCTAATACTGCCCATGGTCCAAAGGTGAAAGCCAGATCACCATAGCCTGCATAACAGCAGAGAGTTTAATTTCCATTTTGCTTTAAAGACCAATGAAAAGGGGATGAGGAAGTGATTGGTTGCCTAAGATGGTGGATCGTTTTGCAATAATGGTAGATAAGCAAAATTCTGACAAAATGTCTCTGAGGAGACAAAATGAATCCACAAAGCAGCACTTTGAACAGCAAACTAAGCTGGAACAAATTTCCAGGCAGGGAAGGCTTTCCATATGAAAGCTGGTTTCAAAGTCCAAGAGTCTCTCCAAAGAAGAAACAACATTCAGAATAAAAGTATGAAAAACATACTGGCTCCTGAAAAAGAAACTGAAACCCTCTTGGTAAATTTAGCAAACTGGAGAAATGAGTTACTCTAAACCTGAAGACAAGAAAAAGAAATTAACCTTGCACATACCTATGCATGTGCAGGGAGATACGAAACTGAAAGTGTGTGCTTTGGCTTAGTGCATCTTTGTGATCAAACAGCAAATAACATCAGATTAATGGGGTGGGTCCCCCAGCTCTAAGACCCTATATGTCCCAACAAGTTCTCCCCCACATAAAGATTTATCATCTCTCTCTTATAAATGCTGGGAGACAGCAGAACTTGTTCTGTTGAAGAAAGGGAGAAGGAGAATAACTTGTTCTGTTGAAGGAAGGGAGAAGAAAGGAAAGGGAGAGGGATTTCTGTCTGAGACAGGAGAGACTTTCACCAGGCAGTCACAGCCATGGGAAGCCGGGGGCTCATGGGCCAGGGATGCTCCGACCTATAGGTGCGTTTGAATTGACAGCCAGCCAAGAACTGCGTGAAATTCCCTGTTAGTTCCTTTTACTGGTCTTATGCTAAGTGTTGCTAAGCTGTACCTGGGAATCAGGCCAAATCAGCTTGGGATCTTTGGATGAAAGGCATTATTTAAAAAAAAAAAAAAAATCCAGAGTATTACCCATGTGGAAAGCAACAATATGAATTAAATTAGTGTGCAAAGTGGCAGGATTTGGTTTTTATTACATTCTACAAGGTAAAATATAAAGACAGACTAAAAAATTGCTTCTTCTGAGGAAAACTACATCCTTCTGCTTAGGTTTCTGAGAAGAAGAGTCATAAAGGCAGTGTATTGTTACCACAACTGACACCTGAAAACACACATTTTTAAACAGACTAGAGCCCACAGGGACTGGTTAGAAAAGTCGTTTTCCTAGGCTAGGGTACACAGATCTGTGGCACCGAGTGAGAAGTGAACATTGCTTCATCTATTACCTATCAGTGTTTATTTTATGACAAAGAATACTCATGTAGGCTGGGGACCTGCTCTAAACCGACAGGATTCATCATAAAGGGAAAGCCACGCTTGGCTGTTTCATTTCTGGACACAGTTATGATTTTTTACTATATACGTGGCTTGCCTGCAACAGAAATTCTCCCTTATGGAGTTCAAAGTATCTCCCACTGAGAAAGTTTACCTAACCTGACAGTGCACTCCACATCCTGCTTGTGCCTGATCCAAAGCAGACCAGACCCTGCTGCAAGTCCCAGGGAGCCTCAGCCCTTGTACAGACCCATCAGTCTCCGATTTTGGCTCTGCAAGTCACTTTTCAGCCCCCAGCATCTTTCACTCCACTGGGAACACCCACTGTCCCCCGCTGGCATGGCGCCTTGTGTCTCAAAAAAAAAAAAAGTTAGGGACAGTCTTCAAAATATTGAGGTACACCACTCCATAGGACATCAACTCTGAGAGCCCAAACTGGAAATCTGATGTATTATTTAGGGATGAATATTAACATTTCCGACATCACCTTAACAGATCATCATCATCCCCTTACTGAAACTGAGCACTTTCATGGCATCAGTATGTTTATTTTATCACCATTTAGTTGCCAACAATACCCCAAAGCTTCTACAGAAAACACTGTGCAATAGAATTTTACCATAAACATTTTTTCCACAAAATATTTTTTTTTCCCCAGAGGAATCCAATATTGCATCCTAATGAGTATTCATCACTGAAGACAGTTACAGAAGTGGACCAAATTATGTACTTGGAGCACAAGCTTTGGTGCCACATGAGCTCTCACTGGCTCCGCTACAGACCTTCACCAGCATCTTCCACAGGTACGTGGCCTTCCTAACTTGGTTTCCCCAGCTGCACAAGGGCTTATTTTGTTGATTTTACTATGTTTTCAAAACCACTCAAAACTGTGCCAAGCCCTCACTAAAGAGGCAAGAGAAATCAACCCTGCCCTGTAGTTCTTGCAAGCTAATTTCAGACATGATCTAATGGGTGGGTGGTAACACGACAGCAAGGCGGGACAGGAGAGAAAGGCCTAAGCAGCATTGTTGAGGTTAGAAGGAAACTCAGCAAAAAGCAAGTGCACAGGAGAATAAAACAAAGATCCTTCATTCTTCAATAATTTTTTTTTTAAGATAAATAATGAGGAAGAGGAAGCAAAGGCTCATCTCCTGAGGTGCCTGGTAGGTGTTTGGAAGAAACAAGTTTCCAGGAAGAGCTTAGGCAGGGACACAACCTCATCTTGAGAGACCAGCTCTCTGTGTAGCGGCATGAAAAAAAGGAGACGGCAGGAGCAGACAGCGCAGTGCAGCAGCGTTGCCAGCAGCAGAGACCAGATGGGAAACTCAAAGAACTGAGACACAGCAGCAAGCAAGAAATAGGTGTGCAGAGTCTTGAAGAGCCAGCTCGAGCATGACAGGGTAGGAAAAAAGGGCACAAAGTGGAAGAGCTGTGCGACTTTGCCAGACTGAAAGGGCAGCAAGGTGTTCCCTGAAGATGCTTGCACCTGGATGTGAAGACTTTTGCATTTGCCTCTTTCAAATGGGGTATTTATGCCAGATAGGAACATAGAAATTTAAAATAAAAATGTGCTCTCTCTTTTACTCCTCTGTCTCTTAAGATTTACACACGATAGAAGATATTGCACTTATTCTGGACTAAGTAGAAAAAAAAATACTCTGCTCTCTCTGGAGTTGCTATCTTTGTTCCTGTTTAGTGCTGCTGACCTTGCTCAGTACAGACTGAATTACTGAACTTCCTGATCTCTCAGGTCCCGATTTTGTCACTTCCTTGCACTAACTCGATTTTTGCGTATTAAGTTTGAAGGTTTGTTGGCAGCAAAGGAGAACTTCAAATCCAGACACTTCTCCTGTTTACTTGCTGCATGCTCTTACCTAGTTTTGGATATGAATGCAACCTCAAACTGGAGAGGGTTACAAGAACAACGTTTTCACATCCTTTCAGAAGCTTTTGGCAATTTCTAAGAGCTGAAAGCTAATTATTTTGGCACAAAAAGAAACCAAAGAATCTTTCAACTATGGCATTCCTGTATAAGGTTTCCTTGACACTTTTGTCTGAGAGGTAAAAGAAGGAGAGGAGTAATAAAAAGCCCACATTTTTCTTTTTTGAGATACAGAACAGCTTCACTACAAGAAGAAATTAAATAGACAGAAGCTCTTCAGGTTGGGAAAAAAAAAAAAGATGACTGCAGAGGGAAATGATAGCAGTCTATAAAATGCTGAATGGAGAAGGTAAATACAGAATAATTGTTCACTTTCTCTTACAGTACAAAAGCTGAGGGGGCATCCATCGAAGTCATTAAGCAGCAGGTTTAAAACAAACACACCCAAAAGGAAGTACTCTTTCATACCCTCCATAATTGCATTGTGGCAGTCAGCACCTCAGAAGGTTGTAGAGACTGAAAATGGATTTTAAAAGGCATTAAACAAATTCATGGGGGACAGTGTGATCAACAGCAAATAAACACAGTAGCTTAGGTGAAACTTTTGGGTTTTCAAACCCTTACCCAGCTGATTTCTCAAAGCTGGGAGGAGACACCAAGTCAAGATGATTCAGTATGTGACCTTTTTCTTCATCGCTAAGCATATGCCGCTGGCTGTTCCTGGAAACAGCGTGGCAGTTCCTGTTGTTCAGTGCTGAGCTATGAGGCTGAGCGTTGCACATCAGTAACGAGCAGTGAACGGTTCTCTGCGTTCTCCTGCTCAGCTCTTCATCTTCCAGCGGGCTTCCCCCGAGGGCAGGAGATGCTTCTGGCAGAGCTTCACAATCCAACCCTCCCCGCCATTTTCCCTAGAGCAACCACACTTACAATTGTGCAGAGAGAGAATATTGCATTAGCTTTTTCTAGTGAAGTGCAAATCTAGGTTAAAACAAGGAAAATTTTAATCCTATGTTTTGATATTTAATTGTAGCCTCTGTATCTTGTATTCAAAGGGTAGAAAATGCAGCTGTCCTCCACTCTTGGTCAAAAAGCTCCCCAGTCCCCAATAATAATTTGGTACTATCTACAAAAAAAGACAGACAAGGCAACCAAACAGCTGTTCTCCGTAGCCAAGTGAAAGTAACAATTTACCTCAGACAGCAAGGAAAAACAAACAAACAACAAGAAAACCCAGAAACTCCACCCTGAAGTCACTCAGTTTAATTTAAAAAAATAGTAACTGCAATAAAAGATTTTACATGCAACATTTATAAGAGACAAGAATTTCCAATTATGATTATGCCCAGCCTTTTTTTTTTTTTTAAAAAAAAGCTATAATAATGCCAATTCTCTTCCAAACAATTTCAGAACAGAGAGTCAGAAACATTTTCAAACTTCCATTATTCCCTATTTAGCTAAATCCATTGTGTTTGCAAGGAAAATCCAACTGAACTGGGAGTTTGTGCCAGCCATTTCCCATGTCACAACATGTTCATTCATCACCGCAACACTTCTCCAGCCTTGCACAATGCATACTCTACAGCATCCCCAAGCCAAGGACAGGCAGCTTGTCCCTTACCCCCGAGCAGCCCTACCCTCTCCTGCCACCCCTTTCCATCTCCCGTCTGCAATCTCCCAATTCCTCCCGGCACACACACCTCCTGCTCCCTCATTGCTCCCTCATCCAGCAGCAAGGCAGAAAAGAGAGGAGAAAGCAGCAGAGAAGAGAGGAGGGAAAAGGATATGGCGGGTGATCAGTGCTGGGCACAGACTTTTCACACATACAAGAAAGGAAACGGGATTGAAAGTTCAAGGGGGAAGACCACAAAAGCCTAGTGATGGTCCAGCACAATGGAAATCTGTGATGAGCCACTGGTGATTCAAGGTTTCCATAGCACTTGTATTCCCAGCTTTGGAGCACACTAAACAAAAAATATAAGGCAAGCAGTATACTTGCACTAAGGCAGAAGGGTCCTAAGTTGTTCGGCATCCCTACTAACATGGTTCTCCTGGGAAGAGAGTCACTGACACTAGACTGTGCCCTTTGAGGGTTAGTATCTCAGTGCCCATGCTTTGGAGTTTCCTACTAAGAGCTGACAGACACTTTGCCCCTCTCCAGCTGCTCCGCTCCCCTCGGTGCTCACACATGTTAAAGAACACAGACAGGACACAAATGAAAACTGCAGGAGAATAGATGCATGGAAGCAAAATAGGGAAAAACCACTTTGAAAAGTAGTCTTGAAAAAAAAAAGTGTAGATCAGAAGGAAAACAAGCACAGAGAGAAGCATAGTTCTAACAAGGTTCCTGTTGTTCTTTAGGAAGAGCCACAATTACACAAAATGCATAAATTAATAAACTGAAACCATAAATTACCCTTTGATACACATAACAGGAGCTTACCTGAATCATGTCCCAGGCAACCACAGTCACCTGATAAAACTAAAATGACCATAAAAATAGCAGCTAGCTTTTTTGATTTAGAAATTAGTACCAAAAAGGGTATTTAGCCATCAGACTACTTAAAAAAAAAAATTCATAACAACTCAGTGTATCAAGGCACAACACTTCAGGATGGCAGCAACAAAGGAAAAATTAGCCTCAGCCTTCCAAAGAGAATTTCAGTGAAACACAGACATTTCAGTTAATGGGCTTTGACTGTGGGTATTTTAGCTCTAGGCAGTCTAGCCTGGTGCACTTTGAGCTTAATTCTCAGAGGTATCAATCACTTGAAACTCCAGATGAACTCAGTACGATCAGCAGCTGATGCTAGTCAGAGTCAGGCCCAGCTGTCCTGAAATGGTTAATTGAACAGAGGCATAAAAAAATGTGAATCGACCAAGGTTATGACAACCAGGGATTCATCTGTAATAAGACTAAGAGGGCAGCAGTACTTTAAATCCAAGGATACTGCCTGCATCGCTGGCAGAGCAATACACAGAACATAGAAAGACTTTTGTTCTGATAGTGATATCCAAACATACTTTTCTATATGCAGCACAAATTGCAACATGCAGCCCTCCTGCATGCAGAAGGGCAGTCCCTGGGCCTGGAGAGAGAGCAAGATGGCACCTGTAGCTATGTGGGTTTCGGCTCCTACAGGGAATGCAGCTACAGCTGGTGCATTCCTTGCTGATTAAATACAGTCCCCAGGCTGCCAGCCAGTTACCCCTGCGAGCCCCCCATAGCCATGTTTGCAAACCTCTGGTCAAATAAGGGATATGTGGAGAGCTTAGAAGGTAAGTAAACTCAAATTTAAAGCCTTGCTGCATACCAGATACAACCATAATATTTTTCTTACTCGCTTACTATTTTCAAAACAAAAGCAGCAAAGGATATCTGTTATCAAGCTGGACTCCTACTTCCCATCTTGTGGAGCTGCAGCTTGCTTGCAGAGACTCAGAAAGCTGTCCCGTGGACCCTTTGACTCTGGGATCCAGGACCAGCACCCCCTGCTACTGGGAGTTGGTGATGTGGCAAACAGGGAGGGCAATAAAATAAGGTAGGGCAGTGCTGCAGCAACGCCATGGAAAACTACTGTACTTCCTGCAAGTGTAACATGGAAACTCTTGCAGTCAGTGCAACTCTTTGTTGAAGTACAAAATGAGAATCTTATCTTTTTCAAAGCTTTCCTTGAAAAAAAGATACAGAGCTGCCTGTGTGCAAGCATTATACTCAGCTGCTCCTTTTCCCAGTAGATAGGCAAAAGAGTGCTATCTAATTTCATAGACCAGGTCTACGCTATGCCTTCTGTCTCAAAATGGAGCTTTTCCCTAACATCATTAAAATAAAGCAAGCCCATCTAAGAAATGGGACTCTTCACGGACAATGGACTTTAGGGTTTTGCTAACTGTTCTTTCCTATGGAGATTTATTTTCTCATCATAGCCCAATCGTTAGTTTTACAGAGGTACAGAACATACACGTAACTCAGCAAGACAGCTGGCAGTAGCCACATCCTACCTCCTGCCAAAATTCACTTACAAGGATCTAAACAAGCTTGGCAAAAATCCTCGTTTTGTGATTGCTCTCCAATCAAGAAAGGAGCTGGGAATGATTCTGTCACAACCAGGTCTTCTCACACACCCTGCTTTCAACTTAATTTTTATTCATAGGAACATGCAAATTTCCTGCGACATGGGCTGGAAATTGCTTCTGTTGCATTTCCAAAAGACATCGGAGGATTTCAGCATCAGTCACTGTGTCACGCAGGCCATAAAACAAATTTTAACAGACAATAGTGGAAAAAATCCTGAACCAAGAACTAGCACGACAAACATACAGAGAAATTCAGTCCTCCCTTTGAAAACACTATTGTTTATTGCTTCCAAGGTCAATGAAACTATAAGCAAACTGCTTTAGCAAACCCCACAAATTTACAAATGCCAATACTCTGCATTGTTAGTTCTGAAGATATTCGAAGAACGGTTAAAATCAGAAGTAGGCAGGCCTCAAATACAGCAGCTGAACAAAAACTCAGTAGGCTTGAGTGGCATCAAGGCCAACCTGCTGCTTCTCTAACAGATTCTCTTTCCTTTTGAATCTTGGGAGGGAAGGACAAACGTGTCAATTTTCAGAGAACTTAGTGAAGAAAGTAGGAATTTCTGGCCTCAAAGTCTAGGGACTATTTGCTACTCCCTCAGGGGGACCAGAATTTTATCCAGTGTCTTAAGCCATTCCAGATGTCCACCCCAAAATCCTTCAGAGCAAGGAAAGAAGTCCAACATCTGTCCTGGGTTTCTCAGGGTCCAGTTAAATCCAAGTATCACCAGATTGGAAGAAGCTCTCTGGAAGAGCCCAAATCTGGTTTAGGATCATAAAAAAATGAAACCCTTCTGCCCAACCATAGTTATGGGCATGTCATGCAGCTCTAATAATAAACTATTACTTTGTGTGAAAGTCAAGGCTTTTGTATCTCAGCAAATACTAAAGAGGGGAGCATAAACAACCAGCAGGACTGAGAAACAGTGATGCTTTCCTATTACTTGCGTACTTGCCAATATTTTGGTTTAGTGACAAATATTAATCCCAACTGTTAATAGTCATATAAACTAACTCACATCCAACATGCTTCACATGGTGTAAGTGTTTTATTCTCATTCACTGAGGAAGAAATCAAAGTCTAATCAGTAGGAGCCAAACACACTTCTGTCACTGAAAATTACCATGACTACTGTGTGCCTCCTTTTCTTCACCAGTAGGCATAATTTCAACTATTGGTTACAAGTTCAATTTTTTTTTAAATTTACACTTTCTGCCTTTTTAATTTAAATTAGATGGCATTTGTAGTGTGGTATTAAATGACTTAGGGCAATATAGGGAATATAAGGCAGAAATGAGAGCAGAACCTCTATTTCCTTACTTACAGTCATGAGCTTTAACCACTCTTCAGCGCTGCCTGTCTTACTGAAATAGTAAAGTATAAATGCAGGCAGCTCCAGTTTTCAGATTATATGATCCAGCTTTCCTCTTTTGTTGTTGCTCATTCATCCTTTTTATGTAACTGTTGCCTTAGCTCTGAAAACCATAAAGGTCAACTTGACACTAAACTGTATCATTGGGAAGAGTTATCAAAATTGTGGACAAAGCATAAAAGGTTGCCACCCATTTTCTTGATTTTTGGGAGACGGCATGTTGGTAACATTACTCTAAACACAGCTGCTCCAGTGAACTGCACTCAAAATACTTCTGCAATAGAATTTACTGCCTAAGATTGTGTGTGTGATAGGGGGAAGCTGTAAATAAGTGGCACAGTCTTGCTAATGACTGTATATAGGGCAGAAGTAAGGTCAGATGGCAGTGCTGTTGTTTTCAACAAATTCAGTGGATCCAATTTTTATCTCACATTGCTATAATTTCAGTGATATTACTTTATTGACTTTTATCCTAAAATAATCCAAAGTATCCCAATTGTACACTGTTTCTCCTAGTCAAAAATTTATTGTGAGTGTAGTAAGACTCCAGTGAATTTATCATTATACTACAAAAAGCACGAAAAAAATAAAATATAAGACCCACCAAGAGCACAGCAAGTGCAATATCTATGTTGTGTGCGCTGAACTGTGCTGTTAGCATTGTACTGCGGAAAGGAGCAACCCAAAGCCTGCACTAGGCCAGAAGTTTTATGAGGATCTGTGCTTCACTTATGCTGGAAACACCTTTCCCATCAAAAGCCCACTTTTACTGTAATTAAATGCTTCAAGAAATCAGTAATTTTGTGAAAACTGCATTTTAGGGGAAAAGCAAAAATTCTGAGTGCGTCTGGTGTCTTGTTTCAATATTTTCCCTTCAAAGTAATTTTTCAGTGCTGTGACACATAGCCTAGTGCCTATAAATATGGTGTATACCATATCGTAGTGCAATAGATTCTAACTTAAAACAGACATTTCAATCTATCCATCATGCCTTTATTTTCTGAATGCTGCGATTTTACTCCAAATAACAAACTAAACTTCACGAAACCAGTGAAAGAGATCTCTCCTCCAGCGTTCATCATGGAATTTCCTGGTTTCTTCCATTTCTCTTTGGAGAGAGGTGGGTGCAGTCCTGCAAGAACAGGGCAGGAAGGCTGCTTTGGGGCTCGCTCTCCACGAAGCGATTTGCAGCTCAGGCTGGAGCTCGCATCACCTCGCCTTCCCCACGCTCGCTCCTGAGCTGGCACGCTGGTGTCTTGCTGGGCTGCACTCGTCGGGCAGAGCTGAGGAGGAGGTGAAAAGCAGCATGTGGAAATGCAGTGGGAAGCAGAAGCAGGCCGTACCGATTGCAGCGGGAAAGTTTGCGACGGCCGTGGCGTCGCAACGGCACAGCGGGCAGTTCCCACAGCAACCCGCCGCTCCCCGGCTCCTCTGCACAGGCAGCAGTGGGCTGGAAGCCTTGCTCTGAGCATGTCAGAAAATTTTGAAAGAAAGGTTACAAACTTCAAAGAGAGATTACGTTCCAACTGGGTTGCAGCTAGGCGTAATTTAGCCAACCTCTGCCTCCCCCCAAAAAAACCACCACCACTGAGCTGAGCCTTCCCTTCCGCTGCGCTCAGACTGCACAGGTCTGCAATTAAACCCCAGGTTACGCAGCAATTCTCCTGCCAGTCCCAGCAGACACATGGGAGCTTCATTGCTATCCTTGTCTCCACTGATGTTTTCCTGAGTTTCAAAAGGGAGGTTATATCCAAGTGAGAGTTGGTCATCACACCAAAAAAAGGGAAATTAATTTAAAATAAATTTTGTTATGTTTGCATTTCAGAATAAATGTAAATTTGCACCAGAACAACAAGCGATGTGAAATGAGACTTAGAAATGTATTGGTACAAGCTTGCACATGAGGCAGTCACAGGTGATTGATACAATGACTGATACTGTACTTTAGCTTTTTATGCAGCTTAAATGAGCACTCAATTCTGTACCCTTTAATCACAAAGTGGCATTGCATCTCATGAGTCAGCTGTAGTTCAATAAAAGAAAGACTGCCCAACAGGAATAGGCAAAGTAGGCTGAGGCCTCCAAAAAAACCCAGATCAAAAACATTATTTGAAAAATGAAATATTAATATGTGCAAGGCTTCCAACTACATGTTTCCTTTGGTATTTGCTCAAGTGAATGTTATACCTCTAGTGGCAGTAGAAGTGAATTACTTAGCATAATGACTACGGAAAATTCAGACTACAGTTAAGTAGTTTCTACATCTTGGATATAGGTATGTACATACAGAAAAATGAAATCTTAAATCCCCACGTCAGTAATTCACACTGCTCAGAGCCTGGAAGTCAAGCAAGAGACATGAGCAGGCCTTTCCAAGTTAAATACTGTAATTTGTCCAAATAAAATGACAGCACGCAGGCTCACACCCGGTATCCGGATGCGCCCATCGCTTCTGCCGAAGTTACCAGATATGTCCATTACCTCCCCTCAAAGGAAAGCTTCTTATAAAAATGCTGATGTACAGCTTGCCCCTGCAGGCACACGGGAAGGCAAACTGCACGCTGCAGCTGTGTGCGGAGACACGCTGCTCTGGAGAGGGAGGCACACGGCAAGACTGGTTTAGGCTGCGACAGTGCTGGGAGTCTGTCTGTGGACACACACCTCCTCCCAAATCCAGCTGTGTTGACAGCAGAGTCCTCCCCCATTCTGCCCAGAGGCTGGTGAGCATTGCCCTGCAATAGGTTACCACCCCTCTGATCTGGATATACTTGTTTGAACACTCCCTAACCTATTTCAGTGAAAATCAGCTGGGCCAGCAAAGTCTTATTACTTAAAATGTTGGGCCATGGTTGCACAGACATTTTTTCTTCCCTTGCAAAGCAAGCTCCAGCTACTTTCACTCCCCTAATCTTCGGCTACGCTTTGGCGCTGCATCCCCCACCCCATTGGTCTATGTGCTATTTTGTCTATTTTTATAAACCTAAGCTGTTGGGTTTTTTTAAGTTGGATTCCCCCCACGCCCCTGATTCACTTAACTAAATGTCACGGTCTGTGCCAATACAACAGAGGAGATGGCATGGGGTTGGAAAAAATGGCCAGGAGGTCTCTACATCAAATTTGTCTTCAGGATAAATGTTTGTGAAACCACGGCCTGATAATCCCTAATCCCCCTCTGAATTTGGCCTTTGGTAAACTACATGACTCGAGTTATTTTACAGCCATCTCACCAATGATCTCAACCTCTTGTTAGTGTCACACTCTCCAGATCCACCAAACTCAGTAGGATCTCCACAATCAGAGTTTTTTCTGGCCCGGGCCTTTGTGTAAGTAATTCAGGATGTGGCTATTGCTGAGTTGTGCCCTCCCATACACAGTTCAGAATATGCCCAAGGCAGGTTGCTTCTAATGCCTTGAGTCAAAGGGGTCACCATAATACCAGATGGAGAAATAAACTCTCACCACTGTGTGTGCAAATCAGGTACAGGTAGGATCTATGCTGATGGTGTCCTTTTCAAGTCAGTGCACGTAGATTCTCTGCACTGTAAACTTCCCAATGGGTGGTGGCAACAAAATCCAGAAGGTTTTTGAACTTCCACGTCAGAGATCAGCTCCAGCCTGCTTGCCCTCCAGATCTCTCTTTTCTGCAGTGCGTTTGCAAGGTACCGAAGGCTGCACGAACTAAGCATGAGACCATCTCCTTAGCAGCAACAACAGTTTCTTGTTCTCCACGTCTAGCCTTTTTAAAATCCCTTGTCTTTGTCCTGCTGACCATAATAAGGAACGAGTTCAGCAGGAAGGATGAGTGGTTAATTCCCTGCAGAACGCCATGAGGGAGGCTGGAGCACGCCTTGGCGCCATGCTCCAGAAACAGAGCATGCAACACGGAGAGCCCTTCAGAGAGGGGCCAGGATCAGAAAGAGAAGGACAAACGGTACTTGTGGCCAGCTTTTAAAGACAAATTAAATATCAGTGTAGGCATTTGCTGACACGACAGCAAAGCCGTCAGTGAGGCTGCCCTGCCTCTCCTCTGTACAGCTGCACAAAGACTTAATAAGTTGCACACGTAGAACGCTTGAGCAGCGGAGGTGCAAAATGGATTGTATTAAGTGAAGCTTTTAATAAGATTTTGATAACAATGATTTTTATGTTAATCTCTAAAGAGTTTGCTTTTGTAACATTTAACTGATAAGCATATAATCTAGTTTTAATTTAATCTCTGCAGGTGTTTCCCAATGGTAAATGTTAAATTTTTATTGCTTCCTTAGGCAGTAATAATAGGGGAAATGTCTGTAAGGCTTCTACCGTCCATTTGTATGCAGATAGCATCATATTTTATAATAGCTGTAAATCTGACAGACTAGCCTCTTACTTTTGAGATGACATTATAAATATGTGTCAACACTGAAGTAAACATCTTTGGAAGGAAAATGAAATAGAGATGTTATTAGAGGCCTAATGAAACAACCATAACTGCTTATTTATAAGATATGTATGTGCACATCCTTGAAAGAAGCAGAGCCCATGCTGGGTTTGCAGCTTTCCAATGAGCAGGACAATGGAGACTCTCAGCAGGGTCCTACAGACAACGCAGAAATAGATCCTACACTTCATAAAGATGATGTCTATAAAACTCTGTTTGCTCTCTCTGAGGTTTCTAAATGATTATAAATACCATGGTGTCTAAGACTCAATTATGGCTTCTTTCATACACCTTCATGGAGCAAAGCAGATGTCAGGAGCTCCCACATGAAGAACTGTAAGACACCAAGTACAAGGAAGGGAACCCTGATACCTGTCTGAAGTGTAATACAAGCATGTTTTGGGCAAAATTCACTCAGTACAAGACCTGAGAGGGACTTGAATGATCGCTTAGATCTTACGCTGGCCTTGTTCTCAAGAAAGAGCATGTATGAAACCTGCCTTTGTTTACATTTAGTATTTTAAAGACAGCTACGCTTTAGGCTATATTTTACCAAAATAATTTTACCTGTTGTGCAGCAAATATGGCTCTGTGGCATGCTGTACTCACCGTGTCCACAGGCACATCTCAGGGACCCATTAGCACGGGCAGAGAGCTGAGCTAAAGGACTTCTAAGGTGGAACTGGCTTGCCTCCAGACAGTGCAGAGCATGGGCAGAGAGAGCTTTGAGCTGTCTTTACTCTCCCATATAGTCATGCCCTGAAAGGGATTACACTTTAACAGAGGTCTAGATATTTCCTCAATGGTGCTTAGATATGTGGCTCCCAAGGTCCACATTATTAGTCATAAATACAAACAGTCTAACCTCTGACACAAAAAAATACATGCTAGTACATTGAAGTCCCTAGTGACACGAAACGGGAATACAGCACGCTGCCACTGGGGGGTGGAAATTTGAAAAGCTGCCACATAAGCAAGTAAAAAAAACCCCTTTTACTGGTGAATTAAAGTTACAAGAACAGCTTGGAGTGTTTAGGTTGAGCAATTCTTGCTTCTGTTATAAGTCAGAACATGTATGCTGCTTTAAGGTGGTAGTTTGAATGCTGTATTTTGTTTCTTTTGATAGTCTTCTAAAATGAAAAAAAGATCTTTTATGAAGACTTCTTTATAAATTAGTATTAATTAGAAAGAGAACTCAAATCATTTTCTACAGAAAGACAAGATAAAAACAACACAACAGGGGTGCGAATGGAAGTGCAGGTACGTCACTCCATTTCCTGAGTTACTTCAAAGTCAAAGAGGATCTGCCATGTTGTGCCATGGAGAAGGCAACTGTCAAGAAAAACAAAATATCACATTAAGAATATTCACTATTACAAATGAAATGCATTAAGAGCTATAGGTAAGACTCAGATATATAAAATGTTTAGCTCTCTCCTGTCTGCACGCTAGTTCTTTTCCTATCAGACTTTGTAAAAATACAATTTATTTTGCATAACTGCTTCAGACTGACAATTCATTAAAGGAGACCCCCTCATAAAGAGTTTGCAGTCAGCCTCTCCAACTGCACCACTATAACATATGTGCCAATGTCACAGGCATACTGGGCTAGCGGTGAACGCAGAACCTGAGTGCCATGCCCTCTGTATCTAAATACTACATGATATCCTTATGCCGCAGCAGATAAAGTGGAATTTTTTGCTAATCAAGTGTGAAAATTACAGGAATCAGGCATAATGCTGTGTTTCCCACAACTTAAGAAAATCTTCTCCATGATAAACGAGTTGAGAATCTCCCATATAAAGTATTTAAACAGATGGATAATCACCACAGCAACCAAAACCATGACAGAGTCATTCAGGAGCATTCCGTATCTGCAGACTCCAGTCTCAGGTTTCGTGCTGCAAGGAGGCAATATTTCATGTAACGGAAGACTAGCCAATACTTTTAGGTAACTCGCAGTGGTTTCCAAGGTAGGTAAAAAACCAGAGGCCCAAACATTAGCTTCGGGAACAGAATTTTTTTACACCTCAGATCACACTTAAAGTGACCTGACAAACTTGTCACAGATTCTCTACTGCCTCTCATGTCTCTACTCCTTTGCATCTGTATTTCTGACTCCTTCATCCACATTTTTTCCTCTCATCTTTTCCCTGCTCTACCAGCATCATAACAAGGACTGCAACCTCAATCTGCCTCTAATCCCAGAAGTAATTAATTATTCAGACAAAATAAAGTAGCCCGAGAAGGAGAAAGCAAAAGAAACAATAACCTAATAATAAAGGAGAAAACTTCCCACAGATCTGAGATAATTCTAGTTACTGCCACACATGGCAGTAGTCTCCATCTCCCACATTGCAGATGAGCAGTCTACCCACAGCACATGGCATGTGGGCACACTTGTATACATCCTCTCAATAATTTTTTCATCCACCTAAAGTACTGAGCCTTGCTGGCAAGGCAGCGAGAAGAGCAGTAGCACTGTGCCAAGCCAGGCTTTGTGCATGCCCCAAACCAAAAAGCTCGGCACCGGTGAGTTTATCAAGCAGCTCTGTGGCATTTTTGTGTATGTCAGAGCTGGTTAAACAGTGATGGCACGTATGTACCTTTAATGATGTCTGGGATGGGGCATAATCTCTCTCTAGGGCATTATTGCACAATTGTCAGTGATGTGGGGTTTGGGCTCTCTGAAGCATCAGGCGCTAGCAACAGGGACAGAGGAACACTGACTCCTACTCGTATGCATACAATAGTTTTCACATTTAATTGGAGTTAACACAGGGCTTTTAAAATAACAAAATAACCTAGAAACAAGCTGCAGCGATAGATGGGTGGAAGAGAAAGGAGACCAGCACGATTTCTGATTTTCAACAGGTGGCCAGTGGATGCAAACGTTATTAAATGTGTGATAGAAAAAACAAAGTTGAATCCTGGGGAACGTATAAAGGGAGATCTCAAACCTGCTTTTAGAGATTCTGAACTTTCTTTGTAAATGAGCTGGATGAACTGGAAAATATCAGCTTGGCTAATGAATGTGCTTCTAAGTCTAGCCATTTTAAATTATGTTTTTTTCTAATTTGATCATTCTGTTTACTATTAATTTGAATATCTCTGAAGCATGTTTATGTCTGCTGCTTCTCCTGAGACAGCTTTCCAAAGTCAGAAACACCCTACATTTGATTGATACTCAGTAAAAACATAATTTTCTGAATGTATCCTGAAGGCTGAAGTCTGATAGTCTGTTTAAAAACAAGAGTTCCAGTTTATTTTTAAACATCAATGTTAAACTCTGTGAGCTGATTGACACTTGTCAAGAAACAAAAAAAATATTTTACCAGTTCTCACTGCATACATTTTCAGAAATTCTGACAAGATTATAATTTCTACATATAATAACTGTAATATTATGTAATTTGTGGCTGTAAGACTGAAACTGTTAAGGAACTACCAGCAACTACAAGACCTGCAGAAGGAAGTATTTGGAAGAAGATGAGTACTAACACACGCATCTTGGCTAAGTTACAAAATGAAGAATTTTTTTAAATTATTATTTAATGTCTTCCATGATTTTAAATAGACAAAATATGTTACTTCCTGTCCGGGATTGTTTCATGAGGTTATTGTGAAATACTAATGGCTGCTGTGTTTATTTCACCATAGGAGGGTGTTCATTTCACTGGTGGGTAAAGTCTGGTAATGGGAGAAAGATTTTGCAATCCTGCTGACTGGATGGCTTAATATAAATCTTAATTATTCACCTGACCTGCAACAAAAATATTTTGCCACATTAATAATCTTAAAGTTGCAAATGATCTTAGGTGGTGGTTATGCTGCTGCATTTTTTATTATACAGGGCTTAAAAGCTCAAGGCAGAAAAAAAAACAACAAAGAAAGGGGATAGCGCATACTGCATAAAATAAGTTAAAGTCCACAAATAGTTTAATTTAATAAAAACATTAAATAAATAAGAGGAATATAGAACAACAAGAGAAACAGTTTACAGAGACAACATGTACTACTTAAGCTGTGCTACTGCATGACTAGAGGATCACGAATTCGACTCGTTACCAGTTTTATTCTGCATTCGGACCAGGTGAGACACGCTGACCCTTCCTGCCGGAGGACTTGTCAGTAATCGGCAAGACCGCCCCGAGTGGGAGCCGCAGAGCCCCACCTGAAGTGAACCCGCCTGCCGGGAACGCAGCAGCCCCAAGGTCAACGGCAATGAGAGCCAGGAGAGGAGCCAGGAACCCGTTCAGGAAGGGGTTAGGTCTCAGAAACCTTAAATGAGGTAAATTATTCTTAAAAAACCAACCCCCCGTAGGAGAGGAGAGCCGGGCCGGTGGCAAAATCCCCCCGTTCCCGCCACTGGGCCTCCCCTCGTTTTCCGGCCCGGGGAGCGCAGGCCGGCGGTGCTCCTCACGCCTTCCCCACGGCGCCGGGACTCCCCGGAAGGGCGGCCCGGCCCTGGGCTGCCAGCAGGGGAAGGCCCCCGGCCACGTCCCCGCAGGGAGCGGGAGGCAACTGAGAGCCCGGCCGCGGGCAGACCCGGCACCTCACCGCCAGCCCCAGCCGACATGGCGGCCGGGAGGGGAGGGGCTTGGTGGCGGGCGAGGGGCGGGGCCCCGTGACGTCTCGCGATGGCTGGCCGGCCGGCGGCGGGAGGACGGGCGGGAGTCCGCCGCGATCCCGGCAGCCATAGCGACGACGCTACCTGCAGTGACGGGAGCAGGCGGGGGGGGGCGGACAAAGGGGGCGCCGCGCGAGCCCGCACCCAGCGGCCCCGGCGGGGGTGAGTTCGGGGCGGGGGGCGCCGCGCGGGGGGGACGAGCGAGACACCCCCACCCCCCGTTGCCGGGCCGGGCGGCGAGGGGCCCTGACAGGCCGGGCCTCGCCTCCCCTCCCCTCCGGCGGGGAGCGCGGGGCTTTCCCCCGGCGCCGGCAGCCCTCGCCCTGCCGGCTCAGGCGGCAGCGCTGGCGGAGCCCGGCGCCCGCGGCCCTTTCCCTCGGCAGGGCCGTGCGGAGGAGCGGGGCGGCGGCCGCGCTCCGAGGCCCCGGCGGCGCGGCGCCGCCTGCCCGGCCTGGCCCCTCGCACCCGCGGGGCTCCTGGGCGGGGAGCGGGGCGGCCGGAGCCGGGCTGTCCCGCGGAGGCGGGAGCTGGGGCCCGGGGGTGAGTGCGGAGCGGCCGTCGGTGGGGACGGGGCTCGCCTGAAGTTGCTGCGAGCTGTCGCTGGGGCAGAAGTGCGGGACGGTGCCGGTGCGGAGGTGCAGGCTGCGTTATCGTCACGGGCAGGGCAGGGCGCAGGCTGTGGGGAGAGGCCGTTAGAGCGCAGACGCCTCAGCCTTTATCTCTGCTGCTCGTTGCTGGAGAACAAAGAGGATCAATTAAGCGTGTGCAGTTATTGCTGTTTCTCTGCCTTCAGTAGGTGCGCTTCGAGAGTCAAACCGAATGCCTTTCTCCCCGTAGTTCTCTGAGGAAAGAGTGCTTCTCTCAGTTAATCTGTGGCATCTTGGCGCTTGAGCTGAGTATTTGAACCTGGTCTGAGACAGGGAGAAAGGCCACGTAGCACTAACGAGCACACTACACTTTTAAAAAACAGCCAGTTTAGTGCTTTAAACACAACCTGAAAGTGAGAAAACAGAGACTAAAGCAGATGTGCCCTTGAAAGTCTTCCACAGGATTCTTCTGAACCGTGTAGTGGAATGGATCAGAAGCAGTGCACAGCTGTTATTTCATTTTACCCTGCTTTTGCATGTCTCTGAGATGCATTTGAATAATTTTTTTTGTTACTGTCACCTTTACAGCATTTGAAAAAATAAAGGGAAAACAATAATGTGGTCCTAATGAATTTTGCTGTCGGTATCAGCATGATTTATGTATGTTGTAGTCATCTGTGCTAATAGGTAATGCTCTGAGAATATTTCATTTTACAGCATCCTAGAGACAGTTACTAAATTTCTCATCACCCTGTAGAGAGGTGAACAGTAGCATGTTTTGGCCCAGGCTTTGCAAAGTATCAGAGTAGTTCTGCCAGTTTAAATGTGACTATCCGCCTACTTAAATACTTTGCAGAATATGTGCCTTCATAGATTAGCAAATTGAGGTGAGGTTAACCACCTTGCTCAAGGTCATGGAGTGTCAGTGACAGAGTTAGCAATAATGGAATCCAGCCATCCTGGCTGCTGGGTCTGTGCTCTAATCATTGGGTGACTCTCCCAAATAATTGCAGGTAGTTTAAACATTGTTTTGCGTAAGTGTGTGTTAAGGCCTTCAAAAACTTTTGGAGAAAATAAATGTTAATAGATCTGCTTCAGTCAGATCTGAGGCTGTATTTGCATGTAGCTTAAAGTAATTGCACTGCCTGACATAGGAGGGAATTTTGAAGAAGACTTTCTGGCTTACTTTTTAAATATGTGCTCAAAAGGCATCGGTTTTACTGAGTATATCGTGTAGAAAGGCTTATTGTGTAGATCTAGAGGGTAGATCATGAGATATAACAAAAATAGATTACACTGTAATTAGTTTTTAAAAGGAGAATGTGGAGACTATGGCTGTAAAGAGGTTATCTTCTGAACAAAGTGTTTATCAGATGACATTCTGTAGAGTTATTTGCAGTTGTTAGGGAAAAAAACGACCAAAAATGCACTCGGAAGCCATGGTGATGAGGCTGTTGGAAGTTAAAATGGGAACAAAAAACTTCCTCCCTTGATTTATTTTTTCAGCAGATACTTGATAAGTAAAAACAAATCACAGTCAGTGTTATATCTGACCCTAGAGACAAGTTACGTTTCACTTTGTGTTTTTCTCTGTCAAGTTAAATTTATGAAGAAAGGGATTTCAAAGGAAACACTGGCAGATCTGTGCTATTGTGACAGCAGCAGTATATATATATAGTAACTCCAGGGGGGAAAGATCCTTATTGTGCTAAAAAAAAAAATATCAGTGACAATTGTTTGTCTGGACTTCAAAGAGCGTTGGAAAGCAAGCTGGCATTGTTCAGGTGTTACACTTTGGCCCGTGTCCTGTAATGAGCATGACATTTGGCAGATTCCTGCACCTGCGGGGAGTTTCATTGGCGGTCCTAGGAGAAGCCCATCTGCGCAGCGTAGGTCACGGACTCAAGACCACAGATCTCGGTTTTGTACAAATTTGGTTGTGCTTACCTTTATGTTCTGCAAGTAATCGTGGTGACTATTGACTGTATAAAAGTTAGTGATCATGGGGAGAATCTGCTGCGCTGCAGTGCACAGCGTAGAAGAGCGGCAGCCAACTTTCTTTTAAATGAACTGGCTGGGGTGCCGAAGGCAGCCAGCTGCATAGCCTTGCTCTGAACATTTACAGGAGTGCTGCTTTAGGGTTAATCTGTGCAGAGAAGTTCTGATGATACAGACTTTCTCTGTAAAAGTCTTCACAGTTTCTTGTTGATGAGTGCTGTATGAAAGGTATGCTGTTATTAATGCTAAACCATCAAATCTCCCCAGCGTATGTGTAGTTTATAATGCAGATTTGGGAAGAGTACTTTTACTGTGATTACTTGGTGTGGTATCCCAGCAAGGTGGCTTCTAAGCCAAAATGATTGTCTCAAAAAGGATTCTGGTTGCTTGCTTAGAAACCCAGAAATTTATATCCTGAATGACACTGCTGTGTCAGCAAACGTGTCTACTGTACGCCTGGGTTTGCCAGATTTACTTTTGCCAGTTTGAGCCATAACTTCTTACCCAGCCAAGTTAAATAAGAAAAGGAAGCAATAATGGGGTATACTTTTTTAAGGTTGGTGGCTTTCTGCCTGCAAGTTGTGGAAGCCTGGGAGGTTTGTGCACTGTGTTTTCAACAGATGCATAAGAAAAACAAGCCTGTTAATGGGCTTAGTGATCCATACCTCAACTGATGTTGTGATTTGTGGGTTTTTTGGACACCTAAACACTTGCCGCTGGCCAAGTTGAAGAAACTGGAGTTGTGGTATGATGCCAGGAATCAGAATGAACCTTGTGCAGTGTTTAAATAAAAAAACTAAAGCATCAAAATAATACTAATTACTATAAACAATATTTAAAAAAATTTATTAAATATAGTTGCTTTAAAATATCTAGCAGTAGTTTGCTCTTGGTTGTACGGTAGTTTAAAACATTTATTAGGAAAAAACCTTTTGTTAATTTCAAAGATTGCCTATATTTCTGTTACACATGATGTATGTGGTATAGATATGTATGAGAACCAAAGATTCTCACATATGCTTACTGCATACTGCATTGAGCTAACTTTTGTAAAAATAAAAAATTCTTAATCTTCTGCCTCTGAGAAGTTTCAAAAGAAGTTATTTTGTATTCCCGTGAGCTGCCAGTTTTTCCACATTAGCTCTTTATATAGTCTTAATATATGGAACAACGAATCTCACTTTGCGATAGTACGTAACGTAGTTCAAGAAATAATGCTTACACTTGCTGCACAAAGTGATTCCAGAGTTTCTTAATTCTTCTGAAACAAAAGGGATTCACCAAAATTCTAAGAAGCACTTGGAACCCAAATTTCCACTTACAGAGCTATTTCTTTTTCTAGACTCTTCTTAATAAGGTAGCAGAACATCAACTTGGAACACTATCATTGGGGATTTGTTTTCAGAATATTATTAGTAGCATTTCAGTGAAGTGGAAACAAACCTGTGCTCTGAAAAGAAACTGGATCTTGGGGAAAGACATTCCAGTAAGAGTCATGGATTTAAATTTTACAGGGATGATTTGCTATTTAAAAAAAAAAGAATTAAAAGCTTAGTTTGTGAGTAAGAATCAGAACCTGTAAATCTGAAGATATGACAGATATACTCTAGTAAACACCTAAACTTGTGTCATGTTTCAAGTATGAAACATGTATCTGGTGCTTGGAAGTGTGAACATCATGGTGTTTAGAATGCAAAAATAAGCCATTCGTTTTTGATAATGTTGGGGCTATTCGCTGCTAGAAAGTTCAGAAACTAAATTTCTTAAGGTACAACCAAATCAGTTTATTAGACTGGAGAACAGCTGAAATGGACGTTGTTTTATAAAGCTTCATTGGAAGTGGAAATTACAGCTAATGATTCAGTAGGAACTTTTTGATCTTTTAATATTTTCTACTATAGAATAAAGTTAAGCCTCAAAGGACACCTTCAGTTTGATAATCAACCTATAGGAGCTACAGTAAAATATGACATGCTTGGGGGAAAAATATATTTAGCTGTTTCACTTTGTTCTGTCTGTAGTGTGTAAAGTCAGTGGTATGTGTGCTGAGGAGCCTGGCCTTAATTTTATTTTATGAAATACGTTTGGGATTGTTGCTTGATTGGGTCATGGGTTCTGGTTTTAGTTCTGGAATGTCACTCAAAATAAACAAAACTGTGGGGGTGGCAGAGGGAGAATTGCAATGGTTATACTTTGGTTAGAGACAGTGGTGGTAGAAAACCTGTCTTATTTTTTAGTCAAATAGTAAATCCCAAATCTGTTTAGTATATTCATCCCAGTTATTTTTCTGTTTGTTGCCTGTAACTACCATGCAGTTGTAACAAGATTTGAGTTTAAACAAAGCATGAAGGTGTTCCCCATTCTTTTGTTCTGAATCTCTGGGATTTGACATACCTCAGTGCCGATGTGAGCAGATACCTAAGTTATTATACCTCATCCGGGAAGGTCACCACTGCAGAGAGATTCCTGCCTAAATGGTGACTACTGCTGCCTTACGTCTTTGTGTTTCCTCATTTCTGCTCTGTTTTTTCTCAAGTGTTAGTGTTCCAAGGCAAGGATGGGATATCTTCTTGTTGTTGTTTGGTTTGTATTGCAAAGACCCAGCATAAGCAGGCCTTGTCATGGACTGGGACCCCAAAATGCTGCCATGATACACTGAAGAAGTGCTTATCCATTTATTTTACAGCAGTTTGTTAAATAGATGGAAACCCGATGCAAATATTTTTTCTATTTCCGTATTTTTGAAGGAACTGAAGTAAAGGTAGATTCATAACCAAGCATCGAGTTCTATATTTTTACACCTTTGTTGACTGCCTCAGTTTAGTATAGACTTATGGAAATAATCTTCTTGCCTTTTCTCTTTTTTTTCCCCTTTTTTCCTTTAGAATTGCCAAAATGCTTTGGAATTCTTAAACGATTCAAAAACTGAAGTCTCTGAGGATACAAAATCATAAGAACACAAGAAGCAGCAAGGAGGATTCAGTGCCAATGCAGCAACAAAAAAGACAGCCAGAGTTAGTGGAAGGAAATCTTCCTGTTTTTGTTTTTCCTACAGAACTTATATTTTATGCAGATGACCAGTCAACACACAAGCAGGTGTTGACTCTATATAACCCCTATGAGTTTGCCTTAAAATTCAAAGGTGGGTTTCTTAGGTTAAGTATTATTTAAGGGTTAGTTGGTGATCTTGAACAGTCCAATTATAATTCATGTAACAAATCATATTTGTGACAAAGCCAAACTCGTGTCTTTACGTATATCTATTGATGAAGTTGGTGAGGTATTAATTAATGAGTTGTTACCACTGATGTCCTTTTTGTTGCAGTTCTTTGTACAACTCCAAATAAATACACGGTGGTTGATGCTACTGGTGCTGTGAAGCCTCAGTGCTGTGTTGATATGTAAGTAAAAGTTGGTTGGATTTTTTTTTTCTAATGCATGACACTTGCTTACCTTAATTTCGTTTATTATTTAAGGTGTAGTAAATGACAGCATGCATAGTATAAACTAAGTTGGATAAAGATATAATATTTTCCTAATCTGTTATATTCTTGTGGCCATCTGGTCTTTGGTATTCTTTCACTCTAGGGCAGAGATATTACAATATTGGAGATATTTCCTTCTTTAATTTTGTCTTTAGGCGTAAATAAAATGCTAGTAAATGCATCCTGTAGTATATTTTGTAAACCAGCAGAAGAGAATAATATGAGCCTGCTCTGAGTACTTTGTTGTTATTTCTAACAAGAAAAGCAAGACCCCCGGGGTTGGGATTTCTTTGTGAGAAATATTAGTTTCCAGATGGGCAAAATGAAAATGTGTGCAGTTCTACTGAGCACACTTTCGTGGGCCATGTTTAATAAAGGTACTTTTGCCTACCTTTCACCCTGACCACCTCTCATGTTCTCACATCTCTCTGTCTCCCCTTTACTTGTTTCTCCTGTCAGGTCCCAACCCAATAACAGAGAAAAGATGAAGGCCAGTTAAGTGTCCACAATAGTGTATAGGGTCTGTAGGCTGCTATAATTCAGAGTAGAGAAGGTATATAAGCTAAAACAGCCCAATTTTTTTCATCTTCCATTTGCCACATTATTTCTGTGCTGATGTACAGATACAGCTAAAGAAAGTATGAAGTACCTAAAAGAGCAGACAGCTTTCTGACTAGAAATTTGCAAACTAAAACACCTTGTGGAATCTCTGGCTAACAAATGGCCATATACAAAAATCCCTGCTGTTGAATGATCCGTCTTTTGTCAGATAAATAATACTGTGCTTGGGGAATGGCTCTTCCCTGTAGACTGTTTTCCTTAGGTGTAATTTGGAAAATTCCAAGGACTTGCCAAATAGAAAGGAAGTTTAAAACATGGAACTAAAGTTTTCAGTGGTTGGGGGTAACGATCCTAAAAATGGAACAAAACAGGTCAGAATATACCAGTGTATCAGTGAACTATTGCAGTCTTTTGCAGACATTTACACAAGCTTGATTACATTTGGTTCATCTTAAACAAATGTCTTTTATTAAATAAAAGAAAATAAGACGTGCATGTTGCAAAGGGAATATTTTGTGCAGCAACCCCCCCATCCTATTCCAATAGTTGCTATCTAAGGGCAGTGTTTACTGCTAGGATATGAGCAGTACTATGCAAGTATGGCCATTTGCCAGATAAACAGATATTCTACAGAGCTTCCAATTATGCAATGGTCTCTAAAAAGAAACAGGAGAATGTATCTGTTTAGAAGGGTCTGCAGAAAACATCTCTTTGCTTGGCAGCAGACGCATGTTCTCATAGCACAGTGTTATGTAAAGATTCTGTTTAGGTTGGTAGTTAGTACCATGGTACTAAGAGTAGAAACAAAAATTTAGGAGGAAGTGTTAAAGGAAGAAATAAGAGTTGAATCTGCTGTTCTGATATGCTGAGGGCTGTATGAATTAGGATTGGGGGGGGGAGCCTTTTGTTTTAGTGAGGGCAGTTGCCAGCCAACACTCAGTTTGCTGAAAGCCTGTCATAAGCACACTCTTTTGCCTCTAAAGTGACGTAAAACTACGTGCAGCCTTCTCCCCTCGGGGATGGCTTAGTCTCTGTTTCCTTGTTGAATAGTCTATTCAAACTAGATAGCAGTTACAAGCGCTGGCTATGTGTTAGTGATTGTAGATGTCTTGATGTGATGTAGTTCCTTTAAATGAAGACAAACACAAAAATCTGTTTCTTGCAGCAGTTTAATGTGTATATTATCAGAAAGATTGGTTTCTTGAACCAATTTTAAGACTACTGTCCTGTATTACTAAGGTTAGAATCATTTCTTTCCCTTCAGGAGATGGCAACCCTCTTGAAGCCAAATCACTTATATGTAGGTATTTTTTCGGATTAGCTATTGTTATCTTAGAAGTTTAGAATAGCCTTTCACAAAAAAAGTTTTCCACTTTGGAAAAATAATTAAAATCCATATTAACCCTAAGAGCTGATACAACTTCAAAACCTAAGTGTTATAGCTTTTTAATGCTCGATACATATCTTCATAATGAATCATAAATACAGAGAGGAGGCAGTTGAGCAGAGCACTGCTCAGAGGTCTGTATTGCCTTTGATCAGTGTTACTGTAAAACTGTGCCCTTTGTAGGTCCCACACACAATTTTTCCCATGAAATGCCATAAAACTAGAAGGAATGCAACAACTATCACCCCGTCTTACTGTTGAAGCCATCTTGGTCAATGTATTCAAAACAGTAGAGCAACAGAGTGGTTGCTGGACGGTGACAAGGCTTACCAAGAAAATAACTGACTCTCTAGGTATAACTCGGAGAGGATATCTGCACTGCAGTCTGAGTTGTGATTGCAGCTTGTGTAGATACACCCGGCCTAGCTCTTGGTAGCTAGTGAAATATCTGCAGCATCATGCATTTCAATGCAGGCTATGAAATGTGCTCAGGGTAGCTAGATTGATGAGCAAAGCTCTGACAGCACAGAGCTCTACTATTGATACCCAGATTTACTCACTGAAAGACAGGTACGGAATGTTTATGTAGATACGTAGTTGTCATTTTTACAGCACTGCTACATGCCCTTAATGGTGGGCTTCTGATTTTGAAAATCCCTTTACATCTAGCTGACTCTTGAATGTAGAGGGAATGAGTTTTGCTTCTGAGAAAGTATAATTGTAAAGCTCTGAGCCTGATTTCCTCAAAGAGCTAGACTTTTGCCATCACCTGCCCAAGTGCCTGGCGGCCATGCTTTTCTTCTTTCCTTCTCTGTCCACTCCAGTCCGCCCATACCTTTTAAAATCATTTGCCAGCATCAAACAACTTTGATAAAGGAGGAGGCATCTTTCAGATAATTGATGTTTCATGCAAATTGGCAGGTAGGCCTCAGATTGAGGCAAAGGTGTGCTTGAGATAAATAATTAACTGTTCTTTTTGGCCAGCCAATTGGAGGAGATATTTTTGAGAACCAGAGCGAACATAAGGAGAGGAGAGAGAAGGCAAGATCAAATCTTCACAAACATTGAGTGATGGAGGAGGGAATGGGTTTTGTACTATTGCAGTGTATCTGTGTATGGGGGAAAGAGGGGAAACATCAGGATGTCGGGCGTAATTCTACAGGAGACATGCTTTTTATTAGTTCCTCTGTTTGAAAATGTTGTTTTCCTCTGCAGTGTGATTCGTCACAGAGATGTTCGGGCTTCTTACTATGGTGTGATAGATAAATTCCGTCTACAAGTGTCTGAGCAGAGCCAGAGGAAAGCATTAGGGAAAAAGGAGATTATTGCTACTCTACTTCCATCTGCAAAGGAACAACAACAACAAAAGGAAGAGGAGGAAAAACGAATAAAAGAACACCTGGCTGAAAGTGTCTTTTTTGAGCAGACTTTGTGTCAACCAGGTAGCTGAAATCTTTACCGCTCCTGTCTTCTGAATCAGTTATGAATAGCTCGAGTGACTAGAAAGCCTAGACTAAAATAAATTTTAAAATAATTATTTTTACTTACCTGTAAGACTGCTGTCTTTATCACTGGGGAATGATAGTGCCCAAGAACCCAAACTATGGCTATTCTGCTTATGCTGTCTTCATTAATCAAGACCCTTTGCTGCCCTAGGTTTGCATGTCATAGCTTGGAGAGTACATCCTCTGTTCCTCTGGTGCAGAAGTTCTGTTACAGCCAAAGGGAATTTATCTGCAAAAGGATGGTAGTTATTTTTTCCCTTGGGCTCTTTCAGAACATATGCCCCTTCTGAGTTTGTTCCAAACCCTTAATCCTCCATTTCCCGATGAGCAGGAAATATTGCCAAAACATCTTCTAAAGTGCTCCTTGTTCTGCACCATCTAATTTGCCTGTCTCACAAGTACAGAAAAGCACAGTTGCTAGCAGAAAGCTCTTTGCACGTTTCATAGGTGAGGAAGTGAATCAACAGTTTTGGGCAAAACCTGGACCAAACAGTTAAATTGAAGTGGTGGGGGGAGATATAAAAAGTATCAGGTTTTACCGGAACTGAATCTAAGCTGATTCTTGACTTGACAGTCTACCTTCTTGTACCTTTTACTGATTTATACTGTAATATTCTTGTCACTGTTTTATTTTTCATGACAAGAACAAAAATCAATTCCAGAAAATAGATGAACCTGCTTGACAGTGTTCCTCTTGTTAAAACCAAACTGTTTCACTATTTATACTTACTTAGTTGGCTGGTGAAACACCTTTTACTAAAAAAGCCCTCAAGATAGGTATTAGTAGGATACCTGGTTAAAGGAAACCTACAAGATCTTTGGGCTCACAGAACAAAATGTTACTATGATAGTTGTTCTGGTACAGAGGATTTGAACCATCCTGAACAATCTGATACTGGTCTTAATCCAAATGCTATTTCTCTGCTTAAAAGCCTTGTTGACTACGTTATATTGCTTGCTTACAGAAAAACAGTAAACAAAGCAACTACAGTCCTTGCATGTAACCTGCAACCTAGAAAGAACAGATTTATGGAATTAAAATAGGACACATACTGCTAGTCACTGAGGATAGAAAAACTTGATATAAAAACATCAGCTAATTTCCAGTGGGTCTTAAGAATTTGGTTAGAGGTATTCAACTAACATGTTAACAGCTCTTTTCAAAGATTACACAGTATGCCTTTGAGTAGGTTCCAGGTGTTAAACTGCAGCGCAGTAAAGAGTATGAAGGACAGTTCATCTATAGTTTGCATTTCCTTATTCTGGTGATACTGGACTGTCAGAATGGTTCACTCTCACAGTTTTTAAAGTGAGATTCAAATATTACTATTTTTTGGCACATAAACTGATTCTGGCAGGTGCTGCGCTTGAAGGAGAATGCATCTGGCCCAAGAACCCATGCTCTTGCTGTAGCCAAGTTTTGTTCTGGAGGTGTAAGCAGAGTTATCTGCCTGTGCAGTTCCTTTAAGTGCTCTTTCCTAATTGATTACTAATCACTGAAGGAACATATCAAGGAATGGAGTCAGGATGTATGGTGAAACCTTAAGCGTTGCTGTAACATCCAGCTGTCATGAGTGTGTATATATAGCTACTGGGCCTGGCAGGCTCTGTTCCTCCAGAAGGGAGGGGTCTGGGATGTCATGTGAAAACAAGTTCCAGCATCAGAACAGGGAGCAGCCTTCTCCACTGCCAAATGCAGCAGGTTTAGGAGGGTGGGTTTAAGAGTTGTTTTCCACCCCCTCCAAACTCCCAAGGGAAAAGAAAATCTCAGGATATTGCGGCTCCAATGTACTGCAAAGATTTTTGCAGAATATTTAACATTTATATTGGGTAGATATTCCTTACAATTGGTATCATCTTGTTTTTCAGAAAACAGAACTGCCTCGTCGGGACCTAGTTTACTAACAGTCTTCCTAGGAATCGTGTGTATTGCAGCACTAATGCTACCTACATTGGGGGAAATGGAATCCCTGGTGCCTCTCTACCTCCACTTAAGTGTGAATCAAAAGTTAGTAGCTGCTTATGTTTTAGGTAAGTATTTTGGATTTTGTAAATGTTTTCTTGCAAACTCTGTGATTTGGGAAACTTCTCCTGTGTTTGCCAGTGGCTTCAGGAAACTTGATGGAGGCAAAGCACCACGCTACATTTTGGTTTGCATCTCCACTTATATTTTAACTTGCAGCCATAGTGATACCAGCATAAATTAGTTACTGTAAATATTTTAGACCAGATTTTAGTTGATATTTATTATATACAGGCCCTTACATGTTAATTTCACCTTCATTTGATGACTGGCCAACTGTAGTCATCTGCCAACAAAACTGAATGGAATGTGCTGTTTCTTATTCTTATATTGAAATAGAAAGTTACTCAATTGCAGAACCTAGATCTCTTCTGTTATTTTATTTCTCTCTCCAGCCCCAATGAGCTGGCCTGAAAGGCTCCATTCACCACCTTGTTGATAAGCAGTTGAAGTGTGTAGAAGTAGGTTGTTGTAAACCCTTCCTAAGAGACCACTACCCTCCACAATTCTTCCTGAGTTGTAACTTGCTCCTAAATTAGCAAGCATAGACAAGCTGCACATTTCATTTGTTATGACTATTTTTCTATAACTATTTCAGATTTGAAGAACAGTCACTCTAAACTCAATTCTCCTGTCCCACTACCTGGCAGAAATGAGGATTTAAAGGAAACGAGCTAGGCAGCTTCAAACTGATAGCTAGAGGTGAGGTAGTGATGGGAAAAGATGAAAGTTCTTGATGGTTAATGCACACATTCAGTTGACTGACTCATGCAAGTCGTTCTGCTGAAATGGTTTGAAAACTCCCTTGCTGCTAACCAGAAGCCTACATCTTTGCCTGAGCCGGTGGCGATGTATTTTCAGATCAGGACCTTGCAGTAATCCTTGCTTTATTTTTATCTCTAGTTTTGAAAATTACTCCAGTGTCTGCTGGTGCCAGCTATAATATTAAACCATTTGACTTCATAAATTTGCAACAACTTACCTGTTTCTAGATTCACTATGAAGTTCTTACAGGCTTTGATTCCTTTGGTAGCAGCATTTTTAGCGTTCATGAAAAGATTCTTCTTCTGTATGCGACTCTTGCTCATCTAGAGAGTTGATTGCCCTTGGGAAGATGAAACCACTTTCTTCCACAATGAAGTACCACTGGATTGTGTAGCATTTCATTGAAAAGGGAGGTTAATACCACTCCAACTGGACTGTACGACATTTGAGAAGTATTTGCTTGACAGAAATGAGCTAAACTATTGCCTGGAAGTCCCCATACAAGTGGTACAGGCTGTCCTGTAGCACCTTCCAGAAGCCTCCATTATTACTCTGCAATGATTTAGATAATCCAAGCTAAGGCCTACAGCAGTTCTGGTAGTACTGGTTGTCTAAGCTAATACAGACCTTAAGAAATAGCTGAACTATAATTCCTCTTTAATGGATGAATTGCTTATTTAATGGACGGCAGCATTACAGCTCTGCTCTGTCATGCTTCTACCTTCAAAATCTTTATAAAGTAAATATGTTAAATCAGTGTGTAGTGGCAGGATAGTAAAATAGTCTCAGAAATTTCTTTATCTGTGGTGAGATCTGTAGGCTTTAGCTAAGCTCTCTGCAGTGAAAGGCCATTATATTAACATCATCTGAGCCTGCAAGAAAGTAAGATTGCCTAAGAACTGATAAATCGCTATTTTGATGTTACGTAAGATTGGAATTCAAGGAGCCCTAATGTTTTCCCATATGCCTCTTTGCCTTGTGCAATATAACTCACAGCTGAGAATTTGCAGATTTGTACTTTTTCCGGTATCTGCACATAATTAAAGTGAACTTTTCAGTGTGTCATGAGGAGGTTTATTAGCCCCACATTTCCTACTTTCATCTGCTTTTAATTGTTTTTAACCTCTATCAGAGCAGTTCCTTTTTTCCTCTTTAAAGGTCACAACAAAGAGTCTGTAGAAAGCTCCCTATGCGGACTGACAAGGAAGCTTAACATCTTTGTCTAAAACTAGTCTTTGATCAGTTATTCTGCACAGAGCAGAAACAAAAATGTCTTAGAGCCTCCAGCTAATCTGCCTTACTGATGGTTCAGCATTTGAATTACGCTGCCTTTAACTAGCCCCATGAAAACTGGTAGCTCATGTGCTAGTGTTACACTTCCCTCAGTCAAAGTCTCAATGGTAAGGTTTTCCAGTAGCGAGATCGATAATTGTCTGGAGTAGTTATAGCTTCTTGGAAGTTTAGTTACTAGGCGTACCGCACTTCAGTGTCATTTTTACACATTTTTGACTACATCAAAATTCAGAGCAATACTTCCACTATTTAAGTGAAGTGTGTATATAAATTCATTCTGCATGTATTTATGCACTTTTACCTTATTTTCTGGCCTGTGGCAGGGTGAACTGTCTTTTCTTTAAATGTTTTATTCAGTGAAATTAAAGCATTTAGTTCTTAATTCTTGTCTTTCAGGTCTCATCACCATGGTTATTTTGAGAACATGAGCAATGAGTTAATAGGATGTCAAACACCTTACTGTATATTCACATCATGAATGTGGACTGCCTTTTACTCCCATTTGGCTCATTAAGATGCTAGCAAAACTGTTCAGTGATTTAAGATACCTTCAGAAGTGTAATATATTTTAACTATGTATAATAAATGAAAGACTCAAAGCACTTTTCGGTGCTTCTGTAACAGACAGCTATGAAATGTTCAGTGATACCTGTGAAAATAATTTGAAAAACTTTTATATCTACGCCTACTGTAAAAAATCCTTATTAAAGCAACATTTGTTATTTTTAGTCTATGTTCACATCAGTGCGTGATCACTATAAAAGCAAACTGTCTTATGTAAAATGTCCATTTGGTTTGTGGTTGTACATGCTGAGGCTGGTGCATAACACTTCTGTATACATACCAGAAGGATGAGAGTCATGACTAATCATTGAAGAAAATGAAAAGTTCCATCAGTGAAACTATGAAATAAACCATGAATTTTAGGTGAAGCAGCAATTCTCAAATTCCTTACTTCATTACAAATGTATTGTTGAGTGCTCTTTTTCTTACCTGGGGAAATAATTTCTGCAACAGCCATTTTGTATCACAATTGTAGACAATAAAACCAAGTTCTATAATCAGATCCTTTAATTTCTTAGGGATGCATGCAATGCGTGAACTAAGGGGCATTGACAGAAGTTGCACTCGCACTGCACACTAATATAAAATTCTGCATTTTTTCTATTTGAGAGACCAAACCAAGAATAGCAACAACGGCATTCCTCTACACCTTCCCTTCCCCCCCATAGCTAAGAGAGGGGATTTCTTTTGTATCAGAAACTCCTGCTCAAATTCCAGTTTTATATTCTAGGTGAACATTTATCTTGTTTCATATAACAACTGTTTCCCTTCATTTGACATTTCATTGTCGAGATGTTAAGTTTAAAAATATTTCTACTGAAGAATGCTCTTACTGCATTTGATTCATACACAAATCTTTATGAGAGGTCTATATAATATGCTCTGATCTATATAAAAAACGTTTTGGAAATGAAACTTTCTTCCCCCTGCATGTTATATGTCACTTTTCTGTTTATGCATGGAAATACAAAGAAACCATGCAGAAATGAGTGGTGTTAAAAAAAAAAAAGGAGAAAGGTTGAATTTAAGTAAGTTGTTAATCACTGTACATTTTTTCTTATACAACTAAGTCTCTGTAGGGCAATAAAATGTTATTTTAGTTTGATTCTCAGAAGAACTGAGAGTGTGTCATCTATCAGCGTCAGTCAAACATTAACATTTGTTTAAAAAAAAAAAAGTTACTAATGGGTTTGAGGACTCAAGTGTTCCAGGACCTGTGCTGCAGCCACCCTGCTCGCCTCCCGTTACAGACACCAAGATCTTGTTTGGGTTGCAGCGTTTTCCCACCACTGTAGAGCTGCATTCCTGTACCTTCACTGTTAATTCTGCTTTTCATGAGGTGGTTTAACCTATCTCTTCCTGAGGAAGGGCAAGGGAATTGAACAGAAGTTGGGGAGATAAAATGGCCACGTGCCTGGCTGTTAGGTATTACGATACCTACCTGCATTTTTATGTGGGCAAGAGTAGCAGGACTTCACACAAAGGCAACGTCTTAAAGGCCCAAGCTGATTAAAGAAAAAAACACAACACTCCAACCTTTTTTTTCCCCATATCCTGGAGTTGCAGTCATGGGCCAGGATCGTGTTTTGCCAGGCACTTGCAGCAGTACAGAAGGGAGACAATCCCACCTCCAGGAACTGAGTCACTATAGCCAAGTCGTGACGCCTTAGTCCTGCAGGACAGTGCACACGTGGGACTTGGGGAGTGAGACTACAGGACAACAGAGACCCCGACTGCCAGCGTTTGTTTTCAAGGAATTTAAAGAGAAGCAATTGGTTTAGAAAAACACCTTGACCAGAGAAATCAGTAACAAAAAGTTAGCAGCAACTAAAAAGACTAACATTGGAGCATTTCTTTTTCAAAGGCAAGTGAGGAGTAATACACAGATAAAAAAGATTAAATGCACAGTGTAACTCAGCAGATGCAGATAAAACTGGGGCTTGGGGAAAATAAGCATGACAAATGTGAATTCTGCCTTCTTTCTCCTTCCGGGAGATTACAGCACACTGTTTAAGCACAGATTTATTCCAGTGTTGGGAAAACGAGACCTGAGGACAGTTTCAGTTCAGCACTGTGAGAGGGAATGTATCAACTCACATTACAGCATGGTCACAGGGAGACACTGGTAAAATTTCACCAGGTGGATACACAAGGTTTATAAGGTATTTTCTGATGCATACATACATATATATATATGTGCATGCACACACTAGTACTTACTTCATAGGGTTATGGAAAACACTGAATGCCTTCGGAAATAAGACCCAACACAGTGATTATGCCTCCTCTTAAAAACACCGGGAAAAACAGTTAAGTGTTCACGTCATTTCCCATTCCTGACTCTTAACACAAACAAAACAGTCATTTCCTTGAAATGGAAAAGTATTTTGAGCAGACAGTTAGGAGGGCTTTAAGATCATCCAGCAGAAACAATCATCTTGTTTACCCAGCGCTTGCTGTGGCACAGATATCTCAAACAAGCAATGCTGGCAGGCAGGAAACAAGAGTGCTGCTGAGATCACTTTCATTAGCGTCACGCCTAGTAGCTGTAGGCTTGGGACATGATCTCCTCTAGGTGTTTGCACTTGCCTGGATCAGAAAATGCTTAGACATCCCTATTTCCTCTAAAGGAGCGAATCACAGAACGCTTAAAACTACAATAGACCCACTAGAACTGTTTCAGAGCTCCCAGGACAGACGGGGCTTTCAGATAATCAGTTCATTTCACCAGGGATCACAGCTGATGGAGCCCCCCGAGACTGGAGAGTGGGTCGAGCAGCCTTGTATGGAAACCACCTGGAAACGGATCTGGTCTCTGCAAAGGGAAATGCTGAGCTGCTGCTGACATTTCTCAAAACATGCCCCAAGAAGATAACCAAGGGTGCTGTCAGATAGTAACAGTCACTGCTTTTATTTACACAGCTTAATGGTGGCATTTGCGGCAGCTCCAAGAGAAGCCCATGCACAGAACAGTGCCTTCAACAATGAAGCAGAGAAATTCCTTCCTGGAATCAACTAGCTAAGAATTATCAAAGCCAATCGTATGTTATTTCATTTTATGTTCACATGTAGCAAGTATCTGATAACCGACAAGCCTAAACTGGAAAGAGGCTGCCATATAGGTTTGGCAACAGATCACCATATTTTAGTCCTTGTTTGTCAATGTATATTTAAGATACCTCGCTTTCCTTGTTAACAGCTTTCCTTCCAAATGCCAAGTTCCATCACCCCTTTCCTTTGTCAGGAGTATGAATCTTGTTCTTAAGACTTACATGCACTGGCAATCCATCCCACTGGTAGGGCAAGACTACAGAAGGGAACTTGCCTGAGCTCGTAAACCGGATCCAGGAATACTTTGTTTACAGGAAAGAAAATTCTCAGGTGCCAAGTGATCTATGTTTCATAGGGCCTGTGGTGATCCAGGGCAACCTCTAAATTCAGGGACCAAGCTGTACTGGAGGTCTTAAAAAACAAAAAATCCTCCTCTCTGCCAGGAGGGAGTTTGAGTTCTGGGTCAGAGCAGCTCAGGTACTTTGCCATCTGACCTTGTACGAGACCCTCCTGGCCGAAAAAAATAGTAAGGGAACAGGCTGCAATACAAAGCATGCAGGGCTGAGTAATCCTGGGTTTTGATCCTCCTGCCCAGCTGCGTGCAGAGATAGGGGCTGAGTGGCCGTAGAAAAACAGGTTCTCTCCTATGTCCCTGTGAAACAGGGCACTCGCCTCCTCACAGCAGCGCGAGAGAAGGCACCGTCTCTCATTAGAGCCGGGGGAAAGAGACATCCGAAGTTCATGGTGCTGGCAATGGAGTCTATTTTCCTTGTATGCATAGCTTGCTGCCTGAAGAAATTAAATTAAGCCTGAAACCGTTGAAGGAGAGTGAAGTATGCTGTTGCCAGCAGCGTTATCACTTACTTAGTACTGCTCCACATAAGCTAGTGAAGATTGGGAAACCATTGCTACACAGTCTAGCAAGAGCCATTTAAAGATAACGAACGTATAAATGAAAGGAGTCTAGAGAACCTGTGCATCCTCAAAAAATAAGTACTGGAGGTACGAGTACAGGCAGGCGACACTCAAGCGTAACAACCAAAGCCAAGTAAGGGGGAGCACTCACTTTTTGGTCTATTTTTGCCTTCTATAGAACACAGCCCTGCAGCAGCTCTCTGCTGTACGCTAACTAGCTGCTTACTTTAGATAATCAACTGTAGCTAATGCATATCAGCTCTTGACAATTTGCAAAGCTCTATAACCACGCTGACAATATAATGTGGAATTACATGCAGGCAAAGGAACGCATGCTGGTCTTTCAAACAGCAGAGACTCTGCAAAGGAGTAATTTAAGCAAGAGCACAGCCATGATTACAGCAGCACAATCAAAGCAGCGGATGATCTCCTCACTATGAGGAAAAAGGCTAGTAAGAATCGGGTGTGTGTAACTTGTGTAACAGGCTCCCTGTAATACCTCAGTTGGGGAATGTAAATTCAGACACACGTAACTGCAGTCATCCTGATCCTAGCAGAACGAGAGATACCAAGAAGGAACAAAGATGACTGATAAAATGCATATCAAAGGGAATAAAAGAACCGAGAGTCTGTAATGGAACTTAATTCCACGTTTAGAGTTTAAAAAAAAGATGAATTAACAGTACAATTTACAATAACAAAATACAATTTACAACAACAACATGAGAGCATTCTCAAGGAAACTGCGGGTACTCTAGGTGGCTTGAGGTATGAACATCAAGGCATTAGACGAACATATGCTTTGACAAACAAGAAACCACCATGAAGAGACAAATCAAACTGCAGTAAGGCTCTGGAATCCCGTGTCCATCAACATCACCCAACCCATCAGCGACTTTCCCTCAGGAATCTGCCAGGAATCTCCCAGGAATCTCCAAAATCAAAACCAACTGCTGAAGTGAACACATTTAAAATGAAAGGATCTTGATTTATTTTTAGCAGGAAGTTTCTTGCAGCAATTTCAGTGCCACACAGCCTGATTTAAGCTGTCTTGAAAGACACCACAGTATACTATTTCTGTGCCACAAAAAACAATGCACGATACACACATCATGGTTTTGATTTTTCTCTACACAAGGGGAAAAAGTAATCACGAGAACAACATTTCTGAAGATTAGTACCTGCAGAAAAACTACTCCTGCTCGAGCAGCTCTTCCTACCTAAGTTGACATCCAGCAAAATTCTAAACATTTACATGCCTTTATTAATCATGGAAGGAAGTCTTAAATAACAAGCATCTTCCAAGGCTCTTACGAAGCAAGTAAAAGAAGAAACTAAACTATCAGAAGAATTTTAAATTTGATAAGTGCCAGATTTGTCTGAGGAATCTTCACGGGAGTGAGGAAGTCTCACCAGTTCCTTGAGAGACACAGGGGAACCAGCATGAAGAGGCTGTGTTTGGTTTTGGTTTAAATGCACTGAACTCCTCCCCCCTCTGAAATTTCTGTTCCCAAGCCAGCTATTGAAAGTCAAACAAGGTTATTCTCCTTCAGTTGTTTTTTTTTTTTTTTTCTCCCTCCTTTCTCATGCTTCTACCACAAAACCCCAAGAGGGGAAGCAATCTCTCCCTTCCAGCATGTACACGGGGTCTGGGTCTTTTAGATGTAGGGTAGCCGTCTGCTTGGAGTCTGCTGTGGCAGAGGAAAGGCATCTCCTGACCCAGACCTAGGCTGGCTGTCAACTGGTCTCAAGTTCATCAAACAAGGATGCTCATACCAAATATACAGAAATGGGAAGACTCTGCTGTTACAGGTAAAACAATCATCCAAGACCTACCCTTAGGAAACAGATGCCAAATAAAAAGTGTGAGGTGACAATTTTTGCATCCAGTTATTGAAAAGGGCTCTTGCAAGCCAAGCACTCCTCTTCGGATCAGTAAGGTTTTAATTATTTTACTGTAGCTGTAAACATTCAATTACATTTACAAATATTTTAACTTGGTGCTTCCAGGAGAAGAGAGATCAACTTAAACTCCATCTGCCAGTTGGTGATGAGAAAGGTTGCTTAAAACAGGATATGAAGAGCTCACACATTTTAATTAGGACTCCTGAAGCTCTCTATTTTAAGTAAACGAGTTACGACTCCAACATATGCAAGAACACAACAGCATAAAGTGAACATTTCTGAAATGACTACTGCTAAGAAATGCACAAGCTGTTCTCAAGCTGGAAGCTAGCTGATGGAGCTCCAGGGCTCACTCCTGCCTTTAGTCACTTCACTAGCAAATAATCGCACAAGAGCAGGGCTGGACTCACAAAGACAGCACCAATATTAGAACCACAACACACATTTATAAATCAAAATGTCTCAGTCTCACCAATACAAGACTTCGGAGACCTGTTTGGCAATCATTTACACTCAAGTTTTCTGAAGAAAGGTGAAAAGAACACATTTAGGATTAAGTTCTTACACTAATCCCAGGAGGACTGTGGGCAGCTGTTCAGTTCAGTATTCAGATCAGCTGGCTTGCTGACAACACACAGAAGACCCTAGCAAGTTAATCTGGCTGATGCACAAGCTCATTTTTCCTGGCATTTGTACCTCTCCTCTAGCATGAATATCTATTCCTCTGCTAAATGCAGTAACCACCGAAGCACTCATTCCAAAAATACAGTCCCCCTGAGCACTGGCACGGTTAACAATGTTCCCTCAAGCAACTATGTCATTCTGGAGAAGGTGGAAGGAAGAAAAACACCTATCAGTTGCCAAGGAAGACACACTGGCCCAAGACCCGATTTAACTGCCAACAAATCCTACGCGACAGTTTCCAACCAGACCAGTCAAGTGCCGATCACAAGCACGACTTTGGAAGGGTGCCATTCGAGAGGAGTGGCAGAATCCCGGAGAGAAACAGTGGTATGCCCCAAAAGACTTGCAGAATAATGCAAGTATAATATATATAAAATATATATGACATATAATATAATACATACATATATATTATACATATATGTATATATGATCATAATACTTCCAATATGGCCTGAGACAAGAAAGCTGTCCATTTCTTCTCGGAGGAAGACAAAGGCATAGACACTTGTAATAAAAACTCAGAGCAGTTAAGGAGCATCATATGCAATAGTCCTGTAACCACGACACTTAATCCAGCAAAGCTTCAATATTCATTGTTCATAAGTAAACGGGGAATTAGTAAAATAGAGGTAATACTAACAGCATGAGTTACTATGTGAGTACAGGGTTGATTATGCACATCGTGTAACACCCCAATTCCCTGAATCCAGATACATATTTTGCAGGATAATTTGGTTTCAAAAGTCAGTCTTTCATTTCAGTGGAAAAAAAATATGTATGTCTCCTGACTCCAGGGCACAAAACTGCAGCTTCTTGATGACATGGATGGACAAGAAATGGAGATGCCTTTTCCCACAAGTTCAAAGTAATTTCTGTTTTGCCAAAGCAGGGAAAAGAATGACTGCTGATATGTAACTACTTCTCTCTCCTCCAAGAGCATTAATTGTCCTATTAAGGCAAACCACGAAGACTCCCCACTTCTTCCCAAGAGGCAAGAGCCTCAGTAATGTCCAGCAGCCAGCTGTAGCTTCTATCTTCCAAACTACGTCACCACGACTTCCTCTAGGTATAAACTAGGGACATGTTTAGCTATTAAAGTCTTTTGAAAATGTTTGGTTTTATTCTTCAGGTTTTCCTAGAGTTGTCACAGAACTTCAAGATAGCATCACACTAGGAAAACAGAAAAGCCTGCTGCAGATTTTAAGGCCAACTTAAATGTAAGCTAGACTGGGTGGAAGCTGGTTACAATAGATATTCTGATTTAAAAACATTTAATCACAGATGAAAACAAGAATATGGTTACCTAACAAAGTGCAGAAACAGCAAAACGTTTATTTTTTCATTTATTGGCACTTATTTGAAAAATAGCATAAATATTCAACAGAAAAGACACAAGTTGACCCACACACAACTATTAAACCCCTCTACTGATGCATCTTTTAAAAAAACTGGAAGAGACACCAGGAGGTTCATTCTTAAGAAATAAGCAAGATTTAAGGAAAAAAAAAAAAGTCTTGCCCTCACCACAAAAGAGTGAACGCACAGCAACTCTTTGGCACATACCTGAAATTGCAAAACGAAACTATGCCATATTCGACAGAGAGCAAACAGACATGAAACACAAGCTTGTCCATCTGCCACAGGCAGGAAGGGTGGTGTGAATTTAAAAAGGAGCTGCAGTCAGGAAGGTGACTATTACAATAACTTAAGAGGAATGAAATCAGAAGTAAACCATGTCATATCTTACTTGAACCGAGTAAAACTATTAAATACATTCTACTTTCTTTCTACAATAAGGACATACGGAAACTGGTCATTGGTCCTCAGGTCTTTGCACTCCAAGTCGTCCATTTCTAATTTTGACAGCTGCTGTCAATCAAAGCTTCATCCATGTGAATCCTTCACAGCAGAGTTCAGAGTGGGCTTTTCTCCTACTTGAGGAAGTTTCCATACTTTTCTTACTTTATTACACATTACAAAGATTTAGTGTTTAAAAATAAAACATTTTGCTTCATTATTAACCTCTCTGGAGAGAAGGCTTGAAGCCACATAGTACAGATGCATACACATGTACAAATGGGGACCCAGCTGGGGAAGTTCAATTGCGTAACAGGAGTTAACAACCAAAATGAGGTTGCCACTGGAAAATCTGCAACAGCTGTCTCTGGTGGGGTTTGCAGATTTTTCCTCCTGTTTAGGGAATTTCAGAGTTGAGATCAGGATGCCTCAACCCACTGACTTCTCAAATATAGTAGAAGAATCCTGAAACATCTCAGATTACCAAATTCTAGGCTTCCAATCAGCATCTGAAGTTTTTAACAGCAGAAATAACTTGATGCAATTGCTTGAGGAAGTGACTCAGGAGATTAAATACAGATTAAGCATGTTTGATCGCCTCAGCCTGTAAAAAGGCATTCAAGATTCCTCACTGTATTTGTCCAATAAAGTCATATATAAGGACAAATACTGCCTGTTAAAATAATGCACTTCTGAAGCACTAAATACTAAAACCTCAGGATTTAATGTTTTGTTCCAAACATTATTACTATTTTTCCCTAGTAAAAGACCTTTAACAGAGCATCTACCACTGTAATACATAATCTAAATGGGGAAGAAAATAATACAAAAACCCAGAAGAATGTTCCACACCTAATTTGGATTTAGTCACAACAGCAGTCATGATCATGAATAAAATCCAACATATAAATTTAAGTTGCCAATTCACCAACTTGTTCTTTTGACATCTATTAGAACACAGAATTGATTTACAGCCAATCATAACAGAACACAAGAACCAATTCCCCCCCTAGTATTCCCCCTTTCATATGAAGAACAAAAAAACCAAATATCTAACACTCGGGGAATAAAAACAACTTAGTAAGCTGCTTCATTGGTTTCAGACTGAGGACAAATGTGAAAGTTAACTGTTACTACATAAGCACCACTTTATATTAGTGAGGACACTGCCTGTTGGCTGTTGGAAAGCCGAGTCTTCCACAAGCAGAATGTACATACAGTATTTGTAACATGACTATGTTATGCCATTTGTAACATGACTATGACTATGCCAACAAGACAATATCCATTGTAAATCACCAGCTTGCTTACTGATGTTACCATCAAATATGTTTGCAATTCAAATGCTTACTGTATTTTAGTAAATGTCATACAAATCACTAGAAATGTGAATTCCTCCTCAAGGAACTATTCTGGAAGTTTTCTGGAAATAATGACATTTCTGGAAGTTCCTATGAGGAACAGAATCAGTTACACACAACAAAGTCTTATTGATATCCAGCCTGTTTCTTGGTATCCATTAGCAGACTTCTGCTTCTCAATTAATAGGTAACTTAGCCGTAAGATCTACTGGTAAAAAAGGAGATCTGGAGTCAGAAAGTGAGACTGGAGAGTCTGTGTTGGTGCTGACTTCAGCTGGTGAGTCACAGGAAGAACCTGCACTGCTTCTGTTGTCATCAAGAGCATGTGACGACAGACTGAAAAGAGAGTAACATCAAGATATGAGAAATGAGGTACTCTTTCTGGTAAGTTTCAAATACGAGCTTCAATTCATTATAAAGCCATTTTGAAAACAAATGTACATCTTCGAAGTAACAGTAAGCCCTATGACTTGAAATAAATCTGCAACTACACGCCTTGCAGTCACTTCTAAACAGACAGATAACATTCTGCCAGTTTCCTCCTTCAGCTCACCCAGAAATGGTGTACAGATTAGAAACATTGGGCTGAGCAATTAATTGCAAGCTTTACCCCATCTCCTACAAGATCCTGGGCTAGCATATATCTAGAGGCCTCTTTTGTCAGGAGAGCCGATGATAAACTGTACATATTTCAGTTGTACTATTCACTACATATTTCACAGGACACAAAATTGTAACTACAGGTGATCTATCATCAGCGATAGCATCAAAGTATTTTTAAAAATTACCACCTCCTGAACCAAGATGCAGCAAGTGAACCTGCACTGCTATGCCTACTATGAATAGGGTGTGCAAAAAAGGTATGTTTTTGAAGTACCTTTAAAACATCTATTTTATTACTGCCACTGCAATGGGCTCAAAGCTTGTGCACAGCTATGTACATTAGCTGAGAGGCAAAAAGGCCAAATGTACTGTGAATAACCCTGTCTTGATAGTTGTGGGGGCACACCCTATGTATTATTAACCTCTTGACTAAAATACTAAATCAAAATCCCTTGCTATTTCAAGTTGTTATGATTTTTTACACAGTACCCTTTATCTCCTCCCAGCAGGGAGGGTCAGACAGACTAATTTTCCTATGTGACTAAGAGCGGGGGGGGGGGGAGACCCCCCCCCCAATCCACCCACAAGCATTAGCATTCATATTTGATTGCAACTTGAAACTAGACTCCAAAAATTGCCAGCCATGAGGTGTCTTTTCCTAAACATGCTCAACTCCCATATACTTGAAGCATGTTAACAGTCAGTCCTAGAAACTGTAAAATTGTAGTGAATTTTACTGCCTGTTTATTGTGGTAATTTCAGTGCTTCAAAATTATGGGATGTATGTTATTAATAATAAAAAAAAACAAACAACCTCAAGCATGATCATTGCTAGATGAAAAAAGATTTGTAGTGCTTCTGATGAAATCAACACAATAAATAGCACAGCATTTACCATCCCCCAAGGTCCGCCTGATGTGAAACTTCAGGGGTAAGCATGTTGGTGGATCCTTGGAATAATCTTTTTGGATGATCTTCCATCTCTGTTACACCTTTGGTAAGAGATAAGGAGTGATAAAAAATTACTACTCATTTAAACTAAAATCTATTTTCAATGTACTTCTACAGAGCAAACAGAATAGAGGTTCAAACTTATTACAATCTATTGAGTGTTATTTTATATGTAAAACATAGAAGTTCAATGCTGAAATTTTAAAGACTGTTTATTTCTTGGAAACATTCTAGTCCAAGCTTCAGGAAAGTTTAGTGAGTTATGACCTGAGGTTTAGGTATCAGATATTTATTCTTCAGTAGTGGAGAATAATTTTTTTGTTCCAGTTTATTCAGCTGTCAGTTCACTAACTAGCTCCGTCAAAGTAGAGAAGCTGAGAATAAGGAAAGCTTCTTTTCCTCTTGCAATCAATATAAATAAAGTCCAGGATTATCACTAAACTTATATATTGATTTTGATTTCCAAATACAGTAGAAGAAGGGAGGATAGACATATGCTTAAATAGGCTACAACAGAACTAGATAAAAGTATTTTAAAAGCTGCCTCAGAGCCAGAAGTGTTCTGTTAAAGGTGAAGCAGGAAGATATATTTAAAAACAGATGCAATAAAATAACCAGAATTTAAACTTGAAGAAAAATGTATGAGGATAGAGAAACATTTCCCAATAAAGCAGTAAGGTGTTTACCAGGTCTCTGGATCAGTTTTTGCTTTTTACTGTAGATTTAAAATCATCAGAAGGATGATGATTTTAAACCTACAGTACCTGTGCGCTTCAGTTAGCCAGGACTTTCAAAATTTTCTATTTGTAAAGTTAAATATACCAATAGTTATAGTTCTTGTTTTGTTAAGCAGGTTACATTAGTTTCTTATCAGATCTATATGACTACAGCAATGGAGAGGCATTAGAACAGAACGAATAGTTTTACAGAATAGTAAAAACTAATTTATCAATTTGTCTGTTTTATCCCTACAAATAGTTCCATTTAGTTGGTCATCTGTAATATGCTCTATTTCTAGTCACTCTGAAATATCAGGCAACTGAAGAGAGTTATGAAGAAAAATATATGGATTATTATAAAATTAACAAGTTGACTTATTATATTAGTCAAAATGAAATACTGTACCTTTCCTTTTTATTGACCCAAGAACACTTGGTCGAATGCAGTTAATTGGACTCTGGCTTCTCCTGATAAAAGAAGGCATATGCTATACTGACATCACCATTAATAAAGGAAGCCTGAAAACATGTAAAGCATCAAAAGATACTCAGATAACAAACTACTACTAAGTGGAAAACACTAAGAAAATAGGCATTAAAACAGCTTATCCAGAATAAGTCCTTTTTTTTTCCCTGAAAAAAAAAAATTTCCAGAAAAATTTTAGTCACATTATTTCACAGCTGGGGCAGCCTAAAAGCTCACATCTAGGCACTGACTAGATCTCAACTGACAGGCAGTACTTTGCTGAACTGTTAGGGCCTAATAAAATTTAATTATATGCCCATATCACTCAAAACAGCATCCAATGCCACTAAAACCAGAATCAGTAACAAACCCTAAATCTGTTTGGGTTTTTCCCCCCTTAGAATTCAATTCAATTGCTTAAGATCTGATTAAGAGCACTACAGAGACTACACCGAGAAGACAGATGCCAAAATGCAGCCCACTTTCCTGATGTTATGACATGAGGATTTTAACAAATATTTTAGAGCATTGTAAAATCCAAAGTTTACATATATAAAGTTGTATTTGTGATCAGAAATCAATTATGTATATAGCAAATTCTGGTATTTCAAAAGCCTACTGTGAACAAGCTATGCCAATTTTCTATTATTGACATAATCTGGTACTTACCTTGAAAATCGTCTTGTTGGACTTGGGCTCGGACTTGGAGGTAATCCACTGCTACTCACCAAACTTTGCAAAGATGGTGAGAAACATTGCTGAGAGTAAAACAGTTTGTGTTATTGACGTATAAACACTGTATCACACTCATATGGTAACAACTGATCCTTATTGCAGGTAAAAAAGCAACCCACTATCAATTTAAGCAACCAGTCAATATGGCTGGGTATACTGAGATACCACTTTTTGCTACTGAGAAAAAAAAAAAATCAAGAAAAAGTTGGATAGATTGCATTTTCATGCAGAATACATGCAAGTTGACAAGGATTTATTTCACCATAGTCTAGTTAAACAGACTATGGTTCATAAAGAATGTATGCCCCTTCCTCTTATTCCAAGAGGAAGATAAATAAAGAATAAGGTTTATTAACCACAGATTAACAGTCGAACACTCCACAGAAATTCACATCCACAAGATGTACAACTTCTAGCTGGCATTTTCTGGTTTGGGGTTTTAGGTTCTTTTTGTTTACTCTCTAGTTTCTTGTTTGCAGCTGAACTAGAAAGGTGGCTTAATATTTTGCTACTAATTCGGTTGAATTTATTTAGCACTACTCAAGATAAAATCATTATTACCACATTTTTCTCACCTTCCCTATTCCTCTGGTAGGTGAAGGAGCTGGAGAAACTGGGACAAAGTCTACTTGCTTTGGTGATGATGATTTTTCAAAATCATTGTCGCTCTGTAAATAGTACATATAATTAATCTTATGAGCAAGTACCTTAACATGAAAAGGACTGATTGGTGTGGAATTCAGTAAGATTCCAAAGTTAACCTCCATCATATTTGTAATTTTTAGGTAGCCACTTATGAGCTAAGATTAACAAAAAACAAAACAAAACAAAAACCTAACCAAAATAAAAAAGCCTTAAACATTACGTGATGAGTATCAGAACACGGAAGAAAATTTGAACAGGCAGACATCCATGCAATTTTCTTTTGACATACCAGCCCAAGGAACCCACATGTATTCTCGAACAACTGATAATTCTATGCCTTGTTGGTGTGGAAAACTGCTGATCAAAAGCAGTGATATACTTAACACCTTAATTGTAGGTCAAACTATAAAAGAAAATGTTGACATGAGAGAGTCTCTAGTGTCCTGATACTGATAATAGAAACACAAATTAAAGCATGAATGCATTACCAGGCTCAAGCTCTCCTCCCATGAGTGGCTCATCTGCATTGCTACTTGCACTTCTCTATAAAGAAGAAAAGAAATGTATTGTCCTGGGCCCACAGAAAACTGCATTAAGTATTCTAGTTTGCCTTAATGCTTACCTTTCACGTACTGTTTCTCTGTTCATCAAATTCATTCCTTCTTCCTAAAAGATTAGCAGATGAAAAATTAAGACCAAAATAAAACCTTTCCTACAGCAAATCAGAAAAGCTCATTTCATTTCACTTCAGTATGCAAAAAATTTAATTCAACTCCGTTAAGCAAAAATAACCTTAAGTTCTCACTACATGAAAAGGAGTGAGGGGGGAAGATCAGGAAGAAGACATGTAGCAAGAAAGACTATCACATAAGAAGTGCTTATGGGAATTGGTTGTTTCTCAAGCAGCTTTTTTATTTTCATTACTATCCAAGAGGTAGTTACAAAACTGAATGATAATAATATGAACCAAAAATTCTGCACATGCTAGAGTATCTTTATGCAGTCTTGCATAATATTATTTCACAAAGTAGAAACTAGTACAGATAATCATCAAAAGCATGTCTGGATTCTTACCTTATTCTATGGATTAGTAACTAACTAGATACTTGTCAGCATTTCATTTGCAATACAGTGCATTGTACATGACAAATTCGTGATTTAGTGTTTTTTTTTCTAAAACATCCATTAAATATTATTAAACTGGATTAAAGATGTAAAATTAAACTAAACATTAACACCAAGTACAAACTTGACTCAATCTCCCCTTAGGTAGGCACCATTCCTTAAAACTAACTGAATAATGTCCAGTCTGGTGAATGAATGAGTAGATTCCCTAATTCAGTCCAGTTCAAGAATAAAAGTTCAACTAAACATTTTCACAATCTTCATCATATGTAGGAAGAGTCTTACTAACATAGTTCAACTGTATGACTATTTGCTAAGATTTGAAAGAGATCAGAAGTAAATCACACAGGTTCGCATCTGTGCCAGTAAGCATACAGAACATGGAATTTCAACTTGTGAATTTAATGATCAAACACAAATAAGGAAATGTCATTGTTGGCTTTAATAAATGTATGGAACAAGTATGAATACAGAAGTATTTTCAAAAAAATTGAATTCTCAAACTTTACTTCATGTAATATAGCAGAGCCACAATAGTTCATTCCCTTGCTCTCATCACATTTACATATTAATCCTAAGCTTTATGTTGATAAAAACAGCTCTACAACTGACCTGAGTGCTTCAGAGTCTCTTTAAGCCAGTACATTATTTACATAATGAAAGCAAGCAGTTATTTTCTTCAGGATTACTATGCATGCACCTTAAATATCTGAGGTGGGAAGCAGAAGTGCCTTCCATCACTTCAGACATCATACCCTGAAAATGCTGTCCGAAGCATTAAATTGTTTTCTTAACTTTCCACCCTGTAAAAATCAAGCCTATGCACCAAAAACTAGCAAGCTAAAAAAAAAATTATGAAAAAAAAAATCAAGCATCTTCAAGCCAATTTTATAAACATTCTACTGTCAAAAAGTCGACATATAAAACGGAGGAGCCACAGGAGTTTGAGCTTGTTGATTTTAAAACTTGAATCTGTAGACTGCAGTCTGTTGTCTGTTAGCAGTGCTATTTAAGCCTACTCAGATATTTGCCACCCCCCCACGCCCTTCCTAAGTGTTTGCTCTTGTGCCCTTCCCCCTCTGCTCATGCTGTGACAGCACAAGTACAGTGATCCAGACAAGAAAATCACACAGATGAAAAATAGCCCAGCCAGAAGTATCCAAACTCTTTTTCAGACAGAGAGCTTCCTTATCCAGTTCATTTTCTGGCTGCACAAAGTCTTGTGCCAACCAAGTTAAGGAACACTTTGTTATTGGCCCTAAATATTTATGCTGGCACTACTGCCAAAAACTTGGTGAAACTTTACCCTAAGGTTTTACATTAAAGGTTTCATTTCTAAGATAACCATTTTAAGATTTCTCCTTCTGCTCAAGTCTTCTTCTCACTATAAGATGCATTCTACTCCATTAAATTTGGAACTGTTTTACTTTTGAAAACACCTTGATGCGATAGACTGCTGCAGACTCTCTAGTACAGTTTCAAAGTAAAATCTAAAGCCGTTTGAAGGACATTACACATTAACTGCAAAAAAAACCAACCACCTATAAAAAATTTAAAAAAAAGAAAAAATTAGGATTTGTGCTTACCTGTTTGATTTGATGGAGGCGGCTGCTAGGAATACGGATAGGAGATGATGGCACAAACTGCAAAACAAAGCCACATACAACTGAAACACACTTACAAACTACAGGAGAAGGGAGAGAAAGATGCAGGAATGTTAGTAACCACTCTACAGTGGTATCGCAAACTAAAAAAAAAAAATATATATATGTTGGTTTTGTTTTTTTTTTTTTTTTAAACCCCAGCATTCATAACATTCTCAGTATAAACAAACTGCATTAATTACTTGCAAGAACATGGTAATATGTATTTCCATATCATACTGCTTTGTATGCTCACAGATGCTAATTGGTATCAGCCTGTCTTTCACTTCATTTCCAGGCAACTAGAATTCACAGCCCTCTCTACAGAATGAAGCTGCTTTTAACTAGCACACTGTCACCCTTAATATTTATAGTTGCATAAATAGTTTCATTTAAGTGGTCCAGAAGGCTCCCCAATAGTTCATTTAAAAATATAAAGCCAAAACCACACACTGTGCAAAAAGGTTTCTGGATTGTTGTCTGCCTATAAACTAGTATTTTTACAGGTGAAAAAAATTAGCTATTAGAAGGTTAACAAAGAGCTAAGTACCTTCCTTATGGTTTCTCAAGAGCTTCACCAATTCAGGTGAAATCAGAGAGGATGTCACTAAAAATGGTCTGTTAATTTTATCAGTTTTGCATCAAGATCTCACTGGAATACTATGATCTAGAACTGCATACTCAAAACCAAGTAATTAAAAGTTATTATTTTCTCAAAATATAATTTCCTTTCATATATTTCCCATCCCTCAAATGTCTGACCCTCAGTTGACTTTTGTCATAACCCATTCAGGGATCAAAAATTCAAAGCTAAAGCTTTGAACAGAGGTTTAACCTCTTCTCTGGAAGCTGACAACCCCTCCAAAAAACATGTCTTTTTAAAATGGATGTGTGTTCAGCAAGTAAGGTTTGTATTATTAATAAGTGTTTATACACTTTATGCAGTACGAGGCTTCATGCCCTTCACAAAACATTACTACAGCTCTTCTTTATGCTAAAGTTGGAGAACTAACAAACATTCAGTTAACCATCTACTGCACCATCTTCTAATCAGTGCCATGGAGAATACAAAGACGTTGCTGCCTTACACAAAAGGTTATGGTAAGTTATCACAGACTATTAATGCTTCATATATCCAGAATCCTCCCTCTAAAAAAACCCAATCATAAAGACATCACGCCCTTTTTCTCACAAAAGATACTAGCCTATCAGACTCACACAGAGGATGTCTAATGTTTGTGCCAGAATTTAGTCATCATAATATATACTAAAGTCTAACAGCTATAATGTTTTGATTTGCTACTTCTTAAGTCCAGTTTAGGTCAGCTTTACTATTATACCGGGCTCCCAAAAATCCTGCACACCTAATAAAAATTCCTCCAAGCTATACCAGCCAACGTGGACCTTGAGTTGACCTTGATTCTCATGCAGAGAAAAGGATCTGGACAATTGTACATTCCTGCCTATTCACTCTGTCACTCCACAGTAGAAATGCATTTGTTCCACTCATTATATTCTAATTTTATGACTGTGATCCACATACTTTAAGGTTTGACATTAATAGAATATATACGAAACCAGTGGCTTGCAGTGTAAAATAAAAATTATAAAAAGACAACCAAGTGTTCCTCTGCAGGATCTAACGCGCTAACTAAATCCATTAACTCTGAGGATCCTACATCCCACCTCCAACAAGTCATAGTCCTTGCTTTGTCAATGCTTAAAACTCACCTATTCCCTGTTCGTAGTCCTTTGATTTAATTCTTGTGAAAAGAAACTATCAGAAGCCTCAGTCACTTCTAAAGGATACTTGCTAAAGCAGACCAAACCTATTTGTTAAAATTATGCTAGTCAAATCCCCAATGTTTTAAGAAAGCACAAAGCTAAATAAAAAAATTACCAACTACTACACTATCACATGGAACAGAAAAACCTTCCCCCTCCTCCCTTCTCCAGTATGTTAGATAACCTTTTTCACTGAAGGTAAAGTTTCAGAAGAGCCAGTTTGGCAGGCAGCACAGCCAAAGTAAGCAGTCACCTGCCCCTGGTGCCTCTGCCCTTCCATTGCCGTCCCTGCACTGCCCCCTGTCTCCTGCCAACACAAGCATCCGTGAGGCCACACAGTGAACCGTAATAGGGAACTTACCTAGCTTTAAAAAAATAATAATAAAAAAAAAAATCAACTTTTGCTGAAATACTACCAAAACATCTAACCACGGACTAAAATGCTTTGCTTAAACAACAAAACCAAAACCCCAACTACACAAACAAAGGAAAAAACACCAAAACATTTACTCACTAGATGCCACTGATATCTTCTGGAAGGAAATAAACAGCGGATACTGAGCCTAGTTGACCCTTCCTTGGCAATTACATGTAGTGTCAGAAAACTGCAGATTAAGCCCCAGCCAAAATGACATAGCTGCCCCGTCATCATTATAAAAGAGTTGGAGTCTTAGACTTGGAGAAGCTACTCAAAAAAGAGAAGATCTGAGAATTCAGCTGAGCAACTGGGGCAACCACAACAGCCCTGAAGATGGAGCTAGATAGAGTACGACCTTCAGTTATCAGAGCATTTTAGCAACTCCCACTGTTCACATGACAGTGAACAAAACACAGATTAGACAAATACTAATCAATTTTTTTCCACGAAGTTTAACAAAGCATAACATTTTAGTTGTACTTATAACACTAAATTAACACAGTTTCAGTCCCTTACTGAATCATTTCACCCTCTTTATTAGAGCCTACACTGCAATAAAACTTGGATTAGTTTTCCTAAATACAAAAAAGTGGCTTTTGAAGTACCCTTTATCACCTACTTATTGTCAAATTTAATTTACCAAAGTAGATGAAATCTAGCTTCTTAGAATATCTCTAACATCATAAAACTACACTTACTACTTCGCTATAGCAAGAATACCAGGTAAGGTTGCTTAGGGTCCTTAATGCTGAAAGTTTAATTATTTTCACAAAATCATTTATCTATGGATGGTCCTGATTTAAGACCACAGAAGGATGAGATAATGTGTAAGTTCCTTTCCAATTCCATCCTCCCTACCATCTTCAACAGAACCAAAACCAGACCATAATTCAAAGAAGTATTTCAAAGTGGACAAGGCACTGATCTAGCAATGTAGCATGTGATTTTTAGCATAAGTAAAATTTCAACTGTATTCTGTCAGCACCTGGTCAGCCAGGGGCGAAGAAGAAAGTTAACTTTCAGGATGCTTTTTAACAACCTTCAAGTGTGGTGAAGGGTTAAGAACATCATCCCATGAAGACCGGAACACCGGTTCAGCCCATAAGACTGCAACATCTATTAGCAGCAGCCAGAAGAGCTAGCCCATCAGCGAACTAGCTCCTGCTTCCCAGCAAGTTCTGGGCAATGTGCCCTGAATTAGCATCTTTTTTACCCAACAACTGAGGATCTTCAAGAAGTAAACACAATAAACTGAGCTTTTGCCTTTGTTTCTCCTTTTGTCTGACCACAAGCATAAACAAATTTATCCTAAGCTGCCACTCTAAAAATCTATATGAAGAAAGAGACTATTGTTTAAAGAAATCTTTACCATAATACGTCCTGTCGGGTTTTATATCCTAGTAGGAGAAAGGCTTTTCCACCAATCTTTCTAGACTTTTACATAAGTATCCCGGTTCTGTTACAGATGCAAACCTTTGCTGAAGTAGTTGTCTGTCCTGATTTTAAAACAGAATTTTAGCTAAGGGGCATCAGTCAACAAAACAGAAGAGTAGTATTCTTCAACCATTAATGTGGGGCTAACAAATTATTTCTAAAGCATCTTCAAAAGGTAACTAAGAAAAACAGGATAATTGCTGTTAGCATTACAGGGGCTTCATTTCCCATACTTAAGAGAAAATTGATACTACTCCCCTCCCACCCCAACATTTTTCCAAAACATTACTAATCAACTGAATGCAGCTGGTTGTTATCCTGGTCTACCTGCTTCTTAAGGCTTTCTTAGGGGTAAAGTTACATTTCTGGTTATACATGAAAGTCTGGCCAAAAATTCCTTTTGGTTACAGGAAATAACTACTCCACACACCTAAAAGGTGCTAACCTTTAAGGGTTTGCTAACCTTTAAGGGTTAGCAAATCATGCTGTCTATGTGATCCTGTGCAGGTGTTCTAATCAGTCAAAATCACACCCTTCTACCACAATTTGTACAATAATAAAACACACGATATGCAATATTTTCTCTGATTGATATTTTAAAAATTCAGATTTGAGCAGTTGCAATAATAGAGGTCTGACAAAAGCTGAAATCACAAATGAATGTTTCTAAGAGATATAGAATCATTCACCCTGGAAGTCTCAAGATTCATGTTCTATCAGCCAGTTATATCTTATTATATCAGTTGTTGATTACAACAAGTCTATTCTGTCATTACTATATAAAGGACAATTTCAGATCAGAACATCACTGCACTTTTAAAAAAAATCAGAAATTATTAGCATGCTGGTTACTGAACAATACATCTATGTAATTAGTCTTCCTTGTGAACTACCTTTCTTACTCTTAGAACATCTGCTTGCATTTCATAAACAAGGTTATGATCACAATGAAATATAAGTACTCTCCAAGGCTAAACAGTCTATAAATAACATTTCACTATAGCTACAGCATATTAATGTCACAGTCTACAGCCTTGTTTCTGAAAACATGTGGTATTAGTTTCACAGACTACAATCTAATTTTCTTCTTTAATCCTGTTTGCACACTTCTGCTTTGGACCTAATGCAGTTGGTCTAATAGTTTTCTTACCAGACTATGACGATTCATAACTGTGGTACTGTTCCTGCGGGTTCGCAAAACGTTAGCCTGGAACACCTGTGAATTATCGCTGTGAAAAGAAACACTTGTCAAATGCAAAAGCCATTTCCTTCCTATCAAAAAGTACTTCTTAATATAAGCTCAGTTTCAAATGCTATGACAGCTATCGTTTCAAGAAAAAGCACTCAAGAGGCAGGTATGCGAGGACTCTTTCAGCTTGTTGGCACAGAGTGGAAACCAAACTGTTCTTCCCCTGAGTTCCAGCTACTTCCAATTAATGACTTTAATTAATCATAATGCATCTTCAGAATAACCGAAAAAATTGTTAAGACTGATCATTTCTATGGGAATTTATTATGTTTGGAATGGCTGCAGCTTGCATATTGCTTCAAACAACATTCAACAGAACAAACTTATAAATGAAACCAGCTTCAATGCCATAGATAAAATAGAATAATTAAAAAAACCCCAGTATCTCGATAAATCTTATCACTATGAAAATTCTGAACTTTTTTCCAGGAGAGGTTAAATTAAACATACAGTAAAACCAGTTTTTAAAGCCCTAAGACTTTTGACCACAGCCGCATTTCTAACCAGGAAGCAGCGCATCCATTTAATAATGCAGGATTTGATATAAAATGAGCTCCTTTCTCAAGGCAACTTTAGTTTTATTGATTCCTAAAGCAAGTTTCACTGGTCATCACTAGTGTTATTGACAGCCATTGATCAGCACTTAATGAATGAGACTGCAAAAATTAGCTAAGTTTTATGGTCACTAGAAAAAAATTTTTGAGCCACAATCCTACAATTTCCATGCCTAAAAATCACTGAGGAACTGCACAGGCAAACAGATCCAAATGTAAGATGGTAATTAGAGCCAAATTACAAGAAGTCACTGGGTTGTATCTTTTTGTCTCAGCTGCTAACCTGGGATGAACAAATACAATTTCTTAAAACGAATCTGACCAATAGTATTACCTTGTTCTAAAGACTGATAATCATAATGCACTTTAAAGACACGTCACTAACAGAATCCTCCAGTTTAAAATGCACCAGTCAGATACGTAAGTTTTAGATAGCTTTTATCTAGCTGTAAATAAAACAAAGCTTATACTGTGACAGAAAAGCCAATAGGAATTGGCATAAGCACCGTGCTTTTTGCCAACAAGAATGCATTGACTGTCTTTCTCTAAAACGTCAAGTACAAATGACCAGACATCATTTACAATTTTCAAAGAAGTTTCACTCGGTTTACACCTACAAAAGATCAAACAGTTGCCATTTGATAGGTGGTAGAAGAAGAGAAATTTAAGGGATCCACAACGTAATGTTTAGAGATGAGTTGGCTGAGGTCAACAGCTACAACTCCTTTTTAGTTTAAGTATACTGGTCGGCATGCAAACACAACACAAACACAACATCCTGAAATCCAGGGTTTGAGTGGAGAAAACAGGTTGGAATGATTCTGTAAAACATTACCATAGGCTGAAACAAGCTGAAAGAGTCCAATATTCAGTGCTAACTAGAAGAGAAGAGAGGGAGAGGGAAAAAAACCCTACAATATCCTTACCTTTAATCTCCCTTGCAAAAACACCAGAGCTGGTCAGATCTCAGACTTACCTTTCACAGAAAATTCTTACAGTTCCCACTAAAAATCAATTTTATTTGGCATGAAAACAAGAATCAAAAGTTCTGTGAAAGGTAACTTCTGTAATCTAAAATATTCCACTTAAAAATGTTCTCTGGCTCTAAGGTAACTCATTGTCCAAGCTCCTTACTAGATCTGTTAATGGAGAAGTCAAAACAGGAGGCAGAACAGAAAAAGCAAGCTGTTCAAGAGCTTTTGTTTCAGTTTACCCAACAAATCCATTCTGGAAAAAACTGAAGTTTCTTGCCAAGAGCTGCAATCTTGCAAAAACAGTTTTCTGCTGGAAAATTTCTAACTAACAGGCAAACCACTGCAACCACCTCAAATTAGTTCAATGGCATTTCAGTTTAATTTGTATAAACACCTAACGTATAGTGTCTGCACAGTTTCAAGGCAAGAGCTCAGGCTTACCCTTCTACCTGCCCAGGCCCTGAAATAAATAATTTGTTTACAGCATAGTTATGGGATTTTTTTTTTTTTTTAAAGAGTCAAGGGTCTCACAGTTTGTAAGAATCAACTTACAGAAGGCTAAGATTATAAAAACACCTTGTCTCAGTTACACAATTAGTTTACCTGCTCAGAAATCTCCCTGAGGAACAACTGCCATTCGCAATACTTCTATACTGCATGGAAATGTAAACTGATAGTTGTTTCAGTAGGATTACGTAGAAGAATCACAATTATGTTTACTTAACATTAAATCATGACTGAATAGGCAAGAATTAGTACTTCCTCTGAACTATAATGTACTGTTAACCATTTTGGTACAAAAGATTTATGAGATTTGTTTGTCACTTGATACCTAGGTTCCTTACAGAAACATGAAGTTTAAGGAAAAAAACAGTAAGTACTTATCACGTACTATACTAGCTTTTACACAGTTTGTTGTCGGTATGCTCTCCCAAACTGCTGACATACTACTAGTAGCAGCACACAACCGCCCTGAAGTTAGATGGTAGCCACACCACGTAGCAGATGGGGGCATCTCCCAACTTCATGACAGCCCAGGGGAGGCAAGAAATAGCACTCTGAGCTATAAACTCACCCAAACACAAAACCATACAAGAGATCGTGCATATCTGAGAGCTTTCCTCCTCGCCCTTGCCTGGAACTGCCGCTGTCCCTGCCCTGTCAGCTGAAGGGAGCTAGACCTGGAACACATGGCAAACACCCAACCCCCCTTCAAATACCACCTGCCACAGGCTGATGGCAATATCCATACTGACAAAATTAGTATCGTCCAGCAAAACTCCAGGACAACTGATACATTGTTTTACACTAAGTGCAAAATTTATGTATTTTTTAAGGTCCCATGAAATTATGTTCTTCACCAAATTCGCCCAATTGTTCTGAAGGCACTTACTGTTGTAATTGTACACAGTGCCGTGATTTTTTTTGGTCAAACTTGAACCATTACAGAAATCACAGAGATTGCTACTTTAGCTATAATAACGGCCACAACCCTGACGCTGCATACTATGTGTTTCTCAGCTACGCAACACACAGCAGACCCAGATGAAAACAAACAAAGCGTTTTAATAAAGCTACAGCACGTCTAGCTAGGCTTTCTTGCACCCCTCCACACTTGGAGGGCTATCTCACCTAAATCCCTCCCTGCCTGGGACACCAGTCAGGAACCCACGTCTCCCCATACGGCCAAGGCGCCCCAAAACATCACCATCGCTGCGGGACGGGCGGTGGGGAGCAGACCTCCCAGGCCGGCCTGGATAAACACGGAGCAACCCCCGGGGATACAACCAGGGCGGCCCCAGACCCCGCTCCCGACACAGCGGGGGCCAAACGCCCACGTTCCGGCAGCCTGACCCGGGGCGGGCCCAGCTGCCACCGGGGCGCCGGGACCCGCCGCTGGCGCCGCGGGCCGGGCCGGGCCACGCTCACCTGAGCCCGTGGATGAGGGGGGCGCTGTTCGATCTCCTCAGGCCGCCCCCGTCGCTCGGGGCCGCGGCGCTCCCCGGCGGCAGCTCCAGGTCCAGCTCCATTTTCTCCTGAGCCATCGCGGCAGCGGCGGCTCCGGCTCCTCCCGCTCCGCCGCGACGCCCATTCACTGCCGGCGGCCGCAGCGGCTCCTCATGCCGCCGCTGCCCCCGGCCAGGCGCGGCGCGGCCGCCCCTACAGGCCCCGCGGGCGGCGCCGCAGGCAGAGTCGGGGGGCGCGCCGGGCCCGGCGAGGGGGGCGGCCCCAGCAGCGCCCCATGCCGGGGGCAGCCCGGAGGGGGGGCGGCCCGTCCCCCCACCCGCTGTCACCGACGGACGAGCTCCCCGCGCGCGGCCCCGCTGCCCGCGCCGCCGCCACCGCCGGAGGGGAGCGAGCGCCTCGGGCCAGACACCCCCCCGCGCCCGCCGCCGCACAGCGCGCGTGCGCCACAGGGAGCCCCCGCACGGCGGGCCCGAGCCGGTGGGCCCGCGGCGGCAGGGCGCATGCGCAGAGCGTTCCCCCAGCGGTCGGGGTCGGGGCCGGGGCCGGGGCCAGAGGCGAGGCCGCCCGCGTCCCCGCGGCTCTTTGCCGCCGGGTTTGCGGCCAGCCAGGTGTGGGGAGGGGTGCGGTCCTGGTGGTGCTGTTCCCGCCGAGCCCCTCAGGCGAGGACAACCAAAAATCATTGGGAGACATGAGGCGGGACGGAGAGGCACAGCCTTCGCCGCTGAGGTGAGGTGACCGAGGGGCCGGCGCGGCCTGCCAGCGGGACTGCCCGCCGGGGGCGGGGTGCTGCCAGGGCCGGGGCTCCCTTGTGCCTGGAGATGTACAGCCGCCGCTCCAAGCGGTGTGAAAGCTTAAAAACGCACCTGCCCACTTCCCGGGGTTGCCTGGCCCGGCTGCTGCGTGTGGGAGAGCCCAGGCCGGCGGCTTGGCCTGGACGACCCCCCGCTCAGGTTACATGCGTGGAGCTCGGCTCAGAGGCACAGGTACTCAGTGCTACAGAAGACATCTGTACCCTTATTTTTCTATGCCATAGCAGTTTCTGTCAAGCCCGATCTAAATATTTGCATAGAGAGCAATTCTGCCCTTGTGCACTTAACTGTCTCATGCGTCAATGTCAATACTTACCTGTCGCCATGTACCCATCCATCTAACCATAGTCAAATAATTTTATCTAACTGTAGCTAGATATTTACAACTCAGATGTAAATATTTTAGATGTCTAAAGTACGTTCATTAGTACTCTCTTGCTAAGTGCTACAATGCTGACCTTTAAATACAGAAAACTAAGCATTTGAGTCAATACCTAGCCATTGTCACTTCTCAGAAATACAGTTGATGGTTCTTTGCACGCCCAGACATCTTTTCATCAGCTTATATTCCAGGTGAGATTTTCAGGCAGTCTTTAAGAACAAAAATAACCAGAGGAGAAAGGTAGATTATAGATAGCTAAACCATTTTTTTCATGGGTCACATGTTTACTAATTTATTTAAGGCTGATGACATTTTGTAACTTTGGCTGTGTTTATTTGACCCATGGGGATATTTCCCTGATACTATCAAATATCTCCCACACTGTTGCCCATGCCGTTAACTTCATGCCCACCAGTCCCTCAGTATCACTGTACCCACCTACCTCATTCTCCCAGTCTCTGTTTCCCCATTTTGAATCTCCATCCTTCACCAGTATCCTCCCAAGGCTCTGTTTAACATATTCTCTCCTTTCTTAATCCCCGTTGCCATGGTCGTTTGCACTGTTTCTCTAACTCAACTCGTCATCATTTCCTCGTTTCCATCTTTCACCTCATTCTGTTCCATAGCACAGCTCTCCCACAGCCACATCCCCTTTTCTCTGCCTCACTACCCTCCTCCTCCTCAGGCCTTTGAGGGTCACCTTGATAGTCCTCACATTCTCTTGTGTGTGTATACCCATTAAGGTTTTCTTGGTTAGAGTAAACCCCTGGTCAGGCAGTAGGTTGATGTGTTGGTGCCTGGCACTGGAAAATTTAAGTACGTAAAGCAGATGTTTTTGAGCTCTTGGCCACATTTTGGATATTGTTGACTTTTTCCTTAACGGTATGCTGGTACACAGCATTTGAAGCTTTTTGCTGTCCATAGTGGCAAGGACATAATATAATAACTCCACAATAATAATAAATAGCAAAATCCACATAGTTTGGTGATGTAGGCAGATTTTGCCCATGGCTTTTGTATTAGCAGAGCCAGCATACGCATGAGTGGATTTCCATTCAGGGTTAGGAGTTTTGCTAGGCGCTGTCATTCGAATTGCCTTTTGGGCACTCTCCGGCTGTCGTATGAAATGTTGTGCTGAAGCACTAGACGAGGAGAATGGTGCAGGTTCTGGATTAAAGCTCAAAAGTGTGGTGTTGCTTTTTTTTTTAGTGCATGGTGGCAGTGAGAGGTGATTAACAGCCTCTTCCTTTTGCAGCAACAAATCTTAATTTTTCAGTAACTGATCATAATGATTACAAATCAAGCAAAAGACAGTTTTAGGTTATTTACCTTGTTTATCTTTGGAGGAGATGGCAATTCTGTATCATCTTACAGAAAGGTGTCATTACTGGCTACGATATATCATAGTGTAAGCACTGGCATGCGACTGTGAATGGTTTTCCTTCTGCAGTAATACAAAACAAGGAATTCTGTCTCCAGGTTTTTCAATATAAATACATACTGAAAAATCCTGAAAATATTTAAAATGTAATCTTGTGGGGCTGTAACTCCTCTCAGGTACCTAATAGGCACAAGGTTCTTCGTTAATAATGTCACTATAATGCCAGAAACGTGAGCATCAACAAAACCAGTTGATGAGACATATACACTGTCTCTGAAATAGAAGAATAGAATACACTCGACTCAGTCTTGAGTAACAAAAAAATGCAGGGAGGTACCACAATAAGTAGCATGCTATATAAGCAATAGTTCTACTCGGTTATCTAGGAACATCTACCTTTGGTAATTTTGAAGTAAGAGAATAATTCATATAGCCACGTTCCCACTTAAGAAAGTTGAAATGATGAAGAATCCTAACATTTCTATGTTAACTGTTTCTGTACCTAGTGCTCTGGAAAAAGAATTGCTGTTTCCCAGGAGAAAATGTAAACCTTTTTGAATTTGGTGCTGGTAGACACCCTGAAGACGCCTCACATGTAAGAGACAAATCTATGTTGCAATTGTTCTTATCGAAAAATACTAGAAAATAAAAGTCAGTAAGCACAAACTTAGATGCTTTGATCACTTGGAATGGAGTTGTTAAGGTCAGTCCAAAACCCGAATACAACCAAGACCTCGAATCACATGTCTCATAACGAACTTATGCTGGATTTCTGAAAACGGCACAGAGGCTCGTGTTCTCGTTACTCACAGAAAACACATTACATTCTTCAGCAGCAACACAAAGCTGGGAAAAACCCTGGAAAGGCTGCGTGATTTAAGCTGGGGAGGGGGAATCCAACCCCGAGGACCGCTCACGCTGCCTGCTCTCGCGGCAGCCGCGGTGAGGAACACGCCCAGCCTCATGGCCGCCCTCGGACTCGAACCCGCGGCCCCCGCCAGGCCACGCCCCCGCCTGACGCGACGTTGCCCTCGGCGCCCATTGTGCCGTTTCAAACACCCGCCCTGCCCGTTCAGCCACTCCGCGCGCCCTCGTCCTCCGGGGGCTCTCGGGAGTCCGAACGCAGCCGAAGCTGGGGCTCGGGCGTGATGCCGGTCTCCTGGGCATGCGCAGTGGCGGGATGCGGTTGCAGGACGCATGCGTCGTGGGAGGCGGGTAGCTTTGCCTCCGCCCCGTTTCCCGCGCACGCGCGCTGTGCGGCGGCGGGCGCGGGGGGGTGTCCGGCCCGAGGCGCTCGCTCCCCTCCGGCGGCGGCGGCAGCGGCAGCACCACCATCACCATCACCACCACCACCACCACCACCGGCGCGGGCAGCGGGGCCGCGCGCGGGGAGCTCGTCTGCCAGCGACAGCGGGTGGGGGAACGGGCCGCCCTCCGGGCTGCCCCCGGCATGGGGCGCTGCTGGGGCCGCCCCCCTCGCCGGGCCCGGCGCGCCCCCCGACTCTGCCTGCGGCGCCGCCCGCGGGGCCTGTAGGGGCGGCCGCGCCGCGCCTGGCCGGGGGCAGCGGCGGCATGAGGAGCCGCTGCGGCCGCCGGCAGTGAATGGGCGTCGCGGCGGAGCGGGAGGAGCCGGAGCCGCCGCTGCCGCGATGGCTCAGGAGAAAATGGAGCTGGACCTGGAGCTGCCGCCGGGGAGCGCCGCGGCCCCGAGCGACGGGGGCGGCCTGAGGAGATCGAACAGCGCCCCCCTCATCCACGGGCTCAGGTGAGCGCGGCCCGGCCCGGCCCGCGGCGCCAGCGGCGGGTCCCGGCGCCCCGGCGGCAGCTGGGCCCGCCCCGGGAGCGCCCTGCCCGGCGGGGCTCGGCTGCTCCAGCGGCATCGTCCGCCGCCACAGCCAGCCGGGCCCCTGCGCTCTCGGAGCGTGCCGAGCCCCGCTGCTGGCCGTGCTCCGTGCAGGCCCCCAGCTCGCCCTGCGCCGTGGCTGGTGCGTGGTGGAGGCCTCTGAAACGTGTCGCTTGGTTCTCGGCATGCTCGAGTCAGGGCGGCGAGTTACTTCTTGTAACTGCAGAACCGCAGTGCGCGGGTCTCCAGAGGAGAAAGCTGGAGAAAAGTGGTTGCTGGGCTCCTTCAGTGAAAGTCATGCTTCTGTTGAAATAAAATGGACGTTTTCCGCCCGCTGGAGGCTGGAGTGTGTATCGTAGCACGGTGTAGTTTTAGGTAACGCACACCTTAGAAAGTTGTTCACAAAACTTTTTTCCCCCTCCAGTGACAACTCGCAGGTTTTTCAGCCTTATGTGTTGCGGACTCGCAGGAACAGTACAACAGTTATGAGCCGTCACAGTATGGTAAGGAATCTTAAGCATGTTTTGGTTACACCTAACACAAAATAATTGGGCTGGAGAAATGAAGTTAAACTTGATTTGTATTTGCACTAAGCATCCTAGCAAGCTTCCAGGCTGTAGAATATGCATTTTTTTCACCTGTAACTGCAATCTACAGTGAAATAATACCCGTGTATTGACCGTATGTCCCCTAGAAGAGAACAGTAGCTGAAGTTATATGGGATTCCCAGTATTAAGTACAGTCTTAAAGTTAATTTGGACATGACCATGGGTTGGAAGAGAAAGCAGCTGTCACAATCAAAAGTCTTGAAAGGGTGTTTTAATGTATTTTAAAAATGGAAGAGTCACAGGTCTTCATTGACCTGTTTGTTTGACAGGGCCGCTCTTCTTTTTGCAAAGGCTGAACACTAGACATCAGGAAATAATTTAAAGAGCAGCAATCTATTTGCTAGGTGATGTTCTGCCCTCTGTTATATAAGTCTGGTAGTGTACAGTACTGCAGTTTCAAAGATGTTGCATTTCTTTTTTTCACCCTTCCCTTGTCAACTCGGGGATCTATATGCTCTTTTCCACTAAAATTTTTCTTTCTCATCTGAGGGCAGTGAAGATTTAAGTATTGCTTTTCTCAAAATCCGTAGAACTTAAAGTCCTGAAATACGTTTCTTCTATGTCTTCTGTTTAGAAAAAGCAAGATGGAATTTTAGTTCAAAATCTTCTGTTGTGAGATTTCTTAAAAATAAGAATCCAAAATTTTGGAACTCCAATCAGTAGGTGTTACGGAAGACACATGGACATCCTGAGTGGGAACTGTTGGCCCATTTGTATGTGATGGTAGCCAAAGTTCCAGAGGAATTAGATGTGTAAAATTGTATGCAACTGAAAAACTGCAAAAGTAAAGTTTTAGGGAGTGTTGTTCAAGACTGAGCTGAAACATTGAGATTTCTCCTTTATAATAGCCAACTGGTTGAGTAAGTTAGTACAGGAGTTTATCATCTTACTTTAGGCAGTAGGGAATTCTATAATGTTCGTAGTTTTATTTATAATACCTTACTTGTCTAAATGGCATTTGTGTATTTGAGATGCTAAGCAGTATCTGCTTGCTAGTCTGAGATCTATGCCACTTACTGAGTGATAGAATTAATCTATAAGTGGGAAAACAAGTCTTTTCTCTTGAAGGTCAGTGTTTTCTTTTATTTGTCATCCACATGTAGTTGTATGGCGCATTTTTAATTCACTAAGAATGTAGGTGATGGCAAATAGGATGTATGCAAGCTGTTGATGTGTGATTTAATCATTGTGGCTGTCACTTTTTTTTCAGTTGTTGTCATCATCTCCTATTCGTATTCCTAGTAGCCGACTTCATCAGATCAGAAGGGTAAGTGTAATTTTTATCTGTATATTTAGTAACGGAATGAGAAGTATTATATCATATTGAAGTACTTGCATAACGGGAGTTTCTTTCCTATTGAGTTTTTCAAGAGGAAACGGAGTCTTTTTTAAGACTTAATTTCAACAAGGAAGTGTCCTTGCAAGGCTTATTGTTGTCATGTTTAAACTACCTTGCATTTTTGAAGTGTTGTTTCATTCAAGAGAAATGGTGAGTTGGGCTGGTAGCAGTCTCTTCTTTCTGGAGTGCTCCTACTGTTCATATTTCAATTCTAGCAGCAAATTATTGAATCACGAGTGTTATTCCGAGTACCTGTGATGAATCAAATGTTATGGGAAAACTTATGACATTTATCTCCTGCAGGAGGAAGGAGTGGATTTAATGAACAGAGAAACAGCACATGAAAGGTGAGTGTTATTGAAACAAGATGATAAAATAGCCAGAGTTATCTTCTTTGTAGCTACTGATCGGATTTTTTGTATTCCAGGGAAGTGCAAACAGCAATGCAGATAAGCCAGTCATGGGAGGAAAGCTTGAGCCTGGTAATCTCTTTATCGATGTTTCCTATTTAATTCTACTTTTACATTCAACTAATGAATTTAAGGGAAAGAGAGGAATTAACTGTGAAAATAGTTTAAGAAGAACTTAAGTTCATTTGCTTTAGCTATTTTATGCATTTGGCCCAATGACTTTCCATTAGAAGCTTATGCCTTGGATTCTAAGGTAACGTCCTGTGCCAGTGTTAAGTCTGAAACCTTGTATTTACAGAGCGACAATGACTTGGACAAGTCTGAGAAATCTTCCTCCCCAAAGAGAATAGACTTCATTCCAGTTTCGCCTGCACCTTCACCTACAAGAGGAATAGGAAAGGTAGGATAAGTGAAATACCAAACTGAGCAAACAACTGTGAAGACATGTGTAACTTCACAAATTGTTTGATAGTTTAAAAAAAAAAAACACAACCAAACAACAACAACCCAACCCAAACCCACATTTTATTGGTTTTGAAGAATCAGGTGCTTACCATCTCAGAGCCTGCAGAGTTGAAGCAGTGTGCCAGTTCTGTCACACTGAATGTTTTCAGTTGCTGCTATTTGTGTGATGTTTGGATGGGTTGGGGTTCTGGTTCGGGGGAGGCTGGAAGAGGTCATTAGAGTAATCAGATTTGGCCATGATCTTCAGCTACATAAGTGAGGGGATGCTGGGGAAGAAGCACCAAAATTGGAATGTATCATATGTGTAGAGTAAGAGTGTAGGCAAAGACCAGAAGCTGCAAATCTGTGGTGAGGAGGATGAAAATACATCCATCAGTTAATGGAAAGGAAGGTGTAAACTCACTGTGAATAAGGACTTGGGCATGCTGAATTTGCACTGAAGGCTGATGGCACATGCTGGAAAAAGGGAAGAGGTGGATCTTTGGTATCTTTTCCAGTGAGGACTGGAAAACTGAAATGTAGCACAGAGACTGGCAACTGTGTTTAAAGATGGGCTGCTTGACCTTGTTGTCACCTTCTTTTGTGGTTCTGCTTTTGTCCTGCTACTATTTTATTGCATGCCTCTACCAGTATTGATGCATGGAGCAGCCACGTACTAGTGCTGGGTAAATGTGTTCCTAGTATAACACTGATGCTGGCAGTGGGTCCTGTACCTTTGGAATCATGAGTGTAAAGCAGTAGTAGATAACTTGACAGAAATATTTTTGTGCTTAGGTGTGGGCATTCGTGGGCTAAGCTCAGATTAACTGCAGAACCACAGAGCTAAATACTGTGTTCTACTCTGGAATACTGTATTAAATTTTCAGGTCAGATGTATTTTGAGTAAACTCAACTTGTTTGTTTAACAAGCCCCTTGAAAGAAGTAAGTCCTGAGTACTGTACTGCTGTTTCTAAATGTAACAGAAAGAACAGAAAACTGCCTTATTTGGAAAACAGTGTCTATTTCAATTTCAGATTTCTTGTGGGTTTGAATTTTAGGTTAATCTGAGCAGTATTGCATTAGCCAGTATATTTTTGCAAGTTAAGTTTTAATGCTTCTAAGATTGCGTTTGATCATCTCTGCCTTATTCTGTTACTAGGTTTTCTTTAATTGGGGATGTTTTGTTTGGAGGGTGGGGGGAAACACCTGAGTATTTAAAAGGAAATTCTGAAGCATCTTAATGTGTCTTTTTCTGCAGCAATGTTTTTCACCATCATTGCAAATGTTTGTGAGCAGTAATGGATTACCTCCAAGTCCTATTCCCAGTCCAACAAGGCGATTCTCCAAGTAAGTAATATCTGCAAGTAACGGGTATACATTGGCTGAAATTCCAAGGCTAGCACAAAGATTAGTTAAAGCTCATGTTAAGGCATTTAAAAAGACTTTAGTTTTACAATAGCCGAAGTGTTGCCACACAAAAATGCTCTGAAAGTTCAGCCTTTACCAATGGTAGCTTTATGTGGGTGCTCTTACAGGAGCCTGTGTCAGCTTTAAACTAGACTTGGTAACTTGTGGGGAAATTCCTAGGTACTTCAAATGAAGTTTATTAACTTTGTCACCATATCAATTTTACATAAATATTACACACAGTTTAGAAATTGATTGTAGTGAGGATGTGATGCACTAAGGGAAGAAGACCCTAGAAAATTTACTACAACTTTGTGTGGCAGATAATCTGCTGTAACAGGCAGCACTTCTTTGTTATCTATGTATTTGGACTCCGTAAGCATTCCAGTTGTGCAGGAATAGTTTTAGAGAACATCTCATATGATATGGTTGTGTCGATTTGATGCTAGGTATGGTGGTGTTCAAACTTGGAACCTTTACAGACCTGACTATCAGTAGTCTCTCTCTAGCAGGAGGAGTCAAAGTCCAATCAACTGTATCAGGCCCAGTGTTCTTGGCCCCATTAAAAGAAAAGGTATGTGTATTTATATTATCAGATGTTTTAATATGGCTGTAGTTTTGCAGCTGGATACATTTTTCTCTCTTCCATATTTTTTTTCTTGTTCTGTAAATATAATGCACTTGTATCCACACTGAACTGGAATTTGCCAGTCGTAACTTATACAATGTAAAGTAGCTAGTCTAAAACACAAGAATGAAAAACTTTAAAAGCAGCTACTGCTTGAAAGAGGCAAACTTTATTCCACATCAAATTAAATGTTATGAATATTCGTAAGCCCTGACATTCCAAAGAGTATCACTGTACGGTGCACACCCTTCAGATCATCTTAGGAATGTTGCTTATCATGCAGTATCTTCTAAACTTAGTACTGAATGTTTGTTTTTACTCTGAAAGTTCAGAAGGTGAGTGCTTAGAGAAATGGAATAGATCAGTGCTCTTTCCTCCTGAAGGGGGAAAACTGTATTCTTTCCTGGAAGTATTCTGTGTTAAGGATATTCAAATTACATCCCAGAACAAGTCTCTATAGCAGAACTGTAAGACTGAGATATTTACAAGTGTGCCTCTAGCTATGCTTATCCTTTCTGCATTTTTTTCTTAACTTAGGCATTCTTAACTGCACCAAAAGCATGTCCTTTTATTTTACAAGAATTATATTTAGCCTTTGAGAAAAGTTACTGTTTGGGGTTTTTTTAGAACTGCTTTTCCTATCAGATGAAGAATGTTGTCTAATTTATATTGAATTGACAGGGGAGAGAGACAAGTTTTCTCATAGATGCCAATTCTAACTTGGCTGTTACTTTCTATGAATTTTAGAGGCATTAAAAATTGGACAAAAGTTTATCAAGCTCAACGATCAATAGCAAATAGATATTCAGACTGTGTGAGTTTACTTTAATCATTTTACAATAGGCTTTAGGCAGATTGTATTAAAAACAGTGCAGGTAAAGGGCAAGCTTTCCTCAACCTATCCATGTGCTCTTGTGGAACATCTTTTACAAAGTGGAGATATGAGTTGGCCTTTTTTACTTGAAATATCAAGGAATTTTCAAAATGTTACTTAATTTTAAAATGTCTAATCTAGTTAAATGAACCTAATTTATTTTCCTAAATACATAATCCTGTTATTTTCTGAATTTTAGCAGTAGCTTTATGGTTCATATTCTACAGACGTGACATGGTAACAAATTGACATCATGATATGTGGAGGGAAGAAAGCCATGTATTGAAGAATGTTTCACTGCTATAGGGAATTAATACTGGTATACTGTGCAATGTGTTGTAGCAGTGCAGATTTGTCTCTGTGAAATTTCGAGTGGCAAAAGAGTTACCGAAGTTGGTGGTTTGGGTTTTCTTCGTTTTTGTATAAGACCAGGTGTTTTATAAATGTATTTTGCCCATTCTGCTTGATAGAGGCTGTTATTCCTTCCCTTCAAAGAAGGGAATGTATCCCTGTGGGCTAAAGGAAATAGGAAGTTTGGGGGGTTGTCAGTCTTTTATAAAATGAGTGGTAGTATAATTATCTTGCATAACATATTAATATATACTGGTTTGCTATAATGCTTAACCTCTGTCAGCTTCGCAAACTGACACCACAGCTGCTGTGAAGTCTAAGTAAAAAGCCAGAAAATTTATTTCCATTTCGTATGTTTTTGTTGCCAAACTAAAAATTAAAATATACTGTAGCTGAGAGGATTTTTTAAGCTTGTTATTGGCAAGTTCATGGTATTTCCAATGTGTCTCTTGTACAGAAACTATTAATGAGCTAGCTCATTCTCAGGGCAGATCATACTAAACAGATTATATGAATTCTTTCCATCATGTTTAATCTTTTAATGTCAGTAGATGATTACAGGTACAAAGATAGCCTGATCCATGATGAGTAAGTGGAAATGTATACACATGCCTTTTTTTTTTTCTATTCAGCTTTTCTGTAAAAGTGTACATATGCATCAGAATTTGTTGTACACAGGAGGGTGAAACTGTGAACCAAGCTGGCATTCCTATTTTCATAATCACTAAGGATTTTAATGTCTGTATTTTGGCTTATGTCAGTTGCCTCATCTCAACTGCTTGCTTAATTTTAAGTCACAGTAATTAGTTTGCTTTAGATTATTTTGTCTGATTGTAGTCTAAGTAGCAAGTGTCTGGTTGTGTGTCTTTGAGATCTCTGCAGCCCCTCAGATACTGCTGAAGCATTAGTTACATTAAGGATGGACTGGATGGTTAAACAACAGCTAGCATCAAATTAATGTCTTACCCAAGTGCTTGGTTGACTGAATTAGAGGACTTTACCATGTTACAGATGCAACCTTGCTCTATTGTGGGACAAACCTCTCTTTTACAATAGACAAATAGTAAATGGACGTTCCAGAGACTTAAGTGAGTTTGATTATTTGCACTATTTTCCTTAGGTGAAATGGAAACTGAAAGTCAGCCAAAGAGACTTTTTCAAGGAACAACCAACATGCTTTCTCCAGATGTTACACATCTGACAGATCTCAGTTCATGGTAAAATATTTCATGTGCCCTGAAATGCCGAAACAGGGCATGTGCATTTATCACAAGCTTTCTTGTTTTGTTTTTTGGGTTTTTTGTTGTTTGTTGTTGTTGTTTCCAGAAAAAAATACTTTGTGTAGCTTGTGTATGCATATTACTGGGAACTATTCCTGTGGTGGTATAGTGTGACAGTGTTCCTGCTCCTTTGATCAGTTCTTCCTGAGCAGACTCTAGCCTAGATTTTATGTATGAGAACTTTTATACTGAATATAAATGTTACAAATCCCTGTTGGTTCATAAGCAAAGTTACTTCGCCTCAAAGATGCTTCATCATTTCAGTAAGTTGTAGGCAGTGGTCATATAGTATCTGTGGTACTTATCTGAACACTTCGAAAATGTGTGTGTGAATAATTAACTGCAGTTACAGAGTTCATGCTGATACATTCACGATTTTTAGTGTTATAGTCTGTCTCCTTTCTGTATTATGATCATAAAAAGCCAAGTTTTTTTTTGTGTTAAGAATCAGATACTAAGTATTCTAAAATATCAATTCTGTGTTACTATAATTTCAGTTTACCTACAGACTTGAAACTGCCTAGAAATATTTTTTCATGTTGCTTCCAGCTAAATTGCAAAAGCATCAGTTTATGTGCCCTCTGGAATCTTGTATCCAGACTTTGAAATCCAAACACAGGAATTCCTTACTTACAAGGGAAGAATGGGTTTCAAAATCTTGCTTTGAGTAGTGCAACATTAAAGAACATACTAGCTAATTAATGACATCTTTGCTGCATTGCGGATTAGATTCTTATTATTCCTTTCCTATAACCTTTTAAGGTTTTATTCTTGTTAGTTGTCACCTCCTTTCTATAACTGATTAAAATCAGTCATAATTTATACTGCATGTTAAAAAAAAAATAAATTCTGCTCCTCATTCCCATAAGGAGCATGAATATATATATAACATGCTACAGAAAACAAGGAGTCTTCAGGGCTGCCAGTCTTGCAGTAAAGACTGAGTGGTAGTATAGGTCTCCTACATCTTTTCTACAAAGGCAAAAGTATATTAGCTTTGTACACGAAGTTATCATGCTCGTGTTACTAAATAACTTTTTTCTTTTTCCCCAGCCTGTCTTCAGATATTCTTGATGGGAGTAGCAGCAGCGTTGGCTCTTCCTCTGACTCACTGACTAAAGGCAGCATAACCACAGAGTCTCCAGTAACATGCTCAAACTCATGCTCTTCATTCATTTTGATGGATGATCTCTCACCTAAGTGACTTAATAAGTTCTGAGTCAGTGTCTGGCTGTGCTGTTCACTTACTGTACACTTGTACAGAGAAACGAACTCTGATCCTTGAACCATTAACATATGGATTATTAAAAGGAAAAATTATTGTAACTGTAATCCTTGGCGACTTTCCAGTGATTTTGATTTATCCATTTAATGGACATTGTAGACCATATTAATGTCTGGTTTTACGAATTTATTTTTTAAACAAGATGTCTGCTCAGATTATACTAATTTTTTGCTTTCAGGAACTTGCATACACTTTTTGATTCTGAGAATAGGTATCTACCTATTAGTGTCGCAATTTTAGGAAAATACTTCTATCATTATTGTGGTCACTATGTCTAGGGAAATAATTTGGTTCAGAAGGATTTGAAAATACTAATTTATTCTCCGGCACTTCTACCATTGAGTAAAACTGTTCTTGCTTTTTTTCAGTCGCTAGCCTCAAATTCTCCTACAGAAGGGAGAGAAAAAAAAAGTGTTTTTTTTTCTTAGTGCTGCTAGTCGTTTTTATTACAGAAGACCACAGTGGGTCTGGAAATCTCACTCTATTACATTTAAAAACAAAAAATCAAAAAAAAAACCCCCAAAAAAACCAAACCCAAAACAAAATAATGACTGGCACTTTTGCCATTAGTGAAGAAATAACAATACTCTACGAACACAATTAAAATAGCTGCATAGTTCTCTCCCCAGATCCTTTATCCTACAGATTGTATGAAATAAGGTCAATATTCAGCAAGATTTGGCCAAGGAAAATTAATCCATGCCTTGATCTAAGACATACAGTGCAGATAACCAAGTTATTTAAACTACTGTGTAGGAGAACCATGTATGGCACCATCGATGTCTCCTGTGGCATTGAGGTCATAGGTATTTTTGTGCCTTAGGGGACATTGTTACAAAATTACGGAATGTAAACCAGAGGGGTGGGTGGGAAAAGTCCTTTGTGTACAGCTTGTTTATAGAGTGCTTACCAGAATCTGTCATCGATGCTGCTTTCCTTAATGTTCCTTTCCGAGGTGTGTGCTCCATTGCCAGGTGCTGTGGGCAGTCCCAACTCTGCTGTGAGATGGCAGCCAAAGTAATATGCTTTGAGGCTGCTGTGTGCAGCATTTGTACCTTTGTTGGTCATGAGCAGGGCAAGCAGCTAAGTGAACATTTGATTTCCGAGGAAAGACTTAAAAGTTTGGATTGAATACAAGCTCTGCAAATTGTTTGGCTAAGGAGTTATATTTGAGCTATGAGTAGTCTTGATACAGTACCTTGGTCAGTCTGAGGTAAGACAATAGATATTTTACTTTTTAAAGACTTTAACGGGGCAAAATAAATCCGTTTGTAATCTACTGTGTTATGCTATTTATTATTTATAACTATGTAAAAAGTCTGTGGTGATGAATTATAGTATTTTTTTATGATTGAATAAGTTTTTTATGTTCAGTAATTGCTGGCTGGTTTGTATTTAATACGCAACATTGTCTGCCAGAATCATAAGCTTCCATTTTTGAATGTTTGTAACATAAATGCTTTTGTTATCTAAAAGTACAACTTCTGATCTTTTTGAAAGAAAATAGCACTGAATTTAAAGTAAGGTTATGTGCTTTAAATGTGAGCACAATCTCTGGCAATACTGTCTGGCTAAGAAGGGGAGGGGGAGAACCATAGTTTTTTCTGTTCTGAAGAAGCAGTTGAGTTTCCAGAAGATGTGTACGTACCAGATTATTTTTAAGTGTTTCCATTAAATTGTAAGAAGTGCCATAATGGGCCAACAGTGGCACTATTATTTGTATTACCATTTTCACCTGTGGAGCATTAGTTCCCCACCTCAAATAAATGTGCATATTGTAAAATATTGTCCATTGGTGCCATTTTTAAATGAGCTCTACAGTACTGAATGTTAATTTTATTTGTATATGCACAGTGCTATTTCTTGAATTTTTGATGTCTTAAATGGCTTAATTATTTTTTTATTCACGCTTGTATCTTCTCTGCCTTCTTGATGCTAAAAGAAGGCTGCTTTTACATTTGCAAAATCTTGATAAACAGTCTGTGATAAAATTCAGCCTGTTACCTGTGCCCCGGTTTCATTATACCATGCTTTTACTGGTACTGTGATTTAGAAATCTGAACAAGGGGTGGCAGAAGGGGGAAACCTATTGCATGCTTTCTTAAAACTGAGAAGAGCATAGCTATTGCTTATTTTTGGCTGACTTACCTGTACAATTGATGTATTCCAGATTTGTTTGTTAGTGGAGAGTCTTATATAAGTGCTGGCCTTTGTAACCATTAGAATGTAAGCTTCATAAAGCAAACGCACAAATATTCACTCTTGTTACAGCATTTTTTTCTTAGTGTTCTGGCTATTCTCCACTCCAGAAGACGTTGCTCTTTTATAAAATATATACGTAATACACGCATGCTGTGTCTGTTGTTTCAGAATGAATGTTGTTGTGTAATGTAATAGGTCCTGTCTAGGACCCTATTCTGTTTCACACAGATAGCTGTAAGGCCACTTGTTTGTTTTAAAACTAAGTTTTCTAACAGTCTGATAGCTGATATTTGCACTTAACTGCATGTGAGTTGCTGCTGCTTCCCAAATCAATCCTTATTGCAGTGTGAAGGCTAGTACAGCACACTCTGACTAAACTAAAAGTTGCATTTCTGGATTTATTAACTGTCTTGTCTGTAATGAATTAGATACCAGTTTGGGGAAGAAGACCAGCTGGTGCTGGTAGTCAGCTTTAATATATAACTATTGACATGCTTAACAACTGTTTTTTATGACTTCACCACACTTATTTGTGCTGAATTGCCATGATGAGTGTCTGAGAATTCCTGTTTTTCCTCCCCCTCCTTTTTTTTTTTTAATAAGGAGCCATTAATGCATACCTATTGCTGAGAATCACTAGTGATGACTTACCTTTAATGTTGTAACTGCTGAGAAGAAAGTTAAAATACCAGCAAATACCAGCGTAATTCACGCAGCGTTTTAGATGGACTATTTTTAATGTTAATTAGCACAGCGTTACGATGTTGGTCTTTGTATGGCTCGTCGACTAGCACTGCCTTTAGATCATATCCGAAGCACACTGAATCCTCATTTTGTGGGCTTAAAATGCTGGAAGAATTTTACCAATGGTTTAGAAAAATGTGTGTGTCAGCTGTGGAACTCTGTATGTTTTGATAATATCAAGTGTTCTGAATCAGGAAATGGATCACAGTATGCATGTTTCATTGTCCTTCATTGAATTTCAAATTGAGGATCATGGGCCCAAAAGCCTGTATTTAAGGGGCTGTTTTTCTGACTGTATGTGATTAAATACTTTCTCCTACAATGGAAGTAATTAAACTGTCAGTGGGTGAGGATGTAAATCTGAGTCCTGCAGACTTTATTGGAAAACTCATTCTTGACATGCACAAGGAAAGCTATACTGTATAAAACCAGTAAAGTGGGCTTATTTTTTAAAGTAATGATAAAAATAGAGTACTCATTTTAACAACTCAGAATGCTAAAAACATTTTAAATGTAAGGCTTTAACTTGGCACACTTCTCTCGACAGAACCATGTTGGGGGCTGGATGCAGAGGTTAACTTGAGCAGGCTTAGGCGGATTTGGAACTCTCATATTCTGGTGCACAAACACAATAGACTAGTCTTGGGAAATTATTTTTTGCAAATATTCACATTCTTATCTGTAGACCCTGCTAATATATTGTGTGACAACAAAGATGAGAACTTGTTTTTCCTGGAGGAATTTCATCTGCATATAATCTTCCCGGTAACTTCATAATAAAAAAGCTTTGCATTAATATGAGTTCAAATATTTCATGAAGTCATAGGACTGTTTCATTTGCTGTTTTGGAGTAAAGGCCAAGAAATATTTTTGGAGCTATACAAACTGCCAATTGTATTCCAGGGCTATTAAATAAATGGCAACTGTCCATAGTAAGTGAAAAAGGACTTTGCCTACCATTCAATATTTCAGTCTCTCTTGAGATCTGTTAAATAATCCTTAGCAAATTCGGTGATTGATGTGAGATGGGTAACTGAAGGTACCAGATGACCCAGTCAGAAGGATGTAGTAACTAGCTCCTTTGACTATAAATGAGAGTTTTAGCCCTAAACATAGACCTATCTTATCCAACTTATTTTCAAATGAAAAATGTGTTTTTCAAGCAACTGTGACTTTCATGAGGGCCTGTGCTGTTCAAACTTACAGGAAAACATTCCTTGTTGGCAAGTCTAAGACTGTTTTGCTCAATCCACCCCCAAAAGAGTGAGCTATGCTTGCCAGTCAAAATTAGAGTAGCAGTTGTCTCGGTTTTGGAGAGGGCAAGGAGTTGGTGGTTGGGTTCCCTTAAGGGCTGGTTATCTAATTCATGGCTAAAATCAGAAGTAGATGTTGTTTTAGGGCAGGTCTGTTTTCTGAGGGAGTAAATAGGCTGCAGAACTGGTTTAAGCATGATAGCCTGGGTTTGCTTCCTGCTGCGGATGAAGAGTCTTCATGTAAGCGGGTTATAGTGACCGGGCTGCTGGCTCGGCACTGCCATTCCCATAAATACAGATGCACACAACTTCCACTTTTAACTTGTATGTGTACCTCAAGGCTATCCTTTTTATTAGCGTACTGGGCATTTAACGGAAGTCTCTTGTTTCAATCCAAACCGTTTTGCATTAAAGCTGCTTTTTATTACTTGCTTTTAGATCTTAAAGCCTTTTGATATGAGGCCTGTTGGGCCTTGGGTTTGAGTCTTGCCTCTGATTAGCATGCCAGGGCCAACATGTTCTTCTTAAACCTGGAACAATTTGTTTTGTTCTTCTTGCATTATAAGTTTGGAAATGCAGAGTAGGGAGGTTCTTGCTATTAACAAAGAATGCATGTTAGCTTTGGTGATCACAAAAGCTTGTGGGGTTTTAAAAGAAATAAGACCCAAAAACACAGAACAAAGAAATACATATTTTTAGCGAACCAATTAGGCTGGTTTGATATCAGGCTCTTTTTTTAAATGCAGGCAATAGTCTTTTGAACATATCATTAGTAACACAGCAACAAAATCCACTATGCTTTCGCCCCCAAACGCTTCTTACTGTAAAGTAAGAACTTATTACTGAAAGACCACAAGTTTCGTTCATCTCTAACAAACAGAGGGCATGGCCTGTCTCAGCCTCTGAATACCAGTTTGCAGTAACGATCCCCTGTGATTCAACAGGCCCGTTAGTGCTACCAGACTGTCTAGCAGTTCCTTTCTGTCCAAAAACTATCATCTTACACTGTATGATAATTCTAACACCTTTAGTCTCCCTTAGCTTGTTTCTGAGGACCATAAGATTTTTGCCTTTTATACAAACACAATTATTATTAGCTGTTAATTACTGTGGGTTGACTGTCTTACTAAATAGCTGGGGTAAAATTCCTGGTGGACTTTGTGGACTTTTGCACGTCTCTCATTTTGGGGTATAACAGAGTTCGGGATTTTTGATTCTTTTTCAGATAATGCAATGTGTGTCTTCTGGAAGTGTCGTGTTTTAATTCTGCAAGGCATTTAGATATAGTTTATGCAGAAGTAACTCCTATTTAACAACATGAGTCAAATGAATCTTGGAGACAATGACATGTGCTTGTTTTTGCAGAAGTTGACTGGTTTAACCCTTGCATCACCTGAAGAAACCTCCTGCATTCTGCCACAGTCCCCACCATTTTTGAACTTTCCCCAAAGTTAAGTAAGTTGGCAGAAGCATCAGGCTATTATTTGTATTGGGGTAGCTTATAATGCAGATTATGAAAACCCTATTGTGCTAAAACAAAAAGGTTTTCCTTGCCCCAAATAATTTGCAGTTTAAAGTTGTCATGACAACTGTAATGGTTTATCATAGTGAACAATTTTTTCAGTTTGAAAAAGTTAGGATCTGTTATACACAGGTAGGAAGCAGGTGGTATCAAAAACTATGGGCCAAAGTAAAACAAAGAATGTAACTAAAGTTAACTAGTCCAGAATCTGAATCTAAATGTTGGATCTGGCCTCTGACAAAGCAAACCCTTTGCTCTACAAGCCCCTACAATTTTGGAAAAATTCAGCTACTGCCATGAACTTAGCAGCTCAGTCTCAACCCTAGTTAAGTGTCAGCAATCCTCTACTTAGGACCAGAACCTCCAAGAATTTGGAAGAAAAATAAATGGGAAAGGGAGAGCTAGAATAAAAATGCCTCTGTGCCTATGATGTATGAGTATTGGTTTGAAAAACGATACAGAGAGCAAAGTACAGTAAGTTGGGACAAATGTGCTTTAAATAAGAGTTGAGGATGTGCTACGTATAGTACGTGTAACATCTTGTTCGTGTGCAAGAACAGACTGTGAAAGAAACAGCTTTGTGTGGGAGAAGCAACATCAAAGAGCCTGAAAGAACTAGCACTGTAATAGGAAACATTTGCCTTTTGAGGACTGTTATTGCTGCTGGTCACTTCTTTCCCCCCCCCCCGATTTTTTTTCCCCTCCTGTATTAAAACCCAGCAGTGTGAGCCATGTGAGGCAGCATGGGTAGGGTGGGCCAGATGGGCTACAAGGAGGGGTACGGAGGGCTAGCTGGATTTGTGTGTACTTTCACAGCTTCCCTCCTGCCCCCTTTATGCTGAGTTTGCATCAGCCTTGAAGGTTATAGTTGTGTTTGTTGGCCAGCCAAAGCAAGGCTGGATGCTCAACTTTTTGTCTTTAGCAGCATAGTTACTAAAGGGGATTGCCAGCTTCTGTCAAACATCAAGGTGTGTCCTAGACATTAGTGGGCAAAACTCTTCATGGGGGGAGAGGGGAAATGAGAGGGGAATTGAAGGTGTAGGAGTGGGACAGAGATGCCCAAAGAGGTGTGAGCCCAGTGGGAGAGCATGGGGGACCTGGAGGGACAAGGGTCTGTAGAGAGAGCACCATGGTGGAGCAGGAGGAGGAATGTCACCCAGCAGGAAGGAGGTGGCATGGCAGGGTGGGAGGCTGCTACACCTGTGGGGTATGGAGAAAGCCATGGTTTTCCTGTGAAGTGTCATGGTTATCCTTGTTGCCAACAGAAGGCTTATGCTGAGGAAGAGGGGTTGTGGTATACCTGCATGCAGACAGCAAGTCAGCCATGCCGCAGCCACATCTTACAGTTTGTACTTATCGGGGTTTACCAGGTATTTTTTGGAGAGTATCCGAAGTTTTTCAGCCTTGCTTTGCATTAGCAACAAGGAGCATAGTGCATATAGTACTTAGGATAAGCGTAAGTGCCAGCACGCACAGCGCATACCTAAGGGCCTTGGTGCTTTGGCCCAGCTGTGAGATGCCAATGGTGATGTGGATGACCACAGGATGGCGTATCGTGGCTTGCAAAGCACAGAACGGTGCTTAATGAGCAGTGGTAATACTGGCTGAAGTGCACCTCAACTGCGTTCATCCTGCAACTTCTATCGCTAGAAATTTCTCATGTTTTCTTTCTTTTCACTCGCAATGTAACCTCTTCCTTTCAGAGTAAATGCTAACTTTCCAGAGCGAGGTTTGGACTTCGTTGTATTAATGACATTAAAACTGATTTTTTTAAAAAAGGCAGATGCTCTTTGGTTATAAGAATAACACAATCCCATGCTAGAGGAGACTTTGATCAAATTTACTGACAACCTGAAATGAATGAAAAGGCCCTACTCATAGCAAGAGAGCTTTTCTGGGAGTATATTGCATATTGGCTGTTTTCCCAGCCCCGTGAAGTCTTTTAGAAGCATGCTGTGGCATATTTCAGTTGGTTTTAGTGAATTGCAGTGCACAAGCTGGGTTTTTTTCCTGAAGCGCTGATGCTGTAGTGTTCCCATCAGACAGCACGCAGGAAGCATCTTTCTGTTATTTCTCTGTGTGGGCACACACAGACCTGGATCTTGGAGAATTTAGAGCGGCTTCAGCTTTGTAAGCTGCAGTGCAAGGGGAACATCTGCCTGCACGGAGTGAGCGTCCAACCATGTAGCTGTGATCCGGTGTCGTGTCCAGGTGAGTGCTTGGTAGGCTGGCTAGAACATGTCTTGGTATCTGCTGCTGCTTTTGACGTAGATTGGATTATTTACTGCAAACCAAGATGCAAAAATAAGCAAGCACCAACCTTGGGCTGTGTGCTGGAGAGCTGCCTGCAGGGTTACAGCGTGGGGCTGGGAAGGTCTGACCGCTGCCCTCCCAGCTCTGTGGTCTAACTCAGCCTACAAAGGAGGTGGGGGAAGATGGATGAGCCTGATGTTCTTCACAAAGTGCTTTGAGATCTCTCCATGGCAAGTGCTGTGCAAGGGCTGAGTACTATCAGCACAGCTGTTGCTGGGAATTCTGGTTTGGCCCCCGGATGAGAGACTGGACCTGTTGTGCCTGTGCTGCACATAGTTTTGACTTGAGTTGGGAGTGGTTTCTCTGCTCTTTCATAGTTTGCCTTCTCCTTCGCACGTCTCCAACAGGAAATGCAGATTCAGCAGGCATTGTATGCTTCAGCAGCCTGCCAGCTGCCTTGCTGAAGCTAATTCACAATTCAAGTCACTCCTGATAAGTTTGCAAACAATGTGCAGTGATTTCTGAGCTAGATAGGAGCTCAGCAGAGAGCTGAACTCCTCGGTTTCCAGCCTGTCAGTTGAATGAAGCTGTGCATTTACTTTGTAAAGCTCATGGGTCAAACCTGGTCTTAACGCTTTGTGCTGCTGTGATGTTTCATAAATTTCTGATTTGTTTAGGAATAACTTTAAGTGAGTGTCATCATTATTATTAAAACTCTCAAATGAGTGTGTGGAGGCACAAAGGGCATATGGTTAGTGTTGGTTTAATATGAGCTAGGAATCAAACCCAGGACTTCTGACTTGCAGTTTAGTTCTTTGATCACTGGATAATTCTGTTACCCCCTTTATAACACACTGAAATAGCCTGGGAGTAAGTCCAGTGAAAACAAGAGCAACATTTTTTCTTAGGCTAACTTAATGTGGCAGTCACTGAAAGTGTGCACTGAGGAACCGGCCCAGAGGAAGCGACTCCGCACTTGTGGCTCATCAGCCCCAGCAGGAAACAGCAGGTCAAAGTTAGAAAGAACTTACTTAAAAGCTAATCAGAGAGTGGTGCAGGAAACGTTGAGAGAAAGCATGGTTCAATAGCCAGCAGAGGAGCTTGGGGTTCTCTACTTGGTCCTTATTCCACTTGCTCTCTGTTGGTTCACATCTATTTAACCAGAGAGGTGCCAAGGTGATGATCTATCAGATGAGGATTTGTAGGTGAGACTGTGCCCTCTCCTGATCTGCGCACAGCTCTGCCTGGAAAATGGGGTCAATAGAGAACACACACTACTTAATCTTACTCAGTATGTTTTTATAAAATGAAATCCTCATGACTTTATATCTCAGCTTGGCAGGTACTATTTTTTTCAGACGTGTGTAATGTCAGTCACAAGTGTAGCAGCCTAGAACTGCAGGATGGGTTTGACCATTCTGTGCAAAAATTGTTACAATACAGTGGCAGAAGTAGGAATATATATTGCTCCTGCCAGATGACAGCACTTGCTTATGAGGAAGCTTGAGGAAGCTCACCTTGGCGCACTTTCCAAAGGGCACGAGGTCACAGCATGGGCAGACTTACATTTTGAAGTATATTTGTCACTGTGCCATATGTTGGGTTTCTTTTTTTTTTTTTTTTACTCCTCCTTTAGTATTGGAATTGGAAATTCAAGTTGGAGAAATGTGAAAGCAATTGGGCCTAATCCATTCCTGTTGTTACTCCTTTTGTTTTCACTGGAGTTACTCCAAGGCTGAATTCAGCATATGATGAACAACTTGTTCTCCAAAGTTGGAACTTAGGGAAGAAGGTTTTAGGGATGATCACGCAACTCTGAGGCTCCTTCTCAAACAACTGAAGCTCCCACAAGAGGGACAATATATGGTGAGTTTGGGTTATTGAATTTAGTACAACAAATATAGTCCTCTTAGGAGGAGCGGCTGAGGGAACTGGGGTTGTTTAGCCTGGAGAAAAGGAGGCTGAGGGGAGACCTTATCGCTCCCTACAACTACCTGAAAGGAGGTTGTAGAGAGGTGGGGGTCGGTCTCTTGTCCCAAGTAACAAGTGATAGGACGAGAGGAAATGGCCTCAAGTTGCGCCAGGGGAGGCTTAGGTTGGATATTAGGAAAAATTTCTTCACCGAAAGGGTTGTCAAGCCTTGGAACAGGCTGCCCAGAGAGGTGGTTGAGTCGCCATCCCTGGAGGTGTTTAAAAGACGTGTAGATGTGGTGCTTAGGGACGTGGTTTAGTGGTGGACTTGGCAGTGCCAGGTTAATGGTTGGACTCGATGATCTTAAAGGTCTTTTCCAACCTAAACGATTCTATGATTCTAGTAATAAGCCCTCTAGTCATAATAATACATTATTATCCATTAGAACAATTACTTGAATGAAACCCAACTGCTAGCTCACTTAGATTGGATGGAAAAATCCTAGCCGTTGATCTCAATTGCCAGTTAGTTAAACAGATACTAACCACGAGCAAATGACAAATGGTTCTGAGCCTGGTGATCCTCCTTCCACTTCCCCTTCCTCTCACCTTTTCTGGAACCAGCTCCTCCAGGGTTGCCACTTGTGAAATGTTGCCCGCTCTTCATGCATTGACCATCTCAGCTGCAGCCCAGGAAAGTCTCCAAAGAGGTTACAAGCCCTAGGTCTGTTTTGGTTAGATGGAAAAAGGAGAGTGCTATAAGCTATGGAGAAGCTGCACATTACCAACTGAGGACTAGGTGGTGTTTGTTTGGGATTGGTTTTTTGCACGAGGGAGGATATTTCTGTTAAGAACTAAGATGAAACTCTTCACAGATCTGCAAGAATGAACCAGTCCTCACTGCTGGTTAATTCCTCCTGTGTTCCTGTGAGCTGTTGGAGCAGTCATAGCAGACACAAGATCTCCATGGGAAAATTAAGCTTTTCTTTCTTGGAGAAATAACCATTACTGTCTCTCTGGCTCACTCCATTTCATTTACTTTCTAAACAACTTAGATCACAGAGGGCTCCAGGAGGGGTGCAGCATCTTGCAAAGAAGAGGCCTGGATGATTTTCTTCATTTAAGAGAGTCTTGTGAAAGTTGTGCTTCCTGCTTTTGCCCAGAGAAGACAATTTATAACAGATGCTCCCGCAGTCTTCACTGTGTGTGATTTGGAGGGTGGAGGAGTCACCAAGCTTGCCATGCTTGGGAGGCCGGAGTAGCTTTCTGCTGAACAATGTGAGTCCTGTCCAACTAATGGAAAATCTGTCTGCCCCAGAGCCCCGCTGATACAGAGACAGGAGATGCCCTTTTTGTATCAGCTCTGCCATGTTGGGGCTTATCTCCTTGGCAGCTCCGCTCAGGCGGTTTTCAGTGCCACAACCACAGCACTTCCTTGGTCTTGCTGAGGTTGAGCATTTCTCTGTTACCCTTTGGACATCCTCCTCCTCCTTCCCCTCTGCTTTGCTTCTCACCCAGGGAGTGGATGCTGGCTGCTCTCCCTACTGCTTCTCCTTCCAGACCCTCTCTATTGCAAGGATCCAAGCTGCAGTTAGTACCACCGCAGCTGACTGCCACGACTACCAAGGATGGCACAGAACATGCTAAGAATAGAAACAGCGTTACAGGAAGGGGCATCTGAAGTGTTTATTACAGCTAACTGGAAATGGAGGAAACTCTTCCCTAACACCTTAGCTGATGCACAGGGTAAAATATTTTCTTCAACAGTTATATACTTAGTAAGTGGGGAGGAAGAACCCTTCGCTTTTAAAACCAAAATAGAGCAACTTCCAACCTTACTTGCCTTGACTTATTTCTCTCCACAACAGAAAATGCACCACTAATAAGCTGGTCAGTGTAATGGTCAATGAGATGCTGCTTTGCTTAGATCTGAGGAGGTTTTAGGGAGAAGGCAGAAAATTTGATGTATTCCACACAGCTACTGACGTCAAGGCTCAGTGGAGCAAACACCAGATAGCCAAAGAAAACAGTAGGAATAGTTAAAATCTTACAAACCACAGCGCAGAGGGATTATCACACCAAACTTTGGTTAAAGTTCACATAGTAAAGAGGATCTCTGTCTTTCTAGGAACTGCAGCTCCTACTGTTTGTCAGACATGCTGGTCCAAAACATAATCACTTCCCCAACTTTACTTGGTCATCGAGAGCGCTGTAATTTGGACCAAGACTTTTGGAAGACTTCAACACTAAACCAAGCATGTTATTGCCTAGCTTAAGCACAGGGGAGGAGGGGGTGTATTTTCCCTTCTGTGGCTGCATTTCTGCAAGGCGCCCAAACACGATATAAATCTCTGGATTTATATAACATGGGTTTGACAGAGTTCAAAGGTGGGACCTGCTCAGTCTCCCAGTCCACAAGCCTTGCCCTCTCTGAGAGCCCAGCACCAGGTCAGACTGTAGGCTTGTGCCTCCAGCCCTGCTGCGCTCTTATTTTGTGTCCTGTTTGGGTTTTTGCTTCACTTCCCTTCAAGCATTTTGCTCTAGGAGTTGGGGCATCTTGTCTTTCACTTTGAAACTCTCTGTTCCTGCTAGCTATTGAGCCACCTGGGAATTGCAGATCCTAAGAGTTTGGAAACTAGAAGATTTTAAAAACAAAACAAAACATCAAAACCTGTATTGTCTTAATTCCTGGAGGAGACAGATTGTAACTCACGCTTGTGAATGCTGTGGTTAGGTGTTCAGCCCATTTCTCCTGTAAGCTAAAATTATTTTTATTTGTTTTGACCTATGAAGTATTTGCCGAAGGACTTTCTTCTATTCCCAGGTTAGTAGTAACGCCTGTGGAGAAAGGCTAACTGCTTCTTAAAAAACTGAATCAAATCTGGATGGAGGACACAGATAAGCAGCCTGGTGTGGAGAGTTGGTGGGGGTGTTTTGGATGACTTATTCCTCCTTAAGTGACACAAACCCACACTGTACTCATTCAATTCAGACATGAACTTTCCCAAAACAGGGAAGTCTGGGTTCTGGGTTCAGCTGTGAGAGCTGGATATCACTTCCCAGATGGGCATCCATGCCCCTCCTGGAACAAAACCATGGTTCAGTCTTGGCCATTGAGGCACCAGATTTCCTCCTTGATGCTCTCCTTGGGCCCCATGTCCCTGAGGGGCTGTGACCAGCCAGTTTAGGGGCCGTATGTCAGACCTGTCTGCAGAGGCCGCTGGAAAAGTAAGTGCCGAGAGGTGCACCTCTGGGCCAGGCCCTCCCCTGGCAAGTGCTGCGGATGGTTTTTTTTTCCCCTTGAACTTTGCTGAAATGCACGGCCATACTCCAGGACCTTCAAGGGCTGCTTCTCTAATCTCCCCAGAAGGATTACTGCTGCTGGAAATCATGAGGGCTTGGACTAGCTATCAACTTTATCAGGAAAGCTTCTTTCCGGCCAAGCTAGTAAGAACTTTGCTAAGCAGGAATCTTGGGTTGAAGCTGCTCTTCTCATATTTCACAGATGGCCTCAATGAATGATTTACTAGGAGAGTAAAAGATTAGCCAGATTCCTCCAACTGCATCTCGAGACGTATAAAGCACTGGATTTTACTGGGGCCTAGGCAATTCCTAATTCTTTAGCCTCGTTAGACTGTTTTACAGTGACTAATTGCCCTGTGTTCCCTTCTCTGAGAATCAGGTGTCTCCTGGTGAGGAACCCACGCTCCTCGCACGAGCCTCACCCACGGCTTTGAAACAGCCATGCCAGTGAAGGCTTCTCCATACAGTCAGGTACCCAAAGACAAGAAGACGTTATGTCTCTAGTTGTATTTTATTGGAGAGGTTAAAACACTTCTGGGAGGGAGATGGTAAAGGGAATACTTAAAATATGCAATGAGGTGTTTCCATAAAATTATCAAAAGCTTTGCAGAATCTTCCTATGGATAAGAGCCATCGCTGGAGAGTTCACATGAATAGTGGTTTGGGTAGGGCAAAATCTCTTGCTTTAATATTTTAGCTAGTCTCCAGGGCTTGGATGAGCTCTTCTGGGGAAAGAGAGATTACCCCATGTTTGCCTGTTATGGAGTTTCTCACATTTTTCTCTGTTACACTTGGCAGCCAGAACTCTGTGTCTGACTCTCTATGGCAATTCCTACAGAGTTTGGCTGTTTTAAAGGACTACGGTACTGATTTAGATGTCCAAATTGGAAAAGCAGGGTTTAAAGTGGACCTACTTTTTCCTTTAGAGTGAGACTTGTTAAAGATCTTTGTTAAATTATTTACCAGTGGTCTCACAAGATCAACAGATCTTTGCATTTAATCATTTGCATGACTTCCATCATGCTTTTCTCCCCTGTCCTCTAAATGAAGAAACAACCATAAGATCACTAAAGGGCTCGCAGGGACGGTTGCCCATCGCTATCGATATATGAAGTGCACACACCGTAAAGTGTAAAGCAATATCAGTATGTGCTGATCTCATGTAAACCGTCTTTGGTTTATAGCAGTCAGAGATGAGAGCTCTGAGACTTGCTAGGGGAATCAACCCCTAGCAGAAATGTTTAAAATATTTGGGTTTTAGCCAGGAGGCTAAGAAAAGAGGTTTTGTATCTTCCTTTCTCTCTGCTGCGATCTCCTCACATACAACACTAAAACCTATGTAAGAAATAGGGATGAGAAGGAACAGCCCCGACGGACTTGTTCCCAAGGCATCAAAAGAGGTGAAAGATGTTCAGTCTGCCCCAGAAGTGCAGGCATAATAAAATGTGCTTCTTTTCTGATTTTTGCATCACCATTTATCTGTATAAATTGTGGCTGAACCTACTCCCTGGCAGTCCCTTTTGGTTGAACCTATGGTATAAAGGAGACAGAAGCAGCCCCTGGAGTCCCCTTGATAAAAGCTCCCCCACCACAGTTCTTCAAGGCTAAAGTTTTGCCACTAGCTATAGTGTGTGAGGGAAGAGTTATAAAAAGTACAGGAAAGCAAAATTCTGTCCTCTTCTCAGTGAAGGTAGAAATAAAACATGTATGCGCGTTTCCAGGATAGAATATAATCTACCATCACTTGTGTCTAGGATAAACGAACTGTGCATTGCCATCTGTTGTATGTACAGGTTTTGAAATGACTTACATTTAGTACATTTATTTTGAAATGACTATGTCCTCCCCACAATGCGAATGACCTGTGGGAACAGAATATTATGAATAAACATCACTTTAAAAGCAAATGTGATCCTTTGATGTTTTTTTAAAAAAAGACAGTATTTGTCAAGCCTGTGTTTATGAGAGCAACACCAAAACTTGGAGGATTACTCACCATGGCAATTTTTGAGGATATTAAGTCACTCACCCAGATTTTTCCCATAGACAGCCAGACCGGGGGGATCCCTGCGGTTGCCTGAGTGTGATCTCCCATCAGTGACCATCTAAGGTCTCAGAGCCCTGCAAGACCTCATCAAAGACTGTGCCTCCACTTCTCATTGCCAGGCAGATGGTACCATTGATAAGGGTTTGAAAAGGCATAGTCAAAAGATGGAGCAATTAACAGGAAGAATTCAGAGTCATAAGAAGAGATATAAAGTGAATTTCCTTGATTTTTTATTATCGCTCTCATTATTCTTAGATATATGATCTTTTTGCCAGATGCACTGGATGGACACCTGGGATCCTGACATCCTACTCTGAAAAGGCGTCGGGCTGTGACTCCAGCCTTTTGCTGTGCATCCCACTATGGCTGCGTGATTGGAAGTCTGTGTTGGCAATGGTGGGACAGCTGTGCAATATACTGCTATAAAACGTTCCTCTTGCAATGTTTTCTTGTTTTTTATTCTATTCTTCCTGGAAACTCTTCTTGCCAATGCAACAGCAGATCTGCTCCTACAGAAAGGGCTGTTCTCTGCGTGTCTGCCCTCATCCATGCACAGAGACTGGATACCCCTTTCCAAAACTAAACAGGAATCAAAAAAAGTAATGAGCTAAAAAGGAAATGAAATTGCTAATGAATTTATGAGATTACTTAAATGCTTTTATCTCACCAATTTTCATTGCAGTTTGTCAGGATCCCATCTGAGCGTGGCCAGGACTGCAGCAGCCCCGGCTTGCTCACTGGCACGAGGGTGATTGCTCAGCGGCAGAGACAGGCAAGGGTCAGAAAGGAAACAGCTGTGATCCTTTTTTGGAGCATTTGCTCCTGTTCATCCCCTTAGATGTACCCCAATGTAAATAACCTTTCATATCACTTTACAAAGTGATTGCTAAGTGGGACGGAGGAGAAGGTAGTCTGCAATGTAATAATTTCTGTCTTTTCTCTTTATTTTCCTGCTTGGTCGTAGAAAGGAAATCTGGCTGGTTGTTAATTTGAAAGCATTTGTAGTGGTGATGGCATAATAGATATGAAAGTTCACAGGACTCTGGCAACTACTAATGTATTGAGACTGTCAGATGAAAAAAATGAAAGCTGCCTGTAAAGGATTCTCATTTGTCATGAAAACCCCACAATACCATGGGACAGCTGTTTGCCTGGGATCTGTATCTCAGATGTAAGGAACCAGAACAGACATGTGCTCTGTTGTACAAAGACCATAACCCCAGAGACAGGTAAATCATTCTTTATAAGGAAAAAAACATCATACAGAATTAACGTTTTCTATACAAGATACTTTTTAGGTTTTGCTCGCTATTAGACATAATAAAAACCATGACTTAAAATGCATAAATTATGGTCTTTTATATTCTAGGGCTCTAGTAACTTGCTCTGAAGATGGATTTGGCGCTGCTGCAAGCGTGGCTGGATAGCTGTCAGGGTCTGTTCTGGCAAGGAGCTCTCCTGTTGTCGTACAAGAACACGAAGGTGCAGCAGGTGGCAAAAGTTTCCTGGGAGAGGTTGGGTCCAGAGTCTTTCTTTACTCCCCTCAAGCCACTCTGTGCTTTGCCTCGTTCCCCGTATCAAATAATTTGGTGAGTTTTCATTTGAAAATCAGAATGAAAAAAAAAAAGTCCCGGGCTGAAGCTTCACCAAGCAGCTGGAAATTAGGAAAAGCCAGGCTGTGATACCAAGATAACACAATGTGCTTCACACAAAGGGTGAGCTCCTGGAAAATCTCCCCCTGGTTGTCTTGATGTGCTTTTATTTTTCACATGGTATCTTTGCCACGGCTTCAAACACACCATTGAGCTTAAGTGTGACCAGGTTGCTTGGGAGGCTGTCACGCAAAGGCCTTTTGACAAAACAGAGGTACTGCCATGAAGTTCAGGGAAGAGAAATAATCCCTCCTGAGCTCCCCATGAGCCCCCCTGTTGGTATATTTTTAGTGATGACTCTTTTTAGTTCATTCTGTGTCAGGAAATTCTGCACTGAGCTTCCCGCTGTGCCACGCTGTGCGGGTACATCACAAGGGCAAAGCACGTCTGCGTGGAAGAGTTTACCTAATACGAATTTCCCTAACTTTGGCAGATCCAAAGATTTCCTCCTACCCCTCCTTCTTCTCTCCACTTTTTGGTTATTGTTTCAAATGAATAAGACAGCAAACCTTGTAAATAAGGGATGACAAAAATATGCAAATAAAATGGCAAGATTAACCCAACTGTGGGCTCAGTGTGTGCAGGCATAGGAAAGTGAAAGAATTTTGAACGAAGCTTTCAAAACTTTGTTTCTTTGCCAGAGCTCAATCTCCAGACACTAATTTAGCTGTACTAGTAATGCATTTAATTGTGTTCCTCTGTTAAGCAATATATTCCCTACAGAGCAGCTCTGGAGCAGCTGTTAGCTACAGGCTTTCCGCAGGCTGAGGTCTCTGGGTCAGGAACGCTCTGTCTTCCACCAGCACATCTCCCTGAACTGCTCCACACGTTGGTGATCTGTCTTCAGGCAAGGTGAGTTCCAGGTTTGAAAGTGCTTTAGCTCAGTTTGTGACACAGAGGCTGAGGTCAACTCAACCGCTTGCTACTCCTGCCAGAGAGAGCCGTCATGTCTGGAGACTCGGCACTGTCCCTTGTGGCATCTCAGCTGGAAATAATGCCAACTTTGCTGCAAGGAGCTACGCTTGGCTGCTGCGTGCTCAGGGCAAGTTGCATAAGCCACTGCTCCCATGCATTTAAACACAGACACTTTATTTTCTTTAAGGTGGTGCAAGGTCTTCCTTTTCCAACATCTTCAGGCATGAATTCATGTAACTGCAGCCCACGGCTTGCAGAGCACCCATGGCAGGCTGAGACACCAGGGATGAAGGAGGACAATCTTGACTTTGTTGCTGCTAAAGACAGAGATTATTTTTAATATAAAAGTTATTGTCTCGGGCAGCCTTCATCTCACCAGTGCACAATTTCAGAATGCTTTAAATTAAGTCTGGAGGCTAAAAGTGTGTTAGTCATTGCCCATACATCTTAGGGGAAGCAGGGCTCTCTAAAGTTATTGTTAGCATCAGGCATCTGGTTTATGTTTATAATGATTTATTCAATGATGGGAGACAGGTAAGGAACCATCATGGAAGACAAACTAGAAAAGATTGGCGTTTTCAAAGCTCTGAAGCCATTGTTAAATCAAAGTTGTCTGACTTCAAAAGGAATACATAACTTGATTAGGTTCTTTAAACAATGTACAATGCTCACAAAGTTGGCAGATATTATTAGAGGCAGAGTTGGTAGCAGAGCCTGCTCTGGAGGTTGCTTGTCCCTTCTAAGTGCAAGATCCTGTTCTTATGTCATGACTCTGGCTTTTTCTTTTTTTGGGGGGAAAATTTCAGCCAAGTACTTCAACTGCCTGTGAGAGCCAGGGCAGAGCAGAATACATTGTTTTTTCAGTGTTAGAATAATTCAGGAAATCCTTTCTTTGGAAAGATCTAATGCTTCCATACTTTGAAACAAGGACTTGAAATCCAGTGGGGGAAGATAGGCTTTGTGCTAAAGACAGGCGCGTTGCCATTGCCATAAGGGTCTGACCACAGTTGTTTCAGTTTTATGAGCCTCTGAAAAAGTCTAGTTTGTGTATGTGCAGTAAGGCTTTGCAAGAGCTCAGCTAAGATTAGGGAAGAGTTTCTGCTCGTGTCTCCCAGTGCCTGGCCCTCACCAGCCTGCGCAAGTGGTGAAATTGGTCTTTCCTGGTAAGGACTAGCTCTCGCTAAGAGCGGGACTTTGGGAGGGAGAAGAGAAAGCCCATCCGCTGCGTCTCCTGGCATGCTGGAGCAGAGATGGGGACTGTGCCTGGAAGCAGGAGCTGGTGGGAGGGGGCAGGTTGGGAATGAGGGGTGATGGATCCATGTCCGTTCGATCTCCTCTCCCCAGCCTGACGGGGTATTGCCTTCCTCTCCTGCCAGAAAACATCGGTGACACTCACAAGCAATAATCCTCGTTTCCTCCGGGCGCAGATGCAGGCAGAGGGTAACGCACCGCTGCTATGGCCACCCCAGGTCGTGGAGTACGCACCCCAGGGGGTAGCAGGGCAGCCCCAGGCACTCAGCAGGACGCAGGCAAAAGCTGTATCTGGAGATCCTCAACTCTTCCTCCAGCTGAACATACGTTTGTTCATCTCACTCACTTTTTTGGACAAAAGACGCTGCCTGGGTTGCAGCTGATGTGCTCAGCAGGTTCGATTCTCCACAGCGGCAATCCCAAGCTGTTGGGCAGGGGCTTCTCAATTTTCCTTCTGTAGCATAGAGCAGATAAATCATTGTTATTGCTCTGTCCTCTGCCTTGTTTCAGAGCAACCTGCTTTCCCACTGCAGAGACACGGCAAAGGGATGCATGGGGCTGAGCAGCCAGCGGTGCCAGCTGCCAGAGCGGGCTGGAGATTTCCAGTGCCTGCACTTTTCCTGCAGGATGAAAAACAGATCTACACAACTGTAACTGCACACAGCCACATATTTACTTCTTTGGGTTTTTTTCCTTTTTCCAAAGCATGCCTTGACCCAAGGGATGACCCAGCTGGGGTTTACCAGCCTGCTCAGGAAGGAGTTAAATGAAATGTTCTGTGTTTGTGGGTAAAACACTGCTCATGGATAACTTTCCAGGGCTCTGCTATAAACTCAGCATGCCTGTACCACCAGGTTCAGCCAGCCCTGGGTAGTGTCACCTCCTGCCATGCTGCTGAGGAGGCAGCAGCAATGTGCCCTCCCATGGGGACAGGTTGTTGGGGGTGGCCAACACCTGTCAGACCTGCAGCCACCCCAAAATGGAAATAACTAACCCACATTTTGCATTGGTGCCATTCACCTGGGGCGAACCCTACATGCACCAACTGGCCTGTTGCTCTTTGCCGTGGCCAAAGCACTGTCCAACAAACATCCCTGGCTTGGGGAAGAGCATGGGGCCGGGCATGGCACACCCTGAATGGCTCCGAGTGACACGCACATGGTGTCACACGTACGGTGCGAGGACCAAACCGATGCTCGGTGTGGGAAGTTTGTGGAGCTGCTGGAAGGAAGCCAGCAGCCTGCGTCTGCTTGAGTTAGAAAAAAGTCCCAGCGCTGGATCCACCCAACTCAGCTAGAGCAGGGCTGCTTGGCCAGACGACAGGCCTGGCTCTTTCTCCACAGTGGATGAGCGCCAAAGGGGATTTTTAATTTCCAGATGCTTTTAAAATAAAAATAAAGATTCTGCTGTAAACTGGCTTTGAATGGACGCCACTCCTTCAGCCAAATAGTTGACTGATATGGGCTAGATGACTGGGCAATAAAACCTTTCATTGCAATCTGGTGCATCATGAGTGCTGGTGAGCCCTGCGCCAAGCCAGGCAGCCCGGCCGTGGCTCCCTGCATAGCCTGCCCTCCCCGCTGCGAGGCGGGCGGCCGCTCTCCAAGGGCCCTCTGTCTCCAGATAAAAATCTTTATGCACTTTTTGATTTCTTTTTTGTTCTTTTGGAGGGAGGGGGAAATGCTTTGGGAGAAGACAGTTGGCAATAGTGGAATGGGAATGAAAAGATTTTGGGGAAATATTGTCTTGAACATGCTGCGACATGCTGCCAGGAGCTGGGCAGGGCTGGTGACAGGGTGACATTGCAGGACCCCTCGCTATGCACCTTGCTTTGGATCTGGCCATAGATACATTTCTAAGCTGGCCCTGGGTGAATCCCTCTGCAAGCAACTTAAGCCTGGCAGCTGCCAATCAGCAAAACGAGACTGGTGAATTAATTTTCAGTGTCTGTAGGGGTGTAGCTCCTGGAGCAGCCATCCAGCTCTGCTCCGGGGCCTTGGGAGCTGGGGCAATTCCTCCACAGTCCCCCGTAACCCACATTTTACCTGCATGCCAGGCATTCGGGCATCCCAAGCCGGCAGAGACGTCTGTTTCACATAATCTCACACCTACAGTGCAGCTGGAGGGTGCTTTGTGAACACAGCCTGAGATGTATGCTATGGCTATAGGAACGTAAAGGAGATGGCTCCCATCTCTGTGCCGATGCCGGTCAGGAAGGGCCATGGCAGGGAGGGGGATGTCCGAGGCCAGCTCTGCAGGCAGAGGACCCAGCAGCCCGCTGCCCACTCGCTCACCTCCTGCTGCCAGTCATCACCTCCCCAAACCGAAGATCACCCCCTCCCCAGCGGCGCTGCCAGTTGCTTTATCGGCACAGATCTTGATTAATTCCTTACCGCTGCAGGCATGATTGCCTTTTCTGGCCGGCTGGGTTTCTCTGCGCCCTGTTTTATCCCGTTCCCAGCACCAAGCTGGCACGTGTGGGAGCCAAGCGAGACTGGGGCAGCGGAGCCAGGGATGCCAGCATGGAGGGAGCACAGGGTGACGCAGGGTCACACAGGGTGACGCAGGGTGACATGGGGACGATGTGGGGCTGGAGCCTGCATGCAAACCCAGGAGCTGCTCCCCAGCAGATGCCCTTGGAAAAAAAGCCGGTTTTGGCTGTTTCCACACCCTGTGTCTGGCTGCGGCAGGCAGGGAGCGAGGACGGGCTCGTCGTGGGTAACACCAGGGCTGTTTTGGCAGTGCTGGGGCTGGCTGGGCTTGCTGGTGGCCATAAGAAAACAGAACAAGCGTGAATTTGCTCTGCTGTCCTGGGGCTCACTGTTACCAGCAGCAATGCCTGCAGTGGATAGCTTCACTTGCCCATCTCACTGACTCAGAGGAGGAAACACGGCTATTGCTGATGGCCTTCGGGGGACAGAGCCAGCCTGATGACTCAGCAGGACCACCAAGGACCAGCCCTCCTTCCATCCCTCTTGTAGTTATTCTCTGTCTTGTTAAATTACTTGCATAGAGGCAGCTTTTGCAACCCATTCTCCGTTGAACTCCTTTTATTCTGCATTTCCTATGGTGATTTTGATCCAGAGCCAAGGCAAGCTGCTCTGCTTGATGCCTGTGCACACAAGGAAGGGGTCTGTCTGCACCTGGACGGGGCCACGGCAGAGGGGCACATCACCCTGCCTCTCACCATCCCCATCCGTCAGGCAGCCTGGGGTGACACCGCAGCCCCGGGCAGGGACCAGCCACATTTTTCCCCCTGGAGAGCAGGGAGACATAAGGAGTCATTGCAGATACTTCTTCAGCAGCAGCACCAGCATTTTTGGCATCTCTGTGGTATCTCTGTTTGGCATTACCTTTCTGGGGGCCAAGGTGTTTACGTGGTCCTGGTGTGACCCAGGACACGCGTTCACAGCCATGCAGCCTGCGTGGAGCAGACACCCAGCCAGGAGCCATCCCTGAACATCCTCTCACCTGGCAAAAGGGACTTTTGCCTCTCTCCATGGGCTGGGGCTGCCGACCAAGCAAATCCATGCAGCTTTTCTGGGAAGCCTCACGTTTCAGAGACATCTTTTCACATGTGGGGGGAGGCAGGGGTTGAAGGCAGCACACCTGGGGTGCAACATCCCCTGCGCTCCCCTCTCACGGAGAAGGTGATGCTGGGGTGTGCGTTGCCTCTGCCCCACAGCACCGGCCGCAGCTCCTCCGCCCAGACATTGTGCGGCTGACACGGGGGGTTTCTAATCCTCGCTCCTGTTTCGAGTGTCATTCGATTCCTCGTGGCATCTCACAAAAGACTGAATGGGCAGCGAGCATAAAGGCAAAATAATCCTTACGCTGGGAATGCCTTTGAACAACCCTGACCTGACTCTGCAGGCATCTGCCAGCGCGGGGGATGCCACGCAGCTCTCGTGTGTCTGAAGTTTTGAAGACGGGAGACAGGATCCTGCCTAAAATATTTGCATCCGGATTAGACTCCCAAATGCCAGAACATGCATTTGTGTTTGTCCATGTTACTCATCTCTTCTTGACTTGACATGCCTGGTCACTGGGTAAAAACCACAACAAATTTGCTTTTTTTTCCCCTCTTGTTTGGCTTATTAATTACATCTCCTGTTACACTAGACTCTGGCCTCAATGGATTCATTTGGGATTCTCCTGAGATATGCATACTGTAGCAGCAGATAGTACCATGTAGTCATTTAACATATGAATGCTGTCAAACAGTTTAATCAAATCTGAAATTGCCTGCCTTTGTGCCCTGCGCTAACTCGTTGTGACTGCAGAAAGTGAGCCCAGCTCTCCTAGACAAAGAGCAATTGCAGCCCGGCTCTTTGTCTGCTCTCTTTGCATAATTTCCTGAACCCTGCCCTGTTCCACCTGCTCGCTAATGTTAAGCTTATTTATGGATAATTTATATGCAGCCTACTTTGCAAATGCACCCTGGCAAGGATTTTTTTGGAGGAGCTATGGGAACAAGCCTCTCGCCACGCATGTTCCCCTCCAGTTTGTAAGACCCAAAATCCGAATGCTTCATCAGCACTTCCTGAGCCTTCCCTGAAACACCAACGTGCAAAAGCACAAGTGCTCTGGTCCTCGCACCGGCACCTCCCACAGGCTGCTGGAAATCAAAATGCTTTGGGGAGGGGGGATAAGTTGCAAATCTTTTTTTTGTTATTTTTTTTAACGAAGATGCCTGCAGGACAGCTCGGCAGGATGCTCACTGCTCCAGCTTGCCAGCTACATCGAGCGTGGGGTGTTTCTGCGGCACTCGTAACCCCGACCTTGGGGCTCTCGGAGGAAGCACGCGGTTCCTGGAAAGCATTGTTCCCACGTTTGTTTGTTCCGCGTCCTCCCAGCAGCCTCTGAGAAGGAGAATAAAGAGCAGTGTACGGGAGCCGGCTCCCGCAGAGGAGACCCGGGCGGGCAAACAGGACCGGGCACCCTGACTGAGCCCCCACGAACCTTTCTGGGCACAGCCTGCACGAGCACCCGTGCCCATGCGGCAGAGCCAGCCCGTCTTAATGCTGGTCCACATACAAGCCGATCCTGGCAGGCCAAGTCGCCCACTGGAGAGGCCCATCCCAGTCCCCGAAATGGTCCAAACCATCGCCACAGCACAGGGCTGGTAACATCAGCACCAGGGCTGCGATGCTGCAGATGCTCGCAGCAAGCAGCACCGTGGCTGCCGGGGAGGACACGTCCCTGCTCAGTGCCTTTGCCGGGGAAGGTCTCAGTTATCAACCAGGGTGTCAGTTATCAGCCAGGCAAGTGGTGTCCGACAGCCTGGAGGAGCAGATGCCTGGGGCATGGCGGTGTCCATTGGCCCCGAAGGCTCACCCGCAAGGAAGAGCTTTGCTGCCGGAGGGTCTCAGTACGAGCCCAGTGCAGCTGGAAAGCGGAAGCGATGCTGCTGCGTTCGGAGGACCACTAACGTTTCTCCCCCAAACCGCCTCTCCAGGTGTGCCTGATTTGGTCCATCATGCTTTGAAACATGAATGCAACCTCAGGGCCAGCCGGGTTGGTGCCGGTTGTGTTGCAGGAAAGCCTCTGCCCCTGCTTGCCCCTTGCCCTAATTCTTCAAGGCTCCCATCGCCCTCCTGGGACGCCGCGGAGGAAGCTCCCCGTGGCTGTCTGTTTGGCCCGTGCCCAGGGGCTGCGGGGATGGCCGCCCCCCCTTCGCCTGGAGCAGCACGAGCCCTCGCAGCCGCCCCTCGGGGAGCAGCTATTTCAGGCCAGCAGTAATCAGAAGCAGGACTGCCAAGCCAGAGGCGAAGGGGTGTCTCCCGGCTCCCCTGCCCCACTGCAGGGATGGCTAGAAATAACTTGTGCAGCCTCTGCCAGGGCCTGAGCCGCCTGCACCAGTGCTACCAGTGAGCCCTGGGTCACCCGGCCACGCTCCAGACCATGGGCAGCAGGACTGTCCCCTGGCCAGAAGGAGCTGGCCACCCTCAGAGGAGCCATGCCAGTGCGGGTCAGCCCCAAGGTGGTGGTTGCAGCTGGACGTGCTCATTAGCAACTGTCTTTGCAATTAGCTCACCCGTTCCCGTCAGCATCTCTGGGAACAAGCCTTGCCCCGGGACGGCTGCAGCGGAGACAGAGGGCGGCCCAGTGGGGGATGCTCGCCCAGCAGCTGCCGCAGGACACCGCCTGCCAGGGCTGATGCTGGGGTGCTGCAAAGCTCTTTTCCACACCAAAATCCCTGAACCTGACTCAAGCAAACAGCTAAACCAGGTGTGGATGTTGCAGCCAGGTGAAGCATTTCGGACGCAGGGGGTTTCCCACAAGGCAGAGCCCAGCAGAGACCCCTCCACCCACTGAGCGGTATTTCCCACCAGTTCCTCATGTCTGCTATTGAAGAACCATTGTTGTTTCTCAATGATCTCTTCAGCCATCTCCTCAAAGGCTGGCTCGGTAACATGCCCCGTACCTTGAATGCCAATTACTTTTGCTCACAAGGTTTTACAGCCCAGCGAGGAGTCCTGCAAGCAGCAGCACTGGTCCCTGCCAGGGGCCAGGCACCCCCTGTGCCCCCCAGCCCTCCAGGCACCCCTCTTTGCCCAGGGGCTGCAGGGTGAGAGCAAGCAGCCGGGGCATGACCCCAGCGCGGCTGTGCTGGTGCCTGCCCGAGCCAGGGAGTATCGGCACATCTTGGCACGTGGAGCGACGCATTGTACCAAAAATAGGGCTCCCCCATTGTATTGTTACGCACACATGTTCTGCGAGTAAATCAAACTCCCTGGGATTTTCCAAGTTGGCTGCCTGGGATTTCTTGGGGTCATTTTACCCCGGCTGCCGGGCACACTGAGACCCCAAAGCACAAAGCAGCCCTGGGAAAGGGTGGCCCGGAGGGGTGTCTCCATGCTTGCTCGCCTGCCCCAGTGGGCAGAGGCGATGCCATGGGTCCCAGCGACCTGCCACTGAGGAAATTCAAGTTCCTGTTTCTGCCGCCAGTGTGAGCAGGGCTGCCGGCTGCCCCCAGCACACGCATCTCCTCTTGGTCCCTGGGGCATGCCTGCAACCACCCCCTGGGTTTCAACACAGTCCCGTGCAGGCTGACAGTGCTGCACGTCCTGGGACGCTTGCTTCAGGCAGGCAGAGCCAAAAGAAAAAAAGCCAGCCTGCCTGCTGAGCAAAAGGTCCAGGAGGAGGAAAAATAAACACAGGAAAAGCCACAACATTCAAGAACGTTGCTGGATACTTAAATGATGGCAATGTCCTTAAAAGCTGCTTGTGTTTGCAGAAATGCTTCAGAAATGGCATAAATTTTTCATGTAATAAAATATTAGCAAGCAAGATAGCATCACGGATAGTATCTGTCTCTGGCACTCATAACAGCACTGCTGATGCAGTGACCTCCAGCCACAAAGCTCCCAGGTTCTCAAACAACACAGTCATACTCACTGAGAGATGGGGAAACTGAGGCACAAGCGTGTGCCGCAGCTTTTCCCACCAAGGCAGCAGCAGGAGGGAACTGCCCCTGGCTGCTGGCCAGGCACCCCATCCTGCCCCCTCCTACCCTATCCCATCCCAAATCGACCCATCCCATCCCACACCATCCCACTCAATTCCATCTCATCTCATCTCATCTCATCTCATCTCATCTCATCTCATCTCATCTCATCTCATCTCATCTCATCTCACCCCGTCCCAACCGATCCCAACCCATCCTCTGGCTCTCCATCTCCTGGCCACACTGGACAACGACCCACCATGCTGGAGACCCTCAGGGATGTCCTGCTCCCACTCCAGAGGCAGCACCAGCGCCAAGGGAGGGACCCACAGCAGCTTTTGTGTGCTGAGGAGTTTTGCAGGGAAAGCCTGGACTCAGCCCAACACAGCACAGCTTCTGTTGAGTGTGCACCCAAACCTTCTGTTTTCCAGTGCAAAAAAGAGCTTCTTCATGGTCTTTTTTGTGTAGGGCATGAATGAGAGCACGGGGGAACTGGGAAGGACTCTTGTTCCCAGTAATTGCTGGCCTGATGTGGACAAATGACTCCTTAAAATATTGCAAAGACTATTAAAAGTACTACCGATAAAAGGCAAGAAGCTGGGAAAACGGACGAGACCAGACTATTTTTAGAAGCAGTGGCATCTGGACAGCATGAGAATTGCTTTGTACAAATTTAGTACAGCTGATGTTTCAACAAGAAGTTTGCTGGCTAAGCTGAAATCACCCAGCACAGCCACCTAGAGAAGCAGCGACCAGCACATGCCAGTGACTCAAACACAGACAAGAAAAACCCACAGCCCAGTGTCGCTCAGGGCTACCTAAAATAGCGACACGAGGCTCCTACCCGGCAGCCAGCGCTCCAGGAGGCTCGGGCTGAGGTTGTTCCGCGATGCTGCTCACGGTAGCGGGTGAGGATGGCTCCTGTGTCCCTTGGCAGACATGCCACGCCGCGGTGCTACCGCAGCAGCGCCTGTGCCAGCAGCCAGCTGCTCTGCTTCAGGTGGATTGGGAGGGGGAGGCTGTGCGAAACTTGTGGCCTAACAAACAAACACTGTCAGCATTTAAAATACCCAAACTATTTAAAAACCAAGTGCTGGTGACTCCTGACCCCGAACATTTTTGCCTGCCTGCATTTCTGCAGCAGCCAGGCTTGGAAGAGGGAGAAGCCCTGCAAGTGCAGTGCTGTGCTCCCCGGTAAAGGGACACATTTGTCTCACATTGAGAGAGCCATTTAAATTGCTGAAGGAAACCAGACATTGCCTCGGTCGTATTTTCTCTCCACCCATGCAAGGAATGAATCTCTCTCACGTTGTCACTGATACATCCCTCTCACTTTTATCTAGCAACAATTTGGATTTTAAATCAGCCTCCGACTGACTCCAGGTGTGACTGAGGGGACATTGGCCTGAACCAGCGATGTTTGGAGAACAAGTGACACATCTCCCCCCTGCAGACTTGTCCCTGGGCAAGGAACAAGTGGGGAGCCCAGCCGGGCACGGCTGGTGGGTGGGCGGCTCCAGGGGCTGCAACCCCTCAGTTTGCAGGGCAGCAGGCAGCAGGATGGACAGTGCAGTTATCCCCCGCAGCGTGTGGGACTGGGTGCTGTGGGTGCTGCATGAGGTCTGGGACCCCTTAGCTGCCCACCCTAAACCCAGACGCCAGCCTGGACACCTGTGTGTCCTGAGAAGTGGGGTGGTCCCTGCGCAATCCAGCAGCAAAGTCTTTCAATAGGCCTGCATAGGCAGGGCTGATGCTGGGGGTCTGGGGAACAGCAGATTTGCTACCGTGATCGGTTCACAGGTGCTGGGCCCTGGCTTGATGCATCCTCACCCCCACCAGCTCCATCACCTCCCTGCATCCCTCCCTGCCTGCCCCATCTCCTTGCCCCTCCCTGCGGGATGCGGCTCTCAGGCAGGGCTCTTACCCTGCAGATCAGACCCCCGGCCCTCCCTTCCTCTCTGAACACAGCAGCCCCTGCACCACTACTCCCACTACAGATGGTCCCAGTCCCAGCAGGGAAGGCGCGTGGGCTGCCCACAGTCCCCAGGCCAGGGCACCGCGTGCCACCGAGCCAGGGGTGAGAGGGAGCCCAGCCCTCCGGTCACAGCGAAGGCAGCAGAGACACTCCCGACGGCTGCGTCACGATAGGGGTAATGAAAAAGCACTCGAGTTAAACCCTGCCATCTGTCTTTGTTTTGCTAACCCACTTCCCTGGTTGGAGCTGGCAGCTCAGGACTTGGCTGGCTACGGACCCTTTCCAAAGGTTGTTGAAGCAGCATGAGCCGTCTTGCCACAGCTGAGGGCTCTCAAGGCTATTTCTTAATGGAAAAAGCTCTTCTTGATTCCTAGACACGGCACTTGGACATGGACAGGGCGGTTGTGTGCGGCCAGGAGCCCCTTGGAGCCAAGGCACCTGGGTTTGCAGCCCAGCAGCAGAAGGGGCAGGCGCGGGGAGAGGGGACCGGGAACCGGGGAGCGGTCTGGGCACAAAATGTCCTTTGCATGGCCCGGACATGCCATGGGCGCAGCATCCCCGAGAGGCCTGAAGAGTCCCTGTCCCCTTGCTTGGTGACAGAAAGGGGAGGCAGAGCAAAGCCAGCACTCCCCTTCCCCACGTTGCGTTTGCTGTGGTTCCTGTTATTCATTGTGTTTGGACAACTGCTGGGTACTGGTGAAAACATTCGGAGCCCAGACTCACAGAGTCTCATATATTTCAACACCAATGATTATTCATCCAAAAAACTCAGACTGGAGTGTGGTATTCATTATTTGCTACTCTTCAGTCTCCTGTTTAAAATGTTCCCAGTCCCGGCGCAGGAACAACCGCCCTGTGCCCAGACAGTCGGGCACACAAACACCCGCGACAGAGCTCACCGACAGTGCCCTGGCAGAAAGCACTCTCCAGACCTCTCGGTGAGCACCCAGCACGCGAAGGCATCCCAGCTCTGCTCAGAAACCCTTCTCTTCCCCGAAGGAGACTCTGTTTGCTACAGTTATTACCTCTGTCTCCATTGACAATCGTAATGGAGTATTTATTCTCTACCTTCTTCTGTTTACCTTGGAGGACATGATTGTGTCCCAGGGTCAGCGGTTCAATAATTCCTGTCCCTGCACACTGGGACCCCATGAGCAGGAGCGATGTTGTCCCAAGAAGATGGGTCCCCCCGTTGGCTCCAGCTGACGGGAAAAGCCCCTGAGGAGGGGCTGGCTCCTCCAGCCAGGGCGAGGGAGACCGGGCTGGCTGGGGAGCAAATGTGGAGCTGTTTTTGGAGTCAGGGCTGCTCTGTTGAGCAGGAGGTCAAAGCATTTTCCTGTACTTCCCTGCCTGCATGTGGGGGAAGAGCATGAAACGAGTTGATGCAGAGCCATGGTGCATCGCTTTTTAGACCCCTGTTTTCTCCTATATACCCTTTGCAATGGCAGAGCTGCCACAAGGCAGGTGTGACATGAGCTGACAGCACGAGGAGATGCACCCGAGAGCAACCACGGCTCAGCTCCGTGTCGTTCACGGGCCTCCAGCATCCCTGCACACATGGCACAAAACTGCAGGAGCTCTCTCCCCACGCCTGTCCAGCCCTGCAGGTCCAGTACAAGGGACTTGCAGCTCGGGAGCTGCATGCAGCGCTGGTAGCTCGACGGAGCCTGAGCAGCGAAAGAAGGGCAGCAGGTTCCTGTCCTGGTGCTATAATTGAGTTATCAGCCCAGACCCCACCAGAGGATGCCCTGAAGAGCCCTTTGTAGGTAAGGCTGTCAGATCCGCCGCCTGCCCTGATTTCACATCCTTATGGATGTGCAGGGAAGAGCCGTGCCACCCGCCTGCCTCGGGCCACTCACGAAGGCAACGCTCAGTCATTTCCCGAGAGCACATTTGGGCTCCGAGTGGAGACAACAGTAACCCAGATGAAATGTTATGCTAAAAATAGGCCGGCGTCTGGGTGGAAGCACACTGTGGTTAGCTGGGATTTTTGCATCCCTGAGAAAGCCTGCTCTGAGCAGGGTCCCTTCGCTCCCGTTATTGTCCACTTTCCCCCTCTCCTTCCGGAGAGATCCTGGGGCTTAACCAGCAAATAAATGGCTTAACACGGGACAACAATGGCTTCTGTGATCAATCTTCATCAAATGTGGTTTGGTAGCTCTGCAAGAATCAAGCCAGCTGCCAATATGGCCCAGAATAAGTGAGAGGCTGCGACAGGGCTGCGGGGATGGAGAGGCGAAATGCCAGGGCCAAGGAACGCAGCCCAGGCCACCTTGGGGGCACCGCAAAAACGGGGCTGCCTGGGAGGGAGCCAGGGACGGGCGGTCCCGGGGAGCTGCAGCGTTGCTCAGCTCAGGAGATGCTGCAAAGGGAGGAAAAATCAAGAAAAGACAAGTTTAGGAAAGTGCTAGTGTGCAGGCAAAGAGAAGAGAAGCTCATCTCAGGGCACAATTTATCAAAGAGTCAGGCTACCAAGTTCGTGGGTGCTTGTTCAGGAGCATCTATAACTTGCCCTGATTTGACTTGGCTGGTTTGGGTTTTCATGAAACTCCTTCCCAAGCTGCAAAAGCTGAACTCCAGATCAACCAGAGTTTGCTGCTGCAGTTGCTTACGTCAAGTGATGGCACTCAAGCTTATGGCTGAAGCCTGCACTGGACCTCACCTGTGTGGCTTCTCCATACAGAAACCCTTGGCTTTTCACTGTCTGAAGGAAAAATAAAGATCAAGGTGGATGCAAAGTAACATGGACTGTTTGCCTAATTTCCCACCCGGACAGCCTCAGTCTCTGCCAGCACCCGTTAGCCTCCACCTGGGAGCCCTCCTGCCCCACCGGTGCCCAGTGTTGGACCAGCCCCATCAATCTGTCTCTCCCAACACCCCAAGCAGCATCCCTGGAGCTGCCTGCAAAGCCCTCATTACCGAGGCTCATGCAATGAAACATGAAGGAGGTGGATTAAGATTTCACAAGCAGCAATTCAGGTGTTTCCTACCTTTCCGGCACCTGCCTTTGAAGTCTTACCCGGTGCAAAGGAAGGGTTTCTGCATGCCGCCGGAGGTCGGGCACTCGCCCAGCGGCGCGCCTGCAGCTTCAGCATCCGTTGGATCAGAGACTACTGTTTCCTAGGGATAGTGCCTCGCTGTCACAAAATATTATTGCTGGTGGAAAAAGAAGTTTGTTGCTTGCTCAAGAAAAATAAATCCTTGACCCTTTACAAGACCTGTGCAGTAGTGGCGCCATTGACTCCTTGTGAAAGTGTGTGGGTGGGAAAATAGTCTACGCTGACTTTTCTGCTGGCTATGTGAGCTGTGCAAGACGTACAGCCTTTCAATAGATGGCTGATAACGCTCAGCTACTCCTCTACTGGCAGCCTGCAAGCCCCTAAAGAAACACCGACTGCAAGCATGAAATTAGAGTCTCCCACTCATTTGAGAAGGACGTGCCTTTCACAGCCAAGTGGCCTCTATTTGCTTGGGGGGAAACATGTGCTTATCTCTTACTTGTGTGATTTATTTCTTGAGATTAATGCATCAAATTGGCTTGCTCCCAAGCTCTCAGTAAAGTCTCCATTTTCATGGGACTGTCCCAAACCACGCAAAGTTTCGCTGCTTGTTTTCTGAAACTGAGAGGAGGATTTTTATCTCAATCGTAAAGCAGAACTTAGGGGTTTTGCAGATGTAAGGCAGCCAGCATTGTGTTGATCTGCAAGCAAATGATAGCCTTCTCTGAGTTCAAGGAGGGCTATTAAATCAGCCCTGTGGAGATAGAGCAAACAAAACCAGACGGAGTAAAAGAGTCAAGGGGGAATGTTTCTATTCATATAAGAAGGCACAAAGGCAAAGCAGGGGAGGCGAGTTAATGATCAACTCATCTGGGGTTTTTACTTTTACATGCCACTGGGGTAAACAGAGCCATGTCATCCCTCCAGACTGCTCTTGTTTATAAATATACAATAACATTTTCAGCTGAGCTGGCTGGACTCCCCTGGGTCCAGGCTGGAGAAGCTGAAGGGGTCTCGTCTCCCACTCCTGCGTGGGACAAGCCCTTCTTCGAGGGCTCTGCTGCTGCAAATCCACCTTCCAGCTCTGCGTTTGCATTTGCCTGTGCCAGGAAGGCACAAGCCCATCTTCCAGCGCAGCCCCTGGAGATGGCCCACTGGAGACGCCCCACTGGAGATGCTCTGGCAATGTCCTTTCCACCCGGTTCATGGGGACACTTGGAGCCATCCCTTTGCATTGCTGGGTTGGGAGCAGCAGCAGGTCCCAGAGCCCTGCTGGTGCTCTACAGCAGCCTGAGCACATACAGAGCACATACCACAGGCTCATCTTCGTGTCAGCCAACCTACCACAATGACAGTCAGAGCAAGGATTTGAAGTCATTGGTATTACTGACTGCAATTCATAGTGATCCTTCAAAGAAATCATGTTTCACCTAAAAAATAAAGTTCCCATACATGCTGTATACATATATAAAGTTCCTATAAATGCTATAAAGTTCCTGGGAATGCTGCTATTCAGTTGAGACCCAATGGAGGAAGCAGAACAGCAAACAAATAGCGGGTGATTAATACACTGCAGCTGACGACTTAGTGCAACTTTTTTATGCCCGATTCATTGATCATCACAGACAAATCCTAATGATCTCCCATTTTTTCAAGCTTCTGCCCTCGCTCTTGGTGCTGACCTGCTTTGCAGTCAGCACAAAAGGTACAGCGTGCTGTGAGTTTGAGATGTGACCCTCCACAAGGACACGCCACGCAGGGTTTGTCTGCACACAAATTTGCATTGGCTTCAAGACACTAATGCAACTTCCTGTACAGACACAATCGTGGTGGTTTAAAGCAGACTTTTTTTGTGGCTTACTTAAAACCCACTCCCAAACAATTCAAATTAGACATATTCTAGCTTAGAGTAAGACATACTGGTGCTTATGTAGGTTTTTTCTCACCTTCAGTGTTGCATCTGTAGTTTAAAGAGTGCAAGTCTATGTGTGTCCTTAGATCCATATTGCGTGCAAAAAGATGCACTGAATCTAAATTATATTTCTAGGAATAGTCGCTGATTTTTATTATTTTATTAAATAATTCCGTTGACGCATTTTTGCCAGAAATTGCATAGAAAGCAAGAAGTTCTGGTTCTGTAAATGGTCACCGTAAATACCAAGGACTATTCATCTTCATTTTTATTACTAAAACCATAATCCCATAATGATGGAAAGGAACACTGTGGGAATAAATTGGTTTACATCGGAATACATGTTTGCAGAAAGTTTTTGTTCACAGCATGCACAGGCCTGACAAACACATCTCCCCGTTTCCATCTGTCCCCCAAGGGGGACTTGCAGAGCCCTTAATAAAATTAAAAATAGCCAAATGGGCATCAGTGAGTTGTATGTTTCTGAGGGAGAAGCAATTCTGGGTTGCTTGATGTTCCTGGCCTATAGAAAGCAAATAATGCCCGGCTGGTGTGGATGCTGGTTCTTGTCATCGCACTGCTGGCATTTCAGGCTCATATCAAGATTAGCACAGGATAAATACTGGAAAAATGTAATCACTAATTATTATGCAATGAAAACGAAAATGCCAAACTTTGCACAGAACCTTATTCACAACAAATTATACAACCAGCTGTAATCAAGGTCATTTCAATCTGAAAGCATTTTCTATTGAAATCCACAACAATATTCAGGCCCCGTTCATTGCCCAACAGCAAGAAAGCCACAATTGCTCTTGTGTGTCTGGATGCCCCAGGGTGGCGGGGCTGGGCCCCGCGAGGATGCACCCACCAGAGCCCTCTCGCCCGCCGAGGAGTCGCTGAGGAAACCAGCACAGCCTGCACATCTCAGCATTTTTATCTTGAATGTCAGACCCAAGCATGACTCACACATTTCCAAAACTGCCCTTCCCTCCCGCCGGCGTTAGTTCAGTCCCTTTCCTCCGCAGCAGCTTCGGGCGGATGTGCGCTTTGCTCTGCAGCTTGTGTTTTAAGCCGAGGAGGTCCTCGGGACCAAGAAGGTCCTCAGGTCACTCTTGCTTCATGGACCTCATGCATGGTGTCACCTGCACCCACACCCCAGGGACCAGCCCCCGGGGTTTGGAGCTGGGCATCGGTGCTGGGGCAAGCTGGACCCTGCCTGGCTCTGCGCTGCCAGAGGTCGGCTGGTCTCTGGGAAATTTGGCAGGGACTCAAGCTTTTGCAGCAGAGGTTTATCCATGCTGTTGCCTAAGCTGGAGAGAGCAGCAGGGTTTCCGGAGGGACACCCCACAGCAAGCGCAGGAAAGCTGCTGGCGAAGGGTCATGAAGAGGGAGGGGGATGCTCTGAAACCCATCGCTCGGCACATGGAGTACTGCAAGAGATGGTTTTGTAGTTACGGCTCAGGCCGAGGCCCCCAGAGACTTGAGCTCAGCCACTGCGAGCCTCCAGGCAGAGCTCTGTGTCTTTGTGCTCACATTTCCCACCCGTGCAATGGGACAATAACCCTCCCTGGGTGCCTGGCTGCCGGTGGGACAGTCCACCCACGGCAGCTGTGACACGGACCCACTGCCCTGCTACAAAAGGCAGCCGAAAATGTAAAAAATGCTGGCTATGCTTTCCTAAATAAATGCTGAAGCTTTGTTAGACGAGACCTAGCAGTTCTCCCCATGGCGGCACCAGAAGTAACTGTGCAAACTCCCCGGCGCGATTTAATTCCTTTTCTGGAGTGACTAACACCTCTATTATTCCCATCTGACCTCTGCAGACATCCTGCCACGCAATTGTGTTAAACTCTGCGGCGAGAAAGATAACCGGGCCTAAAATTAAACCATCCAGCACATTTTTAATATTAGCACAGGCGAGGAGTGAATTCCTCCTGGGTGGAATTCAACTCTTCTTGAACAAGCAAGCAAAACCAGCCCTCGGTACCATACCACCAGCAGTGACGTGCTGGAAATTACTTGTCTTTTTACTTTGTAAGCCCCTGTGATAGCCTATTTTGATTGCCTGGCCCGGTTAGAGCCTGTTCGGTGCAGAGACCTGCCCTGCTGCCGCTGCCGGGCACAGGGTGCTGAAGGAGGTCCCAGCACGGGCATCGCATTGCAAATGCAGCTGGAGACTTATTCAATGAAGAACAGGCAGGCTGCGGACTAAACGCGAGAGCAGATACCCCCCATGTGAATAACCTGGTGTACACCGGAGCCTCGTGGTATCTTTGGCTCTGGAAGGAAAAGCCTTGCAGCAAGAAAGGCAGCGCCAAGCCGCAGCAGGGAGGTCACCGGCTCCTTTGGCTACAACTGGATGGCTGCTCTGTTTTCATTCGAATATAGTTTTCCATCAAAAATACCCCTCCGGACTTTGCCACGGTGTCTTTTTCACAGTGAACTCCAAAAGCAAGTTGGGCTGGGAGATGCTGAAAGCTTCTTCGCACGGCCCGGAGGGCAGCCTGGCACTTTGGGGTGCAGCACGTACCCGCTGCCTTGTCCCCCGGCCCCAGCGGCGTGCGCGGGTCGGGGCAGGAGGGGTTCGCTCGCTCCGGCAGCGCTGGGAGAAGGACTCAATTTGCGGGGGGGGCAGGAAATCTGAACTGAAACGCAACGGGATGAGCCTGCAACGCCGCTGCGTTGCTGGGGCCGGGCCGTGCCTCGCAGGGAGCTGCAGGTGCCTGCACAGGCTGCGGCCTCCGCACGGAGCCGGCTACCTCCGCTGTCTCCCACCGGATACAGCGGCTCGGGAGGCCGCTGACGGCGAGCCCGGGAGACGGAGGCCGCCTGCGCCGCTCGCTGCTCTCCCTGGAGCTCCCGCCGGCGCTCGCCGGCCCCGGGAGCCCCGCGGCTCTGGGCTGGGGCGGCGGGTGTCTCGCCCGCAGGGCAGAGCAGCCGCGGGCCCACAGCGGGCCAGCACGCACCGGCGCAGCCGCAGCCCTCGGCCCCGCTCCCCGGCGGGCTTCTTGCGCTCTCGTGCTCCCTCTGCTGGTCCCCGGCCCGGCCCGGCCCGCGCCGCTCCGGCCCCGCTCCCGCCCCGCCGAGCCCTTGGGCCGCCCCTGCTCGTCCGGGCCGGCAGCACCCCGCGGCGCATCGCCGAGGCGGGCTGCAGCCGAGGAGAGGTCCGCGGAGCCGGCGGGCCGCGCGGTGCTGCTGCGGTCGCACCAAGCAGGGTCCAGACGGGACGCACGCAGCCTCGGAAGTGGCACAAAAACCTTCCCCAAAACAAAAGCTTTAAAAAACACCTTTGGCAGTGATGCTACGACACGTGGCTGTGAGGAAGATTAGACAAACTGGACCGGTGCTGCAGGGATCACTTGATTAAATTAAGTCACACACGAGCACAGACAGGACACTGTGGATTTGTCAACCCGTTTTTTACAAGCACCCTCTGCAGCTTTTTGCACCAACGCCTCCACAGCTTGCACTGTTTGTGTAACCTGTGCAACACACCATCACCATCAGAGGCGACCTGCCTCGCTCTTACGTTGCACGGGCACAGCTGGCCACCAACATGCCACCAGTGGAGAAGGAGGACGTCAGCGCGGAGCAAAGGCTGCAGCTCGGCTCAGTGGCCGCCAGCCACCGTCCTGCCAAAGGGGACAGGGAAGCACCAAATCGGGCTAGGACACTGCAGTGCAAGGTCTGGTTTGCAGGCCGTGCTCCATGATTGCATGCGGTTCTCCTGCGTTTTCTGTCTTGGCAATACTTGCCAGCTTTATTAGAAAGCTGTTTGTTGTTTCAAGGCTGCTTTCTAGCGGTTATTGCCAACTAGGGACAGAGGTGGGGGAGCTGCACTCTACATGGTGTAAATGACAGCTGCCAAGACACCTTCTCCAAGGCCCCATAAAAGCCCAGTTACGGCTTGGGCTGCCTCGTCTCAGCCAGACATCTCGGAGGGTGACCCAGCACAGGAGGCTGCCACACAGCCAGCCCTCCAGGCGCAAAGCCCCGTGTTCCTGTCCCCATCCCTGTCCACGCAGCAATGTCCAGCTGCCCCACTCACTGCCGTGCTTCAGTCGCTCTCCTGGGACTTGGAGAGGAGCCACTGCTTAGCGAAGGAGGTGAAATACCTGCCCCAAGCGAGCTGAAACCCTCGCTGTGCCCTAGGAGCAGCCCAGCATGATGGGGAGCTTCAAGGCAGGGGAGAAGGAAGAGGATGTAAATTGAACAACAACAAAACAAAGAATGCCATTATCCTTTCCATGCAGCCTCCTCCTCCTCCCCAGCACTGCCACTGCACCCCAGGAAGCCACAGTGACCCACTGTGCATCACCGACCACGGAGGCTGTGCCGGGCATGTGCTGCACCCCAGCCTCTGCCACCACCACCCCAAAATCTGGGTGGCTCCACACAGGGTCCAAGTCCAGCCTTCACCGGGGGCAACGAGCAGGCCAGCAGCTCCTGACGGCACACACTGGTGTTCAGGGTGTGCAGACTCGGCGTTTCAGAGCTGCTTTCCAGAGCGAACAATAAATCTTTAAAACAAGTGTGGGGTTCTCTGAAAGTCACTGAATTCAATGGCTGAGCCCTGCAACAAAGCCTCTTCCTGAGCGCGGTGGCTCCCTGCCCGCTGCCCTCCCTGGGGGGACGACAGAGGCGGCAGAGAGGAGGTGAGCTCCGGCTCAAGCTTGTAAACTGCGGCTGCTGGAGAAAACAAAACCTGTCCAGAACTTTTGGTAGGTGCCAATGCCTTCTACTGAGGCGGATGGTCCCCAAAGGTGACCGGCACCATGAGTTGTTGCTTCTCCCCAGCCCCAAGGCACCTGCCTCGCTATGGGGCACCCTGTTGAAGCCCCCTCGGGGGGAGCTGCCGGCGCTTCTGCCAACACCAGCTGCAAGTGCTGGGTGATGCCCCACAGACATTTCTTCTCATGCAGAGCTCCCAGTTGTTTTCTGCGCATCACAGGGCTATTCCCATCTAACCATCACCCCACACCCCAAGTCCCTCAGGTGTCCTGCTCTGCCTTGCCACTAGCAGGGGGCAGCCACCTGTCAGTGCGGGCACCCACCCGTGATCCTCAAGCAGTGCTGCTAAAAGGAACCAGCTTCTTCTGCATTTTGCAGATTGGTCCTTGTCTGCGAGGAGGTGAAAATCCACATCCGACCAACCGCTGCAGAGCCATAGCAGGCTGGACGGGTGCAGCCGGTGACCCACACCCTGGGGCATTCTCCAGGTGAAGCCTCATCACCAACCTTTTCACTTTGCACTACTCATTAGGCAAAATATTTTCCAGAGAGAAACGCCTCATCTTTCAAAACTGATCCCTCTGCTTTCTGGGAGCATTTTTGTGGATGCAAATAAACAGTTAAACACATGTAGCTGTTTCCCATGTTAACTTCCCTTGGTATCATCGACAGCTGATATCCTTTCAGTGCATGAAACCGCAAAGTTGAAGTGAGTGAAAGTGTAGAAGAACCAGGGCTCAGATGGTGAAACCTTCCCAACCAGACGCTGATATAATGAAACAGTAGAAGTTTTTCCATGGTTGAGAATAGCCCCGTTATCTCTCAGGGAGGCAGCAAACCTTCCTCTCCGAGGAGTAGGTGGGTGGGTAGCGCCAGGCCAGGCAGCCTACAATATATTGCCATATACTGAGAGACACAAATAAACTCCATTACTGTTGTTAATTCTGCAGTGAAATTATTTTTCCAAATCTTCCCCAAACCAGATGTGGAAATATTTAGCTACCTCTGCACTCCTCCAGCCCTGAGCCTGAACAAAGTGTTTTGAAGCAGATGAGAGGCTGGGGGAGGTGGAAACCGTGACTGGTTTCAGCGAAACTCATGGATTTCCCAATTCATGGTATCATTTACTGACATCATGAAACTAATCTGGGCTTTTTCTTCTGTCTCTTTACAGTTAGGTATTTTCCCCAAGAGGCTGAAATTTCTTTTTCTTTCAAACAAAATTGGATTTCTTTCCTGTAAGGAGTACAGAAATGTAGATCCCATTCCCAGAAGCAAGATTCAGAAATCATTATTTTTTTAATTAAAATATTTTATTAGATGTAGTCAGTGCAAAAGAGTAAACTAAAAGGCAGCGGCTCCAATAGACCGTCTCATCACCACCTCTCCCAAAGCACATATCAGACTGGAAAACAAAACCGAGGTCGCCTCGCTTCCCTCCTTGGCTTCACCCCCTGCGTTACACAGCCCTGCTTCTCTGCGGGTTTCCCTGTCTCCCGCCTCCTCGGTGCACTCCTGTGAAGCTGGGATGCTCAGGACCGTGCGATGCACGTGTCTGCCCAGGTGATGGGCTTGCTGGGAAGGGCTGAGCAGGGCTGAGCTAACCCTGGTTGAGGAGCCAGCCGCCCTGGGGATGCACAGTTCACAGAGGGTAGGAAGCTAATGGCCGGGAGAGCAAATGGCCAAGCTGGCCGTGCGAGGCAGTCACAGGTGACATGATGGCAGGTGAAATTCGGTGTGGACGAGAGGGAGCCACGCTCGCAGCAGGAGCAGCCCCAGGGTGTTTGCCCCTGCCCCTGCCCGGGGCCAGGTGCTCGCGCTGCAGGAGGGGGTGAGGAGCACTCACTTCCATGGCAAAGAGGCACGCTGTGGGCTGCTCCGTGCATCCCCCGCGGGCAGGGTCCGGCCAGGGCAGGGTGCCAAGCTGCACCATTCCCAACCGTGCAGGTGGGGAAGGTGCGCCAACAGCCACCTCCCTGGAAGCCGATGCCTGCCGTGCAGCCGTGGCTCTCCCACCGCCCTCCTGGGCTGCAACCGGGGCACAGCAGTGGGAGCCGACCCAGGAGATACCCACCTTTGCTCCTCGCCCACCACCCGCCCGGACGACAAACCAGCCTCTAGGCACAGAGATTGCCCTTCTGCAAACCATCGCGGCAGCAATCCCACAGCCGATGGGAGCATGGCCTCGTTTTTGAAGGGCTTGATTTTCCTTCTCCAAGCAGAAGTCTCCCCGCCCACCCCATTAAAAGACACTATTTATTTCTCACACTTTTCAGCATCCACTGAAATAAATAACGTTGGACAAACTCAGACACTGTAAGCACTTTGTAAATTGTGCAGCTCACATGGTGGATGGGGACTCTGCAGTATGCAGCAGCTTAGCTGTACCTGTGCATTTCTGCAGGCAGCTCTGCTCTGTTCCGTCGCGGCCGGTTGTGTGTCCCCCCCTGCCGCCAGCACCATTTGAAACCAGACCCATTCCCAGCAGGACCGGCTCTGGGGCTGGCATGGTGCCCGATCCTGCACCCCGTCCTGAGGGCAGCCCGGAGTTACTGCCCGCGCCCACTCCTCGCTGCCTGCACGCCCTTCTCCCATTCCCCACGAGAGCAATGTGTTATCGCACCCATTTGACTTGACATTTCATGAAGGCGCAGATGAGCGCTGACAGCAGAGAGAAACACTAATTTAGGAAAAGTACTAATTAAACATATTCTGGGTGGTCTCATTTTGGCGTTTTGCCTTTTGGGTTAGACTGGTTTTGCTGCCGCTTTCCTCTCTCCCACGTTTTCTCCCCTCTTGCCTTTCCCAGCGCATTTGCACCTACAGCCGTCCCCGCAGGGGATTTACGCAGCGGCTGGCCCTGGTGCCTGGGGGGTCGCAAAGCCCCACTGGCTGCCCCTGCTCGGGCACAGGGCCGAAGTTTACCTTAATTTCCCCGGGCTGCATTGCATCCTTCCCCTGCACGCAGAGCTCCAGCCACCTTGCAGCACAAGCCAGGGCAGGTCACAGGTACAGAGACACAGAGGCATCGCGAGCCCCAGGAATGACTGCAGCTTTCAAGAGACAGACGTTCAGCGATGATGTTAAGCAACTCTTTCCTTAGACTACTGCTTTCTCTACGAATAATGCTACAGTTTGCACTTTCGGTGGAAAGCATAAAGCTATTATTATATTTCACTGGAACTGGGCCAGATGTGGCAGGTAAGTGTCTGGTCCTTTGTCCCAAATGGCACTATTTTAAGCACATTTGCGAAGCGGTGGGTAGTGCAATCGCTCTCCATGCTACATGCAGGTTTTGGCCTCCCACATAGGATACCTCATGCAACATCTCCTCTTTGCACCTAGGACAACATGAGAAGTACGATCTGAAGCCTGTTTTGCCGTTGCTTCTGCACTGTGCATTGCTGAATTAATTTCTATGCAGTTTTGCACAGAAAGTCAGATCCTGTGTGGCTTTAAATTCCAGATTCACCCCTGCAGCCTTATTGCAAGACGGAGGCACCATGAGACAGAAAGCTCTAGAAGAAGGGAAGATGCAAATAAAGTGCCTCCCCATGAGCTCTGCCAGCATTGACATTACGGTACAAGCAATGCTTCTTCATCTTCCTTCGCAGAGTGGAAAACACTGTTGTACAGTAGGTGCAACTCAGTGTACTCAGTAATTCAGGGTAAAAAGCATGTTTAAAGGTATATGGTGCCCTGGCCATCTAGAAAGCCAATTAATGTTTATCCCCAGGAGCAACGCTTGTCTTCCTGTTAAAACTCTGCTAATAGGACAAGTGGTGCACAGTCAGCTTACACATTCGGCGCTGCCATTTCCTCTCCCCCCTGGAACACAGCGCAAGCAGCTGGGCTCGGGTGCCTCAGCATGGAGTGGCTATCCCTGCTCGAAGCTGCCTTACTATAAAGCAACACTTCTCTTTGGGAAAATGAGTGTCGCCAACAAAAACGAGGATTGGGATTTTCAAAAGCAGTGAAGACCACTATGGGAGCTGGGTCCCCCGAAAGCCCCATGAGTTAAACTTCTCCCAGGTGGGGGTCCAAGAGCCACCAAAGCAACTGCTTATGGGCTGGAGGGCCACGGCTCTGCTGCGTGACCCTTCCTGAAGCCTTTCCACTCCTTCCCAGGGTGGGAAACCACAGACATGCCAGCAGTCAGAGTGCTCAGGACAGACCCACCAGGCTCTCCCCAGCATTTGGACCCTCGCTCCTGTCCTCCACAAGCCCAGACTTAATTTTGAAAGTAAACCTCTGCCAGGCACCTCCAGACCTGCCGGAAGGGTGGCAATCACAGTCCAACACCCAGCATGGGAATGAGCTGCCTACAGACAGCAAAAGGCAAGGTGCTGCAAGGAAAATCACAGCGAGAGGCTTAAAACTCAGCCGTGAGAGCACGGTGCCAGCATGTGGGCAGGGGCTGCTCGGGAGCCTCCCCAGCTCCCTCCTGGTGCTCCTGGGCTGGCCACGGACCTGCTTGCTTTGGAAAAGGAGCTGGATCTCCTGGGAGCACCTGCCCAGGAGCAGTCCATGGGGCGACCAGAGGCTCAGAGAAACATGTTTTCCTGCTAGCTTGTTGGATGTCAGCTCTCAGAGACGCATGGCTTCACTGCTTGGGTTTTCTTTTCACCATTTCTTGGAGCTGGCATTTAGGAATTAATACATCTTCCAGGTAAAAAGCCAGGAGCCAGACTCTCTTTCCTAGGAGGAGGGCCAAGGCCTCTAAAGACAACCACTAACTTACCATTTCACAGACTCCTCACATGTCTAAGGGATGCCTCCCGGGGCTATTGCCTTGAATGGTACAAAATAACTCTTGGATGGTATAATTTAATACTGTGTGTCATATGGCAGAAGTCCATGGGATGGTCAAGGAGCATGATACAAAAAATATTCAGCTGGAAATATCAGTTTTCCTACCGTATCAGCATAGCAAGGACTTTTGCAAATGTCTGATGTTGGGACTGGTTTGTATTGCAAATGTCCCTGTCTAATCTACAGCTCTGTATTAAATAACACATTTTCCTATCATGACATTTTGCTTTGCCAGGAGAGCACAGTATTTATACATACATGCCCACAGTACTGCCTTTCTGACAGAATACCGTATTAATGACTAATTGCAAGTTCGGTAACACAAGTCAGAAAAAGTTTTAAACCTGCTGGCTTTGGGGAAGTAAGACAAGCTTGTTTAGACATAGAAAAATCGCAAGAGCAGACAAAGTCATCGCATGCCATTTGAATAAATATTGATCTTCTAAACTGTTAACAGCTTTGCACACAGACGCCTGAGAGCTGCTAGAATAGATAATTTCTCAACGCTATTTCAAATGCGTGAGAGTAGCTTTGCTTTCAAGATGTGAGTGGCTCTTCACTCACGAATCAGCCCATCTTCTGCTGATGGCACTTCCTTAAGGACGAAGCCAGGGGACATCTCCACGGCCAACGCGCTGGTGGTTACCCCAAGGAGAGCCACACTTCTGCTTCTCACAGTGCGAGAAAACAAAGCAGAAAGTGCTCCAGTCCCTTTTGGAGTGACCTTGACGTGCAACTCCCCTCCCGCCGCTCCGAGCTCTGCTTTTTGTATCCTGCCTCCATTCCCTCTGACGCTGCATCAAAACCTCCGCAGCACTTTCAGGTCATGTCTCGCACAGCAGCATCTCCTCCTCTGCCCTCCTTTCCGTGGTTGCTGTATTTGATGCATCCGTGGGGAGAGCTCACACTCCAGCCAAGCTCTTGAACCCAAAAGGGCTGGAAATATCCAGGGAAATGGGTCTGAGCTGACCCGGCGCTCTGCGCAGGCCCAGGTCACAGCAGCAGTGCTAAGGGTTTGCCTAGGACAGGCTGGAGTATCTCACTCTTCTCCACCCTGAATTTAGTTAGAATATTTTACAGGCAATTTTCTATCGAGATGTCGGCCACACTATCAACCCGCCCCCTCCCCTGCACATAATCAAAATATTTTGATAACCAAAAAATGTCAGGCAATACAGCAAATTTTGCAGTAAATAAATAGAGCAAATAACTGCAAAGACAAGGAGGGGAGGAGTGGGGAGCTGGTGCCTCTGCAGAAGGTTTCCATCCCTGAACAACAAAAAGTCCTTTAAAATTACTGTTTTGACAAAAATAGTTATTTTCTACAAAAACAACCCCCCTCTAGTAGAAAAAGGAGGCTGCTGGTAGGGAATCTCATGCTGCTGGTTCACACCTCTCTGCTTTGGAGGACCAGCGCTCCCTCCGAGAGCGCGGCACAGCCCCACGGCACAACCGCGTGTTGGCCCAGCAAAGGCCAAGCCGCTCTTTGCAGCAGACGAGTAGCGATTAGATGAATCGCCTGGCAAACAAGCCCTCAGCGAGATACTAAACACATACCAAATATGTGTGACAAATTGCAATGACAAGGTTGCGCTGGCAGGCTGGATGGCGGGTAATGAAATCCCTGTCCAGACAGTGCTACGCTCCGGGCACTCTTTGAGCCAAGAGAAGGCAAGAGATGCTGCCAAAAACCCGTCGGCACGACCACCACACCCATTTTCCACACTGCAGCGAGTGGCTGAGGCCGCTACAAACCCTGATGGTGCCCAGAAAGCCGAGGCTGGGACTGCCACGCCATGCATAAAGCTGGGGGGAATTGCAAAATGCCAGGGCTAGTGCACAAGGTCAGATGAAGGAGACCCATAAAGAAACCAAGAACAAACCCAAGCCTTCAGTCTGGTTGCAAGGGACTGGAGGAAGGGTTAGTGCAGAAGCCAGAGCTCGAGATGGGCAGTTTACTTCGCCGCGTGGGGTAACGCAATAAAGAAAAGGCATGGCTCCCTGTTCCGCACATGGGGAACCATGAGGTGCTGCGGCCGTGGACGCCCACGCTTGCTCCCCACCACTGCCCCGGGCACCCCGGGCTGCCCACCCATGCTCCCTGTGCCCCGCACAGCCCCTGCAGACACAGGGACCCCCTTTTCCATGCCCAGTGCCGAGATGCGGTTTGGGGCTGGCCAGACACTCGCCCAGAAGCAGCCGCAGTTTATTAGCCCAGTAGCCGTGGAAAGTTTCCCGGCTGGGCAGGATGCTCTGGCAGGGAGCCAGGGGCGGGGGAGCGGGGTCCGCACAAGGCTCTTGCTACAACAGGAAGGCAAGTGCAGCGCGGGCAGCACAGCTCTCAAACCCCAGGGGCTACTTCTGAAGAGACGTCTCTCTTGAGCCATTTGTCCCCTCCAATGTCCCCTCTCCCACCAACAGCACTCCTCAAAGGGCACGTAACCTCCAAGCTTTTCCCTTTATTCTCCTTCCACTTGTGGACAGCAAAGACAGCAAAGGTGCGCCCGGCATTCGGGCTGGCACTGGGCAAACAAAACGGGATCTCTTCAGAGAAAGTTTCCTACCTTTGCCACGAACCTGCAGCACAGAAGGGGTGGCCACGGCTCGTCCCCGCTGCGAGGAGCAGAAGCATTTCAGTGGGCCATGTTTAATACGTGCAGTGCAGGGATGTTTATTTTTTTAACCGGTTCCATAGCTGCCACCTCTGCAACGGCACCAGGTTTTCACTATCTGACAAGCCCCAACCCGGCCGGCTGCTGTACCCCGCGGGCGAGGGAAAGCCAGCGGGCCTTGGCGCCGCTTGCCACTTTCTCTGGAGCGAAACGGCGATGTGCGGAGAGCCAGCGGGCTGCCGGGGGGGCAGCGCCCAGACAGGGGCCCCGGCAGGTGTGCCTGTGGGAGGGCAGCGCGGGGGAAAGCAGCAAACAGCTTCGCTGGGGTATTTTGGGCTTTCTGCTTTCAGCCTGAGTGATCTGCGGGGCGCATCTCTGCTCGAAGAAGGCGGCCATAAAGCATCCATCTGCAAAAATACCCCAGCAAACACAATCCCTCGCCCTCCCCCCCGGTTTCTGCGAGCAGCATTCATTCCTTGCTCTCGCTGTAGATCCAGCATGCCGAGTCCTTTCTCCCCAAGAGTATTCTCCCTTTACAAAGCAAGATCATAAAGCAGTGACATAATCCAAGCTTGGCAAACACTTTTGCTGATGTTAAGCCAGTGCCTTTCATGGTTCTCACTGCTGCTTTTGAGTCCACGATATAGATGGCGCAACCGGCTGATTAAATGTGCAGGAGCCTCCCAAGATACCGTTTCATTTGAAACGCTGACATTTATATTTGACATTCCAATAAGTGTGGGGCTTTTTTTTTTTTTAATTAGTTCTCGCAAGGGTGTGGGTCAGACACAGCTACACAATGAAGTTCTCCATAAAATAGGTATGATTCAAACAGATGACTCCCGGCCAGACTTTCTAACCCATCTACCTTGCAGCAGAGCCTCGAAGCCAAATTAATTAGAGGCCACCCACAAGTAGATGTGAGAGGTGTAGGTGAATCTCTTCGCCCATTCGTTCCCCGCCACATCTGCTGAGATCGAGACATACACGCTAAGGGTGAGTGGGAGGGCTTTGGTGCTAAATAAATGACTCGATTCCTTTCGTTTTGACACCAAAACGCAGTCAGCCAGCGAGGCCGAGTAGTAAACAATAGTAGTAATGCGGAAAAAAAAGAGAGAGAAAAAAAAGAAGCATATATGATGCCTCAATGAAGAGGTGTGATTGTTGGCAAAACGTGTCCTGTTTGAGTTTATGGGATGTACGGAGTCTTTTTATTAGGGATACTTTTTGCTATTAGCGTAATAAAAAAGGACCAATTGTTTCTGCCATCTGAGAAAACTCTTGGTGGAACAGGCAGAAATCCAGGAATAATTAAGAAAATAATAGTGCACACCCAACAAGAAAAACATTATTTGTTTAAAGATGAAGTCCCTCCAGAATACTTGGTAGTGATTGCCTTTCTTTCAAAAGGGGGGGAAAACCCTTCTAAATGAAAAGCAGCAGCCATCAGCCAGTTTCTAAGACCTTGAGTGGAAAAAAGCGCAGGGCTGTAATACCCTTCAGTGGTAAGACCTTTTCCGTTTTCACTGCTCTTATCAGCCTTTGCAAGTTGCAAAATAATAATGTTTTGCCCTTACATGTTTCCATCAGAGGATCAGAAGCGCTTCACAAAGCATAATTAATTGAGCTTCACTGCTCACCTGTGAGAACAGAGCAATTATTTAGCAACAGGGTTTGGGTTTTTTTTGCTGTTTGGGGTGGGGGTAGAAGTAAGAACTGCAACAGGGAGATTACGAACCCACCAAGTCAACAAGAGACCTCACAGCTTTGCCCATTCCTAACGACGGATGTGACAAACCTGGAAGTGTCTGACCCAGGTTGTCCCTTCGGAAGGAACCGCTTTGCCCAGCATCACTTTTCCCCAGGCCTCGGCTTGCCAGGCTTCCTACCAGCACGAATTACCATCCTCCCAAGCTCTGACTCTTTAGATTCAAAAATCTTCAGAACGCCATGTCTCCAAACCACCCGTCTTCCCCACCACTGTGTCGTGGTGCCATCCCATGCCGAGGACGTGCGACGCGGGCCCCCAAATCCAGCTCTCATCGCTCCTGTGCGACTCTGGGCAGGTTATAGAGCTGTGCCAGCCACGCACGGGAGCACGGCGGGGAACATGTCCTGAGCCTGCGGGTCGGGGAAAGGAAAGCTGCGAATCAGTGTTTGTGGAGAACTCGAGCGAACAGTAATCGGGGGAAAAAAAAAATTATAAACCTCAGTCTGATATCGTGTACAGTGTGTGGACTGAAGCACACGCCAAATAACAAGAAACCGACTTTTACCCAAGACTGAAAAAGCATCATTCCTCCTCTGAATGATTTACACGAGGCCGTAAACTGCGGAGGGAGGAGGCAGCGGAGCGAGCCTGTTTGCACGAAGTGCAAAGCCGAGGTTCCCCATCAATCCCGTGCAGCTCTTGTGATGTATTTATTAGTTTTTTTTCCCCACGGAGGATTTTCTTTTGGAAAAAGAAACGCAGCTTTTGGCTGCCGCGGAGGTACAGAAGTCCTGGCTCACCGCACCGCCACGGCACCAGAGCCAGGGGCAGGTGAACCCACCTGCCCCGCTTCCCCGGCCCCGCTGCGACCCGCGGGGCTGCCCTACGCCGGCCCGAAAGGCAGCCAGCCTCCACACCCACGCGGGAACACGCCCACGGGGACGCTCATCTCCCGCCCCCGCCGGCCCGCCCCACCGAGGCCGGTACCGGGAGGCGCCCGCCCGGCTCCCGGCAGGAGCATCGTCCCGTCCCGTCCCGTCCCGCCCCGCCCCGCCCCGTCCCGCGCGGACCCGGCGCGGCCGCCCCGCCCCGTGCCCGTCCCCGCGGCCGTGCCCGTCCCCGTCCCGCCCCGGCGGGCGGTGCTGCCGCCGCCCCCGCTCCCAGCAGCCCTTGCAACCGCCTACAATGAAATTTGCGAAGTTTTTTCGGTTTAGGCGCCATTTTCGAGTGGACTCGGAGGTGAGGAGGGAGGGCGAGCAGGGCGGCGGGGCCGGGGCGCCGCGGGGGGCCGACCGCCGCCCCCCGCCCTCCCTCCCCCGCGGGCGGGACGGCTCGGCTCGGCTCGGCTCGGCTCGGCGGGGGGGCGGCGGCGGCGGCGGCACGGGGGGGCGGCGGCGGCGGCGGGACGGGGCGCGCTGCGCTGCGCTGCCCGCCGGCGGGGGGCACGGCGGGGCCCCTCCCGCCGCCTCCCCGCGCCGCCGTGGGCGGGTCGCGCCGCTCCCCGGGGGGACACGGGCCCGGGAGAAAGTTGGGGGGAAAGAAGGGAGGAAAGCCGTGGAAAAAACTTTTTCGGGTAGGGAGAGCGGCGGCACCAACAGCGCCCCCCGCCCGCCCGCCCGGCGCCGCCCCGGCCGCACAAAGGCGGCACCGCGGGGGGGGGGGCGGGGGCCCCGGGGGGCGGCGGCGGCGGAGCGGCGGCCCGTGACGCAGCGGGCAGTGACAGCGGGAGCGGCCGGGCCCGGGGGGCGGGGCGGGCGGGGCGGTGGCCCCCCGCTGCCGCCGCCGGACCGTTAGGGCGGGAGCGGCGCGCGGCGCCTTCCCCCGCGCCACGCGCGACCCGCGCGGGGGGACGGTTCCCACGTGGGTGCGGGGCGCCCCGCCGCGCCCCCCCCACCCCCCGGCGCCTTTTCCTGGTGGCTTTTTTAATAATTACTTTTTTTTTTTCTCTTTTCTTGCGTCGCGGGCAGCCGCGCCCGCCCCCCGCAGGTGTGGCGCGGGGCTGGGTTTCCTTTTTGCCCGTTTCCCTCTTTTTTAAAAGACAAACCGGGGAGCTCGGCGGCTGCCGGGCCCCGCTTCGTCCTGGCGTCGGGCCTGCGCGCCCCCACGGCCACCCGCGCTCGCCCCGGCTGCCGCTGCCAAAGCGGGCGCACGTGAGAAAGTAGTTTTATACATTAAAAAAAAAAAAATCGCGAGTATAACCAAAAAATAATTCGGCGAAATAATTTAAAATATTTAAAAAACCGCTGGCACCCAGCTCTTGCTCTTTTTTTTTTTTTCTTTCCCCGTGCTGGTTACTTGCTTTGTACAGGAAATTTGAATATCCTGGCAAAGGCCGACTTCCAAGCGCAGCTTTGCTCGCTCGGGGAGCTGCGGTGATGGGAGCAACGCGCGCCGCGCTGAGGGTTTTTCCCTTTTTAATTTATCCTAAACACCATATTTTTCCCGCATGTGCATCAGGTACATAAAGACGATTTTTGGGCATTGAGAGAGTGAGTTTTCCAAGGTTAAAACATGAATTGCTCCCCCCAAAGAAAGAAATAAATTGTGCTTGTATGTTGTACGCGTGTGTACGTGTGTAGGTGAGGGACCATCTGCCAGGTTTCATCATCTTCTGCTCTGAAGAAAGCCAAAGAACTCCGTTGCGCACCATCAACTGCGAAAGTCTGTATTTAGTTAATCCACTTTGGTGGGAAACGCAGTAAAACTGAACTGCTAATGCAATAAACATTTATGAAATATAAGAGGGAAGCTTTAAGTAATGCTTCAGGCGAACTGACCCAAATATAAAAAAATAAAATAAAATTACTGTGCGCTTGTTATGTTTTGAATTAATGTTCATCTGACCAAAAAAAAAAAATTTTTTTTTTTCCTGTTCTTAACAAATAAACTTTATAGGAGTCGGGCTTCCAGATCTGTCCCCTGTTGTTTAAAACTGGATGAGATGACAATGCAAAAAAATGGAAGTAACAAGAAGCATCATACTTTTCTTCTCAGCAGTGTTGAGAAAAAACTGTGGATCCTGGAATTTTACTGTGGATTTTACTGGTTTTCTGGAGTACTGTAAGTTGAAGTCTTATCCCGCAGGCCTTTGCGAGCACCAGTGGCTCTCCCTCGTGTTAACAGCCCCGTCTTGATAAATACAGTCGATCCCGCTAGTAACAATGGCGGGGTTGAGTTTCAAATCAAGTAAAGTTAACGAATTAATTTTTTGCATCATTTGAATTTGCCCTTTGTAGCTGCGGTTTGGTTTCGGGTGTCCTGCCCCACCTAAGAGCACGTTAACATCGTGCGGTTTAACGCGCGAAAGGTACGCCGTGCTAAAATTAAAATGTAGCTGTAATGTGCTGTTATTTATGTGAAATACATGCCGCTTCTCTGACCTTTTTCTGGGTAAATTAGTGAGAAAAAAATTATTTTTAATAAACTGTATGAGAAATTATCCACTCTCATATAGCTTTGACGTACAAACAGGGAGAAAATATATTTTATGCATTTATTTTGTGCCACCCAGGAAGAAGTCTTAGCTGGCTAAAACGCGCGTAGCAGGGATTGTGGCGTGACGTGTGCGCGCCAAGGAGATGTGCTGTAGATGCCTGTACAAATGAAAGTAACTTGGCTGCGTGCTGTTCCCACGTCGGACTGTTAGTGCTCTTTAATAGTCATTTCTGTTCGCGCAGCCCTCGCTCGACTTCAGCAGCCCTGCGAGGCAAGTCGTATCAGAAATGTAATAGCTGGAACATTTGGTGGTTGTCGATCAAGCATCGGGTCTGATTCCAGCGATTAGTCACATCTGTAAATATTAATTCGTGACTTTTGTTTGAATTTCATTGTTCAAAGGGAGGCAGGAATGAAAGTGGTGTGATTTTTCAGACCCAGGCACTGAAAGTGTTTCGGTGGTGCTACTCGCCCCCTTATTTTCGTTTTGTTACCGTAACTGTGTCTCACTAATTAATGTCTGGGACCTTCAGCTGTAACGAGATGATTTATTTTAGTCTTTTTGTAAAATAGTAAATACCCTTTTTTTTTTTTTAATTCTTCTTTCAAATTAGAACAATGACTTCAGGATTTGTTTGTGCGTGTCTCCTGAAAAACTGTTCGATAGCAGAGTTGGTTGTTTTTTTTTTTTCCTGTGCTATATATATATATATATATAGGAAATGCTTAATACTGACTTGTCTTTGAGCTTACCTGTCCCTGAAGTGTGTGAGTCAGTGAAGGCTCTGAATGCAAATCTGTCCTGTCATGGGCTCCTATATTTATTTCCTTTCCTTTCCCATGGCACTCTCTTTTTTTTTTTCTCCCCCCTTTTTTTTTTTCTTTCCTGGTTACAGTGTCAGTGCGGAGGGACTAGGTTGTGTTTTAAGGGAACCCTGTATTTCAGGGTGAATTTCTTTTGGTTTTGTGTGTGTGTTTGGGCTTGGGGCAGGGGGGGTGTTTTTTACTTAATCGTCCAATATACTTTGGCAAGCAGAAGTTGCATTGTTTTGTGAACTACATTAATGGATTTCTGCATGTTCAAATTCCCCAGTTATTTGGGGGATTTAATTAAACCTCTGTAGGTGGCTGGCTTACGTAGATGACAGGTAGAAGTCTCGATTTCTAGAAATAGCTGGTGTATACACCGTGGGCGTGGAGCTTGTGGCAGCAGCAGAGCTGTTGCGATGCCTTTGCATCGAGGTGGAGGTTTTGGGGCAGTTCTCTTGATACCTGGGGCTATCGGCACAGCGGGGACCTCAGTTCCCAGCTGTGGTGGGGTGCTGCTCACAGGCTGGGGGTGCTCCTGGGATGCTGCCTCCCCCGGCAGCAAGGGGCTGAGCGCCTGATGGTGCCACCAAAAAAACCCCGAATAGCCTCTCTGCATCTTACCTGCTTGTCCTGAGGGTGGTTTATCACCTAAATCAGCATAAATAAGATGTTTCCTTTGCTTCTGGTCTGCCAAGACCAATAGGCTGCTCTTGCCGCTGCTGTTTTAACCCCTTCGGGGCAGGGAGGTGGGCTTGCTGCCGGCCGTGGTTGTGTGCGGTGGCTTTCCTGCTTGACCTTGGAGCTGTCGCTGGTTTTGGCTGGCAGGAGCCGTGTCATCCCTCCTCGCTGTACAGCGCCTGGGTTGTGATTCGGGGTTACCACTGCGCCTTGGGTGCCACTGCCCAGAGTCATGCTCCTGGCGGCAATGGTGCCAGCAGCCCCGGCTGCAGGAATGGGGAGAGGAGGGATGTGATCGCTCTTTAAGCGCTGCTTCGTAGTCTGCCCTATCTGGAGGTGAAAACTTGATTTTTTTTTTTTATTTTTTTTGTCCCTAATTTTAAAAATACTTGCACCCATCCAAGCCTCTGTGGTCTGTGCGTGCCTGGGGAGGGGACCACTCCGAGGCTGCCCGACAGCCCCCATCCCCCCTGCTGAAGCACAGCAGTGCCTCTGCGAGCGCCTCGTAAACCCTTCTGTGTGTTGCTTTCCAGTTCCCATTGAAACAGCGATTGCCTTGTGTCCAGGGAGAGTCAATGCAGAAGGAGCCGATGCACCTGCATTCAGAGGTGAGTTGGGAAGGTAAGATTGCGTGTCCGACCTGCTCCGAAATACCTGCAGCATCTGCATCCCTCTGGATAAATGCAGGTTCCTCTGAAATGCGTACCCCTTCTTGGGCGCTGCAGGTAACACCTCAGAGAGGTTGAGATAAACTGAAATCGTCCTGTTCAGCTGCCATCTTTCTGATTTAACGTTGAGAATCCAAAGCACAAACTAAGTTTGAAAGAAGTTAAAGTGTGAGATGGGATGATTCAAACACAGCTTTCTGTTGCTTAAAATATTTATGCTGTGATGTCATAAACATGCGTATTTTCTCCTATGTATTTCACTGCCTATCTCAAATTTCCACTTGTCCAATACTCAGTGTGAAATTTCACTTTTCTCTCTGTGCTAGAGAATAGGCTGGTGGAGGTTTATTGAGCCCTTGCTTTGGAAAGTCCTCCTTGCTGAAGAGAGCTCTTGCCCCCCTTGTCGAACTAGGCTAAAGACTGGTTTATATATATATATATACACACACATATATATATATATGTGTATATATATATATAAAAACATTAATCAAAAGGTGAACCTCAAACACAATCAAAATGGATTCTAGAGCTGAGCTTGTTTGCTGTTGCCTTTTTTTTTTTGAGTCGCTTGAAGAGATGAAAGAAATAAGACTACACAGGTACAGTCAAGTAAAACATTGTTACAGAAATAATTAACAGTAAAATTACATGGGGGGTTGTTTTGTTTTAGCTTGTACAGGTTTAACTTTCTGGGTACTTGTTGGCTTTGCAGTAAGTAGCAGTCCCTCGTTAGTTGGACCGGGTGCTATCGGTATTGAGGACACTGAAGTGGTGAAAAAATAACTGCTTTTTTTGTTGGCAAATATTTGATTTAAAATTTGCAATAATTTGGCACGGGTCACGAGAGCTTTTGAAATTCCTATTTTTAAGTTTGCTAAACAGGCAGGGACTAGGAGGAGGACAAACTGGAACTCGGCTAAGTGGCGTGCTTAGCGCAAGGGGACGGCACCAGCATTTGAACTAATGCCGTCATTTCTGACATTGTTCAGGGTTTTTTGTGATGCTGCTTTTTAAGAAAATGAATTGAAGGAAGTTGTCACATAACTGGAATAAAAAAAGTCAAAAGGAAACACAGAAAATGTCAGGCTATCTGCAGGGCTCCTGGGCAGCCCTGGCAGGCTGGCGTGTAAGTGCCTCTGGCAGCTGCGTGCTTCAGAGCTGCAGCCTCCTTTCTGCCCTGCGCTGGTATTTTCTTTGCTGGTACAGGCACGGGAGGTGATGAAGTTCCAAGGTATCTTTAATTTCTGGTCACATAAGGTTTTTCCATTCAAATAGTAAATGAATGTAATCTAGTCTTTCAAAAAATAAGGGGTTTATTTTAGTTTTCACAAAAGTCAAAACGAGCTGAATAAAAATATTTTAAGGAAAACTTAACAGGTTTGAACTGTTGGAATCTGGATTTATTTATCTGAAATATTAAGATTGCAACTCCTGGAAAATCCTTGATGTTCAGCAGCCCCTAAGAGGAAAGTACAAGGTAACATTTCCCCACAGACCATTTGGAAGGGCCAGGAAGGTCTGCAGGCTCTTTACAGTAGCAAAAGCAGCAGATCTGCTAGATCTGAAAGTGTAGATCTGCTGGGACCCAAATATTAAGTATGCTTTGGGGGTGGGGGGGAACAGTTAATTTCTGATTTTGTTTCTGAAACTGGTTTGTTTGCACTGTGTAACTGCTTGTTCTCTTATAGTTACAGACTTTCTGATAGCACCCGTGAAGAAAAAAAAATGTCCCATGGTGGTAATGCATGCACGTTAAATGTCTTCACTGTAGAGTGTTCTTCAGTACCTTATATCATGGTTTAAAAAAATATATATATATTCAAAATACCATTTGGAATGTCAACATTCAGTGGGCTTTGAGGAGATGTAGCAGCACATCATGGTTTGTAGGGACAAGGAGATACAGACCATTCTGGGCTGCCTCATTACCTCAAGGATAAGACAAGAAAGTGAGCTTCTGGTTATCATAGATGTGGAAGCTAACACATTCCCATGTATCTCTTTAGTTCAGTTGAACAGGTATGTGTAGATAAGTTCTCTTGGTGCTTGTATCGGTGCACATTCTTTGCAGCTACAAATATATTCCCTGAGTTTGTGTGTGTGTGTGTCTCAGCGGGGCTGGCCCTGCAGGCAGGAAGGACTTGTAGCTCCTTTTTGTTCTCCCAAACATGGCTTGAGCACCCTGCCTTCAGCTGGTGCCTTGCCCCTCACCTCTTGCTCTTCGGTCCTTTCCCTGGCAAAGGCTTGGCCAAGGTACTCTGTTGTCCTGCGCTGGGGGGGGGGTCTGGAGGCTGTGGAGAGGCACTAGGACGGAGAGCTGTCAGCAGTGCTCTAGCAGCACGTAAATACTGGAGTTTGGGATTGCCTGTTGCTCTCCAGTATTGCATTGCTGCTTTAGTGAGGCTGGAAATGGGTCTCTGCCACAGGAGCCGGGGCTCTGGCTCTCAGGGTGCCTCCTCGGCACCCCCACGGTGCCTTCCACGCTGCGGCTGGGGGCTCTCAGCTCCCACACCAATAAACCACTGCGGAGGCAGCAACGAACGAGGGCTTGGTGTCGTTAATGGGGGGGGGGGCTGTACCCTGACACCCCTGTGCTGGTGGGTACCTGATGCCCCAGCCCTGGGCTGGAGCGGGCAGAGGGCACTGCCACGGCACAGGGGCCTCGGCCGGGTGATGGGGCTGAGCCCTTCCCCAGCATCTCCTGTGGGGAGGGAGGGCCTGGGGGTGCACAGGGGCAGTGGGGGACAAGGGGCAGTGCTGGTCCCTGGGTGCTTGCCCCTCCGGCAGCTGGGGAGTGGGTCTGGGGGATGGTGCGGGGGTGCGAGGGCTGGCGGGGACTGGAGCTTCAACGGGGTGGGAAGGAGGAGGGGTCCCATAGTTGTGGCAGGGGTGCTCCTGGGGAAGCCCTGCCAAAAGGGACCATCTTTCCCCAGACCCATGCAGCTGCCCCAGCCACCACCGGGGTACCCAGGTCAGGCACAGCCCGGGGTTGGGGGGGGGGGGCGCTGGCAGGGCTCAGCGCCCATGCAGCACTTTGGCCATGGTGGGAAGAGTTTGGTGGGCCTGGAGCACCTGAGGGTTTGTCCACAGACCCATCACTGCAGCAGTGAGCTCCTCCAGAGCAAGCCCAGCACCAAGGTGAAAGAGTTTTTCCTTCCTCTGCCCTTAGTGTCAACAAGTAGCAGCTTCCTAGCCCTGGTGGGAGCAAGGGATAGATGCAGGGACCACCATGGGGTCAAGGATGTTCCTCCTGGGAAGGGCTGGGATGGTGCCTTCCTGGTCAAGCATCCATCCTCTGTGGTGGGAGGGAGGTTGCCTGTCCTCCTGTTAACGGTGCACCGTTAACAGCCCTGATCCGGTGGTCTCCTGATGAGTGCTGGTGGCCGTGAATCACAGAACATTGTTTTTTTCAACTATTTTTAGGAATTAATAAATCACGGTCAATAGATGCGGGGCAGGGGAGTGGCGGGGGAATATCCTCTTGCTGATTTACAGCTTAACCGTGGCTCCTGGTCTGCTCGGCGAGCGTCGGTACCACCAGGAGATCAGCACAAGGGACCCCCTGGCACCCAAATGTTTCTAGCATAGGGGAGGTGCAAAAGGCGTCTGCGCGGAGCAGCTTTTAAGCAGCTTTTTGAGCAGGTAGGAGCAGCTTTTAAAAGCCTCTGCCCACAAAAAGGTGAAGTCACGATATTTGGACACACAACGAACCCATTTCAAATCAGACATTGGTATTCTTTCGCTTGTGTCTGTAAAGCAGTTTATTCCCACTTCCTACAAGTCAAGCCCTTAATCACCGTATAGAATACTGCTTTCCCTCAGGAAAACAACTTGATGAATAACTTGGTTTACAGGGAAATTGGTCAGTAAAGTGATTAATTCTGTACTTCTATACTTTTATTAATTTTACATCAGATTTTTTTAGAAAAGTTTTCTGTTGTTAGCATTTACAGGTGGAGCGTAAGAGTTAAAAAACCAGGTTTATTTCTTCTTTTTAGACTTTTCTGTTGTGATCAGTTTGATTTTACTCCACTAGAAAAAGAGATTTCCACCTCATTCACAAACAGAAGGCTCCTGCTAAAACTGTGCTTTCGGGCTACAGTCTCCTGCCAGGATCAAAACGACTTGACAGTAACGGGAGAGTAGAAGCACCGCAGAGTTTTTGGAGCAGCAGGCAAGATTAAAATTTAGAGGCTAAATTAAGCCAATAGGAAAAACAATCCCAGGGGAGACAGAAAAATGTGCCCGTGGAGGTGGCCGTGCTGTGGGTACGCAGCACCGCGCCGTGGGAGCGTGCCTGGCCCCCGGCTGGGGCGATGGATGTGCCGTAGCTGGGGCGCAGGGGTGTCGGGAGCGAGGGCTGCGGGTGCAGCTCGGGGCTTTGCATCTGCTGCAGCAAAGCGCCGCGGTGCCTGCCGGGCGGTGTTAGCTCCCCTCTGCTGCTCCCCGTACCTTGTGAGCGTATCTCTGCTCTGCTCCAAATATTTCAGGATATTGCCAATTATTAATACAGAAAGCCCAGGGGGTAGACATCCAGCTGTGCTTTTCTGTCCGAGAAGCTGGGACAGCTCCTGTCATTTTTTTTTCCTTAAATGTAAAAGTTTGCCTTCGACATGCTTGCAGGTTGACTTCACTACTGCATTTGAGCACAAATCACTTGGAAAAAAAAAAAGGCAACAGAAGCCCTTGCAGAGCATCCCTGGTCTGACTTCAGTCACCCGGAGACCCTTATGGCACGGCGCTGCCGCGGGTGCTGCATTGCCAGGGGCAGCTCTGTTAAGCGGCGTGCAGCCATGCAAAGGGGCAGCAGCACATGCAAAGCAGCTTGGGCAAGCTTTTCTGTTTGTATAGGATAAAGCAAGATGTATATTTTTTTAAATGTGATGAGTGCTGCATCAGGAACTTATATGACCACTCTGGAGGAAAAGTCTTTGAGCTTCCACAGTAGTTTTTTGGTGTGATTTTTTTTTAATAAACAAGCTGGATGGTGGCAGTTCCCTGTGGCAGGTAAACACATGCAGCACGTTGCACCGCTGCGTGGCTGCTGGGTTTAGTAGGTAGACACCAGACAAGCTTGTTAATCGCACGCTTCTACACCAATCTTTTAATTTCATCCAGACCGAAACCCTCCCACATGCTAAGACTGAGGTTATGTTACCCTGCTCACAGTACCAGGTACCTCCATTAGAGAGGCGGTGGTGTGGCAGCCAAATGAGGTGTTGCAGATTTCTGTAAACACTAAAAAAGCAACCCAAAAAGCCACCTTATCAACCTTCAGCGTTTTCTTGCTCACCTCCTTTGATGCAAAAGGAATTTTTAGCAAAGGTTGGCAGCTCATTGTGGTATCCAGCATTATCTTGCTTTCTTTGCACTTCTTGCCCACCCACCTCATCTGCTTTTCCTTCGCTCACATGCAGTGTGCTCTGAGCCAGGACTGGCTTTTGTAGGTGTTTGTGCAGTGCCTTGCACAACAGCAGCTCCCAGTGCTAGATGTTACTAAGTTCAGGTCTTGCTCTTTGCACTGAAGAGGAGAAGATAAGACTTTATACATCTTGCGCTCTCTTAGCAAGGGTAATTCTGGCTAAGTAAGGTGACTCTGTGTACACAGTGACGCAGCTGGCTTCAGTGGGAAGCAGCCAGTATCCCCGATGCAAAGCTGCACGAAGGACAAAACCTCCTTGGGTTAAATTAAACATGGCAGGTAGGAGCCACATGGCAAAGCAGTAGCCAGCTCACCCGCTCTACCAGTAAGAGTTTGCTAAAGCAAGAATGTGATGACGAGAGCAAACGATGGCACTGGCACCCTGAGGACTCAGTGGTTCTTGGCAACAAACTCACCAAATGGGAGAAAAATTAATTTCAAATCTTTTCATTTCTGAGGCAAAGGATAAGACGTTGCTCTCAGCAATTTCTCATGTAAACCCATTCTTGTGTGCTGTTCAAGTAACAGAATATTGAAGGTTACTTGAAAATATGATTCAAGTAGATCATATATTCATTTATAAATGTCCAGAGCGAGTTCTCATGCCATATGCTCTGCGAGAGAAAATAGTTTCCACCTCATACTGAAAAGAAATTATTTGTGCACAACTGCTAGGCAAGGTCTGATGGCAGGGAGGGGACTAGGTGGTGTGGAGGATGCAGCTAGACAAGAGGGGGGGGTTGTGGTTATTCTTTACTAGAAAGCACAAGATAGATAGTTTTCTAATTGCAAGCATAAGGAGTTTACATTGCAAAGAACATTTCTACCTCTTATTTTGTATTCTCTGATTGCTGTTGGGTACTTTGCATTTTGTGAATGGAAAAGAGAAAATTGGCAAGAAAGGAAATCGAGGAGAAAAAGATCTGATAAACATACTGCAATGCACATTTAAAAGTGCACACACCCCCATACTCTCCTCCCCATGCCTTAAGGTTCGCTTTACCACGTCCTAGCTCCTCAGATGGGAAACAGGCAACTGAAGTATCAGCATCGCTGCTCCGGCGCTTCCCAGTCCCCACAGGTTACCCAGCAGAAAGCGCAGGAAAGGCAGCATGTGTCCTCAACACCCAGAAAGTCTGTTCCCAGGGAAAAGGATTTTATCCCTCCCTGGCTGAAGGACAGCTAAGCCAACACATAGTGCTTATGACAAACCCTGCCCCAGCTGCTTCGCAGGCTGCTCGCCCGCAGTGCTCGCAGCGGCACAGCGCGGCAGAGGCGGCCTTCCCGGCAGAGGCTGGATCTCGAGGAGCAAACCCAGCCCCACGCACGGACTCTGCACAACATACAGGGCACTGGTGTGTTTCCCCATGCAAAATTGATGGGGAGATGTGGTGCTTTCAGTGGCAGGGTTGCAACAGGTGAAATAAATAGGGTTACTTTGCTGCCATGTGTAGCAAAATATTGTAGGAGAATTAAGTTTTGTCTAAGTCTCTTTCCAAAAGCAATCCTGACACGTTCCCACCAGTGCTCCCGAGATTTCAGGATTGCAAACTGGGCATAGACAAGCTACCCAGCTGTAAGAAACCTAACAGAGCTGGGACTGGAGCTGGAAAGAAATAGGTCCTTATTTATATACACAGACATTCTCTTTTGGGGTCCTGGCTACCTTTGTGAAGGGCAGGGGTGGGCGATCACTGCCTGTCGGACAGCACAGGCTGGCTTGGAAAAACCCCCACACCTAACGCCCAAAGTTGTAGCTCACACACAGCAATTTGCTATGGGCAACTGGAGCAATGCAGAAGACACAAAGGGTTGGTTCCCTTTCTGGTTACAGCAGGGGGGGGAATGAAGAAGCTGCCAATAATCATGTTAGATAAATACCAGCCTCTTACTGGAACAGGTTAATCTACCTGCATCGTGATTTACTCACCCTCACAGGCCTGCCTCTCCTACCGGGTTCCGTAAGGACTTTCACCTGCTGAGATGTTGCAATTCACCAGTTGGTGTTTTACCAGAGCAAGAAAGCCTGTCTGCAGAAGTACGTTTGCAGCCATTCAAACACATCCCCAACACACACCACACACCAGCCTTTGTCACTTGGCACTTGCTAGCATGGTCCGTTTCGCAGCTTCCCGAGGGACGAAAACCCTCACTGCCAATTCTGACATCGTGCTGAATCTCTGCTTTTCCAGCCCTACCTTCTTCACCTTTGTGTCTGCAGCTGAGTACTGGCATGTTTACAGAGCAATTTCCCCATCAAAATAGTTGTCAAACTACAACTGCTTGTGCAATTAAATAAATTACAAGTCCTTATACACTAAAAAAGAAAAAAAAAAGAAAAAAAAAAAAGACCACGGTGATGTCTCATTTGCTTATAAAGGTACTTGCATACAGTTGAGATCTGATCTTGCAAGGTGCAACCTGAATGGGAATGACAGGCAGGCAGACACGGCAGAAACAGTCCTTTAATGAATCGTGAGTAACCAGCTCCCTGTAAGTAGTGTCAGATCCTCACTGCTGGATTAGTGCATGCTTGACAGGATTTTCAGAGCATAATAGACAATGAAACACCACCAACATTTAATCACTCAGGATATACAATTACAAGGCAACTGAAAGATGCTCATTTGTCTCAATTTTCAAAACCAGGATTAACCCCCCCAAGTGAACTGCCAGCTCAGTTCACATAAAGACTTTTAACCACATCTCCCAGCTCTGTCTAGAGCACTTTAGATTCCGATCAGTGTGAATTTAGAGGAAGAAGAATAAACACTCCAAACCAGAGCTACACATTTGCGGTACAAAGTCAGGCAGCGTCAGTGGTCTGCGGCAGGCAAGAATTATCAAAATGTACAGAAATGCCAGATGTCACAGGGTGAGACAGTATAGTAAAGCCTATAAATATTCAAAATTATTTTTCCAGCATACATTCGTGATTCATAAAATGTGGAACCATAATGAATTTCAAATGCCACATAAATGTTCAAATACAAGATTTTCTCTGTGCTTTCATAATGTTTTAACAATATGTGTCTGGGTTACATGAAGTTTGCATTTCACTTGCAAAGGTGTGACTAAAACCCCAGTCTTTTAACCAAAAGTATTGAATAAAAAGTAACGATTGCATTTTCAACTTTTTTCAAGTGAGACTTTATCTTCCTGTAGTGCACACACAGGTGCTGTAAAAGGCTGCAGTATGTTAGAACTGCTCTAGCAAGGGTGAGAGAGGGGGTAACTTTTTATCTGAACAATTTTCATAGAGAGTAACAAAAGCTTTTGAACGAGGAAGCCCTCTGGGGTGATGATAAACTTCATCTGACAAGCACCTATGCAAAGGAAGTGCAAAAAAAAAAGTGCCTGTTCCCTAGCATTTGAAAAGTGGGAACATTCAGGAACTTTTTTTTTTTTTTTTTTATATTGACCTTTTCCATCAGACACAGGCGAGGTTTGTTAGAAGGCAGACCTGGGATCCTGCAGCATCACTCCTGGGGTCAGTGTAGCTCAAGGGTATCTTCCCAAACCTCTTCTGTGACTACACCACATGCACATATCCATGCAGTTGCAACTCCTACCCCCAACAGACCAGTAATCTCTCCACTCCAGCTAAGGTTTTCAAGATAAACCCCTTGTTATGACTAACTCAACCTCTCCTCCCTTTCCCAAATCACAGCATTTGAATAACTGTCTTAACCAAGACAGGAAAATATTTCAGGACGAACTAATTTAAGGGTTTGGTCCTAAAAGATAGTGGACATCATAAGTTCTCAGTGTTTTCCTGCATGTATTGGTACTTTTAAGCCATCTCTCTAGTGTAATCTCCAGCTGCCATTAATTTATTTTAAAACACATTGTGAAGTAGGAACTACCAAGAAAGTTGACAAGAACACTACTTTTTAAGATGAGACCTTAAGTTCAACCAGAACTAGCGAAAACTTGAATGGATGTAATAATTCTCAAGTGGGTTTATATTTTTCTATGTTGCTTTTGTGCTTCCTCTTCTTGGAGATGCATCATATATTTTGCAACAAGTCATTCCAGGGACAGTACACGTTCTCAAAAAGGCATATACACAAACATTATTTAGGACATTGAGAAATACAATCAGTCTTTGTAGTGCATTTAGAAAAAAAAGCTCTTTGGAACATTAACTATAACATTGCAAAAGTATAGTATAATCGCGGTCAGTGTTCTAATATTTGTTAATGAGAATTTTGATTTACAAATAGATTTACACATTCTGGTCATTTGATCTAAATTACATTGTGTAGATTATTCATATTTTAAGTCTGCTACTAACTACTACAGTTGTAACTGAGCACGCCATGGATGGACAACAATGCACAGTACTTGGAAAAGTACAGAAACATGACCCAAACTTCAAAACCACAGAGAAATCTGTCAAAACAGGCTGGCAAAAACTTAATTATGTATTAAGCACTGAGCAGTGTTAAATCCAAGCATACAGTGGAAGAATCCATGTGCAGAAGTACAAGAACCATGTAAGCTAAGGGACCGAAAAGCACGGCTCAAGGACAAGGTGTGAGATGGGCTGCCGTGTTTAGAATTAAACTCCACACGAACAGAGGTGTTAAAGAAACAAATGCAAATGATTACTTACAAAATTATTGTGGTGGTTTTTTTCCCCCACCTGTGTATGTTTAATGAACATACAATCTCCACTCTTCATTTTTGCCAAAACAGAACAAAGGACAGTGCTTAAACCATTTTCTGCGAAATCTAGTTTGGTTATGGAATATGCAAGTGTTTCAGTATTTTCCGTCAGCACTTTATTGTCTCTCGTAGACAGGATAACATTAACCAAAAGCTCTACAAAGATAACAAATGTAGAGTCTGCCTTCACTGTCAGAAACACTTATGAAAAATATTACTGAGAAGAAAATTTCAAGAGCACTTTAATATACAGAATGAGTGGCATAGATTTATGGGGCTTATTTTAAAGAGACAGCCTTTATTTAAAGTACTTTGTTTTGTAGATCTTATAAAGTAAACATTACAATACTTTTTCAGAAATATATTAAAATTGTTTAAATTTAAAAGGCAATTCCACTGGCTGATGGATATTTTTAAAGGAAAAAAAAAAATCTAACAGAAACAGGCAGCTCAACTAAAACTAGATTTTAAACATTCTGTTTTGCCATTCCATGTCTTTTAAAACAAACAAACAAACAAACAAAGACATTTTTCACCCAGACTTCCTTTACAGCAATAAGGCAACTCCGGGAGATCTGAATGAGCTCCTTGGAGCTTACAGATACTGTAACTGGCTGCTCCTCATGCTTTATAACACCCAAAGGTGCAACTATCCATTAATCACAAACACATTTGTGCATTAAAATATAAAACTTAAATTACAGATTTTAAAAATATTACTAATAAACTTCCCTATCATAAAATGTTTTACATTTACAGTACTTGAACTATTTCAGTTCTGGGTTGATGAGGTTTAAGCAATTTACCACTGCAAGAGTTAGACTCTGGAGCTCACAAACAGCACAACCCAACCAGGGGCAGCAATAGTCGGTAGAGTCATAGTGCAAATCAAAATAAGGAGTGCAGAATTGCACTAGTTGTTTACATTTCTAAAATACAAATGAACAAGACGAGATCTTATACTGTACATGCAATAAATTATAGTAAGCATATGACAATGGGACTGGGGCATTCTACAATTTTAGCTGGTGTACCAGAGTTGAAGCCTGTGAAAGATAGGACTCAGTAAACAAAACATTTCAAAGCTCAAGTGTCGTAGCACTTGAACTATGCTTTCATGCTTTGTACTTCTGCTTCCCCGTCTCGCTGATCACACAGATATGCTGAAACAAAATAAAATAAAAAGCTCCTGTTAGAAAAGTAATGTAAGAGACCAATGTTTTACATATGTATTCAATAATGCACTTCTGAAAAAAAACCACAAGCATGCTATACACGTTTCAGTACAAAAGAATCTTGTGATGCTGTTCATGCAGAACAACTTAAGCCTTTTTTTTACCTAAAAATCTCAACATTGCCTTCTTTCTCCTCCCTCTCATTATCCCACCCACTGTCTGATATAAGGTTGGTGAGACCCAGATGAAGAAGTAATGACTTAGGATAAAAAGTGAACCCCTTTTAACTTCCAAAGTCTCTCTTCTCTAATTCTTATATAACTAAGCAAATGCATTTATTTGTTGTAGACATCTGGTAAGATAAGAAACTTCACACAAGCTTCACATTATTTCCATGTTGACAGATGTATAGCCTCCATTCTGCATGTAGCAAAACAAATTTTAATTTCATAAGAGCTCCAAAACACTGTCCTGCTGCTGTAGGGTTTGCTTTCATCATTGCATCACCAGCGGAACAGATTTGCACGAGGCATGATTTACAGAGGAGGGAGAGTGATGTGTGGAGACTTCCCTTCCTTCCTCCTCCCTAGTTTTAAATGGACAAAAACATACGGGAAAAATTACTTACGTTCAAATCTCTAAAGTATTCATTGTAATCTAGGGCGTATCCCACAACAAATTTGTCTGGCACTTCAAATCCAACAACTGAAAAAGACCATAAGTCACCAGTATGTTAGAAAAGAACTTCCTAGAGTTCACGAGACCTTTTTACAGAGACAATCTGGAATTTTATAGATATGGATGCATCTTAACTCACTTTATTTCTTCCACTCAAGCATCCTCAGATTAATATTCGAGCTATTTTAAAATCTTAACTTACTTTGTTGATCTATTTCATCAACTAAAGCAAATTAAATAGATGTATTTATTGGTTCCCACACAGCAGCATAGTGCTAGCACGCAGTCTGCAAGAAATGAATGGAAGCACTTAAATCTACAGACAGGGTATAATTATCAGAATGTAAAATTCCTTTAAAATTTCCTGCAACTTTGTAAATACATAGAAAAAGAGCTGGTACTTCCCAGCACTTCCTGCATGCTTGACGTGCCAGTGCAGAAGCAGTGGAACTGGTGAGCACAGCACAAGTCAGCCTCACAGCATCATTCAAAAGGCAGCACCTCTGGGAGCTGGACCTGCACCTCGGGTAGGGCTGCAGGAAGGTACCCAAAGGCGTAACAAGTAGGCAGATTCAGTCATCAGCTCCTTCAAAACTATGGGTGTGCAAGTCCAGTAAGACTCTCGGTGAAGGGCTGGGAGAGTGAGCACAGAATAATGTGAATATCAGAACCACAGTTATTGCAGGGACACCAATCCTTCGCCTTTGAACAACTGCCCACTCTCCGCACTCCACCCTCGCAACTCGCAGGCCATGACCTGATACGTAGGAATATGCTATGACTGCAGGACAGCTCTGCTAAAGCACGTCTCAGGTCCTAATCTCTCAGTACAGAGAGCAGTGAAGAGCAAAGGGCACTCTGTTCTTTATGGAGTCACTTGCAGGTTTCAGAAACGGGTGGGGGGTTTTGTTGAGTTGTATTGTTTTTTTCTTCTCCCAGAGAAGCTGCCTAAAAAGAGCACATCAGCTATCCCACAGATTGTCTGAACAGCTCTAGCAGGACAGTTTGCGGGTGGTCAAGCAGTATCAGTCCAACCTGTCCACACACACTATAAAATGACCAAAAATATAAAATGATATAAAGTAATATAAAATTTCCAAATGGCTTTCTCCCCTCATGCTAAAATTAAAGACTCCCGAGCAGAGGAAAGCTGCACGGTTTTTCTCTCCCTGGCTACAATGAGGCTCCGTAAGGAAAATAGGGAGATAAATCATATAATTCAAAGGAAAGGCTGTGTGCATTTTTTGAAAAATTAAGGCAATGTTTAGCATCTACTTGGCCTTATAATACAGGGATAAATGGAGGCCCAGCCTTTACTGCCTTGTTGTCTCTTCTTTGAGAGCTCACTGTCCTGCACTGAACAGGTTGCCTCTGCGGACAGATGGCAAAACAAGTCATCTGCTGCAAGATGCTCAAAAGGCAGACCATTAACCCAGCTAAGCCTATAATGAGATCTCAGGAGTGAGGGGCATCCTTGACTGAGGGGAACACCTCAATTAAGCTTCTAAGGCATTGGAAAATTTCAGTTCCAGAATATCGTACAACCTTGGAAAGGAGGAGTAAGAGGATGCGATTCTGCTGCTAAGTTCATTCCACTTCCATAGTGAAAATACATAGTCCAGATTAATAGGAATTTAGCCTCTGGAACAGGGTTAACACACATAGCCCTTCCCAAGGCATGAGGTGCCATCACTCTGGTATCACTGTCAGCTCTGGAAGCTATTCCTTTCTTTATGGTCTTGGGACAGACAGGAGAAGACAAGAAGAGAGTAATTCAGATGCCTAGACATAACCGGGTTTGTGCCAATTTAGGCATCTTACCACTATAAACTTTTATCAGACCTGCTACCCTATGTGGTCCTCCTACATTCCTGGGGACATCCAAATGGCATGGGGTGGCTAGGTTTAGACACCTGAATCACTCCCAAAAGTGTCAAAGGTGAATCCAGCAGATTCTGCTGACCAAAGCATTTGACTACATGCAAGCTGGGAGAATTTGCACCTGAAAAGGGTATAACCTGGGCCAAAATATCAAAGTTTGCTTTTCATATAGTAAAATGTTACAAAAAGTTAAGAAAAAAAAAGATCAGATCAAATACAGATTAACTCTGTCAAAATACATGCCAAATATTTAAATTCCCTAATAAGAGCAAAATCTATCAAGAATCATTAGTGAAAACTTATTTGGAACATCCTCGGACTTTGACCAAAGGGTACACAATACAATGACATACTTTTAAAAATTAGTAACGGTTGTCAAAAAGTCACTTACAGTCTGGCCGATATCCCACACTTCGAGGAGTTCTTTTTACCAACAAACTGTCAAATAAAACCAATGTAAAACTGAAACATGGAAAAGCACTGGGTGCAAATATATGAGACTGTTTTGATGACAGACAAGCTGAATTCAGCCTAAATATGCATAACTGAAAGCATAAGTACACATATTTTAAACTATTATTTTATTTGCAGGTGCAGCTGATCATAATGACAAAAATCAGTATTTCCTAGAATCATGAATGGTCCACAGCCTAAAGGATAACTAACAGGTCTGCAAGAAAGAGGCTAGGAGATACTGATCTGGATGGATTTTCATTGTGCAAAGTGACTTAATGGGGTTTTATGTGTTAGGAACTTCAGGCGCAATTTAGCTTATAGGTAGAGAGGCAACAACTTGGGACCTGGCCAGACCAACTGAGCTCTTTTCAAAAGCATTAGTATTACGAAGCAAAAGTTCAGCTGCTTAAATGCAACCTCAATTGTGCTTGCGCAACATGTCCTCAAACTGCTTTTCACTGGCAATACTACTTACCCCCATAAAGAAAATGTAATTGGTTCTGATGATCAGGTGATTACAAACCAGCTCCACTTTTCCAGAATTAACAGTCAGAGGTGTAAAAAGCATGGAGATACAGAGTTGGGGGTATTGTAGTAGAGAGAAATGCCTTGCTAGTTTGATTCCCTCATTACTCCGTTGAGCACTTCTACCTCTTAGAAGACAACCCCACAGGCCTGACATTTGTCTGTCTTAGCCATACAGAGACTTTGTGAGGAAAAGAAAAGGTGGCCGATGGCTGAATGTTAAGACAGAAGTCAGCATAACTCTGTGCATTAAGCACAGACCTCCTTCCCTCCTGCATCACCCCGAAAGGTAGGGCTTCATTTGTTAGAGTCACAGTTTCAATTTTAGACAGTTACTAAAACTTCTAGTTGCGAGACCTTATTTTTGATAATTGGTGTAAGATTTGATCTGAGAAGCCCCAAAAATCAACATTAGCATTAATTCACATGTCCTTGCAACAACTGCTTAATTGTCAGAGAGAAATAAAATAAATTAAAAAAAAAAATACAGAGGCAAGTAAGAACATTACACTTCAGACTATCTAGAACGATCACGTTTACCTGCTCAAGTCTTTGGCAGACCCAAATTACTGCAACAGGTTTAATCAACAGGAAACTGGACTTTGCTCATACTATGTTATATTCATGATGTACGCTGCAGTGTTAGGGCACTATTCAGTGACAAATATTTAAAATTTGGCACACTTAATCCGGCCAGGGAGAAATCCTCAACAACCTCACCTTCAGCAGGTCACCTCCAGATTATCAGCAAGAAGAGCTGTTCCCGTACATCTAACAACTGCTTTGACATTGTTATGGCAACACAACTGATTAGATATTACACACAGCTCTGCTTTATCTCTAATCCCCAGCAATCATTATGCTTTTATTGTAAAATACACAACCACAGCATAGCAGCATAAAAGATGCAATTTAAAAAGAAGTAGAAAGAATTTTGATATTGGTTAATAATATAACAGTATCCTCAATGTTTCTTGTTAGTTGTAAGTTCTTTAATTATAAAATGTTTTGAAACTAATTGATTAAAGATGTAACTAAGTAGAAAAGCCTGGAAGAGCATATGGCTGGGTGACTCTCACAGAATGACCTCTAAAGCTCAGCTGCAGTATGCACCCTACACAAACAATAATGTTAGTGTGAAAACTAATTTAATTCTACAATTAAACAGGGCAAACTAAGAAAAGGTCTCAATTGCACAGGTACACTACTGCAGTATACTGAAGCTGCAGATAGCGCAAGCAGAAACAAATATGTTTGGATAGGACTACATATACTTAAGTGACAACCACTGATTTTTTTAATCCCCATCTCTAAAAAAGTCTACATTTATGAACTAAATTTGTGTTGAAAATATCTCTACCAACTTGAAAGGGTATTTTTTTAAGCCCAAAAGATTTAAATTCTTCCATATACTTCTAAACATAACTTGGACTTCAGTGGTAAAACCCCACAAACCTTACCATAACATGGTAAGGCAAGATATGTACCAGGCATGCACAAGCTATCCCCTTCTGAAGCACTGGAATTCTTCCAGCAATAAGATTCGAAAAAATAGTGTTTCCACCAGCCTTAACGAACATATGTTCTCATAACAAGCAAAAGTGCTTTTGGAGTTTAAACAAATACTAAACTCTAACAGATCACATCATATATGACTCCTATGACTCCTGCTTAAATGTTCCCTCCCACTTCTCTTCCATGGAATTTGTTTTTTGTTTGTTTTTCTGTTGGTTTTGTTTGTTTGTTTTTTACACTGTGTCCCCTTCTTAAAGTGAAATACCTTAATAATACAAATTACAAATACAAATAATCATAATTAAAAATTTACCTGGCTACTTTCACCATCTTTGGATTGTACTGCTTAAGTAGAGACAGCAATGTTTTCATTGTTTTACCAGTATCAATTATATCCTGAAAATAAAAATCTCAATTAAGAAATAATATTAAACATGTCAGAGTAGCATTTTCAAGTTTCTACAACAGAAATTGCTCATCCGCAATAGCATGAAAATATGCCAAAATATGGTTCATAATCAAATATAGGTGACGTAATACCATGTTGTGCTTATACAACTATGCTCAGTAAAGTGATCACACACATTAACAATAGTTCCTAATTGTTGTGGGTAACTATGACTTTGAAAGCAGTTACTGAACTATAACTTCCTTGGCTCCTTTTAGAGATCTTATGGCTTGTGCTCCTTGCAGCTATTAGACAAACAATGTTTAATTCGAATATGATAAGAGTAACATTAGTCTTGCTGTTGAGCTCAGTAACAGAGACAGATGTATACAACAGAAAGAAAAGTAAGAAGGGAAAACGGGCAGAACAACCCACTATTGCAATTAAAGAAAAAGGAGTGTGATTTACATTACAGATCCAAGAAACAGCCAAAGAAATTGCACTGGGGATATCTGGGTGCAGTTCTAAAGTCTATATTCAAACACACTAAAATGAATTTTGACACACCATTTTAATCCCATCCACTGCACATATAAGCAGAAAAAAAGAATATATGGCTTACAATTGAAGCATCAGAAATGGACTCCTCATTTGGACTGAAATAATCACATGATCTTTAGAGGGACAGTCCTTACCCTGGCCTGAAATCAAGTCTGTTTGAGGTGAAGGAGGTAGATAAGACAGAAGCAGCAACGTTCTAGTTTCACCTTATTTTCCTATGACTCCCAATTAAAATAAAAATCAAACAAAAAAACTCAGAGCACCTGTCAGCTATACCGTCTTTAACACTTAATGCTTATAATCATGGTTATAAACTCAAGAAAAGTTAAAGGCACACATATATATAGATAAAAATAAAAGTTGGTGAATAAACAGAAGTAGCTACTTCCATACTCTAAAATAAAAACAGAACCTATTACTCATTTTGTATTGTGTGATTATCTCTTTACTGGAGGTGAATCTCCATTTTGTTCAGATTTTTTGCACATTAAAGGGATGTTGTATAGAAAAGCCTAGTGCTCTGGTGCACAAGATATTAAACGTACAATAAATGTATATTTTTATTGTTTGACAGTTAAAACGGTGGCTGGTCATATTTGACAGTGTATAAGACAAGTTACTGGATAGATGATTCACTGAACAAATGAGAAACTAACCTAGTTAGCCGTCTGGGACTTTAAAGACATACATTCATCTGAAATGGAGCAGACACATAATTAAATGCATCTGCCTATCTGAAGCAAAATATACTTCAAAGGACACCACTGGTCACACAGATGACTGCTGTATACATACTATTTTGGTAGGAGTTTTGGAACTGAATGTGCTTCCTGTGGAATAATATAACCTTCTCAAATTAAAAAAAAAACAAAACAAAACAACAAAACCCAAACAACCAAAACATAAATCCCACATTTTATGCCATCCTTCCCTTTGACTGCTAAATCAGTTGCCATAGCTGTTTCTTTGCTTACAAATAAGCCATTTCCATTATTTGGAGCCCTAAGACGTTATTAGATTGCCTGTTCATTTTTCCTGTCTACTGCTGCTGCTTCCCCATCCTGAAAGAGGCAATCTTACTCAAGAACATCCTTTGTCAAAGTGATACTTACTGAACACAAGCAACACTGTCCATCAAGAAAGAGGTATGAAAGCAAGAATTAAGGAATAGTACCTACTAGGAAATCAAACCGAGGTGTACTGTACGTGGTATCATCCAAAGAACCATGACAAGACAGAGGAACAGGAATTTAGCAATTGCAAAATGCTAATTAGGAATTAGCACTCTCTGTGTCACTATTCTCTAAACAAATTATACACAGGGATATTGGGCTTAGATCTGTTTTTCACATATTTTAGGATATTCCTACTAGGAACCTCTTTCTATCCCTGCAGTTTAATTTCCTAGCTGGCTGTTATAAACCCAGAACAATAATATGCTTAATATCACTTTGTTCAGGCTACTTTTTAAAATTTAAAAATAAAATAAAATACATTTTAAAAACCCCAAACATTTTAGAATTGACAGAATCCCAGAAAACTGAAAGCAAATGCAAACAATTTTACATTGATATTTCCCTTGTTAAATTTGGCAGTTGAATGCAATTTGAGAATTCAAAACACAGATCATTTCAAATTCAGAGCTCACTTGCCAAATTCAGGCCTGGAATCAGAAGCTGGAAGCCTTCAAACCAGAAACTGTAGGTTTTCTGGCTTAAGAACAACTTCTATTAAAACTCTTTTACCGGTCACACATTAGAACTTCAAAGTGAACCATAATACTTACTTCTACAATCAAAACATTCTGGTGGGGAGAAAAAGACAAAAAGAAAAATCCATTAATACCTAGAGAATAAGCCATTGCTTATATATATTAATCTCTATAACTTATTAATTCTCATTACAGTTAAATATTTGTACCACCATTTATGTATGTTTACTCATGTAACAGCGAATTCTATGTAGTTAACATTTCTGATGCTCTAATAACAATTAGCTGGCAATGAGATTCTCCTCAACATCTCAAGCTGAGTACAAAGTGGTCTTTAAATTATTTAGACTTTGAGAATTCTAGATATACGCAAAAGAGATCACAACAGAGTCTACACAATTCGTATTCTTCTAAAGCAAAGAGTGTCATACTATAAAGACACGTACGATTCTGTCATACCTGCTTCCTTTATATTGAACTGTAACATACATGCCTTAAAGATCACATGTGTAAGGAGAAGGGGAAGTAATGTGTTCTGACAGAGCAGGAGGCACTGATGCTTTAACCCCAGACATGTGGCTCAATGATCTCCATAGAGTCACTGGAGAAAAGCAGACTCCCAATCTGCATTCTCCCATTTCCTTCTCCCTTCACTGCCTGTAACAGGAACCTCAGTTCCTAACCTGGGCTGCACATTACACATCTCAACAGTACGAATTCCCATCACTACTTCAGTGAAACGCCAATACAGCAAATAAATAATGCCGCTTTCTTTTAAAGGTAGTTTGTAGACAACAACCCACACAACATTATTCTTCTCAGGCACTGCAGAAAAAGAAATCTCCTAAAACTTGCTGATACTGAAGATGGTGATTAGAGTTTTTTTTGTTAAGTTCAAGCTAAACTGATGGCTTTGGTGGGGCTTATCCACTCTCCTACAGTGGAGAATATTTAAAGGAAACTCTTAAGTTTTAGGGTTTTTTAAAACTCTATGATCTTCACACACTAAAAGAGCAGCCTTAAAACCATGCAGGTATGTGGGTTCTTTAGTGGGTTGGTTTGTTTGTTTGTTTGTTCTTAAACATACAAAGAGCCATACCTTTCCAGTCAAGGTTGAGAGGTCATCCCCACCAATGACTTTTATATCTCCAGTTGACTGATCATTCTAATAAGAAAGAGGAGGGCAAGCATTAGCATTACCAGAATTAAAGTAATTTTTCTTCCAGTAAATACCAAAACTGCAAAGTACATAACCACTGAATGTTAATGCTTTCAGAAACACAGTACCAACAGTGTCTCTCTATTAACTAAGAAATTAAAAGTGATCAAATTCAAAGATGGTATTTCAGATTAAAGATTGTTTGACAAGAGATCTGCATAAATGCAGGCACCACCTCTCATCTGTGACCATTATATATACATATGTATCTAAAAAAATATGATTTGCTATGCATTCCGTACAGATATGGAAATAAGACAAAAAGCATTTCAGTTTCCAAGCTGCATGCTGCTATATAGCTGGTAATTTACATTTTAAGCTTTAATGCTTTAGAAAGCCTTTCTCTTTGAATAAGAATAAGCAATCTTATAACAAGTAACAAGAATAGCCAGCAAACAAGGCAGAGATTAATATTTAGAAATATAAGCTACAAAAATAGCCAGAAAAGCTTATGTTTGCCTAGTTTACAACAAATATTAGCAACGATCTAATTACTTTTTATAGTAATTGAACAGCAACATAGTTACACTATCACTACAACACAGCATTTGCTTCAGTAAAACTAAACTTTGATACAAACGTAAATGAACTGTTCTATAAGAAAGTTAAAAACAGCTGCTAGGAGTGCTTCATGGATCTTTGCAGTTTATTTAGAGTCATTCAACTGACTTTAAACCTTGACAGTGTCTCACAGTTCATATTGGATGAGATATGCTTATTATTGTATTACTTACAGATGATGACATTATCCTACAATTTAATTATTTCAGTCGAAGGTTAATATTGCTTATCAAACTTTATTCTCGTAACTCCTTACCACATATCTTCCTTTTAGAAAAATGGTAGCATTTTGCTGCTGCACCTTGAAGCGCAAGTGTGCCACACAACTATGCGGGCATGCAGCAAAACAGCAGTTCCTTCCCCAAACCCAGAAATTACAGATACAATACAGAGGGGACCACAAGGGAACAGAGAGACAGCCACGCACAGCTTCCTGTTTTTACAGCCACATGAAGATGGATATTTGTGCTATATGAATTGTAGGCAAAACCTAAAAATGTTATCACAAAAAAGGGGAAACAAATGATTTAGAGAGGCACATGCCAAGTACACAATAAGTAACACTGGGACGATAGTAAAGAGAAAATGTATTTTTCTCTTTAAATTAAAGTCTTTTGGGCAGTGGTGTCACCGGTCTAGGATAAAGAAGTGCTGACAGCTCTAGGCATGTAAAAGCAGATGATAAAACTAACAGATACTTTCACTTTAAGATCCCCATGACACAACATTAAAAAACCCCCAATAAATTATTAGAAAAAGTATCTTTTCAGTTTTACCCCATGTGTTTTAAAGAAAACATTAGTTTGAGTTATACCACTCTGAAATTACACTGAAGTGCCATGTTTCATTACTATACGGAACATCCATTTTTTTTACAAGTAGCCAACTGTTTCAGTGCTTCCATAACAGTGCAAACGATAACTAAAATAACTATTTGAAAAAGTCCAAAAACAATGATGTCCAAAATGATTGTTGCTTGACCCAGTAGGTATACACACTGCTACCGAATGCCTGAGATACTGGCTAGATCAACCACAAAAACGTGATTCAATTAAGCACTGTATTCATAAAGCTAAAGGACATTTCCTGTGTTCACCCTATCTTAAAATTATCTTAAATGACAGCTTCTTTAAGATTTTCCTTGTTTATGTTACAGGATTCTCTCTTATCTCTTCCTACGCTAACAGGAATTTCATCCTCCTTCCATGGAAGGATGTAAAAAAACATCATTCCTTACAAAACAATGATGGAGAAAGATGTTACAGGTATTTGTTCCATTAAAATTACAGGCACAGATGACAGAATCATACTCCTTGGTATATGCGTAAGATCAGGTTCCTGATGATCTGTTTGGCTACAAAGCAACACACTATACTCAAACAAGAACACCACAAAACTGTAGGTTACTGTAAACCTTTGGATTATGCATATTAAAGTATGAGGATCAGCAAAGAAAAAACAATCTAATCTACAGAAACTCTCCTGCTCCTTCCCACCAAAAATCATACAAATGGCTACACTTTTTAACGCAAAACATAAATCTTCATTGGCATAGAAACCTGCATTCCTATGCAGGTACTGAGCTCCTCAGCAATTAAAGGACAAAAAACAGTTAAAGAATTTCCAATACTGGATGTAACCAGATTTCCACTAGAAAGAACTTTCTTTAATAATTAAGCAATATTTTAATTATCTTCAGGAGCATTATTTCTGATTTCAGTACTGGTAAGACTTTAATGCTTGTGGTTTAACACATAAGAGTTTTACTGTTTAGATCTGTTTTCACTGCCTCCCGGTTGTCACTGCTGGAAAACAATAATGCTTTACAAGATCATAACTCCTGACTCAAGTGACTCCAAGATCACCTTTTAAAAAGGCATTTAAAGTTCCTTACAGTATTTGGTATAAGGCTTGGTTAACAGAGATCTTTCAGAATACTGCTGTGACCAGCCTAACCAGAGTTTACCAGAGGTTACCACTGAAAATCCCTATTTTCCCAAGTGACAGTGCAACACATCCACTGTCTTTTGGCTGCCCTTCATGACCACATAAACAACATTTGCTCATTTCCAAGTTTAAATACAGGAGACTGGTGAAAAGCCATTCTTCTTGTAGCACAAAATAAATAAAATGTTTGTCAAGAATACTGAGATCTGGGTCTGTTCACAAACACTATCTTTCCATTTCTTAACAGCTTGCCAGATTCATTAAAATTCATCTGTAAGGACTCGGAAAGCTGGAGTTGTGAGCAAAGTTTAATCACAGCTTGATCACGTCAGTATTCTTAGATAATTATTTTTGGGTGCAGAACAGTATGAACATTGCATTGCAACACAAAAAAACCCCATATGCTTGTAAATATTAAATGATTGGTTTGAAACAAGAATAGAACTTCAATTACATTAATTTCAGAACCATTACACAAGTTCAGCTGCTTTGTTTATGCGACCAGGGTATTTTTAACATCTTTTATCCAGCCTGTAAAGGCAGGCAGCATGATCTAGTAATCACATCCAAAGACAGCAACAAGAGAGCTAGCTCCACTTTCAACTGTCCATTACGGTTTATGACGGTTTTCACATCACTAAACACAGACCTCTCCATCTAGTAAAGCACAGATAAAAACTACAGAGCAGATTTAGCATTCGGACGCTATTAATGATAGAAGACCTAGTCAATCTGTTACATACATGTTCATGTTAGGACAATCTTATCCAGTCTATCAAGTAATGCAATCTAAAGGACATAAGTCTGGATATTAATAACCACCTAAGAGAGTCCACAGAAATGAAATGCTCGTAAATACTGTAGTGGAGGCATCAGGTAACAGGAGCTCCTCACTCATCTAGAACAAGAAAACATTCTTTTATAGAGTTGGCTGACAAAACCAAAAACCCTGAAGCCAACACCTCAAGGAAAACATTCTGCTTAGACAGCTTTCTGTCTAAATTTCTCCAATTTTCTCTTCATCTACTCGTTTTTACTACAAAAGCAGGCTTTTAATTTCCATAAAACTTATTTTGCTGCTCACTCCCCTATTAATATCAAGACACTGTAGTTCTAGTAATAAACAAAAGCAGCTGTAGCAAAGAAATAAACCAAAGCATGCCTAACACACCAGTATGAGCAAAGAAAACATGCATATAATAAGGCAGCCTTGCTTTTTAACAGAGGTTTTTTTTCAGGTGTTTCAAACCATTTCTCCAATAGTTTTTTTCCAAGTTAGTCAGAAAGTGGAGAGAGTGAAAGCGTGTAGTCTTTATATTGTTTTTTAAACAAGCCAAGTAAGTTATTGGAAGTGTTCCTTGAAGAAAGCAGAAGATACACAATTTCCTCACCAAAAAAAGGTGGGAGTCATAATTTCCTATTCTTTAACATACTACCGTGTAATAGAGATATTCAGCTTTTTGTTGTGGCTTTTACAGGCAGAATACATGAGCATGTGGTAGCTTAGTGGTTACATGGACTGGTGGTAGGAGCCTGAATCTTTCAGAGGGAGCAGAAGGAAAAGGTGTCAAACAGCTCTCGCCCACTGATTTAAACATAGTGCACAAGCACAGAGAGTGCCTTGTGAGATACAACCAAAGGCTGGCACGAACTTTTCTGCTCAGCCTTGCCTTCTCGTTAAAGAGCATAGCTAAATTACTGCCTCGCGTTCAGCAAACGTGGACATGGTTTCCAGGTAACCCCTGGACGGCCAGCTGTGTGTATGCCTTGGGCAGCCAGGGCTGCTCATCCTGCAAACGGACTTGACCAAAGCCCCATGCAGCTCTGGGCTTCGTGGTGAAATGTCAACGGATCGCTCAACAGCAATCATGAATTTATGAAGTTCTTTGACAGTCCAAACTAAGTCTGCAAATATCTCCCTCTGGTTCACAGTTCAATGAAATGAAGGATGAGGTTTCCAATTTAGTAATCTCTATTTTTTTCTACTGGAATAGGCAATCGTCTACAACTGCGGCAAGCAGCCTATACTGCTGACTTGAATGCAAAGTCGCTGAGACAGAACTAACAGTATAACCTTACAGAACAATTTATTCAAACACTCTAAACTGAAACCAAAAATGTCATTATTTCCATGCTACAGATGGTCTTATGGAACAAATCATAAATACCATCCTGAAAACACAAGACTAGGCTGTCGGTAAGTCAGGAAGCATACAGTACTAACATACATCTGCTTCTTCCTTTGACCTGCACAACATAACCTCGTGCTTCCTTCTATAAAGCTTACACATTACCTCATGTTACAGAATGTTAATTTCTCTACAAAGTTAAATCCTTGTGTTCAGAATGAAAATAAATTATTTTCCAAAAATGTAAACCCAAGGCAACCTATGCCTAGTCTTGAAAAGGTAGTGCCATATTCAGTGGCCACTAATCATAAATCTAGGTTCATGAATCTAGTAGCTCCTCAAGGCCATATACAACTAATTTTGTTCATTGTTTGGTTGAGCCAAACAAAAGATGAGATAGGGAACTCAGGTATAACTGTTTTTGCAGCTTTCAAGTCTTCCTGTCCAATGAATGATGTCTAAGCCACATAAAAAATCCTAGAATTAAATTTTTGTAACCGTAGTCGCAGGAGAATCCTCTGTATTATTCAGAGCCACAGCTTTAGAGATGGGGTGGTGGGCAGAGAGGAAATAGTTTAACAAGTAAAGGACATGGAAAGGGTGTCTGCTCTGCATAAGGATAGTACTGGGCTACGGAGATATCAAGGTCTAAAAGAAAACAGATTGTATAATAAAGTAGAGAAAGAGTAAATGAGCTTGTGACTCTTAATTCCCTTAATTATTTGTTTAATACTAGCACATTCTGCCAATAACAATATTAAACCACCTCTGTTAATAATTTGAAGTTAGTCAAATATATAAAAATTGCACAGCACTGCAGATATACTTACACAATAACTCTTCAACCTAATGAAGTCGACAGTCATGGGGATTGATTTGTCACTGTTTCTGTTCAGTGCTTTGATGTAGTCTAATAAATCAGCAAAAAATTTATAGCCACCCTTGAGTACACAGAGTGCTACAATGTGGTGTCCTCCCATGCCCTTCATAATTTCTCGTGCCAGTCTCTCCGTCCTATACAAAACAAAGAGAGAGTCAGCTGTCATAACACGTTTCACTTGCTTACTATAGCAGCAGCATTTTATACTGCTAACAGTAGCAAACACTTGCATCAAACCTGGAAACATATTTTGCTCAGAAATATTTGCCTACCACTTCAGTCACTTTTAGACATTACCGGTCAACAAAGTTTTGCTTTTCAAGGTTAATCTAACAGTGGCACTGCCAAACGCCTTTGTTTTCATACGTCACACTCAGCCAAAGCAAATCTTAACACCCTGAAGCTGTTTCACTGTCAGACATGCGACACAAAGGTGTGTTGTCTCCTTCCAACGACAGGTTCAACTTCCATGCAAAGAGCAACGTAAGCCAACACAACCACAAAGGCAGTAGCCCTCACTAACTGAGGAGGAAGAAAATTTTCAAATTGTAAACTAAAGAGTTTATATTTATTTGCCAAGCTAGAATGCCAGAAATCTGTCCTAACTGCAAAATACAATACCAACGAAGCAGAGCAAGAGAACACTGCACCGTTTTCCCGCAATCATTGTTTCTAAATTTATCTTGTAATTTATTTTAGAAAGCATGGTATGTATTTCTTGTGTGCCAGCTGACAGCAGGTTTCTTGGAGAAAGCCTACCATTATAAACTTTACATCAATTACTTAATGACATGTACTTTTATCCAATTTTTTTCCTCTATATGGACTTACGCTGCAAAGTTTTTACAATACTTTAAAAAAACATTTTATAGGAATGTTTATTATATCTAATCAAACAGGATCATGCAAAATCTAGATGTGTTCCTATTCACAAGATCTCCAGGAAGACCCACCCAGCACCACTCTTAAATGGTCGTGTGTCTCCAACAACTGCGTTACTGAATTTGTTGTTTATTCTCTTAAAGGGAATTAGCAACTATCAAACAGTAAGTAAAACAAAAATGCCTTGTAGACTTTATGCACTCATTTCTGATCACACAAAATAAAACTTCCACAGCACATCACAGATTTCAGCAACCACAGAAGTGACAGACTGATATTTGCACACACTAATGCCTTTCCCAGAAGGCAGGAGAAAGTTGAATTACTTACCTACCATACGAACATGAGAAAGTCTAAGATTATGTGGTCAATAATTTACATTTATTAATATCCTAAGGAAATTCAAGAGACTATAATTGTTTTCAGACTGAACTGGCACAACAAATAACATCTTTAATTGGGTTTTAAGAAGGTAAAACATCAAAGAAACACTGGAAAGAAAGTCGTATATTGCCATGTACCACAAAAATTCGCTTGAGTATTATGACAAATTTCCAAACAATAGCATAACTGCAAATGTACAAACTCTTAGAAGCCAAATAAGAAAGAGTAAATTAGCACTTGTACTTCTTAGTCTCTAATTAAATGTAATCTATTTAGACAGTCACCAGGCAGCAAAACTATCACTGGAAGATTGTTTATTCCAGCATCATGGAATCAGCTGGAGCAGTGTACTGTCTGAAGTCAAACAAACCTGTCCATGATGAGCCCATGAGGAATATAGACTTTTTCCAAATCATCTGCATAATGTTTAGGTATGCAGAACAAGTCCAGGTCGTAACCTTGTTCATCATCGCCAATCTGAAAAGGAAATAAGGTGAGATTTCTACAAAGCCTTATAGAAAGTCTGTGGTGAGAAACTGCAAGTCCTTTGCTTTATTCAGCAAACTATTAAACCCATTACGCTCATCAGGGTCACCTTACTTTCCCTCTCTGTAAAAACATTAGTCACACTGAACACAGCGTAAAGTGTAATCTAACAGAACCTACGGTTCACAAAAGTTGCTTGAAATACCACACAAGCTGTTGTGCAATACAATGTGGGGAAGAAATTAAGTCTTAACAACATTCTCCTACATCGGAGAGTGGGAAAATGAAGATACTACACCCCAATGAATCTCTTTATTCCATTAAAAAAATAATCAAGGAGCTTTTTAACACCTTTGATTTTCCTAGTGTAATGCAAAACCTGCATTTGCAATTAAGCAAGCAGAGGTTTTGACATGGACATCTTCCAAATCTCCACAACACCAAATCACAACAAAACACATGAGCCAGTTTTCAGGACAAGACAAGACAGCTACATGAGCATGCCAAGTTATGTTGCCGTGAAGCAAGCCTTCTCAGACCACCATCTGCAAACCGTGGAGGTTCAAGATCTTTCAGAATCTGAAATTAAAGCCCTGCTTCGGCAACCTGCTCCGCACAGGCAAATTCCTCGTATGAAACGGCCTGCAATATTAGCAAGTGTATACTAATTAGGACAAGGGATTAGTATATGTATGTAATTATACCAAACACTGCTGAAGTTCAGGGCATATCGTCACAACAGCATCAAGAATAACCTTCCCTGAACCTTAACCCTGCTGCTACTTGAAAATGACAATGTATTTAATTACTTCACTCTCCGGATATGCAGCTGAATGCTATTACATGTAAAATGAAGTTAAGAATTTCAGAGGGAAAACCGAAGCTTATTACTGACAGTTCACCAGGGCAGGCATTTTAAGTATCCATTTTGGCTACCACTGCCCTTGCAGGACACAGTCTTATTTCGGTGCCCAAGGAAGCACTTACCTGGCCTGTGATAGGCCAACTGTTTACATGGTTTTTTGTTGTATAACCCCTAATGAGTATTTCACACAGGGAATTTCGTGAGTACTCTACTCTCCCATCCAAAACAGACCCTGTATGAGCTACCCAAGCACCCAGCTCAGGCATCGAGTCCCTGATCAGGGTCCCTGCAATCCAGAGCAGGCTGTTATTTTAAGTATTAAGACAGGTCCCTCCCCAAACACATGGTATTTTCCTGTGGTTCAGACCCATCGTTCTATCTAGCGTGTCTACTAAATCTTCCTTTCCGCATTTGGTTGGGAATGGGCCCTTCCTACACATTTTATCAGGTTTTTTTATTGACTGCAGGGATTTACAGTCACGACCTCGTGGCCGGCACAGCTCTCAGCCGTAAGACACCACATGTATTTCATGAGCAGCCGGCACTGGCTTTAAAAAAATAATAAAAATGAATATGTAAGAGCCTTAGCAAATACGGCAATGACGCAAAAAAAAATCCTCCGAATGCTCTTTCTCCAAAAATACATCCTAACTTAAACATTTAAGCGACTTACACCGCACTCCCGGCTCTCACTAACAAACCGGTGCCTCCCCAGCACGCCACGAAAAGCAACAGGAATAGGAAGTTGTGCCGCGCCGGTTCGTATCTGGTGGGAAGTTGTTTCATCTTCATTTCTGAAGCGGCAACTCCGGCTGTCCCCGCCGTCCTCCGGGTTCAAATCCTCCCGAGACGCCACCCGTGACCGCGAACCCACCCCCGCGCTGCCCGGCGGCGGGAGGGGGCACAGCGGCCCCGGCGCCGCTCGGGCGAAGGGAAAGCGCCTCGCCCGGGGGGCAGGGGTGGAAGCCCCGGGCCCGGCGCCGGGAGGCCGGGGCGACCGTCAAGGTGACTCCGCGGGGCGGCGGCTCCCGCCGCTGAGGGTTAGATTACGCCCGCCCGCCCGCCCCACTCCGCTCCGCTCCGCTCCCTCACAGATCACCAGATTTCTGGGGGCAGGCGGGACCCCCCTCCCCTCAGCCGGCGGCGGCAAGGCGGGAGACACCCCCCTCCGGCGCCCGGCAGCCCCCGGCCCGGCGCGACGGCGGCAGCGGACAGGCTTCCCCGCGCGGGGAGGCCGCAGCGGCGCCGGGGGCCGCACTCACCACGATGCAGGGGCTGGGGGTCGCCATGGAGCGCGGCGGCCCGCCGGCGGCGGCTGCAGGCGGCGAGGAGCAGCAGCGGCGGCGGCGGGCGGCGAGGAGCGGGTAGGCGCCGCGCCCCGCCCCGCCCCGCAGCGGCCCCGGTGCCGCCTTCGCGCCCTCCGCGCTCCCCGCCCTCAACATGGCCGCGGCGCCGCCGCCCTCTCTGGCGGCCAGCGGCCTGCAGCGGTCCCGGCCCGGCGCGGGGGCCGGGGCCGGGGCCGGGGCGGCCCTGCCGGCAGCCGCCTCCCCGGAGGCGCGGAGAGCCGCCCTCAGCCGCGGCGGCACCGCTGCCCCGGCGGTACGGGGCGGTACCTGGCCGGCGCGGGTCCCCTCTCCCGGCCGGAGCCGTCCCCGTGCCCTCACGGGTGCCCTTCCCTCGCTAGGGCTGTCCCCACCCCATCAGGGGTGCAGGTGTCCCCTGGGCTGTCCCCCATCCCTGGGTCTTCAGAAATGATCTTCCCGTCCCCAGCGCAATGTGGGGATGTCCCCTGTCCCCCCATGTCTCCCTGGGAAGATCACTGCTATCCCCAGGGGGGAACAGGGTGTGTAATTGTTGCCCAGGCTCCTCTTCTCCATTGCCAAGGCAGGCCTGTCTTCCAATGCTGCTTCGCGCACCTTGAAGGAAGAAAGAAAGGGACTGTCTGCATCACTTAGGGTGTTCCTGTGAATCACGGGGTTCGCTGGAGCCTCTTTCTCCCCAGGCATAGGAAATCCAGCTTCCGGATACAGGAAGCTGAGGGTGTGGGGAAAATACACCTAAATACCCATCAGACTGGCACACATGGGCACTGGGGGCACTGCCAGCCCTCGGGCAGGGCAGGGTCGCCTGCCTTGAGCTCGGCACGCTAATGATGCTGGCAGTTTTGTGTCAGGACAATTGTGATAACCAAATCTCGTGCTTCGGGGCTCCAGTTGATCGCTTGCAGGGGTCGGGTCCCTGGGTGCACAACTGTCTGAATATATTGATTGTGGGATTTTTCTCCTCTGCTTTCCTTTGCAGCATTACTGCGGTCACAGCTAGCAACCGACCATTGCTCTGACATGGTGCAGGGAACCTTAGGAGATGCCACTCCACATCTGGCAGAGCAGGGAACTGCTATGCTTTAAAAGTAGGCCTTAGTGGGTAATGACTGTGCCTTTTCACTAAGCAAAGAGACAGGTGCCCCTTTCCCATGCACAAATGAAAGGGATCCCCTGCACCCCATCACCTCCCCTCACGGGGTGGATAGAAAATGCACTTTATTAAGTGCATCTCCATTTGCTGGAAGATAAGGCTGAGCTGTGCCTCCCGATACTGTCCATATCTTTAATTGTCTGAAGGAAATATTTGATCTTGAGGTAAAATAATAAGAAAGCATGGAAATGCCTGGATAGCTCCAGTGGTCTCAAATGGGACCCCCCTCCCCAGTGTCAACTTTTCCTGTAGGTCTGGAGTTAAGGACAATGCAACAGTCCAGATGGAAATTCACGGTTTCTTATATTCTAGCTTAAACAGTTATGTATCAGCTGAAGACTTTCCCCTTCTTTCTCTAAGGGGTGGAGACCAAGTTTTATTTTATGCTGCACGAATACTTGGTGTCAAGAAAAGGATAATGATTCTTAAAAATAACTTTATTCATAAAGAGCTGTAGCAATCAACTCCAGCTATACATCTAGCATTATTACTGTCGGCTCAGAAAACACGATGAAATCAATGTAAGTGTTCCTTTGTATGAAACAACCAATTTAAGCAAATTTTAGCTAAGCAAACAGGCATGCTCCCTAGCGAATGCGGTATTGTTACAGCTAGGTGTTCAGCTACAGTTTGGGCGGGTTAACTCTGGAGTGGGAGTAAGGAGCCTTTATCAAATTGCCTAGAGCAGCAGAATGAAATACGCCCTGCAGCTAATATCAGGAACATGCCATAGCTGGCCTATTTCCAGAAGGCTGGGAAAAACAGCAGCTGCCCTGTCAAGTTCAGGGAGAGCCTGACAGTATTGGGCAGTGGGCAGTATCTGTCGAGAGATCATTCAACCACAGAAGCGTTTCAGGATCTGCTTTTATTTTAGTTACTGAAGGCATTTCTCATTAATGACCAATAACAATGTCTGCCATTAGAAGTAGCATCCAACAGCACCTTTCTGATTGCATGCAAAAGTTGTTGGCTTGACTTCCGTGCGATTTCTCCCCAGCAGACAAAAGCATTAGTCCTGTTTCGCCCTTCTGGGTGAGCAATTTCTTTGTTCCTCCTGCCAACCAGCACATTTCTAGATCCAAAGCATTCCTGATCCTGCTGGCACCCCGTTATGGAGGGAAGAACAGATTTACAAAAGCAGAATTTTTTGCTGATTTTACAGGAAGTTGGTTAGCTGAGATCAGCAACAGATTTAGTAGATGACCAGTTTTGTTCTTGCTGGTATGGGAGCCACCGAGGTTTGCAGGGCAGGGTGAAGGGAGGGGGGTCAGAGGTATCTGGGAGCTGTACATTTTCTGTCTAGATGATGCATAAGGCAGGAGAGTCAATGTCTCTGGTATGCACAGCTTTTTTGAAGGCAAAATAATTTAATAGATATGTTGTGTCTCTGAGTAGATTCCTGATGTCATATATTTTGTCCTCTGCTGCCAGTCAGGCATATCTCAGTGCCTAGGCCCAGTGAACCATGGCCTGCGTGAGTGCCAGTTGTATGTAACTTTATTAACAGACTTTTAAAAACCTTGCTTGGTAACCACATGCCCCAGTGGCGGGATACCTGGAGATAACAACTGAGTATTCATCCTTTGGAAACACTTGAAATGGCGTGCTCTGAGTCAGATCTTCAGGTCACCGCCCATTCACCAATCCCCCTCTTCCCCCATTTTTTCCTCCCAGCTTTGCCATTGCTGCTGGGTGACTCACAGGGAATTAGCAAAATTTATCTGCTGTTTTTTTTTTTTCACAAGACAAGCCTCCTAAAAAAGCAAAGAGCACAGTGATTTTTCAGCAGATTAACAACTGAGACCAGCAGGACTCCCTTGTGACCAGAAATTAGTCTGTGCAGACAGAATGGGAAAAAATGGAGAATTCAAGGCATATTAAACCGATGCTGATATGAGCACCAACATTTTTAATCCAGAGGAAAATCAAAAAGGAATATGTCCTTAGATGATATATAGAGCATTCACCAAAATATGAATTTAGCATGCAAGCATCCCATCTTCTTAATGGTTACAAAGAAATCCCTCCACTCTGACCAGTAATTTAAATAGCCTAAAATTATTTTTCTAGGCTAATGTTTCAAATGGGAGAGAAAGCCAGATGTACCAAAACCACGTTTAAAAAGAGACACACCCTTCCTAAGAAATAGGGAATGGGTGTTGTTTGTTGCAAAATACCTTTTTAAATAATGTTACTCCTGTTTTCTGTCTTGTTGACTTTTGCAGAAATTAGTCATCAAAGTGATTCTCAGTGGTGACAGTCTCCATGGATTTTGGAAAGTAGTGTCTATCTACCTACTTGTTTCAAGACTGGGACTTCCTGGATGATGAGAGTTTACCAAGATTTCTCTCCCTGCTCAGCTAATAAATAAGAATTTACTTATCAAAATGAAAATAAGCAAAACCTCTGACCCTAAGCACTCCTTCTCTGGAGCTGTCAGTAACTTCCTTTTTTGTGTACATCTTTGCTTCTGTCGACCTTCAATGGAAAAATGCTTTCACACTCTAGGCAGGGGGTTGGAGGAATTACAGATATTTTGCACTTTATTCAGTAGTGCAAGGAATGGTCTCTGTCACAAGAATTACACAATTACTACAGAACACTCAGTGTTGGCTTATCACAAAATGTCAACCATCCTCAGAAACGCTGACTTGGATTGCTGCAGACAACGCCGCACTTTGGGCTGGTATTTATGGCATTTATTGGCTTTCGTTTGCAAACATCCGTTAAGAATTATCCTAGTGGTCCTGGTTCAGCGCTGCAGTGTGGGACCAGACACGCGACGGCATCTGTCACAACACAGCGGAGAGGCTGGCGCTTGGCACTACGCATACCTAAAGACACACCAAAGTCCTACCCGACGGGATTTACTGAGTACCCATGCGCTTCCAAGGTCCAGCTAGCCTAAGGGCCTGCACAAATTTAAACAAGGATTATCTTAGAATGGCAGAAAACAAGCAAAGGCAGATCCTGTCACCAAAGCAGAGCAGCTGGCATGGGCTCAGTGCTGCCAGACCTGAAGCACAACCCCATGCCGTGGGGCCCTATGGCCTCGGAGGCATCCAAGACTTTGAGTAGCCCAAGCCCTGCTGCTGTGACCGAGCACGTGGGGCACTCACCTTCCTCCCAACAGGTCTGAGGTCTGGGCTTGCTCCTCTTCCCACTCTCCAGGGAACTTGCTCCCCAGGCACGGGAGAGCTGTGAGAAGTGGCTTGGCTGGGGAGGAAGGCACACCTGAATCTAGAGACCCACCCAAAGGACACTGGTTTTGTTTCAACCTGTCCTGACACAAAGGTTGAAGCCTGAGCAATGTAACTACCAGGAAGGCGTTTGTCTTTTTTGTTTGAAACAGCTGTTTTTCAAGCTCAACTTGACTCACTGAACAATGTGGCCTGATGGAGCTGCTGACTTTTCACGAAGCAAAAGGTAAAAAACGAGGAGTTTGTTTTAACATGACAATAGCTCTGTGCTTGCTGCAGAGCAGCCTTCAGAGCTGTTACACTAACCATTTGCTGCAAGCGTGTGCAGCATCGTTGCTGCAGCACGAGGGGAACCACCAGCGTTTATTAGATGTTGTCATGTGGCACCGAAAACCCCGCGCACAAGGACACTGTAAAGCCCAGGCTGACCTCCTTTTACTCCTCCCACCCATCTCCTCTGCACGCATTGCTCTTCACACACTGAAGCAGTCACCTGAGGTCCCCAGCAATCCCTTGCAAAAGCAAAGCAGAACAAAGAGCAGAGCCAAGACCAGTTATGAAAATCAGATTCTTTCCTTCACTGTGCAGCAAGCATTAGTGAGAGGTACATTTTCTCCATGCCAGTAACAAGGAAAACTCTTCTGCTCCCCTCATTCAGCAGCACTTGAGTCAACAAGATGCCTGGGTTACCCAGAAGCTTCTATGTGACACATTTCAGTGCAAACCCCACCAAAATTACTGTAACTGATGGCAGCCACCTTACTCTGCTGGCTTACTCAAAATTAAATGGTCTCTGGCAGCACAGGAGTGGACAGATGTCCACATTGCAACATGCACGTGCAGCAGACTCTTAGGACTACATGGGCATAAAAGGACTTCTGGGAGATGGACTGTGCATGGGAAGTGCTCTTGCTGAAGTGGAGCAGCTTGTTTTAGCCAACAACTTAGTTAACACATCCTCCATTTTTTCAGTCAATGTTTAGATGAAGCGTGCTAGCAAGAAACCAAGGGAGTCCTGCAGCAGGACTTCAGCCCAGGATATCTGCAATGGAAGCTCATTTGTACTGTACCTTCAACGGAAGTCAGAGGCAAGGCTGGACGACTCCGAATGCAGGCCGTTGGTGCTGGCAGGAGGTCTTCCCACCAGGCAAGGGAGAGACATGGGGTTTCCCCCCCTTGCTCAGTTGCTTTCTGAGGAATTAACAGGTTAATCTGCTTTCAGCAGGCACCTGAGTGCAGGACCTGCCTGCAAACCCCAGGAAGCATTTCTAAAAAGCTGTAGAATCATTTTTAAGAAGCTGTAGAAAAAGCTGTGTTGCATGTCTCAGAAGAGGTGTCTACAGCTATACACAGGTGAGCCAGACACAAGGATTGTTTAAAAAATAAAAAATCTGGAACCTGTTGATATCAGCACAGACAAAGGGGCCAACAGGCTGTCGTGTGAGGACAGAAACTTCAGAGAAGGCAAGAGAAGGTGGCAAGGCTGTTTCAGCAACAGGGGAGAAGAATGAGGAAGACCAGCAAGAGACCACAAGGCAGCAACCCGATCAGATAACTCACTGATAGAAGGCTGTATTTGCCGAGGCTTGCAGATCCAGCTGGCGCTGTCTCAATGCAGACTAGGCATCAGGTGGCAGAGCTCACATGCCAAGGCCCCTGCCTCCCATGCAGATCGTGGCAGCCGTTCAAGTATCTCAGAAATCTTCTCTGGGCAGATTACAAGGGAAGCAGAGACAAAGCACATGCCAGGCTGGGAGGGAACTGCACTTCAGGACTCCCTTTCCCTTTGCAAGACCTTTTGAGTTGTATGGTATGAGCTGGCAAAATCATTCAGATCCTCAAATATTAAACGCTGTTCTAGGAGTAATACTAGACCCTGAATCTGGATTTGGGTTAAGAGTGCAAGACTGGATGAGATGCTTGGTGAGGACAGAGTCAGATAGTTCAGTGGAAGAATGCTTTTAGAACTCAGTTTATATACTAAATTAAAAGGGGAAATAAATTAATTTATAGGGTCTCAAAATAAAAAAACAGGCAGCAGGGAGCTAGAATTCCTGCGTACTGTCACCCACCCAGAATCCTGCTTGACCCAGTGGAAAGCCCCTTCAGAAATCTGTCCTCGAAAACCCCATGAGACAGAGATGTGAAGGAGAACTGTTCTCAGAAGGACTGCCAGGCCCCACAGCAAGGGGAGAAAACAACCTTTCTTTTGGGACGGAGAAAACAGGACTTTATCTGAAACCTCTCTCCAGACAGCTAGAAAGCTGAAGGCCCCAGAAAAAGAAATAAGCTTGATGCTTTTTGAACCTCTCTGGCTCCAGACCCTAACCCTATTTAGCAAACAGTATGTTCAGTTAATTGCAGAACTGAGCACCTGTACCTATAGGTGCAGAAATGTAAGATATCATAAAGTGCTCAACAGAGATGACAATAGGAGAATTTTGCTTCAAATAACATTTTTTTGCCAAACCTCTGCTCTTAATTTTACCTATTAACTGAAATCCACTGCTCAAATTGTAAATCTGTGATATCTGATGGGCTAATACAAGTTTTACACAGTGATAGCATCAAGAGTTTTTAAATTCACCAAGGCTTATCTAAGTCTCAGGTTGCTTGGTTTCTTCAGAGTCTGGAAGAGTTTTCCAAAACTGAGTTCCCTTCTGATGTAAATATTGTTCGGCAGCATCAGAAAGGCTTTCCAAGGGGAAGCGAGACAGACTAGAGCTCCTGTCTCTTTGAACCCCCGCCAAGTGCATCTTAAATTACAAACTTACAGAGTAGTGTGGTCCTGTTATTGATGAGAGTTTAAAAAGAATGTAAAGTACAATGACACTGATCTTCTGTTTAATTGCCGCACAAATCAGATAATTGGATACAGAGGATTCAAATAAAAGCGGAGTATTTGACGATACAAAATCGAGAGGGGAAAAAACAGCTATGCAAAAATTACTGCATTTTCAGTGATTCCTGTGAAATAGCTGAAAATGATCCAGAGATTTAATTACTGTCTTGGAAAATATTCTTGCTACAAATGAGAAAATGTAAATCTTGCTATGTCTAAACAATCAACAACTATTGAAACAAAGAACAAGGAAGCTTGATACTTAAAGTGAAACATCAGTCTTCATATTCAAAACGTACAGAAGAATGGGACATGATTTATTTTAAGGCAAAATGTTGGCACTAATAAGTAGGTAAAAATCACTGGAAAACATGGCAAAACCAAATAACCCATAGGTTTCAAGGCCGGAATAAATCACTTCTGTCATTCAGTCCAACTGCCCAGAGTCTTGTGTTTATTCTTTTTAAACTAATCTTATTTAAGGAACTGACTTTCCAATTTCATATCATCACATCAGGATTTAAGGATGTTTAGTTAACAGCAGTTTGGAGAGTTTAAAACCTTTTGCAGCCCAGCTACTGCAGTTCTTACTCTGCAGGAAAGCACTTTCTGGACGTGTCACCTGAGTATTTTCATTTTTAGATTAAAGGCCTCCTCCCTGCTTTGAACTTTGCAGACGTCGGGGATTGCCAGCGCCAGTCTTAACCATGGTTTAAGTAAAAAAATTTGAACTTGGTCCCAAGTAAGCTACCTGCACTCTGGAAGAAGCTAAAATTGACATAACACAGCAGGGAGTAATACGATTAAAAGCGTTGCTGATTGCATTTAACCTCAGTGACTTCTTGTTTTGGAGACGTATCTAGGCTTAAAACTGTAAGGCAGCTGCATGGCTGCATGCCAGAAGGAAGTTCACAGCAAAGCTGTTTGCACAGCATCAGCCTATTTTTAGTATACAGTTAGGGAGTCAGTTTCTTCCTCCCCTTGCCCCAAGCCTCCGTAATGCCCTCCGCTGGCAGGCAGGAGCTTGCTTCTTTGCAGAGGAATATGGCATTTTTTTGGCCAGGAGTGTGAAATAGGGTATTGCACGTGTGCCAAGCAACCTGCACGTCTATCCAGGGAATAAAAAGCAGGGCAGCACCAGCCCTAGTTGTTCTCTTCTCAGCTGGAATGTTGTTTTAGGAAAAATAAAAGCAGAGAACTCTGTTTAAACAAAGTAAGAGACCATCTCTGGCAAAAATTCAGGTAAAGGTTTAAGATTCCTGCCACAATAATTCGGTAAGAGATCAGTCACGCCAAACTCTGTATCATCCCAGTGCACGTACGCATGCAATTAAGAAGCATCAAGGAGTTGTGTGCACTAATCCCACACATATGTTCGTATAAAGTACTCCTGTCATTTCGCTTATTCTTACACAACAGAAATGTACATTCAAGGTGTGGGACACATTCACTCAAAAAGTTGGAGTGCTGAAGTACTCCCAAAAATTTGAAATGGAAGAGTGGAGAGTCCCTTATGCTGGGTGGTGTCGGAAAGTTTGTACTAACTATGCAGACGTGGGCCACTCCACAAGAGCATGCCAGTCTCCCCACAGATGTTATTATTACCACAAGTGCTCTTTTAAAAGAAAGGATGAAAAAGGAAACGCATGGCTATGAGCCTTGAGGTCAAGCTCAGCTCTGCCAGTGCAGTGTTTTGCTCCAGAACAGTAGTTCTCTGACTCCCTTGCAGAAGGCCTTAGTGTGAAAATGTAAGAGGGCAGCGTAAGAAATACAAGCCGGGAGGCACTGGAGTTAGCCTTATCCCCGGCACCTCCAACCTGCATTTGCACCAGCCCCATAAGATGCTCACTAGCTTTTCCTTTAAAGTCTCAAATTCTAGAGGTTCCACAACCTGCCCAGGAAAGGTATCCCAGAGCTTAACTCTTCCTGCTCTCAAGGCCAACTGCCCATTCTGATGGCCAAGCTAAATGTCTCCTGCTGCAGTGTATTCTGTTTTTCCTGTCCTACCTGCAGCAGTGAGGGAAAGTATTTCCTTCTTTGCAGCTACCTCTTACTGATTTGAAAACATGTCTCTCCCATCACCTTGAAACAAGCCCATACTTTCATCCTCTCATTGCTTTTCTCTGGCTATCTCCAGCTGCTCCGCATTTTCCATGAAGTGCGGTGCCTACAGCTGGACACCATGTTCCAAGAAAGGCTTTCTACTACCACATGAGGAAGGACCGCGTCATGTATCTTACAGACTACATTCCTGTTCATACATTCCACAACATTTTTTTTTTTCAGGAACAGGATGCTGTTGAATCATGTTCAGCTGGTGACTGGCTATAACCCCAAGAGAACTGTTCTGTACAACTGCTACCCTAGCAGCCTGTCCTGTCCCATCCTGTATTTGTTCAGCTGATCGTTGCTTCTGCTGAAGTGTACAAATACGCATTTGTCAAATCCATTGCTGGATTTACTGAATCACATTCTAACTCTTTTGAATTTATCAAGTTCATTTTGAATTGTAATTGTCTTCTACTTGGTCAGTAGTTAGCTCAAGTCTGGTGCTTCCTACAATTTAATCAGCATATGCCATCTAAATTTTTAATGAAAATACAAAATAGCATCAAATCAGAGCAGAACTGTAGAGAATCCCACTCAATACATCCTTGCAGTCTGACTGTGAATGATTAATTATTACTCTTGAGTAGGGTTTTCCAAACAGGTTTTTATAACCTCACTTTTAAATTGGTGTCAGACCACATTCCCCTACTTTCTTACAGAAAGTCATTAGAGTAACTTAAAATAAAGCTGTGCCCACTGCTTCTCCTCCTGTTACCTTGGTGTAGAAGGAGCAACGTTAATTTGACACAATTTGATCTTTCTTTCTTTCTTTTAGAAGCTCACCAATAGTTACCCTTTTCCATTAATTTTCCAGTTTAAACTATTGACCCCGAGTTCTGAACAGACAGGTAGAAGCAGAGAGACAAGCTGGGCCTCCAGAGTTTACAGCGTCCCCCTTTGTCTCTAATGCTTGAAAGTAATTTACCACATGGGGTATCTGATCTAGGCATGAGGATAACTACTGTTGTTGTGGTTGTGCTGCAATCTCTTACACAGGGCAGAATAAGTAGAGCTTGTCTAAGCGAGGACATGAGAGCCCTTGAAGTATTCACTACTCTGCCCTAACGTCACACAACACAAGGACAATGGAGGTCTTTTGCTCCTGTGTCTATGGGTCCCTCCTTCATTGTTCCGAGATTTCAGTGACCAGCTATTCCAGTGAGAAGTCACATCCACGAAACAGAGAAGGCTCCTCAACAATATCCTGCACTTCCTTCAAAGATCCCAGCTGACTGAATTAAAACACAAAAAACATACAGCAAATAAAGTACACATGCATCCAGTAATTATTTCCATGGCGTCAAAAGCCATGTGGTGAAACTACTCCCAACATCAACTTTTATTATCAAAGTCTTAAATTAACCTATTCAGGAAACCTTTGCAAAGATGGATGTGGAATGACAGTATCAGTAATGACACTTTATCAACAAGACCTGATCATTTGGCAGCTCCTTTCTGAAGATGATGCATGATGATTTTTCCTTGACACATATCTGTGCTGGCTGGGGATATGATTTTTCTCAGGTCACGGTAAATACCTACTGTCCTCATTAAGTTGACTCCTTGTTTAAGCTGATGACATAAGAGCATGTAGTTGTTTTTAGAAAATAAAATCTTCATCAATAGGCCAATAATATCCTTCCTCCTACAGAGTTTTCCCATCACATTTCTTGATACTTTAAAAACACTGAAAGGTATTGCTGTCTCACTCTAGGCAGTTATGCATTTGGACAAATCCAGCATTTTCCAAGTGATCTTTTGTTTTGTAATCTCTTACACTACATTTATACGGTTCTAAAGCGCATCCTGGATGTAGCTGCTCTTCTGCAGTGTAACTATATTACACTCTGCATTCCCTTGGTACCTTAGTCTAAATTAATTTGCTCTTGGGGGAAAAAAAAAAAAGTTCTTGAAAGGTGAGAATGGGAACCTTCAGTGAGTCAGTTACTTCACATTATTAACTAGCGGTAAATGCAAAGCAGCTTACCCACTGCACAAAGTTAAGAAGAATACACAAATATGCAGAGTTACCACTAAGTAAGTGGCATACCGTAAGTACGCATTCTCACTTCTCTCCTGCTAAAATTTTCATGGGCCTCTAACCTCAATAGGAAATACTGCATTTATGCATTAAAACAACAGTTTTAAAAGTTATACTTCCAGAAAAAGGACAGATATGCAAATATGAAATTCATAACTCATTTATTGAATATATATATGCAAGGATACCAATAAAAAGAAACTAATACTGCAAACTACAACTTTGGAAGTAAAGCCAATATAACAGGAACAAAATATACATAACATTGTAGATAGGAATGCATTTACCCTCTTTCGTACATTCCTTGTCTTCACACCTAATGTAAATGTATGCTAGAGCAAAAGCTGCAAATGTTAGCCTAACCTGAGTGCTTTTTGACAAGCAACAGTTCTCCAGGATTCTTTAAGGGTTGAGATGTCACTGCTGACTAGTGAATGTGCATACATATGCATATATAGAAACTGCTTCAACAAGTATATAAATCAAGAGCTGTGTTCTGTTTTTTGACCTCCATCACTTAATACAGTGGAATCTGTTTCTGGTGACATGGAAGAAGAGTTACTATTTGCTATAATGTACTTTCAGTTCTCTTAAGATTAATTTCATCTAATGAGGATTAATTTTCTTGTCAATCTGATTCAGCATATTAATATTTTTGGAATGCACTGATTATCACCTGCCAGATAAGTCTGATATTTCACATAGATTATCACCTCTTCATCTTTCACTCTGGTTTAGCATGAAGTTATTTTTCATATAGGCAGCAGTAAGAAGCAAGCTCTCTTCCTTTATATTGCATTTTAGGGCCAGATTCAGTGTAACCATACCAGTCTAGATCAGCACAGCTCTCTACCTAAAGATCAGACTTTGTGGAGTGTAGGTGTAACTCCTACTAGAGCCTTATCACAGAACCTCCTGTGGATCAACACCTGCTGAATGAGTTGATCTTTTGATCACCTAATCTATTTCATCCTAGCTAGCTGCACTGATGCTGATACTGAACCGGTCTTTCACCCTTCCTTGAAATGGAGTGATAGCACAGCTTACTGCTAATAGTGTTTGATCATGCCTTGAGCCTCTGGCATTACACCAGCTGTATCCTCAAGTTATTTGAAAAATATCCTTCTGATGCCTGTCCTTCCTTGGTACAGTCCTTTCTTGGTATAGCACAATCGCAGATCTGTTAATATAGAGATACAGTGAGTTGGGGAGATCTGTTAACATATACAGTGAGTTGGGGAGAAACCTCCCTTCTCAGAGGGTTTCAGGCGTCTTAAACAGCACACACTACTCTTGTGAGCAAAAGAAATGCCCAAAGGCCAAAAAAAAAAATTATTATTTTTTTTTTTAAATACAGTGAAACCAGTTTCATAAGACAAGTTTTGTTAAATTCATGAGTTCTCTGATTGTGAGATGAAAGCAGAAGGTGCCTATTAATAAAAAAATCTCAGTAACAAAGACTGCATTAATTTAACTAGCTAATTTAAACATACCTATTTCACCTATAGAGCACTTCCATTACTTCTAACATTTCTGGGAAGGCAGTAGATGCTCCAGAATAATCTTCAATATATGCTTGCAAAGATTACATTGCTTTACCAAAAAGAAAAAAAAAAAAAAAAAGAAAAAAATTTCAGACAGACTGTCTGAAATTCCAAGCTAAAATACACATAAAAAGACAGTAATGGCAGTATTTTGTCTTTAAAAAAATGATGTAAATGTTGTATACTATCATACATTGTCATGCTTTTTAAAACTACAATTAAGGACGTAAGAGATGTACAGTAAATACACTGCTGAGGTACATTTCTTCTAAATATTAACACCACGACAGAATTACTCCCCAGCAGGTGATGCTACTTGGGAACATATAAATACAGTTTTTACATTGTAAGGCACTTTTACCCAGCATACATGAGTTGAAGTCAGTTATGACAAATTTGAGGCTCCTAAGAAAAGATTTTTGCTTTTGACTTTGTTTCCATGAATTCTGAATTTATGACAGTTTAGTCAGGCCATCTCAGCACAAAGAGGTAACAGGTAAACCAGCCACTTACTTTTCTGCTACCTGAAGGTAAAGTGCTGTTCTGGTTCTTCGAGGCATGGAATGGGGCAATTTATTTCGTAACAGATGAATTATTGGACTGAATATTATACTAAGCAACTGACACACTATGAATTAGAGCTCAGTCTCAAATACAATCAGTATGCTGGCAGATCTACCCCATGCAACCTTAGTTAAAATACAGTAGCTGCAAACAAAGTGCCTTTTTTCCATGGGAGGGCCATGTCTGAGGCACAAATCTACAAGTAATTTAAACATTGAAGGATGTTATTTTGCATTCTAAAACTGTTCTGAGTGGCTGAAAAATGTTCATATTCTAGGAGAAACAAAACGCCTTGATAGACAATTTCAATAATCGATCTGTCATTGCAATTCAAGTCACGCTTTTAATTTTGAAAGTTACAAATACAAAATAAAAATGATCAATGGCATCATGTTTAGAGCAGTAACTGAATATTTTCTGTACACAGCAATATTTCTTTCCAAAATGGCATTATTCTCCAGGAAAGCAAACAGAATTGATTGAATTCTAACAGGTAAAATGTTAGAAACTCCAATATACAGTAATTGAGTCCCTCAAGACATTAAGGGAATGCATAAGAAGACAAATGACACACGTTAAATCTTTTAAAAATACAAGTAAAAAATGCTACAGAAACTCATGTTACAAATGAACCATTTTTGCAATACCAATCACAGAAGAACTGTAGCAGTTTATAGTCAAATCAGTGTATTTTGCTTGTTTCCTTCCTTCAAATCCAGAAGTTTTGTTGGGAGTTCAGAGTGAAACAAGTCAAAACCCTAAACAAACAATAAGGTGATGCGATAGCAACAGACAAACATGTGGACTAGATTCAGCTTTTTGGTTTTATTTAAGTAAGTCTGAGAATGTGCTTTAACAGACCAATTGAAGAAGCTAGTAGCCATTAGAAATGACAAGGTGTTTTGAAAGCAGTCAGAGGACTGATCTGTTAGGTTTGGTATAGCCTAGATCTGATTATTCCCTAAAGGAACATCAAACTCTAGTAAGTAGAATTCCATGACGTGATTGTTGACTTGACAGAAAGAGAAAAAATAATCACTAAAACAATAAGGATGATAAGCAAAGTTTCTCATATAGTGGTCATAAGATTAAAAAATAAATACCAATCTAGCAAAAAAGGTTGTTTCCTCATTCTTCTTACAGAATATGGGACCTTTATGCATATTCTGGACAAAACATGAAGTGTTCCACACAACACAGAACACTTGAGGTATGGACGTCAGATATGGTGGCTAAATTCCATAGTGAGTTAAGAGTTGTAACTCTCTGAAGTAAAAGAGATTGGGCTGCAGAGTCCAAACATTTGTATAATAAGGTTTTAATCACACTTAGTGAAGCGTTCTTTGTAAATCAGGGACATAGAAAGAGGTGGGTGGTTGGGGAAAGAACGAACTACAGCCCTTTGGCATGAGTTCTAAAGCTCACAGCTCAGAACCAACAGCTGCTCAAGTAAATCTCCCGCAAACAATGCTCGGCGGAATGAGCAATCACAACAGGAACAACCTGAAATGTTCAAGCGTGCTTCGGTGTACACTGAGTCCTTTTCTACTGTGTGCTTTGCGAGCAAAAACAGAGAGCGGCTTTCCCATGTATAGCCTCCGTAACTTGTGTATGAAGAAAATGCAAAATTCACAAAGTACCAGCTTGCTGCCACCACAAACTTGTCCATGTTGTTAATTAAACTAGCTAAGACCTTCCCTCATTGCATGAATCCACTAAACAACTTACACATTCCAAATCTTAAGGTTTTTATTCAGTCCAGAAATATAGATCTTACTTCATTTCAATGTCTGCCTTAACTTTTGACACTGTACATATTACATATCATTTATATAGTGTTTCATTTTTTCCAGACACTGCAGACTACAAACTACATAATATTGACATGTAAAACTCTGCCACTTACTGAAGGCTCACACACATGAACGTTTCAGGCAGTTCAATGAAATTTCTAACAGAGTTGGGTAGTAAAAAGTTACTAACCCTTTTCTGATTTTAGAAAACAATTTAAAAGAATTAGTAGTTATGATGTCTTAGCCATTCCCAGTTCTATAACTCTGTCCCTTGAACCTGTTTAAAAAATGATGAAAACAATAGTAAATTTAAAATCATACAGAAAAGCATTTAGCAGCTCTGACATTACATCTATATTTAGCGATAGAAATGAGAGCCTCCCTTCTTATACTGTTACAAAGTCAGCTGGATTTAAAAAACAACAAATCCTCCCCATTTTTCTACAGTATGCCAATAAAAAGTACTTATCTGCATACACTAGATTTAAATACTTCACTGCAATAAACTACGTTAAATGTATATTGCGTTTCAGTCTCGGTAACAGATCTGTCAGGAGTAACTTCCATACCTAGTTTCCATTGAGCTGCTGCTGAGGAATGTCATTATGGTCAGTGCCTGATTTGCCACGGCTTTTGCTTTCTCTTTCTTCATCCTCTTCATCTCTTTCATCATTTCCACTATGGTTTTTACAATAGAGTCTAGCACAATAAAAGAAACAGTGAGGACTTTTACTGGAAGTATCTATCAAAACCAGACTTTCCTCTCAATTAGTTTTGAGATGTGCTACAAGTCAATTGCTAACTCTTTTAACTCATTCGTGGTTTTCTGTCAAGCATCAGTTAAACTGAGAAAGAAAACAAGGTTGAAGACTAGCCAACAAAACTTTGATCAATTCTAGTTTTCAAGAACTGCTGCTACTCTGCTCAGAGAATGCCCTCTTGTGGGCACAACCACACTGGCAACTCAACTGCAGCCAAGTCACTAACGCCAGCAGTTCAGCAAGTAAAAGTATGGAAAGTTACTGGGTCCAAAAATCCGAAAATAAGCTACAAAACATATCAATATGAAGGAATCATGACATAAATTATCCAGGGTTTCCTCAATGTAAATCACAGATTAATCGAATAGGGAAATATAATACACGTCAATTAATTTTCTCATTTCTCATATTGCAACACTACTACAGAAATGTTAAGTTTGCAAAATATTTCAGTCATTCTGCTAAGTCAACAATTACTTTAAAATATCATTTAAAATGAAATAATATTCTCTTTTTTAATAACATACTTGACTAGCCAAGTTAGGCAGAAAAAGTACCATGAAATATCTTCACTTTCATTATAGATTCAAGAATGACAGAGGTCCTTACTTATAAATTCCTCGCGACATATTCTCAATGTATTTAGCTTTGTCTTCTACTCCACAGTGGTAATGGTATGTTTTTATGCAGGCTTTAATTTCACACCCAATAGTAGCACCAGGCTGGCTGCAAAGTGTGCATTTCTGTGCAGGGGAAAGAAGAGAATGGCACTGTTCAGCCTTTCAGTCTCTTGCCTCTTAGTATTCAGTTTAGTGTTCCTCATATTTATGGCTACCATTTTGGAACAGAGTAATTTTTCTGGCAGATCATCCTTCCAATGAAAAGTTAATCAAAGATATTGTAAAACAGAAACTATATAATACTAACCTATTAAAATACGAACACTAGGTTTTACCTGTCTATTGCATTGAAAATTGCTACATGATTGCACAGATTATTGCACTTCCAAGATCATTTTATTGCCACTGAAGTTAGTATGTTAATATATGAAGAATCTTAAATTTTTTTTTTCAAGGTACAATATTGTTAGGAGCTGTTTGTTTTCTTTTTTCCCCGCTATAAATTTCTTACCACTTTAAAAACATCCTGAATTTTAATAAAATACAATGTGACATTTCACTAACATCCCCATCTCTAAGGCCTTAATACGTTTTCATATTAAAACATGAAAACAGCTGGAAGCATGTCACTGCAAGAACATATTATCTTAAGTTTATTTGTAGTTTTACACAGTGTGCTTTTAGTAACACAGGATCCAAAGCTGTTACTCTCTTATAGTTACAGAAAGGCTAATAATTATTTACTATGTACTTTGTCTTAAAGAACACTAAATACCACATGCCCAAACACCACTGATTTTTAAGGTGATTCCTGTCTGGCTACCTGTCCCAAAAGTAACAATACATTTAAATTTTGTGTTTAGAAACAGATGGAAAAGATTGTTTCACAAAAGGAAGGAGGTAGAGCTATAGCAGAATCAGTAACATATTCATCACAATCTGCAGATACATACCATTCTTTTTCCTCTCTTGATTTCTTGAAGTACAGTTTTGATATCAAAATCACCAAACTCTGCCCTTGAAGTTGTTGTTAGCTGGACAGTGCCAGAAGAGAACAACTGTAAAACAAGCAAGTCAAAATCATTTCAGGTCACCAACATGATCAGAAATTTTTTTCTGTGCAGGAATAACTGAGTATTGAACATCCCCGTCTGTGATCTCAGACAGCATGTGCTTTACCAACAAACTAGGAAAAAAACCCATGCTGAGTAATTAGTATGATGAGTATTCCTTCTGATACCCAACTGACTGCTTTAATTACATTTGTTGCCTTGGAGAAATGTATTTTAAAAGACAAAGGAGTAGACAAGAAATAATGACACGATGAAAACACAAAGTAATAAATGGGCAATATTATAAATTACACCACTGAACTTTTTAGGAATATCCAATTTCCTTCCCTGTGACAGATACATAATTCAGCTTCATGGCACAGCTGATGTCAACATACCTGAAAAGCTCTGAGGGATGACAATGGAGCACATAAGTACCATCCCTACTATCATCATCCTGGTATATTCAGCTTAAACTGTCTTAAAACTGAAGCTCAGGTACACAAAGTAGTGAAGAATAAGACTCAAGCCTGCTGGCACACACCAGGTCTCTGTTTAGTGAGGCTAGGTACAGGAAGACAATTAATACTCCACAGATTGCCTGGACTATTTACCCATTTTGAGGTAGAACAGGAACCACTGAGATTTGTTACTCAAAACCCTACCTCATTCATAGGATGAGTTATATGAAAGATAGCACTATCTGCTCATGTTCATTGAAATTAGCAGATTATTTTCAGGCTGACAGTTCTATAAGTGTGATCATCTAAAGGCAAGGGTTTTCTAGAACTTCCATGTCCCACTCTACTCGAGTCACACAGCCTGAATCCACTGGTCAGAAAATTAATGAAGTTCATGGATTCGTCCCGGATTTTGTCTGAATGCCTGTGGAGTAAAGGTATTTTATTTTTGGAGTGGATTCTTTTAGTTAAAACTGTTTTCTGTTTTCCTTTTTAAATATTGTGTATGCATTTCGATGCTAAGGGAGCATTTTTAATAAGCTAAAGTCTCCCTGAGCTAATTCCATCTCTTAGCACGTAGCCAACTTTTATCCATATTGCCCACAGTGAAAATAAATGAATTGCTCACTTCGCAACACTTCAGCGCCTAAAGAGATCATCAGCACACAGACAATACTCATGCATAATTACATGTGAGGGTACTGTATTAAAATCTAAAATAGCAATTCAGACAAAATTCACATAATAGACTGGTTAATAACAATACTGTTACTCACCATGCACTTATAGTGCGCTGCAGCCTTTTTGGCATTAAATATATGAAGCTTTCCTCTAGCTTCATTTTCTTCTTCACCTGCATGACAGAATCCACATTTAGGTTTTGTATCACTGGGGCTGCTTCTGTGGGGAGACCTGTCTCTCTGAAAGAAAAACATTTTACTAAAATATACTGCTGGGTTACAAATACGGTTGTAATTTTAAAAGCCTGTGGCCACCAGCTGGAGGCTCAGACAAATGCAAATTTTAATAAAAATTATATTTGCAGAGAAGAAATATGCAATTCTGTCTTCTAAGAAGTTTAGCATATTTACTGCTTACATAGGAACTGCTTTCTATTTCGTCTGTGCCATGAGAGGACGTAGATCTAGTGTCTTCTGATTGCCCTTTTAAATTTGTTTTTCTTGGCTTTCCCTTACGACCCCTCCTTTTTCCTTTGGGAGGTGAAGGCTCCAACTCGTGTTCATTGATACTTTCTTCTAAATCTGCTTTAGAAGTTAGAAAACATAATCAAATAACATTCACAAAAATTTTATGCAAAACAAACCAAGCAACAACAAAAAAAACCAGACAAGAAAAAAACATAACCTGTGTTTTCTGTATTTTGGTCAGAAATAAAAATAGCAACTTTTTCCCATTTATTACAAACATGCAACTGCGGATCCTGAAAACATTATTTACTTCATTATACATATCACACAGCTTTGCATCTTTATAACATATGAAGAAGGTTTAGCATTTCTTACAACTTCTACTTTCAGACCCAAAACGTGTCCTCAGATACCTATATTCACCTCCACTGAAAATAAGACTCTTTTAAACTACACTGAAACCAGAAAGTGTTTTCAATAATGAAATAAGCTTTTATTTTTTTTAAGATGCATAACTTCAACGTAAATTGCCCTTGATATTATGCCAGTGTTTCTAAATAACACCTCTCTCCTTGCTTTATTAATTAATGGCTTTTGACTTAAGAAAAAAATTCACCCATTTTGGCTATAACATTAACATCAAGTTTTAAAACTGAAATGTATTTTGCCTCCATGAAACAAATCTAAAATTTCATTTTAGTTACAGTATATTTTTACATCTACAGCTAAAAGCAGCCGCCAGGTTACAGAAAATCATCCACACTGACAATATCCCAGATAAAGTATTTATAGACCATTAAGAATATAAGAACATATATTTTTAATACAGACATACCAAAGAGGTCTGACAAGTTCCTTTGAAAATGTCAGCTCAACTGCTGAATGCTACACAGAACCGTAGTCCAGTATTCTAGCAGACTGTCCTTTTGATTACTCAAAGCTCTACAGGTAATACAGATCAATTCTGGAAACTTCTTAAGATTGCTTCCAATATGATCTAGTTAAGTTATACCTGATATTGAATAACCAGCTCTATTCAGTTGCTAACAACTTTCCTGATCATCAGCTGCTTGCAGGACCATCTTTCTTTTTCCTTTTAACATGTAACACCCACCCCTGCTCAAACTGCAAAGATATTTCAGCAGACTTGTTTTAAGGAAACATGCACACACACCGCTAAAGAACTTGCTTCTCAAAATCCAAACCACAAACATCAGTATGAGTCCCCAAACGGAAGGAAGTCCTAATCAGAAGATTCGGAACATCTACTTCATACATTAATGGGCCACTTAACTGTTTTTATTATTATTATTATTAAAGCATTGCTATGGCACTTATTGCCATTATGTTGTGGTCTCAGTATCCGGACAGGACATCTTATTTTGAGACTAAATGCTGCTTCGCCCGAACTCGTCTTTCTTATCTACTATCACGTAAGAATGAGATCACATTTCTATCTCATGATTAACAGCGACTCAACTGCACAAAAGTTTGAAGTCAAAGACTTGAGCATATTCCACAGCCATCAGCTTGGAGTAGAAGATAACTGAGCTACTGGCCCAAGGCCTTGCGTACAAGTGTATCCCATTAAGCTTAGTCTATCATATCTGTCACTAATCCCTGAGAAAGCTACAGCTTCTTGCACATTTATTAACGAAGGACAGAAAACTAATCCAAATGCATCACAACAGGTTATAATGAAATATAATTCCCCCAAAGCTTTACTCTGTTGTATGGTTAGAAAAAGGCAAAAAATTGAGAATAAATTAATACAAATCTGCACATTATTTTGGCTTAAATTGACAGATTATTCAGCTATATACAGATACTCCCAGGTTGCTACTAAAATACATTAGTCTATCTACCACAACATTCCTATGCTTTAATATAGATACTATTAATTTCTAATTAGATGACAAAAGCACCATTTATTTCACTCTGAAAAAATAAAATAAGGTATGTGATGACATGGATTATCTAATGAAACAACATATTTCATATTTTCTTCTCAGAATTTACTATCTAACATTATTTTTCATTTATCATTACTTGCTAAATTCCCCAAGCAAGATTATGCAATTTAGATATCGTACCTCTCAGACTGCATATAGCAAACTTTATTACAACCTGAAAACCTCTTTCAAAGAAAATAATTCTCTTTTATCTTGTCCCTCATCATATGAACTCTCCACCAATGTATTAAAAGAAATTTGTGAATCTTTGTCTCTAGTTTTACATTTACAGAAATCATAGATGGTTATTCTAGGAAAAAAAAAGTCTTACAAAAATGTGACTATTGAATTCATGACCCTTTAAATAACATCAGTAAGAAGTTAAAAATATTCCTTCCGAAATCATTCCATGGATTTCCCTACTGTGTTTGATGAAGCAAAATGTAGTCCATTCACCAACATTCCTTATTTTTTCCAAAGCTCCTTATCAATTCTGTCAACCATAATGCTTTCCACCTCTTAGTCCACACTTATTTTCTAAATAACATTGAAGCATATCCTGAACTCTCTACAGTCACACTTTCCCAACTGGAAGTGAATCATAATTGCTAAAAACCAAGCACACATTATGAAAGCCAACTTTTTATAAGAAATGTCACAGCCTCCTTATAGAATAAGTTCTTAAGTGCTATTTTGTAGTCTACAATTATTAGAATATTTAAGATTTGAAAAGTAAAAATGCTATATTTTTAAAAGATGGTTTCAGTGTAAGATAAAAAAAATCAAGATTGCACAGCTTTCCTCAAAGGAGAACTGCTTTTCTGTGCTCCAAACTAGTACTTCCAAAAAAGTTCAGAGTTCATTGAAATCTAGATGCTACATGACCCCTTCATTAAAATAAAATTCCTTGCAGATTTAGGCCTCCTACTACAACTGACATGGACCTACCACCGAGATGTGAGGATCTGCTCTACCACATCTATCTGCAAGACCGATACCGCAAAACATTAAAGTTTCTCTCATTTTTAACAGCACTGTGAACTAGCGTTAACAGTACAGGAAGAAAGAGATTGTAACCAGCTTTAAAATACACCTGCCTTGGATGGTCTTTACTGTTCAATATACAATTTGGTTTGTGCCCTACCCCTCCCCTCAAGCCCACTGCCAGCTTACCCTGTTTCCCTGGCATCTGATGGTTGGGTGTTTCCAACTTCTCATGTCAGCTTGAACTAAGGAAAACACAAAAAGTTGTTCAACTCCTCCCTGACCAGATGACGTTTTATCATGGATATCACCCATACTCTGAATCCCCTGAGATTCCCTAGATATTCTTCAACTGCCCCCCATCCCATATCCCATTACTGCATTGATATTTAAAATCATCACAATATTCTCAACATAAATTAATCTAAAGTCTTCAAAGGAGGTATCTTATGAGCTTTATTCAGAAGTCCCTAAATGCTGTATCTGAAAAAACAAGCTTAATACGCAATACGGTCTGAGGAGGAGGGGTGGGGGTAGAAATCAAGAGGAAACATTCTACATTTTCAGAAGCACCTAAGAACATGATATTGTAAATTCAGATGAGTGGAAAGATGAGCAACAACAAGCCCCAAATTTGCATTTTAGAAATCCATGAGCAGTACAAAGTACCACAAAAAGAAGACGAGCAAAATGCTGTATTACATAAACTGTAAACAGGGAGACTCAGCTTCAGAGAGAAATCTAAAAATTCTCCTTTGATCATGACTAGAAGGAAAAAGGATCAAGATGTTTTGCTGTTTAAAATGAGGCTTGGCAGAGAAGAGGTTGAGATATCACTGATCTATTCTGTATTGCATCAGCTTGAAATATACATGGAATCACCCTTTTCCAAAAGCTAGGTTAAAGCAAAGTAATAAAAGAATTAAGTGATTTAAAGGTTGTGAAAGAACAAATAAAAAGAGGATGTATAATAAAGGCTAATACTGCTCTCTGCATCCACCTCCTACATTACCTTAAACAATGGACTAAGTGAGCCAGAAGCAAAGGGGGCTAAGTCTGTATGAGGAAGATAATAAACAAAACTGACTGGCAAAATATATTTGCAAGTAGGACTGTACATAAAAAGAAGCCAAAATGGAGAATGTGGAAGTGGCTTAGACATATTGTCATGTAAATCTGAAATCACACTTATTTATTTAAAGTTTTACAGTGCATTTGGGATAAAAAAGAGACTCTAAAAATTACAAAGAACAAAATCAACCTTACTAGATTTTTAGAAGAGAAACGGAATATAACTGAGAAAGAAAAAGTACTTTAGCATATTCAAGTAAGATGTCCTTAAAATATGGCTGAGACCCAATGAACCATACGTGGCAACATAATTATTTTAAATTGAAAAGAAATGTCTAAAACCCCTGAAAACCTTATTGTCCCAGTAGTCAATAATAAAAATGTGAATGCATCTATAAGCATTAATAAGAACAGAGATTTGCATAAAAATCCTTGCAAGCAAATAGGGAATCAGGTAATCCGATCATAAATAATAGTAGCTTTTATCAGCAAATGATGTGAAATTAACAATCGAAACACTGAATATAATTCTTAAGTTGTTTTTTTTTTAAATGGAAAAGGACTAAGTTACATGAAACATATATAAACTGGAGAAAGTAAGAGTGGAGAGGAAAAAAATTAAATTACCCCTTAGGTCCCGTTACTAATATGTCTTTCAAAAGTACCAGATACGTCAAGGAACTGATGACTCTTGTCCCAAAGCTTTTTTGACTGAATAGTATCTATGTTATGATATACTTGAGATTATTTCTTTAATTAAATACATTTAACATAGAAAATGAATAAAATAGTCCTCCATAGCCAATCTGAATGCTTTTTCAAGCAAACAATCGTCAGCAAAGACCAAAGACAGACAATACACTTGGCTTATCTGCATAATCAGAAAGCTTATGACAACTGGTGTGATAAACCTTTTAAGTATGAGTTAGCTGACCAAGTTTCTATTTGTATAACGTCTTGCCTAGATAGGAAGGAGAATTATAATGTAAACAACACAGGACAGCTCCTCAGATAGGACAAACCATTCACCACACTACTTCTACCTTCTTTCCTTTTCCATTAGCTGTGAGTTTTTCCATAAGAAAACACCACTGTGATGCTTCTGCAGAATACCTCATTAGTCTATAATGGACTGCATAGGAGATTGCAAACTTAATGCCTGGACCAACCGTTTTTGTCGTAACACTACCTGTACATTTGACGCCACATTCAGAGCAGCATTCTCCATAAGACAGACAAGAAGGCTGAGTTAGCAGAGCCTAGGAAGAATTTGTAACCATCCACCAGCAGAACGGAAACAACACCGAACTGCAAAGTTACGGAAACTTTTATACCTGACTGCATTAATGCATACAATGTTAGGCAAGCTTATGCTGTGAACAGGGTTACAGAAAATGCAACTACGAACAAACACGGATTAAAGAATCCAAAGATGAATCAGGATGTTACCTAACTAGAACGCCAAAAAGTTTTGGATGTTTTTCCTGCCAGCCTCTGGCTTACACAGTGCTTCGAAAAAGTACTCGGTTTGATATAGATTGCAGCATCTCTAAATAGGTCTCACAGAGAAATATTACCCTGACTCAACTTACTGAGCAGTATGAGAAGCACAGATTTCATGTTTGGTCTTTAGAATAAGATGAAAAGCATGCTGAGACAGGGAATGTCCATATTTCCATTGTGGAAGCATAATTCCCTGAGGCTTTGAGTACAGCTACAATAGGAATTACGGACACTTTATTTTCTGACCCCACAGTTCCCAAGCATCTGTTTCAAACACTAACAGTAGATAGTCACATGGCTGTCTTCATTATTCTTTGTTTTACTACTACGTAACAGAAGAATTAAATTACATTCTTGTCTTAGTTTATATTAAACTATTCCTGATCAGCTGAATTTCTTTTAAATTCAACACAGGGGCCAGGGCAGCCCCACCTGCAGGGAACTGAAAGATACCAGATTTTAAATTTTTCAACAATTATTTCCAGTACATTGGAATAAGCTCCAACAAACAGATCCAAAACCTTGGTTCAACAATACTCTATTCTTCAAAAAGAATAAATGCAATTGTATCAAACTGAACAGTAATTCAACTAATAGTTAGCTGTGATAGTTTGAAAGCACTGGCACCAATGCCTATAACCTATTAGGTACTGAAAACTTAAGACGGCTTGCCTAAATTATGAATTAAGCTATTACTTGAAGTTCAGGTCAGATTATTTTGTTAGATTTGTAACCAGCACGACAAAAATCTGGACATGAAGCTTTCAGTAACTTGGTCTGCTCCTCTGAGCAGGTGTCTTCAAATCTGTTGACCCCACAGCCAAAGTCTAGTACAAAGTGCGAGAGTACCTCACTTTTACTGTCCTTTTTCCAATTAGTGGGAACACAGCACAGAAGAATCACTCTGAAATATATATACACAAAGGAAATACAGGAGAAATACAATTCTCCTATTTTATGTCACCTGAAGGCTAGGCCATACAGATAAATTAGACAAACCCAGCAATCTGCCAAAACAGATAATGAATTTAAGAGCACAATACTTTGCTGCCATGTTTCATATTTTTATATTGAAAGAAAACAGAAGATAGTTCAGCAACTCCTGTCAATTAAAGGAAAATGAACTCCCATCGCTCATTAATTTTGTCTTGATGAGTAGGGAGATACTTAGTCTGATGAATTCTCACTCCACTTGAACTTCATGAAAGCAATAAATAACATCTAAGAGGTCCTTTTTATTAGGTTTTAACTGGGTAACTTTAATTCCAAAATAGGTCCTTCAACCACATTTCAATGCAGCCTCAATAGATTTTCTTTCTTTAACTGTTATTAAATGGTTAACATATTCTTTTAAACTAGAACTTCTAACAAAAGGTACATTAGCCAGATCTCAGACTTGAACAAGCATGCCCCCAAAAGCATCTATTTTCTAGGGAACAGAAGGAAAAAATCTCACCATTATGCAGCAGTACTGCCTACAGAAAATAAACTGTTCTGGACTGCACCAAACCAAACACTCCTAAAAACTCTTCCAACATCCACTAACAGAAGTGACGTAATAAAAATATTTGGACTGCAACAATTAAATCTGGATACAGAGAACAAAGGATAAAAAACCCAGATGTTCTACACCGACCAAGAAAAAAACCAAACCCCAACATCCCAGAGCAGGAGCAGTAAGTTTCCATTAAAAAGGACTGATAATTCCAGTGCCTCTGTGCACCTACATCGAGCGACGTAACCACAGATGAGGTTTAACTATTCTGTTATGAAAACAGTGCTGAGAGCAAAGATTCACGAAAATTAAACAAAAACAAGACCAAAAAAAAAGCCACTATGTTAGCATCTAGTATCCCTACCTAGTCTATTCACTCTTCTCTGCAAGTCTTTTCTGGTTTCACACACTACCATTCTTTCATATTTAAATTCCGCTTTGATATTCACATTTTCCTCAAGAAATAAAGCAACAAAATACATATACTAAGCTTAATCTCACCATCCAACATCTTCCAGTTACCATTTCACTGAGCAAACTTCAGCGTTTAAATATTAAGAAACAAACCCTCCGAAGTCCCTTCTTAAACTCTGAAAACCACCCTGTACATTTCTGTCTTCTAAAGGTAATTAGTTTTCAATGTACCAAAATACCATTGCTATACAACGCTATAGGTCATTTCCATAAGACAGATGCAGTATGTATTTTTACTTTCTTTGGTTTAAAGGAGGTCTATCACAAAAGAGCCCCAACTTCTGGCATTATCACATCCGTAAGTGTAAGTAATAATATTCTATGGGTATGGTTCCCTAAACTGTATGGACTAAAAAGAGAACATATTCTTTGGGAAAGAGCACTGGGTAAAATTTCAGTCAAATATTAAATGAAAAACAGAAACCAAAAATGTGAAGTATAGCTACACATATTTCTAAAAGTGTAAAGCATAACAACTGAATATTTTAAACAAAAAAATGAGTGCAAAGTTAAATGTTAAATGAGATACTATTGGGTTCTCTGGCCTCAGTTTTACTGAATGATGTTGTTTATTCCTCCTTCTCATACCCTCAATCTAAGAGTCTCTTTGGATGAGTCTAGTTTAATGTTTCAATAAACTGCCATCATCAACATTTAAGAAAAAAGCCACTATGCCTCTGTAGTAATTTCTCCCATGTCTTCTTAGACAAATATATCCATACAAAATTTAAAAGCCTTTGCTGTTAGAGAATGACATCGTAGAATTAGAGATAATGGTTTCTGAAAACTTTTAAAGAAAAGCACAAGTTCAGATCCTGTGAGGAATTCCAAGCAGAAAAAGTCGTCCATTGGCAGTGGGCTCCATGCAGAATTGGAGGCATTTTTCAATAGATGTCAAACACTGAGCCATTTGTGAATAAGTATGAAAGATTACGTTTAAATATCAATTAAAGAGATTAATCTCTCTCTGGACTCAAATGTCTTTCATACTCTGTTTCTGCTAACCAGCAAAACAACCCCCAAAACAAAGAAACAAAGTGCCAAACTACAAGATAACGTGGCCTTGTCTCTTTGGAGAATTAATATAACATGTATACTGCTTTTCTTGTTTAAACCTAGTAATAGCAAAATCAAAGACTGTTTTATACAAAGCACATGACAATAATTATTTAAATAGACTAAAACCAAAAAATCAATCAGTTTTCATTTGGGATTTTCTACTGCCTTCAGTATCTTTCTGAACATTGAAGTAACATCCATATCTTACCATTAATATATCTACTACCCGCAGCATAAAAAGTAATGTATTACTTTAAAAATACATTTGGCAGAAAGAGACTGAAGTAATTTATTAAATTTGATCTTCACTAAATAAAAAGTCACGTACCCCTCATTAGTTAAATCTGATGACATTTCAGTTGAAAGTAATGCAAAAAGTAAACTAACAACTCTTCGCTTACCCAAATTCAGATACAGTAGGAAAAAGGAAAAATACCTGCATAAACACACAATAGCACAACTAGTTTGGAATTTCAACAGACCACACGATTTGTCTACATTTGTGGCATATCACCCCTCGCGCATTTCACTCCTCTGCAAAGATGCACAGCTTTTATGAATGTATCCAATACAGCTTTTTAAATCAAAATTACTCAGAAATATAGATATAAGTGACCTGATCACAAACCTTTTCATTTACTATTGGGTCCTTCTTATTTGAAGAGTTAAACTCTATTTAATAGTTCCAAAAATATAGTGAATTTTTAGGAACATTAGCAGTACCAAAAATCAGCTATTACCTGAGAAAATATTTTAGATGTTCATATTGTGAGTATTTAACTACAAATATAAGGCAGCTTCTTCCTGGAAGGGAATGCATTACTTCTACCCAAACTTTGTTTTGACAGAACATCAAATCTTTCGAACATCCTAAAATTTATGTTTTGGGTTTTTCTCCACCTCAACCAATAATTTTTAGAGAAAATACAGAAATCAGATGGGCTTCCAAACTCATTGTTTCTCAAAAAAAAAGTAGTTCTAATTTTTACTGAAAACATTTATATTCTCCAAAAAAAATTAAATTTAACCAAAGTATCTTTCTACAATGGGAAAAATTTATATTGAATAATTTTACCTTCAGAGTTATGCGTAGTTTTCTTGTGTTTTCGACATAAAATCCTATAAACAAAGTAGTTGAAAACTGTCAAGTCAGTCACGATTCACAGATTATTTACTCATCTTTTAAATTTAAATGCCAGTACATTTTTCTCCCACTTGTAAGACTCACTGATATACAAATCTTGCAGTGAAAATATGCTTTTCTAGCACATCACTATTTTGAATGCCACAATCATAATTAGAATTTTTTTGCAACAGTTTTGTTTAGATTCCAAAAGTGTTTTTTTGTTTTGCTTTGTTGTTGTTTTTTTTAAAAAAGAACATGAAATATAAATACAAAAATAAACACAGCAAATAAATAATAGTTACATGTAAATGCCTTGTGAGGGTTTCTCTCTTATCTGAGCTTTATCATGCAAAGCACAGTAGTAGTGATATGTCTTGTGACATGTTTTCACATCACAGCCAATGGTTGCTCCAGGACAATGGCATAAAGAGCACATCTGTAAAGAAAAAGAAAGCACAATCCACGTTACTGTTGGCTTAGTATTTCTGAGTTTAAAAATAATATAGTTGCCACTCCTGGTGACAAAATAAATTGAGTTATGCACTTGGCATTTACTCTTCCTGCTCTCAGGTAGTTTTCATAATTTATTTTAAAACCAAGGAGAAATTCGTTGCGATTATGCAACAATACAATAACCATCATACATTGATTATCAATTCAATTAAGAAAATAAGTAATTTACTTTTGTGGAATATCATATGTTTGATGAAAGCGACACAGCTATTCACCTAAATATCCCACTCCCAAGGATAGTCTGTTTATACTAAACATTTCAGAAAAGTTAAAATCATAAATTGTACCTGTTTAATTCTGAATTACATTATGAAGGTAGGAGAAAAAAAAATAGACACTCATTTGGCACTGAATCTTGCAGAGTCAGAAATACTGATGATCTGCAAATTTACCTTAGCCTCAGTAGCTAACTTTACCTCTTTTTTCTATACAGTTATTTCCTTGTCATTTCCAAAACACTGAATTTAGTGAAGTATTTGTTAAATACAATTAATTTATATCAATTATACTAAATTTTGCTCTTTATACTTATATTGCAGAAAAGGTTAAATGGGAGCCTGTTGCTTTACTCTTCCTTCCCAATAATTAATTCTTCTCGTATTAGACTCATCATTGCTTAGGAGACACCAACTATCATGCTTCTAAATTGTTCACTGCCCTTCTCATACCGTGTTGGGAAAGGAAGTCATTGATATAATAACAATATTTTTCTCTATATTATTTTCTATTGACCCAAATATTGCCCAATATATAATATTGCCCCAAAATCTCAGAACTTCCCATTAAACTCCCCTCACAAGACAACCGGAGCTTTTTGTTTGTATCCTGCACATTGCGTACGCCCCCGAAAGATTAATTCCAAATCCATAACCATAAGCATGCAACGTAGGATACTCCTTACATATATCTTTGTGGAATACACTTTCTGCCCACCGCACTAGCTCAGTCAAGTTCTTGTTAGTCTCAAATATACCAAATAAATATATCACCAAAGTTACGTATCACCATCCTGTTTTTCAATTTTAACAAAGTTAACTGAACAATAAAAATGTCAAAGCCTTGGATCATCTCCATTTACTCCTCTGCAAGTTCTGAAATGGTATAGTTATATACCGTTCCCTAGTTGTTATCTAATTTGTATGGCTATTTTATCTCATAAATTTTTTATACGTTATGGTTTAATATATAATAATGGCTCCTTATAAAAGCCTAGGTTGAAATTATATCGATCCAATTAATTTTAGTCAGTACTTGAGGATTTTTAAAGCCAGAAATGGCCAAAAGAAAACTCTTTTTATGAACATCATGATGTATCCGTATGAACAAAACAGACCACAGGAATTTTTATACTGATTTATTGGTCTATGTTTCCTGACATTAATAAAATATTTATTCCATTGGTACAAGTCCTGCTGTCCAAACGGTCACTGTCAACAGATTAGTTAATTCCCAAGTTATATCAGGTACATGTGAAGTTTGCCAAGCTGCAAAATAGGTAAGCTCTTTAAAAAAAATCCTCCCATGCACAGCTAACAGAAATAATAATGATATCAGTGCCTTGTACTCCCAAATGTTTAGACTTCACAAGTTTTTATGACTGGCCTGTTAAGGTCTGAACCTACAAACTTTTCTCAGACAGAAATACATTACCATCAGAAAGGCTCTACATGTCAGTCATTATCACTTCAGTAATGAACAGGCCTCAATTTTCAGTGCATACCTGGTCAGCAGCAGCACCTCCTGAAGGAGGGCAACTACGTAAAATCTGTCAGCAGACAAATTTAGTCCAAGCTATCAATATAATTACTTAACTCAGTGCACCACGCTGAGATATTTTTGCTCAATGCATTCCCACATAAAAGAACAGGCCAGAACAGAAAGCAGACCTTAGAGGGGGTATTTGGGCCAACTATAAACATTTAGCTTCAAGCTTCCTATACAAGTCAGTGGAGAAAGACAGATTCCTCCAGGGAGTGATTCAGAGCTGTAGTTTTCTGACAGCTACAGACAGGGATAAGGCACCTAAGTTAAGATCTAAAATTATCTTGCAAATTCTCTCCAAATAGGAAACATCTCAGGACTGTGAATCTACTAGGTTAACCAGACCCAGGTTTTCTGCAAAAAGCTGAACAAAGTGCCTGATACGTACAGCTAGTGAGCTCCAAGAATATATCCAGCTGTTGCATCAGTGAAGGAACATAAAGAGATTCAGAAGCAGAAAGACAGAAACGACCAATGACATAAAAAGAAATAACCTTCAAAAACATTTGAGACCCAAGAATCAAAAAGTTTCATTAGTTCCATTTACTACCATGTTCTCTGGAAATTCCTAATCATAAGATGAATGACTTGTGAATAGTTATTTATTTATGCTTCAGCTAATTAGAGCAAATAAAGTTCCCTGCGTTGGGTAAGATTCAAACGAAACACTGGATGAAATATTAGACTATTATTATATAGTTGCAGTTCTACAATAATACTTCGGACTACTCTTAGTAGTCCAAGAACTGGTAAACAAGAGTGCTTTAAATAACTAAGCTGAAAATTTTTAATGTGAGGAGTGAATTGATCATTTGTTAAAAATATTTTTTAAAAGCCTCACTCATTTCCCCAAATGGAAAACAACTAGTTCTAAATAAAAAAAAAATTAAAAATAATGAATTAGCTTCTTGGGAATTAAAAAAAAGCCATTGCTGCTCAATTCTCATGAATTTGGTAGAGCTGTAATCATTATTGTACCCACATAGCTCATAAGACATCTATATTCACAGACTCATCTATTAAGTCAATATAATAGGAAGCAATAAAAGTACCTTTGGTAGTTAAAACCAGATTTTGGCAGCAAAACCACATACTGGTAAAGGCACAATAGTACCCTCACCAGGTCCCTAGAATGTGGGTTTCTTTCTGAAATCTAACAGAAAATATTAAATAGAAATTACTGGATTAGAAACATAAATTTAGGAAATGCTATTGTTTACATGCGGCACATCAAAAAGAAAAACGGGCAAACGGTTTTCAAATTTGCTTGGAAAAAATGCATATCTGCTACAACCATCTACATTTGCCAGTGAGGAAAAAAGTGACTGTAAAAGTAATAATTCTGGATTTATTTTTTAATAATTCCATGTTTAAGCTACAATTCTTAAAACAACATGTTTCCATGACAGCAGAACTTGACTGAAATAAACAAACTACTTTTTATCCTTTCCTAAAGACACTTCAAGGGCTGGTTAACTGACATTTAGATTTCATTTCAATATAAGTATAATCATATCCACTGAGGTTTTCTTTTTGTAAATCTGAGACCAATTTTACTTCAACATCTTCTTCTATAAGTTGTCCATTACCTCAGAGCTCACACAAAGGTAGCGCTTTAAAAAAAAAGGCATTTATATGATACACTGAATAACTTCATGGTAAACTTTATAGAAGGTAAGAAAATATTGTCTTCCATTTTCAAGAGCCAAAAATAGAGACTTACCAGTTTAGTGCCTCTCTTTATTTCTTTCTGAATATCTTCAATAGAGAATCCACCAAGACTCTCATTATCAGTGTGTGAAGATACCAGTGCAGATGAGAACAGCTAAAATTATAAAAACAAAACTTATTTTTTAAGTTTTAAGGGTATAAGTGATATAGAACATTCATATATATGAAACCCACCAACATTTCAAATTACAGTGATTAATCATTTGTGCCATTGCCACAGCTGGTTGAATTTTTCATTTGTTTGTAGGCTTTTACTAGCTCACTACATTCCTTTCCTTTTTCCTGTGGGTTACTTACCATACATTTGTGATGTGCTGCCACCTTCTGGTTTTCTGACATCAATAATTGTCCACATTCATTATCTTTATTAGATCTACAAAAACCACACTTCCTTTGTCTTGAAGAGACTTTTTTCTGTCCAACGGAACTTGTCATGATTTTAAATGACCTTAGAATGCCACTTCAATCCTCTCAATGCTACAGAAAAAAAAGGTGCAATCAGCATGTTAACATCATCAAAAGGCAATTTAACTTACAGTTTTATAAATATAATATTGGTTGCTTGAAAATGATCTGTCCCTTTTTACCCTTTTCTTTACACTACTACAATATATCCAAATAAACATGCACCCAACAGAGGCAGTATTTTGCCAGCTTTTTATGAAATTGTATCAGCATGCAGAATTAGTTCTTTAGGCAAAAAAGTCTGAACATTAATAGAAAACTTTTGATACTAATATAAAACTTACAGGGAAAAGAAGAAATAAATGGAAAATACAACAAGTACAGCAATCATTAATGGAAAAAGTTACTGCAACTCTTCCATCCCATTCTTATAGTTATTTATTACACCAAAGGCTTTTGTACAAAGAAAATGTACTACCTGTGCATGCAATAAAATTCATGCTACTGAACTTCAAAAACAGAAGCAAAGAAAAACCCAAGAGCCCAGCATAGTATCCAGAACAGGTTGTGAGTGTAAAAGCTCACGAACTAGCACGGCAGATGAGTAACTACCCTTAGATGAGGGTAGAGATGAGAAGATAAAACGTTACCATTTTAGGTATTTCACAGATACACTGTGGCTAGTCAAACAGAATTAGGAACAAAATTTTAGAAGGATCTTCCCTAACCCGCTGCAATGGAAACCTTTTCAAGACCCACAGTTAATTTAGCAGTACGATACTCGTTTTCAGTAAGCGCGTGAGAGATTCTATTCTCATCGAAGAAAAGTAACTTAAAGCTAAACTCAACGCGAATCACAAACTTTTTATGTGTTACCAGCAACACATTTTAAAATACAACATTGAGGTCCCAATCCCCTAATCAGGCAGACACTGCGAGTTCAAAAGTGAAAATGCCTAACAAGTGTACATGCTTCTTGGCCCAGTATCATGCAGTTTGTGTTCATTTGTTTTTACATCTCTCAAGGAAGAAAATATCATCCTCTTCAGATAGACTTGCTTACAGCTTTTTACTTTGGAGGTTTGAGCCTTACTGGCAGAATTGGCCACAACTGCCATAAAAGCATCCTCCTCAGCCTTTGTCTACATTACATTCATCTAAATAAGAAAAGCCACCATATAGTTTGATATTTCTGTTGGAAAAAAATATAAAATCCAGCCATAATTAGAATAGCAGAGTTGCAATACATCTGGACTGTCCTACAATGGCGATCTGCACAAAAATGCACGACTGTATTTTGAAATTTGCATAGGCAAACCTGGCTGCTTCCCAATGCTGTCAGGCTCTCGTAATACTAGTATCACTCATTATTTTTCTAATCGAAAGCAGAGGAATGTCATTAACTTTCTGTCGGCATATACTACTACTACAAGACAATCCTTTTAGATCCTCACTCTTCTGTTTCAACAGATTTTCACCGACTGAGTTTTAACTGTTTGTCTTGCAATGTTTACTATAAAACTCCTGCATCAAAAGGTGTCTGTCCTGTATCTATTGCCTTTGCTTTATCAACAGCTTCATTTGCTTTCTTTTATAACTGGAAAGCAGTTTACCAGCCGGTGACGCATACTCATAAGAAGAATGCATAGATTTCAGATCTTGCTGATTTGCACAAAAAATGTGCCAATCTGGATAAACTAGTCACACCCTTTTGCAGTGGCAATAGAGAGTTCTTAAGTGTTAAACACAAAAGAATTACTATACTGTATTCTTCTAAAGAAAAAACAAAACAAGACCATTCTGTAATCCCTTCTGAGTAGAAAGAAGAAATGGTTTCTGAAGGAAACATACACGGATTTTCAAATGTGGGGTTTTTTTTGAAAATTTTTTTAAACTTAAAAAAAAAAATCTGGAAGCAGGAAAAAGACCTACAAAAGACAAGTAGGAAACAATATCACAAAGATTTCTTGTTCTCAGGTCACATTCAATAGCTCAACATAAATCACACAGTGATGGGTTAGAAATATATTAACAAAATAATTTAAAATGCACGAAGTTCTGCTTTGGTATAAATAATTTGATATACACACACACATTCATTTAGGTCGACCTGTTTCATTTTATATTCAGATTATATTATCACTATATTGACAGCAATGATAGTAGTTCTTAAAAGGAAGATCAGGGATTTCCTTGAACACATGTGCAGGTTCTACTGACTTACAGGAATAAGAACTACTACTATAAAAAATACCTATCCTTCAATTTAACAAGCAAATTCATATTTTAGAAAATGCAAATAATTTCTAGAACACATAAAAATTTATTAAGTGGCTCTCATCATCTTTAATTTATAAGAATAGTAACTTTCCAAGAAACAAGATTATAAAGAACCTTCTCTCAGCTTTATGCCTTCCAGTGCACTAACAGACACAAGAAGGCATGGCTTTACAGCAATACTAGAACCTGATATAACCTAACTTCTTGAAGTACTTTTGCATAATTTTAAGGCTCACAGTGAAGTTAAAAATAATGCCAATATTTACTTGATGATGCATTGGTGTTGATGTTATAACAAAAAAAATTAAATTAGCAAATACTATGTTTTGGAATACTTATTAAATTATAAATAATTTAACACTTGAAAAATTATTCGAAACGCAAACAGACCAAAAAGCATCAAGGTACACCAGAAAGGAAACTCACGTTCTTTTCACCATCAGATGAATGCATTTTACAAGGATATCTAAAAGTTTTATTTCCAATCCTGCATTCTTTGCGTTTGTGTTTTCTGTATTAACAGGCATTAACACTATTTATACATTTCTAAAGATCGCAGAAAAAAAACTGAGCATGAGAAATATTTCAGAAGCATTTCACTTGCAGACCTCCCCCTAAATTATGTTTGCTTTCTCATAAATGTGAGAAAACACTACCCTGGGATCACTTTTCTTTGTGCCAAAATGCACTTCCTACCCTGTCCATTTAAAAATACCCATTTTCTGAAAAAGATAAAACAAGGTATGCAGCTATGCCACAGACCCAGAATTCTGAACACAAACGCTCAAAATTCTGTTTTCATCTCTTGAGTTAAATCACCCAAAAGCAACTAATCCAGTTTGCCAAGTATCAGGCTACATTTCATTGGAACAAGAAAAATAATTGCTCAATATTTCTGTTTTCCATGTTTAAAAAGCTAACAAATGAATAAGACTTAAAAATAGCATTTAAATATACTGTTGACAGAAATCTTGCTCGTCAGCTTTGTCAGAGAAGCCTTACAGATTGGACCACAAAAAGCAATGTACTGTGGAATCAATGACTAGGAGATTATGCACTATTTCTACCAAAATGGAATACATGTACTACAAAACACAGATTATTACACATAGATATGTTTTCCACAGGCTTGGTCTAAAAAAATGAAAAGTTACATCTGCCCTAAAATCACAAAAGAAGAAACTCATTCAGTGATTCTTCACTCAAAAATTTGGCTTCATTTGCATTCATGTTTCTTAACATCCACTAAGGTATTCAACATGGTGCTTCCCCTAAGAGCACTTTTATTTTATCTTTAAAGCAGCATGTTTTACAAAACTCATATGGCTTGCATACTGTTTTACTGAGTTCTAGATGACAGATTTTCGAACGTAAAAGGGGAATGCAAGTTCAATGACTCTCAGGCAAAGAAGGACGCTCTCAGTGTACGAGACATTGTTCAGCACCGAAGGACGGAAAGTAACCTGGATTCTAATTTCTATTTATTGCCCAAATATGTTTCAAGAGCTACTGCCTGTTTACAGGAGTTAAGGCCCCACTTGTATTTCCAACAAAGGACAGTGACCTATATGCTATCCTTTCTCATGTAAAGTTTGTTTTGCTGTGTGGCCTGTATGATTACAAAATTTTATTTTTAAAAATTAGGATTTATATTTGTCTGTGAATAAAATTTCAGATACCCAAGGAAAACCTACAAGAGAAGTATACAAGCTTTATAAAATTTCATTAAACGTGCTGAAGTGGTTTGAACTCTCAGGAAAAGCTACAGAAAATATTTGCATTGAATTTTTCAAGATGCTCACTAGAGAGACCAGATTCTCTGTTCAAGAAACTTTCAAGTGCTTTCTGCGTTCTAGGGTCAATCACCCATTATTGGGGGCATTATTTTGGAGAAGGGGAGGTGAAGAAAGGAGGTATGCTGTAGGTTTTTGTAGTTGAAAAACCAAAGTCACAAGTCCCATGGAAATCTTTATGTAAGAGTTAACGTTCACACAGCATCCTACAGTCACTGTAAAAAGTAGGGCAGGAACTTATCCATGCAACTTTCTTAAAAAAAGAAACCAAAGGGTAGCAAAGGGGGGGGGGGGGGGCGGGGGAGTTGGTTGAAGGCCCAACCCTGGAAAGTCTAAACAAGAAGATAGAGCAGGTAACTAAAAATTACACAAAAAAAGCCTGCGGTAAGGAAGATCTGGCAGACAGCACAGACCGATCTTCAGGAAAGTTTACATACTCCCACGGGGAGCGGGACATGAGCCGATAACGGCACCGCCGCCGCTCGCCTCCCTAGGGGGGATCGGTGAGGCACGGCACGGCTCTGGGGAGGGACTGCCGCGATTTCCCCCGCCGGGGCCCGGCCACAAGCACCGGCGGGGCCCAACCCCCCCCCCGCCCCCGGCGGAGGGCCTACCGAGGGGGGCTCGGTGGGACGCGGGGCTCCCGGAGAGGACGATCCCCCCCCGCTCCTCACCAAATTTTGGGGGAAACGGGACTCGCAGACAAGGGGGGGCGGATCCTCCAGGGAAGGAGGGAGCGGGCCGAGGCGGGCGGAGCGAGCGGCTGCCGTCGGCTCGGCTCGGGGAAGGGGGGGCGGGTAACGGCACCGGGGGGCGCCCCCTGAAGAGGTAGCGCTGGGTGCCGGGACACTCCCGGGGGCGGGCGGCTCGCTGAGGCCCAGCGGCCGGCGGTGGCCGGCGGCGAGGCGGCGGGAGGGCAGGGCGGGCTCCCCGGGCCAGGGGCTGCGGGCGGGCGGGCCGGGAGCGCCGTGCCTACCCCGGGAGCGCGGCAAAGAGGCGGTTGGGCGGGCAACGAGGCGGTTGGGCACTCGGTCGGTCACTCAGTCACTCACCCGTGTGGCGGGTGGGGCGCCGGGGAGAGGAACAGCTCGGGCACGGGCACACCCCCACCCCCCCGTCACCGCCGGTCGCTCACGGCCGCTCGCTCGCCGGGACCGTCCCTTTCATTCGGGGCAGGGGACGCTGCGCCGCCGCCGCCGCCGCCGCCGAGCGCAAGCACGCACGCACGCACGGACGCACGCACGCACGGACGCACGCACGGACGCACGCACGGCGCGCTCGGGCCGCGACGCCGCGACGCTGCGGGGCGGTGCCCGATTGGTGCGCGAGGCGGCGCGGCGGGAGCACGCCGGGCCCTCGCGGCCTCCTGCGCACGCGCGCCGCCGCGCGCCTCCCCCCCGCTTCTCCGCGAGGCCCGGAGGCGAGGGAGTCTGGAAACGGAAGGGGGCGGGGCGGGGAGGGGAGCTCTGCGCCTGCGCAGTTGTCACCCGCAGCCGTTGGAGGGGGGGCTGACTGCTGGAACCGCGCAGGCGCGAGTCCACCGCAGACGCGCGGCAAGACGCTTGCGCATGCGCAGAGAGCCTCAAGGCGGGCGATCGCGCTGCGGCACAGCGCTGGGGACGGACGCATGCGCACGCTCGCGCGGGCTGGCGGTGCTGTGCCGAGGCTCTTCCTCACAGCGCGGCCGACCCTCACCGGCTTCAGGCCCGGTCTGGCCCGGCCTTGGCTCTCGGAAGCCCACATCCAGCCCGAGGTGTGACACCAGCGGGGAGCGAGGCACTCCTACCTTTGCCCCGCAGGCTAAGCGTGCACACACGTAGTTGATGTTAGCATAGCGGGTGAGGCCTCAGCATGGAGGGAGGTTGGCTTACCTCCCCCAGGCACCGAAAGTACAGTATAGCCTGAGGCTCTGCGTTACTGCGGGTCTGGGGCAGTGTGGAGGTGGCCGGGGAGGGTTGTGCAGTCTGGCAGGGACTCACGGCTGTGTGTCAGGCTGTCTGGGGAGGAAACGAGAGGAGTCACGGTTCCGTTAGCTGCCCAACTGGGAGCCCACGCTGTCCTTAGGCTTACACTATGAGAGTAAGAGAAACCAGGGCCCTGGCCACAGTTCCTTGGTCATAGCTCTAAGAGCAGGACTTCGGACCACCAAAATAAGGCCCAGTTGTGCTAAATGTTGTGCTGAGGCAAACAGAGCAGGGCCTCAGCTGGAGGGATTATGGACCGATGAGGAGGGAAAGGGTATAAACCACAGAAGACAGCCACAGCCAAGCAGGCTTCCCAGGTGTTTGTGTTTGGGAAGGGGTGGGGGAATGGCAGCTAAGTTAGAGGTAGGACTGAAGTGAAGAGAAATGAACCAAGCAAGACAACAGGTGGTAAGAGAGGCAAGTGTGGAAAGAAGCTAAGGTAAAGAGGTGATAAGGCCAAGAAACTGCTGGAGCCAACAGTGATGAGTAGAAATCCCTGATGGATACCATATGCTGAAAACACAGCCTCAGCTGAAAGGCATAATTGCCATTGCATGGGAAATTGTCACTGCACTGGTTGTTTCCACAGTGGCTCTAATCTTATGCTTTCTTCCTACCTTTTACTAATACCATGTGGCAGAGATAGAGAGAGGTATCATTTTGATACTAGTTTCTCCAGTTGTGTTCATGTCTACAGAGATCTTGCTCCCAGAGGATCCTTGGGAAGGATGGATTGAAGGAGTTTGGTGCGTATGTCTACCCACTCAGTCAGACGAACTCTCAATAAATTTTTTTTTTGGTAGCCACTGCAGCAAAGTAATTCAAAATGCTTACAGAAAATGGGTTGTCACTTTGAACTGATACGAGGTGAAAAAAATGTCAACAGTAATTAAAAGTGATCTGAGCTCTAAGCGTATACTGCAGCTTAACAGATACACAGAGTATGCACATACACAACGTGCTTCAGCACAGAGAAGAACCATTCATGACAAGAGTAACTGTTCTGTGTTGAGAAAAACTATATTGCAGATGGCTGTATCAGCAAAACCGCTTTCTCTGGTATGATTTGTTGTATTTGCAGAGTAGTGATGATTTTAAAACACTGATATTGTGCTCAGTGTTAGGAGAAAGGTTGCAGCTGAGTATCCTACTGGTCTAAGAACAAATCAAACCGATAAAGCACTTCTCCTGTGGCTAAAACATTTTAAAACATTTAGTTTTGGTTTGAAAAAAAGCTATTAGCTATAATTGCCATAATAACTAAATAGAAAAATGTGAGGCAAGAATCAAATTCCAAGAGATTGCCTATTTTTCTGAAACACAATAAGTAACAAAAATTACACTTTTTTTTTTCCACGAAGTTGCCATCATATTGAATATGTTGACCAATATGCAGATGCATTACACTACAGCGAGAAACTCAAATGCTGATACACATTTAAATATTCAAGCTGCTGCCCTTTTACATCATAATACATAGATGATTTACACACCTTATCCGTACATAAATTATTCTGCCATCTTGTTATTTTGTTCTTTTTATTTTGCACTTTATTAATAAAAAGTTGTCTCTTCATTTAGTTCCAGAAAACACTGCATGTCTTGAGGAAAACCTATCCTTTCTCTTTGGTGTTCTTTGATTTTTACTTTTCAGTAAATGCTTATTGAATATCAGCTATGGAAAAAAAAAAAAAAGGCCACAAAGACAATTACTTTGGTTTTTCCCTGAAAAAACTTATCCAATAATTGTGCTTCCTTCCCAAGACAATTGTTTTTGTTTCCCTCTGGCAATATTTTTGTCCTCCTTTGGCACAAGGAGCTTTAGAGGGTAACATTTAAAAATATACACAACGGTAAAGATAATTGTGATCATTGTTTGCTTTGGCTCCTGTTGAAATATATGCTACGTAGTGTGTCGCTGCATAGCCCTGGCACCTGCAGAGCTATGCAGAAAAAGCTTTCTGTGGAGGACCCTACTGATTTCATGCTCTAGTAAAAGGCTGAGAACCAAAGGTATGGAGTGTGTGATGGAGGCAGAGGCAACATTTTGTATGCATTATCAGATAGTGATGTTTAGTCCTATGTTATTTCTGATTTTCCAAGCACGAGTGTATTTTCCTTTCTTTCTAAAGGAACTTAAAATTAACACAGCCAGTTGCTTTATTCTCTTATAGTACAGCATTTAAGAGCACTCTAGGGATGCTGTACCTCAAATGAATACCAAATTCTTACATACTTAGTTTCACTGAGAGGCACAGCAAGGCAAAAGAATTAATGAGTTTTAGAAACAGCATATCCAGCTGACTTCATGTTTTATCATCGTGATGTTTTACAGCCAGAGATCCCATGAATAATGGTCACATGCAGCAGTATCACAGATTTGTTTTTAATTCTTAATGCCAGGTTATGACTAGCCAATTGATTGCAGTGGGCAAATGACAACACAAGGAGATTCTAACTTTATGCTAAAATATTTTGACCATGTTGGCAAGGAGCCCGGCAGGCATTAACCACTACAGGAGCTTCCAGGCCTTCTCAGTGCCTTGTGTTTGGCAAGCTCATCACCCACAAACTCAATTATTTACTTTCTTCCATTTCAAGAGAACAAGAAATGTCATAATCAAGAATCTAAAAAGACTGAAATTACAAAATAGAGCTTGTCATTTGTTCACGGATACAGCATTAATCCAGTTGCTTTATAGACCTCAGACTTACATAGAAACCATTCATCTTTCATCAAAGACGTGATCAGTTTTTTTTATTTTATATAGCCCAGCTGTAGTGGAGTACGTTTTACAGTGACTTTGGTGTGTGCAGCTAATTTTTTTAGTTAAAATGATGGGAAATAAAACCTCATTTATTTTCCACAAAGCAGTGCCTGATTAAAACAAAACCCAAACATTATGTAAGGCCTGTAAGAATTTACGGGGGGGAGCTATTTAAGAAAAGTCATTTTAGAAACAGGTTGAATCCTCTAGAAAAAAAATCTCTTTAGCCGCTGTATTTCTGCTGCATGATTTGAGTACAATCCAAACAAGTGCAGTCAGTCAAATCTTACCCTTTCTGTAGTCTGGTTTAGGTACAAGATGTAACTGAAATAGAACAAGGTGAGACCCATACTATTTCTTCAGTGCTGGCAGCTTCCAAGAGTACGGCCAAACAGCTCAACCAAAACCCCAGCTACTTGCTCAAACAACCCTCATATTCTTTCTATTTGGACAGTGCTTTAAACCTTATTAACCAAGGCAACGTGTTTACAGGATAAGATTTCAAGACAAGCACTGCCACCTTTGCTTTAAGGAGATCCACAAAAAACTGATAGCAAGGATTCAGGAGAGAAATTTTTAAAAAAAACAGTAAAACTGATAATGAATGGAAAATGTCCGGGGAAAAGAGAATACGTAATTGCTTAGCCATCCTGTAGATCCCCCTATTTTTAGCTTATCAGGAGAAAAGAAAAAAGAAAAAGTTCTCATAATTTTATTAATGGCCATTCAAATGTAATTTAAAAATTATAATGAGTAATGTTGACCGTGTGTTCTAGTTGGTAGTCAAATATGGACATCAAAGGCCTGTGCCAAGGGAACTTGTGTCCAACAAGCTTTCAGCTCTGCCCCAAAACACCACAGGCAAACAAGTCTCTTCTCTTCTCTGCTTTTACTGTACAACAGCAGCTCAATTTTAAGCTCTGGAATAATTCTCAGCCAATATGTATTAGATACTTAATTGCATTTGCTTGGTTTTGTACAAGATTGTTAATCTTATATTCTTTCATTCCCAAAGCAGCCACAAAAGGTCCAGGCTTTAAACCTAATGTGAAACAAAACAAGCCCCCGTAAATCCCCTTCAAAAGAACAAATGTTGCCAATGGTGACTGAAACCTTAATTATTTTCCCACTGATTATTTTAGCATAAAGATACGTATAAGGTACAACGTTCACAATCCTGAACTAGCTCTTTCCTCTTCCAGGATTACAAAATACAGAGGTTCCTTACTCAATTCATATTAATTGAGTTAAAAGTACGCTGCTTTAGACAATGCTCCAGTACAGCAGCGTGTTAGCTCTACGAGGTATTACAGTGTGCACTATGGTATGTATCCATAAGGACACTATTTTAGTGTTCAGTCACCTCAATATATGTATTTTCTATGTGCCACGTTTATACTGCTCTCTTGTTATTCTGGGACAAAACAATGGCAAACGTTCAGTTAATACACAAACAGGTGCTTTCCCCTGACCTAAGTCCAGGTTTGTCTTTCTGTGGCAACTAAAAAAATATTCTATATCTTGAAGTTTCGTGTGATATGTGTTATACCTATAATTAGGATCTCATGGTACAAGTCACTTCTCTTCAAGAAGAACGTGACCTCATCTCACTGCTTTTTTTTGCTCTGTCTTGTCCATATAGATGGCAAAGGCTTACGAGCAGGAGGTTTCTTTCTACAGGCTTAAACAGCAGCTAGCATAATAGCATCCTGATATTTTCCAGGGCCTCTAGCTGCTATGTTACACAAGTATTTAAGATATAACATTTTCAGATGTATGGACATAAATCTGTGTCTCAATTACTAGATTTCTTACCTGTATTATGGTGTCTTGTGGAGTTAAGGATTATACAAACAACTAAGTCGGTCCTGCTCCTGTAGAATTCACAAACGGATTCTTAAAAGGAGATGAGCATTACAAATCAGTTATGTTACAATTACAAAGATAAAATGCCAACAAGAAGTAAGAGGTTTACACCATTTATGTGGTGTGAAAAAATAAATAATTGTTCAGATTCTTTCTGAAAAGGAGAGAACTGCATTAAACATTAATGATTTACATATGGCTTAATCAGGTGGACTTCACTGCTCATATCAAGAACACTGGGGTTTGTATGATTTTATTTCCAAAAGCAATAGAACAATTTCAAACAAACCTGAAGAGGGTTAATACAAATCATACTTGTTTTGATTTATGATGTAGTTAATTCAGACTGCACTCTTGTTTTAAATACACAACAGATGTTTGTGGTTACAATCAGTAACTGGAACATGCAAGCTGTTGAGGCTAGAGGTAAGATAAATTTAAAGATCAGTGAAGGACATTAGAGCCGTTTGCATCATAATATTTTAACATGATTTTTTCTGCTAGAAACATACTAACAGAAATAGCGAATGCTACTGTCATTTAAATAACCATCTTTAAGTTTCTGAATTAAACCAGTCAAAAGCACTGGATGGTTCTTGGAGCTATTGTCAGAGCTATTGTTTCAAGCCATCTCTGGCTTACGGAAAACATCTTCTCCTCTTTTGTATTCAATATATTGTTGAAACCATCAGCACTTCCTTAAAAATAAACAAGTCTCAGATTGTAGACCTCGGTTTTCCATCTAGAAAAGGATTTCACAGCTATGGATTTAATACTTTTTTTGAAGTGCTAGAACTATCCAGAATATGTTCTTTACAGTCAAGATATCTTAGACCAGCAGTTCCTAAACTTTCTAGATGAACAAATACTGTTCACCTCTTAATATGCTAGGAATCACTATCAAACCTAACTGAAAACACTGCCTTGTGAGTACCGGCAATGGCTTTGAAGACTGTCCTCTGGCAATACCTGCACTAGGCAAATAAAACTGTAAAATTTATGTAAAACATGGCCGTTAGAATGACATTCGGTGTTAAAACATTCAGAGAACAGTCCACAGTTTTGGTCAAGCTCCCTCAAAAGATGTAGATATTCTGTGTATATGATTTGGGACTTGACTCTTGCTTACGTGTAGTTTATGTCCTTTGCCACAACGAATTTAGATCCTTCTGACTCCCAGAGCAGGTGCGGTTGATCATCTGCATCTTTACTAACTGGGAGGGTGGTGGTAGTGGGAGTTTTAGTTTTCAACCAGATCAGCAACCTGATCTGACTGATTTCAGGCCAGCACTACTGCCTGAGCCAGGGAATGACAAACGTGTGGTTAGGGAGGGTACTCTCTTTCACTGGCAATACAGTCCTAGCTGGGATTGACACAACTGTGGGAAGGCATTTTCTCAGACTATTTTTTAAAGTACAATAGGACAATTTTGGTTTACGAGCCAGGACAGTCTATCGCTTGGAAGCCCACCTGGCCACACAAGGTAGCTTTCTGAGAGCCCTGAGCTCTCCCCGTGAGAAAGGTGAGATGCCTGACTGTTCAGAAAATATCAGCGGTCAACACACCACCCTCTCTCACACAACAATGGGACGCAACTGACTTGTTGCCAGATCTTGTCCCAGACGCTGCTGGCTTGAGCTTAGCTGATATAAATCACCCTGCATAACTCTCAATTACTTTACACTCCAGCAACATTGTTTGAATGGTGCGTAACAGGCAGAAAAGCTGTAAACAAAACGCATGCTCTGCCATTGTGTTTTATTGCAACATCTATGGTTTTCTGAACCAAAATTGTGGACTTTCCAGCGAATTGCATTAGCGCTACTGCATAGTCTTTGTGGATTGCCGTTAAATTCCTGGCCAACAGCACAGAAGCATCTGAGTATTGTCCAAAGTGCTTTCCCATTTTCGGTACTTAGGAAGAGTTGTCAAACAGTAACGTGTGTTGCCTTCATACTCTTGTATCATTGTAGAGAGGATAAAATTTAGTTATCACATGAACTACTGCCTGGCAGGAAACCAGCCCTCTGACAGCGGTATAGCAAAAGCTTATAACAGCAAAAGTATCTGTGTGTGGGCTAAAACTCACCAGGAGTTTACAGTTGGCATCAAATGGTTTTTGCCCGTTTTTAGCTCATCACTTCATAGGAATGCTACACTGTAGTTATCAGCAACCTATTAAATTCAGGTTTAAAAAATGAAAAGCAGTTCTCAGTGCAAATAAAGGGTGAAGTATATTTGAAAAGCAATGTAACAATTGCAAATTATATTTTACAAGCTTTCTTCTAGCAGTAACTATCACACTAACGATACGACATTTGGGACACGGGGAATATTTAAGCTTGATAGTCTAGCCTCAGGACTGCAGTAAGCTTTAATAAGACTATAAAGTCATTATCTTGAGTACCATTTAACATGGTTTCACTTGACACAAGTCAGAGGTGGACAGTATTTTAGAGACCCATGGATCAGATTCTCTGCCAGTGTACACTGCCATGCTTCCACGGACTGAACCTGAGCATGAGTTCTCATAAATACCCTGGGAGTATGAAAAAAATGTGTTAATCAGATTAAGTGCAGTGTTGGACATTTCACTTTAAAATAGTAAGCCTTACCTTAAACACTGTAAAAATCTAGCAACTGTGATAGTGCCAAATTTGTGTTTAGCTCACCTTCTTTCTGTAAGCTAATTTGGTGACATCCTCTACACAACAAAATAGCTGGGAGTAAAGCCACAAAAGCATTTAAACAACCCAGAAAAGCCCCCAAACTGATCACTCCAAAGAGGTTTTAAATGAAATTAGGTTATAAACTTTCGCGTTTCTCCTTCCAGAGCAGGGATGATGGAAGAAGGTGTAACACTGGGAAACGTTCTGCATGTGGTAGCAAGGACCCCAAGGCTGAGCTCGGCAAATGGCAAATTAGAGCGTTTTAGTGCAGGGGAGGGGAGAATTAGGCGGTGTTCACCACAGAAGTCAGGCAGGAGATTAGTTTTCTTTTGTTTTAGCTTCGAGTCAAATGTGCTTCTAAATCATCAACAGAGAGACACGAATGTGGTTGTGACTGCGGGTTTGGGAGGCAGAGGAAGAGGGAGAAGATTGGCAGCAAAGATGCCCTTGGCCACAAACACAGTTTTGCTTTACAAAAGAGGAGATGAATACTGAGCTGTGCCGCGCTCAGCTCTATGCAGAGCAGCCTGGAGAAGACAAGCCTCAAACACAGGACGGGACAAAGGCCAAAGAAAGCTGCTTCAGCCTCTAAACTGGATGCTTCTGCTTAAAAAATCCCAAACAATTCAGCAGTCTCTCCTCCTGCCTCCACTTACCCAGCTCCAGCCTCGACTGTAGTACAGCTGTAAAAAAACCCACCACGGCTGGAGCTGTGCAACTCATTTTCCTGTCTTGCACCCGTTTTTGGTTCTCTCAATTTGCCTCTTCCCAGTCACTTTGCAAGTTTGAACATTCCATCCCCCTGCCCCCCTCCCCTAAGATACAGCCTCTACTTATTGGGTAGTTTGGTCCCATAGCTTCTTATAACTTGATTTTTTTTAAGCTAGCTATTGTTTAATTACTACTTTGAAGTCAATTTAGCAGAAAAAAATCCCTAGTTTAAGGTGGCTTTTTGCATCCCCACCAAGCTATTCAGCAGGGCATTCATCCAGGATACAAAACTGGGCTGAAGCTTTAGGAGTTGAATGGGTCACTCCAGTAGAGATTTAATTTCCATGAAATTCCTCCATGAAAATCCACTCACTCCTCTCAGATCTGACAGACAGGCAAAGGCCAGCCACTACCTTTGAACTGAGTAATTTTTAAATGCATCCCACCCCTCTTTGCCCCCCATGTAAATATGAATTGCTGAGGCTCGCAGCGCCCTGGTAGACTTTAAACCACTCATCTCTTCACAGGGTGCAAGGGGGGGGAAAGCCGTGTCAAGCACATGACTGCATGATGACTATACTTGGGGTGTTAGATGAATTACCCCAAAAGCCACCTGCTGCCAGGGCTGTCCTGCTACGGGTGACTCCACAGGGATAGTGGCTTTGGCAGCGGAGGCAGCCATCTCCCCGCACGCCTGCAGGGAGACGGTTGGGAGAAACCTGCCGAAAGCTTCTGCCTGGGGCAGAGGAGGTCCCCAGCAGCTCTGGACACCTCGCCTTGTCGCTTTGTCCCCAGCAGCTCTGGACACCTCGCCTCGTCGCTTTGTCACAGCACCTGGGGGTGCACCATCCGCCAGACGTGGCACTTCACTTCCCAGGGTGCTCGCAGTTAGAAACTGAACGTTTAGCCCAGCACAGAGCCTGGCGTGGGTTTGTTGCCACTTCGCTACAGGAAAAGCCTGCTGCTCAGGCGAGCTCGGCGTGCAGCCCGGGCGCATCGGCCGGACGCGAAGCGCCCTCCGGACGAGCCCTTCTCCCCGCTGTCCGCAGCGTTCCCGCGGCCCCTCGCACGGGCCGACGAGCGTTCCCTGCTGCGCTCCCGCCGCCCCCGCGGGGCCGCCGCCAGGAGCCCGGCGCCGACCACCGGGGCGGCTCCCGGGGAGCCCCCGCCCCGCCCGGCCCTGCGGGGCGCGGCGCCGGGGGCACAGCACCCCCTGCCGGCCGCCCGCGGCGCCGCCCCCGGTACCGGCGGCCGCGCCCTCGGGGCGTGCGGGGCTGCCGCCGGGGCGGGCTTCGGTTAGGCGGGCACCGCAGCGGCACCGCCGGGCCCGGCAGCCGGGGGGGCGGGGGGGGACCCTCGGCGGGCGCGGCGGAGGAACGCGGGCCGCCCCGCCCGGGCGAGCACGGCCGCGGCCGGTGCCGGGGAAGCCTCCTTGGAGCCGGCAGGCTTCTGGACGCGCCAGAGGAAGTCGAGCGGCAGGCGCGGCTGCGGGTTTTCTGTTTCCCCCGTTTCCCCCCTGCAGCTAACAGGGATTCCTTCCGCTTGTGTGTTTTAGAAAATCTTTACCCCGAAGTCAGCAAGCGCATCACTTAATGCTTGGGCCAAACCGTGTTCGTTAGCTGTTTGTAAAGCGTTACTATGCCAGGCATGCAAGACCTTCTCAGCATTGAGCTCACTTCCGACAGCCTCCGATTCGCTCTTGTTTTCCCGAGTATCGGTGCATTTCCACCACTGTGCAAATCCTCTTTCCGAGCCCGGGCTGCCGTTTGAACTTTACTCAGACTCTCGTTGTAAATCTCTGCTGTTTAAGCGAAGAGCTGCTTCTCTTGCCTGGAGCAACTCTTCATTTAATCTTAAATTTGCCGATTTTTCACCGAAGCCTTGTTTTAAACCTTGAAGCTCGAGATCTTTCCCAAATCTTGCCCTTTGACTCCGCTGTAACTGGGGAGTTGCGCAGTCAACCTCTTTTTTTTTTTTCTTTTTTCCCTTCTCTGCAGTTAGCCGTTCCTGCCCAGCACTCGCAGGGTTTCCACGCGTGGCTTTCAGCTCCCGCGCATTTCTCGCCGCGAAGCTGCGAGTGCCTTTGCATTCCAGGCACAATGACCCTCTGTTCCCCGCCAGCTTGCTTCAGCTCCAGCATCCCCACCACCAGCCCCGCAGCAGGCAGAGTCCCCGTCTGCTTCCTCCTTTGAAATGTTTATCTTTGCACCTACTAACTTAGGTTCATATTCTTGAGCAAGGAGTTTGGGAACCCATTCTCTTCCTTCTGAACCCTTTTTCCTCTAGAATTTTTGTAATTGCCGCACTGTAGAGTTTTTTCACTCTCTTTGCTCTCTCTAAAGGCAGTTTTTCAAACATCAGCGATTTCGATTGATAGGCTTGACTAAAAAAGCCCTGTGCACTGAAATTGGGAGAAAATAACTCCTCCCAGTGTTTTCCCTCCATTCCTAAGGTTTGTTTCCTATCACAGGGAAAACAAAAAGTTAGAACAATATACATTCACTTTGATGTGAATGCTGATTATTTTGACTGGAGAAAGATTTAAAGCTTTGAATACCTTTCTGTAGCAGTTCTCATATAAGGCTGCAGTAGGAAACTCACACAGCAAGGTGGTTTTATTCAGTATAAAGAAGGGTCTTAGCAACGTTACAACACACTAACTAAATATACAGGAGCTCAGCTCCATTTTAGCTGTTGGTGTGATATTAAAGCTGTTGGTATGATATTAATTTGTTGGAGGAAACATTTTAGAACTATATTTTTTAAAACCAAATAAATGTGTATAGTTCATGCATTAAGCAAAACTTATTTTTTAAATAAAATAAGTTTTATAGGAGCTATGTTTGAAATGTTTACATTTATGGACTGGGGATTACAAACTATATTTGCTGTAAACTCGCTTCTTCATTTAATCACATTCACCACTCAAACTCTTCAAAGGTGCTTACTTTGTTTTAACATTTGCACTGGAATCTGAATATATGAAACACTGCTGTGATTTAGGTGCTAAGTGTTATTTAAGAACTGTGGAGGTATCAGACCTTATTATGCTGAATTACTAAAAGCTATATGTAGTATAGACGGGCAATATATGCTGCCTCTGGTAACCCTGACAATTGCCCTTTAATCCTGACCTACAAGATTCCTGATATTCCAGTCATAGTCCATTCTTTGCATACAAACTAAGGAGAGACACGATTATACAGAGACATATAAGTTTTGCTAGGGAAACAAACTTCTGTAGGAACTTCAAGGATATCTCCAAATCCATATCACGAAAAACTAAATCAGGACGTGAATCAAAACCCCAGGGAGTGAAAAATTTAGAGTACCTCATTATGCTGTTTACTCAGAGTTATTTGTTCAGGTATGTTTCATTGCACTGAAATTGCTGAACTGACATAATGAAACCCAGTTTACTTGCTGTTAAAAATATAAAAGTAACAATTTTTATCTGGATTTACATTAAAATCCCATAAGAACAACTCCATGAGGTGAAATATATTGACAAAGGATTATGGTAAATGTTTGTATGTTCTCAGAATTGGACAATCTAAGTATAATTTAAAATTTTTTAAGTATTATAGGTAGTATAAACTAGATGTGAACAAGATTTTTGACACAGGCTGTATATTTGTGGATGAGGAAAGGTAATAACCAAATAACAGCAGTAATATTTCACTTAACCAAAATCAAACAATTGCACAGTAATGAATTCAGAGATGCTTTATGTCAAGCTACTTACATACCATATGAGCTCAAATAAATTGAAATACAAATGCTGCAAAAAGGATGTCTTCTACTTTGGTTTCCATATAAATTTCTCACTGACATTAGAGGAGGATCTGTGTAAACTGAAGGCAGTTTGAAGTCCTGAATTTCAGTCCTGGCTGACTGAGGATTAATAGTCATGGAATCTGTCTTCCTCCTCTGTGGGATTTTGATCTTCCTGATCCAGCAGTTATGAGACAGTAGTGCAGTTGTTTCAGTCCAGATTCTAACAGGCAGCTACCTCCATCTTAGAGGTCAGCACTATGCTGGGGTCAGCGACTAAATTAGTCTGGAAAGAAGTGTGAAATCATCCAGGCAAGGATCTTATTAACCATAAGAGAATGGCAACTTCACCTAAAGTTGTCCTTCTAGAACATGGCTGACGTGCACTGAGTGTGTACGTAACAGAAATTTGCAGCCTATTCTGTAGTGAGGAGCTATTCAGGGCTATCAGAAGGCAATTTGCAGGAGTGGTACATTCATGTAACAGGTTGGAAACAAAAATGCAATTGCATAAAGAAAAAAGGGAAAAGGAAGAAAGGAAGAAAGCAGGAAGAAAGAGAAAAAAACACAGGAAGAGGAAGGAAGGAAGCAAGGAAGGAAGGAAAGAAAAATAAAATGTAAATACTATTATTTTTCCATTATAATGCTAAGCTTTGAATCATTCCAACTATGTATCCCACAACTCAGCTCCAAACTTTGGAAACGTAGGATTTCTGACCGCATTACCAATGAATAAAATTAGCCATGACATACTTGTTTCATAATAAAAGTATGCTGACTTCCAATGCAGCAAATACACAAACAAAACCCAAATGACAAATTTGCATTTAATTAAATACTGAAGGGTTGAATTTTCACACACTGAGGATGCAGTACCATGTCAGCAAAAGGAGCACTTCTAATTTCCTCCCACCATCCTCAGCTGAACTTTTCTGCCTCTTCCCTTGTTCAGACTCCAGTCATTGCTTTATGCTAAAGTCCGCCAGTTCAGCTCACTGACCCACTAAAAAATTACATTTTGGAGGTGTGCGGTTTTTAACAGGTCAGCACAACGAACCAGCTCCCGCTGTACCTGTGTGAGCACTAGGGGAAGGAATAAGCAGCTGCAAGAGAGAGTGAAGGAGAGCAGCCCTTGTAGGGCCATCCTGCTTTAACACTGCCCCGGGCATAAGGGGAACTGCCCTCAGCACCCACCTAACCCTGCCAAGCTGGAATGCCACAGGGACCTACACAGGACAGAAACTGTGGAGCTCAGAATTCTGGATACCTGTCACATGAATCCCTCTTGTGCCTCTGTGTGAGACAGCGTACACAGCATGCTCTACAAAAATGTTTTGTGCCGATATAATTGTCTGATAAATCAATTAAAAATTAAATAGTAACAGAAAGAGTTATTGAAATACGATTCCTCGAGGGGGACGGGTACTCTGTGCAGCTTAGTCTGCTGCTACTACAGAGGTAAATTATATGAGTTAAAAGCAACCGTCATGAGTTATAACTGCCTTTGGAACTGCCCACATTCAGAGCTGCAGTTCTCCAGCAACGTGCTGATGCCCCTGGCTCTGTAATCGCGACAATGTTGGTCACAATCTTAGTCTCTGGGACTGGCAGCCTGTCCCCTCGGGCTTGCCCTAAAAATGGGCTTTCTTACATGATATGTATTATACCTCTGAAATAAACTGGTAGCTAAGGGGCACAGGAGAGGAGGGAAGGAGAAATTCATCAGGTTTCCTGCTGCAGCCTGATCTCAGAGGAAGCTGTTGTTTCCTGCAGCTTGGGTAGCGGAGCCCTACAAGCCAGCTGGATGTTTGCTTCAAGAAAGAGGTCTATTTAGATAAGTCAAAAGCTGGGTAGGAGCGAGCAAAGAGCGGTGCCGAACAAGGCTGGAAAGAATACCACCAGTCCTGCCAAAAAAATCACAAGCCAGCTGATCTGCCACTTCTACATAGTGGTATTTATGTGTATGCTATCGGGCTAGACAATCCCACCATCACCCTAACAGCTCTGTTTCCAAGTGACAGGGTAAAAGATGGCAATGAGGTCAGCAAGGAAAAGTGACCTCAGGAGTCAAGCCACCGGGTGCCACAGGAGGAGCTTGGTTGTCATTCCTCCAGTCCAAAAGAATCAGCCAGTACCCAGACTGATGGTCGTACGGTCTGAAAATGCAGAGCAGATCGGCAGCTTGTTCTTCTGCGGAGAAAAGTGCACATTAAACAAACTGCTTTTCAGAATACCGAGAGCAACCTCTGTAATCAACCTTCCCACCTTCTGTTCTTCGCAGTCTTAGCTGCCACGGGGCAGTACTGCTTTCCAAGGACAAGGAAACCTGCCAGGCAGACAACATTTACAAGAAATTGGCAGTTTACTTCTAAAGCATTAGAAAAAAGATGTTCATAATTTCAGTTTCTGGATTTCAGGAAGTGTGAGACAGTCTCATGCACTTACACCTGCAAAAAACCCCAACAAAACTATAGGAGAATGAAATTGTATCACAGGAGGAGGAACAACAGGTAGCACTGCATGAAAACACAGAGAAAATTTCCAGTTGTTTTCGTTTTCCTTTTATTAACTCTTCCCTAATGCACAGTTTCTCTCTGCACTGTGAACCACATATGAGATACGCCAGTCATTTTGCTTAATGTACTACTGGAAGGTGCTCAGACATTACAAATTATGTACCTGGCCTGAATGCCTGTGCAGAACAGAAGACTGTCTGCTGCTAAATTTCCTGAGAAAATTTCCTAGAGAGACGTTAGACCCACTCACTAATTCTGTTGAGGGACTTGTTAGCTTCTCCTCCGAACATCCAGCAAGCATCTTCGCAGGTCTGTGGCTTGAAAAATGATACATTGAGAGTTACTGCCAAGAAAAGAAAGGGAAATTGAAGCTTTCAGTATAACTAATAAAAATTACTTGAATCACAACCAATTTCTCCTGCAGCTTTAGGTAGCACATGGCATGAGTTCATCCCAGATAAAATGCAAGAGGTTATGAATTATCAAGTCACAGTCTTTTGAGACCTGGTTAGGAAGCTTTTTTAAACATTATAACATACCTACTTCTATTGAGTTTTTGTTTGAGACCAAATAAATTTGAATATTAACAAAAACAAATTATGGTGAATTTCACTGTAGATATTAGCCACCAGCAGAAAAAAAGCCCCCCATGTTCTGGATAATATACCAAAAAAAAAAAAAAGGCAATGCAAACCCACCTCAAACACCTTTTATTCTAATTTATATTTTTATGTCACCTTACCATGACTACCAAATCGAAGAATCAAAGCTGCAGTTACCTGAGCTAGGATATCTTAATTACATCTGAAAAAGTATTTAGGAAAGCACAATGGTGGCTAGGAAGATAAGATACAGAAAATAAAGACATTATTTTACTGGATACTGTTGCTGTTCTTAATCTGATTGCTGGAGATGTTTGAAAAAAAATGCTCTGAAGGTCTGGGAGCGACATGTATGGATGGATGCTATCTTCAGGTCTAGGACAAGCACATTTTCTAGAGCTAGGGGGGCCCTGGAGATAGTCTGCAACCCAAACATGATTCAGCCCCTTTCTGAAAACCAGCTGTTCACTTGACAATTCCCACTGCTAATCAATATTTCATTAGTTACAAGGTTTTTCTCTTTTTTCTGGACTCAGTGTATCCCTTTTGAGTCCTACCACAAGTTACGTTAAAATTCAGATATATTTTTGTCCATGAAGTCACCTGTTTTTTTAACTGGAAGTGAGTTGGAGAAGCAGTTTTGGTTTGGAAAGCATCCCTCATCTGACCCTCTCACATCCGACTTGTGAAGAGCTGGACTGTTGTGTAGGTTCCCAGATTTCCTGGTACAACGGCAGGTTCAGCACTGTATGTTAAGAATAATTTTCTTTGACTCCTTTTAATAAAGATTTAGCCTTCTGTGGGTAGGTCTGTATTCCTTGAGAGCAACAGCGGGTTTTGGAGATGTCGCCGTTGCTTTGCTACACACCAACTGTGATTTCCGTGGGTTGTACTGGCTGGCTGACACGGGTGTCCAAGCGAGCGGTGGAGGTAGCTGTACTCCATCCCGTACTCCATCCTCCCGGAGAACAGCCCGGCGTGAGCTTCTGACAGGGTTAATGGAGGAGGGGGAGTCTACTGTTGCCCTTTCACAGCTGAAAAGGCATAGGAGAGCAATTACAGCTCTTCATACTAGCTTAAATGTATTTTGCTTTTCATCAGACTAACGAACATAAAATACATTCCTGAGATATGTAATAAAGGATGTTAATTTATGTAATATGCAACTTTAAATATGAAATTATAAAAATAATATTTACATTTTAATTATATAGTTTAAAATGTATTTTATACGTGCCTTTCTTGTATACAGTGCTGGTTTATCCTGTGCATATATATTATGTCATGGAAATGTGTGACATATATTATTACGTGTTTTAGCCTCAACATTTACTTAGCCAAGGATATAATTAACACCTTGATAGAATGAAGCACCTCCAGTTTGCATCAAGTAGGTCTATGCTGAGCAAGGGCCAAACCTGAAAACATTTATTGGAATAAGCCTTCCCTCTCAATTCTTTCAGCTTCTTTCCTTGTATTAAATGGAAGCACTGAACGAAACAGAACTTAACCATTCTTAGCCCCAAAATCTATTTTTTGTTCTGATATTAGCTTCTGTTTGTTTTATGTGATCCTACTTTAAATTATCTTTCAGGCTGCTGGAGATTCTGGGCTGGGCAAGTCGAGTTTAGGAAAACCGTGTGGCGAAACGAGACAAGGAAGTTTGGTGGCAGGCATGAACTGCTGCTGCATTAGAAGTTAAATCTTTGCTCACTAAATGTCATAGCCACCAACTGCAAAGAAAATTATCTTGTCGTAGCATAAATGAGTGTGATCCGTACACTGAACCAGAGAAAATACATCAAGTATTAAATATCAGTGAATCTGGTCTACTAATCTAGTAGTGACTCGCCACTCTGGCACTAGATATAGCCAATATTTGAGCATTCCAGTGGCTGATAGATAAATTGGTTTAATTTAATTCTAATAAATTAGAAATACCTTCCATTTCCAAGGTAACAAGAAATCTGAATGGTAAGAATGAAAATGTCTTCTGGACATGGAATACTTCACAGGATCTATTCTTTCTATTTCCAGGTGCCCTCCTTTTACTCTTAGAAAAATCAGCGTTGCACCTTGAGAATACAGGGTTGAATTCTTTGAAAAGGGAGGAAGTATAGGGGATCCATAAAATATCTTTAAAAATACTCTCTTATCTTGTTTTTCAGGGAAGGTTTAGAAGGCTTTGGTATACATTTCAGTAAAAAACCCACTAATTTACAAACTGCAGTGTTTATGTTGGGAAATGCATCCTGCTCTTTCTGTAAGCAAAATGTCTTTATCTTGATGGACTCTTCCCCCCCCCCAAAAAAAAAAAAAAGAAAAAAGAGAATGGATCACAGAAGCCTCTGCCTGCCTTGTGGGAATTCGGCTAAAAAGGGAACATGAGAACATGAGGCAATCCACTGACAAGTGCCGTGAAGCTTTTCCAAATCAGACTATTTCAGATTTTGCATACATAATTTTTTTTAATTAGGAAACTAAACAGAACAACACTTGCTCAGAGATAATACACTTCTCGTGGAACATTTTACGTTGGGAAATAACTAATTTTCTATCTTTAAAGGATGTCATCGGCCTTACTCCTAAAGCACAGAGGAGTCTGAGACCACACCACAGGCTCCAGCACTTAGCATCAATAAATAAATCGGGTGTCTTATCTCAGCCTCCAGTATTACTGGATGACTCTCCTCCCTTCCACCCCATCTGCCCCCAGGGTTCAACCTGGTGTTTGATCACTTCCCCATCCCTTACAGCCCCGCTGCAGGACTTCTCCAGCTCCGTGCACTGTTCTGCACCCAGTAGCTGCTATTGCTCTTGCTGGGACCTTTAAAACTACTTTAGACTACTTAAATGTGCGCGTAGGAGGGGAGAGCGACTGCCAGCTTTCTTCTTTTACAGTGTTGACTTTATCCAGGGCATGATACTGTCAAGCCACAAATTCCAACAATTAGGTGCTGGGCTGCATCTCCTCTTAAAGAACCATCTTGTATTAGAAACATATATAAACACTGCAACAACGATGGGAGCGTGCTGGGGGAATGTTGAAGAGATATACTATTGCAAATAACAAAATTTATTTAGTATAAGTAACTTTATTTTTAAAATGAATTTTTAAAACACATGTTTAAGAAATGTGCTTATTTCTTTCTTGAAAAATTTCAAAGGTGGGCTATTAAATTTCCTATCAGAAATTCAGTTTTTATTAGTCTTTTTGAAAGAGTAAAGAGTGCTTAAGAACCGTGATTTAACTGAAAGAGTAGATAATAATTTGTTAGTGTTTCTCAACAAAATTACAAATACATAGTAAAGCCCTTTTAAAAAGACACTAGAAAATTAATTAAAACAATTCTAATTATAGCTAGATATTAAAATAATGTTGGATTTTTGTTGTTTGGTGATCATTAATTGTTTTAATGCTAAGAGATATTCCAGGATTAATTCTGTGACTTTATGAACAGATATTTATTAATGTTTGGATATTCTAACAATGTGCTTAATGATATCTTCTCTCTTGAATCACAATCTTAACTGTAATTTAACAAAGCACGCAACTTAAGTTCTGCTACACAAAATACCCTCCATGCCTTAACCAACTTTAAGGTCCTTTAACTGCCTTTTTATACAGAATTTTAGGCTGGGAGGAACAAAAGGATGCACTTTTCACGACCCTGGAACCCTGTGACCACTGGGAAATCAAAAGGGTGGTGACACGAAGGAAAACTATTGTCCACAAAAATAAGCTCTTCAAGGGGCACCAGGAATGCACAATAAAATCCCAGTTTCCTTTGTGTAGCTGTTTATGCCTATGGCTTGCATCATCCAAAGCTCAAGAAAAGATCTCAACTAAAAAGGAATCCTGGTTTCTAAGAAAATTCCATATTCTTCTAAAAAACCCCCTATGTGAAATAGAATCTTTTAAGAATTCATCATCTTTACAAATTGAATATGTAACTCTGAGGTAATGAAAATCCTTCAGCCTGCTCTGTGGGAATCAGAGAGGGAGATTTAAAAAGTGATTCCAGCAAATAGGAGCAGATGGGAAAATAACCTGATTTGTCAGGACTGGAGGATTTAGTGAATTTGTTGCCTTCTAACTCTATCGTTACTAGAACATAGCAGCATGTAAGAGCTTAATTAGACAATCAGCTCTACTTTGACCTGAAAGCATTTCAAGTAAAAAGACAAAAAAAAAAGAGGACTGGTCCTAAATTCTTAATTAAACAAAGCTGCTATTGAAGCTAGTAGCCTTTTTTCCACTGAAGACTGCAAAACATGGAAAAATAGCAAATAAAAAATATAGATAAATAAAATTATGTGTGAGCCTCATGTTAGAGTCTCTGAAAATAATCTATTGTGTCATACATTGTTATACAATATTTTAAAAAGTTATTGTTGTTAAAGTCTTTTTCAAAGACTTTTACTAATTCAACTTGAAATCAGTGAAGAGAAAAAATTCCATTGACTTTAATAAGCTTTGTATCAGGGAATTGCCTGGTAATTTATGCAAAACATTGTAATTAAATTTTCTTCTAATGAAATCAGTTAATAAAAATGTGTACAGGTAAAATATGCAGTTACCACACTTTGGTTTGTGTATAAATGTTACTCAGAGATTTGCAGAGCAAAGTTAAAGTGCTGCGCTAGTGGAGCAAGTTTAGACAATGAAAATGGTCAGATACTGCTTGTAAGCAAAAGTGAAATCAACTGATTTTTCTCATTTCTTCTTAGAGACTTTCAAAAAAGTAAGCAAAAGCATATTTGGAGAAAAAAAATACAGTTCAAAAGGCTGTAGCTTTAACAGTCTACATGTATATCAGGAAAGTGGAGAAGTATTTTTTTAAAAGATTATTGTAAATTGTATAACTTAACAGATAAACTGATTGCGAGAATTTATTTGTGGGGAATGATGCTAAGAGTACTGATACATTTTATGTTGCAACTGTTGGCCATCTCTGCAGAAATATGTAAAATAATCACTTTTGAAAAAGACAATTAAACTGTCCTGAAAGCAATAACTTTTAAGTTGCTAATGCACGTGATCTTTTTAACGATTATTTTTGGTTGTAGATTTTATAGTGAGAATACATGATATGATACTTCTAAAACTGCTTATGCAAAAGCTGGAAGAAGCAGCACAACAAAAGCCTGCAGCCTAACAGGCATGCTAAAAACTTCATAAAAAGCCCAAACCTACAAGTGACCTCCTGAGCCCTGAGGCACCTCATGCAGCCTACAACATTTTGAAGACAAACTGTACTTAGTCCTAGTCATGTTTTCAAACAGTTTGTGAAGTGTTTTAATATATTTCCTACAAAGCAGAGAATAAATTTGTGTGGAATTCTGTGTAATCTTGTAACAAAAAGTAAAGAAAAGTGAAAGAATTGAAACATTCTTAAAGGTTGACATTTTTTCACATTTAATCAAGACTCGATGTTACAGAGGTCGAAAGGAGATTGCAAAGACAGACACATCTCAAGGGAAAATTTCATGTGAGATTTCATATAATTCTCAATGGATCTTCAGTCTTCATAAAGTTTTGTGCTTTCTGGTTATTACAGAGAGGAACTATTTATCTTTTAGGCAAGCAAAGCACCATCACAAAATGCAGTGATGCCACAAGCCATAGCAATCATTGACTTTTTTTAATGCAGCACTCATCAGGAGGAATGTAAGAGAACAGGATCTATCCAAATGAGTAATTTAGAAAGGAAAGGAAAAGTCAACCTAAATCAAAAGAAACAAAATGGAAAGGCATATTGTTTTAATGCTTTACATTACAATATGTGTAAGGTACAAAATCTCTGATACATTGAGTGTTTAAAGTATAGAGAGGTTCATGTGGAAAATCCTGCTTCAGAATCTGCATTTCAGTTTTACATGGGACCGTGTGGTAAATTAAAAAATAAATATATACTGAGCGTACTCTTGTAATTTGCCTTTAAACCTTTTAACTTCCAAATTACACAGTTTTTTAAAAGCAGAACAGCCAAAATCTAATGCAGAGGTACATGGCAGAACATATACTTTAAATCACTGGAGAGATCTTTTTGCTGCCTTTTTATACAAAATTCTGGGTCCATTATAACAAAAGGATGCACTTTGCACGACCTTGAGAGCCTGTGACCATTGGGAAATCAAAAGGGTAGTGACACTAAGGAAAACTATTGTCCAGAAAAATAAGCCTCTCCAAGGGGCACCAAGAATCCACAATAAAATCCCTGTTTCCAAGAAAATTCAGGCATTTCCATCAAAAAAGACTGGTAAGATAAATAGAATGTCCTCATAAGCCACAGATTCTTAATAATACAAAATGTCTAAGTCCATGGTAAACAAAGCCCCACCGAAAACTAACATCTACTAACTCAGGCTTCTCAAGACCTAGGTCACGACCCAGCAGCGCCTTGTCACAAGGTACCTCAAAAGCATATCTGAGCTGAAATTGCACGGAGTTTGTTTTGCATAATATATATTTCAGTTAGAGTTTCACTCCCATGCAGAGCTCATAAAACTCCTACAACTATCTTCCTGCTGATAGATACGATTTCCGCGTTAATAATTATTGGCTGCCATCATCTTTTAAGCGTTTCAGTTTACATGAGAACACATGCTGATCTGAAAGAAACCTCACCATGCTAGTTGCTCTCTGTCCTTAAATGTTGTGTATTTTTTATTTTTTCCCAAGTTTTTCAATTAATCCATTTTGAAACTTTAAAAAATCAATAGTAAATGCATTTTGCTATACATTTTGCATTTTGCTTTATAATTCTGTATTAAGACCCTTAATTTTTCAACTACTTTTTTTGGACTTGATTCTCTTCAGTTTCTTCTAATGATTGTATGGGAGAAAAAAAATATTTGTGATAGATTCAAATATCAGAATGTAGTATTTTGTGAGAAATAAGTGTGGCTATGATGACGAAGTCGTTTGCACAATGTCTGTTTTTGACTGAGTCCTGCCTGTAGTACTAACCTCACCTTTTTCTGTCTCAGTCCTGTAGGAGGCAGAACTCAACAAATCTTTCACCATTTTATGTGGCACGAAGGCATTTTTGTTACCAAATGCCATGTTTTTGCTAGTCAGTACTGGCAAGAATTAATTGAACAGGGAAAGTTATACATATTTTTAGTTGAGATATACTTTTAAAGTCTCATCCTGCAAATATTTACATGCACGAGTAACTTTACTCACATAAATAAAGCTACTTGCATGTTTAGGCATTTGCAGAACTGGTCTATAATTTCCATGGAAATCTAAAGAAAATAATGTATGATTTTTCTGAAAGAGTTAACTAAAGGGCATATGTAATAGGAGGACTCGGGAACTAGGTGACTTATTTATTAACTCAGTTTAGTATAAAAAGAACTGCCTCCAAGAATTTCTACACATTGGCTGTAATTTTAACTTTTATGCTTGCAAAAAATGGTAGGGAACGTTATTAAAGTTGCAATGTTATGAGTTTGTTTCAAGGGCTGAATCACAATAATCTGAATGTTTTCACTCATTTTGCAAAGCTGACAACTCTGCGATGTAAACTGCAAATTTGCCTCAGCTGGTTGCATATGGCTCGTGTTTAACCAGAAAATAATTTAATGTGATGAGCTGCACAGTAAAGCGTTCTTAAACATTAACAGAACTCGGTGTCCTGAGATACACGATTTACATGAAAAACTACCTTTCCTCCACATCAATTCCATGTTCTATTTGGATTAATGAAATTACACCACAGAGGCATTGCTTTTAAAATCGATTTAATAGGGTCGTTTATACAGTAGGAGTAAATTCATGCAAACATGGGAAAGGAGGTGTCTTTCCAAAGCCAACAACTTTAAGTTCTAGGAAAGGACTATGCCAGGAGGGATGATTTTTTTTTTGCAAATCTGATGGGGCAGGAGCTGGTCTCGTACCCGTCTTGCAAAGGGGAGGCAGCGCTGGCAGGACAGAGGGCACTGCAGCTGCTGGCATGTCGCCGTGGCTGGAAGCCGGGCTTACTAGCTGTGCAGGGGGGCTTTTCCTGCCGTGCCGGACCCTGCCCTGCCGTCGGACCCTGCCCTGCCGTCGGACCCCGCGCTGCCGTCGGACCCCGCGCTGCCGTCGGACCCTGCCCTGCCGTCGGACCCCGGGCTGCCGTCGGACCCTGCCCTGCCGTCGGACCCCGGGCTGCCGTCGGACCCTGCCCTGCCGTCGGACCCTGCCCTGCCGTCGGACCCCGGGCTGCCGTCGGACCCTGCCCTGCCGTCGGACCCTGCCCTGCCGTCGGACCCCGCGCTGCCGTCGGACCCTGCCCTGCCGTCGGACCCCGCGCTGCCGTCGGACCCTGCCCTGCCGTCGGACCCTGCCCTGCCGTCGGACCCTGCCCTGCCGTCGGACCCCGGGCTGCCATCGGACCCCGGGCTGCCGTCGGACCCTGCCCTGCCGTCGGACCCCGCGCTGCCGTCGGACCCCGCGCTGCCGTCGGACCCTGCCCTGCCGTCGGACCCTGCCCTGCCGTCGGACCCCGCGCTGCCGTCGGACCCTGCCCTGCCGTCGGACCCTGCCCTGCCGTCGGACCCCGCGCTGCCGTCGGACCCTGCCCTGCCGTCGGACCCCGCGCTGCCGTCGGACCCCGCGCTGCCGTCGGACCCCGGGCTGCCGTCGGACCCTGCCCTGCCGTCGGACCCCGCGCTGCCGTCGGACCGCAGAGCTGCTGCTGCGCGTCCCGGCTGCCAGCGGCCCACAGCCCAGCCGCTTCCTCGGCGCCGGGGCTCCAGGCTGGGGGGCTCTTTTCAGCCTCTGGCTTCACCCCAGCTGTCCCTCTCTCTCCCTCTGTTACTACAGCGGGTGGACAGGAGTCAGGGTTTGGGGACACTTTTCTTTCCTAGTGCTGTACTTCAACCTGTTTGCAGCTTGGGGGCAGAGCCACACCGGCTGGTGCTGCCAGCGGGGAAAAGCCGCTTTCTGGAGGTTTTCGCCGCTGGGACCGGTTCTGGAGGGGGAATTCCACCCGCTTTCTCGGCTAGACATTTAGTTACCGCACTCTGATGCAGAAAGGAGCTTCCCTCCTGGAACGGGAAGTATTTTTGCCAAAAACCCCCATCTTTACATCTTTGTATGGGAACTCCAGTCTGTATCCATCCTCAGCCTTGTTTCCAGGCTAGGCTGGATCTGTGGACTTTATTACTCAAAGAAAGCACATTTTCCCACTATGCTGAGATAAATTCCACGTTCTTCCTCGTGCTAAGGTTTGTTTACCTCCTGTCAGGTTTTTCTTTTCCAGCAGAACATTTTGAGCTTGGGATAACAGGATCATCCTTTAAGTATGCACATCCAAAAATGTGTTAAAGTACTGCTAATATATTTTATCTTCTTAGTAGGGACCTGGAGCATGCACAACCAAAAACGTGTTAAACTACTGCTAATATATTTTATCTTCTTAGTAGGGACCTGGAGCATGCACAACACATGCACTGGAAAAAAGTGTTGCCTCGGGATGAGAGGTGAGATTCTGTGTTTTGCTTCTAGCCATAGCTCTGGGAACATACAGCAGGTTTAAGCTGTGTTTATGCCCTTCTAATCCTGAGCTGCTCTGCAGGCTGGAGTAGACATCCTAGTGTTTAGTCAGCCTGAGGTCTCAATGAGTTTTAACTCCCTGTGAACTCAGCTCTTCCCTGAATTTCTGAAATGCTATTATGAGAGGCAATAGCCTCTCTGAGATACACCTCCTAGTGCTGCCCAGCTCCTGCGCAAATGTTTGGAAGAGGAATCACCAAAGGGAAACTTTGACAAGCTACAGAATGAAATGCCTTCCCCAAATGGATGTAAAAACTCCTTTACACTGCCCTGCTCTGGGGACCTCATCCTAACTGACAGGATTTTGAATTTAATGGCTACATACACTGATTTCTGTCTAGGACATCTGCTTTGGTGCAGTCGGTGCTCTTGAAGATGTGCTGATTGTCAGTGTTCTTGAAGAACAATCTGATGTTGCACAGAAGAAGAGGGTCTCAGGGGTGCTCTGGGTGCTGGTGGGACCTCATGAAGTACGAGCATCCTGCCAGCTGCAGGTGGTTTGTAAAGCCTGCCCTGCATCTATGCAAGTTTTGTACATTTAACAGGCAACCTGAGAGCTTCTCTCTGCAACGTGCTCGTGTTTCTTCTGCAAAAAAGAGAGGAATCCTAGCATTTCCTATTGCATGCAGCTGTAGGAATTCAACATCGGAAAAAGAGTACCAGCTGTTTTTTTGGCTGGGCACGATGATACAGTGCGTGTGTACACTGCCAGTTTTCTTATATGTACAAAGATCCATACCTCTGCCTCTTTTTAGAGGCTACCTGTCAGAAACAATTCTCAGAATCTACTATCTGCTCGACCCCCTAGAGTGTATACAAGCTGATCAACAGGGGAGAGGTAAATGTGTTCCTTTACCCGAGAAGGAACATTTGGACAGAGAGCAACGTGCAGACCACATGACACAATGGAAACACGAGGACAAGCTCTGGGTCTTCTCATCAGGTCCTTACATCAAACATTGATAATACCTGTAGATTGCAGAGAAAAATGTAGGCAATACTGTACTGCATCCTACAGTAACAGAGTAACAGAGCCCAAAATATGAATTTTATTTGTAACCTGTAGTCAAAGAGTAATTTATTGACTCATTTCTAAAATGTCACATGGTGTAAGGGAAGTATATTTTGGAAGGAGATGTCTCATCTAGAAATGACTCGAGCATATTCTTAAGTTTACGCACAGTGAAGAAGTTTAAACAAGTCCTGTTTTGTTCCACTGACGTGAAGAAGTTAAGCGTGCACACAAAGGTCTGTGCAGGACAGGGACCAAAGGCTTCCCTGCCCTTGCACACAGGGACTGGGCTGAGTAATCAGCGGGACCGCTCATGTCCCGGTTACCCAGCATGTCTATAAAACGCTTGTAGGATCAGGTTCACGGTGTAGCCTGCCTTTGTAACTTGTTTTGATGGAAAGATTACTGCTCCTCAAGACAGAGCTTTCATGGTTTGCAAACTTATACGCCCCTCATTTAAGCTATTTACAGTTTTGAGGGCCTAAGCACATATTTAGGTATGTGGCTCATCCAAAAATTAAGATTTACACGAAATCTAGACAGCTCGCAACATATGCTGATTGCCAGGTGTGGAGAAATAAAATCTATTAAGCAATTTTACAAAAGGGGAAGTTGTGTACTGTTACAAAATAGAAAACTGTACTTCATGTTTAATATGCAGGGATGTATGCATGAATTGAAACGTCATGTTATATATATAAATAAGAAAACTCATTGAAATACCAGTTATATTTGGCAAAATTGGAAACCTGTCTGTGGGAAGGATATGTACATTTGGACTGAAATGAAGCAGAGGAATTGTAATACAACAAAAACCTTCTGATGAGAAAGGCAAATCTCAAAGCACAGAGACTTTAATGAAGTAATTTGGGCAAGTATAATCCATGATCTTATCAAAATGGCAGAAGGATGCTTATTGTGTCTGAAGATGTGTTTAACAAGACTAAACCTACCTAGAGGATCTGAAAGAGAAAGTATATGGCCAGTTTGGCTACGCATTCAAAACTCTTGTCTTCAACGAATTGATTTTGACATAAGAAAAATGCAAACCCTGTTACTGAGCAAGTTAATATGGGAAGCATTTCTAATACAGCAGTTCAGCATTATATAGGGCCCTATCCTGTGGACACAACGTGGGTCATTTAGTCGTGCAAGTAACTGCCTTTGCTATTAGACAACTTATATCCAGGTTTCAGGATTTAACCCACCTGAAACCAGGAGGAAATAGATGAAGAACTCGGTCCTGTGAAGGGATGAGTTCATTTAACTCCCCATGATGTCAATGAAAGTGGAAGCAACTCACAGAATCAAAACCTGCAATAGAAATTTTATGCAATAGAAATTGCATAAAAAAGCTGCACAGAAATTTAATTTCAGCCTTCTAGAAAATAATATAAATATAAAATAAATGAAAAGGATTAGAAAACTAAATGCAGAATTTAGCATATTTACATAGCTACCAAACTATGAAAATAAATACAAGACGGAGCTTTCGTTCTTTACATTTACATTTCGTTTTAATAAACATGTTTATAATAAATTGTCAAAGACCTCTTAAAAAGACTGGTTTGAGACATTAGTATGCAGCAGTCCTTTGCAGCGTATCAGAGGTACAGCAAATGTTACATTATTTATCACAGCAATCAATACTATACTAAAAAAAATTTAAAATTAGACATGAAGTCCATGCCACTAGTATGCATTTGTTTCTCATTTTACATGTAGATCAGTCTTATTTAGGAGAGGGCTTAGTGTTTTTATAAGCATGTTTCACATAACAAAAATGCAGAGTCACATAGCTTATCTGTATCTTATTTTTCTTCATGAAATAGTTTTACAAATAAATAGAAATGAAAAGGTCAATGCCAGTTTTAAATCTGTTTTACTAATACAATGACAAAAGTGTGAAATCTTTTCTAGTAAAACCTCTATTATCAGTAATGTTTCATAGAGAAGTGCAAATATGTGGAGACTATTCAGAAAACTAATCTTGAATTACATTTTTCACTGACATTGAGGAAAAATTTGAATTGCAATCTCAAAGTATTTCTTTTTATTCTGTCCTCACAAGAGGAAAATAATTTTCATTCCAGATATTTTTCAGCTGAATGCTTTAAAACAAAGACAGTTTAGCAGCAAATGACAGGTAATCCACAGCGATATGAAAAATCCCAAGTGTGCAGAAGACAAATGAAAACAGATCTTTAAGGAGCTCCGCTCCTGCAAAGATTTACCAAAGTTGTGACTGTGTGAGCATTCACAGAAAAAGTTAGCAGCCTCTATAGGATCAGGAGAATAACTCTGTAGCTAACGATTAAAGTATTTTCTCTTAAATATTCCTTTGCGTTTTTTGTTACTTTTTAAGATGACCTGATCTCTCTGAACATTTGCTTCCAAAAGTATAAAATATGATGTCTGAAAGACTCCAGACCTGGCTATAAAATAGGTTTTTGGACGCTGATTTCATGCTGCTGTTCTGCAAGTTTAGTAGAAGACCTTCTTAAGACTTTCAACTATTCCCAGAGTTTTGAGAAGTTAGATTTTATTAATCTGACAGAAATCTCTCCATACAGCAACCCATGTGCATCTTTGGATAGTTTGGTTTGAAAAAGTAGTTTTCTGTTTCACAAAGATGCATCCCTCTTACTTGTTTCTGATTTTCATTTCTTTTCTTTTATGCATCCGGATAGTTCAGCACAATTCACTGCGCTTTCTTCAGCATGAAAAAGGTCAGACAATAGTTCTGATTCTTGAAGGAAACAGAAGCAGAGGAGACAGTCCAAGGCGATCCTTGAACATAGTTGTTAGAGTATGAATGAATCAGTAACCAAGAAGAGACAGAACAGAATTATCTGCAGCACTGAGAAGAAAAGTGCAACGAAGGGAACAGAGTATCTTCTCAGCATGTATGCATGCACATCATGCTGTTACAGAAAAAAACATCCCAATTTCTGTGTATCTGGTGTAAGAAAAGAGTGAGCTATATAATTTCACGATAAATTCCAAAAGTGATTTTCCGGAAAGTATTTTTTTTTTGGTATCTCTGTATAGGGCTTGCACCTCGCTTAGGCTTCATAATGGTCCTCCTAACCTGGAACAAAACCTCACCAGGGTAAGTGATGTGTTTTACAAGCACCACCTTACCATCTATAAATCACCTGCGATTGAAAAGGCCGTCAACACCGCGCAAAGCTCTCTGCCTAGCTAACATGGCAGATGAATGCTTTGGCTAGACAATACCCTTTAAAATATTAAGAAATGTTCTGGCACTTTTTTCTTTGACCATTACTTTTTTTAGCAGCTGATGTATTTGCAGACCCCGAGACTCCCTTCCAAGATACACAAAAATACAAGTCAAAGGTCAGCAGGAGGATGTAAAAATACCGTTTAATCTTATCTGTGCAACACTTGGTGTAGACTGATTTCACCATCTTCAGGCTCTCTTTGTTGAAAGACTAATTTATTTCTGAACTGACAGAAAAGAGATAATCAATTTGCAGCACGCATTGAGCAAAAGCTGCAGCACTTACATGTAGCTTTATTCATACATGATTTGAATAACACTTATGATACAACTTTTCGTATTAAATAATAAGAAAATAAATGCAAAGCATGTGATTCTTATGCAAAGAGGAAAGTTTTCTAGCACTGTGTCACATTTAGTGCTGATTTGCTACAAGTTTTAAAAAGTTTTGTTTTACAGAGTTAGACATGAAGTATCTTTGATTTGGGAATGCTTTCTATCCTGTTGTGCCTCTATGAGTGACTGGGACGCTTTTGTATTTGTCGTCACTGTGTCAATCCACTGCTCCGTTTCTGCAGGGGCGTTGATAACAAATTTACACACCTGTGCTAAATTATTGACTTTAATGTTGAGCATTCTGCTCTCTTTTAGCATTCGCGGCTTGGGACTTGGGAAAGGTACTTTGCCTAATCAGAAGAAAATTTAAATTTCGAATTTTACCGCATCCTCCATTACACGAGATCTCCCTGCAGCTCCAAATCAGGAGTCAGGAAATTCAGTATCTACCCGAGACACTACACCGTAAAGTTCGCAAAGAATAACCCGGCCGAGCATTTCCACTGATAATGCAGAAACAAATTGCAGTTTCTGGAACAAATAATAAAGCAGCCTCCGAAATAGGTCTGCCTGCGGAGAGCCCTCCCGTCTTGCTCGGGGAGCGCTTTGATATGGTCGCTTTGTTTTAGGCCTCACACACGCACGCACACGCACGCACGCGGGGAGGAAAGCGGGGAAGCTCGGCGAAACTCGCCCTTCAAACCCGAAAGAACTTGGCTGCAGAATTTGAAAAAAGAAATTAAACAGTAGTAAATACAGGCGGGACAAAAGCCCTTTTCTCGTTGTGTAACGAACGTAGTACTGATAGATTACTCCCCGGTTTCCATGGGGACCTTTTTGTTCTAACTTCGGATACCGATGATTAGGGTTAAATGAGGCACCTCGTATGTTTTCGCCGAACCGAGCAGAGCGGCCGGGCGGGAAGTGGGGCGAAACCGTTCATTATCGATCGATCTTATTTATTTTTTTTTTAAAGATGATTACTTCTAATCCTTGAGGAGCGGCGGCTGCTGGCAGGGCGCAATTAGCACATTTCTAGCATTCCTGCGAGGGCCGCCCGCCAAGGCAGGCCGCCCGCGCTCCCCCGGCCCGGCCGCCCCGCCGGGGCGCGGGTCAGGGCCGGGGGTCCCCCAGGCCGGCCGGGCTCCGGCGAGGCCCCTCGGGTGCACCCGGGCGGGGCAGGGCCGGGGGGGGCCGCCAGCGGCAGGGTGGCACCGCGGGCCGGGCCTGCCGCCGCGTAGGCCAAGCTAGGCCGGGCCGGGCCCGCCGCCACGTCGTTTTGGGGCTTTTCACCCCAAAAGGGCCACAAGTGTCCACCCGGCGCCGCGCCGGGGGGTCCTGAGTGACTGTGGCCGGGCGTGGCCGCGGGGGGCTGCACGCCTGCTGCGGGGGTTTGCGCTCCCACGAGGGGAAGGAAGCGCAATGCCGCCGCGGCCCCCCGCCATGCCCTGCCCTGCCCGGGCCGGGCCCCCCAGGGTGCGCGGGGGCCGCCTCCGCCCGGCAGCGCCCACGCTCCCGCCGCCGCCCCCCCACAAGCGCGGCCGGCCGCGACGCCCCCCGAAGGTCCCCGCTCCTCTGCCCCCCAGCACCTCGCCGGCCGGGCGGGCGGCCGGCCCGCCGCCCCCGGCCCCGCCGCCGGGCGCTGCCCGCCCCAGCCTCTCCCCGAGGGCTCCGGCCATCGCCATCCTCCCCCGGCGGGAGGAAGAGGAGGCCGGGGCGGCGGTGGCTGCCATTGGCCGGGGAGCTGCGGCTGCAGCTGCAGGACACAATTAATTATGCTAATGGCGTGGGGAGCGGATGTACTTTTTTCCCCCCTTTATTCCTCTCTCTTTTTTTGGCTGGTCGGTGCGGGAAGGAGACGCCCTGGGCTGGGATCACATGATATTGTCTTCGCGCCACTTTCGTAAAACCCTTTTTATTCCAGGGCTTTGCTCGGGCTCAAAGGTAACGTGTTTATCTTTCCGTTTTCTTGCCCTTTCCTTCGCGCTTCCTTCTGGTTTCCCCCCCCCAAAAGCCGGCGCGAGCCCGAGGGTGCTCCCCGCCTTTGCGCCGTTTTTATTATTTTGGTTTTTTCATTTTTTCCCTCTTTTTTTCGCCTTTCCCCCCCCCCCCTCTTACGCGGCTCCCGCCAGCCGCCGGGCTGCGCCGCAATCTCTGCCGGCGGCACGGATTGCCCGGGGCGGGGGGACGCGCAGCCGGGCGGGCAGCCCCGACCCCCGGCCCGCGGCGCGGGGGGTGGGGGCGGCGGGCGGCAGCGCCTTGCCGGGGCGCGGGCGGCCGCCACCCACCTGTAGGAGTGCGCGGGGCTGCCCTGCCTCCCGCGCGGGCCCGCGGCTCCCGCGCTGCGCCCCCCGCGCCGCTCCGCGCCCGGCCCGGCCCCCCGCACCCCGGGGCCGCCCGCAGCGCCCGGTGCGCGCCCCCCTCTGCCGCCGCCCCCGGCCGGCGGCTGCCGCGGCACCAACAATGGACGGGGCCGCGGCGGGAGGCCGAAACTCGGGGCTCGCCGGCCGGCCGGCCCGCTGCCGGGGCCGGAGGAGGGCGGGGGGGGGCCCCGCGTGCTGCCCCCCTCCCGTTACGCCTCTCCCGCGCGCGCTGTGGGGGGGTCGCGCGCCGCCCCCGCGTGGCCGGTGCGTGGGGGGAGGGGGCGCGCGCGGCGAGCACATGGCGGCGGCGGGTCGGCGGGGCGCATGCGCGGCGCGCGGGGCGCGCTGGGGCTTGTAGTGCGGGGCCGGCCGGGAGGCGGCGCGCGGCGGGCGGGCGGGTGCGCGCGCGCTCGCTGGCGCGCGGAGGGGGCGGGCGGGAGCCGGACCACGCGCTCGGCAGAGCCGCCGTCGGGGCAGAGCCGCGCTCCGCGCCCGCCGGGCCGCCCCCGCCGGCCCTCAGGCAAGACCAGGGGTGGCGGCGCTGGCGGGGGCCGGGGGCGGAGAGGGGCCGGGGCGGCGGGGGGCGGCGGCGGGAGGCAGCCGGGCTGCCCCGTCGGGCCGGGACAAAGGGGCCGCCCGCGGCCGTGCGGAGCCGCCCTCGGCGCGGCTCGGCGCCGGGCTCGCTGCTCCCCCTCCCCGGGGGCGCGGGGCCGAGCCCCTCCTGGTGGCGGGGCGGGGGGGGGCGGGCGGGGGGCTTGGCGCGTTTTTGGGGCTTTGAATGGAGGACTGCATTTCCCACCGTGCTTTGTTCCTGCGCTTTAATCGCCGCCGCCGCGGCGGCAGCGCGCGCCCCCCGGACGGGGCGGGCAGCACGTGGTGGGGCGCCCCCCCACCCCCTCCCGGGGGGGGGCGGGGGGGCGAGGCCGGCCGCTGCGAGCCCGCGCTGAAAGCGCCGGCGCTCGGCCGGTGCCCCCGGGGATGCTCCGGTTGCGCCCCGGGGGGGGCGCCGTGCACGTGGCGAGCGCGGCCGAGTGGTCCCCCCGCCCGCCCCCCCGAGCAGATGGCCAGTGCGGGGGAGATAACGGCGGGCCGCGCCCCCCCGGGGGAGATAATGCCCCGGCGGGGCGGGGTGGGGGCCCTCCCCGAGCAGAGCCCCCCGCCGTAAACCCGGGCGGCTCCAGTGCCGGCAGAGCCCCTTGGGGTGCGCGGGAAGCGGGGGGCCGCTCCGCTGCCCCCGGGCGTCCCCGGCAAACGCCTTCCCACCTCCGCAGGTTTGTAACGCCGGGGCTTGACAGCGTGGCTCCGGAGGGAAATTTAAAGTTGTTAATACGTGTATTTTCTTTCTCCTCCCCTCCGACGAGGAGGGTTCGTCGCTTTTGTGCGGCTCTGCAGTTAACGGCATCATCTGGAGCACAGATACTCCATTATCTGGTGCGGAGGGTGCGGGATCATGTGTCAGAACTTTTCTTACACTACTGGGGGGGAACATGTTTGGTGGCTGGGTGATGCAAGACACTCGGTAAAGCTCCGGGAGAAAGGTCAAGCGAAATGTCTCGCCTGCTGTAGTAACGCACCGAACGCACGAGAGCAGGAAGCCGGGATGTTTTGATACCTATTACGGTGCTTTTTAACTGCCATTAAAAACTGGAGGAAGCCATTTTCACCTTAATTTAAGTGAAAATTAGCTGCAAACTCCTCCTCGTTTGGTGTGCTCTCAGTTAAACTGCCTTCTCAAAACTGAACTGATTTCTGCCTCTGTACTTTAATAAGAAAATCTCTGCTAGATCGAGTAGCAAATCCATATCTATGGTATGCAACATTAATATTAGTCTTCTCTCTTGGCAGGTACTGTTGGCTCCTGTGCTTCAGTCAAGACGCTTCTGCGATGCTTTAGCTGCGCTGAAACAAGAAGACCTTTTAAGTACAAGAGTTTCTATCTGGTGATGGGCCTTGAGTTGTGCAAAAGTGCTTACAGTGCAGGTAGAGTTTAGGATCTACTGCAGTATAAGCACTTCTGGCATTACTGTGGCGATTCGGTGACGGTAGCAGGGCACGGACGTAACCAGGATTGTTGTTTTGCTGCGTTAGAGCTACGTTACAAATGGTTCTTGTGTTAAGGTGCATCTAGTGCAGTTAGTGAAGTAGCGTAGAATCTACTGCCCTAAATGCTCCTTCTGGCACAAGCTGCTGCCTGCTCGTCCAAAAAAACCGCATCCATCTGGCTTTAGCTCAGCAATTACAATTTTAGTTAAAGCATTTTTTCACTGAAGGCAATTGCTCGGGAAGTAGTTTTGTCCTAGCAGTATCAAAGTGCTCATAGTGCAGGTAGCTTGGAATTGGACCTACTGTAATGTGGGCACTTACAGTACTGCTAGATAAAGTGCATCCTAGCTAGTGGCAGTTTCTGGAGAAGATGGTGCTGATTACAGTCAGTTTTGCAGGTTTGCATCCCAGCTTACTAAAATTGCTGTGCAAATCCATGCAAAACTGACTGTGGTGGTGGTGAATCTGTGGTGAATAATGGGTTTTGAAGCTTCCCCCCCTTTTTTTTCCCTGGAAGATCTGAAGATGCCTTGCGCTGGTTTCTCCATGGGTGGGGATTTGTTGCATTACTTGTAGCTATATGTAGAGTATTGCACTTGTCCCGGCCTGTGGAGGAAAGGAGGACTTGTCTTCAGGCTGCACTGCCCCAAATTTGCCAGTATGGTAAGCTTTGTTTTGCTGTTGTCGGGTGGATCACGATGCAATTTTGATTAGTTTAGTAGGAGAAAAATTGCACGGTATCCATCTGTAAACCGCAAGACCTTCATCGCTGACAACATAGCTTTTGTCAGTAATCAATTCTCACAGCAGAGTCTGTAGTAATGTGTATAATGGCTTGCTGGTGACTCTGCAGCTTGAAGGGATGGGAAGGAAGAAAACTTCTCCAGATACTAAGGTTTGTCTACCATTTAAAAAGGGGAAAAAAAACAAAACCCAAGCCCTGGAAAAATTGCAGTGGTTCAGGGAAGGATATTTTGTGAGTTTGTTTCTGTAATAACATGTAAATGACTGTGGTGGACTTACCAATAAAAAGATTTTAAAATAAAACTTGTGTTTAATAATGTATCTCACTAAAGTGTGGTTGCAGTAGACAAGTCAGAAAAATACGGGAGACCCTTTTTTGCTGAATTGTGGGTTACAGCCTTGTCCTGCTTCCTCCAGCAACCTCCTCCTCCTGGATTTTGAAGAAGGTGGATCTGCTGCAAAGCTCCTCTTGCTGCTGCTACTTCAAGGAGGCTCTTTGCTGGGAAGGGGGATGTTTCTCCCCCAGGCCAGGAGAAGGACGTCCTTAAGTGCTCAATGCTCGCCCTTAAGCAATAGTCACACTTTTTTTTTCCTTTGACTCACTGAGCCTTGAAGTTGGGAGTGGAGCTGCAGCTTGTCTTGAACTGCTGCCCCTGGGAGTGGGGAGACCTTGGTTTGTCCCAGCTTCAGAGGCTGGAAAAATGGTGTGACCTGCTCTGCTGTGGGAGCAGGGGCCAGAGCTGAGGCTCTGCTGCACAAGCTGAATGTAGCAGCCCAAAATTTTGTGCTCCACTGTTGGGTGTTGCTGAGAGTCTCTGCTGATCGAGTGAGTGATGGGGTCTGGACGCTGTCGGGAAAGGAGGGAGCTGAACCTGCGCTGTGGGTGTGCAAGCGATGATGTACTTGGGGAGAGCTGTGTTGCTGAGATGGCTGCTGCTGTGTTGCTGTAGTGTGTAAAATGTTGGGTTTGGGTTTTTTTGGGCGGCCTACCTGCTGAGGGGAACCTCAGTGTCTTGGGGAGAGGGTTCCTTAGATGCTCAGGCTTCAGCTGTTTGTTTTTTTTTTTTTTCCTAGTCTGCCCTCTTAAAACTGTATGGTTACATGCACATTATGTGGCAGAGCTCTTTTGAGACTCACTCCAGAACTGCAGCTTGCGGTCGCTGCAGTTGCCTCAGTACAAATAGATGTGGTCCAGTTAAGTGGGCAGCGCCAGCGAGTTTACAACACCCTCCTTCCCCCAGCTAAAATATTTTTGAGATCGAAAAGGATCATTTTGCTGGCCTGGCTTATGGTGCCAATGCAGCTGGGCTGATACCGCGGTGAGTCCCTGATGCCATCCGGTCCCCAGGGTCCCATGCCCAGACCTGGTCCAGGGGGTGGTTGCGCACAGCAGGGAAGAAAATCTGCCAAGCAGAGCAGCCCTTCCTTAATTCAAGCGCAACTGCAGAGCTCCTGTGAGGGCTTCCCTGCAGCCGGTGGCTTTGGATGATCTACCCCAGAACCTAATCTGAGGCTGAGTTGTAATCTTCCTTGTGCTTTGGAGAGCTGTAATCTGGACTTCAAATCCCTGCGCAAACAAAAGGCAAAGGTGTAGAGCCCTCTACGTGTAGAGCCCTTCTGGCTGCACCACTTGTTGACAGAGAGGAAAAATGGGTTGGAGTATGTGCTAATTGTGATTTACTGTAGTGCTTTGTACCCCAGCCGAGGGAAAGGCATCAGGCTGTGTTCACACTGGGAACGAAACCCAAGTTTGCTACTGTGTTAACGCTCTCTTAGGAGATGCTCCAAGCCTGGCTTTGTATTGCTAATACTGGAGCTGCACCCATCTCTTGCGTGGGGTCTTATTGGTGTTTTTTGGATGAATCAGGCTTGTGTTGATGGGGTGGGTGCTGGCAGGGATTCGGTGCCACTGGTGGGTGCGCTCAGCATGGCCGGTGTTTGGTGCAAGGTGCTGGTGTGGTCATCCCAGGACATCTCACTAGCGAGGGCTTCTGAGCACTGGTAGGGCCAGAGCTTGAGACGGGCACCCCAAAACCATCCCACCCAGGCTGGGCTGTTAGCAGGTGACTGATAGCTTCAGCGGTAAACGGGGTGCATGTTCGAGTTATCTGGGTGAGGGGGATTGTTGTTGTTGTCTGATCCCGTGAGTGAAAGCTCTCTATTAACAGCGTAGGTGTTTGCTGTTCTGGTGAGTATCTACACAATCTGTTCCAAGTGACAAGCCTGTGGTTTGCAGTTTGGGTGGTTTGCATGGAATTTACTGACTTCACTCAAAGCGCTGAGATTTGGAAGCAAGCTGAATGTTCCTGTAGTTGTAAACTGGCTCAGGCATCAGGAGGAAGCAGGATCCTCCACTCTCTTGGGAGCAGCTTCTGCAAACCAGTGCCCCGTGTGTGCTTCCCATGCGTATAGTAAGTTGGTTTTATTGTCAGGCTCCGGTATTCAAGCACAGTGGGATGGGTGGGTGCATCTCCAGGACTTGCGCGCTGTTTTTCTCCAGGGTGCTGGTGGAATGGCGAGGAGGGGCTAACTCGCAGGGTATCGGCACTGCAGGATCTGGAAGTCAAATGTGCTCCTGTTAACACCTTAATGTGTCTCTGAGGCCGATGAGGAGGAGTATGGTGTGATTAGAGGCTGCAGAGGCTTCATGCGACGGCGGAGTGTGCTGCCTCTGAACTCTCATTCACTGTGCATCTCCCACCGAGGCGTCTGTCTCGTCTGTGAGCTCTACTGTCCTTTCCTCTCTTGCACCTGAGGATAAACTACTGGCTTGCACAGATTGCAGAAACCCCTTTCTGAGCGGGTCACCCCTGGCCCACCCAGCCTTGCTTGCAGCTGTGTCAAACCTACAGCTTGTTTTACATTGCCCGGATCCCTGTGTTATGACTTACGTTTTCAAAGGTTTAAAAATGCTGAACCTGACTTTTGAAGTAAAAAATGACACGTTTTTATACTAGCAGCACTGTGCAGATTTGCCTTGTCTTAAGCCCAGAACATCACTTTGGGAGATTTCTCAGGAGATGCCCTTGCGTTCTGAGGTCTTTGGATGCCCCGTATAATCAGGTGGAGCCCCAGGAGGACCAAAAAAAGCTCAGAAAAACCCCACAAACAAACCCAACCCTGAAGCAAACCAGCCCAAGATGGTGGTTTTGGGTATTTTGGATACCTTGAACTCTGGGAAGGTGAATGCAGAGGTGGGGCATGCAGAGCTCTGCGGTGGGGTGTCTGCCTGCAGAGCAGGGCTGTGTTTTGGGAGCTGTGGAGTTTGTCTCCAGCTCCCTGCGAGGGGGGAGTCCACGGGATCTTGGGCTTTTCTGATGTACCTTTTGACTTGCCCTGACCTTGCCTTTGGAGGGGCTGAAGCCAGGGGGTTCCCCCATCTGTCTCGGGATCCTCTCTGCAGCCCCTTCTCCCATGGGAAGCATCGGGGGTGCAGGGATGGGCGTTCGGGTGCTGCATTAACGCTTTGCTACAGCAAAGGAGGAAAGGGGTGAAATCTCCCTGGCCATACGTGTGCTGCTGCTATCGCTGTGCCGGTGCAGGGGTTGCTGTGCTGCTTTTTAAACAAGGAGGTGTTTTGGTTTTTTTTCTTATCCATGAGAAGTGTTGCAGCCATGCAGCCATTGGACATTGGTGCCAAGGGGCTGAGGCTGTTCCGGGAGCTGTCACAGCAGCTATTTCTGGGAGTGGGATGTCAGAATGGAGTCGGCACCAGTAATTTTTTACTGGAAATATATAAATAGGTACGAGCACACGCAGAATGTGAGAGCTTCTCGTGAAAAGAGACAACTCTTGTTCTGGAAACTTCAGAGGGCTTCTAACGTCGGAGTGCCTAGGCTATTTTTATAGAGTGGGAATATTTCGTATTATTTCAGTCTCCTTCCTGCCACACAACACTTTGTTATTTAATATGTGTGCGGTTATTCCCAGCTGTAATGAGTGTTTATCTCTTGGAGCATCCAGTGGGTACTTTCCTTTTTCTCTTAAAGGAAACTTGTTAAAATCATTCTTAATACTTCTGAACTATAATTTATTTTTGAAGTATCTTCTGCTGTTGATGGTCTTCAGGGTGTTGGGGTTTTTTTTGTAGAACGTTCATGTCTAAATCAGTGCACTAAGCCCAGGTAAGCATTTCTAATCGGCATGTCTTTCACAGCGCACAGCCTGTGTGCTCGCTGCCCTTCATCTCCGGTTGCTCCCAAGTTACTTTGTCCAAAGTAATTACAGTGCGTATCCATAAAATCTGCGTTTCATTTCCATATGTTATTAGGTTTAAATCATAGCTGACAGAAAGGTGTAAATATTTCTAATCTGCTTATATTGGTCACTGAACCAAGTGTTGTCCAGATCCAAACCAGCTCTCAACCTGGACCCGCTGGCTGAGAAAGCGATTACATGTTGCATCCCTCCTCGGTCTCCTCCCCGGCTGCACTTCTCTCCCCTATCAAATCCCCTGCGATGATACACCAGAATAACACGCTTCATTCTCTTTGACTTTTTACATCTACCTATTGATTTAAGTTACCGTACTTCTGCAGGCAGTATGCTGGCTGCTGCAGCCAGATCAGAAGTCACCAGTTATTTGGCTAATTACCTTTCCCATTGGAAGTGTTGATTGTAAAAGTTACGTTTCATTTGCCAAAGGATTTTATAAAATGTAGGGAATTGCAGCACTGAACCAAAGGGGAAATCACCAATGCTGTTTTTACATATTTTTTATATATATATAAAATCATATAGAAGAGGAAATTACCATTTTGTTACTCTGGTGATACGGAGCTGGAGTGAAGTGATTGGTTTGTTTGTTTTTAAATGGAAATGGGCTCTTTGGTGCAAAGTGCCATTCTTGTGGTGGAGGCACCAAGCCTGGTTCCCCGGTAGGTACCCTGCAGCAATAGCAAATGGCTGGCAGGCAGATTGAAAACTTGAAAGAAGTAACAAATCTCTTGGGACTTCAAAGGCCACGCTTTGTCGGCCAGCCTGCCTGCTCAGAGCTTCATTGCAGCAATTAAAAGAAAATTAAGATCTTCCTGCCCTAAAAACACAGCCCCCTTCCCTCCTCCAAAGCTGGACAACTCCTCCGTGTTCGTTAGCAGCAAAGCTCCAAGCTGATACTGCTTGTAGCTGAGTTTTCAGCTTTCCGGCTGGGATGCGAGAGGAATCGGGGACTGACGGGGAAGCGCTGTCCCAGGAGACGGGAGGTTTGTCCTGCCGGTGCTCCCCAGCCATCGCTGTTCCCAGGGACCGAGGTCGCTCCTTGGGGAGGCTGGCTGCAGGACGGGCTGGAATGGCTTCTCTTTCTCCCCTCACCCTTCTTTTTTCTTATTAAAAAGGGTCTTATGTATTGTCAGAAGTTTTCTGGTTTGATTGATGAAAAAAATCTAGATTTACATTGATAGGGAATAAAAAGGATACAGAAAGATGGGAAAAGAATTTAGTCTTTGCTCTCTCTTTCGGCTTATGCAAAACCCCAAATCCTTGTTTTGCTCAAAGAAGGAGCAATTTCTACTAAAACAATGTTTATGATGACAATGAAAACCTTATAAATCAGCCCTATAGCTGAAGAATGCTGCATCTGAGCCTTGTCCTTCAATCCAAGAGCAGCGTATGACAGAGCTTGGTAGATTGATTAAAAACATTTTAGTTCTCTTTATCATGATACAGTACAGAAAGGAGTGTGAGATGGCTACTCACCCTCTGTTTTGGGGAGACTTCATGGTAAGTGCTTTATCTGCAGTAGAAGCCGTGGTTAGTTTTGAAAAAAAAAAAAAAATTAGAACTAACAGTGTTAGGACTGTATCAGCAGAGTGTGGTTTTTCCACCGACAAGTGTGTGTGTGCAGCAGGGATGGGAAGGAGCATTGCTTGCCATTGCCACCTACCTGTGCAATTTTATTAGTACAGTAAACGCAGCAAAATACATTTGCATTAACTCTGATAGTTGCATTGCCACAGCTCTGCTGATGGGCCATTCCCAAGGCAGCAGTGTGATAAACAGACCTGCTCAGAATTATTTTTGTATACCAAAAATCTTTTTTACCCAGTTATGCCTCACTCTCCAACTAAAACATGGACCTGGCTTGTTTTAGGAGGTGATGACAAGCAGATAAAATGGAATTAGAGCCTCCACTTGAGTGTGGGCAGGGCTGCAGTGCTGCCTCTAATAGTTTCTCACTCGGGCAGTTTGTGTTGCAACGCTGACGCTCCAGCTGCTGGAAGTTTGTCAGTGGGAGACAGTGATGAGAGACAGGGTCTCTGAACTCCTCGGATGTGGACTTTGACCTGTGCGAGCATCCTGCTCTGTGGACTTAAACCTGCTCGTGCAGCCGGTCTGCCCAAGCTGCCCACGGAAAGCATTGCCCGTCGGACCCGCTGCTGTGAGAAACTGGGGTAGAAAGCGGGTGTTTGGGTGAAATTCCCCTGCTGCTTTTTCAGGCTGTAAAAAATACATGAGCGCCATCTAGACTAATGCCATTTATTGCATTTCCCCCCTCTTTCTAATGGGCTGTCACAAGTCAGCATCCTGGTGGAGGCTTTGAAGCTGCACGAGTGAGACAGGGACTTGAGAGACGAGTTGTTGGTGCTTGGTTGTGGCAACTGCAATCAAGGAGCTTTGCAAACAGGAGCGTTAAATGAAGGGGTTTGGGAAAAAGTGGGAAGACGCTTCCCCTGAGGCTCCGTGTCAGCTTGTGGTGCTCGGCTGGGCACCAGCCTGTCCCCTAGCATGGCTTGGAGTGATGGTACAAGATCTCAGGGACCCTCCTGTCTTCATGGGAGCTGGTCTCAGGGTTAGAAACTTCGTATGTGTGTTGGGCAGGATTTGCCTCGCTTCAGCTTCCTGCTGTGGGATCTGCTTTTTCCGTGCCGTTAAGAAGCTATTGGCGATCAGAACCAGATCTTCTTTGCTCGTGTCCCGTTGGAAGCTGGGGGTGCCAGCACTGCGGATGCACAGGTGCAATGTGCAGGTATGTTATCTCGCTGGGGTTTGGGTTCCTGCAAGCCCCAGGCAGGAGTCACTGCGATGTGTCCTGTTTGCATGTCGAGGGATCATGTTTGAACTGTGAGCTGCAGCCAAATACCAGTGCTCATGTCGGGGCTGGCTATGCACCATCTTGCTCCTGGCCCCGCAGCTTCGCCTGCTGCCCATTGAGTTACTGTCCTGGCTGTCAAAATGCAGCCGGCACGCTCTGCTCCTCGGTGCAGCCAGGTCTTGCATCACGGCTGATTTTTTGGTGCTGATTTGGAAGATTCATGCACATCGCTGATTTAAAAAAAAAAGAGTTCGTTGGGTGGAGAAGATACGGCTTTCTCGGATCTGTTACTCAGCCTGGTTTTACTTACTCTGGATCATGTTGATTCTGGGTAGAGCTTTTATCCCCTGTCACGATAAGCTGAGGCTGCTCCAAGAGGCTGCCCAGAAACCCCCGTACACGACGTGAGTGTGATTGCCTTTCTGAGCCAAGCCTGCACCCTCACAGAAAGTGTTATTGGAGCTGTTCAAGAAAAGCTACTTACGCTTCTGCCCATCAACTGAATGCAAATGGGGCTTTTCCTCATTTCAGTTGCTGGAGCCACAGCGCTCTGCCTCCGCCGAAGGCTCGCCTTGACTTTGTGCAGCCTTCCCCCATGCCGGTGCTGTGGGGACCAGCTCAGCGGTGGGAGCGGGTGCTGCAGCCCCGGTGTGGTGCTGGGCACCCCTGGGCTCTGTCAGGACGCTTGCCCGTGGCCATTCGGGAATTACCAGGCCAGCAAGAGAAGTGGGAAGCGGGTGCTGCGCAGGTGGGAAGGGAAATAGGCACAGAAGCAAGCAAGGAAAAGCTGCGTGCAAGAGGTGAGGGACTGAGCTGTGAGAGATCTTCTCTGAAGGGCTCCTGGCCGTGGCTCCTGGTCCCCTGCCCGGGGCATTCGCTGGACAGCTTTAGTGCAAAATCTTCAGCCTCCTGGTTTTCCATTCGCCACATGAGGGCAGGCTGTTTCTAAATAAAATAGAGCGAGAAATCCCCTCCAGCTGACAGGGCTGATAATCTCCGGCCCAAGGCTCCCTCTTGCTCGGGGAGGGCTGGGTGCTGCAGCCCCCTCCGGCTCTCAGCCCCCCCAGTCCAAGGGGGCTGCGGCGGACGAGGGCGAACGCGCCCGCAGCCTGTGTGTGCAAAGTCCATCTGAACCACAATCACCCCTGCCCAAGGGAACCGCTCCAGCATTTGCTCTAACTATCTCACTGCTGCGTTATTCCTCTGGGAAAACTCCATTTACTCTAATGGCATTAGCGCTGCATAATAAATGCCTTTTCTCATCGTGCTGCTGCCGTGCCAGCCGCAGGTTAGCGGCGTTTGCTCACCCTGGCATCCGCATCCACCCGAGCGTGGGGATGCTCTTGGCAGCACCACAGGGATTGACTGCCACGGTCACTTCTACCCGCTGCCTCCTGCATAAGTTAACACAGCTTCCAGTGATTTTAAAGAGGATGGAGTTAACTGGAGTTTGTCTGATAGTTATTAACGCAGCAGAGAATTTGGTACTCTGGAAGCTTTCTGCCTTTGAGTTTATTCCTCTCCTCAACTCTTTTTTTTTTTTTTTAAACGGAAATGTAACAGCAAGTGCTCGGTGGGAATATGTGGTTTTAAGAAAAAAGCAATATGGATTTGTCAGTGTGGCAAATAATACTCATGGTTTTAAGGCTCATGGACTTAAAACCAAAGCAAGGACACTCGGGGTGTCAAAGCAGGATGCTGAAGGTGGTGTGGTGGGTGCCCTGGGCCGGAGCACAGGGAGTGAGCGTGGGGCAGGGGCAGCCCCATGAGTGGCTCCAAGGAAAGTCCTCTGAGATGTTCCTCTCCAAAACCCTCTTCAGCTGCACTAACAAAATGCTTTGCTCTCACAGGCAGCGTGAACAGGCAGACTGCAATTCACAGGTCTGAGGAAATCCTGCTGCTCACAATCCAGGGTTAGAGTAACAAATGTCTGTTAACACGTTATTAGAAGTGACGGAACAACAAGAAATGAGGATAAAGCCCAAGTGCCACGGTGGAGCAATGTCATTGCTGGTGGGGAAAAGCCTACCAGATATTATTAATCTTAAAATGACAGAAATGTCATAGTGACCACAATAAAACACAAGTCCCTATCAGTTATCTTGAGAACAATGCAGTCAGGAGATCTGATGGGAAACCCCCTCAGTGTGGCTATGTCCTGCTTGCCAAGGGCTCCAATAAATCTGTTGCCTTTTGCAGGTTTTTCAAAACTTCACTTGAAAAAAAAAAACCCACAAAAACCCCCAGAGGTGGCTGCTGGGGGAAGTCTCCAAGAAGATGTTGGTGTTTGGAGCCCTGGCTGTCCTTCACTGCGAGTGAGTTTGTGCCATCCTGCTCCTGCTGCTCAAAACCCAATTTCTGCCCAAACCCTGCCTGCCCTCAGGGCTGCGTCTGCAGAGCTGCAGGCGCTATTGGTTTTAAATCAACCTAGATTGTCCCAGTCAACTCCTCCTAGATACGCTTCTTATTCGCTTGCTCTCTCAAATCATTTTTCATGTCCTCCTGTGTGAAGCATTTGGGAGGACACCTTGGCTCCATTTAAAGGTTTTATTAGTGTCTTCAACCTGGTTGAGCTATTGCAGCTCTGTGGGAGAAATGCGTCCCCGGCCACAGCCATATCAAGGGCGGAGGACAGGGCAAGCAAACACAACCTGCACTCCTAGCATCGCCCCGCTCTTGCTCATCCTCACTTAATCTGACCTCCTCAAGCCTGGGTCTCTCTGCAGTTATGCCAGCGTGACCGCTGATGTGAGCCAACTAAATCCTGGGATTGAGGCCACTGGAGCCAGAGGGGATGCTGGTGCCCACGGGGAGAGAGTGGCACTGGTGCTGTGCCCTGACTGCTGACAACTTTCTTCTCTCCTTCTGCATTTTTTAAAAAATAATTATTTTTCCATCCAGAGTGACATAAATAATTGCTGCTGAACTGTTGGGCTTTTACCAGGATGGAAAGAGGTGGTTTCTTTGGTCACTTTGTTCTCACCGTTGTGCATGCTGAGTTGAAGTGCAGAACAGCAGCCGGGGAGGGAGATGGCTGGGCAGGTGATGGCCACTCAGCCCTGGTGGGGACAGAAAAGTTATTTGTCTTTGAAAGTGATTGTTTTCCTCTGCTATCGGTCTCCCACGGATTTACAGGAGTATACAGCTGGCAGGTCATGATGGAGTTTAAGGATTGAATTTGGAAAAAACAACCCCTCCACGAGTGTTGTTATCCTGCTAATGACAAGGGGGAAAGAAAAGGCAGTGTTCTGTGGGGTGTCATCAGCTGTTGAGATAAAGCCTTGAATCCATTTCTGTCACCTCCCAGCGTGTCCCTCGGTGGTCCCGGTGCCCGGACCAGGACCTGCCAAGCGGTGTGTTATCCTGCGGCCGGTTTGCCACCAGTGACTGCCAGCAGGACTGGAGCTGGCCAAGGAAATTCCTCACCCTTTTTGGCCACTGATGACAGTAATGGGTTAAAATAGCTCTTCAAAGGAAGCCTCCCTCTGTCCCCAAATCCTGGCCACCCCATCACCTAGAAAACATGGAGCACTAATTCAAAAAACTGTTATCACAGTGAATAAACTCCTCTGCTAAATAAGTAAACATGTACTAGCAGGCACAGAAATGAGCTAGTTGGATGAAAAAACCCCAGAATTGGTAGGTATTAGCACCTGGCTTGCAGTTGGTGTTGCACTGGTCCCAGAGTTTATGGTATGACAGCAACATTTCCACTGTTTCTTGGTACTGGTCCTGTGGACTGCTCTCCTGCGATTCTTTGATGCCACTGCGTCAGGATCTCTGACCCGGTGCCAAGCTCAAATCCAAGGAAATCTGGAGCAAATCTCTTTGCAGTGTTGTGTGAGGTTGGTGGAAGTGGAGGAAAGCTTTCCAGCCGCTCTGTGGGGAAATCTGGCCCTCTGGCAAGATGCAGGGGCTGAACGTCAATGAGAAAATTCCCACCAACTTCAGCTGGGCCAGGATTTGGGCTGGGGGGAGTGGGATTAAAGGCTCAAAGTGCTGATGCTGAGCGCAGCTCCACCGCCCCATTTCCAGCACTGGAGCCCTGAGGACTAGCCTCAATTTTAGTAGGGTTTAGCCACATTGAATTGAACTATTTTGTTGTGTGTCAGGTCTGCTGCCATGGTCGCTGCAGGAGCTGAAGTGCCGTCGAATGCTGCACGGGGTGTTTGAGCCATGCTCTGGCACAGGTTGTCCCCGCTCACGGGCAATTCCCCCTTCCCATGGGCTGCAGGCAGGTAACGCACTGGTTTTCTCTCGCAGCACAATGAAGAGCTTGGGTATGAAAACAAACCTGTGTTTCTTTTTGCTAGTTTAGGAATGTTGGTGACCTCTCCAGGTCCCCCTCCGTGGCTCCTCGTGCCTAGCGCCTGACTGATTGTGGGCTGAGCTTCGGATGCTCAGCCTGATGCCAGGCACCAGGGTCTGCCGTGCCGCATGAGATGCTCTACTGCAATTCAGTTCACCTTTAAAATACTTGCAATAAAATTTTAAGACTCAGCACTTTTCTGGATATGACCCTGTGAACATAAAAGTCTCCTCCAGAATGGCATAAAATGTCCAAGGAGACAGACCAGCTGATCTAATCTTTTTTTTTTTTTTTTTTTTTTTTTAAATCTGTAGATGCATGACCACAGGGAGGAGAAAACCAGGGCAGTTTGTCTATTTATCGCTTGCCAAACCGGCTAGTATTGCTAATGTGCTGCCCCTTTGATGACTGGGTGTAGTGACCATTTTTTAACATCGCCCCATAATGGTTAAATACAGTAACTTTCCTTCAGATCAAAAAAATCTATGGCACCGATGTCCTTGAGTACTTTGGGATTTGGCCTGTGTTCAGACCAATTCATAAAACGCAGCTCAAAAACTCTCTCAGTGCCAAGTCTGTGGTGCTTCGGCTTGTTTTAGCCAAGATGGATAGAGGTGATTTGATAAATTCTTGCAACGTCACGTTGCTCGGATGAGCTGCTGCCCGGGTTGATGCCTCTCAGGGTTGTGGGGGGACCCGGGGAGATCCCCAGGCACCTCTCGGACACAGTCTTGCAAACGGGGTGAGCTGCCCAGCCCTGCTCCCTGCTCGTGGCTGGGACTGAGTGGTACAGTGGTGCACTGTTATTTGCTTTTTTCCCAGGCTGTTTTTGGCTGCTGCGTTTGCTGTCTGCATGAATCTGTTGGCTGCTTGTTGGTGGCACAGAGAAGCTGTGAATGGCAAAGCTCCTGCCGGGATCCCCCTCTGCATGCTGAGCCTCGGGAGATTCTTGCTTTCCAGCTGCTCTGTCAGCTTCCAAGGGGTCTCACTTTGTCCCCACCATCATACCCTCGTGACATGGGGAGATGTTTCACTTAGGAGACATCAGACCAAGATGACAAGAAGTTTTAGGCTAGGACATCCAGCCTACTTTGTAATCAGAGGAAGCAAAAGGTGAAATCCTTGAATAAACCTTTGTAAAAGACTTCAGACCTATAATTAAATACCGAGCTAGCCTTGGTTTGTGTGGCTATATCGTAGTGAAGCTCTTGCAAGGCATAAGGGATGGTCTGAAGTCTCCGTGGTAGTTACAGACTCTTCCTCTGTAGAGGCTGCGAGTGATGCATTTATAGACTATAGCAATCCAATTGATATAGATATGGCAAGCCCTGAGCTGGCAGGCTGCAGCTATGGGCTCTCCATCCTTGAAGTTCAGCTGCCCAGAGCAGGGCCTGATCCTGCTGAGCTCCAGCCCAGCCAGTTGCTCCCTTTACCTCAAGCCATGAAGCCCAGTACGGTTTTGTCCAAGCGCATCCCACTGTGGTGTTACGCTACCATATGCTTAAAAGCTGCAAGTGCTGTGAATTTAATCATTATTCTGTGTTTCCACAACAGATGTTGATGTTTCACTATTGTCCCAGAATCAAATGTCAAGTTATTCCTGTTCAAAACTACCACTGAAATGTTCAGGGATTCCATCTGCAGCTGTATTTATAGCTGCCTGCCTGCCTGCTAAGCCAGCATTTCTAAGCAGGGTTGTAAACGGGCTGCGGTGAGTTCATGTGGGTACTAGAGAGCTGCCTAGGTTAATTAATTCCCTTTCCAGACATTATAACCTATACAAGCAGGGCAGCTGGAGGGGTAGGTTTCCTCTGAAATCAGTAATTATGCACATTGTGGGACCAGCTTTTGGATTTCTGCTCTTGTTGTAACCTGGAAAACAGAAGCAGCATTCAAGAAAGAGCTGATGGGGGATGCGAACGATCCAGACAGGACAAATACATGATTAATCTGCAGCAAATCATAATCCAAAATCCAGTGCAGAAACACTGGCACAGCTTTTAATTTTGCACTTCTTCCCACTGCTAGCGTTGTTTTAATCTCTGACTATGTCTCCAAACCCACTTTCTGTGCTCTCGGTGGCTATTGAAGCACTTTGCTTTCAGTTGAGGGGTCAGGTAAATATCTCCATGCATCACTGAGCCAATACGAGTGCCGTGTGCTCAGCATTTCCCTTCCGTTACCGTGTGCCGCAAAGCATCTCATCAGATGCAAGCTCTTCTTTGCTCAGCTGTGGAATATTTTTTCAGGGCATCTTGCCCTGTTGCCTGGCCAAGGAGTAAATGCCAGTGAGTGATTTGGGGGAGACAGAGCAGGGAGGTGTGATGGAGGGGGTTTCAGCTCATATACAGCCCCTGACCAGCTCTGACCACTCAGCCCCTGGCATCGCCGTGCTGGTGACAGAGGAGCTATGCTGGGTGGCTTCAGGCGGCCGCGGTGACGGCAAAGCTGCCACACGTCAGGATTTAGGGGGACCAAAGATCCAGGTGATGTTAATGCCGTGCTCAATGGCTTTAGCTGCTGTTGGGTGTGCATAGCCTAGGGTTCGGCAGCTAAAAAAGGAAAGGCAATGTTTTTTGCCAGGGCAATCTGCTGTTTGCCTCCTGCACCTTTCTGGAGAGAAATCCTGGGTGCAGAGGGGCAGGAGAAGTGTGTCTGGAGCCCACCGGTTTGCAGGACACGTGCAGTGGAGGAAGGAGGGCTGAGTTTTGGAGCAGGGGGCACCGAGGGAAGGAAGTGGGCAGGCTAACCCCGGGGTCTCCATCTTGTAACATCTTCAGATTGAATCCAGATGCCTCCAGACCAATACAGATGGGCGGGGGGCAGAGGCAATGGGAGGCAATCTGAAGCTGTGCTGTACAGGAGAGCACGTAATCCACCCAGTGCTTCTGGTCTTGGAGATTATGAATTAATGTCTCCCCAAAAAAAGGCCTCAGGTGATTACAAATACTTCCAGAAAAGAGAGAAACCTCCTTGGCTGGTCTCAGCCCAACAGTGCCATGAAATCACTTGCAGCTCGGCCAGTTCACACCTGCCATGATCTGGGCTCTGGGGCCGCCTTTTAAATGATAAAGCAGAAAATGACCCTTTTTTTTTTGGGTGGCAGCTTGCAGGGAGTGTGCTACTTTCAGCTGTATGAGGAATTGTTGAGATTATCAGTCAGAAGCATAGAGAGTCCCTATTTCTGGAGAGTCTGAAAACAAACAAAGATGGGTAATAAGAAATAATTTGAGGAGGTTTTATTATTATTACATTTAGTGGTAGGGTTGTCTCTTTAATGCTTTATATGTTTTTTCCACACTAGATAGGTGAGCTTATATTACCCAGTAAAAAGCTATTAGTTTTCTCAAAAGATTGTCGATTTTCTTTCCAAATTGCTAAATTACATTTTCAGTTTTATGGGAATGCTCTTTCATTTGTGCAAAATCCTGCGCTCAGATGGTTAGGCCAATCTCATCATGCAAGACTATTAGGTGAACTAATTGGATCTGTCTTACTCGTACATTTCTATCAGGAATATCTAATAAATGTGGAAATCCATTTGGAAATGAAGACGGCATCTTCATGTTCTCAGGACCTCGGAGATTTCTGGTGTTGCAGCCAGCAGGAATTAGCTGCTTTCCCGTTGGCAGCTTTGTCAAAGTCTTTTTCCAAGGTATGAGCCTGACCATCTTCATAATTGTCAGAAGTTGCTAAATGATGCAGTTTCTCTGTGGTATTTAATCGATGCTAATCCCGGGAAGATGCAGGGACATCTCTCTCACGGTCCATTTGGGCTGTCATCAAGGTAGGTGTGAGGGTGACCTCGGCACTGTAATTGCTGATCCTCTTCAGCATACTTATGAATTTATCTCCTCGCTACCCCAGCAAAGCAGAGAAAAAACATTATCTCCATGTTGCCAATGGAGAGATGTAGGGGCAAGGCAATGAAGGAGCTCCCAAGGTCGGCCAGTCTGAAGACATTTGAGATAGAGCTACAGCGCTCTAAATCCCAACGCTGAAATGTTCACCTCTGCTTGCACGTCTTCCCTCCTGTACCACTGCTTAACGTACTTACGCAAGACTGTCAGTGACTCCTTTTGTACTGAAGTTTTTTTACTTCTAAGACTCCTGCCTGGATTCAGCCAGGGGTTTGCACACAGGCCTGCTTTTAATGGGATCGCTTTGTAGTTTGGAGTTAAGTCATTTTTGCTGAACGGGTCCCAAAAGGTCAGACGCTGCTGGCCAATTTGCAGTGCATTAGTGCGGTGCTCGCGGTGGGGCCCAGGACATCTCTGTGGCAGGATTTCTGTTTAGCACCGTGTCCTGCGAGTGAGAATCGGTCTGTGTTCCCTCAGCACTCAGTAATGCCTCGTCTGGCAGAAAGTCTGCAGAACAAAGTGAACCTTTCATGCATTTGCAAGATGCTTGCGCTGGCAGAGTACGTTGGTATTGGTTCAATGCTTTGTATCATGCAATGATGAGGTATTTTGCTCTTAAACTGAATGCACTTTCTTGTTGAATCAGGGTCTTGCTTTCCAGGGGAAGCTAAAGCAAAGCCACCCACACTCACCCTGTGAGTACTAAATGCTGGTCACTGACAGCATTGGGATAGTTCAATATAACGCCCAGCAATTCTCATTTGTGAGAGCAGTTTCTAGCAGAGCCAAACCTCTTTCTCTCTAAGTTCTTCCTGCTTACTCTTGCCCAGGTCACAAATGGGGACAAATCCCTGAAGGGCTGTGGGTGACACCTGAATGCTGCTTGCTCCACTCTGCTGAAATCAGCAGGACGTTTACTGCTGGCCTCAGAGAAGGTGCAACGAGAGAAAGGGGGGCACAGGGAGGAAAAGTCACTTGGCTTTAAGCATGTATTGTTTAAATTATTCAGTTTCTCCTAAAACAGCGCATTGAATAATACATCGTGGTCACTTCTATTTCTAAATGCTTGCACTTAGACTGAGGTTAAAATGAAATCCTAAAATGCCATCTGGAGATGGCCACCGAGCAGTGCCTTGGGCCCAGCCGCCCTTCTCCTCCACGTTTCAAGGCTCTGGATCCTGTGTCTGGGCAGTGCCAGCTCCAAGCGCTGCCCGGTCGGGTGCCCCACACCTCTGGTACCATGAGACTGATTTTAACAACCCCAAAGCACTACAGATAACAAGCTCGGGCTTGTTTCTATTTGCTTTCTCCATTGCTGGCCAAGCCCTCTGGAGTAATTTGTCAACAGCTTTATTCCTTCTTCATTAAAGTGGAGTTTTGACCTAATTGCACTAATCCCTGAGTTTATGGAAAAGCTTTGAAGTGCCCTACACCAGAGTCACAAAATGGAGTGGTGACGGAGCACAGTGGCTTGCTCTCCCTTTCTTTCCCATCCTGTCCCCGAAACATGCACACAGAGAGAGATTTCTGCATTTGAGGAGAATTGCTACTTGAGACACCCATAGCTCAGGTGTGGGTTTCAGTTTTATTTAAAGGACTGGGGGAGTCAGGAGTAACTAGCTCTGCTTCACGCTTACCTGCTTCTCAATTTCTGCTTAATGTTTAATAGTAATAATATAAACAAAACCCTAAACCCCCGAAGAGCTGTTTGAGAGGCCTGACATTTATGCATTGTGTGCAGGAATGATTTAGCATTTAAAAACAAAATAAATCTCTTTATGTAAGGTGGTTCATTATTCTAACTGATTTGAAATGAGGCAACCATGGATGTCTAGTGAGGCTCCTCTTAAAAGAAAACTTCCCTTCTGTCGATATGCTGTCCTCCTCCGTGGAGGGGTGACGTTTCCTGTGAAACCTGGCTGAGCATCCAGCAGGGTAATCAGTTGTTTGGGAAATGCCTTCAAGTGCGCAACTGTTAAATCTTACTGGTTTTTTTTATTAGATTATTTGGCTTGTGCAAGAAGGATGCAATCTTAATAGCAAAACCCTCTGAGATCTATTAATGTCCTCGCAGATGCAAGCGAGGCTGCTAATAATGAGAAGCCCAGTGCCTGCTGAGCTCCGAGACTGGCCAGCCAGGAGGAGAGCTCGGCTGGCTTCTTGTGTAGCTGCTGCTTGCAGGATCAGGCCATGGAGGCAGCTGGAAAAAACTTGATTAGTGCAAGGTCATGGTGTCCCAATGTGATGGGCTGGAGCAGGGACAAAGGACGAGGGAGCTGCTGATGGCAAGGGACAGCTCTGCATGGCTCATGGGACCCTTGCCTCCCAGGCAGGGAAGGGCTCCAGGACACAAGCCAGCCATGCTCGGCACAGACATGATGTCTGCACTGGGACACCTGGAGCAGGAAAAGCCCAAACAGGCCAGGAGAGCCCCTGGGGAACAGCAGGCGTCTGCAGCAGAGGGGCAGATTGGTGCTGTGCCCCGTTGCGAGCTGAACGTGCAGCCAGTGAGTGTCACGCCACTTCACTGGCTGCAGGATGAGGCTCACAACAATCCCATGGGTCTGGTGGGAACTTGGAGAAAGTGGCTGTAAAAACAGAAGCTCCTTTGGTTTGCAGTTTTTTTCTCCTTGCCATCGTGTGCAGTGACCTTTCCTTAATGAGAAAGAGAGTGAGAAACCCGAAAGGGAGGGAGGGGGAGGAAGAAGGTGCTGGGGGGGACACAGCAAGTAACAGAGATGATGTCCATCCTGCTACACAGTGGCTGAACACTGCGGTAGTCCATCACCGGCCCCAGAGCCACCCTGTCATTGATGAAGGCTCCTCATGCTGCTTCACATTGCTTTGTTCCAAGGTCTCCTCCCTTCCCGGGGCTTGGTGCTCGCTGGGGCTGCTCCCAATCCACCAGCTCCAGCAATGACTCCTCATCTGTGTCAGTGAGGGAGATGAACGTTGCGTCCCTAAAATTTCTGGAGTTATTGGGTGTAAAAATTGCCACTAGGTCACCCATCCACTCTTCTACCTGCAAAGTGGTGTTTGAGGAGCAGTCTAAAGCTTCTGATACCTTTGGAAGAGCCTCATTACCATGCGATTGGAGACAGCTTCTGCATGAGCCTAGCAGAAATACTCCTCTAATATATCTCTTCACAGAGTTTTTGCATATAATATTAAGCATTAAAGTAATTTAATAAGGCATAAATCAGGTTTTACTGTGGTGCCACTGCACAGGAAAAAAGCACTCCTGGAAAGGCACCTGAATATATCGTGGCCTCCTTTGGAGTGGGAGCAATTTATATATTCAATATAACTTCTGTTGGTTCTGCTGTAAATCCCATCTCAAAGCTTGTGTGCTCTCCGCATTGTACAACGGGACTTCATCAGTGCACGCAGCCACACGACTCCTACTTGGGCCACTGGCTCTGCAAAGATCCAGTCTTGCTTTGTGCTTAGACCATGCACTGTGCACCACATTGGCTGTTGCTTCAGCTGCTTGCAGAGCTCACTCTGTGCTGTTGAGTCTGTGCTGGTGCAGGGAATCAGGAGTGCAGCATCTCTCCGGAGTTAAATCCAGAGTGCCTCCAATGCCTGCACCGAAGCTGTCAGTCTGCTTGCTGTGTGCAGGGCTAGTTCACAGCAGTGCCCTGTAATTTTACATCCCAGTTCCCCCTGCAAGCGGGATGCCCGTGGCGTGACAGCCCTGGGGTGGTAATTGTCAGCAGCGCTTTATTTTCATAGGTGAATGCTCTGGGTTGATCCCTTTTGGGCTGTCTCCCAGTTGTGTCTCTTAAGTTGATTAATCACTGGGAGATGATAAATGAAAATATCAGCTTGAGAAATGTCTGCCCTGTGCTCCCAGCAGAGGCAGCAGCGCACGGTGAATAGTTTTCTCCCATCTCTTCTGTTTTGATTCCCTCTGTAGAGCTGCGTCTCAAGCAATTCTCTTGCACCCAGGAGCTCTGCTAGTGTTCAGCCCCACTCGCTGCAAGCTGGAGAAGAGGTGGGTATTGCAGCTTGGGCAGTGGTGAGGAGTGCCACGAGCACCCTTCCTCCCTGACAGCCGCATCCCATGACCAGCATGCCCCAAACTCTGGCACACTGCATGTTTCCTCCTTTCATGCTGTACTTTGGGTCCTCCGGAGACGTGGGGTGCATGGAAGAGCTTTTGAGCCACATCTGCTGTGCCTGTGCATTTTTAGTTTTACAAAGGTCGCGAAATTCTTCAGATAACTGGATGGTTAGCTGTATATCTAGCTGCCCCCTGCAGAACCTGTGTCTTATCCACAGTTAAGAGCTGGTTTGGAAAGGTTTGGGTCTGGCTGGGATTTCATCCCATGAAATATTCTCCAATTTCAGTAAGTTTTGTGTCCTATAGTGGGAGAGAAGACTTTTCAAACTCTTTGTAAAAAAAGGGGAGATCCCTAGGACTGGAGTGCAGAGATTTTCCAAGGATCTGGGAGGCATTTCTGACATGAGTGTGACTGAAACTGGTACATACTTGCACAAAAGTTCCAGTTCTGAAGTATCTCATTTTTGGACAGGCAAAGTGATTTGTCTGTGCATTCTTGATGTACAGCTCTATTGGCATCTGCAGTGTCTTTAAGTGATGCATCTCTCTGAAGGCTTTGCTGCTTCTGCTGTGTGATCTGTTCCCAACAAACTCCAGAGAGCTAGTGATTTATCAGCCACTGCTTTTTGGGGTGAGGAAAAGGCTAATGCTTTATGGATCTATCAGTGTTCCTGTATGGCACACGGCATACAATATCCTGCCAAAGAGGGGAGGGATGTCTGCTGCCTGGCAATCCATCATTTCTCCCAGTGCCCCATGGCAAATGTACTTTTCTTTTTTCCATCAGACAACGTGCGAGAACTGTTATAGAGTGAAGAGCTTCTCCCTTCTCCTCCTCCACAAATGGTTATGAAAGCCTGAAAATGCAACTTCTGCAGGGTGCAGAATAAGATTGAAAGGGTCATTTTGACAGGGAGAAGCCATCATTGCCTACAGCTCTTGATTTCAGCAGGACATGTGAGATCTCAAGCGATGCAGCTGGGCCATAGTCACCACAATGGGATCACAGCAGGGATGAGAAAGCCAGGCCAAACATGCCCATGTAGGCTGTCGGTATGTGCCGAAAACATGCAGATGTGTCAACAGATGCTCCAAGTTTTTTCTTTTCTCCCCTGCCCCACAGTGATTTCCTCTGCTATAGGCATGGCTCAGCTGTCCTTGTCCCCGTGGAGCTCATCCATCCCATCTACAGTGGAAGAGTAAGTGAAATGTGTTGATAACCTGGTGAGTGTCTACTGGGGAGTACGAATCCCTCTCCTACGTCTCTCCTTGGCGTTTTAATTGATTCAGGGTTTTCCCAGTGGAGAACTTCGTAAGAGCAATTGATAAAATCAGCTACACACAATCCTGCCTCTCATTACTTACAGGCTTGAGGCAGGTAGATGATTAAGTGAAATTTTTACGGTGTGAGCAGTTGTAACATGGGAAATTATCATCCTGGATATGAGACAATGACTTGGCTCTTACTACATCTGCTGGCAGACAACTAACCCAGTGACTTTGCCTCTGATCTTGGAGCAAGTTGTTTGCTTTCTCCTCCAGGACAAACCTGCACTTGCTACCCTCACACATTAAAAGGACAAGTTGCATGGATGTGCAGCGCTCAGGAACATTACTTCAGACTTTCTTTGGGCTGTTGCAGTCCTGATGGAGGTGACAGCATCTGCAATTGTCACCTGGGGAATGCCTCTGCAGGCATGGGGCGGAGAGTGTCCTTTGGGCTCAGGGCTGGGGCTGGGGGTGCTACAGAACACAGTGGTATTTTTGGTCCATGGATGGGATGGGATTCACCCCCCATCTCCATCCAGCTGCATCCTTGGACTTATTACCCCATGGAAAGTCAGTAATGCTGGAGTGAAAACTGAGGGAAAAATGCGGGAAAATCTCTTGCTTGATTAGAGAAAGTCTTCAGTTAAAATGTAAGCTCTTTTTTTCCTGCTGGTGGACTTTGGGTATAACCTAAAATAGTGACTGAAAGAAAGGCCTGCCACTTGGTTTTGTTGTATGTTTCCACAAGCTTTAACTTGCTTCTGACATAACTCCTTGTTGATAAATAAACTTTACTTTTGCAAGGAGTCATTGTCAAGATAATGACAGATCCCACTGTGAAGCCAGATCCAGTAAAGAGCAGTAATGTTGTTTTCTAATTTGGTTTGAAACCTTAAAGCACTCCCTCGCCTTAGCAGAGATACCTAAATGCTGCCTATTTGGCGCTGTATGTAATTCTTTGCTATAATGGCATGCTTGACAATATCTGTGTACTTACCTGGAACAGTAAAAGCCTCCTGTACTTAAATGAAATACACACAGCAGGTTTGAAGATGAACACAGGAGACGCTTGAATGCCTTGTAGACAACTGTAATTCAGACCATAAACATAATATAGATTGCAATAGCGTATATAAAGGAGCACTTCAAATACCAGCCTTTGTATTTTGCAATTCGGTCCAATTGATTCCTAACCGAAAGCAATACTGTACCTGAAACCCAAACTGTTGCATAAGCATAACAAATCCATCACTGAATCAATGAAGGAGAAGCGGAGAAGATACGTTAACTATCCAGCGCGATGCGGCTCACATGAGCCGAAGCACGTGTGACGGTATTTCATGTAAGGAACCGGGAGAAATGAAAATGCGTAAAGGATGAATCCTCATCCATATCGCTGAGCGCGCACCTGCTCTTTGCTCTGCTGAAATCAGGTGCAATTTGCACCGTGGAGCACCTGCACCTCTGAGCAAAATTAAATTTCTGGATTCCTCCGAATTCCTGCAAAGAGGGACTTTTTGCTGCCCAGTTAATGGGAGTTTTGTCAGCCGTGCTTACTAGACACAATAAACAGACAATAAATAGCGCAGTCTGCGGACAGCAACAGGCTCCGACAATCCATTAACCAATGAGACATGTTGCACATTCCAGCCTATTAGTCTCATATCCATAATATATTTTAACAATCTCTCCCTGGCAGGCATTTTCTTAGAACAAACACACAGGTTGGACTTTCATTTTTCATCCCTCTTCAAAATTTCAGAGTGAAAAAGAGCTGGTAGCGAGCCATTAGTGATAATTTGATCCTGTATTTGCACTGGAAATTTTAAATAGATTTTTTTTCCTGTTCTTCTGCTTATGCTTGCTCCCTCATTGTTTTTCTCCCCAGAAGCGGCACTGTGCAGGCTGGGGGCGAGCAGCGAGGAGGCAGCCTGGGCAAACACAGTTGTGGCAATTTTTCATACGCGGCCCTTGCTTTTTTAAATAAAGCCTTCCCTCGCCCTGCCCTGCTTGCTTCCCACTTTATACAGCTGCTTGCTGAGCAACGAGCAGCGTGGGCCCCTTCCAGCTGAGCACGCATTGCTGGTATTTAGGGTTTTTTGCTGGTGGGACGGAGCTGGGTTGTCCTGGCCCTGGCCGGTGTCACAGCGAGGGTCCCCGTGTCCCCGTGGCTGGGGGATGCAGGGTCTGGCCAGGCCCGTGGGACCCTGTGAGGGCTTCAGCTCGGTGAGCGAGGGGTTCCCAGCAGCTCCGGCTGGAAGCCGGTGGGGAAACGGCCTTGGCGGAGCAATACAGCCTGCCCACGCACGGCTGCCTGTTTCCAGCGTAGCCTCTCTGATGATTTGTCCAGTGCTCACCCAGTGGCACCCCAGGCCCGTGGGCACCCCTGGGCCCCCTCAGAGAGCGGGTTATCCAGGTCCCCGGCGCTGCCCCAGGGGCTCTGCTCTCGCAGCGGAGTTCCCAGGTGAGGTCCCACCCCGTCCGTCAGTGGAAGGGGGCTGCCTGCGGCGCGCACAGCCCAGCTCTGCCTTGCAGCTCGAACCGCGGACGGCGAGGGCTGAGGAGCTGCTCCACTGATTCACGGCGCAGCACAACGCGCTCAACGTGCACAACGTGCACGCGGGAGACCACCCACCCTTCGAATCCCACGCCGCCTGCGCCGTGCGGGACGCCGGCCCGGCTCGCGCAGGTGCTTCACCGCACGGACAGCAGACGCGGAAGCGCCAGAGCGGCAGCCGCCCCCGCGGAAACCTGCGACGCCGCTGCACCCGCCGCGCGCCAACGCGGAGCGGCCCCTGCGAGCAGCGGCGCGAGCTCCCGCCGCCTGCAAGCGCGCGCCGGTACCGCGCCCCTGCCGCGCGGCGCAGGGCGCTTTGCGGGGCAGCTGTGGCGCGCGCCGGGCGGGGCGGGGCGGGGCAGCGTCCGCGCGCCGCGGGGCCAATAAGCGCTGGGGCGGTGCCGCGCGCGGGGCAAGTTTGCCGGTACCGGGGCGGGCACCAATCAGCGCGGGGGCCGGCTGGGCGGGGGCCAATGGGCGCGCGGCGGGGCGGGGCGCGCGGAGCCGGTCCCGGCGCTCCGGGAGCGTCGTGCGAGGTGCGGGGCTGAGCTCCGCTCCGCAGCAGCCCGGTCCCGGCGCGGTGCGGCCCGGCGGAGATGCCTGCCGGCGGGGTGTAGAGGAGCGCCCCGGTGCCCCGGGAGGATGTCGGGGAGCGGCGGAGCGCTGCTGCTGCAGCTGCTGCTGGCCGCGCTGCTCGGCGCCCCGGGGGGCGCGCAGCCGGCGGGGGAAGCTGCCTGCCGCCCGGTCCGCGCCGCCTTCCAGGTGCTGCAGCCCGGAGCCAAGTGGGTGCCCGAGAGCCCTGTGCCAGGTGAGGCCGCCCAGCCCCGCGGCCTGCCGCCGCTCCCCCCCGGGGCTCGTCGGTGCGCCGAGCCCGGGGGCCGCTCGGGTGCGGCGCGGAGCGGCTGCTGTGCCCGGAGAGGGGGGCGCGGGGGAGGGTCGCCGTGCGGCTGTGGGACGCTGCGGAGCCGGGTGCGGGCTGCCCGCTCTTCCCCGGCAGCTGGGGCGCGGGGCCGCTGTCCGTTCGGTGTCGGTAACCGCCGGGCTCCGCGCTCTGGGTGCGGCGGGTGCGCCCCGCTGCAGGGTTAAAACGGAGTCTGCGGTTACGCCCCTGGAATGGAGATCCCCTAGATGAGCGGGTCTTCTATTGCTCTCATTTTGTTTAGGGGGTCTTTTACCTAGAGGTGGCTGATGTGCAAACTTCTGCTGCCGGGCAGAGCTGGCGTGCTGCCTGCGGGACCAGCCGTCCCCATGCGCAGAGCTCTGTCGGGGGGTCTTCTCTTGGCCGGTGCGAGGGGCCCGGGCGAGCGCGGAGGCTCCGCGCACCCGTCGCGGCTCTGCTGGCCCTGCATCTGCCGGAGCTGCTTTCCTCGGTGCACTCGCTGCGCGCCAGGCAGCGAGCGGTGCGCCGAGCAAAGGCGTCGTGCGAGGGAAATCCCGCTCTGTAAAGCCACTCCGGGAGCACCCAGACCCTCATCCCCAGCCCGAGCTCGAGGGCTGCCACAGCTGCACAAAATGGGGCTGGGAACACGCAGCACGGCAGCACAGCGTTCTCTGAGCTGCCTCTGCCCCGTGCGGGGTGCGGTGGCCTGGGCCGGAGGCTGTTAGGGAGCCGGGAGAGGTGTTACTCTGCTGTGCAATTAGCATTACAGGTGGCTGGCTGTGTGGTACCGCACCAAACCTCACCACCTGCGCCCTGTGAGGCTGCTTTCAGTATATATCTCTTGTTCTTGTTTTAAAATGTAGGTGAAATACTTGAATTCCCTGCCTTTTAAAGGTCTTTCTGCAGCTTTTTGTTAACTAGGGAGTGTGGGCTCCTCCAGGTGGGTGGCTGCGTGCTTGGAGTGTGTGTACACAAACGGATAGGTTTTGATAGCTGCGTTACAGAGCTGCCTGAAGAACTCGGGTGCTGTTGTGTTAGGTTAAATACGCAGCAGCGAATGCCTGCCCTGAAAAGCTTATGATCAAAGTATGAAAAGGAAGAGATAACAGGCAAACGTGACAGGCAGGGGAGGTGCAATGAGATCATCGCCAGCAGTAGCGGCTTTTAATAGTGATGTGTTGAGTTAGATTTCTCGCATTCAGTGTTGCACAGGCCAGAGATACAAGAGTTGCTTCAGCAATGATCTGCTGCAGCGCAGGAGAGGAAGGGGAGAAGCGGGGTGCCGAGGGCTGGGACTGCCAGGGGTTGTGTCTGCTGGTGCAAATCCCAAATCCTTTGGTCTGTAGGACTGTAGCAACATCTCAGCTTACCAACAGCTGTTAGATCTAGCACGAGAGTTCAGATGTAAGTCTCTGATGCTGAGAGAGTACCTCCCCTATCCCTTCCTATCCTTACATCCACTTCCCATGTAATTTTTGACTCTCTTCTTAATGCTCCCTTCAGAGTAGCTGCAGGAGCAGCATCTCATCTCTCTTGCCTCTCTCCATCCCACAGGGGATTGGTCTCCTGGTCAGTATGAAGGTAGCACTGGAAATAAATACTTTGCCAAGAAATGTTTGCATGGAGAGCTGCAGGAAGGGGAAAGAGCTGCTCTTATCACCACAAAATGACAAATTCTGTTGTTTGTAATCAAATAAGTGTCTTCCCTTGCTTCTGTGAAAGTCAGTGAAATGTTTGCTTTGATCCCTAGGTAACTCTCTTGGAGTGTATTTTTACAGCGAGAGGTGATGGAGGGGTGGGCAGCTGGGTGCTCCCAACGGGTCCCTGCAGGCTGTGCTGTGAGTGTTGAGGGGCTGCTGGGGCCTCCATGCTGCAATGTGGTCGGAAAGAGGCAGTATCCTCCATCCTGGCCTGGGCTGTGATTGCAGCGGCTGCCTCTGCCCAGGCATCTTCCTTTCCCGGCAGGGTTCAGGTTGCTGGAGTTGCTCAGTTGTGCTCTTGCCCCCCTGGGAGCCCCGGCTGCATTCCTGATATTCAGGAGGAGTAAGGAGCCCTTTGCCTCTCTGCAGAGCCTGTGGGTAGCTGGATCAATATCTCCTAACAGAGATGGTGTTTCAAGTGAACGCTTCCAGCTTGTTATGATGATAAAGTTCCCACATATCAAATCAAAAGTGGATTTTACATTTGCCTAAGTACATAAACTTGATCATAATTAAAGCAATGACTGCTTGCTTATACCTTGGATCTGGCCCATCTTGCATGACTCTGAGTAGTAATTACACTTCAGAGCACTCGCTTCTCCTAGTAGCAGCTGCATAAATCTCTGTAATAGGGGAACATCACTCAAGGACTATTTTCCAGGCTTCTGTTTATTGCTTTTCTTCCTTTCATACAGCTGTCAATTAAAAAAAGTTTTGGAGTTCCCAGCCACAAATCACCACGGAATCAATTCTGAGAACCTTTGCCTATGGATCATATCACCCTGGAGAAAGCGAGGGTTTAAACAATTTATTTAAAACATGGGGGTTTTTTTGACACAAACAGGAAACAATGACTTCTGGAAGCCACATTTTGCATTATGAGCAGTTGTGGCTGAAGGCATAAGTAGAGGAAACACTGCTGAGTTGCAACACGCAGGAGAAATGTCCCATGGCTCCGTTTTACTGGATCAGTGGTGCGTGGGCTTGGGGGGACATCGGCACAGTGCTCCCTGTAGAGAAGCCCAGTCACACCAGGCTGATATTTTAATTAAAAAAAAAAAAGGCAATTCTGATAAATGTGAGGGAAGTGTCATGCTGTTTCATGAGCGGTATTAATGTTCTGGGAGTAATTCTAGCTGAAGGCGTGCATCCGGCAGCGAGCAGAAACTTGGTCTCCAGTCCTGCAGCCTGGGGACCAGGTTTTTGCAGCTCTGGAGCATGCTTTGGCATGCTCAGAGGTGGGGAGCAGCATGACCTAACTACTGTCAGCTGCGGCTGACTGTTCGGAGGGGTGGGAGGACATAATTCATGCCAACAACTCCACTTGAGCTAGATGGGAGGCCTTGTGCTGGAGAGGAGCGAAGGCAGGGTGATGGGGGAGTGCTTTTCATAGGCTTTTCTGAAGATGAGACTTAATGCCAGCTTGTGAGCCAGCTTGCAGTTCTGCGCTGCGGTAACTTCACATTCATTAATAACTAAATTCTCTTTTTCTTGCACTGCCTGTCTTGGTTTTCTTCTTCCTTTTGTCTTTTCTCTGCATAATTTCTCATATATAAACAGTAACTTGAATTTCCATTTTTTCCTGGTCTGTTTTTCTCTCCTCTTTGCTATTTGGATTTCTTTGTGCTCGTGGTGACACTCTGGATAATTGGGCTGGTGCATGTGGGTAGAGGGGAAGGGGTGAGTTGTCGCCTTGCTGAGACGGGGAGAGGGGATGGATGTCTCTGCCCCTGGTCACGTGGAAGCTGAGGAACATTTTTCTCAGCAGAAATATCTGCTGGTGGGTCTGTCTTCCTCCTCCCACAGTGGAGTGCAGTTTCCAGCTTTTTGTTCATTCTCTTTGATGGAAGCAAATATGGATTCACCCTAAGAAAATAGAGGAGATCAACCTTTTGCTTTTGGAGTGGAGGTGTAAAGCTTTACAACGGCTGGCTGAGTGTGTCAAACTTTCTTCTCTCTTTTCTTGTTTTTGGCAGCTGGTGTGTGCCACTGTACAATTTGAAAACTAAAAATCCCAAGTCTTCCCGCTGGACTGGATGCTCTTTTGCTCGTGAGCTGGGTCCCTTTGTACTCCTGCTCTTTTATTCTGTTTTTCCTGAGTGGGACTAATGATACTCCTCCCTGTGCAGCCTTTCCGTGTAGCTTAGCGTGGTGGTTTAAGATCCTAGTTTACTAGATAATTGAGTTTTCTGTTCTTAATTATTTCAGGCCTGCAAGTTGCTCTCTTGATAGTTAAGAGAGCAGGAGCAGAACCCTAAAATTTAGTAACCTCCCCAGGCAGTGGTTTTATAGTGAGATCATTAATTTTATTTTTTTTCCCCCAGGGGTTAATTTTAACAACATCCTGAACAGTGTTCTTCCCAGTCTTTGGAATGGCTGTAGGGTGTGTGCGTGTGACTGTAAGAAACATGTACGGTGAGTGGGTGCCCACAAATTAACTCCATATTTTTGATGACAGTATTGTGGATACATTTGTACATTTGTTAGAGGGGAAGCTCTTACTCTGTAAAACCTCTCTTATTTTCTCCATAATTACTTCTTTTAAAAGATGAAGTGTTATAGAGTGTTATATGTGCATGGCAATCATCTGGTCAACATTGCAAGACTTGGGGAGGAATCCAGAGTCAGATGGCCTTGTGAAACACAAGATGGAGCAGAAAATAAAGGATAATTAAGCAGTAGTAAATATCCCATGTAGTACCCATACTGTTCCAACTTTAATCATTTATTGAACAAGGTTGGTTTATCATTTATGTCTCTTTAATTAGGTTTTAAAAAGATCAGCACTTAACCTAGCTTTTGAACAGTTGCATTTCCTTTTCCCCCCAAATGCTGAGCATTAAAAGCCAGTGACAGATGCATGACCCCCTAGTCACATAATTTAAAAGAAGGTTTTTAATAAAAAAAGTAGTATTGAAATAGCTGGGGAAAAATCTGCTACATTTAAAGGTTGAATCACTGCTTTTGTCTGTTTAAAGTATGATGCTGACTGCAAAACAATTAGAGAAAGAAAATTAACACAAAGCAGCAGCTCTCTTATGTGTAATAGTAACAAACTGGTGAGCTAAGAGGCTGGGACGAAGAGCCCTCCGGCGTTTCCAGACCGCAGAAGGTGAAGGGTGCCGTTGCATGGGGTAGCGGAGCCCTCCCGTCGCATGGGGAGGAGGCTGCAGTAATGTAACATTAAGCAGGGCCAGGTTCTCATTTTGGCAATGCCTGGGGTAAATTTGGGGGGAATGTTAATTTGATTTAAGCTGCCGTTGGATCTGGGTGGGCAGGCTTGCGTGCCCCAGTGGAAAGCATGGCTTGTCTGCCTGTATCTGATGACAGGGTTGGAGCTATCCTGGGATGCTTAAAATCAAAATACAATCCTTCAGCCTCACGAAGGAGTTCGCAGCTGCCTGCAGATGATCTCAGGGGTTTTTTTTTTACATTTAATCCACTGAAATTATTTTCACTTCTGCTGTACCGACCACCTATCTGTGGGAATAATTGTACATCAAAGTCAAATTTAATGCTTTAAATTCACCACTACCTGGTCTTCAGTAAGAATTCCCCGTGTCGGAAGAAGGAGGAAGAGGCAGGGTCCTGCTGAAATTACTGCAGCTATAGAGGTTAGTTCTGTCAGCTAGGAGTGTATGCAAAATTACTGGAGCATTTACACTGCTGTTCCCCAAGATGGCATAAATGGCACAGCGCTCTGACGGTGCCTGGTGTCTGTGCGCCTATGGAAGGGGCCGCATCCAGCTCCTCCTCACCCATGGGAGTTGGGTGTCGGAGGGTCAGGCTCCCGTGCTTGGCATTGCATGGGTATCGCTAATCTTGCAAAGATTGGTATGTGAGCGTCCAAATGCAATTTAATAAAACTGTGGAGTAATTCATGGGACACTTTCTTTAAAAAAATGAATTTGTAATGACTTATAGCAAAAGGAGGAGGTTGTTTGCAAGGGCTGAGACTGGCATTACGAGGTGTAATGGCTTGAAACTTTAAGAAAAAGGGGTGTGTGTAGGTTGGGAGATAAAAACAGTCTTAACAGTAAGGGCCATTAGGCAGTGGAATGGGCTTTGCTATCTTGCAAGTTGGAGCTATCACTGGAGGTGTTTACGTTAGATAAAATGCTTAGAGGGGGTCGATTGGGAGGCAGGGGGTAGGATTTGAGGACTCGCAGGACCTTTTCCATTGCATTTATGGAGTCAAAAACATGCAGCAGTTTAATTCATGCTAGTTTCTGATCCGTAGGCTTGTGGTGTGTTTCCAGGCGTTTGTGTCTCTGCATCCACCACGCTTCTGGAGCGTGCATGGTTTGCACAGCTCCTGGCACTTGGGGTGCAGGATCTGGGTCGGTCTGGGTGGTCCTGCAGCATGAGTGCAAAGAGGGTCCTCCAAGCAATGGCATGAACAAACCCCAAATGAACTTGCAGGTCAGAAAGTGCTGTCCCTGTTTCATTGGTGTCTGCTGGGGTCAGTGGGGTGGGTTAGTGGCTCCTGGGGGACTGGGGTCCTGGGCATCAAAACCCCCTTTCCTTACTATTGGGACTTACAGATGGGGCTGTTTGGGTCTGCTCGCCATCTGGGAAAGCCATATACAGAAAATAGCTGGCAGATGGGAGTCAGGCCCCCGTTCCCTGGCCCTCTGGAGCAACGCTCTGCTCCAAGAAGGACCTTGTCCCTGGTAGCTGATAAGAGCCTGTCCTGCCTGTATTGACCTGTTGCATTTACCATGATGTTTCTGGTCATCAGTGTTAGTTGGCTATCTCTGTAAAACGTTTTAAGCTGTCAGAGTTAATTCCCAGGCTTTTTCCTCCTCCTCCGTGATTGCTCTGCTACAGCATGTGTCTGTCTTTACTTCACAAAAATAAAAATCCATTTAGGGGGAGAAATTGGCTTAATTGCTAAAAAGAAGGATGGGAGGCGGGTAGATGACCTTGCTGCTTCCTATCCCTGGCTTTCACTTGCACAGATCTCTTAATTGCCAACTCTCAGATTTTCTATATTGGTATTTCCATTAATCGTGGAAGGCTTTTTTTTTTTTAATCTGAAATGTGTCCTAATATAATAAATGTAGGAGGAAATAAGCTTTGTATTAACAAAAAATTTATGGCTGTATTGTAGTGTTAAAGGGACCATGCTAAGCCTTTTTGCGGTGTAAATTGGCTTGGATTTGACTTTAAAAAAACCTCTTTAACTCACTGTTATATAACTGCTTCTCTCATTAACGCAGTGTCTTGCTGTTAGGCAGTTTTATGGCTCCTGTTATTCTTTCAATGCATGAAATACCTGTTGCTGTGCTCCTCTGGAGTGGGTTAGTTCACGAACTGCTGAGACTCGATCTTCAGATGTCAGTGGTGCTGCCTCTTTGTCGGAGGGCTTGATGAAGGAATTTATGCTGCATACCCTGTTTTGCCAAAAGGGAAACTGAGGCAGCAGGTAGGGATGGAGCCGGCATGGCCTTGTGGTTCCAGCCTTGGGCCGTGCCTTTTTCTCCCCCTTTGCCATGCGTTGTTTTGTAGCAACAGCAGGACTTGGATTGGTTAAAGCTCCTTTCAGCATGTGAAATGCAGGTTGCAGATGAAGTGTTTCATGATGTTTTTCCCGGGCTGTGCCAGGGGAAGGGATGGGGCTGGAGGGAGGAGGGTTTCTGCTGTTGCTGCTCCCAAGCCCTGACAGCTGTTTCTCCCTTGGCAGTGTGCATGACTCTTCTTCAGGAGGTACACGGTTGAACTGACATTAATATTAATCCTGTTGTTCTAGAATACGCTTACAAAAGTGACTTTTGACACTTTCTAGTAATTAGTGAGAGAGCGGATGTGGTAAAAGACTCTTAAGAAGGAGAGGAGAGGGGAACCTGGAAGGATGTGTAATCCTTCCAGAGCAAAGATCTAAATTACCAAACTTTGTTTTATTGAGGGGAAAAAAACCTGCAGCAAACGGGAAGGCAGAGCGAGGGCTGAGGGGTGCATGGAGCCTTCAGCCCTGTCCGGGCTGTCGGTCGCTGGCTTGGGGACTGCTTCCTAATCCTGGTTCTGGGCAGTGCTGAGTCTAACCAGGAGCTGCTCCTGCTCTGGCATGCTGGGGGCATGCTGCAGTTTGGGTGGCAGACACTGAAAGGGAAGGTTCTTGCTGCTGTCTGGCCCGGGATAGCTGTTTTTAATGGAGTTGTTGCTTACTGTTTGAGTTCCTAACAGCAGCATCAGATTAGATGTGTTTTGCATGATGAGGGCTATTTGCTTTGATATGAGCTTGTGGCTCTGTTTGTGTTTGTGGGGCCACAGTTTGCTATTGGAAGTTGATTGAGATTTTTGTTGCTGCCACTTCAAGCTCTTCTGCTCCATCTTTTCCTGTTGTCTGAACCCAAAAGATTAATACAATTTTTTTCCTAGATTTTATTTATCACCTTTTAGCTAACAATACCTTTCCTAAAATGAAAGCTAACTACATTTGGGAATGTAAAGACCCAAAGTTTAGCATCACTGATCAGTGCTTTGAGTTGCAGCTTGAGATGCCAGAGCAAGCGATGCTCCTCTTGCCTTTGTACCCTGGCTTTTGTACCATTCTGGTGAATGGGTGGAGGTGCTGCCCCTGCATCCATGCAGTGGCACATCTGCTGCTGAAACAGCACTTGCCTTTTGCAGTGCTCAGTGCATGCCCCAGGACCTGTCCCTCTGCAGTGGGACTTGCACAAGTGAAGTGATGGACCTTGGGCTTTACCTGTTGAGATGGAGGAAGGATGGGGTGCTGAAATTGGTGGGAGGACTCAGGAGATGTATACAATTTAGAAGTCTGCACAAAAAACCCCCAGTAGTAAATCATCATTGTTGTGCATTCCTGTTGTTACTGTTATTGCTGTGGATACAAAAGGATGGAGATTGCAGGCAAATAACAGTTGTTATTTGTTTTAAGCTAGCTTTAAGTCTTTATGCAAATTACAAGCATATTCTGCGCGCTGAACTACGTGCATTGCTCTCTTCGTTGTAAATACACAGCTTCAAATCCTTGCTCCGTCGTCCATCTCCCGCTCTATCTCTTCTGGCTGCCTGCAGCTCCTTACCGATGTGCTGGTAGGCATGTGGGAGACAGCAGGGCGATGCTCGGTATGGCTCTGCTCGGCGCCAGCCCATCAGTGGATGGCGTGTGTGGGAGCTAAAGCAAGCAGCGTGCTGGCAGGCGTACACAGCAAGCTCTCGTGGGCTATTGCTCAGCAATCCTGGCTCTGCCTTATTGGTCGTCTTCGGCTGAGCTGCTTGCTCAGGACAAATTCCAGAAATGTCATCAATTTGCCCAAACAGTAATTGCAGTGATACCAACGTATGGAGTTGGTTTCCTCTCCACTCCCAGCAACTCCACCTCCTAATGCAAATTTTCTGCCCTTCTTGTGTCTCCCTCCAGGGTCGGATCTGCAAGTATGTATCCCGAAGGGCTCCACGTGCTGCTCGAGGAAGATGGAGGAGAAGTACCAGGCAACAGCCCGCCTGAACATGGAGCAGTTCCTGCAGTCTGCCAGCATGGAGCTGAAGTTCCTCGTCATCCAGAATGCCGCTGTCTTCCAAGGTGAGCGCTGGGGGGTGGTCCAGGCACGCGGTGGGAGGACGGCACTTCTGCTCCTCTTCCTCAGCCCCTGGCAATCAGAAATGCAGGTGGCTGGAAGCTTTCTGTTCACTTGTTTTCATATGTTTGTATGTATTATATATGCTTATTTACTATAAATAATACACCTGGTTTGGTATATAGCTGCTCTGCAGGGCTTGTCCTAAATATTTCTGTAGCTGAATCAGCAAATGTAAATTTAACTAAACCTCTTCAAGTGCAAATTTAAAAATAAATTAAAAACCCACTTCTCCAAAAATTAAACTCTCTGTGCAAGTACCATCTTGTGTGATTCTACCAGTCCCAAAAACATGTTGCAGCAATGTGATCTGGTTGTAAACCCAGTGTAATGTTTGGTAAGCATCTGGCTAAAACGTGTGTATTGATTATTGTTATTCACTGCAAAACAAAGTTGGTTATTCCACATGAAGGTGGGTAGAGGCTGCCTTGTTCACAAGTGTGGTCCCTGGTGCTCGCCATGGGATATCTGAGTGCTTGGTAACCTGATGCCACACTATATGGTGGCAGCTCTCTTCTTTTTCTAATGATAATGTGATGTATTGCCTTTTTAGCAAAACTGGCCTTTGACAAATATTTTCTATTGTGGGTACACACCAGTTTGTGTCACTTAAATCTGCAAACATTTTTTTTGAGGGCCTTTATGCAAGCAAAACTTATTCCATCCATGGTTAATGTGAGGTGAAATGATTGCTTGTTTGTTGAGTGCTCTCCTGTTGAGGTTCCATCGTTCTGTATTAATGGCTTTTTTGCCTATATTTAAAAAAGAAGGCATGAGCAATCAAGCGTTTTTGCCTTCATGCTGACATTTTTTCAGAATAATTGATTTATTTTTGTTCATGCCTCGCGATCACCAAGACCCAAAGCCTGCTGAAGCCTGTGGGATCATGGCAAAGCTCTGTTCTGGTCCACAACTGACTGATGAAGTCTAATGTGTTGTTTTTCTCAACGTAAGATCAAATAAATTGCTGAGGAAGTAACGGCATATGTTGGTGGTTTTTTTTCCCAATGCTTCTTAATGCAGTGACCATTAAGTTGTAATTCTGCTAAACAGAATGAGGTAAAACTAATGAGACATTGGTTTCCTAGGCACTGGAAATGTGAACTAGCTTCAGAAATGCTGAATAATCTGGCCAGAATATGAAGTGTCTACCTCCTCCCCTACCATTTGACAAAAACTTTGTAACTTTAGAGTTTTTATTGGGTGTAGGAATGACACCCTGTGTTACTACAGGTTGTGTGTAGCGTAGTAGAGTCGGGTGCTCCAGCTCTGAACTTTCTGCATCTTCTGGAGAGAGTTGAATCCCTTGCTCTGATTTCCCCCCCCCGCCCCCGCCTCCCCTTTTTTTAAACTGTGATTTCCATCCTGGCCATGAGAGCCCTTTCCTTCTGTGCAGGGGTTTTGCAGCTGATGTTACTGAATGCTGAATTGTCATTTTTGGTGGTGGGGAAGAAAAGCATTTAATTGAAGAATTCCTGACCACTTCTGCTTATAAAAAAGATCATGACTAATTTTAAAGATCTTTTGCAATCCCATGGTAGAAGAGCAATTCCTAGCTGTAACTGTTGAGCTCACTTTAATTACCTCATATAAAGTGTTATGGACTTGGAAGGGCAATTTGTTAGACTTTGAAAATCATGTACTTCTGTTATCTTTAAATTTAGTCTCAAAGTGTGTAGAAGACTAATTTTTTTAATAGCTGGATCTTTTGATTGCTGCTTGTTTAAGAGTATTTTGATGGCTGCAGTGCCAGAGGCTGTTCCAGCTATAGAAATTGTGCTTGGACCCAACATACAGAGGTCTGATTTCTTGTTTCTTGGCACTGTTCATGGTAGGGGACAGGCTTCTGTCTCAAGACATCACTAAGGGATCTGGTGCTGGGGTGTGATGTCTGGAATCAAACCCCACCAGTGTGCCGTTTGCTTCCCCCCACGTTGCCAAGGGATGTGCTGGTTGCAGGTCAGAAAAGTTGCTGCTGCCCTGGCACAGCTGGGGAGGTAGGATGCCCATCGCAGCGGTGTGCCTGGGGCTGTGCGGGCTGCGTTCAGCTACGGGGGGATGCTGGAGCGGTCAGGGAAGAGACACATGGCTGCTGTTGGAGCCCCCGTGGTCCCTGAGCATCTCCTGCAGGGCCTGCTCCTGCATGGTGTCTCTGCTCGAAGCTGGCGACAGATGCCCTGTGGCTTCAGGAATTGGGGCTGTAGGAGTGGGATAGCTCAAAGCAGTGCCAGCGCTCGCACGCATGCTCTGGTAAGGGAGAAAGCTCTCTGCGTGTCTTGCGTTGGGTTGGACCCCAGCATCTGCTGGGGATCCTGCACTGAGGATGGATAATTGCACTGCTCTCTAGGGCGGGGTAATATGTTGGTATGGAAACATATCCTAACCACTCATATTAAAAACACAAGTGTGAAACCCTTCAGAGTTAATTTTAATATTTTTAGCCTGGCATCTAAAGGGACTGCTAGTCTGACAAACAAAATCTCACCCAGATGTTATTATTTTGCACCAAATTTAATTTCTTCCTGCTGAAGCTAGAGCAGCATCTCTGCTGATAAAGATCAAGGGAAATTGTCTGGCATTTACAGAAAATCTCATCCAGGCCTATCTGTTACAATGTTCACTTAGCAAAGTTTATTAGATTATTAGTTTTAGACCCTTGGGCTTTTTCTTTATTGCAGTTAAGAAGGAAAAATCCCAACCAAAAATCCTTCCTTCACTAAATTTAAATGGTACAATTAGCTCCTGGTCTTATTTTACAGGCATTTTTTTAAAATTATGAAGATGATTTAAGTAGTGATTTCATCCTTTGGAAACTTGCTGCATTTGACAGTGTTAAAATGGATTGTAGCTGCCTTGACTGCAGTTAAATCTTACTCTAGGATTTCTTTGGGGGCAGGTTTTTTTGCTTTCATGTGGTGTAACCGTGCTGGTATCTGCCTGTGTGTGCACCTCCCGGTTCAGGTTCTCAGCCGACAGCAGCTCCGTTGCATACCGTGAAGCTAGGCTGAACCACACCACTTCAAAACTTGCTCATATGTCTTTTTCCAAATGATGTTTAGTACTGCTCTGAGGTTCTCATCCAAACTAACTAGTGAGTTAGTGCAACTAACCTGCTGTGGCAGACGGCGAGAGCCCTGCCTACAGTTTGCTTTCTCACCTCTTTCTCCTGACCTTAGATCTTGGCTCTTTGGTGGGGGGTTTCTGGCCCCGCCACCACTTAATCTTTTTCTATTAAAACAACAGAAAAAGCCCTCAACAAACCCTACTGATTTCTGAAATATTACGTCTGAATCTGTGACTATTTCAGCTTTGTGAAAGGTAAACTCGAACAGGAAAATACTGGGGTTGTTCCCGTTTTTTTTCTCCTTTCCCCCACTGAAGAGCTCTGTTCCCCAGGGTTGGGTTGTGTGCATGTTCATCGGTCTGATGCCTCCTGCTTCCTAAGTTTGGGAATTTTCTTTTGAGTGGTCACTTAATTTCTTGTCCTGCATGTTGGCCATGTTGCACTGTGGATAACAGAAAATTAAAGCTATAGCAGCTGCTCAGATGCAGCTCTCATGGTACATACACTCCTCCTAGTCCTTTGTCCAAGGGAAAAGGTACTTTTTAAAAAGGGGAAAGACTGCAACACTATAAAGCACAGAAGGACCCTCTAAGGGAAGAGGAGCATCTGCAACCATTGCTTTGTGTAGGACTTGCTGGTAATCTTCCCCCTCCAGCAAGTGTGAAGCACAGCAACGGGAGAGCTGACTACTAGGGGCTGCTTCTGCAGGAGTAATGCAGTGTGCTTGTGGAGAAAGTCGCTTTCATTATTTTAAGCGATTGCTCAAATAAGTGATCAGCAGGATCTCGCATTGCCCTTCTGCAGCCTCTGCTGTTGATGCTAGTCCAATCCTGGAGCGGCCGCTCTTTGCGTGGTGCAAACGCCAGGCTGTCGGAGCATGTCAGTGCCTGCTCTGCGATCTCCTTGCAGTGATGGTGAGGCTGCTGGAGCCAGCAGGGTAGCAGTGGCGTAAATCTTGAGATACACCATATGCCTGTTTCTGACCCTGAACCTAGCTGCCTCGCTGTTTGCATGGGCGCAGGGCTTGCTTCCACCCGCTTCCCAAATAGCTCCCGTGGGGCTGTGGAGCTGCTGGGACTTGGTTGGAAATGTGGGGGACACTGGGAAGGCAGGAGTGCAATTACCTGAACTGGAAAACTGGCTGGGATGCTGCAGTTGAATCCCCCTTGGTGAAAGCCTGTAAGGCTTAAATTAAGACCTGAGCTGTTCTGTCTCAAAAGCAATGTCATTTAACCTTCTGCAAATGGGAGCTGGAAGACAAAAGGAGCTCTGTTGGGTACCTAAGGGGAGCTTGCAGGGGCTAAGAAGATTTGAGGGGCTTCTGGGATGTGTGTTTCAGAGTAGTTTCTAGGAGGACTGTGATAAATCAATATGGATAGACCTGCCTGTGCGTGTATGGTATTCTTGTATTCGTGGGAGAATCCTGTTTCTTCTCCCCTCTGGAGCTGAGCCCTCGGTGGTTCTGGCAGAGCAGGCGGCGTGGGGAGGACGTCAATTCATCTCCCCTCGCGTGCGGCGGTAGGATAAAGGCAGAGCTGTAACTCTTAGTCCTACCAGGCAGCTCTGAAGGCTGTAAATCCTCCATTAGGCATAAATGCAGCCATTTTGGTTATTTATAGTTATTTACACTATCCATTCATATCTGTCAGAAATGAAGGCAGTTTTGACATTGCAAGCTTCTATCAGGTTATCTTTAATCAGTTTAGAGGCACCTAAGCCACAAATATATCAAATAGCCAATCCTAATGTCGGAGTCCTCTAAAGTATGACTGAATTATTTATTTTGTTATGATGAAAATGTCTGGGCTTTATTGGGTTTCCTTTGAAGAACTTGATTCTGCTTGAAGTCTGGAAGATAAAAGATCAGTGATTGTCTCTCCAAGTTTCTTATTCCAAATCCTTCAAGGCTTTTCATTTTTCACGAGCTGCTGGTACTACTTTAGAGTCAAGGTGAGGTAGTTGGAATTTCTTTTATTCTATTAAAGAGGTTTAAGTATATAAAAACTTATCTTTACTAATTATGCCTTGCATAGGTAAATCCAAGAGGCATGCGGCTCAATTAGGTGAGAAGCGATGGGCTGCGTGGTGGGAGCTATTGCATGTTAATCGCTGAGAAGGGTCCACTGATACCAGTGCTGCCCAGCAGAGCTTGTGTCTTATCGTTTGGAATAGTTTAATACTCCAGTGTCTTTAAGCCAATTAAGTCTGACGATGCAGGAGAGTCTTTCAGGTGTTGGCAGTAGGAAGAGCCTTGGTGGACAGGCTTCAGCACTGTGCCTCCTGAGGGACTTCAGCTTTGACTGTGCTGCAGACCGCTGCTGCTTACAGGGAAAGAGGTGGCGATACAGAGCAAGTGGGAGAAGTCTCTAGCTTGAAAAGTTAGTAATTATTTCTTAATGTGTAAAGTAGTGGAGGAGAGAGGTGCTGGGAGTCGGGTGGTCTTGGAGTTGAACTGTCCCTGCGGAGGGAGATGTGCCTTGAAGACCAGTGGGCCACAGTTGTGGTGTGTGCATGGGTTCAGATGTCTGCCGGTGTGCAGGCTTGGACCATCTGCCAGGCTTCTTGCACAGCTTTTCTATGCAGGAGAAAAGTGATTATGGTTAACTGAATAAATGTTAAAAAAAAAAAAAGATACTTAGCAGTAGTCAAATGTGATATGAGTGGGGTGGTCAGCTTAATAGCTGCAGGTGTGTTGTGAAAAGTGCATGTGAAAATGTGAACTTTTGCTTTTGGGCCTGTAAAATATTAAGCTGACATTTTAGAGTGGACTCAAAGAATGAATTCATTTTGGGAAGAGAATATTAAAACTCTAATTAGACTTTGCAAGTAAATAAGCACCACAAGTAAATGTCTGTATCATCTTATAATTCCTGTGCCTAATTAGTCCTCTGCTAACCAAAGTCTCACTGCGTCCTTCTCTGATGCACCTATCTCCACAGCAGCAGTTCTCCTCTCTGAAAGCTTCTTGTTTTGTTGTTGTTGTTGTTTTTTTTTTAAAAAATTATTAATGTGTATTTAAAATAGGAGTTGTCTTGCTGGGTCAGTTCAGGCCAATATTCTGCCTTTGGCAGTGGTTCCTGCCAGATGCTTTGGATGCACAAAGTTTGTAGTGGAAAACTATGGTGATTATGTTTCCCAGGTTGATAACGATGTTCTAAACCGATGATTACAGGTAGGTGGAAAGAGCTGTCTGCCTAATGAGACATCTCCGGTTGTCAGAATTGGTCTAGGGAGGTAATGTTTCCTTTCAAATAACCAGAACTTATTGTTCATAAATCACAGTTAATCTGTTTATTACACTAGCATACGAAGCTGGAAGTCTGGAGTGTGCTATAATGCTTAGCTTTAGGAGCAGAGCTGTAATAGTAGCAGCAGTTTCAAATGATTTGAAATTGGGGGATCAGCAAAATGCAGGAGTTTGTGGAGGCTCTGGGCATTAAAAATGACTGCTGAGGATTGATGAGTTTCTTTAACAAATTGTAAAATCCATCATGCAGGAGTTAGGGCATGAAACTGCCCTCCTGAGCTGCATAAACCATGGGTTTGGAAGTATTGCATGACAGTGCATGCTGCTGGGAAGGGAGATTTTGAAAGATGTTTGGTTTTGCTTTTGTTTCTTCCTCTCACTGCCTGGAGTTTAAATGCCAGCGCAGCGTTGGCATGCAGCTTGCCAGGCTCTGGGTGTGCTGGATGGGGCTGCTCCCAGGAGGAGCCTTTTGGTGCTCCTCATGGTGCTGAGCCCGAGACGTGGGGCTCTCCTCTTGCCTGGGAATGACTCCCTCTCCTCTGCTTCAGTCTATACCGGAGCGGTCGGGTTTCCCGTGATCTTCCAAAATCCCAGTGTGTTTCGGACAGCTTTGCACAGCCCTTGCTTGCAGCTGATGGAGAGCTTGGTGTGCCTCCTTGGGGTGCCTCCTTGCAGGAGGGAGCTCGTTGGCTTTTGCTGCTGTTTCCCTGCATCCCCATTTGAGCTCTGCAATATATACCCACACCAGTGGCCTCTTGTGCTCCCATCTGTGTTTGCACATGGAGAGGGCCTCTCTGGGGTCCCCATCTTGGGCGTCCATAGACTGGCTGCTGCAGGAAGAGGCTGCATCGTGCCCTTTGCAGCGGTCTTGGAGCTAGTGGTGACTCCCTGGCACATCCATGGAGGAGTGAAGTGTGTGCGGTGGGAGATACCCCCAGCCCCGTGGTCCCTGCTTTTGGGGTCTTTGTGGCTTGAAGGGTGCAGCTGTGGGGAATTGCGTGTGGTTGAGATCCCTTCCCTGTGTCCTGCCTCTCTGTTTTTCCCCTGCAATTAAATACTGCTGACGCCCTTCCCATCATCGGTGAAATGAGGCTTGGAGGTTAATAGGGGGCTTTTTGTAACTGCCTACATGCTGCTTCAGCAGTTTTTAAACATTGCGCTTGGTGTCTGGGCTTAATGGTCCCCAATTCAGAGAGCGTGGAGGAATTCCTGGATACCCGTGGGCCTTTCTTTGTCTGCTGGGGTACTGTCCCCTGCCAGCTCTGCTGCTGCTTTTCTGCTGTGAAAGGGGATGGTGCTCCCCTGCTTCCGAGGGACGTAGGGAGGCATTGGCCATGGGCACCCCGGGGCTGCTCCCTGGGCAGGGCCGTGGCAGATGCTGCACCCACGTGCTCTTGTGTCCGTGGTGCTCTGCCTCCATAGGAGATGTGAGCTTTTGGCTGGGAGGGTGTCTGGGCTGGGTCTCTGCAGGGGCATCGTGGTCTTGCTGAGATCCCGGTGGTGTCTCCTGCAGCTCTTCCATGTCCGTGTCCCTGTGTTGTGCAGTGCGGTGGTGCTGCCTCTGTCCCGCCTGCTCAGAACCCGTGCTGGCAAAACAGGATCCTCTGCCTGCCTTCCCCGTCGGAGCGTGAATTGTGAGATAACCAGGGAGCGAGGGCTCCTGTGCTCCTTCGAGTCTTCCGCTTCTACGAGTGGGCTGTTTTCTGTAATTACCTTTTGAGCTGCAAGTTATCATCTTTTGATAGTTCAAGTACTAACATTTTTAAAATGCCTCCTAATGCTATAAAGCAGTCGAATTACATCTTTCTAGCTTGCAGTAGGATAATATAAATGTCATGTTACCCTTGAATATGGTATTTATAGAACTGGTTGGTGCCATCGAATTTTTTTGGGTTTTTTTCCTTTGTAATTCCAGTACAGAAATGGGCACGGTGGCATCTTCTGTCTTTTGGCCTGAAAGGGTAAATAGAGACGTTCTCATTGTGCAAAGTGTTTAAAATGCAAACAAGAGCTGGTTTGCATTTGCTGGGGAGGAAAGGGGGGAAGAAGCCACCACCCAGCAATTAAAGGCAGAGACTGTCTCTGTAAAGAAAACATCTTGCTAGATTGTCATCTACTTTACTTTTAAAGCAGCAATAAGATATGGCGATAAAATGGCCAATGGCGCATTTCATCTGAGGGAAATGAACTCTTGCTGAGCCAATTAAACTGTCAATACGCTGTGGTTTCACATTCCCTCGAGCAGACTGGGTCACCTCAGGTGTGTTACTCACTCTGACTTCACCACTGATGTGAAATCAATTTTAGCAATTTATAATCTTTCATTTTACTGTGAAAGTATATTAATCTGTGAAAAACACCACTCAAATAGTGAGGGCAGATGAGTGCTTTCTACACAAGTGTGTATAGCTGGCAGTGCCTCTTGGATTATCTGGGACATGGAAGCCCCTGTAACTTTTGGACACACTGGAAGCACTGACAATCCAGTTTTCAAGCTTTGGGCTTTAACTTAAAATGTTCTAAAATCATAGCAGTGTCTTGGTCTAACTTTTCACTACTCGCCTGCAGTAGTTTGAAGTTAGCTTTATTCCCTCAGCCCAGAAGAGGCACGCCTTTCCGCGTTCTTTCTGATATCAAGAGCAGCAAAGAAGCGAGCGTGGCAGATTCATAGTACGTACTGCTCATTAGAAAATAAAGCAGATGCATCTAGCACGGATGGTGGAGAGATGCTGAGGGATCTTCCCTGTGTGTTGTTTCTGTGGCAGCAGTATCTAAATGTTTGGGTTTAGGGAAAACCTGCTGCTGTGAAGGGGATGCAGGCTGGACTGTGTCCAGTTCAGACCAATGTGCCTAGGGCAGATCTTACCTGGAAAACCCCTTTCATCCACTTACACTGGGATGCTGTACCTGGTGCTGTGTCCGCTTGCAGCCCGCAGACTGGAGGTGTCTGCGCTGCGAGATGCCACACCGTTGCTCTGGGGTGACCTCCTTGCTTGCTGTGTTGGATGTTGCTTCAGGGTGACCTCGTTGCTTGCTGCATGGACGCTGTTTGCCTGAGGTAGGTTTTGTTTGGCAGCTCCTTGGATCTTATGTTGCTTTCCGGGTTGTTGGTGGATACTTGGTGCACCTCAGAGAGGTGGTGTCCCTGTGGTGGTCCTTCCTCTGCTCTACCAAGCAGAGTGTGCCAAGAGGTCTGCTGTTCTCTGAAGGGCCTTGGTAGCTTTATGGGTTCAGGCAGCAAGGGTGAGTGCCTACATTGTGTTTATTTACAAGAGTAGCGAACTGAGCCGTGATTAAAACATGTCATCTTCCTCTTAAAATGAAATCTCAGCTTCAGGAGCTTTGTGGGTGTTGGAGGATGGTCATTTTGTTGCATAGTGGCCATCTCTCAGCACAGCAGGAGAGGACCCATGTCCTGTCTCCTGCAAATATACTGAGTTTTGGAGTTGCTGGAAGAGTCTCCAGCCGTGTTTTTGCCACGTAGCCGGTTTAAAGGGTCTGTGATGCAGTTTCTCCACCCACGTCAGCTGTGACCCTGAGGAAGCCTCCTTGCACCAACGGGTAACTTGCCTGATGTCAACAGTGCTGGAAAAGCTCTGACAGAGAAAGCCCTGAGGGCATGCGTGTGTGGGAGGAGACTTGCCTAATGGGGAAGAAATGCCTCATTTTTAGGTTGCCAAAGGCACACTGCAGGTCCTCTTTCTGTAAACTTCATTACACAAGCTGCTGGGAACACGGGAGGTTTTGGCATGGCTGAGTTTCTGGGGTTTGGGGGCTGAGTTTCTGGGGGCTCAGCTGCAGTCTCTGGGTGGCCTGGTGCTTCCCAAAGATTGACCAAAGCTCTTGCTGTGGCTCTCAGGACACCCTTAAACCTCCCGTTTTTCCCCGCAGCATGGTTGGGTCCCACAGCAAAGGAAGGGGTGAGCGTGGCATTGCACAGCGGCAGGAACAGGCTGGTGACCAGCAGCTGGGGCATGTGGAACCTGGTTGCTGGTTAAGGTCTTGCAACAGAGCCAAAGCGATAGGAGAGTCTCTGCTGTCTACAGCTGGGTTGGGCTATGTGGAGTTTGAAAGCTACGATTTACCATGTAGCAGGCTTGGCTAAAATAATGTGACTCCCTGGCTGTACCATCCAGCTGTCCCTCCATGGTGTTGCCAAGTGGAGCACTTTTTGGGATGAAACATCAGTATGGGCCGCAAGGTCCTGGCTATGGGAGTCACGTGGGTGTATGAGAAGCTTTGCTTTTGAAATTAAAGCTCTTGCACGTTGGCTGTGGAGGAATGTGACCCACGTGCATCTCGGAGACAGATCCCACCAGGCGACTGGAAAGGCCCCAACTCTTATTAATGTGTGGGAAGGGATGGCATTTGTCTTGCTAGTGCCCAGGGCTGGCAATGCTCTCCCCAGCTGAAAATAGCAATGCAGTAGTTACTGTCTGCTTCTGTTGCCTTCTTTGTGGTGGGCTTTTTTTTTTTAAAGTCAATAGAAGATTAAACCCTTCTAGCTTTCTGATAAACGTAGGCCTAACAGGTTTTTCTTCTCACAAAGGGAAAACATTTTTGCTCTTAATCTTGACCCAAAATTCTCAATGACGCTGCAGCTGATTGCCGCTCCCGTGCAACCTGTGTGCTGCTGGTGGTGGTGCGTGGGTGGAGGGCTGGAGACAAAATCAATTCCCGTTGGCCCACGATGAATTAAGCAGTTGGCTGCAGCATGCCTGAGAATGTTTTCAGCTCTGCTTTGCATTGTAGATTAGTTCAAAACTGCTACAAAACAGAAATCAGTGACCAACACGATGAAATGACTTCTTTTTTCCACCCTTCCCTCTGCTGTAGTACCTGGAAGTGACGTTGGCAGGATGGTGATACCTTGGCATGCTCAGATCTTATGCTAAAAAGACGCAGGAAGATACTTCAGGGAGTATTTATGCAATGAGCTAAATAACTTTCGATGCTGGATTTCGCAGTGGTTAGATTGAATCTGTAATTGCTGCAGTGTGCACACCGGCTGGCTTTCTTTGCATGGTTTTGATGTGGTGCTGGATTGGGTCCATTTGTCCCATGTAACACTCGTGGGTCAGAGTTGGACAACTGGGTTTGCGTGTGGCAGCTGGTGCTGCAAAGGAGAGGAGTGAAGTGTGAAGGTAAATGCATTTCCATGAAGTAATGTGTCTTCTATGACAGATGAAATGTAGGAAGGACCGCATATTTAATCTGCTAATATTTTAAAAAAATCTTAATTGGAAAAAAAATCATCTGAATGCGTGTGCTTGGGAGAAAAAAAAATCACATAAACCTGTTGGTTAGAAAGTGAAGATTAAAAAAAACCACCCCTCTGAGACAAGGCAGAACAAATAGCAGTGTAGATCAATTGTAAACGAATTCTGTTGCCGATTAGCTCTTCCCAAATTTGTCATCTTCAAGTCAGAAAATCTATGATTGAGTGTCATAAAGAAGCAATTGTAAAAGCAGCGGAGAACAGTAAGGCTGCCTCTAGGATTACAGCTCATAGCTTTGGAATTCACTCTTTTTGAAGGCAATTGGTGAGTAACAGATTGTAGTAATGCAGCATATTTGTATTGGTCAAATTCCTATTATGATTGCAGTGAAAAATGATGTTCCTTTTTTTCGGGAAAGGAAATTAAATAGGCTTAGTAATCCATGTAAGGAGATTGGTTTACACTAAAAGAGGAGGAAAGAATGTGAAGGCTAATCAGATCAATGCATTCTCTTGAATCTATCTCATTAAAAGAATAAAATCAAATTGCTACTGAATTTCCGAGGAATTATATTGAAATGACACACATGCTTTTACTGCCTTTTAATTACAAAATTATTTCAATCTGCTTGAGTCTCCCATGTAAGTGGGCTATCAACTGTTCTTAAATATTGGCTCATAAATTCCAAATAGTTCTTTAAATGGAAGAAAATAGTATCCCTAGTCCTTCAGCTGAGTATGCCAGCCCAGATCACGGCAGGGTGAGAACTACCATTTGTACTAGAGAAATCCTCACTGGCTAATTTAGGTGCACAGCTTCCCTCTGGACGAGGCTTTTAAGAATGTTATTTATGCCATCGTTTGTCAGGGGAGTGCTCAGTCTCTGATGTCCGGCTGCACAGCCATAATCAACCTTCTTATGAAACCTTTGGGAATTATTATGTATTTAGTGAGAGCTGGGTGAAGGTCTTTGAGATGGCCCAAGAAGGATTTTCACGTGTGGCATAATGCATTGCCCCCCTCGGCTGGGTAGAAGTGGGGCTAGGATGCACAGCTAGTGAATGGTTCTGCAGCTAAGCCTCCTCTTGTGTAGAAAAGACATTAAATATATATATATATAAAGTCTTGTCTAAAGAGAAAAATGACCAGGAGAATGCTGAATCTCTTGCACAGCATTTCTTATGACTGAAATGTTTGCTGTAAGAAGGAGTTGGCTCCTGCTGTTAGTGCATCAGTAAGAAGTGTTGAGAACGCATACTATCTTTTTTTTTTCTTTTTGGGTGAGGGAATAGCAAGAGCCCAGTGCTGGGTGGTGGTTGTCTGCTCAGCCTCTTGGGGAGGACAGGGCGATAAATGGTGGTTCTCCCTCTCTTTGCAGAAGAGCTGTATGTGCTGGTTGGAGGAGAATAATGTTTGACTGTCAGGCTGCGTGCAGTGCGGTTCTTGCGTGCGGGGCACCGCAGCCAGCTCTGCAAAAGCACTGCCACGGGTGCACGTGAGCAATATGTGTGTGAGGCTGACCCGTGGCTATCCCAGGGTTAGGCAGCGAGCTGGTTTTGGGTGAGATTAGGGGAAGGGATGATTACTCTTGCCTGTGGTCCTGCAGGAGGATGGCATGGCTGCTTGGTGAGCTGTGCGTTGGACTTTACACTCTGTAGAAACCAGGGGGACAACAGGAGGAGGATGACTGGCCTCTGGGCTGGTGGGGTGTTGCTGTGGGATGTGCTGGGGGCTGAACACTGGGAGACTTTGCAGGTGTTTGCATATATGAACAGCCCAGCACCGCTCCTGGTTTGCTGTACGTTCACATCTGCCCAGCTGTGCTGGGTTCCTATGGCAGCTCCCCGCTGGGGTTGGGACTTAAGATGGGGCTGAGATGCATCCATTGTCCGTCGGCTGGCACGGAGGGGAAAGCACGCATTGCAGTGACCAGGAGGTCATGCGCTTACTGCAAGTTGTGTGATGCAGGGTTGTAATAAATGAAGAAAGTGCCTGCATTTAAATGGGTAGTCTTGAAAAGCGGGGAAAGGTCTGCCCTGAAGAGCACTTGTGCTGATGTAGCCTTCGTTGTCCTTGGGAATGAGCTTTGTGATTTCTGAAGAAAGATTAAAGGTATGTTTCCATACAGAGTAGCTCTTCTCATCTGTGTTTGCTGAGACGTGGCACTTGTGTGTTGGAATTTGCGGCGGCTTTCAAGCTGAAGGTGATAAGCTGCTTTTTCCCCTCTTGCTTTGTTCATAGGCTGTTTGTTTAGATAACGGCCTGGAAATGTTATTAGTAGCCCTGTACGTCACATTTTGCTACCAGTGAAGAATAAGCAGTGCATTTGACATTTGGGGAAATGGTTCATTTTCTAAGGGATGTGGTTCAGAATCTACTTCTTGAACTAATGGGCAGTATAATGCTATTTTTTTACTAGGTTGTATAGATTTTTACCTTGAAGTTGCTCTGTAAAGTGCACTGCATTACCAATATTAAAAAAAAAAGCAAATGCTTCACATCAAATGAGAAGGCAGTCTTTGAACTGGTGAGAGGTTGAAAACCATTTATTTCTCTAGCTTGTGATGCTTCACTGTGACATAAGCATGAAAAATAATTAGACTCACTAGTAAGTAAATATTTGATCCTGAAATGCATCTTGATGGTATAGAGCTGGGAGAAAGTAACCTCTGCAGGTGCACATTGATTCTCCTGGATTTGTCTCACACCAACAGCCAGATCGCAAAATTGTGTTCAGAAAACTACATCAGAAGAACATTATCGAGGGTGAAAAGTTTATGAAGGTTATGAACAAACCAGGCAATCTCTGCAACCTCAATTTGGTTTCTTGTGTCCTGTGCATTAGAATACAGCCTTTAATTATAGCATCGTGTGTATTTTTCCACAAGCTTCTTCCCTTGTGTAAGGGCACTGAATGAATGTCTCTTAATGAGCCATTTTCTTTGTCCTCGTTGTTTGATGCCTGGTTCTTAATACTTTCAAATGACACTTAAGGATAGAATTCTTCAAAATTTTCAATTGCATGTGAATATTTTATGCTGTTTCATGATGTTCAATGCTGAGTTGCAGCATGCTTCTTCCACAGATAGAAAACCTGAAATTCAGAAGGAGCCTAATTAAGACCTTTTTTGATTGTGTTCACTGCAGTGTAGCAATATATATTCAAGATGGAGGTCCTGGGTTTGGGTACAGCCTCTTTGGTTAACACTGGCTTTGTACACTCCACACCTTTCGACTTCTGGAGCTGGCAAGGGAAGGAGCTGGAGGAGCAGTGTCCAACTTCCAAGTACTTTAACTTTGCCTTTAAGTTAATAAAAGGGAGCAATAATGTACGAAAACCTGGGCTCTCTTTTAAAAAGCAGGAGTTTTCAAGGTTGAAAACCAAAGAACTCCCCCTCCCCTCAAAGCACAAGTGAGTTGGATCTGGGTACATTCTTGCAGATACAGCAAAAAAAACCCCAAACTCAACCGCACCCCAAACTGTGACAAAAAAGTTCATGTTTATACGGACTTTCAGAAAATCCTGTCAAAAGTCAAGTTCTGTTTCAAAGTCTGGGAAATGCTTCAGCTAATTAAAGAAAAGGTCACCAGGATTTTTTACTGTAGGCAAAAAAAAAGATAAATCTTTCTCCTCTGCCTTGTTCTCAGAAGCAGTCGAACCATTTTGGCTGAAATTAAAATTTGCCTGAGGCAGACAAAAGGCATGTGAAGTTGCAGTCCAGATGGTTAGAGCTTGGCAAAATTATAGGTAAGTAGGAATAGGGTCTAAAGATCAGAAGCATTAGGCAACTGTAATATGCAGGGCTACCAGCTCTATCTATAATCAGTTATAATATTTAATCTAAATGTCTGTTGCAGAAAGCTATTGTGCTGTTCTGAAGTGTGATCATTCATTCAGAGATTTGGAAGGGACTCAAAAGCTGTAGTTAAAGTGAGTTTGCTTGCAGAATGTGAGAGGGCTTTCTGTCCTCTGTGTATATGATGTTAGGAACGTCTCACCTCCTGACAGCTCGATCTGTGCGAGTAATACCTGCTGTGGTCGTGCAAACCTTCTCACGTGTCCGTGTTGCTGTTTCACTCTGCCTGTAATCAGGCTGTGTAACAGATGAACGTAAGAAATCTTGTTCATAAACAAATCTTTCATAAGTTTGAGTTTATTACTGATTTGCTGATGCACTCATAATGAAGATTTTTGTTCTGATCCTGTAAACGGCTATGCCTTTTTTATTCCTGTTTGCAATGCTGCAGGAGTCAGTGTGAACAAATTAAAGCGTGTGTGGATATTCTTGCATGGAAGGCATTTCAACACCACTTTTTAAACTCTTTGGGGACTAATCTAGCAAGAGAACTTAGTTTATGGGCTGAGAAATGATCACCTCTACAAGGACTTGACTCTAAACACTATGAATGTGCCAGAAAATGTTCAGAGTTCCTTAACGTGCTCAGAGGAGAGGAGGAGAAACGGAACAAGAAAAGAAAAAAAAAAGATGCAATTTTATCTGTAACAAGAGTTGAGCCTGTTTTAGGTGGCAGGAGATGCAGAGAAGATGCTGCAGTAGCCCAAGTCGAGCCTGGTGTCACCCTTCTGTGGACGAAGTGCTGCTCAATTCTGCGAGTGACATTGCTGATCGTGGTTCATGGGGCAATAAAAAGTGGAAAGGCCACCGGCAGGCTGGAGCAAAGCTTTGTTTTTAAGTTGTACCGAAACTATGCTTTTGAGTTACTCTGGGTTGGTGCTAATCTGCCCTGTTAATACCAGGTTTTGGTACTAAAACCAGCTGTTGGCTACACAAAATGATGAAGTCAGGTGGTGACCTGAGCCCTTAGATCGTTAGGGCTGTAAAACTCTTGTGGAAGTGGGGATTGTGTCTTCCATGGCCAATGCCTGTTGTGTCCGAGCCTTTCTACCAAGGGTCTCCTGGGAAAGCAGAGATGTATCTCCTCTTGTGTTTTTATAGAGGTCTGAAAGTGCACATAACTCACTGTGATATATTTGAAGGCTCCAGGAGGAGTGTTTGTGCATGTATTGGAGCTGAGGTCGCAGTAAAACGCCGGCAGCTAAGCTCAAGGGTGAAAGGGGACAGCAAACAGGACTCCTACGTGTTATTTCTGAAGATGACCCCCTGCCTTGTCTTGGGTGATGCACTGAAGGGAGGCTTAAGGGATTCCTCTGAGAGACAAGTAAAGTCGACACTGCACTTTTTTTCCATCCTGTCTATAGGCAATTATAACTTTGGGTTGCCACCTCTGCATGCAGAGGTGTTGGAGAAGGAATTTAAGACTGATTGGGGACAGAGGATCAAATCTTGCCTCCCTGCTCTCCCCCAGGCTTTGCATGCCCATTCTCCAGAAGAGCATCCAGCTTTTCAGCCGACTCCCAAGGCAGAGGCACTTGGTTCCGTGCTCCCTATATTTTAAATTTGTTTGCTTTTCGAACCTGCCAGTGGCTAATACTTCGTTTAGCTCCCTGGCCCCCCTCCCCTCCTCGGCCGTGGTTGCTGGCTCCTCTGCTCCCCGTAGAGCACCCTGTCTCCCTCTCCCGGAGTGAGATGGTTGAGGAGGTCATGCAGTATTAATAGGGAAGCAGATCTCTGATTTTGTTTCTGCTTATGGACTCTGACATTTCTGATGTTTTCTGAAGTGTAAAATGTTTCAGAGAAAACAACAACTTGGCTTTTACTGAAAAATTAATTATGTTGGCACTTTCCCCTTTGCGGTGGGCTTTTGTCAGAGGACAAAGCCACTAATGTTAGGTGGAAAGGGTGAGATGGTGAAAGGACAGCAGTCACATTAGAGAGAAAATATACATTAACGTAAAAAGATCTAATTAAGCGTTGATTATCAGGGAACGATGTAAATTCTTCAGAAGGCATTACCTTCTGTGCACTTACTGTATAGAGCTAATTTATACACCCAAGTTTATCTGCTTCATAAATTAGTCTTTCCTCTAATTACAGTTAACGGACTATGACTTTCTCTGCTCTTAGCGGTGTTCTCTGTTCCTCCGCTCCTCTCAATGCACAGATACACCTGGTACAGCAACGCACGTACTGCTCCTTGCGTGCTGCTCTGGGAGTGCGTGGAGGTACAGGTGGGGGAAAAACAGACAGGTTTTGTGCATGTGCGCACTTCTTGAATGTTTTCAGAGATCTAGTTTAGTAAAAAGTACAAGAGGAGGCAAAATACCAAAGGGCTGTCCTGTTGATCCTTTCTGACCTTTTCAATGTTGGTTTCCTTTTTTTCGTTTGAAAGGAAGGGCTCATCAAGGAGCCTCAGTTTCGGAATAAGAAAATTATGATGTAGGTTCTTGCTGAAATCTAGGATTAGGGGCAACTTGTCCACCTGAATGACAATAATGTAGTATTGGCTTATAAATACACACACAACTGTTTGTACCCAGCCCCTCTAAGGGACAGTGGTGCTGTTGTGTCTGATCTTCCTTCTCTCTGGGGTTTGCAATCCAAGTGTAAAACAGGTGACAGCAGTTAAGTACGGACAAAAAGGAGATGCAAAGAAACGGGTGTAATGATGAGCATGTGAAGAGCTGCGGTCTCAGCATCATAGCAAAAGAAGGTGGGAAGGAAGAACCTGAAGGCATAGAAATAAGTAGCTTTGCCCATGTTTCTGGTAGCCCTTCAGGTGTAGTGGAGCATGGGAGAAAACTTAGTAGTCAGCCAGTATATTCAAATTCCTATTTTCTTCAAATGGTCTTCAAGAAGAAATGGAGCTAGAATATGGGCCGATAACATGAATGGAAAAAAGGAGTAGTTATTGTACTCGGAGTTTGCTTGGCCATTAGTATTCTATTAATTTTTCCCCTGCTTCTATTGATATGAGGAACACTGGATACACTTAAAAGGATGCACGTCATTAAAATGATATTTGACAACAGTTCCTTCACTGCTTATGATGCTTTTGATTGTTAATATAGATAAAATGTAAATGATCAGAATATAAAAACTCCCTTTTGTCTTTCTAATGTTTTCAGCTGCCTATTAAACAAATTATATGGGAAAGTGAGTAGTCTGTTACTTAGTACAGTGGTGTCACCCAGATACTTTGAAATGCTTAATGGCATAACATGAAATGTCCTTGGTTTGTTTATTTTCCTACTAGTAATGACATTTTAGGCTAAGTCACATTTGCTCCTTCAAAATGCAGTTGCCTTGTCCTTACTACATAATGGTATTTTTTTATGCATTATGGTACTGTCTTGCAGAGTATTATGTCAGGTTTTTAATAAGCTTTTAAACCCCTGTAGCATAGGGGTGGCTGTTCTATTGGGCTGAATTCTCATTTACTGTAGTGCAACACTGCATAGAAGTGTCCATCTCTTTATTTTGTTGTGTGTATTGTTCTGTAGTGTAAAAGCATGCAGAGGATGCCGAGCAGGAATGGTTTCAGGCCCAGGACCTTAGCATGTGCATTTGTCAAGTCTCTGTTGCCCGGCTGTAAGAGGTGAAGGGGAACAGTTGGGGACTACATCTGTTTTCAGCCATCTGACTTCTTTTTTCAGTGCTTGGTGCTGCATGAGTTAGCAGGTTTTACTTTCCCTGCCTCCCGTAATATCATGATCTCTCTTAACTTGCTTAGAGGAGGAGATGACAGCTGTTCATTGACTATAGTAGGGTATGGTAATAGGGACTGTAATGGTTGCTGGCCAACACCATGCATATTAATGGCACATATAGGTGCAGCTGAACACTTCTAGCAGCTTTGCTGATGACAACAGTTCTGCTGAAAGGTCCTCTGCATGAAGGAGTTTGCACTAGCTTCAATGAGATGTAGTTAGTCGCTACGTTTACAGAAAATGGAACTGTATGTTTATTTGTGCACCACTGGTCTTGCTCCTAACCAGGTTGCTTTTGTAGGCAGCTTTCATCCCGTTATGGGGAACGTGCTTTGTTCCTGCTTGAATGCTTTAATAGCTAAAGGTCTGTTCCTTCAGCCACAGAGCTGAAGTGTTTGCTGTCTGGCAGGTGTAGGCGTACAGTGCTGTCGTGTCACTGGTTTTGCAGGATGTGCCCTGACTTCTCCAGCTGAGGATGTGGTCCACAACTTTATGCAGCACACAGCTGGTGGCTCGCACAGCCCTGCAAGCAGTGAGGAGACACGTCCTGGCTTCGACCTCTGCTAGAGGTACTGTCTGATTGCCCTTTGGCACTGGGCTGGAAGTGTCTTTCTGCAGTTGGATTCACAGCTCTTCTGCCAGCTGTGTAGTCGTTCTGCATAACTCCAATAGCAAGGCGTCTTGTACCAACCTGTTCCTCCTTCTGTCATCGTACGCAGCTACAGGGCGGCACTGCGTCCTCCTTCGTGCTATTTAACAAACTTCACAAACTCGAACACCACATGATTGCTGTTACAGAGGCCTGCTAATTATTTAAAACCAAAGGTTAATGAGTGACTACGATAAGGGTTGTGTAATATGATTGCAATAGCTAAATAATTAAAATTTTAAAAAGCAGTTTATCGCATCTTTGACGTGGTGCCTGGGGAGTAGGCAAGAGTCTTGTTTTAATTGCTTAATAGCAATTTAACAAGCAAGGCGGTGTAGCAGATTGAGGGGTGTTAGGAAGTGCAGTGTCGATGGAGAATTCAATCGGATTAAGGGACCAGCTCAGTAAAGAGGAGCTGGTCAGCACTAGCTGGGGGCTGGAAACCCAGGGAGGTCAGTGCACCTAAACTGCTCAGTGTTGCTTGTACATGGGGCTGCAAAACTGGCTATGTGTAATGGAGAGGGGCTGGCCAAAGACATGAAAATAATGGATTTTCCAGCTGCCTCATGCAGCCCCGCTAATAGAGAGCATCCAGCTGCGTGAGGGCTGGTCCAAGACTCTTGAAAGAGGGTTTCACTTAAGAGCAGCACATGGCCAACTGCATTTTTGGGGGGAGAAGAACAAGTGGCGGAGGCGTGGGGCTGAGTCGAGGGCTTGCAAAAAACTCCTGCCTGGCAGCAGTTCAGAAAGAAAGCACAAAATGCTGGAGCAGGGACTGGGGTCTCCAAAATGGGCTGTTGGGGAGCCTCAGCACCAGGCAAGAGCAGCTGTGGGGCTGGTCCTTGGTCAGGGATGAGGACAGGGTTGGTCTGGTGTGTCCCCTTGGACCAGCTGGAGGGGAAGACCCCAGGCAGGTACTTCTGGTGGATGTGGCAGGGGAATGAGCTGTAGCTGTAACTGGGGGCTGTTTGTTTTCCAGAGCAGTGTGGTAGACATCAAGTCATCCATCTGCTGCTGGTGTTTCACTGCATCAGGACATTTTATGTGCATTTGTGGCTGCCCTGGGGCACTATCCAGACTTGCACAGAGATGGCTGTGTTGCAGGCCACTGGGATGAGTGGTGAATAGCATGGTGTGGTGAATAGTAAGGAGGCAGTTTTGAGGTTTTCTTGTACAGAAAAGTGCCAGATTCTTCAAACTTGAAAATGCTGACTTGAAAGGTGGTTCCCTGTCTCTCACAAGGCTGGATTTGCCCTTCTTGATACAGTATTTTTGCATGCAGCTCCCTAAAGCATGGATGTTTTCTTTAAGGAAAGAAAAATACCATCTGCTGTTGCATCATAAGCAGAGTCTTGGGCAGATATAATTGGTAGCTGTAAGGTCAGATGCTGGTGCTTGCTTCTGCTTTTATTTTGGTCCCTTCTTTCAGGAAAACTGCAGAGGTGTCTCTGGGTGCATAGGACAGCTTTTTGGTATTCCCTTTCCGTTTTAGTAAGGGTTACATCCAAATGGAGTGAAGCATTTGTCATCCACCCTCTGCAGGCATTAACATTTCACACTTTCAAGCCAGAGTCTTCCCTTGAGAGTTGCAACTGTGTGCTGGCCTAGATAAACATAAACTGCAAGGATTGTCTTTCCTTTGACATTTAGGGTGCGTGGAGCCTGTGGGATCCTTCGTTGTGTTGGCACAAGTGGACAGTTGCAGATGCTCAGAGGAAAGGCCAGTCGTCAGCTGTAGGGACATGCTGGCCACTGCTTTGCAGCGGTGGAAACTTTGGGGTGGTCTCTGGCTATTTGCTTAGCAGCTCCCACCTCTTGGGTGCTCATCTGGAAGCTAAACAGGTGTCTTTCCTTGACATGTCAGTGATGAACACACTTCTGATGACCATATTGAAAAAAGCAATTTTGCATAGTATTCTGCACTGCAAGTCTTTTTTGGTAGTACTTTTTTGCTTTCCTGTAAAATGAGGTAAGCAATTGTTCTGTATTGACAGCTGGCTTGTAAATCAGCCACTCGCCAGACGAGGAGAATGTGGAAATGCCTTATAAGCACTTTCATGTTTTGTGATCGTTTTAATTCCAGAATATTTAGAACCTCTTTGCATTGGTGCAAAGTAAAATAAAATATGGTCCCTGACAGGTGCCAAGACAGGCGCAGGAGGAATTGCTTCTCTGAGGCTCTGAGAAAGGGGTTTGCAGAGAAACTGCTGCAGCCCCCAGGGAAGGGGCAGCACTGGCTTTTGGCTGTTAATTTCATTGTTTAAGGTCAGATTATGTTGATCTAAATCATGCAACTAATTCCATCAACAAGCAAGATTATTTACATAGCAGATGGAATGTAATTTCCCTGCTGCTTCTCCTGCATCTCTCCCTGGTTTTGTATTTAGGTTGCACCTGAAAAAATAAACTATGTCCATGTTAGGAGTGAGTTTATTATGCTTACCTTGCTGGAGAGGTGTTGAGCTGGGTATTTCCCTTATGGCAACTTACTTTTTATTGGTGTTTTTATGGCCCTTGCTGTAGTTGCCATTCATCTTATTCGACTTTGGAGCTGGTCCTCCAGTTGCTCTGTTTCTTTGATTGCAGTGAAAGGAGACAGCTTCTTCCCCACATGTAGAATTGCTTTCTTTCGGCCTCCCTCCCCTGCTTGCCAAAGTCCTATCCAGAGTTAATTTCAATGCCTTTGTAAATATTTTCAGTGTATAATGCAGCAACAGTGTCACTGTGTAGAGAATCCAGGAAAAAATCAATTTGACAGCTGGACAGAAAAATGCCTGTTAGCTAAAAACATCTGTTTCAGCAAAAAACAAATGTCACAGCCTCCATTTTTCATAAACCCAAGCTGTCATCTTCCAGCTAATGTGACCGGGGAGGTGTGTAGAGCTGCACTCACCTGAGTACCTCGTTTATGAACAGAGCTGGGGTTTTCCACAGGGCATCCAACGGAGGGTTTCCATGGGAAGGGCTGAGCTTTGGGCATGCTTCTCACTGTCCCTTCTTGCTTTATTGCTTGATACCCTCTGGAAGTGATATGAATGATGCGATACCTCCGCAGTCAGAGGGTTGCACAGAAATGTCATTCCTCTGACTTGTTTCCTTTGAGAGCCAAAGCAGGTGCCAGGACATTGGTGTGAGTTTTAAGGGGAGCATGTGGCTTTGTGCAAGAACAGCAGCGTATTAGAGGTCTGCACGTAGCAAAAATCTGGCTGTCAAAGGGGGGACCTGAAGGGGCATGGGACAGGAGTGTGTTCGGTGGGGGGGTGCTGCAGCAGGGGGTCTGCTGGCATGCACGGGGGTCAGCAAAGCTGCCGCTTCCCTGATGCGAGAAAACCAATAGGTTCACTCTGAAGTCCTATGCATAATGAGCAAATTGTGCTTTGAGATTATTTTTTCTCCCCTCTGTGAATATCTCCATCCAGAGCTCAGCACTGATCCTGAAAGGGAATCACTTTTCCCTTCTCTTTTGTATTGGTTTGAAATTCAGACTTACTGTGTCTCTTGCACCCTTGCACTATCGCTCTGACTGTACACAGCACAAGCATTCTTCTCTCTGCTGCAACTGGTGTCTGTCTCTTCCTGACCACACTGGCTCCCTTCTACAACCCAGTGAAGTATTAAGTGAAGAATCTTCTAAGTTTTAAAGTTTGTCAAAAACTCTGTGCTGTGGTGTAGGACTAGGGTCTGTGACCAGCTCTTCCATGGCCCGCAGCTAAGCTTTCATTAGAAGATGAATGGAGATAACCAGTGTCCTGATAGGGTCTGATCTTTCAGTAAAGTAATGATTACAGTGCAGTAGACATTTTCCTTAATAGAAATGTCCTTCATCTTCCTCTTTTTAGTGTTCTAGTTCGAACAGCTTGTTTTCTTGGTGCCTGCTCCCCTCTCCCCCCAAAAAGAAGGGACCCCCCCCCCCCCCAAATTTTGGAGAAGTAGCTCAGATTGGTTTCTCGGATCAAGGCATTCCCATCCCTTTGGGTCTGCATTTCAAGACTGCCAAAGGAAAGCATCACCCTTGGACCAGAGACACGCGGCAGGAGAACTGGCCCTAGGGAATTGGTTTCCCCATGACAAACTGGTCACCTGCCCAAGACTGCATTGCTGGAGGTGCATGGGATCAGAGAATTGCTGCTCTGTTCCTCTGAGGGCAATGACATTTTCTTGCCTGTTTGGATTTCCAGGTAGATAAGACGTGAAATGGAACTAAACCAGCATTCTGTTCCTGAGAGAGGGACTGAGATTTTTATCTCACTTGAGACTGTTGTCTCTGGTATTGTCTTTCTGCTGGAGCCCTACTAAGTGTTTAATAGGTGCACTGGCTTCTGAGATTACAAGCACTTTGCCGGAAACCCCATTTTGTATACTGATATCCCCGGAGGGAAAGCAATGCTCAAGTGTTAAGAGACTGGATTCTGTTTCACCCACCTCATATTATTATTACAAATCATATTATCTTAATGAAACAGGGATCCATGTATTAGAGAATGTTGTGTTGGCAAAAATTAAAGATGCATAGGAATTGTGATCATGTTACAATAATTGCCTCCGTGGTAACATTAATGCTTTTTCACTTCAGTTGCTCCTTGTTGATTGAACAACCTTTTTCTGTAGGCTATAAATCTCAATGGCTCTACTAATAAAGAACTAAATAGTCTAATAATGTTTCCAAACGTAGCATTGCTTCACTGTTTTAGGAGACGGCAATCTTTCGTCCAAACCCCAGTCTAGTCTAGGAAGTGTGACTGTATCACAGCTATACAGTGACTTACAACAGTGTCTTTGTTACTTAACTGCTTCTATGGGAGACAGGTTAAAAATTTAAAAAATGCTGTAGTTCCCAGTAATAGAGAACTTTTAGTCATTTAAAGCGGGAGATCAAGAACCACAGTGAAATGTATGTGGCGATGGTGCCCTTCTTGCCATGTGTCCAGTGCAAATAAGCACTGCAGTATATACATGGCAGGTGTTTGAAACCTGTATTTTACATTATGATTGAAGTTCTGTTTTGCAGCCCTACCAGATCAGTGCTCATCACTGTGTTTGCACGGATGATGCTGCAGGCAGAGGTGCCTGGTTTGGATGCTGGAAAACTGGGCAGTGTGGGTTTGGGGCAGGAGAGCTCTGGTCATGCAGAGAACAGAGCTTTTCTCAGTCCTGTGCCTTTCTTCAAAATACAGAAAACAAAAGCTATCTCCTGGGCAGGCATGGCATCTGCCTGAGCACTCACTGGAGAGGCTGTAGAGATGTTTTTTTCCTAGAAATGTTGGTTATTCAAATTGGTGAGAAACATTTAAAAGGTTCTTTGCTTCGTAGCTGCAGTTAAAGATCTTATGAATGTTTTTTCTTGCAGCTATATCAAAAGTAAAGCCCCAAAGTGTTAGATGCTGCTTTTTAGCTGTCACTTGAAGGGATCAAAAAGTGTTTAGTCATTTGGAATCTCCAGGCTTTTCAGATTGCTAAAGGACAGCTTCTTGGGGAATCTGAGAAATAAGACACTTGTAGCTGCTAGTACCATTTATTTTCAAATCCAATTGACATCATAGACTAGAAGCACTAAATGTAGCAGTATCTATGGTTTTTTTTTTTTAGGTTATGGTGTTTTTAAGACTTGAGCTTAAATGTTTACCAATCCAGCCACTTACTAGAAATGCAACAGGAGTTCAATCTCTCAGGAAATCGGTAGCAGCTTACAGCCCTGCTCTTAGAGCTTGGCATTCGTATGGTGACGGGCACGTTGATCCCACAGCACGCTCTCTTTTGCAGTCAGCAAGCATTTCTGGTGATGAAGTCACTTTGCTGTCTGAGTTTAGACTACCATAAATTATTGCTGAATCAAGAACACAGTGACCCTAAAGCACAAGCCTCCCGTAGAAAACACCCTGATCTTTTAGCCTGACAAAAAGTGTCTCTTCTGTAGGCAGTCGCCGTCTCTTCGGAAGCTTCATTCTGCAGCTTTTCTTGCACATCCACCGGTCCCTGGGCTGGGGACTGCAGTCTGTGCAAATCCCCTCCTACCAGAATTGGTGCTATACCTGCTGTGCAGCAGAAATCCTGGGTGGGTATGCAAAAACCTGTCTTATGCAGGGACTTTGGTAAACTGAATTATTTTCATACTTTTTTTTCATGTGGGATAGAGAGTCAGTCGGGAGCCTGGTAGGGGGACGATTTTGGGACCTGCTGAAAGATGGGCTAAAAGTGGCAGATGCAGAAGAACATTGTGATAGTCGTAATATCTGATGGCATGGTATGCTTTCCTTATGGCAAACAACACTGCAGCTAGTTAATGCTGTTCCCTTCTCTGGGGAGATGGGCCCCAGCTGTGCTTTCTTGAACTCTGGTTAATCTGTTAGGTTCCCAGCTCGTTAATGGACTGTGAAGCCCAGCTCCTCAAATTCTTCAGAAGTCTGGGTATGACCTTTTGTGGCTTTTTCTTTGTGCCTGTAGGATGTAGCAGCTTTCCACACCGTGGGAGACTCGAAGAGAGCCGATGTTTTTCCAGGAAGCTTATCTGCAGGTGTGGAGGCTGCAGAACATAGGCAGTGGTGAGAGTCAGAACTGGACCAACATCTTCGGTGGGCTTAGTGGGATTTTACACGCTCTGAAACATGTTTGTATTGCAAAGACAAAACTCTGGCAATGGACTTAACCCCCGAAGCAGGAGACAGACCAACTGCTGTAAAAACCTCCCTTTGGGGTGTTTTCTTTGCAACCTAGTAACTATTCTGGCAATAGGTGATAAACGAAAGGGGCTTAACTTTTAAGAGATAATGTTAAGCCTCCACAACCGGGCATTGTGTTGTGAGCAGCTAAGCACAGTGAGCTGTCGTGCCTGCATAACAAGGTTTTCGCTCTGACAAGTTTTACTGTAACTTCAGCGCAGGCTGGCAGGAGCAGAGAGGTCCGGGGGGAGCAGGGCTCGATGAAATCTGTGTGAAGGGGTGCGAGGAGGCTGGCTGCAAGCAGCAGAAGTCCTGCAGGGGACTCGCAAAATGCTCACAAAATGAGCATTTTGTGCCCAATGCCTTTATTTTTTTTTTCATAGCTAAATAAGCTTCTGCTGCAGTATCCTTGAAGGTATCTATACACCTTTACTTTCTTACAGGTAAAGAGTGCATGTATATTTTAGAGACACCAAATGCATCCCCTCACACTCTTCCTCTCCAGACTGCCTGCAGAAAGTAAGTTAAAGCTTTGCAGATGTACCCAACATTTCCATTCCCTATCAGTGATACCACGCTGACCTTGGGAAGCTGAAAACCAGTACCTGGATAAAACTTAGTGGAAAGACTGGGAGGAAGCTTGTCTGGTCTAGCAAGGGCTGTTTACAAAGTGTTGTGACCAACTCTGTCTTTCTGAGCAATGCAAAACGCTGAGCCAGCTTTGTTAGCTAAAATGCTTTAGGGGGGCTTTAATGTTTTCATTGCTTAAAAGAGGCAGAGGATATGCTTTTTGATGTGTTGTATTTTTTTGAGGGGGAGGTGGTGGTGGTTGCTAAAGTGCATAGGGAAATAAATTTCTTTATGTACTTGAAAATCCTTATTTGATCTGCATTCCACTTACATCTTGGATTTCCTGTCAATTTATATACTTTCTGATAAATGCCTTCTTTTGGTGTAAAACAACCTGAATATTTAAAACATGGCATTTTGATTAGCTGAACTATAGATTTGCTTTGACGTGTCATTTCTTTTGTTCTAAAATGCCCTGACAATTCATATCTGTGGCAGCCAAACAAGCAAATTTATGTATGAAGCTATTGTTCATTCCAAAAGTGTCACTGCTAAATGAGGCAGAGTTTAAGCATTTGATTTCCCCCCCTTTGCATGATGGGAGGTCCATTTCTCAATAATGAAAACAGTTTTCTTGCAAAATTCAATTAAATGAAATATCAAACATAAATCAGAACTGAGCTCTCATTGAGTTCCCATATGTGCCTATTGCTGCAGTGATAACACTGGAAAAAGCATTCATTCTTCAAACTGTTCTTTTTGTCTCTGTTTTTTTTTTCTGGAGGAAAAAACCCACATAAAACAACAATGAAAAACAGTTAGAGAAGTTTAGTGGGCTGCAAAGCCAGTCTTGATGATGCTGTGTCTCCCTGGCTCACAGATGCAATGTAGGAGGGTGGAGGGATCTGGAGGGGCTTTCTGGTCCCCCTTCTACCTAACAGCAAGCTTAAATTCACCTCCGTCATTTCTGCTGGGCACTTGTCCACTTTGGCTCTCAGACTTGGAGATGTGGCGGTCTCTCCCAGAGCACAGTGGGGCTCCGATAAGCAGGAACGATTTTTGGAAAATGCTGTTTTCCTGTCCTCAGGGCTGACTCAGACCACAGTTGTTCTCCATGCACTGGAGACTCTCAGTACAATGTCATGTTCATACCCTTCTAGGATCTCTAAAATTGCACATTTTGTTTTGAGACATAACTTCAAGGAAGTGTTAATGCCCTTATTTGAGAGACTGATCCATTTGGATGAAATGGGAAAATGTTGGGGCTGTAAAGCCTTCCCTCAAGTCCTGATTTCTGAAAAATCTTTGCTGCCAGAACCAATGTGTTTTTTTTTTTTTAAAGCCATTAATTTTTTTAAGTTTAAAAAGCTGCTGGTGAAGCTCTTAATGTGAAAATACTTTTTTCCCATGTTAGAATAAGATAATATAAATGGCTAACAAGGAAAGGTAGGTTAAAATAATCCAGATATATCTTGGAAAATCTATTTCAATTACATTCTGTGTGCTTTTAGTGGAGACTATAAATTCTAAGGAATTAAGAGAGCCATAAAGATAAGTGTTATAGGAGAGTATGTCTCACATTTCACCTTCAGAAATTAAAATATTTGCTGTGAAATCAGACCTTATAAGGGTCACTGCATTGCTTGTGGTCATTAATAGCAGGAGGTTACTGTTGGAAGAACTAAGGGAAACCACTTACCATAACATGGAAATGAAATATGCAATTTACTGAAAATTCCCTTCCTGTGAAATGGTTTGCTAATGCCAGACTGTATGCTAAAGGGAACTTTGCTTTATATTTCAAATTTGCATATGGAAAGACCATCTAAACTTGTATCTGCCTTGCATGAAATATTGATTAAATTAGCATAACATGAGGTCATTTTTTTTTGTTTGTCCAGTGTAGCTGGGCAGTAAGGAAGACAAATGAGTTGTAACCAGGATGTTAATGTTTGTAAGTGAGAGTACATGGTAGCTCAGATAACAGGTACCACTTTACCATACCGTGTGCATTTGTGCATTTGTGTATCTCCAGGGGTGTATGTCTCTGGTAAATGCTAGTCTGCTGCTGTTTAGATAAAATTTGTATGACAAGTAACAATTACTTTAGACGACTACTGGCATTGCACTCAAAACCACCCCCAGACTTTCATGTAACAACATTTTCCACCAGAACAACAGTAAAACCAATGAGGCAGAGCATGCCTGGCCTCCTCCTTGTGGCTATGGGGGTGGGGGGGGATTGTTGCAGTGTAATAAATTGCATAATATTTCTAAATGTGAGAGTTAACACTGTAGCTGACTTTGCTGGGCTTTTGGATGCTCCCTTTGGTGCTCATCTTATTCGCTTGCTACTGGATTTCTGTGGGTTCCCATCCTATGAAACGCAGCTGTGGGTGCTTCTACACTGTTGGTTTGATACTTTTTTTTTAAACTCCTCCCTGTATTGCTTTTGCATAAGGCTGGTGAGTGGTACCCCAGTTAACACCCTGCATCTTTGTTTGTTCCCAGTTGCTGGCCTGAAGTAGATGAGAGGGTTCCTGGAGGCAGGGGCACTTGGTCTGGGGTCTCTGTGCAAGCCAGCCTGTGCCATTTAGGACAAGGACCAGGACTGTTTTTTTTTGTCTCAGATCACCCAGCAGTGTGGATGAGCCATTTGCATTTGGAGCTAAATTCTATATAGCTTCTCCAAAATGGTTTGGGTTTTTTTTCTGTCCTACGAGGAAAAAAAAGAATCCCAGTGTGTAAAGACAGTGCCAACATTGCATTGTCATTCCTCACATGACAGCTTTCTCATAACAAGCTTTTATTTCTGAGACCCCAAGGCGTTGGCTGTATTGAGGTGGATTTTTACATCTTGACATTTCTGCCTCGTTTTGCAAGAGGAGTGATATCCAGGAGCACAGCCAGGATGCTTTAGTGACTTCCTTGCACTGAATGACGTGGTCCCTGGGGCTGCCTGGCAACAGCTGGGCTGATAGATGAGCATCTTAGTCCCAGGAGTGACATGCTACCGCAGACCGGTCAGCAAATACAACTGTTAAGCATTGTTCTGGCGGTCCCCAGGAGGTGGAAGTACGTGTGCTCCAGCCTGCTCCTCGCTGTGCTTTTCCAGGGAGGAGAGGAAGGAAGAGATGCAGCAGGAATCAACTTTTTCACTTAAACTGTCTTTTGCTTTTGCATCATGTGTCTTGTGTTAACTTAATACCAAATAATTTCTTCTAGGTCTTTACTCATAGATGACTTGCTCACAAGCTGGTCTTTGAATAGATACTGAAATTTTTTTTTTGGCTGGTGGGGCAGTGTGGTCTCAGAGGTGATACTGTGGAGCCAGCCTCTGGGTTCCCCATCCCTCACACCATTAGACCCATCATGCAGCTTTTGGTTCAAGGAGTGAGACTAGAGAAGAGTTAATGTCTTCCCCCCCCCCCTTTTCTCCCTAATGGCTATTAAAAACAAAGCTGCTAGGGATGAGTTGTTTAGAGAAGCAAAAGCATGTGTTGCTGATCTGGGGCAAAGAGGCATCTGTTTAACCTTGTTTAAAACTGCATCTTGATGGAAAGCAGTACAAAGGATGGGGTGAACACTATCAATAGACTTCAAACCAGCTTTTCTTTAGCCAAACTGCAGTCTAGTATGAACCCTACAGCTTGTTTCCTAAACCAGCCCCTATTCTTGTAGCTTTCTTCTGGATTTCTTGTAGTTCTCTTGCATCTTCCTTAACATCTGGCACAACAGAGTGGATTTGGTATTCCGTTAATATTGTGCCTTTTGATGATGCAGAGCAGAACAACTTCCTCCTGTCTTACATATGGTACTCGGCATCACCACTTGTGCCTGCGTATTTTTGGCCCGTGAGCAGCCTCGGGTGCTTTGTCTGCTGTGCTCCTGCCCGTCCTGGTGTTTGTCAGCCTGCGTGGCTCCTGCTCTTCTGGCGCAGGACTTCCCTGGGCTCTCGGCTGAGCTAGTTGAATAGTCTCTCCAATTTGTCAAGATGATTTTGAATTCTAGTCTTGTTGTCCAGAAATTTGAGAGGTTTTTTAACCTCCCCAGCAAGGCAGTATTCAGGCCTAGGAGAATTCCCTCTTCCAGCAGAGGAGGGAGTGTTAAGTGGGGCTGCCCCAGGACAGCCTGGGGTGCTGTGCCGCACCCCGGCTCCTCGGTGCGGGCAGTGGAATGATAGCCCCCTGTAAGTAGCAATGTCTCTTACAACCACCCTCTCTGGGAGTTTTGGTGTCTGCTTTTCATTAAGCAATAAGACCAGGGAGAAGATGTTTTGCAAAAATCAGCTAATCCTGTTTTATGCTAATGCTGCTTTCTTTCCTTTGCTAAATGCTGTTAACTAAGGATGGCAGTTTTATTGTACAGGATAATGGCCCGCAGGTTTTGTGCTGTCGTCGAACCCAGCCCTGTTTGCCCGCCGGGACTCTGGGATGCTGTGTGCCGTGCTACCCGTGAGCTGCGCGCCCTTCGCCAGCAGCATCCCCGGTGTGCTCGCACCCTGCTTTGGGGTCCTCTCCCATGGGAATGCATGAACCTTGCTGCCTTTTTCTGAGGCTTCCGGGGTCCCTCGGTTCATGTGGAAATAGCTGTCAGTCTGCAGAAATGTCCCTGGGTTCGTTCTGTCTCGAGCTGTGCGTTTTAATCTGCGGACTCCTTGCTGGGACCTGGGTCTGCTTCTGAAGGAGCTGTGAAACTAAGACCACCTCATTGTCACTTGACATAAACTTGCCATCCAGGTGTCTGTGTGTGTGTGTGTCATCTTTTGGGAATTTTTAAAGTGCAGAAAACTGAATGGTGTTGGAAAGCAGTGGGGTGCTGAGAGGGGTTGTGCCAGTGCAGAGGGAGGAGGAGGAGGAGGGCGAGGGCGTCTGTACCTGGTGCTGTGCTTGGTCTCGGGAGCGGCTGTGCCTCGGCAGACCTCTCTTCCATACTCATGCATACAAACAAAAACTGTGATTCAAACTGGCCCAGCCTGGACTGGGCTTTGTGATTCAGTGGTGGGAGAGGCTGTAAAATATTCATACGGTGAATATACAATAAGAAATGGGGGAGACAGTGCAAGAAGCTTGGTGCAGTGAATTGCTGGAGGAATACGGAGTTGCTGAGTTCTCTGATCCTCCCTGGGCATTAAACAGAGGTATAAGAGGAAAAAAAAATCTGCCCCTTAGGAGCCTCCTGTCTAGGTATGACCTCTCCAGTCTATTCACTGAATAATTCAAGCTGTGAAAGGATATCTGGAGCTCATTTGGTCCAGCTGCCTTCTTGGGGCAGGGGTTGCAGTCTGTCACCCATGCTGCTCAGTGCACCGCCCCAGCGCACCTCTGTAAGCCCCGCGGCTGGCTTCTCCCGTGATACTGGTCTTTGCTTCATGCAGTTTGCGCCTCCTGCATTTGGTTCCCCCTCCTGTATTATCGTGTGTCTTTTTTTTTTTTTCTTTTTTTTAATAGTGTTGCTGCTGTTCTGCTTTGGTGTGTTGCTTTTTTCCAAAGACATCTTCTCCCTAAATTCTGATCTATGCACAGAGTTGCAGGGTTTATATGAAGAGCTGATTTGCTATTGATTTAACTCGTGCCGTTCATGTGCGTGAATTTTTCTGTTCAGCTTATCGAATTAACTTGGGTCAGTAAGTTTACAGGGGGCACCAGTTAAACCAATAGAACCAGCTTGAAATGATTACCAGATGCCACGTGCAAAATGCATGAGTTAACAAAAATGATTTAGGGCATATAGGGCTCATGGGGTATAGTGATGTCCAACTGCACATAACTGTGAAATATTAAGCTTCATCCTGACATCATTAAATGTGATGAATCTCTGCCTCTGACACCATCCTCCAGTGAGCAATGCCTTGAACATGCACGACTAATGCAAAGGTGTTTGATAATTGGGGTGACGTATGAACATTTCAAAGGTTTTGTGGAGTGCATTTCCTACCTTGGGGCTGGCCAGAGTTTCCTCAAATGCAGCCTCCTCGTGCCTGTTCTCAGCATTGGGATGTTTGTGTTTCCAATTTCTCATTCTTCCTTAATAACGTACACAAGTGTCAGTGGAGCCTTCCTCTCGTGTTTATTTCTTGCAGTCATTGACACAGAGGCATGTGTGATAAAGACTCATCAAAGTCATCATTACTCTACACTTATCTGCACTGAACTGTCTAGTTTGTCTGTAAACCTCTTTTTGATCTAAGCCTGTTTCTGGCTACGTGACTCATTATTTACTTTCCTGTAGCACTCCCTTCTGAAGAGCACACTTCTCTTCTGTTTAATTCATGATCAAAATATATTAGTGTTCATATTTGTCTCACTTTTTAGCACAGTATGCATAATGGTAACTTAAAAACCACCCAACTTCCCAATACTGCTGCTTGTCTTCATCTCGGACTCAAATGCCTCGCAGCTCATTTGTGCTCACAGCCCCAGGCCGGCTGTTGCGGAACAACTGTGGGTCTGTCCTGGCTCGTCACCGGAGAGGCTTTGATCACAGCCGGGAGAGAAACCTGGATTTGTGGTTGCCTCCTGGCCCAGCACAGAATCCATGCAATGAATTTTATTTCATGCGTAGCTGGGTTTTGCTGGGGAAAACTGACAACGAAGCCAATAGCAGCTGGATTTGTCTCATTCGGTTGTATTGCAAGGAATATGTTAAAAATATATATTGTTGTGGGGGATAGGAAGTAATATGGTGGAAGTAAAGCACATCCAATCCATTGCCTTGTTCAGGCAGATGTCCCATATCTGTCCTCAGGTGAGACCCTGGGTGGCCCATAGCAAGGACCAGCAAGCTGGCACACAGCCCTGTATACCATCCTAGAGCATCGTGCCCCGGCAGCTCTCTCACCAGCCGCTGGTGGGCTTGAGGAGGCGACTCCTAAAATGTCCGCCCATAAATATCACTTAAACCTAATTATGTTAAATGATTGCTTGGTGCTGGATGGAGGGAGTGGTGTCTGCCCAAAGGTGTGGCTCCGAGCTCCCAAAAATCTGTTGTGCTCGCTGTTCAGTGCGTCTCCTCGCCCTGCTGTTGTGGCTGCAGTCAGCACTTCGGGGTTTCCGTGTATTTTTGTACGGGGAAAGAGAATTGTGGGGAGGCACAAGAAGATAACGTTGATCGTCATCACATAGAGACCTGGGTGCTGTTTTCAGTGGTAATTTGGCACACCAAAGAGAGTTGGCTACACAAGACTGTGAGTTTTTGTTATAATTTTCTGCAATGAAAATAAAGGCTTTTAAGTTAAGGGATGTGGACAAGTGTATGAAAGAAATTGTGTCAATAATGTAACACCTCTTTTTGGTGGTCTGAGGCTTTGGTTGCTGGTATTCCCATCCCCTCGTCTTTTATCCTGGTTTGCAGGTAGGTGGAGGTGTGGTTGTTCTTTATCTGTTTTGAAGGATTAAAAAAAAATAAAATTGATGTTCTCTAATAATTAACTACTGTAGGCTGCAAATAAACATGGCAACTAGTTGGGTGCTGCTGAATGCTGTGATAATTGTGGAGTATTAAATGACATTGAGATAAAATCCCTTATGAACGCACAACGGCTGTCAAGGTCAGGGTTTAGCAAAGCTCGTCATTCCCATGGCTTAAAATGCAGATTGCATACCAAGTCCCAGTTGGCCTCCTAACAGTGCTGAAGCTTTTTCCAGCCTGCAGTGGCAAAGAAGTTTGAGCATTTCTCCTGAAATTAGTGAACTGTTCATGAAGTCAGGTGCTGTTGCGAATTTAGCTGTTAAAAAAGATCATTTAATTCCATTTGGACATCTGAGAGCTTATTGGTTAACAGCGGTGGTAGCTTTCTTACAACGCTCGGTATGCTGTTAAAAGGAAGTCCTTGCTCCCAATTTTATGCAATTAATGAAGGCAGAGGTTCCCCCTGCAAAAAAAAAAAGCTTAGCCTGGGTAATTGCAGGGAGAGACTTGAAAACCCATCCCAGTCTTGAATACAGTCTAAGATGTCAGGAGACAAATAAAATGAGTCTGCCTTGTTTTTATTAAATGGTCTTAATTTTCAGCCTAATGACTTTTTTTTTTTACTGCTTTGGGTGGGCACGCAGTGAGCACAGGCTTTGGTGATCTTAAACCCTCCGCTGCAGAACAATATGCCTGTCTGTCCCAAACCCGGCTCTCCTCTGAGCTGCTTTTCCCCCCCTCTCCATTTGCATTGATCTTGTCACCGCTGAGTGAGGCTTCAACCTGCCTTGCTTGTACCTTTGCTGCCTTGGGGAGCATCCGCTGTGCGAGCTGTTGGCGAGGGGGCTCGGGGCACGCTGGTGGGGGGTTCTGCTCCGAGGGGGACCCCAGCCTCTCCATCATAGCTTGCTGAGCCTGTTGCCAAATTCCCTTGTGCTGTGGGATGTGATGGCATTTGGAGAGCGGAGGGATGGCCAGATGTGTACCACCATGTGCCCCTTCAAGTGCTCTCATCAGCTCCTGCGAGCACGGCAGCGTTGCTGGCTCCAGCCTCGCCGCGCAGGGAGCTCTGGCTCAGCGCTTGCACGCCGGAGCCGGCAGTGGCCAGGAGGCACATGCTTTATAACTTGGTTTATCCAGACCGAAGGGGATTACGCTGCTTCTGCTGTCACTTTGACAGATGCTTGCACTTCACGTGCTGAAGGGACTTGCTGTGGTTACATTTTAACTGAGGTATCGCATAAAAAGAATTAAAAAAAAAAAGAAAGAAAATCCCAATAGCACAGCCTGCCAGGGACTGTGGAGCTGGTGTAGGTGGGGGAAGGAATCAGCAATCCTGGGCAGCGTTTTCTCTTCGGATAGCCATTACTCATTTTAACAGGGACTGCAGGCATTTGCTTTGCTGCTTGTGCTAGCAAAGTCATGTTTCCTGAGAAGGCTGCTTAATTACAGCAGTTTTGCTCGAGTCTGTCTGAAATTTTTTTGGCTAGCGGGTATGAAATGGAATTGGATCTCTCTGGAGCATTGAGGTTGGTCAGGGTAGAAAGTATAAGAGGGGAAAGTTACTTCAAAGTAGAATAATTCTTGGGAAACTTGCATCAAACTTTGCCTGGATTTATACCCAAAATACCACTTATGCTCGCATTCATGTGGCTGGTGTAAGAGCGCAGAATGTAGCCTGTAATTTGGGCTGCAGCTATTCACAGAACAAGGCAGCTGTTGTGTGCTGGACCGCTAGCCAGATGTCAGCTATATCAGAGTGCATCCTCCTCTTCCTCCCCTTATTTTTTGCATCACAGAATTGTCTGTATTGGGCTTGCTTGAATAATGACTATTGAGAAGGGAGAACCTGCCCCACTAATCATGAGCTTAGAATAGAATATTTGTCTAAAAGTTGTTGCTTATTCTTTGTTTCACAGCTTCTCTCCTGTGCTGCTCAGTAGTTATGGGCTGCGCTGGTCCAAAATCACAGCTCCCCTTTTAAAAAACCTTCATTTCAGTAACATAACAGGAAGAAAGCTTTTCAAACCAAAGCATGCCTCGTCTATCTTGGAATTGTTAGTAAAAAATCGATGCAAGAGACCAAAATTAGAGAGGGGAAATGATAAAATGCCCTTTTCTTTTTTTTTTTTTTTCCTTTTCTGAGTGAAAGTAAAATATTCTCTTTCTGCAGATGGCTGGCTGTGCTGGAATGCCCCATATGTGGCATCGTGTGTGCGCAATTACACATTTCATCTTGATAAGTTCGATGCATTTATGTAGCCGGCTGTTTGTCAGTCATCAACTTCAGCCCCCCTCTAAAGAGCCGGGGTTGTTCATCCTTAATAACATTTTAGATCCACTTTCTTCTCAGCTGAATGACAGATATTAGCATATTCCTTTGGAGGGTGGCTTTGGGTGTTTGTACGCAGCGAAGAGCAGTTGATGGGGTATCGGCAATCACAGCTAGTCTGTTCGTCATTAAGCTCAGTAAGAAAAAATGTGTCTGAATCTGATAATGGAGAACACAAAGGCAATGCTGGCAGCCAAACTTCTGCTTTAGCCCTAAATCCTTTGTTTCCTAAAAGGGAAACAAATCTGAAGTGTGGAAATACCTTGGAGAGGATCCGTCGGTGGGAACTTGCAGTTACTGATGTAACTCAGCACATGGGGTTCATCGGACTGAAGGAGCTGTACTCCTGTTTTGTGCATCTTTATTTTTTAAGTGAAGAAAACATATGTTTTCTTTCTGAATAACTCTTCCCTGTGGATGTCTGGGACAGCTTTTCTGTCTTGCACTGCTCACCTGTTGGTATCGGAGGTGGATTCTGGGGGGTCTGAAAGAAGCCTTATAAAGGATAAGGTGGATTTTTGGGCTCGATTACGATTACTGTTGATTCTAATGTGGCAGATTCGGGTCACTAACTGTCCAGCAAACCCATCTGTTTGGGATTTAGAAAAAAATATAGGAAAAGCAGGAAAATTCCTGCTCTGTCAGTAGTATAGCATTAGAGCACACAGTGGGAATAGTTCTAGTCCATCAGCTGCAAAAATGATCTCCATAAGTAAATACCACTTTTCTGCATGCAATATCTGTTTTGCTCTTCATGCATGTGCCTGAATTAAGAATTACTCTATTAAACTAACCGTGAGGAGAGTGGTGTGTGCAGACAGGAGTGAAGGCTCTTTATGCCTTGTTCTGCAAAGGATGCAAAGGGAGGCAAGTCCCCTCTCCCCAGGCACAGCTCGGTGGACTCAACAGAGCGTGGGCTCATTGCTTTACCAGGCTTTTCGGGTTCTGTTGTCATTTGGGACTACAAGCTAAAAATTAATAACCCTTATATAAACTTCCTTGATACCCCTGCCGCTTGAAGCAGAGGAAACAATTATTAGTTGCAATTACAGGTCACAGTTAACAGTGCTGTAAGTAGCGCGGTGCAGCAGGACAGATGAAGGTGGCTGTGGGATTATGTCTATGTTCCTTGAACAGGCAGAGGATAAGCATAAAAGAGCATAAAGCCAGAGCGTAAAAGACACGCTGCTTTATGATTCCCCATGGAAGAGTCTTCTGTGTCACTTCTGAACTGAGCCCTGCAGAGCGGTGCAGAAACAACAAGGGGCAGGGAAGGGCTTGAAGGTGGGGTGATCTTGGGCATGGGTCAAGCGGACATTTCCCCTACCAGCACAGAGTTCCCGCTGCTGGTCTTTCTCCTGCACCTAGCTGTACGCATTGCTCTCTTCCTCTCGTTTTGTCCTTGCTTCTTTATTGAAGGCATCTCAGCCCACCTTGGTTGTTCTTGTTTCTGGTCTTTTGCTAACCTGAAGGTGTCCCAGGGCTGGGGACAGAGTGTGGGTACCGCAGCGGGGGGGACAGACATGCTCCAGAACACATGTCTCTTCATGACCTTCAGACAGGAAGAACTACAGGAGCTTCAATTCAGGATTGTTAATTCAGTTTGTTCAGTATCTCCTTGGGCGTCTTCCAAGAAATAGAGTTCAGAAATTTTTTTTTTTTAAAATATATATATGTTGCCCACGGAGAACAATAACTGGCTAACAGTTGCTGGCTTGCTGCTTTTATCCCATGCTGCTCAGCCCCTTGTGTGCTCTTGAGCAGCTTGGGGGCTGCTCTGATGTTGTGCCCCATTTCTGTTGTCGTCCTACCAGCTGCAGGACAGAGGGCTTTGGGGACAGCCCCTACCCCTCAGGCTGGGACGGCTGCCACATCCCTACGGCAGTTCAGTGCTGGATAAGGAGGTATTAGCTTATCTGCTCAGAGGTTCCTTTTGCAGCCAGAAGTGTATTAAAGACCTCTTTGTACGACACTGCTGGGCTGCCATTTGATCCATGAGCTCTTTGTGGAGAGATGAGGAAGAGATTCTTGCCGAGGCAAGTTTCCAGTGTTTCTCTTAGCAGCTTATTAGCCCTGGGCATTCTTCGGTGTGTAGGTGATAAAATCACCCTGGCATCCCTCCTGCAAGACTGCAAAACATCTATTTTTAAATGCAGTAGATCTACAGTTGCTATCCTGCAGTGTTGCATTCACCATCCTGTTCAGAAAGTCCTGACAATGATGCAGTTGAAGCAAACTGGGTGAATGATGCCTCGACATGTGGCAACACAGGAGCCAGACATTTTTCCTCCTTTTTTCTGCCAGAGCATAAAAGACACGCTGCTTTATGATTCCCCATGGAAGAGTCTTCTGTGTCACTTCTGAACTGAGCCCTGCAGAGCGGTGCAGAAACAACAAGGGGCAGGGAAGGGCTTGAAGGTGGGGTGATCTTGGGCATGGGTCAAGCGGACATTTCCCCTACCAGCGAGGGAGAAGCAGGGTGTGGAGGGGAGAAAGATGCAACTGGGAAGCACCAAGCAGATCTTCCTGCATGAGGCAGGAGGGATGATTTCTGGCCTCTCCTGCGCTGAAGCTGGCAGACGCAGATGCCCTATGATTGATGTGGTGGCTGCCTAGGTTAGGAATTGGGCTCTGAGTTTAATGGGCTAATGTCCTCCTGGAGAAGAGATCGAGGATGTACCTGAGATGTTCTGCCCCAGGTGACTGTCCCGACTTGTACTTCGTGGCATTGTTTTGCAACCTCCCACACTAGGGTTTTTATTATTATCAGGCAGCCAGGATTCTTGCAAAATGCTGTTAGTTGTTTTAATGCTGTTTTATTAGTTAATAAATTGTTTTAGCTGTAATTTTTACATGTAATACTTTGGCATGGAGGTGCCTGGGAGGAAAGGAAGAATCCAGAAATCACGTGAAAGCTTTTAATAAACCATCAACCCTTTCTGCAGTGCAGCCCCGTGGGAATTAACTGCTCTGTACCCAAGTGCATGCTCCCTCAGCCTTCTGTGGGTGGCACCGCTTTGCCCTCAGCTGCAGAGTGGATGCTTGACTGCTGTCTTGCATGTAGTAAATGTGGCTTAACTCCTTTTCTCTGTGTTCAGGGAAGCAGTTCCAGAAGCTGGACAAATCCTTCAAAAATAATGGGCTCAAGCATGTCGCTAAACCCTTGCATGGCCCTGGGCTGGGGTAAGCTCCTTCCTTGTCCAGGCAGATGACGGCTGAAGCCCCCGAGCACGCTGGGCTGAGATGCCTTGTTTTGCCGTGTTGCGTGCTGGTGCACATGTGCTCAGTTCTTTTGCCTCTCAGCAGAACTGTAACAGCCAGCTGCAGTGAGTTTGCAAGCAGGGTAGCCCAAGCCAGCGTGCTCTGCGTGCAGAGTGCACCCCAAAACCCAGGAAAGAGCCGTCTTCCCCAGCACACGCTTCGCAACACGCCGTTTGATGAACGGAAAGTTGGCGCGGCCGCGGCACTTGCCGTGTATCTCTGCTGCTGTGTTCACAGGGTATGTTTTGCCATTTTCTAGGGAAAGCTTTTATTCGAGGTTGATTTTTTTTTTTTCTGAGGGGGGAGGAATTACCACCCTTGTTTCTGTTGCTGCCCTGCAGATTAGAAATAGCCAGGAACTTCTTAATGTTCAAATGGCTTTCAAAAACTATATTTCTAAATGTCAAGTTAATGTGCTCTGGGAACAATGAGATTCAAGGACCCGGTATGAACATCGAATTGCATCTGCTGCCACAAGGACTTGTAGGATTCTCTGAGGCGAACACAGTGGGAGACTTTGAGTTTATCTCATTTTTTTTCAATCTTTCTTCTAAAAGTAAAGTTTTATTTTTCTCATGCTTGTCCTCGCCACAAACGCAGACCAAACCTGAGATGGCAGATTAAAAATGAAACCCTCATGAATGAGAAATGTAGCCTGCATTTTTTATGATGGAGGAAAAAGTAAACCCATTTTAAAATGTGCACATTTTTTAAAAAGTAAATGACTAAGTAGGTGGGGTGTAGGTATCAATAAATATTTATTCCAAAGGAGTAATCTCTCAACAGAATTGGAAATTGTCTCATCCTTTTAGGCAATTAAAAATCGCTGTTTGTTTTTTCAGAGTGGAAGTAACATTTTCCAGTTGCTTTTGGAATGTGGCCACTGTCAAATGAAAAGTTTCACTGCTGCATGGCGTTTTTTTCAGAGTAACTGCGCTAAAAGGACATGCTGATTTATAGGATGGATTGTAATGATCTTCAAATGAAGAGGAGGAAAAAACCCAGCATTAGCCCACATGCTACTTATGTTATAGTCAACTTGTTCTCTGAAAAAGAAGTTGGAAGTGGGGTCTGTAGTCTCCAGGTGGGCTGATGGTGAGCACCGAGGCTGCATCGCAGCTGCCCGAGGTAGAGAACTTAAGGACATGGTGGATCCCCGTGCTTCTGGAGTTTTGGGGGAAGGCTGTTGTTGCCTGCTACAGCCAGTTCCCATTTCCCATTTATCTTTGGAAATCTTAGTGGCACTGAAACAGGACAAGGAGCAAGAACGGCAGTGGCTGTGTTGAGCTGGGGTATGCTGGGATCGCCCTGTCCTGCGTGGCTTCCGTCAGCCCTGTCCCATGCGTGCTCGGGTGGGGACATTGCGTGGTGGGGTCACTGCGTCCTTTGTGCCAAGGGGCCCAGCTGTGTTGTCTGTCGGTGCAGTGAGCAATCCCCATCCCTCTCAGGGATCCTGTCCATGTCACCCAGGTGCCCCACGGCCGGTCACCCCTGGGCTCTGTACCCAGATGCTGGTCCTCTCTTCCTGCAGTGGTCAGCACTGTGTGCAAGCTCACAAGACCCAAAAGACGGCACCAGTTAGAGTGGGGCATTTAATTTTACGGGAATAATCAGCAAGAGTTATTTGATTTCTTTCCCACTTACCTTTTTAAAAATGAGTTGTCTTGTTAACTATCTGCATGTGCACACACCTTGGTTAAATAGTGCTTTTACACCAGCTGCTCTAAATGCATTTTAAAGAGATGAGGAATGCATACACATCAAGGTCATATAAATTAATAATTATCTAAGTGCTTTTTCCTTTTTCTGCCTCCAGAAAAGAAGTGAGGAGGGAGAAAACTTTAAACTGCCCCCCCCCCCCCTTTTTTTTTTTAATCTCCCAAACTAGATTTCAGGGATGATCTAGGGCACTGTTGTTTCAACTGCAGCCTTGGGCCGATTTGTACTTCATTACCCATTTCACAGTCACATTGCCTGTGCTTGAGCTAGCGTGTGAATTTTCATTTCTAAATATGTTTGGGTTTGTAATTCATATGGTGCAAATAGATTAATTGCGAGCCACGCGGAACTTGTAATTATCAAAACTTGGAGTACAGAAGAGGTATAAATCATGACAGCCCTGCTTTCCAGCTGCCCATTAAGAATGGGAATTTAAGCTGCCTAAGCGTGGAGGGTTTAGGCTGGGAAGTTTCTGTTCCTGTGTCTCGCAGAAGAGTTAATGAAGAAAGGGCTTGCTCATAACTTCTCATTAAGTAACAACTGAATTTATGAAATGTTGGCACTACTGGAATAATTAGGAGTTTTCTATTATTGATGGGTTGGTCCTTAAGAGAGATGCATTATCTCGAAGAGCCCAAATCCTGTCACCCATGCCGGTGCTTCATGCAGCGGCTGGAAGCGTGCCTGAGCCACGTGGCGCCTGCCCGGGCTGTGCGGTGTGCTGCGAAGAGGAGCTCGTCGTCAGAGGGGCTTCTCTTGCTGCCAGGCTAAACACAGAGTCCCATAGGTGACGTGGAGTCACGCTGGTTGGTACAGAGTGTGGGCAGGATCTAAACAAGTGCATACCTGCACTCCCTCCTCCTTGGTCACCTTGGGATGATGCCTGGGTGTAGGTGCATCATTTGCCGAGGGGTGGGGAGCTGGCACTGCGCACCATCGTTGCTGCCCCCGGGCCATCAGAGGAGAAGGGCTAAACTCGAAGAGAAGAGCTAGGAGGAATACTCTAATGCTATTTGCTGCTTTTTTTCCCCCCATCCTTTTATTTGCATTGGTGATGCTTCGGTGGTACCCAGCACACCAGGGACACCCCGCACCAGCACCCCCATGCACTGGGCACCGCCGAAGCTGTGGCCGTGGAGCAAATATCAGTAACCACGACTGTTGCTGACTTTGTTGCTACCAAACCAGAGTCCCTCGCCTCGTGGCAGTGGAGTTGGCCTTGCACGCTCTCTGGGGAGCCTCAGCCTTCAGGCATCGAGGGCTGGCAAGGCAGCGCGGTGGCTGACAGAGCTGGGCAGCCCGGGGTTCTCCATTACGATTCCCAGGGACGGTGGGGATGTTAGGCAACCTTGTAAGCCTGCTGTAATTTTAAAGCGTTTTGATAATGTTCCCCTCAGCTTTAATGTTACATATCCCTGCGTATGTACCTCAGTAATTGAAAGGGATATCGGGCAAATTTGATCTGTCTGGCTTTGACTTATGCTGTCCTTATCTTGGCCTTCGTGTCATTAAGAAAAAAATTGGTATTGATCTGAGACTATACCACTACATTGTGCTGCAATTTTTCTTCCTTGCTAGTAGAATATAAATCGATAAAAGGCAGCTGCTTGCGACGCGGGCCAGATATGGTGCTGTCATTTATATATTGTAAATCCAATGATAGCTGATCAAATCAGTGCGTCTACTGTTCCAAACCTGACATGATTGAATTGTCAATAAAAAAGATTTTACAGTAAGGGAAGGACTGCTGGCGGCGTAAATGCCTGGAAGCCTCACTAAGTTTGATACAAAATGAAGCAATAAGCTAGGCTATTATTATATAATTCCAACAACCAAAATATTTAGATGCTTGTGTTCTCATGTGGAACTGGAGCTGTATGGGGGGGGACCTTTCACTGCAACTTGTTTGAAAAATAATTATTCTGAGACTGAGGAATATGGATGGCTGCTTCTGAAATGAAGATAGCTTATATATTGGTAAGGACTAATAGAAATAGTATAGGCCTTCTTTGAACTAAAGATGTGCAGTTTCAGTGTGTTAGGAGGAAGGTTATTAGTGTTTCTGTTTGCGTGGAAACAAACGGTGCAGGAAGGAGTGTGGTTGATAGGTTGCTAAGAAGAGGCTGGCTCTGCTCTCCTGTAGAGTCTCTGTGAACATGAAACCAGAATATGGTGCATGTTTTTTCCTGGACTGCAAAAAAGACTGTTTTATGACAAACCTGTTTATGAGCCTTTTCTTGGAAATTAGGCTGGAAGGTGCTGCAGCCGGCACAAGGTGGTGCTGAGCTGAGTTTGCTGATGGAGTGCTGATGGAATTTGCTGCTGTAGCTTCCCCGAGTGGAATCACTTTCTATTACCCGAAGACCTTGCTGGACCATGCCTCTGCCCAGCTGGTGGAGAACTGCCGGCGGGCAGAGAGGCTGGCTCCCCTGCATCCCCTGGCAAAGTGTGCTGAAGCGGATCTGGAGGGGAAGAGGACTCTGGGAAGCACATGGAAATACGCAGTGAAAGCCAGAAAGTGTACGTTGCCAAGCTTCAGAAAGACCCTGCATGTTCAGAGTGAGTGAAACTCTTGGACTCAGCCCCACATAGTGTTTTCACTGTGTGGTGAGGTCAAATGAGGCTTTGAGATGATCCTACAAGGTCTTTTCTGGATCCTGAAGGTAGTAACGAAGGTAATAACACGTGGTCACCAGTGGGAATGGGTCTGCATCCAGCAATGTGCTATTTTAAATTTGTTTATTCTCTCTTTTTGAATATTTTTTTTCCCAAATTAAAAGAAGTTATCTGTAGTAGAAGAATGTAGTGAGTTTTTTTTCCTATATGGATGAGGTTGGACCAAATGCATCATGGTGCTAAAGTTTTCCTACGTTAAAGATGGAGAGAGCACTCCTTGGCTAGCTATTGCAGACAGATGCTGGTGGTGGTGGTATGTGTGTAGGAAACGCGGTCTCTCTGCAGCGTTCACAAGGGATGCATCGGGTGGGAAGGGAGGTCGGACGAGAGGGTGGGTCCCTGCGATGCCAGCTCTGCGTCCCTGCGATGCCAGCTGCCCCGTACAGCTCTGTAGAGACTTTCCCCAGGCTCTGCTGGAGGAAACCCCAACCTCTGCCCTGCTTGGTTCTTGCTCCCCTTTTTCCCTGCTTGGTTCTTGGACCTTGCTGATGGCTGGTAGCTGCTTAAGGATGCACTAACTCAATCGCTTGTGATTGACCACGCTCTTAATCTCTTTATTGTGTTGCACCAATTTAGCTAAATCCTAAATCCATTAGGTGCTCTCAGATTGCTTTACAAGTGTCCAGAGGAGGCGTTTGCAATAAATCCAGCCTAATTCTCTCTGCAGACAGGGTTTTAAAACTTCAGGCCTGGGCTGGAAGAAGAGTGGAGTGCTGCAGGAGTGTGTTTGCATAGGAATGTGAAGGGTGAGAAGCAGTTTAGCCACTGCTTGTTTGCTTTTTTCGTGCTGTCTAGTTGATGTTACTGTCTAGTTCACTTTCTTGATGGAGAGAAAAAATTTGAGAGCAGACACATATGCTAAGAAACCAGCTGTGGGGACTTCTAGTCCCCTTTCACAAAAACCAGTGAGGGATGGAAGTGATGCTCCATTTGTTTAAGTAGTTTAAAAAAAAAGCACCAAAAATTAAATAAACTTGCAAATACTTTGAGTCTTCCCCCTCCACCCTCTTTTATCTGGCATAAGCACAAAGACAACCCTCAGACTAAGTCCTTCAGTGAAACAAGCCTTTCCCTGGCTGGTGGTGGCCATCGGAGGTCTCTGGCAGAGGACAGTGCTGCAGGAGCACCAGGGCAGGGCTTCCTCCCCCGGGCTGCGTGGGAGACGCAGGTGCCGGTGGGAACGTGCTCCCCATCCGGGTTGAGACCGCTTTGCACGTGGCTTGGGGTGGCTGCTGCAGATCACCTCCAAACCCAGCCGAGGCGATTGCGTGGCTGGTGATTTAAGCCAGACCCTTTTTGCCTTGTGTTGGCGTTGGAGGAGCAGTGCATGCAGTCAAATCCATGTCAAAGTACCTTTAGAAATGACCACCTTCTACAGTGAGTGTCACTGACCCCTCTCTTTATGAAATCAATTATTTTGATTTTTTATGTACAAAAGTGAATTGCTATCATATATATTCCATGTGAGGCCTGGGCTCGCTCTGCTGATGGCTGCAGTTATGCCGCCCTGCTCAGGGTGTTTGCATGGGGATGACAAAGTAGTGTAACAGCTTGGTGATGTTGGAGTAACTGTATGCACACATGAAGGATTTTCAGCTTTAACTTCAGATTTGACAGCAGAAAATGTGAAGTAGCAAAGCTCAGAGAGGAGCCCTTAACATTTCCTGTAATTCTTTTTTTCTTCCTTTTTTTTTTTTTCTGCTGCATGCAGGCTAACATACTGGCATTGCTAAACACAGACCTGCCACTTGCTAGCTCTCCTTTTTCTTCCTGTCCAGTTTGCATTGCTTTCATGCTGCTTAGGCTAGCAGAAACACTTGGTTTAGGACAGGAACTGTAGCTAATAATTCATTCAGGAGCAAAGGAAATTAGCTTTTTCTCCTTAATTTTCCTTTCCTAGCTCTGGAGGTGAACGCTGAAACTTGGCTGTTTCAGGGAGTGCCCTCCACGCCCCGGTGTCGGGGAGGGTGGGCAGCCCCAGCCCTCGCGGGGGGTGTCGGGGCTGTGCCCTCCGGGCCCCGGTGCTGCTCAGCCTGCGGGGAAAACGCGTCCGAATTTCCAGTGTCGCATCTGGGAGGAATCATTTGTGGTCTGGGGCCATTTGAAATCGCATCTTGTGCTTACGTGCTGCTTGTTAGGTCTGGGGGATAAATTGCATGTCAGCCTGGGAAATGGGGAAGGGGAAGAGTAAGACCCCCGTGTTTTAAAACTGGTTGGTTTTGTTAATTTATAAAGGTAAAGGCTGGGACTCCCCCAAATCAGAGTAGGGTTACCCTGATGTTCTGTGGGAAAAAAAAAAAAAAGCTGAGGTTTTTGTGGCACTTTGCCCATAACTTAAGCTAGTAAGTATTTGGGAGACTTTGGTACGTTTTTCCTTTAGTGGGGAGGGACAGATTAGGATGAAACATGAGTGTCTTCATAGGAAAGATGAATTTGCAAAATGTTTTGCTGTCTCATTTCAGTGGAAGCATGTGGTTTTCAGTTCCCATAACCTCAGGGCATTACGAAATCGTGATTAAAGCCCTAAGAACAATGTGATCGGCATTAAAATTGGTAAATTTGAAAAAGGATACATTGTGAGGTTTTCCTTAATTTGCTTTTCTTGTCTTCCAGCTCTACAGGTCACATTTTCAAGCTTTTTCCCATAGCAGCGAGGGCTGGATTGTTTTGGTTTTTAATTGTAAACTGAGGTCTTTATGTAATCCGCTCTGCCCAGAGCTGGGGCTTCAGGAAAACAACAGATTGTGCAAGACGTGAGAGCAATTCCAGTGGTTGGGAATAGATTCAGCCTTTGTCAAAGGTGAAACTTTGCTACAAATATCGCTTACTGGAGTGGGGAATACACCCGTTTGAATACTGACTGTATTTATATACCTAAGATGACATCGTATGAAAACATTCAGCATGCAAAGAGCAAACTTTCTCATTAAATACATGTTTAATAGGTATCTCTATTTGAGCTTTCAGAGGAGAAGAATAATCGTCTGTCTACAGAAATTGGGCAATGATTTAGATGGTACTTGATGATGGGAAATCAGAAACACAGCAGTTGCTCTGGGCAGCAGAGGTGTAGATGACACTTCTAGCTTTTTATGTTCTTACCCATTTTTTTAAGTTGTAGTCTGTTTACCTGGATGGTTAATTCATTCATGTGCAACTAAAAAAAACCCAATGCAGACTTCATGGAGACTGCACATAAAACACAGAGGCTTAGTAGGGTATTAGAGATTCATCTGGGTGCCTGAAATACAGAGGATCTTTGATTTGGTTTGTGTCTAAGTGGTCTTTGTTTAACTGATAGCTGCTAACTTTGTTTAACCGATAACACATGTTGTGCTGTTACTGGTCTTGACCTTTTTCCAGTTAAACTGGCTTAAAATGAAAGTGTTTATGGGGAGATTCTGCAGCCCTGGCGTCCATGGGCTCTTTGTCTGGGCCGAGGGGGGGTTGGTGTCTGGGGGGAGTTAGCAGGGAGCTGCATGTTGGCAAACTTTAATGACTCTTGCTCCAGACGGCTTTTAACATGGTCCCTGCACAGCCATACTGGGCAGGAACTGCTTTTTCCATCGCCAGCTTTGGTTTTGTCACTGTGGTTTTATTGCAGTTTAGATTTCTTAGGCATGTAAAATGCCATCAAATTGGTAGCAGAAAGAGGAGGGAGGTTTGCAGCGCAACCTTGGGCTTAGCAATAGCAGAGCAGGCTGCTGCGTGCCGGGGGGGAGAGTGCTTTGTGCCTGATTTTCTATGCTTTAGAGAAAGGCTGGGTCCATGTCTGCGTGGATCTGCTCTGAGCCGCTGCTTCTGGAAGTCAGGAGGAGCTTTTCCAAAATCTGTCACAGCGAATGGACCACGTTTGGAGAGAAGTGTCTGCAGCAGAGCAAGTCTGTCCCGTCTGCTCGCTGGCAGCGTTTTCACTCTGCCTTTGACTCGCCCTCCGTCGGCCTGCTGCAACTGCTGGGCTGAGCAGCCCCTCTCTGCGCCGGTGATGCTGTCGGTTTTGCTCGCTCGCTTTCCCCGTCTGCCCTGAAGACCGAGGGAGTCCGTGAAGTGTTTTGTAATGGAAAAGCATGTGGGGAGGGCAGGCACAGCCTGCAATGTGCCCATGATCAAGTGTATTTTCCAGAAAAGCTCTTGTGGGTGCAGGGATGTCTTAGAGGATCTTTGCTCCTTTGCTGGCCTCAGCTCTTCCCCTGCCTGCAAAGGTCCCTCCGTTAGCCGATAGACAGAGGGTGCAGGTTTCACTAAAGGGGGCTCAGGGCATCCGTAGATCAAGGGGTGCAGACTGCCCATCAGCTACGGCAAAACTGCCCTGGTGCTTTGCCCTTTATGTCCTGGCTCGGGGGGTGGCTGTTCTGGGGCACCTTCAGGAAGGTCCTTGGGTCTTGTATGAAAAGCTGAAAACTTTGAAGAAAAGCAAGGACGTGTAGGAGAATGCTATTTACTTCAAACAGGAAGATGTATTTTGATATAAAAATGGGATGCTGTCTGCAAAGAGGATGTTTGCCTCTCCTCATCCATGTTGAGAGCCAAATTTTTTCGCAGTGCCAGACACAGGCATACAGGTCTCCCCTTCTCTAGTTCCAAGGCTCTTCTCCATGCCATGGTGCTGCATGTTGCTCGAGCTTGGCTACGACTCGGGCAAGGGAGGTCTGAACCCAGATCTGAGCTTTCTACTACCCTGTAGGTCAGATCAAAATAGCAAGGTTGTGTGGACTTCCAGAGAATTGGTGGGGATGTGGGCATAACTCTGCACTGCCAGCGTTTAACACCTTTCCTTTTCCGCTCCATCCCTTTCATGTTGGTTGCGTGGGAGGCTGTGCAGCGGCTGAGCCGTGGTGGATGCTGACAGTCCGTGAGCTCTCCTCCGCCAATGCCTTCAGAGGACAAACAGCAAATGATCAATTCAGATAGCGGAAAATGGGCTGGCTCTTCTTTCCGTCTCTAGGGGCTGTAAAAACTCCCATTACTCTCTTATCAAGAAGGATCCATCTCTGACGTGCCTGAGCCAGTCAGTTAAGTGCAGACCTCGCAGGAAATGAATTTTTTGATTCTTGACAAGATGTCAACGAAGAGTAGCTTTTCAAGGGAAATATTCTTCCTTGCAGGAACAGTGGTGGGCTTGGGGTAGGGAGGCCTTTGGGCCTTTCCCTACCTCTTGGGTAGGGGAGCGGTTGCCTTTGGACCAGAAATCTCTGTATTTCAACCTGAGCTCTTTCCCCCCTGATTTTTCTCCATGGATATAAAAAAATCAGGTGTTGATTGCCAAAGCAACTGAATAATTGTACATACGTGTTGTAACCTCCCAAATATGTCAGTGCTTCCACTGCAAGAGGACACTGTGGAAGGGAGGAGAAGCAATGTGAAAGTTTAAAAAAAGGTGATGTGTCTTGTTTAGCAGAGTATCTCTGTAGAGGGAAGCATGCAAGCACTTACTCAAAGACTCACCAACACATTAAATACCTGGATCAGGGCCTTTTTAGACAGGTCATGGTGCAGTACGTCTTTGAAATGACCCTCATGGGCTCTACCCTCCCTGTCCAGCAATAAACTAATTCTCAGGACTAATGGTAAAATTCTGCAAGGCGTGAATTCCCAACTTAAATAGGTTTACAGTAAGTTAATAGATTTTCCAGCATATCTCTTGCAACCTATTTGTGGTAGCATCATTTTAACATGCACAGTAATTGAAAAAATTGTCAGGTGATAGGATTTATAATCCTCTCTGACCTGTGTTTTTCATGCCTAGGAAAGCCTCCATACTAAACATAATGTTTGCAGTAAGGAAATACCTTGTGTGGAAGTGTTCAGAAGGGAGGTGTCTCTGGGTGGTAACTTTTCTTTGGAAAAAAAGGATTCTGGAGTTATGAGAAGCTAATACTTAGCAAATGCCACCAAGAGGGTCACATACTTACGTGCTGAGAGTTGCAGAATAGACGAGTCGGAACATTGTAGTGATGAAGATGAATCTTTAACTTCGTTAGATAATATATTGTGTTGGTTTCCACACACAGCCGTTGAAATACACGGTCTTTATTTTGAAGATTATGCCAAAAGTATCCGTTGGAGAAAGTGTTTACTTTTTCCCAAGCATATTTGTCCTTGCTCCTTTTGTTATCATTATTTATAAATCAAAAGTTATATTGATCTGGAGATTATGCGTTAAACCATGTCTGAGCAGTGGTTGCTCTATTACTGAGAAAACCAGCTGCCGTGAAACTTTCAGTAAATTTATCGACTGATACTGTCCGTGTTTCTCTTTAGAAAAAGAACAAGCTGAATTTTAATTTACTGGGAACGCAGCTGAACACGTGGCCCCCTGTTCAGCAAGGGATTTAAGCCTGTGAGGAACTTTCGAGAGATGAATAGTGCCATTACTTTGCAGAGGATTATTCATGTTCTTGAAGGAAAGCCCGTCTGGAGCAGGCGGTGAAGCCTCAGATCGATTTCTGGCAGCAGTGGTGGTGAGCCTTGCTCTTGAAAGCCAAATTATCATCTTGCTGCTGCTGTTACGACGACTGCCTCGCTCTTAAAGGAGGGAGTAAAGAGACAATAAACCATCTTCCTTTTAAAAGGATTGTTAATCAAAATGGGGCTTCGAGCCAGGGCAAGGGGGATGCAGGGACCACGTGGGATGCTGGGGATGGCCCAGCCAGGGGCCAGACTGGTGCCACCAGGATGTGATGTCTCACCTTCTGCTTCTTCCCTGGGCAGGGAGCTGCCCGTGCATCAACTTCAAAAACAAAACAAAAACCCAAAACCCCACCAAACCACTGTCCCCCCCAAACAAACAAGCAATACCCCAAAACCCTAGTAAAACAGCCAGTTTTTTGGGGGACTCTGCTCAAGATACCACAGAGGAAAGAAGGAAAGAAGTGAGTCCAGTTTTTGGAAAGTGCGAAGTCCGGAAACTGGGGCCATGGGTAGGTCGTCTCTTTTATGGGTGGAGATAGTGCCTGGGGTTTGTGTGCCTGGGATGTCCTGAGCCCTGTTGTAGTGGTGCTGGCGTGGGCGTGGTGTCCTGGGTGTCCCCATGGCATCTCGGACAAGATGGGGTTTGGGTACCCTGCTCTGTGTCGAGCAAGATGCTGCTAAAATATTCTGTGTGTGTGCCCAGCGGGTCAGATGCTGCCAGGGACCACTGGAGGGGCTACTGAGATGATCCACGGTCTTATTGCCATGTTGGAAACCCCTGTCCTTCTCTGAGGTGTCTTGAGACAAAAATGGCTTAAAAATCACTAAATGGCTTTTGAGAGCCTGGGCACCGTTCTGGGTCTTGGGAACAGCCACTCCTTGGGGGAAGAGAGTTACACCGGTGTTGGTTGCTGTATGTTACTGACCAGAGGCCTTTCCCGAGTTCTGCCAGCACAGGTAGGAAGCTGAAATCAGAAATAAAGGGGCTGGAGTGACTTAAAAATGGTCAACAGGTGCCCTCAAATAAGTGCAAGTCCTTCGTGTTACTATAGGGATCAAGAACTGATCTTCTGCCATTTGCTTTTCATCAGACAGTTGAGATAACTTTAAAGAGAATTTGGCCAGGGGAGATTATAAAGGAAGGAATTTGCTTCTTAAATAAATAGTCTGCTCTCCATTGTTGGAGACTTAACAGGCTGATGAAAGCCTGCTGGAATGAAAGGGAGCCTGGAAAACCGGTCTCAGATCTGCCTTGCTCGAAAGTTACTGAGACCAATGCACTTCCAAAGACTTTTTTTCGAATTTTTGAATACAAGCTCAACTTGACCTAGTGGCTTGCTTTATCTTCATTTATTCTGATGAATAAAGGAATTTGCTAGGCATGTGTTTTTTCAGAAATTGCTTATAACTTTTAGTTTAAAATAAATGGAGGAACTACACAAACTGGTGTCCTGGTCTTTAGAAATGCTTGGCTTGTAAATTTGGGAGGGAGTGTATGGAATCACTTGCGCTCTGCTTGAAATGTGGCTTGTCATTTGTCCTTTAAGAGGAATGTTTCTTTTTCAGTATCTTTATAACCCCATTAGGTGGATGTTGGAGCCTCCAATTAGTAAAATAGGGCTGGGGAGGTGACCAAGTGCTGGTTTCCTTGTGTCTCCCCTGCTTTTTGGAAATGCACTTTGTGTTTAAAAATAAAAACAAAACAACCCCAGATGTGGCTTTGCAGTGGTAAAATGCCTGGGTCTGTGCTATCTCTGTCTGCTAGTTACCCAGGGCAGAACTGCCCCCTTCCCAGGGTTTTTCAAGCTATTCCTGCTGTGCTGGGCTGTGCTCCCTGGCTGAGCAGCTGGCTCAAAATAAGTTGTAGATGGAGACTGTCATCTCTGCAGCAAATTGGAGAGGTAAGAGAGACTAGAAGCAAAGAGTGTAAATATTTGGGGTAAAAAAAAAAAATAAGGTGAAAGTTCCCCAGTGATGTGACATTAGTTCTGGGCATGTTATTGATATAATTATAACATAACAAAAGCCTGGTGGTGCTGTTTTCAGTGATTTATTTTCTGTTCTGTGGGATTGGTTTAATTAACTTTTCCCCTTTAGAGGGAAAGAGGAAAATATGAAATATTTGGAGTGTACATATTTCTGCGTGTGGCTGAAAGCAAACTCCTCATGGGCTGACCCCGAGCTCTGCCAGCTCAGCACTCCCCGCTGCCTTCCCGCGAGGCTGGGTTGGGGCGAGACAGCTCTGACCCCAGCGGTCCCTGCCCTGTGGAGCAGCAGTTTGTTTCTTGCTCTCTGTAGTGCAAAATCCCAGCTGTCTGAGAGCACTGGACGAGGATAAAAACACCGTTTCCTTTGCAGTAAGTCACTTCCGCAGGAGCAGCGTTCACCCCACACAAATGGTGGGTGCAGATTTTGATGCTCTCCAAGCCAAAGCCTTCCCTTCGTCCTCAGGCACTCCTGCATCCGGGCTGTGCCATGCCTCTTCCCAGCGGTTCTGCTGCACGGTGCATCCCTAAACTGGTGCCCAGTGACGGAGAGGAGCCTGGACATGAACCCCAACCCTTCTGTGGGCACCAGCAGGTTGTGGGGAGAGGTTTTATCTTTCTTTGGTCTGACGGGTTACCAGCACAACAGAGCTACCTTTTTGCTGTAGAAGCCTCTTACATCCCTCTGTCTCTGCTTTGCCTACTTCTGCACCCAGGACTCAGTTTGAGCCTGCTTCTCTGGGCCCTTATTCCTCCCATTCCCCTTGGTTTGATAAAGAATCATGTTCATCCACCACTCGTGCCAGCCCTGACTGTTTGCATTTTTAACTTTGTCTTTATTAAATTTTCAGGAATCTCTTAAGCATTCACACATCTGTCATGGCATAAAGCAGAATATTTCTTGGTGCTCGGGAAAACAAATTATACAATAGATGTGCAACCCATATTTAATCAAAAGCGCCACAGCCACGTGTTCAAGCACGAAGCCCCAGAAAAGATATTACTGCAGAGTCATTCTTGAGAGGTGTTTGCCGTGAGATTTTTTGGGGTTTTTTTTTGAAATTTCACTTAGAGTGTGGGCTTCCTACATCGAAGTGGGTACTCCCGAGGGTCTCCAGGAATCTCTCAAGGCATCCCGGTGCCCCTCAAAAGAAAAGCTGCTTTCCTGTGGTCCCCTCCAGCATCCCTAAACCTGGCTTTTGCTGTCGTGAGATGCGGATGCTTGCACGGGCAATGGAGCACTGCACTGAACTTCCTCCAGGCAGGGTCCAGTCCAGGCATAGACCACCATGAGAGGCTGTCTGAAGGTGGGAGCTGCGGGCACCAGTGTTTCTTGTCTCCTTGTTTCTGGGCTTGTAGCAGCTTGTGTTGGTGGGCTCTGCTGTCTGTATTAACAAAATTTTTGTGCGTGGGACATAAATAATAAATGGGTGAACCACAGTGTAACTAATTGTCTAACAGTCGGACTGTTACCTAGAATATAATAGGAGTGCGTTTTGAGTGGGTATAATGAGATACTAGGATACAGTATTTTTATTAGAAACTTCAGGGAGTGTATTTCAAAATGCCAGGGCACTAGATAAGCTGAACAATTAAAAATAAATGGCTTTGGAGCTTGGTGTTTTGATAGGCACAGATAATTAGGAGAAGATGCTTTTCTGACGAGCGTAAAGATTTGGCTTTGGCTGGTGAGCAGCACGGGCTCGGGAAACTTTTAACGTGGCTCCCATGGGAGCGAGGGTGGTGGGCACGGAGCTGGAAGAAACCCCCTCTCATGTAAAGACTGGACAGAGACCTTTCCTCTCTTTGTCTGGTGGTGATGGAGCAAAGGTAGAAAGTGCAAACCTTGATGGCTTAAAATTTAGAAGACAGAATAACTGAATTGTTCAAATTTTTATTACTAATGCTTTGAAGCTAATCTCATAAGCTTGGGAGCTCAAGTCCGTAATTTTTATAGTGACAATATTGTAAAAGTAACCCAAAAGGCTGTGTCACAGTTGGAAAAAAAAAAGCATTTCCTAAGTTCTAAACCCAAATGTGCTCAGAGAAACAAACCCTCTAAGAGCAGCAGTGGCACCATCTGATGGGTTTTGTAATGCCACAGACAAAAGTAATTATGCTGCTTAGAAGAGCTTTTGTCTCCAGATAACGTTGTTAAAAACTTGCAGTGTCGTGTAAATCATAACGGAACAAATCTGGAGTCTGCTCTTATTGCTGCCAGGGGAAAATCTCTTGGATTTTGTTTCCTTTCTGCTCAATATATTGCAAACCTTTTCCAAGTTTGTAAATAAATATTACCTGCTGTTTGAAAAATGACTGGTGGTTCATCTCACTAGTGCCTGTGGCAGCCAGGCCGTTATTGCAAACAGTTGTTTCCCTCTTGGTGAGCTCTTTTGTGTGTCTTTCAGGAACACAGGCTGTTGCAATGAGTCTGAAGTTGTCTGATTCATTGGAGATATTAAAGAAGTATTTCCTTTAGAGCTCACTCACATGTGAATGCCTATGGCTCCTTTCACCGCTTCCTAGCAGTACCGCGGCAATTGCTGTGTCAGAAAATATTTTGGCGAGCTTACAAAACCCAAAACTTTTAGCATTTCCTTGATGAACGTTTGAATTTTCATCCGTGAACATTGGTGTTTTTTTTGGGGGGGCTGAGCATTTTTGGTTTTTAGGTGTATGGGACTTTTAAAGGTTTAGAAACCCTGGAGGGGGATGCAGCGATTGCGTTAGGACCAGGTTAATTAACTGATGAATTTTCCACCACCCTGCCTCGAGACCCATGTTTTTGCCTCAGGATGGAAACGATTCCCGTGGGCTGAGGGATCCCAGTGCCTGGTTCTCTCCTGATGTGATTTGTGTCCTGAGGAGTGAAGGGAGAGGGATTTGCATCAATAGGTCATTTTGCAAGCAATAAATGAGGTTTTACTGTTGGCATGGAAGTGCGAGAGGGCAGGAAGAGCTGGGGCAGCTCAGCAGGTGAAGTCTGGCTGGGCCGGGGGCTCTCCGGCCCCCACAGTTATTGCTGCACCTTGCACAGAGGATTTGGTGCCAGGTCCTGCGAGGAGGGACCCTCCGGGGAAGCGGTCTGGGGAGCAAACCCAAGGACACAGGGAGCAAACCCATCGGAGCCTGAAAGAGGGACCTCAGCAAATTCACCAAGCTTCAGGAGCTGGTTCACTTGCTGTCCTGCAGCAGTTGCATCCATAGATGAGGTTTATTGAGGGAGAAGGGGCACATTCGCACCCAAAAGGTGTTTAAAGTGCATTTTTGTACGTAGAGCTGGTGAGCAGGACAGGGAAGCGCTGCGTGCGGCATTGCAGCCTGCAGCCCGGGGTGCTTCCAAGCAGCAGCATCCTGGGAAAGGTGCAGTGAATCACAAAATGCATCATCATCTGCAGGGAGAGAAATTCAGCTGGAGGCCAGTGATCCATGTTGATCTCAAGGGAGGTTTCTGCTGCATGGAAATCAGTTTCTTGTTTGTTTTACAGTTTGGGATGGTTTGTGAGGATTCGCTACTCTGCCACAAAGCCCTGGAGGAGGTGGCCCTGAAGCTTTTATGGGAAGGTAGCAACATGATGGTGACACCGTGTCCTTGTCTAGGATTACTTGCCTGTCTGTCTCCCAGAAAATAAAACAGGGCCTTGTCTTTACTAGCTCTTGGCAGTGGACTAACAAACTTGTTGTAGTTCCTCTACTGTGAAGACGTAGTCAAGATACTACGTATCAAGACCACGTAGTCTTACATGGTCAAGATAAGGCTTTAAATGTGGGGAGACGATTGCCCAGTTTTAATAAAAGAATCTTCTGCAAAGGTGCAAATGGGAGCTCAGCTCCTGACGGGCAGTGGGAGCAGCCGTGGTGGGGGATTCCCTGCTCAGAGAGCGCTTTATGGTTGCATGGTTTGTGTGCCCAGATGTCAAGGAACGGTAAAATCAAGGTTGTAGGTGCAGTTTTAACTCCTTGGTGCCCATGTGCTGGGGGTGACTGGATGTCACACAATCTGGCACTTCCACCCCGCTTTGTTCCCTTACAAGATGCACTATGGAAGATGGGCTGCTAATGCAGCAAGTTTTGCTGTGCAGCTCCCTCGTCTTTGGTGCGCCTTTGCCAAAGAGGACTTGTGTGGTGTGCCGTGTGATGCACAGAGAAGGGCGGCTGTCCATGCGGGAAGCTTGTGTTTGCAGCAAAACAGCAGCGGCACAGTAACGGAGGAGCAGGCATGAAGCCCACGGCACGTCCTGGTGTCTGCCTGCCATGGTGGATCCCGCTTTCCCCTCTGTGTGCCAGCTCACACCTTCTCCCCATGGCCGCGATGGTGTAGGGAGGTGGCTCCACGTGGCTGCAACGATGGCTGCTGTGGTGTTGGTTTTTTGGTGAGCTGGCATGGTGGGGCAGAGGGAGGACAGACCTCCCTGTTCCTGGCAGCAGCACCTTTCCAAACACCTTCAGTTGCTTGTGAGGCTGCACCCGCTGAGCTCAGACCTGGGGGTGCTGAATCGGGGCTGGGGGCTGTCCCTGTCGCTGCTCCGGCTCTGCAGCTGCCATCGGATTTCGGCCCTCGCCTCTCCAGGGCATGCCACGTGGGAATGGCTCGCTGGGGTCGCTCGCGCTGGCTCCTTGCGGTTCAGGCGACTGCATCGTGTAGTCTCTTAAATAAACCCATCAGGTCCCAGACTCGGCTGGAGCCTCCCGCAGCCCGGGGAGCCAGCAGGTTAATCCGGAGCTCCTCCGGCCCCAGCATCGGCCCCTTTGAAGTAGCTGCAGCTCAGGAGCAAACGCGCCTTCTCAGGAAAGCTGGTGTTTTTACTAAGCAGCAGAGTTTTATTATCTGAGCTGAGAATGCAGCGATTTCCTTCTCCTGCCAGTAATCCCCACTCAGGGCACTGTTATGCTCTTTTACAATTTATTTTCTTTTCTTTAATTGCCAGTTTGCAGTGGCTGTGCAGCTCTCCCTGGGCTGCGTTCTGGGGAGCTTTTGCACTTTGAAAGCAGCTTAGTCATTCCCTCCTGGCCACTGGAACTGGGCAGCAATTCCTCTCCAGGTGCTTCAGTGAGAGTCCTGCTGGAAAAATAAGTAATAGCTCATGCTTTTCAACTGGTGCCTGATAACTGTGGTCTAGAGTAGAGTTTCAGCTTTCGTGCATCCTTTGGGAGCCCTGATAAACTGCCCTTGACAGAGATTGTCAACAGATGTATGGTACCAGTGCAGCAGGTACGATGCTTTGCTGTTGGTGCTCATATCCTGCATACGGTCCCTTTGTTTCACTCGGGCATGGTGTGGTTCTTCCCATCCATCCTGGGACAGAGCACCGTGGTGCTGTGCATGGTTAAGTTGCTCCCAGGTTTTGTCCCTGTGCTGACTGAAATGACTTTGGAGTACAATTTGTGTATGTGTTCAGCACCCTTAGGTACCTGCGGATGAAATGTGCTTAAGAGCTACCCAGGCAGGACTGACTTTCTGGCGTGGTGGTCCGTGGCAGCTCAGGCTGTCATCTCCCCAAGCCAGACTCGTGGATCAGGGCTCTTTAAATTTTACTGCATGCAAAAATGGTTTTTTTACCGTGTTGTTTTTTTTTCCCTACTAATCACATAAGAAAATATTTTTAAAAGCAGATACATAACCATGTGGCATGATCAAGTTCTGCTGTGTGTGCATAGCTACGGCGATGGAGACAGTAAGACACGAGCTCTGCTCTGTCGTGCAGTACCTTTGCCTGCTGGAAGTCGGGTGCAGGTCTGATGCTACGCTTTATCAGTGCTGTTAAGGTATTTACGCTGTTCAGCTACACCTGCAAACCAGCTGCCTTAAATTGCGTTTGTTTTGTTTTTTTTTTTTTAAATATCCTTGAAATAAATAGAAGAAAGTAAAGATTCAGTTGTCCTCCAGCAATAGGAGTTTCAATAGTGCTATGTTATGAGCAGGGCAGATTTTACCAGCAGCAAACCCAGGCTGTGGGATTTTATGGGGGATCAGAAGCCCGTGCTGCTTCTGTAATGCGGCGTCCTCTCTGTTTCCCTGTGAAGCTCACTCGTGGGAGCGCGGGGGACTGACCCGCAAAGTTTCCTCCTCTTTGAACTGCTCGGAGTCTGGCCGTGGGTCACTTCTGCTGTTGGCAGCTGGGGCTTTAATATTCTTGCAGCCAGCCCTTTGCGAGGAATATTTCAGAATAAGCAACTACTAGGGGAATAGGGCATGAGAGATTTTGGATGTGTAAGACTTTTTTTTTTTTTTTTTACCAAGTTTTATTATTTCTTGCATCTATTAACAGGGCAGCAGGAGGCTCCGTATGCTTTTATAGTCCCTGTTGCGCTCTCTAATGGATATATGCAAAGGCTCCAAGGTGCATAAAATAGACACTCTTAGCCAGTTATTATGATAAAAATTATGTGCATGTCGTGACCTTTAAAGCAGTGGGACTGTGTGTGCATGCTCTTCTGATACGCCACTGTTCTCGATTCCTTTCTGAAGCATTTCTCGCCGTAGGAGGTTTGCATAGGAGCTTGGAATATTTTTCTAATCAGCGAAGAGTCTCTTGGCTCTGATGGTTACTTGCAAAGCACAGAGGAGCGAGAAAAGGGAAGAGGGATGACTTTTTCTAAGGGAACTAACAGAGAAGAGGTTAAAGGCGAATGGTGAGGCACAGCATGAAAATCCTGGCATCGTCTGCAGTGCTGTCAAAAAAACACTGGCCCAAAAAGTGCTTTGTGCTCTTTGAGGAAAAAGCTATTCTGGTGCTCCTGAGGATAAAGAAGGAAAAAAGTTTCATAATCCATGTGCCCTATTTAAAGAGACTTTTTTTTGTTTTAAAACTTTTAATAACAGTGCAACCAGAATTTGCTTTGCTTGCATAGCCCACACGTTTACCCCGCTCCGTGTCGGACGTGCCGTTGTGCCTGGAGAGCTTTGCAATATTCTGTATGGGTGTGAAGAGCGAGATGCCTGCTGTCGTGGTGAGGGAGGCATGGAGAGAGGGGCTCTGGGTCTTTGCACCGCTGCATCCCTCAATCTGTGGTGTTAGGAAGGATTGCTGTCGTCTGGGAACGCAGATGGTTGCTCTGGGCTTGCTGGGACAGTCCTGGTGTGGGTGTTGGGAGCTGTGGACAAAATGCTTCAGTGGCGTGCCCGGGAGGTGTGCAGGCACCAGATGGGATGGAGACACTGTTTGCAAAAGTATACCGGTAATTTCTGCTTTGATCGCTGCTTGCACCGTAGCTTTCTGCATGCTGGTGTGGGGGGCAGCAAACAGCACTGGGTCCCCGTCCCGCCAGGCGTGCCTGCATAGGTGCACCTGGGAAGAAAGAGCTGGAAGTCCTGGAGATGTGATGGTCTTACAAGCTCTTGAGTTACGTGAGAGGTTATGCAGGGCGAGCAGCAAGGCCTGACGTCGCTTGTGATAGCGTTGATACCGAACCTCCGTGGAGAGGCGTCAGACCATGCTCAGCTGCATCCCAGCCTTAACAAATGGGGAAAATAACACTTACGGTTTTAAAAATTAAACATTCCCTTTAATTATTGAACATGAATAATTTTCATGCAAATCGAGCCTGGATGTGTGTTTCCAGAGTGACACAGTTGAGAGCGGTTACATCGTGGGGCGTCAGTGACCTGTGAACTGAGAGGCTGTTCATTATTTTTAGCGTTTTATGAATAGTACCCTGGAGGGTGGGACATGGGCTGGTAGAGAGACTTGGCTGAAGAAAAAGACTTTAGTCTGCACTGGTGGCCTCCCCTTCTAATGCTTTAACTTGCAAACTGGGGTGTGTGTAGGTATGTTGTCTTTACGTACCTGGATATGGATATTTTGGAAGCCTCCTGGTGAGTAGGGCTGTAATTAAGGGAATAATCGTGCCTGACTGTGCTGCTGGAAGCTCTCCTGCTTGCTCCGTGGAGGGGTTGTGGGCAGAAAGTCCTCAAGTCTTTGAAGGTGGAGAGGGGAAAATGCACCCTGGCTTTTCCCAGCAAATTGATGGTCTCCGTGTAAAACTTGAGCTTCATCTGGCAGTTTGGCACAACCTGATGTGTGCGAGAGTGGTCCTGGCTGGGCACCCGCAGATGGACACTGCATTGCCGGCTCTCAGCATCGCTTTGGACCACGGAGCAGCTCATGTCCAAGGCAGATGAAATGTTGGATCTGCAGCTGAAGCGAGCCTGGTGCATTTGGGAAAGCTACAGCACTGCAGGGGCTTTTCAAATAGCTTTGAGGACACTTAGTGCAGGGCGGGTGCTGGGGGTCGAGTCCAAATATCTGCTGTGATTAAACGCCTATAAATATTTTCCTTTTCATAATGGAATGTCAGCATTTACTGTTTCCTGATTTTAAACACTGTATAGTTTGTCAAACGTTCATCTCTGCCTTAAATTAAGTCTCGAGATAGAATTCCTGTTAATTTCAAATCAATATGAAAGAGGCAGAGAAAGAAATTGCAGTCTAGCCCTTTTCTTGAATCAATATTTTCTTTAAAAGCTGAAATGTTAACTAGATCATAGTTTTTGCCATTTTGAAATGTAGCTTGTGTTTAAAGAATATATGCATTTCCCCTGAAAATCGCTGATGCTGGTAAGTTTTGGAGCAGGCATGGCTGCCAGCAGGCGTGTGACCCAAAGCGGGCAGGATGGGACCAGCCTTTGCCGCAGTGATGCGGTACAACGTTATCCTCCCTGTTCCTGAGCTCATCGTCTCTTAATAACTTCTTTTTTTTATTCTGTTTTGCAGAAGCCTTTGAAATTGTAGTACGGCATGCAAGAAACTTCACCAACAGCATGTTTAGGACCCACTACCCGAGCATGGGGCCCAGAGCTCTTAAGTTTGTTGGAGAACTTTTTACCGATGTCTCGCTGTACATATTGGGCTCTGACATCAGCGTTAATGACATGATAAATGAATTTTTTGACAGTTTATTCCCTTTGGTTTACTCTCACTTGATTAATCCCGGCTTCCCCGATCCCTCCGTGGAAATGACTGAATGCCTGCGGGCAGCCAGGAGAGACCTCAAAGTCTTTGGTAACTACCCGAAGATGATGATGACGCAGGTGTCCAAGTCGCTGCAGGCCACGCGAGTCTTTCTGCAGGCGCTCAACCTGGGGATCGAGGTGATAAACACGACTGACCACTTAAAATTCAGCAAGGACTGTGGACGAGCGCTGCTAAAGATGTGGTACTGCTCTCACTGCCAGGGGCTGCTCCTGGCCAAGCCCTGCGCCAGCTACTGTGGCGTGGTGATGCAAGGATGCTTGGCAGGCGTCGTAGAGATCGATAACCACTGGCGAGAGTACATCGGGTCGCTGGAGGGTCTGACCAAAGGCATGCGTGGCATCTATGACATGGAGCATGTTCTCCTGAACCTCTTCTCCATGGTGCGGGGTGCAATTGTCTATGTGCAGAAGAACGAAGGAAAGCTCTCGACAACCGTGAGTGGTTTTTCTGCAGTTCCCCTAGCTTGCTGCCACAGCAAGGCTCAGTTGTGTACTACTAGTTCTACATGTTGAAACCAACCTACCCCTGTCCTCCAGCCAACAAACTCCAAATGCTCCAATTACCACCTCCTCCCTTCTTCTCCCTGCAATTCTATGATTTTTAAAACTTTTGGTAGCATTTGAAACTGGTGTTTGCGTGGCTTGGGCCTCAGTTAAGGACTTTGCCTCTTTTCAGGTTGGTCAGAGCAGAAGGGTCTGGAGTCATCCTGGCATCAGCCTTGTAGCTGGGGTATGAGATTGGGAGCTGAGATGTCCCAGCATCTTCAGAACGCCCTGGGTGCTGTGCTTGCCTCGGGTAGCTCTGAAAGGCTGGTCCTGCTCCCCAGGTCTCCCCTGCCTCCTTTAACATCACTAAAATGTACTTCCAAATAGATGCCAACTGAAAGCGGGTACCATGGCATCCCCTGCTTCCTGATTTACTAAAGGAGATCTGGTTTTCCCGCTTTTGGTAGCTCATTTCAGTTTTGGGCTGCCTTTAATCCCGGGGATGAGGTTATTATTTATTAGGAGTGACCTGACTTTTTAAAAACACATTGTGTGAATTTCTGAGCCTCCCAAGAAACTGAGGCTTTTTTGTTCAGAAAATCCTGTTGCTCTGTTTGAATGCCGAGGACAAATGGACTGTGGTAATATAATGCTTGTTTTGCAGAGGAGATTTTTCTTGAGACACAACTGAGCTGCTCCGTGCAGGTAGGGTAGAGTTGGGGATGGGGGCAAAGCGGCAAGAATATTGTTATAGTTTGCTTAAAGCCAACGATGATTAAAATCTTCCACCACTTTCCCTGTTAGCTGCTTGTTCCTATCATTCTTGACTCCTGTTTACAAAAGAACTGTGTTTATGTAGGTCACTGTAGTACTTGCATTGTAACTAACTCGTATCTTTTTTGGGGACCGTGAAAATGTATCGGCTTATGGATTTGGAGCTGTGTGGCATTCAGCCAGCAGCACTCTTCTGTGCTGTTTTATGTGCCATCTTTGCTCGGTGATTGCCCGAGACATGCCACCGCACATATGCAGGCTGTGAAATAACGTGATGGCACCCCACGGTTTCACACCCCCTGGGTAGTTTGGCACACGTGGTGCAAGCTCTCTTTGTCGCTTAGTAGGGATTTAGGGACCAACTCTCCAGTAAGTCAGATTACTCTTGTGTTGCGGTGACCAGGAGGAGGTTGTGGCTGAGGGCTGGGTTTTGCTGTTGGTCACCCGGGCAGATGGATGCAGGCAGGACTCGTGGGCTGCACGTTAGGCTCCAGGGTACAGTGCACAACACTGGCTTTCAACCTGCATGCCTTAGCCCCTTTCTGCAGAAAATCCCTGTTTTACAGCAGCCTGCCAAGTGTTTCTTGTGTCCCCGGGACCGCAGGGAGGTTCCCGCTGTTGGGGTCCGGGGGCAGCAGCTCTGCTGGGCACGACTTCTGCTGCCGTGGAGCCAGGGCAGGCTCTTCTCCCGTCGGTCAGAACCTGTCAACCCTCTCTGGAACAGCAGAGGAGCAGAGATGTAACTGTAGGTTTAGCCTGAGGTCAGGTGAGATGGAGAATTCATGTTACAGGTGATAATGATGTATAGAAGAGAGAAAACCCAGCTCAACTCTAAGCCCAGTTGGTGTTTCCGAGGCAGTAAGAAACAAAACTTACTTCTACACATAATGTGAGCTTATTTGATCTCGAAAGATCAGTTGACATATTCAGCTGTGAGCAAAAGCATCCAACATGTCTTGCACCAGCAAACCTGCCATGCTTGTAGGTGCTAAGGCAGAACAGAAACATTGCCCTTAGAGGCTGTATGCCAGGTTTTGCAAGCACACGCTGTGTATTGCTGTGTGGTCCTGAAAGGGTAAGTGTTTGTCCTCCCATATCCTTCTCTTATTGGCACAAGAAAAATGCACTTTTTCTTGAAGATGTCCATGTATACAGTGAAGGAACACGACTGTCAGTTATATTATCGAATATTGAGATCTTGTTCTGCCTACTGGAAATGTGTTTGTGGGAGGACAAGTAGATGGAGCACCACTAAAGTCAACACAAGCCATGGCAGTAGAGCCATAATCTGCCCATCCTCTGCCAAACCAGAACAGAAATTGACTTCCTTTAAAATAAAAAATCACTGAGCATTGCAAAACCATTCAGTGCTTTTGTACTTGATAGAGCTATTTAAATTCATTAGTGCCGTATATAGTTAGGTACTTATTTAAACATAACTCCTCTTGATTATTTAATACTCGAGTGATTCTTTTATTTGCTTTAGAGACGTTTTTGAGTTATAGGAGTGCAGAGGAAAAAAATCCAAGCCATGCAAGCCAATTGTCTGGCAAGTGTCACTAAAAGAGAATGGCCACTGGGTTTTTAAAGTTTCTTTTTAAAACACCAGTGTCGCTCAGCTAAGAGTATTATGTCAAACCTGAGCCCAGAGCAACTTTTTTTACGAACGAAGGTATGAGCTGTTGAGTAGAGGAATAGGGCAGTAATGGAAGTGCTGACAGTCTTAACTACAGCATTGCAGATGGCCTGACTCTGATAGACGGTCTGCATCTGGGATCTGGGATAAATATCTCTGCCCCTAAGTGATAGAATGCAATTTTTTTTTTTTTAGCTGTGCTGGAATGAAAGTCTCTCTGTTAAACTTATCAGCACATATTGAGTTTCAAAGAATATACCTGGAAGGAAACAGTTGTATTTACTGTTATCCTGTAAATATGATTGTTTTTAGACATCGTTGTCATATGAAAGTATAAAATGCCGCAGGAGTTGTCTTTGAAAATGTGGGGCTTTGCTCTCGCACTGGCTTCTCATATCGACCTCTTTTATTACTGACTTTGGCCACCACTGCCTCTGTAGGCAAAGTTCAATTCACCTGTATGTTATTAAGGATAATGACAGGTTATTTAATTGTCATTAAAATCCCCTGGAATTATGGAAAACTTATCTTCCATGCCCATAGTGATTATAGCCTGAATAACAACACTACTGCCCTTGCCTGTCCTTTGGGCTGCTTTGGTTTTCCACAGCATCGGTGGCACTTCTGCAGCAGTAGTTTTTCCTCCTGGTGTTTCAGGTCCTTGGGTGCATTACCCAACCGAGCATCCTTCCTCCATGCGGCTGCTCCTCTGTCCCCCTCACCACCCACCCCTAGGCTGGATTGTGGGCGTTTGCGTGAGGACCTGGACCCCTTTTATAGCTTCCAGCAGACCTGGCTACAAAGGGCATGTGAACCTGAGCTCCACAGGTGTCGCAGAGCCTCCAGATAGGTTTCTGAGGAGCTCTGCATTCCCCAAGACCTGGAGTCATCCTGTTGTTAATCAGCTTTTGGAAACTGTGCGCCTCCAGGCATGCATTTAAAGGTAAGCCTACACACTGGTGGTGTTCCTGGTATGTAAACAGTAATGCAGAAGAGTGAATTCAGTAATATGGCAGTAGACAGTTCCCATCCCAAGCCTTGCTTTAACAGCTAATTTGTCAGCGATGGTGTGTGTTAGGGCTTTATTATTTCTACAATTTGTCTGTTTAAATACTTCACACCTAAAATATGCTATTAAAGTACTTTGTCAAGGAGGCTGAGTCTTAGGGCAGATTGGGAAAAAATGTTCTGTCTAGGGCTATATCTATACTAATTTTCCTACGTGCTACTTTTTCCCTGGTTGAAAATGTGCATAGTATGTCCACCTCTTGTAGATATTTTAGTCATGAATGCAGGGAAGAGTGATTTTTAGTCAGTCTGTTCATGCTTTCTACCACAAACAAAGACAATCGGAGAGATGCAGTACAAATAAACTTCATAAAATACTCAGCCCCAGCACCTCTTGAAGTTAATGCTTTCTCCGCTTTTGGAAGCACAAGAGAGACAATAGGTCTGGGTGTCTTACATATCTGATAGTTGATCTCCTCTGGGGTTCCCTACCTTAAGCCAGCACTGTAAATTTATTTTGAAAGGTTGCAGAGTTGAGGTGAAGACTGTTGATTTGACACAGATATTAATTTGTCTAAGTAAATATTTTTTTCTTAATGCTTCCTTCCCCGCCCCGTAACTCATCAGGGTTTTGAACCCATCCCAACAGAATGGGAAACAACAGGCAACTTGTAGCATAGTGAGACACGAACCGAAAAAGGTGGGTGGCTTGGGGTGAGGCTGTAGCCATGTATTGCATGTGAGGAGGAGGATGCGCTGCAGGTGTGAGTTGTCAGAGACAGGGATGGGCATTTTGGCTGCATTAGCTGCTTTGACCTGCACACCCAGCAGGGCACGTGTCCCCTCCCAGCCCTTCGGATGGGGGTGGCAGGACTTCTCCTGCCCTTTAACTGTTGCGTGGTGCCTCTCCGTTTGGACGCGGAGCTGCGCCTGCTGATCCCCGCCTCGCACAGCGGGGCTCTCTGCTTGGCAGGACCTCTACGTGTTAGCGCAATTAGGGTCGGGCACAGAAGATACCGTGGAGCTGATGCATCTATAACATGACCGATTCTGGGAATGAGAACAGGTTGCAAAGGAATACAAGATTGGTCTTACAAGCCTCATAGAAAAAGTACATCATGAAAAACCCCAGCAACCCACCACCAAAAAACATATCAAGAAACTTCAGTTAGTCCAGGCTTGTCAGGCAGGTGTGCCCCAGCCTGGGCGGCTGCATCTCTAGAGAGAAATCCAAAGAAATGGGCTGATGGAGCTGCCCAGGCCCTGCTGCTCCCCTTGCCATCGCTCGACGTGTGCACCTCTATCTGCAGAGTATTGCCTAGAAGGGAAAGAGCAGGGAGCTCAGCAAAGCATTTTTCTTCACTCAGAACTGATGGCTGAGTTTCTAGAAAATCCTGTTAAATTGCAGAATAAAGGTAGCCAGACCTTTGTTGAACCGATTGCACCCATCTGTGCTGAGGAGGGGAGCGGGTTAGAGGGAGGGTACCGGTGCCGCATGGAAACAGGGTGCAGTTCTCAGTGTGCTTGCACTGTGCAGGGAAGAAAAACAGCAGGGATTCCCTCAAACACCTTTCAAAGACTGCTCGGGTCTGGGTTAAATAGGTTATATAGCCATGCTGCTGAGGAGAGGAGGAGAGGCCACGGTGCAAGGTGGGTTTGGTCTTATCCCAAAGCCGGAGCACTCACCCCTGCCAGTGCAGGCAGAGTGCTGGGTGTGAGCCCAGCTCTGATGCTGGCCACGGGAACCCCAGTGAGGGGCAGGGTCACGCAAACCGGACCCTTGTTTGCTCTCAGTTTTTTGAGGAATCCTGGTAGGGAGACCATGAGCACGCTGAAAAGATAACCAGCTACTTTGCTTGTAGCACCACAGAGAGAAGCATTGCTCTGTTGAAAATTGGTGTAGAAATTTGCAGTACCTGCAGGTGCACAGGGATGAAATTCAAGAATAAGTAAAGGGACTTTTGGTACCCAGGGATGAAAACGTCACCTGTCGCCATACACAGTGATTCCGTGCGTTTGTCGGCACGGCGATGCCGGTGCGGTTTTCCCTGGATGCTGCCCGGGAGCTGCTTTTGGAGCTGGCTCACCTGGCCACTTGCTGGAAGCTGCTTTGCTTGATGGGTTGCAATGGCAGGGAGCTCCAGTGAGTTTTCCTATGTGCTAATGGATTTCTTTCTGTGCTAGAACTGGCAAGAGACTTGTGAGGAAAGCTTTGAAATTACTGCGCTGTTCGAGAAGTCATTCCCTTTGAGACACCGAGATCTGTTTCTTTGTACTTTTAATGCGGGTTGCCTTCTGTTGGCATCGCTCATGGGATAGTCAGATATACAGCCTCTGTATTTTCAGTTTCTTTATCGGCAAAGTTTAATCCTCAGGCTGTTCTCTAATGCTTGCTGGTAGCTAGCTCCATTTTTCACTTAAAGCTGGAAACACGGGTGAGGTTTTGGTTTTCAGTAAGCTCAGCCCCACTCATAGTTATCCCAAGGTGTGTTTATCATGTACTTTTGTTAACCATTTTGTGATAGGCGGTGTAACGTGCCTGATAAGGCGTGTTAAAGCAAGCATCTGTTCCTGCTGCAGGATGAAAATAAACCTGATCACCGAGGACAGTATCAGCAATGTTTCTGTGAAAATACCTTAGGAGTATTAAGATTAGTTGTCTGAAGAGGTTTCAGATATTAAAGATTTTCTGATAGTTTGGGAAGCATATGGCAAGGCGCTGAACTGTAAGGCGTTGATTTTGATCTAGAAATCCCCATGTTGTTGGTGGCTTGGCTGATGCTGAAAGAATAAGGGCAAAAATTATTCATGCCTGCAGTTTTGCAACCCAGTATCAACAATTTTGATCCAGCGACTTTGGCACGCTGCTGCTAGTCTTGAATCTTTGGCTTAATGTTCAAATACACAGTAGCAAATTAAGGGTCTGCATCTCATTTTTGGAAGTGACTTTGGCATGGGTGCTCTTGACCATCACTTGCCTCTCTAAGGGAGAGGCTCAGAGGTTATTCTTAGCCTAGTGAAAGCTTTACCTCTTGTCTGGCCTGGGGAGGGAGGCCATTGGTGTCACACTTAATTCACTGCTAACAAGAGCTTTGCCTCTAGAGGACATGGGTAGCACGCTTTCATGGTCTTTGGTCAGCCTTGCCCTTTTTCTGCTGGGGTCCAGCATGGGGAAAGTGGCATGCTGGTCTCCCCTCCTGCTTGCCTTGATGGCGTGGTGAGGCTTTGGGTTGGTTTGTCACCAAATTGGGTCCGGACGAAGTGGGGCAAGCATGTGGGGCTGTGCTGGGAAGCGCATGGGACTCTGCAGAGCTGCTAGGTGGAAGCAGTGGATGTGGCCAGTGATGCTCAAACCTGCCAGCGCAAAGCCAGAGGAGACGGCATTGAATATCAACACGAGTTTAATTTAAAATAGCATTTGATTTTGCTTCTATTTGTAAACTTTTATATCGTCCTCTCCTTTTCTGCTCTCCCTCTGTCGTTTAAACTGGACATGTTCTAGCCTCTGGCACGTTGTGCCATTTCAATGGAATTTGCAGTGATGTTTTCTTTTTAATTGAAAGTAGAAGGTAGCTGCTAACGGTGCCCCCTCCTCCCTGCGCGCGCACACGGCAGCACGGGGAGCATCCTTTGACAGCACATTTGATGCCCAACCCAACTTTGCACTAAAGCTCGCACGAATCTTTTCATTGACTTCAGTCAGAGGCAGATCACTCAGCTGGTGGCAACTTCATCCCCACTACTCTGCGGCTTAAAAAGAGCTTTTTAAGGCTGCTGCATTTTATGGGAGGGAATATCATACGGCACCCACTGAGCCTGGCTTGATCTCGCTTCAAATCGTATGTTGGCTACAGTGTGAGCGAGATGCATGCAGGTTGCCCACAGTGGGATGTCTTGCATCTTTTCCGAGCTGAAGTCAGAACAAGCCTAAAGACCTTGTGCAGATTAATTACTGGGTCTGTGTACCTGTTTGCACGTACCGTGCCTTGGCCTGTTCTTTGTTTTAGTGGAGGAGCTGATTTGTTGTTGTGCAACTGGCTCCCAAGCATTTAAAAAGATATTTCGTTCTGAGATGCCCTTACATTAGTACAAAGAGCTAGCAGAGGTAGTGGTGCAGGATACGGTCTTAACAGTTGGAAATGAGGGTTCACAGCTTTGCAATATTATGCAGCTTTCTTCACTGCACAGAGCATCTTCTTTTTTTCTCATCTCTCTTCTTTTTCCTGGCTCCCATCACAGCTATATTTGGCAGCTGGGCATGGGATGCTTTGGGATGTAGGAGAGGAGAGAGCTGGTGATCATGTCATCCAAAGCAGACTGTGCACATTGCAGGAGGGGAGGTACGGGGGTGCCTGTTCCTTGGGCACTGGGCTTTAGGCTTTGAAATTTCAAACTGTCTCATTTTGTAATAAATTGTAACGGTCAAGGACATAATGCGAGGTCTTGAACTAGATTGGATTTAAGCGGAAAAAAACTGAGTTTCAGGCTGAACCAAAGATCACAGCATCAGAAAGTTCCCTCCGGGTGTCTTGAGGCTTCTGCCGCTTCAGGAGCCGTGGGAGAGGTGCTGGCTGGGGAGGAGCTGCCCCTCCAAACGGGGAGAGCGGGGGCACTGCCCCTTCCCCGGGGCTGCATTTGCAGCTGAGCTTTACAGCTGAACCTCCTGCAGAGTTACACCGGGCTTATGCTCAGGGTCCTTGCTGAGATCCAGATTTAGTTTACCTGAAGGATGCTACAGGCTGGTGCGTGGCGGAACCAGGAGGCTTTCAGGTCTGGGCTGACCCGCCTGGCTTCAGATGAGCCCACAGAGAAGTTATGTCCATGGCATGAACTGCCTGCCTTCTTATTTAGCTCAGTCCTGACCATGCTTCCAGACAAGCTGTTGCCCTCTACGCTTACTGGGGAATCAGGGAGCTGCCTCTGGGATTCTCTCTCAAAACTGGCCGCACATCTTTGTTTTATCAGAGAGATAAAATTCCCCAAGCGTCAGCCCTGCGGACATGGCTCCCTTGCTTGCCATCCAGATTGCTGCAGCCTCCCGCAACCTCTATTAACATAGATGCCTTATTAGCAAAATGTATTCTGGCCCATTTCCTTTCCTGAAGATTTTTATCCTTCCTAAGACTCGCAGCTTTGCAATGCCAGACTCGTGCTTACCAATATCCATGTCTTTATGCTTTCTACGCTAAACCCTCTTTTGGCCTCATTATCCGTGACTGCAGTTTCCACTAAGACCTCCATCTGGGGTCATTCACCGGGCATCCTTCATCTTAACCACACTGAGTTTACTTCCAGTGACAGTAACCCCCGTGAGTGTTGCTGCCTTAAAACTAGAACTAACTCTCCCATTAGCAATGCTGATGAATGAGCCAAGAACAAACCAGAAACTTAAAAGCGACCCTCTGCAAAGCAGAAATAGTGCCCAGAGCTGCCCAGGCGGAGCAGCGGCATTTTGTTTTGTGCTGGAGAGGATGAGGGGCTGGGTTGCAATGAGGTTTTCTTGCTTCATTTTGAATTCTCTGCCCGTGTGTGGTGCTATGAATGATATCATTTTTACATCTTACTGTAAAGTGGCTTTGAGGTACCAGGCATGAAAGATGCCATCTACAAATACATTTAGCTGAAAACAAAAAGTTACAACAAACAATTGAGGCAGATTTTTCAGCCATCCACTGCAGCAACGCACCCCTCGTTGCCAGCAGAGCTCTCGCAGTCCTCTCGGCCTCTTCGGGTTACTGCAAAATGAACCTGTGGCCTTTTCCATCCCTACCTGTTGTGTTCGTCCACTAATAAACCCCTGAGGGCACGGAGCCCGCTCTCAGAGGGTGAAGCTTGCTACTAACTGCATTAGTCTTTCAAAGTCTCATTTGAGCGAGATCAGGCTGCAGAAAGCTCTGCTGATAGCCTACAGCTACTTTGGCAGAGTTATTTCTGTTTAAAAAAAAAAAAAAAAGGCAAAAAAAAAAGCCAGCCAGCCAGCAGTTGGGGAATTTAGCAATTCTTTATGCAGGTGTATCTTTCTAACCTAATCAATTTTCACACCTAATTCTCTTCCAGGCCATCAGTGGTGGTGGAGATGATGCTCTGAGGCACTGACCTGGAGAGGGCGAGTGAGCCTGGTGGTTAGTGAGGATAATTTGGGGGTGACTGACGTGCTCTGAGTTTTTCTTTCTAAAACTTATTAACTCTTGGATTGCATGTATTGATCTGTATCACTGTACAAATAAACTCCATGCTGCTGCTCTCCAGAGCACCGGAGAGCAGGTATTTCGGTAGATATCTCAGCTGCCTGTGCTGGTATTTAAGTCATCCTTCCTCCCTCTCCTCCTGCAGGGACAGCCCAAAAAGCAGGGAGCGGAGGGTGCTTGAGGACAGTGGGAACCGCGCGAGGTGATGCTCGGACGGCTCTGACCAGCAAAATGGCACCAGTAGCTCAGAGCAGACGGGGCCGAAAGGGTTTGCACAGCAGGTGCTGAAAAATGCCCTGGACATCCTGAGCCTTGCTTCATGCAATTCCCATTGCTGGTTAGGAGCCAGAAAGCACTTCAGTAGCACTTTCTACCTGAAGATTTTGGTGCAAGATTTTTCTTTTCAGTAAGTTGTGGAAATGCCCAGCTTACAACTTGCAAGGTGAGTGGAAAGTAAAGATGATGCATAAAAATGAATTAAAAGTATTTAGTCCATTTTTTTTGTCAATCTAATGCTTCCCCCCCTCATTTTGGAATTGTTGCATATCAATTTATTGGAATCTGCTTCTCATAATCAAATTCTAGTCCTCAGTTTGACGCCATTAACAAAGGTGTTGTGATAAAGTTGAATTCATTTCATTTCTGTCTGCAAACAGCCCATTGTTGAATGAGTCACTTTATTATATGTCTGATTAATATATTATAGCATTGTAACGAGGTTAAAAGTGCACACCGATTTCCATTATAAAGATATTCTCAATCAAGCAGAAGCTAATCTAATGCTGTAAGTCATTCTGTAATTCAATTGTACTAACCGCAGTACATGTAAAAACAAGGTGTGTTACAACAAAGTCTCAAAAAAGCCCTGAAGATATTTATATCTTTATAGGAAATAATGATTTACATTTTCAATAAGCCTGATTTGTCTTTGGGAAAAATGTAATTCATTTATCATGAGCAAAAATCTAATGGGAGTCTTTTTACCTTGTCTGCCATGTTTTGGGTAAATTATCTTGGTGCTGACCTTTATTGTATTAGGCTAGGACTGACTGTCAGGGATAAAAAAAATAATATGGATTTGGTAGCTTCAAAACTAAGAAAAATCAACAGGTAAAGGAAAAAAAAAAAGAAGAAAAAAGACCACAGGGCCTTCCTGAGCCCTTCCTGATTACCAGCAGCTAATCTCTGCTGTGCTGAGATATTTTTACCACTTTCCGTTAATAACAATTATTACGCTTCTAATTTAGGCTTTGCTTGGGGAGGTCCGTGGCATCGCCGTGGGGAGAGCCTTGTGCACGCCTCGCCAGAGGCTGGGTAATGTGCCTTGGGGTTGGTCCAGGCTTAGCTGGAAAACAAATGGTTGTAATTATTCTGCTGAAGATATTAAGCAGCTTAAAAAACCATTGAAATGATTTGGTGAGCTTTGGTGCCTCCAGCCTTGTTGTTTTAGTGGAAACTGGTCTTTGGAAAGAGAAAGGTGGATGGAGGGAGCAAAAGGTGGCTGCTGGGGCGGTTATTCCTATGGGGAGCTTAAAATAAGTAGGGTTATGGTCCTTTGTAAAGGGCGGGTGACGGGGGAGGAATGACGGGTACCAAAGCCTTTGGGGTCAGAAGGGTTTTCCATTCAGCACAGGAAGGGAGGAGGGCATTTTATAGTGGAAAATACTCTTAGTGGCGTAAAAACCTTTGGGATGGTTTCAGTAAAAGCGTTTATTGAAGAATAAATCTGAAAAGCTGCGTGTACGTGTGAGCACGGTCTGTGTAGGCTGCAAAATGGGCATTGCTTTTTACCTGCTTATTTTGATATCACCAGCTAAAGCAGAGTTAGCAGTAAGCCTTGTGTGCTCTATTTTATATAAATATTACACTTGCTATTGGATTGCTGATAGAGAGAGAGAACTAATTAAGGAGGTAGGATATCATCAGTAGATTTTTCTTCCCTGAGATTTTATGAGCAGTAATTTGAAAAGAGCCATATTAAAGGCATTGAGGAACAAGTTAATGCTGCGTTTCTAAGAATATTGCCCTTCTACTCAAAGATTATATTCAAGAATAAACAGTGTACAGTAGCTAATTGCTAGCTGACACATTATAATGGCTTTATACTTCCAAAATTGAATCGGTCTAGTTTAAAAAAAAAAAAGGAGGAAAAAGTCATGCAGTAACTTTTTAATTATTTAACAGTGTATTTCTCAAAGAATAATTGAATCTCTGCTCGGGGCTGCGGGGGGGAAGTTGGACCAGTAGGTATTGACCACATTTGCAACCCAGCTGACACGGCTGCTGTTAAATAACCTATTATAGGCCCTGTCTCCAGCTTGCTGGCTTACGTTCCAGACTGATGGCAGGTATCTGTTTTTCCTCTCTAAATTAAGCTGCTAGGAATTTATTTCTCTCGGATTGTTCCTTTCTGCAGTGCCGTAGGCACAAACATGGTGCGATATTAAAACCCACAGAAATCTGCAAAGGAAACCAATTAACTCTGGGAAGGAAAATAACAAGCGCGCGGTGCTTGTCTGGAGCCGTCGTGCTGCCCGGCTTTGCCCCGTGCTGTGTCTCCTCGCCCCAGCCTCGGCGGTGGGGGGACCTTTGTGGGCAGCGGGGCTGCCCCGGGCTCCGCTTCCCCCGGCTGCAGGCGAGACGGGACAGTCCCAGCCACCCCTCTCCTCCAAGAGAGCCGGAGCTTGCAGCCTGTGCTGACCTTGGTGCTCTCAAAGGGGTTATTGTTCGCTTACTGGTGCTCTGCAACAGGTAGAGGTGCAGAAAGTAATTTTTTTTTTTAAGTTCTTGGTAGAAACTGGTAATCCCTCAAGCCAATTCCTTGCTTCGCTTCTTAGTCTGTTGGGATGGAGTAGATTTAATTGCCTGCAACAGGAGGGTCTTCTAGGGGCCTGCAGTAGCAACTGTGCAAGTATTATAGTATGCACAAAGCACAGTTGTATAATTGCAGTGTATTTAGCATCCTTAGCACAAATGGGCTTTGCCACCTTGAGTCCAAATTTTCTGGCAAGTTAGGTGATTCAGTGCTAATGTTGAAGTCAGCTGATTGAGCGTGGAACACCTTCAGCCTCCTTGGGGAATGGGAGTCCCGAAGGCACAGCGGCAGCGTGGGGTCAGGAGCAGCCGTGCCCCCAGCCTCTGCTGTGCCCCCACGTGAGCCACGCTGCGGGCTCGGGGCTTCACCAGCAGCCCGGGTCCAGGTGCCGTCGCGTTTTGCTCCCGAACCTGGCTTCGGTCAGTCTAGCACCCTCCTGCTTTTCTCTGGATTTCGCTCCCACATCTTCCCTTTTGCTCTGTTGTCACCTTTCAGGGAAGGCTGACTTCTCTTTCCAAGAATAAAGCCTTAGTTTGGTTGTCTAAGAAACATCATATTGCATAGATCTAACTTAAAGCCATAATGGTGCATTAGGATGTTATGGGGCCCTGTTCCAGGAAATGTCTCTGCCTGGGAAAACTGCATAAGTGCGTGCTGAAAATTAAGCGAATGCTTTTTCCTTGACGCTCCCAGCTGGTTGGGCACTATCCGCCTGCCCTGCGCTTTGCTGCCGAGGTCCGACCGTACGAACTGAAATACGAAATTTTATGTTAAATACGGAATTAACAAAACACTGGAGGGAAACACTGACTTGAAAAGTTGTGCTTTAATTGTACGTCATGGATTATAAAGGCAGAAGGAACAACTGTGATCATTTAGTCCAACTTCCTCTCTACCTATAAATAACAATAAACAGCCTTTTGCTTAAACACAAAGCAGCTTTCTCCGGTAGATTAAACGCTGTGTGCTGGGGATGCCAGAAAGAAGAAACATCTTGTTTGCATTATTTTGTGTAGGTTTGAAAGGGCTCGACTCAAGCTAAGGTCACGGTTCCTTTGAGGGAAGGGCATCCTGCACGGTGGAGAAGCTGGGTCAGCACAGGGGTCGGGGATGTGGTGGGACACAGCGCGGAAGTGCCCCGGATGCTGCAGCACACGTATGGACACGGGACATCAGGTCCTCTTGGGGACAGGGTGGCATGCCCTAACGGGAGCAGTGATGGAAATGCAGTGTGGTCTCTGACTGATTTAAGCTATTTGAACCCTGACGCAGCAGGGGGAAGTGCAGATGGGGATCAGCCAGCTTCAGCAATGAGCTCCAAGGGTTGAAACTCTTGCGCTCCCCGCTGCTCTTCTGAGCTGCTGCACCCACGCTCTTACGCAGGCTCTGGGCTACAGTGGCTGCGTAACCACGCGATGCATCAGACCTGCCAGCTCTGCTCATCTCTGTCGCACCAATACATGTGGCTGCGTGGGGACACGTCCTGCTCCTTGCCCTGAGGAACCAGCACCAGTTAGCCCTGGGGTCACACTGGGGCATGGCAAGCGCCTTGGGCAGCAGCTGGGGTCTGTGGGGGTGACTGTGCCGTCGGCTCCTCTTCCGTCAAGTCTTGAGCCCTCTCTCATTTTTCTCTCGGTGGTCAGAGCTGTCTTTGCAGACAAGAAATGAGGACAGAGAGGGGGCACCCGTTGGTCATCCGTGGGCCCCGTGTTCCTGCTGTGATGCTGAGCCTCTACAAAGTGTCTTGTGATGCTGTACATGAAGGATGGGATATAGAAAATAAGTTTTATTTCCTTCTAAAAATGCCTCCTTAATGCCTCCTTGGTCTGCAGGAGTCTGAAGACCTGGTCTTCAAACCAGGTGGTGATGGTCTTCAGCATAACCTGGTCTGGTAGCTGCAGGGGTCCCTGAGCATTTGTAGCGCGTGATTGCAGCATGCGTTGGGCGTCACCGCGGGCGCTGGTGTGACAGGCGCTCTGTTATTCTAAGCATTAGTGTTTGTGTGCATTTTACACATTATAGCATTGCATTATTTAAAGGTAATGCATTATTAAACGCTCTTCTCGGCACGGAGAGTAGGTCACTTCCCCGCGATTCCTGCTGCTCCATGCGAGTGAGCGAGGATGTTGTCTCTTACGTAATCCTTGCAAGGTGCTGTCTGAATAATGGAAATCGTAATACTATAGAGCTGATTAATAACATTTAGTACTCCATTAATGAGGAATTTTAGTGAAATGTGCGTAGAAGACATCTGTGTTATCATACTCAGTTCGTTCCTTCTGCTCGAGTGCCTGGAACCAGAAGAACAATCATTACTTAGTTAATAATGATGCGCTTCCTAAAATAAAGGCTTGTAAATTCATTTTTATGCCCATAATCATATTTTCCTCTGAGAAGAGTGAGGGAGTGGGGAATTGTCTCTTTCCCATCTTCCTGACAAAATGTATATAATGATTACAAGCATATAATAAGAGTGTTTGTCCTAGCTAAATGTTTCTTCCCTTCAATTAATCAGCATTCGTTTGAGAGTGTGGTGTGCAGTTTGTGGAAGGCGATGCAATCACTGGGGTAGTGTGGCAGATTTAAATCAGTAATAAAAGCCCTGGGGAAATTAACAAGACAAAACATTAACCACAGACTAAACATTAACATATATTAGCATTTTTATTACACCTGTAGAAATGGTAAATGTGCTTGGTTACTACTATTAAAAAGTTTATGTTCTATCCCACATCATCACAATGTATATTTTTGGTTTAAGCCCTTTAGAATTTAATTAAGCGGATTTCTATAGCAGCGCTTGAGTAATAGACTTCAGGTTCACTTTTATGGTGACTTTGAAGATGAACAGCACATTTATGCCCTGTTTATAATGCTAATAATACGTGTGGTGTTTAGCAGAGTAGGTTGTGAAAAAGAATTGGGGAAGAAGCACCAATGCAGGCAGCTGCGTTACTGAGCCTTACTGGTCGAACTGGGTTCCATCGCTGAAACATGTGCAGGGTTTAGTGGGCACCAGTTGGTTCCTGCAAAGGCAGCACATTCTCTTGAGGTCTGTGGTCGTCTCTTCTGCGCATGCTGTAGCAAATCACCCTTTCAGAGGCTGTGTTCGAATCAATTATAATAGTTAATCGCTTTTCAGTGTAATGTGCAGCTTCTCCCAAAGGAAGCTCAGGAATAGGTATAAAATGACATACGTGAACTCCAGAGAGCAGAGAAGATTGCGGGAGGAAATCTTCAAAAATGAGGCCATCCCCTTGAGGAAAAAAAAATACTGGGTCTTCCTGGAGAACGAATCTGTAAGCGGAAGAGTTCACAGAGAAGACAAATGGAAACTCCATGTAAAGTTTAAGCAAAGGTCAAATATAGCAAGCTCTCCTTTGCAGCGGAGTGGAGCTCATGGGCTGAATGAGAAGTGGCAGCAGCAGGTATTCAACAGTGTCTAATGCACTCTCTTCTCTTCCAAGGGGAAGTTGATTAGCCTTTTTTTAAAAAAAAAAAAAAATATAGAAAGTTACCTTTAAAACACTTTTACTCTTAAAAGTGATGCTCAGATTAGCGCTGAGGATCACACATGTGCTGCTTTCCAGTCTTTCCTCACCTGGATTTGCTTGCTGATATGCAAGGCGAGAGGTATTTGCCCCGTGTGCCTCATGCCTGGGCAGCGGAGCGGGTTCGATTGGTGGCCCCGGCGCTGCGAGCAATGCCATCCTGCCGTGGCCAGGCTGGGGGTACCCACATGGGCTTTGCTCTCCATCGGCTGCACCCAAGAGTCTGACGCTTTGCACAGAACCTGGTACTTGTGTCACTACCCTTTTTTTGACATAATTTAACCTTATCGCAGTGGTCTCAGTTTCCTTGCTTGCTCAGTTGGCTTGCGGGCACCCACATGCACCAGTGTTGTGCTCTACACCCTTGCAGTCGACCCGACTGGAAGCAGCCGTGGTGGTGGATCTGGTCCCCAGCTGCTTGTGGTGCATCATCTCCATGCAGCCGCAAACAGGTTCCCTGCAGTCCTCCGGCACCTCTTATCCTAAATTAATGGGGAAGCGTTAAAGCGGGCTGATAGTGCTACTCCATTAGCTTTATCCCTGTGCTCCTCTCAAATCAATGTTCCCTCTAAAGCGGAGCTATTACACGGCGTGTGGCTCCCAGGGGCATCGGGAGCCAGCTGCTTCCCCATCCGGCGCGAGGACCGTCGGCAGCCGGCGGGTCCCGAGGCGTCGCGGGGTCCCCGAGGAGCTCTGCCCGGCCGGCGGGCACGGGCTCGCCCTGCGGCTGGAATAAAGAAATGGGGCGGTGGGTAGCAGTCGGCAGGAGGCAAAGTGTTCCCCTCGTGGCCTGGGTCACGCTCTCATGGAGGAGGCTAATGAAATTGGGTAATTAGTGAGTTTGTTAATGAGCTGGGGCAGAGAAATTTAGCTTTGGCTGTTCAAGTATCGGTGGCTTTGGGGGACTGTAAAAGTTCAGGGCTTTGAGAAGGTTTTGCTTGCCTTGTGTCCCCTCGTGGCAGTTTTTCAGTGGGCTGGCAGATTGTCTTAAACAAAAACCCCAACCCTCGTTGCCTGAAAACCACACTGCCATTTGATTTACTTATGCATTTTTTTGTGGCATGGTGTTTCAAGCTGCCGCCTGTTCTGGGACCGTGTGTGAGACATGAAATAAGAGACTGCACGGCTCTTGCACTGAATATACTTTAGATAAGGACTTGTGTATATTTATGATCCTGCTGATAGCATGCACAGCCCAAGGAGAAGAGCCAGCGGTTCCATTCTGTCGATTTGCTTTGAATTTCACATTTATAGTTGTGTGGTAGGAGGCAACCGCGTATTAACCACTGTCGCCCGATACTAGTTTAGCACATGCGATTAGATACGCTGCCTTCCTTTTGCTCTCACTCTTGCAGGCTTCCCACGTTGCTGGGGATCTGGCTGCCCTTGCTCTGCTGCTCCTGCCAAAGCAAGCGATGCCTGGAGAGCTGAAGCATCTCACTTTTTTCCCCCCAAGGTCTGAGGCTTGTGTTGTTCCTTCTCCAACTGCCCTACAGTGGCATTTTTCTGGACTTTTTAAAACTTGGAGCTCACTTTAAAATAGCGGTGATTAGGAAGAGACTGGGAAACTGGGTTCATGTGTTCCTGAGCTGGCAGCAGGGACTCAAAAAGGGGGAAAGATTGAAACAGGATTTCTAAGCTGTTGTCCTAGGACCGCTTGTGGCCCAGCAGACTTTGGCAGATGGTTTGTGAAATCCTTCCCTCCCCCCAAAAGCGCACGCGATGCTGCCCCTGCAAATGAGCAGGCAATCTGTTACTTCTACATTCTCTCACTTTATTTAAAGTTCAGATCTCAGCCGTGTTTTTGTTTGACTCAAATGTGACAATCGTTTCACTGTGACTTTGCGAGATGGGCTGCAAGGTTTGTTTTTTTTTCCTGAAAAGGTTAATTGGTCCTTGAATAAATAAATAAGTAAAACTTGGATGCACTGCTCAGACTTTCCAGCTTCTATCCGTGAAGATTTCATCTGCTGTCCCATGTCAGGGCTAGCACGGTCCTGTTTGTGGTTCCATCCCTCGCAGGAGCCCGTGGTACCCAGACGCCGAGGGGGCTGCGAGGATGTGGCTGAGCCGCAGCTCCCATGCAGGAGCTGGGAGCAGAGGGGCTGGGAGACGAGGCAGCCCGGGTCCGCCTGGCCGCTTTGCTGCTTGAAGTGCCATTGTTCGCGCTGTTGCTTGGGCCCTCCCCTCGCATTCAGCGTGTCTCAGCATCCTTGGGGAAAAAAGCCTTGATCCTGGACTTGCTCTTCTCTTGGGGTTCAATAGGCTTCACCAGCTCAAAGGCAGGCTTTGGAAAGGGAAGGGGGGGCTTTTCACAGAGCTGGGGAGAATCAAAGGGAGTCATCGCAAGCGGCAGCTTAAAATATCGGACCTTTCCCTGCTTCTCTCCTCCGCTTTACGTGCCTGTGCAGAGCGTGGGTGCAGCGATGCTACTTTTGTGTTGTTGCTTGTTCTGTGCCCTCCGTCCCATCGCGTTTGCATACCTTGTGTTTCCCCGGGGACAGCTCCGTGGCAGGTCTCATCTCTGGCCTCCCCACGGGCTTGGAGGGCCCCTTTGGGGGGGTGAGGTCTGCAAACCCCCCTGCATCCTCGTGTTCTCCTGCCAGTCTGCTTGTTTGCAGGGACAGTGGCACCTGCCAGCACAGAGAGAGCATGGGACGTGCAGACCCATTCTACAGTGGTGGGGTCTTGGGTGTCCCAAATGCCCTTGTCCAGGTCTCCTGCTGCCCTGTGGTTTCCTTCTAGTCCTGGCTGCCTGCATGGGGGATTACCTGAGAATTTTATGGGAGAGCAGTGGGTGCTAAAGGAAAACCCCAAAGGCAAAGAAAACAGCCCAAAACATGGTGTTCCTTTTTCTTACTCCCTTCCTCCCTCTTGTTTTTAAGCCTGCCACATGAGTTAGGGAGGGCAGTAGGGCTGATAACATTCTTCTGTGAGACTTGGGTTTGGCAAGGCAGAGAGGAAACACAGCCAAGGGAGGGCAGTGGAGAAAAGAAACGGGTGAGATGCTGCAGAAACTGCTCCCCTGGCAGCTGCAAGAGGAGCCGCTTTGGCAGAGGCAACCGCAGGTGCAGAAGGGACCAGTGGCAGCATCTCTTCCCACCGTTCTGTGAACCAGAAATGGCAGTGCCCGGCTCCCAGAAGGTTTCTGTTTTACTCTTTGTTGTGTGGCAGCCTGAGCAAACAAACTGTGCTGCTCTTGATAATGAAAGAGGTGACATTACTAATTTATTTGCCCACCCAAATGCAGGATGTAATAGAACAGAATTAATCTCTTCTCTTTACACATCAGATGCTTGTAGCTTTGGGGGGCAGGTGTGCTTTTAGCCTCCAGTGTGCGGCTTACTCAGAGTTTAGCTGTCTGCCTTCGTTTGTGTGGCATGAAGATAAATGAGGTGCTGCGAAGAACAGGCATTTTATGGGTATACGTGGCTGGTCCCAAGCCTGGATGCAGGTGGTGGGATGAGGCTCAAGGAAAGAGGGGTTGGTGTTAGCTGCAGTGCCTTCGTGGTCCCAGCAATTGGCCGAGCCCCCTTCACAACCCAGCATGGACAAGTCCTGCAGAATTAGCACGGTATGGTCCAAAAGGCGAGTTTCCCAGCGGCACCGGTCCTCGGGGGAACAGTTGTCTCTCGGTTGTCTCCCAGAGAAGGAGATGGCTGCAAATCCATCCGCAGCATGGACTGCAGTGGCGGCCGCAGCACTGCTGGCTGAGTCTTGGGACATGGGCTGCGGGGGAGAGCTTTAATGAGGCATTTTGGATTCCTTCCCTTGCCGCTGCAGCCGGTTACTGAATCATCTGTGTGCTAATGAGCTAATTTGTGTCATTAACAGAGCCCTGTTAATCAAGACCTCCCATGGTATGACTGGGCTGTAGCCATAATGCTTCCTTTATTTTAGGCTCTGATTTTTTAAATTAGTAATGACATGTATGATGCTCATCCCCGGGCACCTGCAGCACAGGCCATGCGGATGCTGAGCTGCCTCGAGATGCAGAACTGGCATCTCAGGATTTACTTTTGGAGGGGAGGTGTTACTTAAAAGCCTGGCTAGAGTGGTGGGGCATAACGTCCCGAGATGCTGCAGCTTTCAGCAGGGAAGGAGTGGGGAACATCTCTAGCCCCCTCTTACCAGCATGAGTTTAACCTGGCGCAGGGAGCTCTGCCAGTAACGGCTGCAGCTCAGGGATTTTGACAGTCATGGGGCACTTCAACGCCCAAAAATCTTGCCTGAAGTTTCCTGCCTTCCCTCCCACAGGGAATATTCATACAAGAGCAGGGTTGCATCCTTAGGGCAGCAGTTTGCTTTCAGGTGCTTGTGTGAGCTATGGGAGAGATGGGGATGATGGGATGACTGGCCAGCTCATGGGCAGGGGCCAGTGTGCATCTCAGCTATTTTCCTGCAGTATTTCTGGTCCCAGCGTTTCCTCATGCTGCTGTGTTTGTGCTTTCCAGATCAGCCGGTTATGTGGCCATGCTCAGCAGAGGCAGTATCGATCAGCTAATTACCCCGAAGACCTTTTTGTTGACAAGAAAGTCCTGAAGGTGACTCACATTGAGCAAGAAGAAACTTTGTCAAGCAGGAGGAGGTGAGAATGCTCAGGCTGAGCGCGGTGCCCACGGGATGGGCTGCAGGAGCGGTCGCCATATGGGATGGCCCTGTAGAAGCGGATAGAAGAGCTTCTTATTTCCCTTACCCATAAACCTGCAGCTGGTTTTGACTCTGAACATCAGAGCTGCTCTATAGCTGGCTCTGAAGTGCAGCGAGGTGTCTACATGTGTTTTCTCACCTAGTGCATTTTTTTTTTTTTTTTAACCTGTAGAGCTGCCTCCTGCTTTTCATCTTTGTTTTGCTTTTTTGCAATGCACCAGGCACCCAGGTTCACACACCAAATGCCTTGTCTGGGTTTCTTGGGCACTGCTATAGTGCCAGAAATACTCAACAGCTGTAGTTATAGGTGGAAATAGTTGCTCTAGCCTGAAACATTGCATGTAACACTGTGTGTGTAGATAAGGGGGACTCCTTTTTTTTGTGTGTGTGTGCAGTCTTTTATGGTAGTTCAGGAACGTTAACAGCCTTTTACTGAATATTTTCAAAGTGAAGCAGGTGCTTCTGCTTCTGGCACTGCACCCGGTGCTTCCTTCCCCCTGTAAATACAGGCTGTAATTCAGTGGGCTCACGCTGGTGTGTCAGGGAGAAGCATCTCCCCTCTGGATCTGAAAGCGCACCGAGACACGTGTGGTGCCTTTACTGCTGTCTTGAATACAAGAAAACTCTTCTGCAGGGATAAAGAGGCAAGCTTGACAATTTTTGGAACTGGGGATAGACTAAGTTGGATGGACTTCTGTTTAAAGAGTAACAGGGCCACATTCTTGATATGGTTCCCATGAGATAGAGCACCGGGGCTTGCATTCCTCCGTTGTCTCAACATGTTGGAGGGTTACACAGCCCAGGCTCTGCCGGAGATGTCCTTTGAGGACTGTGAAGTCTAATGAAATCTGCTGCAATGAATTATGTGAGCTCATACCTGCAGATACGGAGGAGTTTCTCCCTTTCCCCTCCCTGCCTGGCGGGGAGCTCTGCTCCCCGGGAAAGTTTTCTTCCACCCGTTTGCCCCAGCGCTGCCGGGGTCTGTGGGATGGGGAGCAAGGCAGTGCCTAGGACGTAAGGAGCTGGGTGCGATGGGCAGCGTAAGGCTTGGCCTGCTCAGGGTTTGGCATAACTGAAGACCCAGGTCTTGCCTCATTTTGGCTTTCAAAATGGTGTTGGTTGGACCTCCTGCTCCACTGTAAGCCCAGTGCAGGAGATGGCCGTAGGAGGTAGCTCATGCAGGAGGTGAATGTCTGAAGCACCCCTCCAATTTGTGCAGGGGGGCTGTGGGCTGAACTCTCCCCCCGCTTTGGAGGGGCTTTGACTCCTCAGGCAAACCCTCGTTTATTGGCATGGACGGTGGTGGACGGGTTGCCATACCTGGTGCCTGCCATACCCTGGCAGGCTGCGTTGTGGTGACCCGAGGGAGGACTCGGGCAGCCCTCTGCCTCTGTCGGCTGCCGGCGCTGCCTGCACGGGCTGTGTCGGCCCGCTCGGGGCAGAGCCAGGCTCCTCGGCAGCCAAGAGGGAGCGCAGGGCAGGGCAGGGAGGGGAGCGCGGCGCAGGGCAGGGAGGGGAGCGCGGCGCAGGGCAGGGAGGGGAGCGCGGCGCAGGGCAGGGAGGGGAGCGCGGCGCAGGCTGCCTTCTCTGGCTCTCGGGCCTCTTCTCCTTGTTTCGCCTGCCCCCAGCTGGCAGTCGGGAGCTTCGGCTGGAGAGGGAACCCCACGAAATCCCCAAGCAAAGAGGGATGGAGGGAGCTGGGCACCCCCTCTGCACCCCAGCCTGCCTAAGGTTGCTCTGTCTGACAGCCCGGCGCTGCTGGGCCGCTCCCCGCAGCTGGCAGGGCGTGGAAGTCCCACCACAGGGGGCACCGAGGGGACGCCCCAAGAGTGCTCCCAGGTCGAGGTGCTCATCCCTCGTCATCCCTCCTGGGGAGGAAGGAGGCCAAGAAAGAACCCCTTGCCAAAGGGGGAGACGTGCTGAACCCAAGCCAGGAGACTGTGAGGCCATGTCTTACTTCCTCCAGTTCTTGCTATTCATATTATCATACTTTTTGTGCTATTTACCTAATTAAATCTGCCAGTGTTTCCTGATGACAGCTGCTGAGTGCTCCCAAGGGGACAGACCTGGGCTGGGGGGACGGGCGCACCCTGCTCCCGCAGCCCCTGTCCCCTTTCTGGTGGCTGTCAGCGTCCCTGGGGTCAGCTTGTGTCCTGGCACCTCTGGACTGCTGCCAAAGGGGACCTGCCAGGGACAAAGGTCCTTGGTGCTGGGAAGGGAGAGTGCAGGGTGGGGTGCAGCCTGGTTCGCATCCCCTCTGCCTGGCGCAAGCACTGCTTCTGAGGCTCCTCCTGCCTTCCCTGGGCAGAGCCATTTTGCTGAGTGTAACCTGCCCCTTCAAATGCAGACTGTGACCCCATGGCCAGCCGAGTGTATGCCTTGAAATTGTGTATTTTCAACAGTGCAGCATGAAACCCGGCGTTACCCATCTGTACAGGTCTGTGCTGAGAGTGTCTGCTCTGGTCTGCCACCAAAAATGCCACCTGCCCTTGCAGGGATGTTGGATGGCCGATGTCAGGCGGACAAAGTGACAAGGCTGTCCTTTCCTGAAGGGCCTCCACTGCCTTCTGCAAAGCAGAGGGGTCTGCTGTCAGCCTGAGCCGCTCAGATGCACCCCATGTATACAGGGCCTGAGCCAGCAGCACCTTGCCTTAGGTGCTGTGAGAGTGCAGAGAGTGTGTCTGGCTTTGGCGTGCTGCGTGGTTGGGCTGAGGTTCTGCTGCCCCAGCATCCCTCCTGTCACCAGTGGTTTTGCCCTGAGAAGCACAGATTCAGCCCTTGACTGAATAACATCAGGGGATGATGCGAAATGCTGCTTGAGGTCAGAAATAAGACTGATGCTTCATGGCTTGTTTGCACCCAGCTGGTTTCTTGTTGTGTTTGTGTGACTACCTTCACTGGTTAAAATGCACCAGCCCCACCTTCTTTTCCTCTTTTTACTGAGCACCATTTTTTTCCCCCTTTCTTCCAGGGAACTCATTACGAAGCTGAAGTCCCACAGCAGTTTTTACAGCAGCTTGCCAGAGTACATCTGCAACCACAGCTCTGCTGTTCAGAATGACACTCTTTGCTGGAACGGACAAGAAGTCGTGGAGAGGTGAATCACGTCTCCCTTCCTCTCCCCAGCACTGCTTATCTTTTGTTAACCAGGCGCAGGAGTGGTCTGTGGCCCGGACACTGCTCGTTTCCTTAAGAAACCTTTTACAGAGCCGGTGTCCACCTGTGTTGCAGCTCAGATGGATGTGCAAAGTCTGCACGGAGAGGAGAAGTGGTTGTGTGCTGCCCTCCACTGAGTTTTCTGCACTATGCTGTGAAAACCCTGCAGCCATGACTGGTTTTGGTCAGGGTGGGTTGGTGGAGGTGAGCCAAGAGGGGAGAGCAGCAGCAGCTCAGTGCAGCCGTGCTTCCATGGGAGGGTGCACCACGGTGACAGGGGTAGCTCCTCTGGAGTCGCAGTGGGGGCAATTGCCACCATGCACTGCGTTGGGGTGCGTGACCACCTTGCTGGGTTTCTTCTCGGCCGTTGCTCTGTGCTGGAGGACCATCTTCCCGCAACCGAGCCCTGGCTGTCCTCTCTGGACGGAGCCATTCACACCAGGGTCCAGCTCGTGCCCTGCCTGCCTTTCCCTGCCCCACTCGCCAGTTCTGAGGATGTCCTGGCAGTAACTGTGAAGTTAATGAAGATAGGCAAGTACAGAATTAATAGCATAAAGGGGAAGGAAGGGTTAGTAGAAATGGAGATTTTTTTTTCTTGCGACAAATGCCCCTCAGGAATGTTAAAGAATGTGGAAATAGAACTTGGAAATGTTTTTTATAATTATACATAAATCTCCTCTAATCACCCTACTTTGCAAGGTATCCTTTGCTATTAAGTAGTTTGCATAAGGGAAGAAATAGAAATAAAATCAGGAAGTGGTGAAATGTTGAGATATTAATTATGACTTCTTGATCAGTAACCTCAGGTGGTAATTAGCCTGTACTTGCAATACTGACCTGAAACACTGAAGGGACCAAAATAGCATCAAACTATATTTTGAAAAAAATTGCTGAAGCATCTAAGATCACACGCTTAATAAAATGTACTTACTTTGCCTAAGGAAAAATGTGTCCTCTATCTGTACCTATTTCTGGAAAATCTTGAGTTTCCATGCCTAAGTGAGAAGTACAATTGGAAAAAAAAGATTATTTCAGTAGTGTCTCACTGATTGTTAATTAAAACTTCTTAAAACAGTGCTATAAACACTGCAGCTTTGCAGGGGAGGACCTAGGGTGAGGTCTTTGCTTATGACAGTTCATTGGGGCCATGGCCAGTGGCCCCGGTCCAGGTCCTGCTGATGCCATGGCTGGGTGAAGTGGCAGCAATGGCAAGGTGCTGAGTGCAGATCCTCCTGCAAATGTAAGTTCGTTATTTGCAGAGTTATTTGCAGATTAAACCTGACTTTAGATGATAGCCTTCTCCAGCTTTCTGCTGAGAATACCAGTGGACCGTCATAGGCAGAGATGTCACCCTAGGTCCCCTGCTGCAATGCTGTGGTGTTGGTGGCACAATCCGGCAGGTCACGTAGGTGCCACGGCATGTGGAGGAGACAAGGCAGGGAGAGGATACAGTGTGCGTGCGTGAAGGGGGCACCAAGATTTCAGCCCCTGGCTGTTAAGTCGAGGATTAAATCCTCTGCTGTGCTTGAAGAGAGAGTGCCTTTCCACTCCTCTTCTCCTTGCCCCCTCTGATCTATTGCACAGACAGCTCCTATGAAATATCAGTAACAGCTCCTTCGCAGGCAGATATTGGATTTTTTTGCTGCGAGCAGAGAGGGGTGCTGAGAGTTAAATCCCCCATCCCCTCGCAGGGACATCAGTGATGTCCTGTAGGGGGAAACTCTTGCTGGCTGGGCAAGGAAGGCAGTGTGGGTGGTGGCTCACATGGAGGAGGAGATTTGAACACCCCCTTGAAGTCAGGGTGTTCAGGAGAGAGGGCAAATGGATGCACAAAATGGAAATAGCTGTTGCCGCTTAAACGCATCGACTGCCTTCCCACCTTGTATTTTTAGCATCTGCAGCCGTAACGCTTCCCAGGGTGACCCTCTCCTCTTCATAGGCTGAGAAAGTGTCTCATACCTGGTGGTGTTTCTGCCAATGAAACTACAGGGGGAACTCAGCTAAATAAAGCTGAACTAAGATAATGGTCCAGGGTGCTCCTCTCCCAGGACCCATTTGCAGAATATTTCAAATAGAAGCAAACATGTAGTTAAAGTGGTCTCTAAAGCCAATTGCATTGCTTCACATGGAGCCAAAACTGACTGCTTCACATGCTTGGACTTCCCAGAGTGGCATCTCTTTCAGAGAGTCTGGGAGGATTCCTGAAAATCAGGAGCATTTAGGGTAATGGTGCTCGGGTCCCCCAAACCACCAGTTTCTTTATTTCAGTGTTTTCCCCAAGAGGGAGCCAAGGAGCTGCTCACCACGTAGGAGCTCTTTCGCAAGCTGCTCTGAGAATGTGCGTTATGTACTGGAGTGTTTCTGGTGTGGCTACAGCAATTCTCCTGCTGGACTGATGTGCGCTTGTTGGTCATCAAACTCCATCTTGCCACTTTTTGCAAGAAACCTGGTGGTTTTTTAATATCTAGCATTGATTTCAGGATGCTGACCTGGTAGTTGTCCCACATGTGTAATGGCCGCCAGAAAGAAGGGTCTGATTTTCCAGGTATTGTGCATGTAAAATATACTTTATATCTTAATGTTTCCCTCTTGCTTAGTTGGATATTGGCTTTTGCAAATCAGATCTTCCTGACTGAAAGTTCAGCAGGCTGAACAGGAGGAGATGCTCATGCCTTGCACTTAACCTGCTGTACGTGATTGCTGTAGCTGGATACGTTTCACCTCGGGGCAGGATTGAGTTGCCTGAGCGTGGGCACCACGTGCAACCTGAGACCCCTTCGAGTTTCTGGGACATCCACAGGAAGATCTAAGACCACCCATGTCCCTGTGGAGTGGCAGCTGGGGCTCGAGGGAGGCACCTTGTAATTCCTATAGCAATATGAGGTGCCCACCCTAGGGATAGATTAGAAAGCACCTGCCAAAGCTGCTGAAAGCTTTGCAGCATTGGGTGAAGACCAGGGGAGAGCAATGGTTGGGTGGATGCCATATTTCCACGTGTTTCCATGTGTGGTGCTGTGCAGACGATGGATAAAACTGCTCAGGCATTGCTGTGTCAGTGAGCTTGGCGTGAGCATCCATATGGGCACGTCTGGGCTTTGGTGGTGTTCCTGTAGGGTTTGTGGCTATTTACCTCTCACATCTTTAATGCAGTACCTGAGTGTTAATTAAGTTAGAGAGGAGCCCTACTGGTTTATCCGTTTCCTGATCTCTCTGTCATGACAAAATTTGCTAGTTATTCTAAGCCCTTTTTCTATAACACATTAAATCAAGCCTGGAATAGCAACTTCACAGCCCCTTGCCAATGAACTCAAGTACTAGATAATACCGACAATGTGTATCCTGCTGTTTGACGCAAACAGTCCCTTCTGCACACTATGCTCCTCTTGTGGTTTTTCTGAATCAGTATTTACTCTGTCCTGTTTATCCCAGTGCTTTGTTATCAGCAGAGATTGAGCGTGTCCCTCCTCCCTATGGACCGGATGTGCTCAATGCCTTTCCACTGGGTCTTATTTCCCAGTTTGAGCCTTGAACTGTCCTCCCTTTCCTCCTTGCCCTTAACTCCCTCTGCCCTGATTGAATGTGGCATGTTCGTCTGGGACTCCGATGCATTGCAGCTGGCTGGAGTATTTTATTGCGCTTTTCTCCTGACACAACCAACTGTTTCAGTGCAGTCCTGTGCGGACTCTATTTTGCTTGTCGTGGTGATTGGTCTGACTCTACTTGAGCTATGTTCTTGTTTCATCCCTGGCTGTCAGATTTCCCACCGATGGAGCATGGTTGTGCATGCAGTGTGTGCACTCCTTGCCTGGTACAGCCCCTTGCAAGCCCCCTGAAATTAAGAGCTCTGAGGACCTGCTTGACCGAGGGCTTTCTACACCTTGGCTTGTGGTGAGGATGACATGCAATGTGCTCTGCTGATGAGTCAGCATCACTCATCCTGCTTTGTGTATTCTAGCATTTTTAATATGATTCATCCCTCATTTTCTTTTACTGAGTCTTACTTTGTGGTCCTTTGTCCATCTCATTTACTTCTCCAGGTTGGACCATCTAATGGCAAGAATTCGTCTTCCTTCCTGAGGTTTGATCAGTGTGTTAATAGTTAGATCGCCATCTCTTATGGGGCTTTAGGACATGGTGCCTTGAAATAACAGCTTGCAAACAATGGCAACCGTACAAGGAAGGTTGATTTTTCTGGTCACGCAGAGCCGTGCTTGTGTCTTACTGTGCTGTTGCTGCGTGGTTGAAGAACATAAGCCAAAGTGGGAAGAAGAAATAAAAGGCATCACATTACTGCTTTTCACACTTTTCCAAGAGTGCAAAAACATATTGTGCTTTTATGGGACGCCACAAAGGTTTCACAGCAAAAACCACACGTGGCATGCTCCACCACTTGCGAAGAGCTTGTTGAGGGGTCATGGTGCTTGGGTGTTTGTGGCAGCTGGGGACCAGACCTGCTGGATCTCTCTCTGTCTCTGTGCATCCCTGTGCACCTCTGCAGCTTTCCTGGGCTCAATTAATTGACAGGCACTTCCCTGAGATAGCAGAGGGCTGGACATGTAGACAGGGTGGGTGTGCAACAGCTTAAACCTACCTAAGTGAGGGTTGCCATCATGCCCTTCCTTGCCTCTGTTTGTCTTCATGCCCCATCCTCCCACCTGCCCTCATGCTGGTGGTGTTGGGTGGTGAGAAGATGTTGTCCAGCCTCTCTTATCCTTATCTCCATCCAATGTAGAGAAAAACCAGAGGCTGATTCTTATCACTGAAGTCCTGAGTGAATAATTAGCTCATTTAAAGACTTCAGCTTAAGTCAAGTGGGTGTTGAGATATTGAACTCATCTCAGTTTCTATGGGATTTAGGTGCCTGAATCTCAAAGGTGATTTGAGGCTTATATATAGTATCAGGGTTTTGCAGCATTTAATACTAAAAGCCTATTAAAATCTAGATTCCCAGAGTTTAATAATCTGCTTACACGAGTATATTCCTTTCGAGCTGTTCTGAATAGAATGACAGCAACATTTGCCCACTGCAAAACTTGTAAGCACATTAAGTATTACTGTTAGATACTGCCATTTCCAAATTTCTCAAGACAAACTTGTACATTAATCTAAATCACCCGCATAACTCTTGTTCTCTTTATACCAATTCCAAATTAATATATTTTTAGCACCTTGCCAGATTCTCTTCTTCAAGCTAGAAGTCTCAGATTTCCCTGCTGTTGCCAATGTACTGTGGTTTGTTTTAATCATACAAATCATAAACAATGAAAGCACAATTGGAAGCAAGAGAGAAAAATGAGATTCTGTAATTGGAACAAAGGAAATTCCATGCCAGCAATAACCCTTTAGTTCATGAAGGGTTTGGTTATTTCTGGCAGTGCTGCAGAATATCTGATACAATGGAGTCCCCAAAGAGGGAGGCTGTATAACTTTTCAAGCACATAAAACACAGCTTTGTAGCAAATGTAAGCTATAATGAAAGGATAGTAGGCAAATTCAGTGGGTTATTGAGTGGCCATAATTGTTTCCAGAGTATTTCAGAAATGAAGATCATGAATCTTCCTCTGTTAAGCCTGCTGCTTGGTCTCGGGTTTAGCCAATTTTTCCATAATCGATTTGTCCTGAACTTTACTCAACTGAAGTAAGAATGGAGGGAGACTTCAGGCTGTCCTTTTGTGCTACAAACTTCCATTGTTTTGCTATGAATATTATAGTTTTTGCTATTCCTTCTTGAAGTCCCATCTCCCAGAACCAGGTGATTACTTGAGACTTCACGTTTATAACCAACTAACATCTGCAGCACGCTTACCGGCTGTAGCGCATTGCGTAGGGTGGTTGTGAAGAGGCAGCACTTCCCTTTGGCAGGGAACTGATACAGCAGGATCTCAGTGGGCTCTTATGGTAGTGAGACCAGGCTGCAAGGTGTTGATATTTGGAAATCTAGCAGAAAATGGCTCCTTTTTATTTAGGTGAGAACGCTCCCCACTGAGAGTGTTGGATCCTCCTGGTTGCTTTTGAAGAAGTTTGCTTAGAGCTGCTGGTGGTGTAAATTGACTGTGGCATTGCGAGCTCTGCAATGACTGCAAGCAAGCAACTGAGTGCACGTTACAAGCCAGGAAGGCACCCGAGAGCCATACACCCCACCTCTCTCCTGCCGCTTGCACCCCCATATAACAGATGCCTGCATATAGTTGAGGGATGGTGGGACCATGCACCCCATATGGAAGAGGATAGCTGGGGTAGACCTGCACTTGTCTGGCCTGCAACCCACACCCAGCCCATGTCTGGGCTGGGGTAATTGGTGTGATTGACCAGGTATCTCTGGACAGTCTCTCTTTAGAGAGGAAACTATCAGGGAAATAACTTATCATCTCTTCTTGGAGGCGTATGGACTCATCCAGGAGTTACTCCTTGTCTGCAGGGCGGGATGAGTGGGTTGGAAGCAGCTCTTCCAGCCTTTTGGCTCCTGCTGCTCGCACCGCTGATGTGACACTAAGGTTGTCCCACTAAACCAAAAGGTAGCAGGGCCAGAGAGAGTAAAATGTTGGCATCACCACTGCACCCACCTTTACTGACCCATGAAAACCAGCTGGAGGTAAGACTTGGGTTCCTGCCAGGAGCGTGGGGGAGAAACTTTTCTTTCCTGTCTCCCTTTTTCATATCTTTTTGCCTCCTATGTGGTGAGGACTTGGTGTCACCAGCCCACGTGGCCTGTAGTAAGTCGTGTCTTGAAATGCAGAGCAGCTTCAGGGGGCTGCGGGTGCTGGAAATGCTGCTCTCAAACTCGGTTGTGAAGTCCTGTGCAATGAAACCTCTTCTCTTGTATTGTAGTTCTGTCTTGTAGCAGTCTGTGTTGTATTTGTCCCCCATCCACTCCCTCAAACAAGTATGATTCAGTGAACAGAGATAGAGGAAGAGCCTGCAAGGGATACTGTGCTGTTTAAATTGTGGAGCTGCATTTGAATAAATACTTTGCAACTGGAAGGCAGGCATAAATTAATTGTTATTTGAATGACAAACTTACTTTCCTTTTTCTAAAAGGTGTAATTCTTTATGTTTGACTTACAGGATTACTTTCTCTAAATCACACTTCAGGCTTTGCAGTAACTCATCTCTAAGCCTAGCATGGCCAAATAGGATGAACGCACATTTTACATTCATTGGCACATATTTAAATTGCATTTGTCATCTTGTCTTCCTTGCTCTGAAATGAAAGCCTGGGAAGAGCTGCATTTGGACTGGAATGACCAAACGTTCACAGGAGACATTTGTGGATGGTGGGGAGGAAAGGAGGGGAAAATCCCTTAATTTAACTGCATGCTTTGGCATTTATGGCTGGTGGATGAGAAGGAGCAGGAAGGGTCTAGTTGTGCTATCCCAACAGAAGACCTCAGATCATTAGTGTTTTCATCAGGTGGTTGCCTTTAAAGCCATTTTTAGTGAGGGATGCTTACCAGCATATTTTACAATGAGACATTTGTCTCTGGAAAATACCACATCCCCAGCAAGAGCCCATACACAGGGAGCCGAGGCAAGGAGATGCTGCTGACTGACGTTGAGACACGTCAGAGAGGAAAGTATTTTGGGCTTTGCTTATGAAGTGGAAGCCAGACCATGCTCATGTTGCAACACTGATATCCCTTCGGCGCGGGGGCCCCCTGGGACCATGGGGTGGACTTTAACCACTGTGCATATTTGCTGTTCAATGCTGATATCACCATGGCAGAGGTATGTGATGGGTTTTGTGGAGTGGCACAAGTGTCCTGCAGAAGGGGCTGTTTTATTGGTGTATGTTGAAAGCAGCTTGAGATGGCTCTGAGATGTCTACTTTTCTGTACTGTGGCTGGACAGCATGGGAGGAAGGTGATGCTTTGGCTTTGCTTTGCAATGGGACCTGTGAGCCCACCAGCCCTGCAGCAGCTTGGTAGGACGCAGGGGAGCCTGCATGGGGACTGCCCTGGGAGCCCCGCATCCTCCAGCTCGGTGGGAGCTGCAAAGGCATCTCTCTGCCATATTAAGGCCTGGCTGCCTGGCCCAGGCTGTAGGGAGGGGTGCCAGCTGCCTTTTCCAGCTTTTCTGGCATTTCAGGAATGCCCATCCCTCATTGAAGCTACATTTCAAAGTCTTTAACCCTTCAGCTGGCTGCATCCCGCGTGCCTGAATGCGTGCCGCCCCGGCCCTGGTGCGCGGGCAGAGCCGAGGGGGAGCTGGTGACCCCTCGTACTGAGCGCACCAGGAGGTCTCGGCTTAGCAGCGCAGAGGCAGTGTGTCCTGAAGCACCCAAGCCACGCAGGAGCGCGTCCCTGGCTATTTGGATGTAGCGTCTCCCTGTGCATCTGCTTCTTTGCGATTCGTGCTCAAAGATGTGCGGCTTGCAGTGCCCACTGCCTTGCTGCTTCAAATGACTTGTGTAATGATGCAAATGGTTCATTTTGGGCCTAGTACATACTCTTGTACCTGGCCAGGTGGGAAGCACCGGGCGGTGGCACTCTGCTTCTCCAGCATCACTGTTTTAGGGAGAGATCCCTCTGCAAACGCTTTCAGATTTGCTTCCTTCTCTGGTAGACTTGTCACCCTGGGGAGGGTGATCTGAGGTCCTCACCACCCCAGCGGAGCCTTCTGGAGAACAATTTCAGTCTTTGGACACGTAGTTACGGTGTACTATTGCTGTAGTACTATGTTCCTTCCTCCTGTACAACATTGCATAGGCTACAGAAATCCTCTCTGCCAGTTGTTGTGTGGATTTCAGAAGGGGTTTCACCCACTCAGACCTAAGCTATTGAGTTTCTTTGTATAAAACTGTTTAGGGGAGAGATTGTATTAATTTAGGTATGCACCAAATGGGCTTGGTTCTGCTCTTACTAAAACCTGTGGGAGATTTGTCCTGCTAGTTAAATCTCTTAAACCACAGGAGACTTTTCAGCAATGTACTTTGAAGTTCCATCAGTGTTTTAAATTAAATTTACAGTGACACCAAAACCGGTAATTTATTTGGCATCTAAAAAGTCATGCATCTTGTGGATGTTTCTGTTCAGTCGCCAGATGTGTTTGTCAGGTTGGCACGGCGGCATTAAGTGACTGTGTGACAAATAAGCCGCAGGTTTAATGGTTTGCTGCTCCCAATGCCTTATTCCCCTGCAAAAAGTTAAGCCCAAGTGTTTGCAGAGCTGGGCAGGTCTGTGCTTGCGGCAGCGGCTTCTTCCCACGAGATGGTGCTCGGAGCATGCGGTCCCGCCGGCCGTCTGTGCCAGGAAAGCAGACCTTCTCCTGGGCATGGGCTGCTGCAGGCTGGCATCCAGCCTGCCGCTCTCTGGCCCCGCTTCTCCCGTCACTTAGCTTTCCGCCTACAACAAGCCTCTAATTGCACGTGTAAGTGCTTTTCTGAACTGGGAGCTGTTGTGTCTCAGGTATAGCTGTGTTTTGTACTTCCCAGGATAATGCAACTATGAGAAAAAAAAAAAAAGTGTGTGTTTTGCAAAATGTTGAGTCCTAAGCAGATGCACCAGCATGAGGAAGGGTGTCTGGGTGGAGAACAGAGCTGTTGGAGTCGGTACGGTACGCCTGAGCAGCACCGTGCTGCAGCTGAAGCGCTGCATGGTGGGTTGACTCTGCCGGCAGCTGCCCCAGTGCTGAGCAGCTGGTGGGGCTTGGGAGACCCAAGGTGATGTCTCTGCTTTGCAGTGATGCTTCTCCTGTACCTGGACAAGCTGCTTATGTCTGGAAACAGGAATATACATAGGTGTGTGCTCCTCTGTTAGAGGCACAAGCACGTCCTTTTTCCCATCCTTCTTTGTCTGTCATCTCTTTCAGTGAAGCATCTCGCAGGGTTGTCAGCCCTCAGCCGAGCTGTGTATGGGGAGTGCCCAGCGCTGGGGACCCAGCCGGGGATGCAGAGCGCTCCTGTACATATAACTCCTGCTCCAAAAAAGCCTTGGAATGGAAGTCAGCCTCAGTCCTGCATTTTAAATGTTGAGAATATTTCAGGTCAGGGGCAGATTCCTGCTGCACCCGTATAAATCTGGGGTTGCCTTTGCATCCCCACATGTCTGAGTCGGTCTCATTCCTAATTTAGAGTTTAAGGGGACCAACCCCCTGCGCACCCCCGAAGCCCTCAGTGTGCCCATGACAGCTGTTGTGGCTGAATGTCCCCATGCCTCTTGCTTTCTCCCCCAGCAAAGCATCCTCCCTGAGCTGGCCCCACCATCCCTTCCGTCTCCCTCCCCTCTTTTAAAGCCCCGCTGAAGTCCCATTTCCTCCCCAAAGCCTCTCGTGAAAGGGGCCGACTGTCGTCGCCCGAGCTCGCCCGGCAGCGTGGGGATGAAGGATTAGTGGGCAGGGGAGCGGGGAGCTGGCAGACGGGGAGGCAGTCACTGGGGCTGGTGCTGGGAGCTGGGTAAGGACATGATGTGTAGGAGATGAATCGCAGAAAGGAATATTCATCGTGTTTACCCATGGCACCAGAAAAACAGATGTACATTAAAGCAGACTGACGCTTGGCGTTATCTCGGCGATCTTGCTTTCATAGGCTGTGCCGGGGTTTGGCAGCATGCGCTCGGGCTGTCAGCTCTTGGAGACGAGGACTTGTTTTGTGCTTGTAGAGTACCACGGCCCATCATTGGGGCTGTGATGAATACCAACAACCCACAGCTTGGGAAGGCACCGGTGCCACTGCTGTGGCTGTCAGCAGTCAGTGGTGGCAGCTGCTTGCCCTGGTCCTGAAGCCAAGTTTGAGGTTGGCGTGGACACACTTGTCTCGCATCCTGAGCATCACGAGCTGTTACCCAGGTATTGAGTGTAGAAACGTGTTCCTCCAAAGGCAAGCATGCAGCCATCCTCTGTCCCTCTCCTCCTCACTTTTATCGCTCTGATAAACTTTGCCATTCCATAAATTTTGCAGCAGTGAATTTATATTTCTTTCCTAATTGCCGATGAAAAAGCTGAGCGTGGGCTTGACCGCCCTCCTCTGCAGAGCTGCCCTGGCAGCTCGGGGAGGGTCTCTGTGGAGAGCTAGATGTGGAGATCTCTCCACCAGCTCTTAATCTGCTTTACAGGTGCTTTACTGACTTGCACAGTACCTATGTAAATCGAGATTGCATGTGGTGCAGAGCCCAGCACCGTACCAAAGTCAAGGTACGTTCTGTCTAAGCCGTTACTTTGATCCCCAAGGCTGGATCTCATCAAAGACTGAAATCAGGATTGTTTGACAACACCTATTTTCCATTAGCAATGTTGACAGCATTAATTATATTTTGATGCTTTAATTCTTTATTATTGAAATCACACATCAGTGATAGTCATTATTTTGCAAGGGGGTTGATGTTATGCTAATCAGCTTGCAGTTAACTGGGTCATCCCACTCATTTTTTTTGGCTGTGGGCACAACACTACCGCTCTTGTACTGGAGTCTCTGTGGTCTGCCAAGATTTATTTTAAACAAACATGAGCAAGCCAGAATTTTTGAGCCAGCTTTTTTAGGACTCTTGGGTGCAAGTTATGTGAAAATATTTATCCCTGTTGTATACTGTTTAATGTCTTCCTTGGTTACTAATGGACTGGAAAGGACTTCATTGTCCTCAAGTGATACAAGTACATCATCTTGTGCTCTGCAAAGGCAGAGCAGAAATATTTATGGGAATCCTCTGCCTTTTCTTTGTCGTTATTAACTGTTTTGTGTTCTCTTTTTTTGGAAAGGGCTGGTACTCATCTTGGGATTTCTTTTGTTTGTACTGAACTTCAAAGATCTCCTCTATATTAGCCCATCACATCGTGGTCTCCTCTGTTCTCACTTCCACAGGTACAGTCCCCAGATCACAAGGAACGGAGCAAAAGCTCAGCCTGGCAACCATGAGCTGAAGATGAAAGGTCCCGAGCCAGTGATCAGCCAGATTATTGACAAGTTGAAACACATCAACCAGGTTTGTTGCAGGCGTGCCAGCAGGGACGGCTCCAGAGTGGGCGGTTTCCAAATCGGTCTGGCCTCCCCCGCACTTCCTTTGGGCTCAGCCAGACGACCCGGGGCATCTCCATCTTCCGCAGCTGTGTGTGGAGCCTGTGCTGCCTTGGCCCCATGCGGTACCAGGCTCGCAGGGCACCTGCGGCAGGTCCTGATTCATGCACGCTGGTGTGGTGCTCCGTGGGTGCAGCGGCAGCTGCAGGGCACGTGCGTTGCAGCCCTCCAGGGCTCAGCCTGTGCCCGGGAGGATGCGTGGATGCATCCCTGCGGTGCACTTGTGCTGGGCGTCCACCCCCACGTGATGGAGGGCCAAGAAAGATGGAGCTGCTCTGGTGCCCCTGAGCACGTCGAGGTGCTGGCAGGGGTCTATGTGGCATATGCCTGATGTCCCTTCTGGTCAGAGGAGTCCCCTTTGGCATTGCTCATGGCTGGCAGAGAGAGTCACTCGTTTCTTTGCTGTATCTCCCTGGGCATCCACTCCCAGCCACTACTGGGGCAAGTTACCATTGAATGGGGAAATGGCAGAGCTGGATGAGACCCTTTCTGCTGGGGAGGGAGCTTCCTTCCCACGGTCTCAGACCTGGCATCCTTGCCAGGACAAGCAGTATCTTGTCTCTACCCATCGCACCAGGCCAGGTTAGGTCTGTGAAGACGCCCCACTGCTGCCAAGGGATTAGGTGGCACTTGTGCATGGTTAACAAGCTTGCGATTGTTAACCTCCCAGAGCTCTTCTGCAGCATTGCATTGGGCCAGCCAGGCTGGGGTCTGGCTCTGGACCCTGTTCTCCTCTCTGTGTCACTGAGTAACTCGTAGAGGGGATGTTTTTCAGTAGGCTGATAGCTTGGACCTCTGTACTTTTCCAGCGACACACAGTGCTGGGACCTTGCAGGGCAAATAGTCGGGCGGTAATGCTGTCTGTTAATACAGCTGAGCTGCCCAGTCTCTCCCAAGGGAGCCTTTACTGGCGGGGACCTTGTTCAGGGACGCTCTGGCCTGAGGCTTTGGGCAGCGGCGGGTTCCCGGGGTTAAGCCCAGCTTTGCTTCCCAGCCGGGTGGGCTGCGAGGGCCGGTCCGTCTGGAGCTGCTGGCTTAGCGACTTTTCTGCTAACCTCTGCTTTCCTGCTCCCACGACTGCCAGGGACTGTTTTCATAGCAGTTCCCAGTTTAACCCCTGCACCTTCCGATGCAGGCACGCCTCACTAACTGCTGTGTGGGAGCGGGATGCAGCGAGGGATTTGGGGTGCCCGGGAGCACCCTGGCACGCGGGAGCCGATGTGGCTAGTGGCAGCGCAGCCCACTCTGCCTTCCTGCGTGCCTCCCTGCGCCGAGCCATGCCATCTGCCAACAGCCCATAATTATTAAAAGGGGGGTGGGGGGGAAATAGCATAATCAGCTCCCTATTAAATGGGGTAGAGGGCAGGCTTCAACCTGCAGGTGATAATGATATTTTGCCGTTCACAGTGAGAAAGTCGCACCGAACAAAACATGGTTATTAGTGTACTTGAAACTGCTGACATAAAGTGGTTGTGAAATGCTGGCTGCCAGATTGGGTCAAGTTAGGTCTTTGCTGAACAGTTCAGGCTGCTGAGGAGTGGAGATTCGTGGAATGAGAGACCCTGGCTAAACATTGCCGGGCTGAACTCAGCTGTTTGCAGCAGCAGAGTGTCTGTCAGCTGCTGCTCTGGGAAAAATAGGGGTAAGGGGGTGAGTATGGTTGGCTTGGTCATGATCTCTTGCAGTGCTTCACCTCCTTGGCTTGCAATATCAGATTGGAATGTGTTATGGGGGGCAGGTGAGTTGTTTTGGTTTAAATGGTGTAAATGTAAGAGTCTGAAAAATATCGAACCCTCTTGTAAAGTTGTATTTGAGAAAAAGGGGGATTGAGAATAAAATCAGGAGAAAATGGGAAGTGATTTGTGAAAACTAGTGATGAACCTAGCTATTCCTGTGGAGGGTCTTTCATCTATGGTAAGTAGCTTATATACTGGGAAAGTAACTGCAGAGGTCACTTAAATTTGGAATTTGGGGTGTCATAGCTCACCATCACACTTATTTTCTTGGCCTACCGAAGTGTTGCACTCTCCTTCACATCTGGAATGCATCTGGAATGCCAAAGAGTAGGAAATGTGGAAGGAGCAGCTCTGGATGAATTACAGTTGTGTTTTTCAGGTGTTGGCTTCAGATCTGGGAAGCGGTGGGGATCCCGGGCTGGGGAGGGGTGAAAATCTCCTCATCCACCAAGCTCAAGCCAACAGCGGCTTTTAAGGGTTTTCAAACATCCAGAATCTTTTGGAGAAAAGAGCATCTTTTTGAGTGTTTGTAGTGCTCAGAGCTGTGAACTGGATTCTCCACGTGACTACCAGTAAATTGCGAATCTAGTACCATATAATGAATTCCTCCCTGTGTGTTGTGTTGGAGATGCAGCTTGGATTTTGTGGATGTGGGTAGACTCAGGAGCCATGCTAGTTGGTGCAATTTTTGTTAAGGGTTCTACAGCTTTTACTTTTACTTGTAGATTTCTGCTAATGTCTGTAATTTGCTGATGACTTGGCTTCGATTTATTCCAGGCTGCTCATGCTGCTGAAAAATGTGTGTTCTTTCAGCAGTACGTCACATTTTCGAGCTTGCTTGAGCTTGGTGAATGTGTTGTGTATGGAAATCATGCTCGCTCATTAGTTCATGTCTCCTCAAACTGAATCTGGGTAAGTGCACACATATATATGAGAAAGTCTCATCAAACTTTTGCAGTTTGAAATGAGAATGGTGTTTGTGCATTGCAACAAAATCCATGGGGACTGAAAGGGGTGTAGAAAACTTAATCCAGAGAGAAGAGGAAGTAAAAGTTTGCCAGATTGTATTAGTTTGGTTCAAGCACCTTTTATCAAGCTAAAATAAACAAAAAATAAAGCTTACTGCCTGAGTAGTGTGCAGTCTCAAGTCAGTGCTTTCTGGATGAGTCCCCCTCAGCGGTGCCGACTCATCACATCAAGACTCCAGACCATTTTTGTTTCACCCGAACGTGTGATTGTGGGTGGTGCTGTTTTTCATGCATTGGTGGGCGAGATGGTTTATTATTGCCATATTGGAAGTAAGGATTTTTTTTTTCAGTTGTTAGATGTCTACCAAGTTTTGATTTGAGTTATTTTTGCTGTGTGCCCAGAGGCATGAACAGCCCATCCATAAATATTAGCATTGTTATCTCAGCTGGGAGGCCAAGGGTCACCTTCAGGAAAATGAGTTGGAATTGGTTCCTAACTTTTATTTCCCAGAGTGGATGGGGTCTGTTTCTAGCTAGAAGGGTTTTCACTCATCCCACATGTGAAACTATATTGAAGTTGAAAGGTTATTCTGTTTCAGCACGAGGTCTTCCTCAGTTTTTTTGTGACTTGGTAGCATCCCTAGGCAAAAAGTGGTGTGCAAGGTGAGCTATTTCGTCTGGTCACTCAATTTTCCTCCCACCATGGGGACGTTTAGGTGGCTGACAGATGGGGATGAGGTTCAAGTTTTAACAGATACGCATGGAGTTGGGAGCCATGGTGCCCCATGTCCCACGTCCCGGGCGCTGTGCCACGTTGGTGACCTCCTATTGAACCTCCTCCCCAGAAAGACTCTGGAGAGCGGGCCTGAGTGATGCTGGTGTGAGGATGCAGCAGGGATGGAGACTGCGGGTACCGGATGAGCCAATGTGACGCTCTTCGTCCTCCCTCCTGTCCCTCTGGGTCCCCAGCTGACAGTGTGCTCTCTGCAGTGCTTACGGGGCTCTGACACCGTTGAAGCGGATGCTTTACCCCATCCTTACTGCACTTGCCTGTTTAAGCTTGTGCCCAGTTCTGATCCCTTTTTGTCCTTAGGTAAATCCTGGTGTTTATCATAGGACCATCTCTAGGAGGAAGAGCGCAATATTGGAACAAAAGGGGGGAAAAAACCCACCAAAAATGAAGAATAAAATCCATAAAAGGAAACTGAACTGGGGGAGATGTGTCTTTACAAGACTGAAGGGCCTGGAAACATATTGTACATTTCCAGACACTGGAGTTAAGGGCTCATTTAGAATATTTCAGATATACTGGAGTTTGACAGTTCTTTGGTTTCCACATCAAACAATCTGTAATTTATTGCCCCTTATAGGGACTGTGTTTTTATCATATTGCATATTCTCTAGCCAGAAATCTAACTACCATATAAGCTCTTGAAAAAAAAACCCCTTAGGGGATCAGAATCCAGGCAATATGCTTTCACAGACCCTGAGAAACCTGCTTTGATTTATTTCCTTGGAAATAAGGGGAACACACAATTTCTTGGAGTATTACAGCTGTCCCCCCAAGCAGGATCTCGCCGCCTTTCTTCACGTGCTCAGCGTAAAGACCCGGGTCCTGCAGCGAGCCCCATGTGAAAGCGCCTCGTGTTGCTCTTCGTGGGGTTTACAGGAGGATGAGAACAAAATTTAGAAGTTTTACAAGGCAGTAAAACATGGAGCTATAGCTGGAAGGAAAAAAAAAAGAGGAGGCCCAGAGGTGCGAATGACTGAAGACAAAATAGACTTGAAGTTTGCAAAAAAGCATGCCCTGGCGTTTAAATAGCCGCGTTTGAAGCTGGGTTGATCAACCAATATGTCCTATATTTGTTTGTAGGTTTTATGGGCTGTTTCCCTGCGGCCTGGCTGCTGGGAGAGGGCACAGCAGGGGTCACCCAGAAGTTAATTTGGAGAGAGGCCAAAAGGCCACAACTTGATTGAATCAAATGTAAACAAAATAGGCCTGGGAACAGCGCGATGCCCTTGTGCCCGAGTCTCTCTCAGCCCCTTTGCTCAAAATACAGAGTATGGCGGAGCATCGGGGACCGGCGAAGGGGGTTTAACCCCGCCACGGGGGGACGATGCTTGGGGTAGCAAAGGGTCGGATCCAGACCTGGCTTGGGGCACACGGGCAAGCTGGGAACGGGCTGTCCGGACGGTGTGAGGATTGCTCTCCATGCACGGGGCAGCTCGAGGCAGCCGTGGGTGCTCCCGGGGAGACGTGGGGTGCCGGGGGGCTCCAAGCAGGGAAAATCATTGAGTTTATTATGGGAGACCCTGGGGAGCTGAGGAGTTTTTGGGAATACATCTCCCCTTCAGAAAAATCCGTGACTTTGATGGATTTGATGGAATCACATCTCTTTGTGGCCCCCTAGGCTTTGTGAGGTTTATTATTCCCACTGTACGTTAATTCCCTAGCCAGATGAAGCAGCATAATAATTAGAAAAATGCACAAACTGCCAGATTGTTAAATAACGTCATGCACAACACTTATCACTTGAAAATAAAATATTTAAATTGCACCAAAAAAAGTTGCTTTTACTTAATTTTCCACTTTTAAATTTAAGGAGTTAACACCACAATGTCTGAAGTGCTGTATATGTGTAATATAATTTATCAAGTCCTCAAAAGAAATGTTAATAAACACAATAATTACTTGGACACGCCTTTTGTTCAACATTATTAAACAGTTTGTAACAATTAAAATATTAAAACCACACATTGTTGAAAGCAACCAGACATTGCAATTATTTCTTACTAAGGCTATTAAATAAAATGACAGAAGATTTTTATTTTAATGATAAATGCATTTTGGAATGGATCAGCTAATTCTTCTTTTACTACACAAAATAATCTATAGCTCCACCAAGTCTAGGCCTGGTATTTAAAGTCTAACTCCGTCCTCCTTTTGAGCCGTGCCTCGGCTCTCGTTAACACGCCGGGTAAATGCTCTCTGACTCCATATGCAAGTGGCAATTACAGGATCTTGCCAGGCCAGTTAAATCAGGGGAAGTGTGACCCTCTGTAATGAGAACATAATTAAATTTGAACATATCTGACTGTCGGGTTGCTTTTTAAACCCAAACCCCTCCTTCCCATCTTAGTAAGAGCCGGCGTTTGCCCACGCCAGCTATCGCCCATCGGGACCCTATCTGCAAACATCCCGGTTTTATCGGGTTTGTTGTGGGAACACTGTACCCGCAGGTCACCCGACCTGGCTTTTCTTTAACAGCTCGAGATTAATTGGACCTGGTGTGTTTGCGTGTGTGTTTTTAAACAGTCACATAATCTGGGCTGTGTTTGCTGAAGTTTCTCACCTTTTTTCCTGTGGTCTTGCACGACAGAGGAGCGTAAGGGGTGCGCTGTTACGCCCCATGCATTTACTGCTTGTGCAGTTACATTTGCTGTGGAATGTGAGGTATTTCCCATTTTCAGTAAGGAAAGGGCGGTAAATAGGCACTTTTCTGGTACTGCTCAGTGACACCGAAACTTGGAGTTGTGCTGAGGACCTGAGCATCTCCCGTGTGCTGCGTAAACCCGGCTATGACTGCTGTCTCTTACTCACCAGTTGTTTTTATTGAAAGTAGTGCCAAAATGCCTGTCAATATCCAAAGTTCTGATATCAGCCAGTTTTTGGAGAAAATAATTCATTGTAGGATTTTCCTCGGAGCACCCGAGTCCTTTGGGCCATCCCCATGTGTCCCTTTTTTTGGTAAATAATGGCACTGCAGAGCTGTCATTTTTTGAGACAAGATTCACTGTTTCCTTGTCCTTCCTACTTTCATTTGTTCTTCCCCGGCAATGAATTTCAGGAACACACGGGAGAGGACTGGGAAAGGTGCGTTCCCGTGTGAAGCCATGTATCTCCTTTACCAGTATGAAAAAGGAACGTCTCGCCTGTGCTTCCTTTTTGCTAACCCCACTTGCCTTTCTGGGGGTCGCTTTATTCATCCGTGGTGTTTCACCACTTATCTAGTATTGGAACAGATATTTAGCCCAGTTGAGACTAGTGGAGCAGCAAAGCTTTCCCGGGCGGTGAATCCGGCTCCTTGCTTTTCTCAGCAAGCCCGGGAAGCTGCTGGGGCTGAGCTTGGATGGGTGGCTGTTTTGGCTGGTCTCCACACTAGTTTATTGTTTGGCGTTCGTAACCTTTGGGTAACATAAATAGCATTTTATCACTCTACTTCCCTGAAATTCCCTGCTTGCTTTTTCCTTGAGAAAAAGGATTCAACTTTGCCCCTGTGGCTTCAGCTCTGGCGGGGAGACAGGTGACTCAGGTGTGTCCTGCAGGGACCAGCCTCCAAACAATGCTGTGGAAATCAGCTGGAAAAAAAATACCTTTAAAGGGGATTCATTTGCTTTTGTGTCCAAAACATGCAGCTGATGCACAGCAGTGCTTTAGAACAAACACCAGATATCCTGTACCAGCACTGGAGTTTATCCTGTTGTGGAGGAAACAAACCTGGAGGAATCCTTGTGCAGCAAAACATGGTGTAAATGGAGCCGTTGATACCAAATTAACAGTTAATTACAGTTATTCTGGGCCTCGTTAATTTTATTGAGTGTCGCCTTGTGCTGTGACTCAGGCTGGTAATTTAATAGTAGATGTCTGAGGTAGGTGTCCTCCCCGATGGCCCCAGTAGCAAAGCACGCAGCCCTCGCCAGTGTTAGGGGGATGATCGGTAGGTTTCTCATTGGTGTGTTTTTCTCCAAAATTTGACTTAACGTCAAGGTTTTTTAAGCGTCGTCCAGACTGAGAGGGGACTGGGATTCAGGGAGCTAATCTTCATCGTCCAGATCAGGCCTGGAAGGTAACCTATGGTCTTCTTGGCCACAGAACAAATCTGATTGCGTTTGTTCCCCAGAAAAAGCCTCGTTAACAATAACGTTACTTTCTATTCCAGCCTGACGTTGTGTAACTGCTTAGCGACGATGTTCTCGGGGGAAGGGAAGAAAAAGCAGCGTGGCCAGACCCGCTGCGGCAGGGAGGGCCAGCTCCGGCAGGATGGCTGCGCTGCATCCCGGGCTTTGCTTTGGGAGCGTTGTGCCTAGCCGTCGTGTGGCGAGCAGGCGGCGTTTCCGTGAGCCGGGATGCCTGTGAGATTCCTGCTCCATCCCTAGCTGCTCCGTGCGCTGGGAAGGTCGGAGCTGGGGATTTCCCTGGTGTAATTCTGCCACTTCTGCAGTGGGAACAAGACGCATTTATGGCATTTTTTCTCCCAGAGGTGTTAATGTGTATCTGGTCTGTGACACCAGCTGTGGATGGATAGCAGAGGAGTCCTTCCAGCTCCAGCCCACTGTGGATTTGTGTGTAACTTGCATTGAAGGAACTGAAGGGACTCACTGGTTTGGCATCTCTTTGATGGAAAGGGTAGTGTAAGGTGTCTTACTACTGTGCACAGAAGGATGTTAGCTGGCTGAAGCCGTTCCTCTTCTGGTCTCAGCAGCCTCGTTCTTGCAGCAAATGTCACCAGAGCTCTCCTGGTCTGAAGTAGAAGAGGCATCGGACCTACACCCCACCCAGCAATCCTGTTGTGGGAAAGGGTGGTCCCATTTTTAAAGCACTGGCTTGGCTTGGTAAGAAGCCGAGGGACCTCTCCTGATGCTCTATCCCACCTCCATGGAGGCAGCAGCCGGCACAGACCACTGCAGCTTTCATCCAAGCTGTGCTGCTCTCAGAAAGTGCAAGAGGTTTTGTACATTTTAGGTAATGAATAATTTGTAATCTTGCTCCTTTTGTTACACCTGCTGACGAAGCAGATGTTTGTAATTAGGCAGGTCTCTGTGCTGGCAAGCCCTGTCCCCAGTCAGTGAGACTGCTTTGACCTGTCTGCGTTGGGGCAGGTGTAAATAACTCTCATGGCTCAGGAGGACTCTCTCAGTTAATGCTGGTGCTCGTTAAACCTCTTAGCTTGGTTTTGACATGCGACTGACTGCAAAGGCTGGGTTGTATTTTAGTGCTCTTGCTGTTGGAGCATGTGCTGTGAGAGCACATAAAACTCAGAGCAAACAGGAAAGTTTAGGTTGCAGCAGTATTTATTGCCTATGGCCTTGCTCGACTGTATTGTGAGGGAACGATATTTAGAAGAAGAAAATGTGCTTAGCTGGCCTTTCCGAGGACATATGGAAGAAGATGCTGCCTTGTGAAGCATGGGGAGCTGGGAGGCAGCTGGCTGAGGATGGGTGTCTGAGCCACCAAGACGTATCACGATGGGCAGGAAGTTACTTTTTATTTTTGGCAGGACCCCTTGAATGCCTCCCACCTACCAGTGGGGAAGGAGTTTACTGACCTTTTCATGCAGCACATACACTCCTAAATGCTGGGGGTGAGACTCATGTAGGTGCTTTTCAGGGCTTCCTCTGTGAGTGTTGGGTCTCGCTGGGGGAGGGTATAAAGTCACTGGCTTTGAACCTAATTTAAACGCTGAGTTGCTTCAGCTGCTCAGCTGGTGGCTGTGCATTGCGTGGGAGGATCACCCCGGGCAGGGCTCCTCTTGCCTGCAGCTCTGGAGGCCTGAGCCTTGCAGGGTCTGTTTCTGTTGGATGCATTCAGCGTCGGTGATGAGTTGCACCCCAGTGTATCGGCAGTGCCCGTGCTGGAGCATGGATGTTTCCTTATCCTGTTTGTACACCCTTCCTAGGAGGCAGGTGCCAAGATTGACACCTGGAAAAGCTGTGTCTGTGAAGTTAAATTTTCTCCTCTTTGGGCTTTAGCAAGCAGCAGCCATGCTCTGAATGCAGAGGAGAGCTGTGACCTTGCCCAGGAGCCTGCTCAGCCATCAGCCATTAATTAGGGACCACAGAGGCTGGAGAGACCCCGTTCCTGGGATTACTTCTGGTCTGGTTTGTCTCAGTCGAATGCCTGTTTAATGTGAAGTGCATAAATACTTGTGGCAGCAGGGCCTGGGGCTCTGGGTTCCCCGCTCCAGCTGGGTGCCTTCCCCAGTATCACCAGCCCTGTCCTGCCTGCGGACCCCACTCCCGTCTCCCTGCCCTCCTCTCCACGCAGGACGGAGTGGTGGCTGTCGGGTGGCAGAGGTGGCCACGGGATGCTGGAGGCCACTGATCCCCAGCTCCCAAGGAGCACGTCCAGGGCTCAGCTAGGCACAACCTGCCCCGGTGCGGTGGCCAGCGGGTCCCCAGGGAGGGCAGACCGGCTGCGCGCTCCTCCCTAGCTAACAGGTTTGGGGGGTGTTTGCTGTGGAGTCCTCCTCCTCCTGCCTGATTTAAGTCTCTGCTGAAATCAATGGCTCGGTAATTAGCCCCGCACTGGGGTTGTCTTGTCTGATGGGAGGTAGCTAGCTTATGAGGCAGTTGTTCAGTCCCCTGTGACAGCTCTGTGGAGCTGGGGACATTCAGCAGAGCTGCTTGCAGTTGGTTTTTGGGCTTCCCATGCCTTGGGGTGAAGCGAATGCAAAGGTAAAGCTAGAAGGAGCAGCCCCCAGGAGGGCAGGGTGCAGCTTGGGGAGAAGGGCTGGTGTTCTGGCAGAAACCTCTGTACAAGACAACATTGTGCACAAAAATACATGATTTGAGAAGTACCTCTCCACTGGGAGCTTTTAGGGAAAAAGGGAAGTGGCTGGGACAGAGATTTGCCTCTCATTTGTGTGGCAGAAGGAGAAGAGGGGAAAAAAATCCTTCCGGCGCAGCTCTCAGCTTGCTGTTTCCTACCTGGTGCCAAGGACGAGATGTTTGTCTCGCAGGCAGCCCCGGCAGACGTCGCTGACAGCCGGAGAGCAGCCACGTCTGCCAGAGCCTGAGCCAAGAGGAAATCTCCCAGCCGTTCCGACGCGGGCTGGGCTGAGCTGGGCGGCGAGGAGGCTGCAGGGACCCGCTCGCTGCTGCACGCCCTGCCTTGGGCACGCTGGTCCCCTCTACAGAAACGTCGAGCTTTTTTAGCAGATGGCTCAAGGTGGTGTGATACCTACATATCCTCCTAGATGCTCTTGCATCTAAGGCACCTTCTTTCCAGGCCATCCCTGCTCAGATGCCTGAAGAACGTGATGGCGATGAGGTGGTTGATTGCTCCACCTCTACCCATGTTGTCTTCTTGTTCCTTGTGCTCCTACTTTGCTTGTTGTCTCATGTTTTATCTTCTGGTGACGTGCACTTTGGGCCTTCCTGAGCGGTGTTTGGATAGCAGAGCGGGGTTCTGCTCCAACATAACTAAACAAAATATGGAAAATATGGATAATAGCAGTGATGGGTCCTGGCCCATGTAGGCTCCCACACCCCTCCTTCACTCAGTTGCCAACCCCCCGAGGGGTGGCTGCTTGACAGGTGGAGAAAATGGTCCAGGTTCTCCTGTCTAGTGACGCAGAGAGGGTGGAAAGGAGAGGGGAGGGCAGCTGGGGCTGCTGGTAGGAGACTGAGAAACTTTGTGGGGAGAAGGAGCAGGGATACGATGCCAGTGAAGAAACAGGGTGGGAAAGGGTCGAGGCAGACAGCCCTTGCAGGTAGCAAGGAAGGGAGCATCTTTGCAATGCCTTTTCCACCCTCGACAGGCGTGGGTGGTTATGCGCCTGGTGGGGACAGCTCGTGGTGACTTTCTTTCCTTGTTTAATTCTTACAGGCAGTCTGAAAGCCCAAGTGGTCTTGAAATACCAGCTCCTTCCCTGAGGCAGGTTTAAAAGTGCACCCATGGGAGTAACGTGGCATTCTGCTCCCCTTTATCAAGGTACACGTTTCCTGGTTTGTGCACCAGACATCCTCAGGAGATGCTCTGGCATGAGTAGCACCAGATCTGGAGCAGTTATGGGCCCTGTCACAGAGACTGGGACTGAGGAAATGCTGCAGGTCAGCCCAGGCAAAGCAAAGAAGAGCTGCAAAGGGGGTGTTTGCAGTAAATAGCTGCATTCCTAAGTGGTAGCTCGTAGAAGTCTGTCTGATCCTGGCAGGAAAAGGTCCAGGCAGACACCAGCAAGGTGCTGAAGGCAGCATCTACTGCCTGCTCCAACCGTGTGTTCAATGATTGGTTTAATGATTGGGTTTTTGGAGTCTGAGGGATGTCTGTGTTTGATGGAGGTGGATGGCGGTGTGTAGGAAGGGATGCTGAAGGACCGGTGATAGTGTGGTCTCAGAAATGCAAAGGAGAAGAAGGAGCTGTAGCAGCTCACAAAGAGAAAAGCATTTCTTTGGCGTCGTCATTGATGTGGGGCTCAGGGGACAAGCCAGAAGCAGACGGGGACTGCCCAGGTCCCCAGCAGGCTGGGCCGGACCCTGCGGCCCCGTTCGGCACCCACACCGTCCTGTTCCTTCCTACAGCCGCACAAAAACAAGCCATAAATAGCTGCAGTGTGGAAGGGGAAGGAACTGGATAATAAGGTGAATGAACTGATCGTAAAGCCTGAGTAATCTCTTTTTCGCATGTGCCCTGTGATGAATGAGCATTTGTTCGGGTGGGGGAAGTGACACCTCCCCTGCCTGGGGAGAGCAGGCAGGAGCTGGTCCCTCTGCCTGCCGCGGTGCCAGTTAGGGCTTAACCTCCGCGTCCGCGGGAGCATCCCGTCCTGGGCATCAGCCTGCCGTCACCAAACCAGAGCAATTCATAATGGCTTGGCAGCCCCTTCTGCTGCCGAAAGAGATTTACTGTCCAGTGCGGACTCATTTTAATTACTGCCAGCACTTAGGGGTCTTTATCTGTCTTCCTTTACCCATAGGGATGTTGTCAGTTTTGATAGCTAATCTGGAATTAAGCTGATGATCCATAAAGTAGGGCCACACTTTGGCCAATAATTCACTGCTGTCACCAGCTTCTTTGTGCTATCAGGAGAGTGACCAGGAAAACTGATTTACTGGCAGCTGAGAGCATCTCCTCTGGAGCCCGTGCAGGCAGTAAAAGGGGTCCTGCTGTGCCGGTAGACCCTGGGTGATGCATGGTAGGGATTTTTCCTGTTCCAGGAGATGGTATTTTGAGTGCTAGAAGTAAAGACTAAAACATTTTTATGACTGAAGAGCCACAATATAAACTCGGAGCTGTGGTTCACCCCTTTTGGCACCTCTTGCCCCAGGCTGGTGCGGAGCCCCAAGAGCAGTGCATGGGGAGGGCGTCCTGGGGCCGTCCCTTGCCCACCCTGCCCAGAGCAGGCAGGAGGTGCTGCCTGGGGCTTGGCTGGCCGACTACGGCTTCAGCAGTACAAAACCTGCGACGTCTCGAAGCAGGCAGCATGGGGAAGTGCAGAATTTGCTTTTTGAGCAGCTGATAAAACAGCTGAACGTGCCCAACTTGTTGTTTTTCCAAGTACTGAAAATGACTTTTCCAGCTCCAAAACCTGCTTCCACTTTATTAACATTTGATTAGCGATCGCTCCTTGTTGTGCTGACCTTGAAATAAGAGTACAATTAGGAACAGGTTTCTTCTCTGCCACGTCTGTGCTGCCAAGGTGCATCCAACTGGAAGGGCCATAAGGAAACAACAATTTGGGTGTCCTCCTGCCAAAATGGGCTCTTCTGTCCGCGGGCTAATGTTGTAGTCGGAAGGGCAGTGATGCCCAACTGTGTGCACGGGCACATGTGTTCGCTCTTGCAAGACAGAAGTTTGGATCCTGGTATTTACAGATATTTTAAAAGTTTTAAATATCCTTATTTTTAAATGGCATTTGGTGCTCGGTGCCAGGGAACATTGAGTTTTTCTGTAATATGCATTGCATTTTGTTTCCACCCAAGAGAGAGAAAGCTCTCTAGAGCTTGGAAAGAGGCAAGTGAAAATGATGCTGTTGATGTTGCCTTGAGTTTCTGCTTGCGCACGTCCTGTGCCACCAACGCACCCGTCCACAGAAAGGATAAACTGAACGGAGCTGGGAAATAGGAAAGTGGAGTGGAGGGCACCAGCGAATCTCATGATGAGGGTTGGTTAAATAATAAAGAAAGTATTTGCTAATAAAAGATAATTTTTTCCATGCTATTTCCAGGGCTAATAAGCAGAGGAAGTGGAGAGAATCGATTCTCCTGTTGCATGCTTGTGTATGATCAGGCCACAAAATTCAAAACACATGAGTTTTCAAAAAGTCCACAACTTCAGCCTTTTAAAATGGGTTCCTTTCCCTGATTCTTGCTTGTGATCAGATAATGACCTCCGTAAGCAAAACAACCCCAGCTGTATTTCATAATGGGAATATACTTCTGTACATTGTAATGAGCTGTTAACAGGGAACAGTATCGTGTGAAAATCTGCACGTTTCCCATGATGCTGCCCTGATTTAAAAGCCACCCATAAATTATTCAGTATTACAGATTTCAAGGTCAGGATTGGCCATGAGATCTAGTTTTTCTCCCCCAAAAACAATGTTTTCAGCAGGCTGGCATATAAAATAGAAAAACCTGACCTGTTGGGAATCTCGGGATTTGTGTGGGAAGTACAGCGGCATCTGTGTTGGGTACCCGAAAGTGTGTGGCTGGAGCGGGCGGCTTGTGCAATGCAAGGGGAAATAACACCTGTGCTCCTCCAAAACTCTGTCTTACCGAAGGAAGGCATCCCAAGTTTTGCAGACGGTCCTGAGTTGGTAGGTTTGGTTGAGTTTTGAAAGGTTTCTAGCAGAGCTAGGGGCTGGTTTTTGCTGCTGGGTCCAGTTCCCAGGGTCCCCTTCGTGATGCCAAGCAGCACCTGGACACACGGCTGGGGATCCAGAGGAGTTTCTGCACTAAGGCACTTTTTCTGCTGGATGTGAATACTTGATTATTAAGCATATATTACAATTCTGAATATTATTTTAGCTGCAAGTTCAGTCTCCATCCTCTCCAGCTTTTTAGGTTTGATCGTATTCCAGAGGCTTACTAAAAACATGCAAAGAATTTCAGCAAAACTCTATGGAACACTTTTATTAAATTCTTTCAGTCATGCAAGCTAAATTAGATGACAGCTCTGTCCACCAAAAGATTACAAATATCAATCAGACTTCTCCCTAAACTCATGAAGGAATTAAATGTTTTTCTAAAAGTCTTCTATTCCCCTTAATAATCTGTTTGGCTGTTCTCTTTACTTTACATATTTTTGAAGTATGTTGAAAGGGATGATTTCTGCCCTAAAGGAGCACAGTGCTTGTAGCTCACTGCCGATATTTCATCTGAATTTGTGGGCATAATTTTGGGTATTGCTCAAATTGATATTTGCAGTACTGCGGGCGTAGTTTCCAAAAGGAGAAAACAGCTATTAAACTACAGTCCAAGGAACACAATGCTGATTTCTTTTCAGAGACAGGAGATTAATGATAAAAAGTATATTGCAGCTCTCACTGTTTATGTTAAAATTGGAAAAACAAGACCAGGTGGCTCAGTGGGCTGGTGGGATGGTGAGCTCTGAGTAAAGTGGTTGTAAAGAATGAGGAGTTATAAAGATTTCAACATACGGTGGCCCGTCCAAATCCAGCTGAGTCATTACCCCACGTTGCTGCATCTGTTTTTGTCTGGTCACTGTATGGTTATGAATAATTGTGTAAATCATGCTGGGATGCCCTGGGGAGCTTTCCTTGCAGAAAGGCTCGGCGCACCGTTCCCGTCTGGCTTGTTTTTTAAGCTCTAGGGAGACCACAGGACAAGCCAAGCAACAAAAATGTCTATGGAGACCAGCCAGGGCTGCCCGGTGTCCCTCGTGCCGGTGATCCGGCAGCTGACCCGGCAGCGGAGGTACCGCAGCACTGCCCACCCTACCCGTCTGGAGGGTCGTGGTGTAAAAGGGATGAGATTGGAAATAAAACTGATGCACGTCTGAGCCAGTGGAGCTTGTAGTCAGGAGCAAAGGCTGTGGCCCACGTGTTTCTTGCCATGGTGGTTGTGCAGATGGGAGATGAACGCCCTGCAGACACCTTGGAGACACGTGCATGCGCACAGGCTCCCACAATTAGTGTTCTTGTTTACATTGGGTACATTACAGTGTATTTTTGTCATTATGGTTTAGCACAGAAGAGTAGATACGACTGTAAACTCTTACAGCTGGATGAATTGTGATTAAGTTAAAGCTATCTCACTGTTACATACTACTTTAGCGATCGCTGGACTATGTATTTTCCTGCCTCTTACCATAGGCTTTAAACCACAGGACATGAATAAACTGTAATGTTAGGGTACAGTCAGCTCCGCTTGCTATTTAGGGATGGAGAATCTATGTTCAGTCCACCAAATATAATTTCATAAAGCGTGCAGACCATCGGGGAGGTTGTGTAATGGTCGATGAGTGGGACTGTGGCCACTGCTCTGGCCAAAGCCGAGGCATCTGACGGCGTTCCCAGGTCTGCGTGCACCACCAGAGCAGGGTGGGATTTCCACCCTGCACCAGGTCTCCTGCTAACGGGGCCAGTAGGTTTTGTGTTGCGGGTTTCATTTCTCCCAGAGCCAGCTGCAAAATTTGACTCATTGAACCTCTTGGTTATTCTCAGCAGCTGGGGAGTGCGTGGCCGAGGATGGAGCTTTTGTCCTGGGAAAGGAAGGAGCAGCATGGCGCGGGGATGTCGCGTTCACTTGATCCAAAGTCGGGGCCTGCGTGACATTTCTCAGAAAGTTCCCATTTTACTGTGACTACAAAGGAGAAGAAATTAAGCTGCTAATTTATGATGTGCCAAGAAAAAAGTAATGTTTGAAAACACACAATTGAAAAATCCTGATTTTTTTTCCCCACCCCCCGCTGAGCTTATTAAATCTGAAAATATCCCAAAGCTTAATTCTCTCTGCCAGAAAGTTCCTCTGCTGTTTTGGGTAAGTAATGAAAGTTGTGCTGCTGAGCCGCGCGGTGGGGTCCCGGCTGGCTTGCTCCATGCCTTGGATGCAGAGGAGCGAGCATCCTGCTGCTGAGCGGTTGCAGTCCCCTTCCATCGTGATGGGCTTGGTTTTTTAGCAACGGTGCACTGGGGCAATGGGTTCGAACTGGTGCGTGTTGTAATTAGCTGCTGTGCGTGGGAGACCCTCATTCCACCTCGAGGTGATATACTCTGTGCTGAGAACTGCTGTTAGCTGTGGGGTTTGTTTGGAGGAGAGAAATACAAGTGATGGTGTAAAGGCTTGAGCAGTTGGCATGTTGGGTTCCCGTGCGGGGTCTTGCCCATGCTACCCCCAGCGCTGCATTTGTCTTTTGTGTGCTTGTTTGTTGTTGTTTTGTGGTTACATGGTATTCTGGGAAAGGCCTGTAAACATCTAAGTAAAATAAAGTTCCTGAAGAGTGAACTTAACTCATCTGAGCCAAAGGCCGTTGAAGGCCACGGAGAAGCATCCCCCGAGTTTGAGGAAGACAAGCTGCGTTTTGGTTCCTACCGCGGATGTGGAGCCCGGCAGGGCTGTCACGCCGGGTGGACTTTTGCACGTGCCAAGGAGAGGTTTGCCGCATTGTTTGATGCAGGCAGGGAACCCGAAGGGGTCTCGTGTCGAGCCATTTGTTTTTCATTACATTATGCTTCTCTAATATAACACTAAGGTATGTGGCCATTGCTGCGGACAGAGCGAGCCAGATGCCGAAAGCATTCCTCTGAGGCTGTATAAACTTCAGCAGCTAAATATTTTAGAAACTGTTTTCTAAGGCTAGCTTAATAGTTTAAAAATATAACCTAGATTCTAGATATTAAAAAATGCCTTGAAAGGCACACATATTGCTGCAATAGATGGAACTAACTAAACCCCTGAAGTATGCAGAAAGCTCCCATTTTGCAATTTCTTCTCCGTTTCTTATCCTTTTCATTATTTTTTTTTCTAGTGCTGAGATTAAATTCAAGAAGGCTTTTAACAGCAGAGTGGTAGTGATAGAAATTTTCAGCATATATTAACTGGCTGACTCACACTTTTTCAAAGTGGATCTGGGTTTATGATGAAATAGCTGGCTGCTTTCAGCAATAGCAAAATCAGAAAAGTCAGCGGGAAGAGGAAGCCGATAGTTTAAAATGTGTTTAATTCCTCTGTGCGCTGCGAAGGGGCAGCACGGGGAGCTCCCACCCGTGTTTGGAAAGCAGCCCTGACCCCGAGCCCAGTGGAGGTACTTGAATTGCTGTCTCAGGGATGTGCAACCTGTCACCACTAGTTAGGACTTGGCTTTAAAACATCTTTTAAAAGATCCTTTTGTTGTGTTGCTTGGCTATCCTCAAAACTTCAACTACCCTCCTCTGCAATTCAAGAGTGAGGAATGAGATTTTTAGGTTATTTTTGTGTGGTGCCATAAGGCCCCGAGAGATCTGTCATTTCCTTTCATGCGTGTTACTTCTCAGATGGAAGATAGTGGGAATCCACTGAACAGCGTTTCCTCTTGTTGCTGGTTTTTGCCCCATCCAGCCTAACTCTGGACACGTGTTTTGTAGCTGACTCCTGGGCTTGGGTGGCACTGGGGTCTCGCAAGGCTGGTAGACGTGCTCCAGCTCACGCGATGCTCGCCAGGGAGAAGCCGAAGGGCAGAGTTACTCAGTGTGGTTTTTCCTCCTCCTTTTGTTTCTTCCATTGAGGTTTTGTGTGCAGCTTTGTCCATGAATGAACCTGAGCTTGTCAGTGCTTTGGCATGAGGAGTGCGATGGGGTCCTGTCCCACCGTCCTGGCTCCACTGAGCCCTGTCCCCCTCTTGTCACCCGATCCCCCTGCGAGCATGGGATGAAGAGGTAGGAGGGAAGCTGTTGAATGACTGTGGCACCTTGTGTCTTTCAGCTGCTCAAAGGGATGGCTTTGCCCCGCCGAAAAGCTCCAGGCAAAACCCCGGAGGAAGAGGAGGAGAGTGGAGACTGCGATGATGAAGATGACTGCGGCGGGGGCTCCGGGGATGGAGAGCTGCGAGTGAGGAACCAGCTCCGGTTCTTAGCAGGTGATGGGGATGGTGGTCCCGCAGCGGCTGCCCCGGTGGGGGTTGTGGGTCTCGGTGATGGTGCGGGGAGCTGCTCTCTGGGGACTGCTCAGGTCCACTTGCTGCAGGCACCACCGATGCTCTCCACAGCCACGGCCCAGAGGCTGTTGATGGCCAGCATCATGCTGGCTGGCCTCGGTGCCAGCAGGGACAGCAGCTGGAGAAGTAATGCTGCTGCTTGTCCAGGTCAGTTTTGCAGGGGTGTGTTGAGGGCAACTCATGGGAGGGGGTTCGAGACAGGTTGCAGAGCTGTCCCAGAGTTGCCCTTGTCTCTCCTTCCCGCTGCTGCTCATGCTCATGAGCTTAGAGATGAGCTTTTCTGCTTTCTGGAGGACATCAGAAAGTCGGTAAAGATTGTTTGACTGCAGCAAATTATGGTTATTTCTGATCTAGGGTTGAGAGACCCATGGTAATTTTTTACAAATAACTCAGGCTCATTTTGCAGAAGTGATTTAAGTACGCAGGAGCCTAAAATTGCATTGCTTGCCAGTACGAGTCATGTCTTCGGTTGCTTGGAAAACAGCCATGAGGCGCTGCTCCTGCTTCGAGGCTACATTATTAATAAGGTAGTCAGTGGTCACCCATTGGGAGGAGAAAGCGAAGGACCGGTTTGTGACTTGGGCAGTCCCACATGCTGTTGGCGTGTGCCTTCTCCCCAGCCTGCTATCCACTGTCGTCATCCTCCTGGCTCCGTGGAGCTCAGCAGCGTCATCCGTTGCGCTCGCATGAGCAAGACCAGGCTGTTCGAGGCCACGTCTGTCGTGGATGAGTGGTGTCTGCTGGACGTGGGTCTGTGGGCTGGAGGCTTGGCCCAATTACTGCCGGTTCCAGTGCTGCGCCGTGCTCTTCGAGAGACCAGACAACTGAACCTGGATAAAATCAGCTTTACAGCTTTGAAGTTTAAGAGGCAAATTTGGGCTCTTAAACGAAGCACAGATGTTTATAAATTCCCTTCCATTGGTCTGGGATAATTAAAATATCCTTAATGAAGTGAGAGCTGAAATATTAAATGCCAGTTTCATATCAAAGATTATTGACACATTATGTAAAATATATAAAATACAAATATTCAAATATTGGGTAAGGGAAAGAAAAGGCTTTTTAAGTCCTCCGATCCAGGTCTGAAAGAGAAATATAGAATTCGGAGAAGGATAAAATGTACTTTATTTCATGCAAGAACTAAATATCAAAGTGCATGTTAAGGAAGTACAGGTGATCCTCATCGTCCTGAGTCAAGAGCAGAGATACGTGTTTCATTTTCCGTGATCTTTGTGTCACACCTTTATGCTATTTTTAATGTGTTTCTAATTTCCTCTTACAGCCTTCCCCATAATATCATCAGTGATCTCTGAAGCTGGGTATATGATCCTTTCTGCCTTTGTCTGTCTGTCTAGGCTAGCTTAATCACTGTATTGATCTCCCCGACAACCTGCCCGTCTAGCAATTTAGACCTCTCTTGTCACTGCGGTACGTGAACGTGTCACAGGAAAAGAGGACTTGTCCTCCCTGTGCTACTCTGCTGGAGGGTGTTTGCTGCTGCCTTTGCTACAGGATGAGTAAATATTAACTTTAAAGCAGCAGTGGCTTTGGGGCATTGTGTTCCTGGCAGGTTAAGTCTTTCAGGTTGCTGAGGGCGTGAGGTTTGTCCAACACAGCTTTTAGGCACCGGCTGGCCTCGGAGGACGTGAGCTGTGCCATCGCGGTGGCCAGGGAGACTTTCTGGTGCTTCCTCACTTGCCCATGCCATAATGCTCTTTTTTTGTGTTTTGCTTTAGAGCAGAAAGGCAAAGCTGATCTGACAGTGACAGAATCCTGTTTGGTTGGTATTGGATATAAACTGTGACTCTGTTTGAGTTTTATGTTGGAAACAAGCCCAGGAAAAGTTGCTGATGGTGTGGAAATACTCACTTTCAACATTTTTGAGAATGATGTTTCTTTTTACTTTGAAAGGGTATTTTTCAATTAATTTTTTTCCATCATATCATATCACATGTACATAGCACGAAATAAAAGGGACCAGAAACCATTCCACATTTCCCCCTCCCCTTTCCACAAATTCTAAATTTTAGGTTAGCATGCCGATTTGAAATGATGCCAGGCTTTGAAATCTGGAAATACTTTGCGAAATGAACTTTTACGTTTAGCATGGCTTTATCTCTCCCCTTCCCAAGGTGGTTACCCTGTAATAGAGGCAGAAAGGACTGGGAGCGGCTGGGATTGAGTTACTGGTTTTATCCCGTGCTGGATGCTCTTCAGTGTGAAGGGAGGAACGTGGCTGGACGGCCGGGGTGTCTGTGTTGTAGCGCAGTGGTCAAACCCAAAAACCCCCTTCGAGCGTGTTGGAGTGCCTCTGCCGACCCTCGGAGGTTTGCAGTCGGGAACACAGTTTGGGTGCTTTGCTTTCCTTTTCTTAGAGGCTTTGTTCAGCTTAGGAAGAAAATTCCTTTGTCCCATGGTGGCAGTGGATATCTCCTCCCTTGCAGAAGGTTTCCCAAGCCTTGCAGATGGACTTGGGGAGGAGGAGAGGTGGGTGCCTTGGGCTGGTGCTGGGTTTGGCCGGCAGTTGAGTGAAAACGTTGGCAGAGTTTGCCGCCTCCGAGGTCTTTGCATCTCTTAGACGCAGTCGGAGTTTCTCCTGCTTGCCGGCGTGGGTGCTGCTGGTCCTGCCAGCTAACTGCAAACAGCTGCTCAGTACTGGCCTCACCAAGATGTCCCCTCAAAAGGTCTTGAAAATGTGGAGACAAAAAAAGAGCAAAAGGAGAAAAGAAAAAAAAAAAGTCAGTCTCGAATACAGACTAGTTTTGATTTATCGCCTGTTGTATAAAATGTAACCTTTGTTTCCTATTTATAATGAGCCTGTAATAACTGGACAGTCAACTTAAACTTTAATGATTTAAACATACTTGTAAACTGTCAAGTCAAGAGTTTGTGAGTGACTATAAACATATGTTGGTGAGCGCTATATGCTAATAAATTCATTATTATGTTGCCCCAGTGGGAAACACGGAGATGGCAGGCTTTTTTTTATGATAGGTCTTTTATTGTTTGTCACATCTGCAACACATTAAGGATTTTGAAGGCAGATAATGTTTACAATAAGGGGGAGGACTGAAAACCTCCCAGCTCAGAGAAGAGCTCATCCTGTTTGTCAATGGAGTAACCGTGAAGCCGTCACCCTGGCCATGCAGCTCTAAAAACAGAGCTGTGTACATATACGTACATATATTTATGCCACACCAATGGCAAATCATGCCTGCAAATAAATTATAGTATTTTCCCCCAAATTACGAGTCAGTGCGAATGTCTTCCAGGCTGTACGACGTAAACATGTGCCCATGCGCCATTGGGATCAGTCGTCCTACGTCGGGCACCCAAAGCAAACGGAGCCCGGGGTGGCTGGCACTTCGCTGCCGCTCCAGACAGCCACCCGCTAATTAGCTCACCTCCGGCATTCTCACTCGAGATGCCACTTATAACTGACGAGCTCGTTGCCAGGAAGCCTGAAAATAAAACATGGGTGCTGGCGAGGCTCCTGCGCTGGGCGGGTGGCTTTAGCAGGCGCTGGGGGAGCAGAGGTGGATGCTTTTCGGGAGGTTTGCAAAGGTGGTGTGGTCCAGCTCACCTGTGTGGGGATGCTGTGCCCCTGGGCATCTCAAAGCTTTGCTGGGAGGAAAAAATGCCGTTTAGTGGCCGGAGCATCACCTGGGGAATGTTCTGAGCGATCCAGCAACTGGGGACGTGGGAGGATGAGGGGAAGATTTACCCTTCCAAAATATCTGTGTTAGGCAGTAACAAAAGTTGTCTTGGGAACAGATGGATTTGGCAGAATTAAGTTGAAATAGTTTGTCCTGGGAAGGGAAGTTGGCCTCATCCCATGAGATGTGTAAGGATAGATGTGTGCAATAAAGATATATAAAGATGGCTCTGCAAGTTTGCGTGTGTAAAACAGCTCCCCTGCCTGGCTGTTCCTGCTGCATAACCTGCAGTTAGTTTTGCCTTTCTGCTCTCCCTTGGTTATTTATAAGGGGGAGTTTGTAGTTCGAGCTCCCAGGGCAGCCCCGAGTTTTCCTGCACCCTGCCCGTTTGCTGCTCCGGCTGCCGCAGCGTGCTGCCAGACCAGCCGGGCAGGCTGGACCTCTGGGCGGGTTTCCAGCAATCCATGCCGTACCCAGGTGCTGGATGAAAGTCAAGATCAGCAGAGTGTGTCCCTTGATTTACCCAGATCTGTAACTCTTTAATAGCTTCTGGCTTGCTGCGCTACTGGTTTAGCCTCTCGGCAGGGCTGTTTTGAGAGCTCTCATCAAATTGCAGGCTTGAACATCGCTGCCTGGGCTGGCCGAGCGTGGTCTCTTCCCGGGTGGAAAAGCTGTGTGTTGATAACCCCTCTATACATGTTACAAAGGCGTTGTTGCTTCCGAAGGGGAACGCAGGCACGTTGCAGAGCAGGTGATGTCTCTGGCAGCCACCTTCCCAGGGAGACGGGGCTGCCGTGTTCGTGTGGGCACGGAGCGGGACCCCGCTGTTTTCTGCCTTGCACCATGTTTTTGGAAGCTGCTCTGAACCCCCGTGAGTTGCAGCTTTCATCCTATTCTGCTTTTAAACATCTCCAAACGTCCCAGGAGACCCTTCCACATTGTAGAGGTCTCGCTGCTGAGATGTCATTCCTGCAGCTCAGCCTTTGGTAACCTTCCTCTCGTCACCCCATTTTCTCCCAGGTTTATTTTTGGAGGTGCTATCAATTTGAGCTCCTTCCCCCTCCCCCGCCATGGCAGGGAACCGGAGATGCCGCTGCTACGATGACATTTGAATTGCTTTTTCACGGGGTGCAAAAGGCTTTTCATTTGGGGAAGCAAACAGGTACCGGCGGGTTTCCCTGCCGAGGCAGTGGCTGTGCGCCGCAGCGTGGGGGGCCAGGCAGGGTCGCTTTGGGTGCAGCCCTCCTGGTTTCTGCAGCCCATTCCTGCGGAAACGTTTCCTTAGAAGTGGGTATTTGTGCTGGAAAAGGGGACGCTCCCAACCTGGGAGCGCTCAAAGTCTGCCAGGGCTCACTCCGTGCTTGCGCTGGGAGGCAGACCAACAGTAGTTAAAATATTTACAAGATCATGCCTTCCCGTCCTTTATCATGGTGATGGCTTCTCTGCAGATGCCTTCAGGGTGCCAGTGTCTGAGTGGCTGGTATCTGTTGATACCGCTCTGCTCAGTTTACTGCTGGGTCTTGGGATGTTCATCTGCCTGCTGAGAAAGACATTTTCAAATACCTGATCAACTTTTAAAATACTCCTCCTGCAGGTGGAAGATGTCCCCATCTGTATGGATTTTGCTGACAGCGTGGGGCCATGTGGCTGTTGTGCCTTCCCACTGTACAGCCTGCAGGCTTGTATTGTCCTACTGAAAAATATCATGCGTACAATATCAATATTTATTGTATGGGGCTCTGCTCAGCCTTCAGCAGAGGTGCCCTGTCCTTGGCTCACACAGCGGGGTGAGCCGTGTTGGCTTGACACAGCATCCTTCCGCTAGTTTTTTTCTATTCTGCTAAAAGCTTTAGGACTTTTAACTATAATTTTTGTAGCAGCAACTTTTTTTTTCCTTTTCTTTTTCCAAAGAGGGTGCTGTTGAACGCTTGACTGAAGCAAGGATAGCAGACGCATACTGTTTTACAAGACATTCATCCTGTCCCAGGGCAAAAAAATGACAAGGCCAAATGTCAGCTAGATTATCCTGATGGAAGAGCTGGAATCGTACCAACTAAAACAGTGCAATAGCTTGATTATTGCTTTTCTATTTCAAGTGTTTGTGTTTGTTGAAATTTCTCCTTTTAATGAAGATTTGGTTGGAAGTCAAGAATTCTTTGTCACTGTCCAAATACAAGCTAGAAGATGGAGAGGGAGTCACATGTAGCAGTTGGCTGAAGCTCTAATTGAGTGGCAAGTTCATTAATTCACTTTTGACGTCAGCAAAAATGATTTTTTTTTTAATTGACAGACTGGGAAAATTATTGGTGGCTTTCAGAGATGGGCTTGTTTATAGCATCCTTCAGCTGGCTGTTTGTGCTGCTGTGACTCTTCCAGGCCTCCCATTGTACATAATGTATACATTTTGAAGGGTTCTTGTAACTTCTTGTGCTGTGATTTTCTCCAAAGAAACAGGAAGTCCACAACTGAAGAGCTAGAAATTCATCTATCAGAATAAGTTTGCACTTTGAGAAAAGCTACATATGTGCAAAACCATCTATGAAATCAGCAAGTAAATCTACTGGACATATTAATCCCACGGTCCTATTTTTATGGTTTCAATTTTTTTTATTTTTTAATTTTTTTTAACTTTTTCAGTGTTGTGCTTACAGATTGCAGATCCAAGTCCATCTGAGCAATTTGTATCTGGTATTTTTAGGAGCTGAGTTGCACTGCCTCTGTCCATTCTGACCCAAAGCAAGGAATGATGTACCGGGTTTTTTAAAACAGGATCAGTGGAGGGCATATAAATCCCTGATATCCTCATATCCATAAATCACATGCATCACATTCCCAGTGTGAGCAGACATTGGCCTAAATCCTTCTTTGTGAAGCCCAGATGAAGCCCTTCTTCATCAGCACAGATGAAGCTGGTCCTTGGGCTCAGTATAAGGTGGCTGGGTGAGGTTGAAGGGTTGGAGACACACTGAAGGTCAGATGAGATGATGCTTCTGCTCTTACACTGCACAAATGCACAAAAGTCTTTCTGAATCTATGATCACCTATCAATCCCAGGTGTTTCTAATGCCATTCTGCTGGCAAAAGGTTTATCCTCTGTTCGGGTTGCAAGTTTGAATAACAGCTTGTATTATGCCAGAGCGTCTAAGGAGATACTTTTCAGCAGTGTAATTTGGGAGCTCATGTATCTTTAAGTTGTTACCGAGTGCAGCATTTTACATGACTGAACGCATCAAAACAATTTCAAGTATGCAGAAATCTGCCCAGTTGCAATAGTGATAGTCATATTTGTCTTTAAAGGATGATGAATCTGTTTTTCTGTGGCTGAAAACACATGAATTCTTCCCAAGCTGGGAAACTCAATTCCTGACTCGGATACAAACTTGCTTTTCCTTTTGTGCCATTTTTCGTTGTGGAGAGACAAAATAGTTTAACTGTATTTCTTTTTAAGGGACGACAATAAAGGAATATTTCAGACAGAAGCAGACCAGGTGCTACTTGCTAATGGACCGACAAGATAACCTTACTCTGATAGTCAGGGCATCGTATCTGCGCAGTTTGTCGTACAAAGAGAGGTTTGTCTGTGAGCCTGATAACAATATAACGTGTTGATTGACTTTTCACATAGGAGAGGGTGCCCCTTTCATGAGTGGCTTGGCTTTTACTAATGCCTTACTGCAGGTAAGCTGATAAGAGCGATTACGGGAATGTAATAAATGAGGCTGTAGGGTGCAGCCCCGCTCGGTGTTGCAGGAGAGGGCTCTTGCCCCGGAGCGTGTCCCAGCTGTCCCGGCCGATGCATGTGCCCAGAACTCATGTTGGTGTGCTGGCACTCAGCTGCAAAACATCCTGGAGATGTCCTGTGGGCACGGGGCTGGCCCATTCCTCTCTTGCCCCGTGGCTGCCATGGCTCCTGGTCTCAGAAAATGGGGGATGCGCCCTGCATGAAGAAGGGCTGCCTTCTCTCCTGGCAGCATTTCCACTCCTCTGCACTCCAGGACAGGCTGGTTCAGCTGCGATTCCTTCCCTGTGGACTGCTGGATCAGTGTACCTCACTGCATTGTCTTTAGCCCTGATGCAGAGCAAAGACAGGTGGGTGCTGAGTGCCCATATTAGCTCATGGTCCTTGGGAGCGTGCTGCAATTTGTCATATCTGCTTATACTTCAGGTGACTTTGACCGCTTGGGCACCACTGAAGCGGAGCAGACACGGGAGAGCACTATAGCTGAGCTACTGCTCAGTGGTCCTCAGAAACCACAGCCTTCAGCTGAATACAAGACTGGGGTCAGCAAGACTGGGGTCCTTTGGCACACACCACCATGATGCTGGGGATTTGGCTACAGGCAATGGCAATGATTGAACGGGAGGAACGTCATGCGGTGGGGACACACAGAGGTTACATGGAGTCAAAGTCACAAGAAGACAAATTCACAGAACTAAGGTCCATCAAGGGCTCTTAAACACAGCTTGGCTCGAGATGAGCTTGACATGAGTCTGCCCAGAAAGCGCCTTGGGGAAATACAACTATGTGAATAACCGGAGACACAATTAACATTGGGCCAGGTGGCCCTGTCTCATTGAAAGGGTCTAGGAGAGGGTCCTGGGCTCTCAGCTGTGGCTGCTGCATTGCTGTCCATCATCTTGCCCTGAGGGACATGTCCAAGAGAACAGATGACGTTTCAGGTGGACCATGGAAGCCACCACTTATTGGAAAACTTTTGGATACAACTTTCAGAGCACTCTTGAGCTCTAAAGGGAAGAAGATGGGAAATGCTGAAATTCTCCAGACTGCCTTAAAAATCCTGACCTCTCGGTTCCCCTCTTCAAATTTGAACAAACGTGTTTGTTTTTACATAGGATATTGCGGTGATGACCTAGCAGTGCGAGTTGCAGTGTTGCATTATGGCAGCAACCAAAGGCTCTGGGGAGCTGGTGTTTACTTAGATGTGGTTGAGTGAGAGCCTACATGGCAGCCATCTCCTTACCCGGGATCCAACAGGTTCTTACTTGCTGCAGACGGGAGCATCGCATTCTTGAAAATTAGTTTTTACATCTTTCTATAAATATAAGCGTATGTATCTATGAACTAATCAAGCCTGACTAAATGAAGCTGTGAGTTAAATATCTGGAAGATGTCTGGAGCTTTCCAAACAGTGATGCTCCCTGGAAAGTCACGGGTTGTAGCCTGGGTGGAGGAAAAGGTATTGCCTGAGATGAGGCTCTCAAGATGAAATCAATGGAGAGACCATGCTGGACTCGTGCACAGGCCTGATCCTGGAGCCTGGCGCTGGTGGCTGATGGTCTCCAGCAGAAGGAAACGCAGATCTGCCCAGAAAGCAGCCTGTCTTTTTAGTCCTCGCCAAAAAGATATCAGAAAGAGGGAAAGGGATGCTCCTCCAGAGAAATCCCTCAGGACTCATTGGTTTTAATCCACATTTCTTTCCCTCTTCTCCCCACCCCTTGCTTTGCAAGTGAAAATAGTGTGCGTTTGGGTCTGGGCTGCAAATCACTCATCAGTCGGTGTATTACCGGGACACGATCGGTTACTGAGTCAACACTGCTCTGTGCGCTCCAGAAACGGGGGATTCATCATCCGTCAGGACGAAGCTCTCTCCGATCGTTGTGTGTTAGCTGTGACCCGTGCACGCACATCTGCCGGGGCCGACACCAGGAGTAACATGAACTGAACCAGGTGTGTCCATCCGAGCGCTGGCTCCCCTGATTCCCAGGTGGACCTCCAGCAGATCCCCGGCCCCTCGTGCAGTTGGGATGGATGAGCTGTGAACTGGAGGAGACATGTCCTCCTTCCCACGCGGTGGCTGCCGGCGGGCTGCGCTCTGCCTCCACCATCCATCCCCGGCCCCGGCGGTTTCCAGGGCTTTCGTGGCTCTAAGGAGAGCCTAGCTGGCTTTCCTCCATATCAACAAATTCAGGCAGCCGAGCGCTTCTGAAGTTCGCCGGCCTTGCCAGCTTTTCTGAGTCTATGGTGCATCTCACTTGGAGCAAAAGTGGCTTGACCCCAAAATTTAACCTCCCCTCATGTTGTTTTTAGGGCAGGTTGGAAACTTTCTGACGGGAAGACTTTGTGTTGGAAAATACCTCTCTGCTGGAACTGGGATGCAACGAAGCACGCTGGGGTTTTGGATGGGATTTTTTTGTTTTGGAAATAAGTTGAAACATCTTTCTCTGCTCCTGCAGCAGGGAAATGCAGCAGCAGCCGGCTTGCCCACGCTGCAAGGTAATGCTGTCAGCTTTCACTCCAGAGCGGCTTCTTGTCTAAAAGTCTGCTTGAGATTACATTTTTAATTATACCACAGAAAAGAATGAAATCCAAATGAATTGACTGGACTTTGTTGGAGTGGTATGTCAACTTGCCCTTTTTTTTTCTTTTTTTTTTTTTTTTTTTTTTTTTTTAAACAACAGAAAATTTGGCTGAGTTTTGCCTTTGTTCTGCTTTGGAGCAGTAGCACATTCTCTGTTTTCTGTGGGAATGGAAATCTGGCGTTTTGACCAGCTTCTGTTGTTTCAGAAAATGTCTTCAATGGTATTTGGGGCTCTCGACAACATCTTGCTGTCTGTTCCTGGTTTTCCTTCGCTCTTTGCTTCCTGCGGGACCTGGGACGATGCTCTGCCCTTCCCTGCCATGGGAGGCTGGGTCTGCGCCCAGTGCGGATCTTGAAGGCAAACCCAGCCCAAGGACGTCACCTGCCAGCAGCACCTTTCCTTTCCCACACCTTCCTTCCTCCGAGGGCCCTTTCTGCAGCCGGGAGCCGGTGCCTGAAGCGCTGCCCTGGGGCTGACTCTTTGCTGGATGCTGAAGGACCCTGTGCACTGCTGCGTGCCCAGGGTGCTGCTGCGTCCCTTGGCTGGCCGCTCCCGTGGTGGTTATACGCCATGGTGTGCAGGGACACACGTATTGTGGTGGCAGGTACTGCTGGCTGCTGTGGGACCTCACTGGCTGCGTTGGGTTCGGCAGCTGGACAGACTGCCAGGGCATCTGTCACCATCTGAGCCCAGCGCAGGAGTCCCGGCAGGATTTCTAAAATGTAAATTACAACTGCAATGTGATACACATCCTTTTTCTCCCCCCCCCCCCCCCCCCCGCCCTTCCTGTTTTAATTCAATATCTTGAGTCTCTGTAAAATTGTTGGACTCGAAGCTATTTTGGAGTTGCTTGTGTCCCATGGATACTGGAGATGCTTCCTGCATGGGGAGGCAGACATCTGCTGCAGCCTGTTTTTGGACTTTTTTTGTGTTAGGCAGACTGCAGTTGGCAGGTGGGAGCCGGTGGTTATTATCAGAGTCTGAGTAATATCCTCTGCCTCCCTGATAAATCTCCACTGGCTGCACTGCAGCTTCGGTATGTTCATGCGTCCTGTTCTGGTTCTGTGTAGATCATTCCAGTAAAAAATAAATAAAAAAAAAGTGTGCTCCCCAAAGTCATCACAGAACACAGCCTGCAATATCTCTTCCTCTTCCCTTGTCCACATAAATCATCTGCTAAGGCAAGCGCAAAGAATGTGAAAGAATGCGTTTATACCCGAAACGCTCTTCTCTCCCCTTCCCTCTAAGGGCAGACTTCCCCACTTGTGCTCCGGTGTCTGTTGGCAGGGAGCATCTGATGTGCTGTCGCCTTTGATTTCCCTTCCTGGCACTTGTAGCTTTATTTCTGCCTTTGCAAAGGCTAAAAGAGGCTCAAGGTCCAGAGGAGGGCCACGAAGATGATCAGGGGGCTGGAGCACCTCCCGTATGAGGACAAGCTTGAGAGCGTTGGGGTTGTTCAGCCTGGAGAAGAGAAGGCTCCGGGGAGACCTTATAGCAGCCTGCCAGTGCTTAAAGGGGGCCTACAGGGAAGATGGGGAGGGACTCTTTTATCAGGGAGTGTAGTGATAGGACGAGGGGTAACAGTTTTAAACTGAAACAGGGTAGATTTAGATTAGGTATTAGGAAGAAATTCTTTACTGTGAGGGTGGTGAGGCACTGGAACAGGTTGCCTGGAGAAGTTGTGGATGCCCCATCCCTGGAAGCCTTCAAGGCCAGGTTGGATGGGGCTCTGGGCAAGCTGGTCTAGTGGAAGGTGTCCCTGACCATGGCAGGGGGGTTGGAACTAGGTGATCTTTAAGGTCCCTTCCAACCCAAACCATTCTATGATTTTATAAGGTGCGCCCAGCATCGTGCAGCTGACAGCAGCTGTGCATGGCCACCTCCCTGCAGCTGCTGCGTGGTCTGTCCGTGGGTGCTTTTGCCAATGGAGCAGTTTTTCAAGATGTGGGGCCAGTGGCAGATACATGGTGTGGGGGGGTCACAGCGGTACCCTGGTGCTTTCGGGGGAGGCGTTCGTCCCGGATGAGCAGGCTGTGCCGGGGCAGCCGCTGTGGCTGGTGCAGGGAGTGAAGGCTTTGCATGTGCTGCGTTCCCCTCCTGGGCTCTGGTGGGACGTTCCTGCCCGGCTGTGGGCTTTGGTGGCAGTCAGAAAGCTTTGCCCTGGTGAGGTGGTGCACGCATGTCCGGGGCAATTTTGGGTCTTGCAGCTCTTGTGGGGATGGAGGTCCTGAATCTGCCCTCTCCAGGCATCTCCTTGCCCTTTTTAATGCCCCCTTCCCACCTCCCCGTTTGCTTTATTTAACCCAGAAGCATCGGGGGATGTTCTCCAGCCACTCCAGAAAATGACGCTGAATGGTTTCTCCTGGGCCCTAGACCGCTGCCCAAGATCTGCCAACCCTTGTATTTCCAGTGAACAAATACCAGCTGGTGGGTCAGGTTTTGATCTTGGAGGTTCGGCTGATGTCTTTCCTTCTATTTTGCTTCTCCGAATGTTTTTAATGGCAGCACTGAGTGGCTGAAGGCAGCAGAGGTGGTACGGCACTGTGGGCAGAGGCAGGTCTGGTGCAGCCTGGCGTCCCCAGCTACGAGTGTCCCCCACGCACAAATAATTCCACTGAACTCGGCCCTTGGGTGCGTGTGGAGTGGGGCACCGGCTTAAGTATCTTGCTGATACTTAAGTGTCTGCTGGGCCAGATGCTTAATGCTATTAGCAGACGCTAAATAGGTTGGTCTTATTTAGTGGCTTTAATTTATTAAATCAGGCAGCAATACTCTTGGAAAAGCAGTGCCGGAAAAGGGAGCAGAGCGAGCTGTAAGTTTCCAATTTCTGCTGGATCAGGCCCCTGGAGATCCGTGTGATCTGGTGCATTGGAGGCAATGCTATTGCAGTGACTCATAAACAGATGTGCCCAATTTACATTGCAGCTTAATACCTTTGTTTAAAAAAAAAATGTTTTTTCAAGACAAATGTGTTAAAGCAGATGTTTCCAGTAAAACAAATACTTGTGTGATTTACAAACAACTTCCCACCGCCAGAACTCATTAGAAAATGTGGAAAAAAGAAAAATGGTTCTGTGTACCAACAAAAAGATAAAGTAAAATCGCAAAATAAGGACATAGCAAGGAGGTATTTCTACATGTTGAACAAAAAGAACTGCTGTGCTTGGGTTGGGAAGCAAGAGGCTTGAGAGTGATTTTGGTTGCTAATAGCAGTAAGACTAACCCTGACCAGTTGCATACATTATGGAGCAGAAACCTGTCTGTAAAAATACTTAACCAGGTCCTGTTATGTGGGGTACGGGGTAACTGGGACCACTGTGTGGCATTGCCCAGAGGTTCCTAAATCACTGCCATCCCATTGAAACCTACAGTGGGGGACTGGACGGCTGCAGGATTGCACTAACCCTAAAGCAAAGCAAACAGATGCAGCCCCTATAGCAAGCCCTGTTCTGGATGATCCCTCCCTGGGCATCTCCCCCTCTGCATCCCCCAGCTGGGGCTGGGAATTACTTTCTCTGCCTCTGCCTTGACCTGCAGCTCAGGCTTTCCAGGGCCGTGCAAACCCACAGTGTCTGCGTTTCCCCAGGGGGCTGTGCAGGGCTGTGTCCATCCACCTGCTCCTCCTAGTTTTTGGGAGGCAAAGGCAGGCATGTGCTGAGAAACTCTTGTCATCTCTGGTCTCTTTGGACCCACTTTCTGCCCAGCTCCATTGCGGGGCTGCCGTCCCACAGTGCCTGCAAGCCCGGCACTCGTGTTACATACAATTTGACACCCCATGTGGTCTTAATGGATTTCCCAGGCTGCAGCTGCAGCACAGCCAGCACTTTTTGTTAGCTGCAGGGACTGGCAATCCCCCTTTGCCTTCCAGCTCTCCGCTGCACAGGTATCATACTTTTTTAATGCACTTGTCACCTATTTTATCCGGGCATTTGTTGCTAAAGAAACAGTGGCAGTGGATGTTTGTGGGTCAGCCGGCTGCTTGTCGAAACCCACCATTGCTTGGCACCTGTGCCCTGGGCAAATGGCTTGACCAACTTCTGAGAAGACATGAAGTCATCCAGACAGGTGACCACAGCATCGTAGCTTCAGCCTCTGCCTCTGCCTGCAGCTTTGCTGGAGTATCATGTGAGGCCTCCGCAGTGACCGAGGCTGCACGAGTCCCATGCGATGTGTGTGGGTTTGACCCAGCGAAGGATGCTGCAGCAAGGGTGGTTTCTGGAGCATCTCAAAGCACCCGTGCATGTCAGGGTGCCTTCCCGTGGCTCCGCTGACAGAGCTGCTGGGGTTGTCTCTCACAGCTGGATGGGTTGGGAGGATGGGCAGAAAAAGGCAGCCTGGTGGTCTTCTGCAGCCTGTCCCAGCCGGCAAGGGGTGACACAGCAGCCCGGCAGCCAGCGGCACACAAGGAAGCAGCAAGGATGATTTGAGGAGCTTCTGTTGCTTCTTGGTGGACAGACAGGGGATGTCTCATCAGGGCTGCAGGTTCATCATTATGAAAAATGACCCACTAGCATCAGAGACCTGCTGGGGTGTCCTCAGAAATAGGGGCTGAGCAGGTGCACTGAAAGAGGGCTGTGGGACAGGACTGCTCCTCGCCCTCCCTGCTCCCTGGTGTGCCTCTGGTTTCCGTGCCTTGCCATAAAGTGTTTTCGGAGCAAAACCTTCACAGGGGGACTTGCTGGGACGTGTCCAGAGGAATTAAAAGCATCCCAGGAGGAGGAGGCTGCTGCTGCAGAACATCTCAGGGTGCTCAGAGGTGCTTTTCACAGCTTGCCCATCAGCGCTTGTGAAGCCTCGTTGCAACTTTGGCTCAGTTTTAGCCATTAGTGAATGGAGGCTTGCACTCGGCTCTCGGGAACCATGAGGCTTCAGTGCTTAATTAATCTCTGCAAAGTAGAGGGCATAATTAATGCCTGCAGTGTGCTTTGAGACCCTTGGGTGAAAGGCAGCGTGCAATCGCTGTGCTTTGCCTTTCCAGAGCAAAACCACTCGGTTGGGTCTGTCAAAATCATCACTGGCCGGTAGCACGTGCCATGCGCAGCCATCCCGGGATGTTTTGGGGATTTTTGGTCTCTGCTGGTGCTGTCTCGGGGAGGGCCATGGGCAGATGTAGCCCAACACATCTATCCCCTCCATGCTGCGATGCTCCCCGACTGGTGCAAATTGTCATGGGGACATGGAGCCGAGTGGAGAAAACATCTCCCCTCGCTCCTTAAAAAGGGGACATCTCCATCTGCTTTCCTGGTGTTTCTACACAGGCTTTTGTAATTTTTTCCTGAAATGCCTTTGTTTTTCAGCCATTTCTTCAAACAAAGAGGGAAAATCGCCACTAGTTGTTTAATGTTGGTTTTAGATTAAACCATCCTGCAAAGACTAAGCAAACTGGGTAAAAAAATGAGCATATTTTGGTAGCTTAAGGACAGCCAGGCAGATTCCTTCCTGATATCTGTAAAGCTTTTTTTTTTTCTCACTGTCAGCATTGTTTTTGTGGGTGTTAAACATAAAGGAGAGGAGAACAGATTGCAGGTACGTTGAGTTCCAGCACAATCAACTGTCATTATTTAAAGAAGATGCTTTTAACCAAGTCTTTAAAATTACCTTCTCATTTATCAATTGTCAGGTGTAAAACTGCACGTCATACAGAATTGTTCCCTGTCACACGCCGTCCTGATGCCGTCGCACCCGCTCACGCTTTGGGTGATCCGCAGACATTTTACACCACTTGCCAGCGAGCATTAACAGAAATAAATTAACGCTTTAAAAGTGTAAATGTTGTATTTCATAGGAGTCAGGCAGGATATTTGGAAGGGAAAGAAATGTAAATAAAATGAAATTCTTAAGCAAGATTACTGATATGACAGGACTAAAGAGCTTGGGATTCTGTGAAAAGTGCCTCTTTTCATCCCTCTAGTAAGTCCATTACTTGCACTCGGGAATATTTTAAGGTCCTTTTCATGCTGAATCTGGAGTTGAGCATGCTTTGCATTTCAAGCTTTGTCTATGAATCAGTAGAAGCCAAAGTTATTTCTGCTTTAAAATAACAGGAGCAGGGAACAGCTAATCTCTTTTCATTCTGAGTCCTTACATTATTTTACTGGACAGAGTTTGTGTTGGCTACAAAACAGGGCATTCACAAAATCTATGAGAAGGAATTTAGTCTAAGAATGAAGCCTAGATTGCAGTATGCATAAAGACTCCTTCTCCTAAGGCCATTAAGAAATTCCAAATCTGAGCTATTTTGAACAGTGACATTAAATTAGCCTTGCTAATTCCAGTAATTCAAGCCGATAGCTGAGTTTACAAATCTACTAGATGAGGCCTTCCCATAATTACAATCTCAATGTGCTTTTCAGCTAAGGTGAGTTGGCACAAAAAAAGATAAATAAATAAAAGGGGGGAAAATGCTCTTTCTGTTCTGGCTTTTGAGATTAGTATCTCTAAAGAACAGTTAACTGGCTGTATTGCGCCAATAAGACGTCCCCTGTCCTGGACTGGTAAGTTCATTTTGCCTCTAACATGCAAGTGAAATGCAGAAAAGAGACTGGATTTTTCCCTGCTTTGTTTTTTCTGTTGTCTCTTTTCAAAGAAGCATTGATGCTGCTGGTGCTTGTAGATCGGTTTTTAGTTGTTTATTTACAGGTAGTAATTCCTACTGGGAAAAGAAAGAGTCTAACTGTGTTACCCTCTTTTGTGGGGGGAAAAAAACAACCTTTGGTGGATACATTCACGTTAGAGCAGGTGGAGCAACAATACAAAGCAGCAACCCCCTTATTCCTCTGGAGAAGAAGTTGATTTCCAGATCCTAACACAGCTAGACGTTCCCAGAGTGATGGAAAGGTTTTGAGGATATGTTTTCAAAGCCATAAGGCACGAAAACATGAAACAAATAAAAATTGAGTGTGTTATTTAAAAGGGTGTTAATTTTATTAGAACTGAGCTGGGCTAACGTAAGGGCGAGCGTAAGTATTCACATCAGCACTTAACTCGGGCTGCAATGTTCATAAAATGTCCCTTTGATCAAGCTGTAAGTGTTTTGATCCTCATTCTATGAGCATCATTCAAAGTGACCTAACTGTAGCTCCAAACAGGCATCTGCAGCTGCAGAAATCCTTGAGCAATAGCAGGTCAGGAACTGGAATGCATACTCTGCCGGGAATGCTAATATTGCAATCTTTTTTTGTTGTTGTTCCAAATAAGAATGAAAGCACAAAAACTCGTGCGAAATAAAAATTCCCAACAGAAAATTGTTCTGCCACCATTGACTGTGGATACTTGAGTCAAAATATTAAACAAAATGCTGATTTTAATCTATCAGAATAATAATGGCATGGCTGATAAATATTTTGATATAATTGGCACATGAGTGTTTGGCCTTTCTCCCGTTGATAATGTTGTCACCACTGGCACAGCCAAGTGAAACATCTTGATTTTTAGAAGACCACCCTGATGTAAGAGGACGTTTTTCTGCTGGGGTCCCGCAGGGCTGGGTGCAGCTCCTGCAGCTCACAAAGCCGCGGCAGCACGTTGCACTGGCCCGTAGAGCCTGTTTGGAAAAGGGATGGACCAAAAAGTGTGCAGGAGGCTGGCAGGCATCTCCTCCTCTCCCTCATGCAGGCAGATTTCCTACTACTGATGTGTGTTGCCTGTAGGCTCCGGTAAATGCAGCAGATAGTGGCCCAAAACAGTATTTAGGGCAAAATGAGGTAGAAACAGCTGTGCTGTTTTCAGGGGCTGGAGGGAGCTGCTGTCGCTCCCCGAGGCCGGGGTGATGGCCAGGGAGGAGCGCGGCAGGGTGGTGCAGGGCACGAGCCCATCTCTTTTCCATTTCTGGGAGGGTGGGAGAGGAGGGAGGCTGAAATGCAATTCTTGATTTCCAGGAAACTTTTATCTCTAATCTCTGTAATCCGTTTTAGAGAGGATTTTGTATTTTTCAAGGGATTTACAAACTGGATTACATAGCCTTTTTATTTTGATTTTCCACCACAATTGTGACATTCCTGAGACTGAGCTGTGAGTGCCAGAGATAGGACGGAGGGGGAGGCATTCGTGGACTTGGACCTCGGAGTCCTCTTGCATTGTCATCTCCTTGTTTTGCTGCTCAGCTGATACCTGCTCGCTGTGCTGATGGATGTGGCCCCAGAGCAATTTGGATGCTCCGACGTGAGCTGCGCGGCCAAGTCCCCCATACCCTCTGTGGCTGCACATACGAGCTGACCCGGGGAGGTGCTGGGCAGGAGCCCAGGGCCGATCCCCTCCCTCCCTTGCTCCCTTCTCCTGAGGTAGGAACAGCCAAGGTAGCCTCCCTGAGCTCCACCATGGTCCCAGCTGCAAGCACTGGTTTGACGAGGTCCCAGCTGTGGGTCCCCAAGCATGATGGGGAGCCCCTTGGCCCCCAGGAAAGAGCAAGCATGAAGAGATGGATCCAGCACAGCCTGAGCACCGCAGCCGCGGTGTCCTGGTGCTCAGCTGGGATGACGCCAGGTTTACCGTCGGAGCTGCTGCTACCATCCAGCTCTGTCTTTCGGTGCTGTCGTTCCAGCAATGCTTTGGGATTGGGGTTTGCTCTCAGTCCTGGAGGGAGGCAGGGAGCAGGAATCAGCCCCAGTTTTGCCTCAGATGTTATGCGCACCCGGTAAGCAGCTGGGTTTAATTTGGGTCTTTCTCTGCAGCCGTGCAGAAGGCAGTGCAGAACCAGGTCCTGGTTTCAGACTACAGCGGCTGTTCCTGGGGCTCCTTCCAGCACACAGCACAGGGAACATGACCTGAAGCTGTTAAAAAGTTCCAGCCTATGAACCCAACTCTTCTTTTTCTATATAAAGTGGGAAAGTCAGGTATGGTGATGTTTCCCAGGGCCTCCTGCATTACCCCATTTTTATAGGCTGAAGTCACTTTAATGTTGTTTTAATGCAGAGCCAGGATTTTATTTATTTATTTATTTATTTATTTTAGCAGCTTAATGCAATTAAAAAAGCCGGCCAGTACTGTAGCCTCTCAGTTCCTTCCCTTGGCAGGGCTCTCACCTCAACCTGTGCTCTGCAAATGTTCCTCCAGCACGATCGGGGGAGCTTGCTCGCCTTCCACGCCGGTGATCCCAGGCACTGTAAGAGCATAAAACCTCGGGCAGTTTCTCCAGGAGCGGAGGCAGGCTGAGCAGATGTGTGTGAACCGCCATGCCTGAGCCTACCTGCCGGCTCTACCTGTGGGCTGAGCAGGTATGTCTCTGCCCAACCCAAATTCTTGGGTTATGACCCAAAATCTCACTCCAGATGTTTTCCTTGGCATCATGGGTTGTAGCCTGGTGGAGTCTCTGTCAGCTTGATCCCTGGGCTGGGAGTGCTGCTCAGGTCCTTTCTTTACATGCGTGCTCAAGGAGCGAAACACCAGACACCTTTGATTTTTCTTTTCCTTACAAGAATAAGAGAATGATGGATGTCCAGGGATTTTTGACTAAGTGTAGACATTGCACAAAGTCCTTGAGCCCTTCTGATCGAAGGGGCATGTTTCTGGTTGCCTACTTGGAGCATCAATGCCACAAACCCTGGTCTCCGTGGCCTGGGCCCCATTCAAGTCTAGTTTCCGCACACGGTGAGTCACAAAGGAAGATGTCAGATGTTCCCGGGTGCTGTAACACCACCATGGGTTTTCTGATCAAGCATTGAGAAACATCCTTCTGCCTTGAGGGCTGCTTTTAGCAGCTGGCATCTGGAAGGCAGGGATCATTGCCGTTCTCCTTAGGACTGTGTCTTGGCGGGTCTTGCTAGTACATGAATGTCACTAAATGTCCTGAGCTTGGAGAGTTGAAGGCCAGCAGGTAGCAAGCAAGAGCTGCCTGTCCTGGTCACGCTGTAGCAAAGAGCTTTTGGGGGAGCAAAGATGAAGGACAAAATTTCAGTTTGATGTGATGATGATGTTTTTGGTCATTAGAGGAAATCTGAAGCTTTTTATTTTGCTCTGTTGTCACTGGGAATGTTACCTCCCAAAGTCAAGACTGTCCTGAGATGTCTCAGGTGACAGCAGAGTGATCAGAAGGGATCGCTTTGTGGGTTTAGACCTTGAAGGTCTCCAAAGAGGGAGAGGGTGACTCCATGTCTGGGTGGGCTGAGATACATGGGGGATCTGCAGGAACATTGCTTGACCCAGTCCTATATTGCTGCCTCATAAATCACTTCACTTCCATTCATGCTCTTCTGTTTCCAGCTTTTCCTCTTTTTCTTTCTTGACTCCTGCCTTTGTGGATGCTTTTGGCTGTCCATGATTAGCTCCCTATTTTTCAGTTCTTCTCTCCTAGTTCCGTTAGGTAGCAGCTCTTTTTCTGGACAGTACAGCTGGATATCAGACTGGGGCATGCTGCTTCATCATCAAAGTACAAGGACTCCAGCACTTCCAATTAATAATGCTAATGAGATTTGTTAATTTTTAATAGATTACATGAGCACATTTTGCTAAACATGGTTTTGTGGCTCTGCTCTGTGAGTACAGTTCAGAAAGTCTTTCACTTGCTGCCAAAGGGAAAATGATTAATGCAATTGCAGATGCCAGATTCTCTTCAGGGTAAATCTACAGCACACGAAGGAGCAAAAAGGAATTTAATGAGTACATTTTCAAAGTAAACATAAGCCCAGGTCATAAATGATAGCCCTTTCTCGCCACCAGCTTCTGGCCAAGGTGGGGTGGAGGAGTAGTCGCTTGAATTAGGGTCATGGTGCAGCCCCTCTGCCCATGCCATGTGATGTGTTGGGTTTTTGGAGGTGTTTTGTCCCTTTGCCCCATTGAAAGCTTGAGGACATCTGTGGACGAGACTTTTGTGGTAGTGCTGGAGGTTAGGGAGCCGGGGTGCGCGTACTGGCTGCCTCGCAGGGCTTATGGCCGATTGCCTCATGTACCCCGAGCAGCACCTGGTTGCATCCCCTGGTGTGGGGCTGAGCTGGAGCTTCCTCACCTCTCTGTGCTAGATTACTTGGTCCCCCCAAATCAACCTAGTTGCTACCCTCCAGATTGTTTTAATCCTGGGGGAGCTTCCCCTGAATCGGTGCTGGTTTTGTGGTGGTGCCTGTGGTCTTTGGGTCGCTCGCAAACACAGCGGCACACTGGCAGCCAGGATGTGTCAAAGAGGCGAGCGGGGGAAAAGTCTTGGTTTGCAAATCAGCAATCCCAACCCGATTCCCTTGGGTTTCTGCCCAGGAAATTGGTTTTACTGCTCACTGCTGAGCCACGCCAGGCTCCCTTGGCCACGTTGCCGATGGCAGTGGGATGGTGTTGAGCTGGGTTTTTTCTTCTTTTTCTTTCCAAATCTGTATTGCCAAGAGCCACACCTCCTAAATTGCTGCGGAGGAGGTGGAAAAGCAGAGGCACAAGACCATGCACATGCTGCACATCCATCTCGGTGATCTCGCAACTGTGCCAACACAAGCATCGTGGCCAGCCCCGGCTCAGCGCTTTAATTATGCACCGGCAGGGCCGCACCTATGGCGGGGCTGTTGCAGCTCGTTGCGCAAGAAGACAACTGGCAAACCTGTTGGTGCTCCAGGATTTTAGTGGTAATAAGCCAGAGGGCAAAACCTCCCTGGTGAGATGAAACTGTGCTTGGCTGGGTGTTTGGAAGAGTTTACGGTCTTTTGGAGAAGGAGAAGGTTGGGGATCCCGGCTCTCTCTGCACAGTTGTGGCTGTGTAACTCCATGGATGGGTTCAGACATTGTCTTTGTGGATGCAGAGGTGTGTTTGTAGCATGAGCTGTTAGCATGAGAAAGCCAGGTCGCTGGAGGCTGAGGTGAGCAGAGCTTTTGGTGTTTCAACAGGGAGAGTTTGGGATGAAATTGGACTGTTCTTCTAGATTTCACGTGCAGACACCTGTGAGAGTGAAGTGGTTGGTGCTGTAGAGATGGAGAGAGTTGGGAGCCAGGGTCAGGCATCTGATCTGTGGGATTACAGGCTCTTATGCTTCGCCTTGTAATGAGTCAACAGCTTGGGCTTGACTCAAACACCTCTCCCTTTAAGAAATCCAGTCTTGCTTTGGAGACAGCCAGAGTCTACTGCATCTATTGGCAACTCGTGCGCCACACTGATGAGGCTTGCTACCTAAAAAAATTAAATAAAGCAATGCACCCCAGAGATTGTAATTTTTGTTGGTGATGGTAGCATGTGCTTTCCTAGACAAATCCTGAAGGACATGCGCAGGCAGATGTTCACAACTGACCACAAGAGCTGCAGGAGCTTGCCAAGCTGCTCTACTTGTCTCTGACATTTCTACTCGATGTGTTTTGCACTGATTGGAAACACATGGTCACGATCCATTCCCTAGTCCCTTCACACCACACAGTTTCCATCATTTGCAAACAAGGGCCATCACCACGTCCCTGCAAGTGCTTTGGCCCACTTGGCAGCCTCGTCTGGTGAGCCCACTGCATTAGGGACAATGGTTTTGCCCATGGGGGCTCCCCCTCGCACCCGTTGCCGCTGCACGGGGCACCAGCAGAGCTATCAAGTGACACCATGAGGTGGTTGTCATGCATGGCCATCAGTTACGACTCTGTTACTATATTAGGTCTGTCGCTGGAGCCATCTGCCAGGGCAGGCTTGGCAGGCGGGCAGCCCAGATGCCTGCTTGCGAGATGACATTCCCTGGCTCCGGGCAGCAGCCAAGCCAGCCCACGGGAGCCGGGCACCGTCCTCTTGGAGGTCATTTGCCAGAGAGGCATTTGCTATCAGTTCTTTGCTTAAGACTGCGTTGCCCTTTTAGGGCTAAAAAGAGGTGTTTTGCTAGGCAGCGGTGGATTTGGCACAGGAATGCCTGCCGTAACGCAGCCTGCGTGCCAGTACTCATCCTCCCGGCTTCTGCGCCAGCTGCCGTGGGACTTATTGTACCAACTCAAAACCAATCTCCTCCCGCTTCAGCCATCTTTTGTAGCCATCTCCAAAGCTAGTGTGGTTCAGCAAGAAGAGCTTTTTAGTGATTCCTGCCCGATAAGGTTGCGCAGAGTCGGTATGCCTAATTCTAGTCCTAATCCACGGAAAAATGCTGCCGCTTCATTTTGCGGGTGCGGAAAGTGCATGTTGTAGAGCTGGCGGCAGGTTTTGTCATCCACGCTGCGAGACCATTGAAGCTTTTGCCGTCCTGGGAGCAAAGCGCAGCAGCTTTGTGTTAGAGGGGCTTTTGTTACAAAAGATGCTTCCGGAGGGACCGGCTTGTGTTCGGCTGGAGACCTTTCACCAGCTGCTTAAGGACTCTGGGAAACGGCACAGCACGCTCGCTCGGCTTGCATGCAGGAAAAAAAAAAGCAGAGCTAATGATTGACTATTATTTTAAGGGGATTATCTAATCCACAGCCCGGAGGACAAGAGGGGCCAAAATAAGTGAATATTGAATATGTAATTAGTGTAGATTGTTGGTAATACCCTCTGGACTCCGACTGATTGTAAACAGAAACAGATTTTTCTAGTTCCCCCCCCCCAAAAAAAAAAAAAGCTTTTGCAGGCCAAAGGGCCACTTTGTAGCAGAAACTGTTGCAAATCAAGTGGGTGATCACAGCTGGGACAGTGGAGAAGTTTAATGCAGAAGATGGCTGGGGAGCGGGGAGGCGGAGGAGCAGCTCCTCTCAGGATATTTTGCAGTGTAAAGGCAGAGTTCTGGGTGGAAGTGGCCAAAATGGCACATGTGGGAGGTTAGTTTCTGTTACCCCACCAGCCACCCTGCAGCTCCATCCCTGCTGCCGGGGCTCCTTCTCTCCCAGGGCTGTGGGAGCAGGCGGTGCGGGGATGCAGCGGTGACCTGGGCTAACCAGGGATCCTCACGAAGGCTCAAAACCGTAATGAAGCCCTCTCAAGAAGTACCTGCTTAGGAACATTTGCTAACTTGGATTCCTGCATTTGAATTATTGTTGTTTTTGTTGTTGTTATTTATTTTTAAGGTTGTTATTGCCTGGACCTGGTTATCAGTTGCCTCTGGTCTATTAGAGGCTAATACTTTTTATTTTCCTTTCCTTCTGCGTACCAAAGGTCAGTAGAAGTTAAGTGAAAGGGATTTGCAAGAGTTACAGATCCATTATTAATACAAAATAAAAGACTGGCTAAACAAATGGCTAAATCCACCAAGCCTAAAAATACAGTTGGGCACAAATAAGCCCAGAGAAGGAAACAATGGAAGGAACAGCAAAAACAAACGCACACCCAAGCACTAAACTTCTGAAGCAGTTAAACAAGGCTAGGAAAATAGCTCTCAAATCTCTGATGACAAGAAGGTTTCTGTTCCCTTCTCTTTAATTTGGTCAAAGAGGATGAATGAGAGAATCGCCATTCCCATTTGGGTGAAATGCCATGATTTAAAAAATTACCCTTACTCAAGTTCAAGTGAAATCCCAGAATTTGAAAATTTCCCGTGTAAAAGAATATGTCTGAAATGATCATTTTGGTACGCTTTGGCTGAACGTTTCCAACACGATTCAGCTGCTGCATTGCAAACCGCACAGGAACTCGCATCTCATAAATTACAGCATCGCAGAATGAGACTTTAAATGGGAACATCAAAACCCTTTGTGCTGTTAAGGACCTTGCTGAAACACTCTTGTTTCAAATTTCTTTTCTAAACTGAGGGCAAGAGTAGTTACTCAGTTCCCGTGGATTTTTTTAGTTTTGCTAGGATGTCCAATACGAGAATATTCTGCCCCAAAAGCTCTGCTGATCGGCTGCAGATCGCTGGTCTGGAAGCATGCAGGTGCCTGATGGTACTGTGACCCCATGGGGCATCTTTTAGGCTTTAGGAGTCTTTGAGTTGTGTGGAAACACCTTCTAAAACACACCAGGGCAGGCCATCGTTGCCCTGTCGGGACGTTGTACCAGCTGAGGAGTCTTGTGTAAAACAACCAACTGCAAAATAATCTGCTGTGATTTTATTAACTCAAACCCCTTCACTTATTCTGCAGAAATGAGCTTGGGAAAATAAGATGGTGCAGCCAGGCTGCTCCCAAACTGCCCCGAAGCCTGAGCGTCCCTTGTGCCAGAGGGACTTTTTCTTTCTGATCTTGGAAAGCAGCGTGGGACGGGCAGAGGTGGCCTCCTGGCGCATCCCTTCCATGGGGGCACCTTTTCCTGCTCTGCCCACGGGTGTGCAGCTCTGGAGGACAGCAGCATATCTGTACTCGTAAGCAGAAAAGCAGAAAAGTTGTGGAGAAGAGGAATCCCAGTATCTGTGGGAATCTCCTGGAGAATTCAGTTTAGCAGGCGGGTTTTGCTTGCACTTGGCCCTTTGTGCGCGTGGATATCTGCTCCCATTCAGCCATTTCTGACCCTCTTTGATGGCCTGGGCTGACTCACTTGTCATGCTAACATCGTTATGCTTTTGTTTTGCAGTGTTTGGGTATTTTTGATTAAGAAATACTGCCTGTTTGCCTTGGCAGTAGTGCTCATTGGATTGATGTGGCGTTTTTTAGCTGGAGTGTTTATTCAGCCTCTTGGATTCTTTCTCAGGGGTGGGGTGGGGTGGGATGATCCAAACCTGTCAGTATGCTGGTGATCCATGAGGGCTTGTGAAAGGCTTGAGCCAGGGTCTCTTCTGATGGAAACCACCAGCTTCCTCCACTTCCAAAGGCCAGGCTCTAGGGATGAGATGAACAGGCTTAACTGATTCCCATCCAGGCGAGAAACCTGGACCCTAGAAGGAGATGGCAGCAGCACGAGAAGGGGAGCGAGGGACCCATTGCCTTGAGTCAAGCATGGGTGCACCCTCTCGGTCCAGGTGCTCAGCAGGTACAAATGCCCCAGGTGGATCTGGCTAATGGCATCTTAAAACACCTTTTGCTTTTTGTTCTCGGCCGTGAGAATCGCTGATTTCTTGCCTTTCCACATTGTCTATTTGGACTTTCTTATTCCTCCCTGTCCCAGGGAGACAAGGGCGACTGTGACTTACTGCTCAGCAGGTCATTTGCAGCCAGTGATGGGTTGCCACAAGGTTTTCCCCCGTTAACGTCATGCTCCTCTGCCAGGACTATCAAAACTTTTATACTGGACATCTTCCTGGTTTGGAGCTCCCATGTGCTTCATCTCAAAGTCCCCATGTTGCAACACCAGCATGCCCAGGGTGCGTGATCCATTCACATTCCTGGCTCTCCAGCGCTTTGATGAGGTGGACAGGGGATGGGATGGATGTGTCGAAAGTGCTGTAAGGAGCATATTTTGCACACACTTACGTAAGACTGCAGCAATGCAGGAATGCAGAGCCTCTCAGGTCCTCAAACCAGGAGGTATTTGATGAGCAAGGCCTTGTGCTGCCTCTGCGTTCGGGGCTACTGTTGTGCTCGCTTGGATTTCCTCACTCCTGCACGCATCCTTGCGGTGTCTGGGGAGCAGACACAATTTGCATTGCTAAACACCTGCTCTGAAGTTCAGATGATTTTCTTTGGGAGTCGCTCTCCAGTAAGCCAGATCCCCTTATGTCTTTTGTTTTCTTACTGGGGCACCTTATAGTTGTGATTTTTTTGGTCTTTCCAAGCATAAGGTTTGCTGTAGGGTACTGGGAGGCTCTCTGGGTCCAGGACTGACAAGATGTTTGCTAAGCTCTTCTGGCCCATCCACCCCACCATGATGCCTTTGACCACACTCGGACCCAGCTGTCCCCAGCTGCCGGCAGACCCCGGGGACCCCGGTGCTGGGGGGGGCTGGATGTGCCGCGCATCAGGATGCCAGCACACAGCACCCGTTACTAACCACCTCTCTCCTTCTGCTTCCAGAGCTGGCGTACGACCTGGATATGGATGACACCTCTGCAAACAAGCAGCTCCTGAATCAGCAAAGCAAAGACGGCGCTGCGGTCCCCAGCAGCGACCCCGGGAGCGTGGTCCCCCACCCTGGCCCTGCTGCTGCCATTGCCCTGGTCCTGCTGCTGCTGCTGGGCCACCGGCTGTGACCAGTGCCGGTGGCATCGCTCAGTGTCTCTCCATGCCTTTTTTTAATGAAGAAGACATTCGGAACCTCTTCTGAAATATATGCACATTTCCAAAGAGAGGGCAAATGACTTGAGTCAGTTTTATAAAATAATAAGGTATCTTCACACACACACACAAAAAACCAAACCGAAAAGCGTTTGTTCATGGTAAACTAGTAAATACGTAAGTGCTTTTTAAAGATAATCCTGTTTAATATAAGAAGGTTAATATTAAATTGTGTTCCTCACAGTTTTTGAAGACTGAGGTCTCCATTGCTGTTAAGTTGAAGACCGCATTTCATCTTGAGTTGTTCAAATGTGCATGGGGTACAGAACACCTACGATTTATGAAATACTATCAGCAAATATCAGACCCCTGATCCTAGTTGTCTTAATACAGATTTTGTCTGTAGCTCAAGCAGTTTTTGTACTTACTCCAAATTCAAGGCTCACCCCTAGGAATCTGGCCAGGCATGTAATATGGAGGGCGTGTGAAGACAGGGCAGAGAGAAGGTCAGATATACGGCAGGAGGAAAGATGCTGCAGAAGAGGAGTTGTTGTGCGCCAAGATTGTCGTGGAGATGTGCTCCTGTGGGCATGAAGCACGCTTGCATCGTGGCAAGTTGCAGGTGATTTTGCTGCTCGCCTCCCAGCCAGGTCCTGTGAAGCCCTTCAATGCAGGTGGCCAGTCCCCTCCGGCATCTCTGTGGCCCATGCAATGCCCTGGTTTTATTCTTCAGAAGCGAAGCACCTCCTTTCCCACGGGAAATCTGCAAACACAGCTCCAGCCAAAGGACAGACGGCGTGGTTGTACACACCGTGCTTTATGGGGATGAATAACAGGTGTCCAACACATCGTACTACGAGGGAGGAAAAGAAAAGGATTTGCGGGAGCCCGCGGCAGATGAGACTCTTACTCACGTGTTTCTTTGCATGTTACTTTACTTATGCTATCTCTAAAATAAAGGTCGGTTGCTCTATAGACGGTGTGCTGGAAGTAGCCTCCCAGGTGTGCAAGGCGATGCTCTGCCCTTGTTCCTGGATTGGGCAGCCTGGAAAGGCCATCAGTGTCCGGCTCGGGGGCACCACGGAAAGGCTTGGCTTAGTCTGATTAAACGGATGGGCTGGGGCCAGAGAGTGTTTGGTTTGGTTTGGTTCCTGGACAAAATGGTTACATATTTCTGTTTAAGATGCTGCCTTTACTAGAGTGATTATATTTGCAGTATCTTAAGCTGCCATGTGTGCATGTACGCATGCACACACACACTCACATGCACGTGCATGCTTTAAACATTTGTCTGCCTCAGACCTTTTTAAAAGAAACTTTATGTTTGGGAGAAAGTAGATAAATCTGAACCACACAATCAGATGGTTTGGAGAGTGGAAACTTTGCCTGTTCTTACTTTGAAGTGGTGGGGCTGATCTGGCTGATCCTGATTTGAAGCTTTGCAACTGCACGAAATGCTTCACAAGCCGTGGCAGAGGGAGAGCTGGCTGCTCACACTGGTCCTCTGCCTGGAGACGTTAACTCCCAGTTCACCGCTTCTGATGGAGAGGAGCAGATCTGGCCTAAGCTCCGGCGTGACCTGCTGGTTAACAGTCAGAGAGCTTTCCTCTGGGTTTCAGACCGCTCGTGTCCCATCCACATTGGGGTGAGCACCAGGGATGTTAGGGCAGTGCTGGTGCCATATGGTATTCCTGTAAGCACTGATTTTTTCACATCCATGCCGGTGTGATGCGTATTTGTATTTTACATGATCACAAACCAAATTGCAGTCCTCTCCGTCTGTCGGGACTGCCGCTTGCTGGGGAGCCCTCGAGTCAAAGGGGTCCCAGTGCATGGGGGTGACGCGGGGCAGAGCCATCGGTGTTGCTGGCAGAGGCATTTCTTCACCCTGCTGCTGCTTTGCTGTTGCATCGCCCCAGTTCTCCCATCATCCCTGCTCTCCGCGCCGCAGCTGGCTGTGCCCATGAGCCTCTGCTCCACCAAAGGGAATATTTTATTAGAGCCACTTGAATTCCCATCGCTTCTTCCCTTCTGATCATTTCCTTTCATCCCCCTGGAGTGCTGAGGGTGGGAGCAGGCTGCTGGGTTTGTTCAGAGATGATGTGCTGCCTCTGCCTCACCAGGTATCCCTGGTACCAGCACAGGGACGTTCTCACCTCTAATACCGTGTCAGAAATAATTCTGTGTGCGGCTTCTTCCTTAGATAAGCAGCAGGATGGGATGGTGGCACTGGCTCTTCTGCAGTGCGAGTCCAGCGTGCTTTCTTCCTCTCTTAGGGAGACGGCGCAGGCTGTCCTTTGCCGTGTGTCTCACAAAGCCCGCCGGGTTTCCCACTCCGCATCACCGCAGCGTGGTGCTGATGCTTGTCAGCAGAAGGCCCCTCTGTAGCACGCTGAGCCTGGTTTCCCATTGCATGCACCTGCTGTTGAGCAAAGCTATGCTTGTTGGAGACTTTGTTATGATAAGAGATCACAAAAAACAGCCTTTGAGCCCACTACCTGCCAAGTTATAAAATAACGCCTTATAACTTGGAAAAAAGCTGTTGAATTTTACCCCGCAGTGGGTTTGTGCACATGTTTTAACAGGGGTTTTGCAAGGGATGTTCTGACCACCAAGGTGGAGTAAAGCTGGCGTTCAGTTTTGGGCGATGTTTCATTCCCATGTCATGAGAAATAAGGAATAATTGTTCCCTGTTTGTTTCTCCACATCACCTCTGCTCACTGTGACCTGTGTTGCCGTGGGATGGGACATGTCCATCAGGAGATGGACACTGTCACCTCCATGTGCATGCATACCTGGAGCTCCATGCCTTGTCCCAGGGCTCACAGGTTTAACTGCTAACACACAGTCGAGATTATTTCAATTTTTCTTTATTATTATTATTTTATATATATTAGTAATGAATATATGTATCATATCTACAATAATGTATTTATATGAGTCGAGGAGGTGCGGGGCTTGAGCTGATGGTGGGTGCCGGGGGAGCGTCTCGGCTGCACTCGCAGCACCATGATAACGTGGCGATGTGGCTCCGGCACCGGCGGTGGCCGCGTCCACCCCGCGGGGCGTGTGGCCAGAGTAAATACCTGTCTGGTTTTCTGCCAGCGGGAAGAGCAGCCGAACAGAGGGGTTTACGTCACGGAGGTGCTTCTGGGAAAAAAAAAAGTCAGAAAAAAACCACCTTTTCTAGATAATTTCCAGCCCTGCGGTGAAACCCAGAGCAGGTCCTGAGCTGTTGCTGACTCTGATCCCCGAGTCTCCCTGTGCAGAGCCACGGGCTCGTTGGCACCGCACGGCTGCCCTCCCTCTGCTGGCACCGTGTCCCAGCGGTGCCTCGTGGGCTTGTCACCTTGTGCCAGCACCGGCTAAAGGCCCAGCGACCTTGGGGAAGCTTTCCAGTCTCAAGTGGCTGAGCCCTTACCCCCTGCCAGTTAACCTTAGTGCTTCCTGGCCAGTTTTGCAGCTCTCATTAATCTCCAGTGGCAGCAGCGGGGTGGCCAGCAGCCTGCCGCCACCGTGCACGTCCCATGCGCGGGCAGGAGTGAGCAGCATCATGTTGCTTGCAAAGCCATTGCATCTCTGGGTGGGATTGCAAGCAGCCTTGAAAAGGTGGCAAAGCCAGCACCTTTCCCTGTGTCTGAGGGTGGTGGTGAGATGTAAACATGTGCTTAGCATGTGTAATGTATTTCTGTACTAACCATGCATCAAATCATAATTTAAAATCAAAATATTTTTGTTGGATGGGAAGCCCTAGTTCATTAATCAATTGACTAATAGTTTAGTGCTGGAATGGTATAATCTAATGCACTTAACAGCTGCTAGAAACAGCTGGTGCTTAGGGCTCGTGCTGTTTTGGGAAGTGAAATCTAGAGTGTCTTGGTTTTGTTTTTCAGGGAGTTTTTCAGAATTGCTCGTTCATCTCCATGAGCAAAGCCCTCAAGTGCTCTGGAGCAGGGACGCAGCAGGGATGTGGGACTGGATTCTCCGGGGCTTCCAACCAAAACAAAATCCCCCTTGCACGGCGGATGCAGAGAGCACCAGCCGTGTCTGCAAACGTGGCAGCTGGACATGGGGGTGTTCCTGCGGGTTTGTGTAAGGGGGACACATGTAATCCCATGCTGTCAGGTGTTCTGATGTGCTTTTGAGTCAAAACCGGTGCTATGAGCTATGGGTACGGTAAGGGAGATGCCACCAACCAAGAGGGCAATTCCCAGCTGCTCCCCAGGTTCGGAGGGCACGCGATTGGGGCACAGGTGAGGGTCCTGGCAGGGACTGCCGTGACCTGGCAGGGACTGCCTTGCACTGCCTCCTGCCCTGCTTTCTCGGCAGCTGCAGGTCCATGGTGAGACCTTTACGTCTGCGCGGGAGGTGGTGGGGGGGGTAGTCCCAGGGCAGAAAAGGCACGAGGAGCAGGGGGATGAGCAGGCTGCTGGCGGGGACCCGGTGTGGGATGTTGCGCAAGTCTCTGAAGTAAAATACAGGAAACCACACAAAGATCTCAAAATGCTCAAAACAGAGCCACGTGTGCTGCTGAGACACCTCCTTCCAACCTCGGAGCATGTAGCTCAGTGGTGGGACCGGCCATGACCAAGTCTACTGGTCGGGTCCTGCCCTACAGGCTGTCTAGCTCACCTAAGCTGAAGCATCTCAGAAATACCATTTGGTTCCCAAACTCTTGGGTGCCTTGGTGGGAATTTCCCTGACCTTTCCAGCAGCGCTGCAGCTTAATGATTGTCAAATGCTGCTAAAGCTTTACCAGATCACAAGCCACACGCCCCAGAAGCAGGTGTCTGTTCCCAGAAACCCAGTGATTTTTCAGTGTGAGCTCCACAGCTGGGGATGACTCGGCTGGATGTCGGCAAATTCACAAATCCTTCTTGTGCGTTATTTATTGCTTTAGCAAGGAGCCAGGTATGGAGGTGTCAGGGGGATGAAATCCACAGCCGGAGGGGAATGAGGTGAAACCATCACGTTGGAGGATGCTCGCTGGTCCTCAGCGTGGGAATTTGGGTTTTCTATTAGGGACACGGTGAAACTCTCCGTGTGAAGACCAGCAGTGGGTTTTTTCGGCTCCAGCCTGCAGCTTGCTCATGGGAGACCTCACTAAGAAGTAAAAGTAGGGGGGGAAAAAAAAAACCAAACCCACAAACAACCCCCTTAATAAGCTTCTCAAAATGTTACTGAAGGACATTCTCTGGACATGAGGTAACTGAAATTTTGATATAGGCAGATGAAGCGGCCCTGGCATGTTTATACAGTCAGTGAATTTACTGCCTTCAAAAAAAAAACCCCAGAAAAGCAGTCGGTATTAATCAGATATAGTTTATTTTGTCAAACATTGTATCCTTTTGAAAATAAACATCTTGGTGTTGTTTTGCTGAGAGCATGCTAGGATCTGAAGTACACATCCATGCCAGCCCTGCAGCCCAAAGGTCTGGAGGAAAAAGCAACCACGCTTGCTCCTGGGTGCCGTGCGGTGGGGTAGGAGCTGGCGCTGGTACCCGAGGGCACTGCGTGGGAAAGGAAGGGCCCCGTTAGGGACTATTCAGGGTTTATTTCAGATGCTCCTTGGTGGCCACAGGGACATGGAGGACTTCTCCCGAATGCTCCAGCACGTTCCCGGTGTTGAAAACCAGACTTTTCCATAGCAGAAGTACAGACCTATCCTCAACCTCCCAGTTTAGTGGCTGTCACCTCCCTCGTAGGAGCCCAGCAGAGACCTCAACAACTGCTTGCAACGAGTCAACACGTTTGGGGATCTCTGCCAGCAGTTTTTGTTTGCTTTTGCTGTCCTCTTTGCTGTTATTATTTCAGTGTGCAAAGATGCTGCACATCCAGAAAGGAAATCACTGCTGGATCCGAGCAGCACAACCACCCTTCACATCCAGCTCTCTGCAGGCAGATCACTAAAAGGAAGTGGAAAGCCCGCCTGTAGCAGCCTGTGTCCCTTCAGTGTCATATTATATTACCATCCACCATGTTAGCAAATGGGAAAATAAACATGGCCTGGATAGCAAAGGAAGAGGCAGTTTAATTACAAATGTTAAGAAGAATGACGTTTGTGTACATTCCACCCAGAAGTGGATTAAAGTGGTGACCTTTCCCGTGGTGTGAAACGGGTTTGTTGTGGAGTGCAGGCATCTTGTGTCTCTTCAAGATCTGCCAGACGTTTCGTTGCCCCTGTTGTTTATGGTTAACGTTGGATGATGTCTCCTGAAGCTGAATCTCAGCAGCTGACAGTGTTTTCTGAGAACTTGTCATCTGGACTTTATCTAGCAAAATTCCTGGTATTGGGTGTATTTGTTCCCATTTGAAGGAAAAACAATGTTTTCTGGAAAAAAAAAATTGCCTGTCAATGTGTGTGTGATAAACATCTCCCGAGCGTGGTAGCCAGCACAGACACTTCACCGTGGCAGTGCCACAGAGGCATTGGGGCCAGCTTTGCCATGCACGGCCTCCTGGAACCATGTCAGAGGAGAAGGATGCTATTTCCAGCCCACCGAGGTGCAATGCTTCTTGCTTCCTTGCAATCCTTCTAGCAGGACCCTTGCTGCAGGTTGGTATTTACTGTGCCAAACATGCAACCAGCCAGTTCTTTGCTATTCTGCTCCTGGTGAGGATGATAAAGCAGAGGGCAAGGGAAGAAGAGCTTTCACACCCGTGTCACCAGCCTCGGTGGTGTGAAATCCCCAGCAAAGAACTTGCTCATCACCTTGCTGCGCATCAGAGCAAGCCCAGGCTGGGCACTGCAGCCAAAGCAGCCCATGGAAGCCCTTGCCAGCGCTTCCAGCAGATGCTGGTGGCTCGGAGGGCCAGGCTGGGCAGCACAGAGCAGGGAGATGCTATCTGGCTGAGGAGCAAAGACGCTGATTGGCCTGGGTAATTGCAGAGAGGGTCAGACCGAGTCTGTGGGTGGACGCTGATTTCGTAATGAATGACTGATGGCAGCGAGGGGGCCGCTCTGTGCCTGTGGCCAGGAGCTCTTTCTTTAACTGATGACTCTTATCAACTTACAGCACAGAAGGATCATGGGATGGTGCTGCCCTGCGCTTGCCACCAGCCAGCCTTGCCTTGTTTTGGGGAGCCAGCAACCCGGAGGCACGGGTGCATGGCTCTGAGCCTGATGCATTTAGGCGCTAAGGACCGGGGCACGCAGCAATCCCTGTCTCGCTTCCCCGTGGCACCGGAGTGAGGGGCAATGTCTGCTGTGTGGGCTCGGGCTGCAAAGCCCTGGTCCCTGAGGTTATTGCTAGGGACATGATTCGACTCCGGTGTCACTTAGCAGAGTGGCGAGGTGTGGGGCAGGGTGCTGCGGCCGCCTGCTCACCCATGAAGGTGCAGGGAGCCTGGCAGTGGGGGGGAGCTGTGGGTGCTTTACAGAGGGTGTATGGGGGTGTATAGGGGCTGTGTTGCTGTTATGCAAGCTGGAACCTGGAAAAATAGAAATCTTTCCTAAACCTGGAAATACAGAAACCTTCCCTTTTCAATCCCTCTTCTTGCATATTTTCCTATCACAAAACAGAGCCACGTGCCTTCTGGATATGTGACAAGTGCCTTTGGTTGTACTGTATCTCCATCGCAGCAGTGGGAGGATTTCAGTGCCATCCCAGAGGCTCTGCTGCCCTGCCTGCGGCTGCCGGCCGGCCTGCCCACCTGCCCAGCTCCCTGGGGCTCGGGCTAAAGGCACTGCTCCAGCCCTGTGCAATGGAAACCCTCTCCCAGGAGGCTGGTTCACACCTTGCAGCTTGCAGTAAGAGCCACACTGGAGCCTTTTTGGTGTTGCTGTGGTTAGAGGTGTGAGAAAAACCCTTGCAGGGGGAGGGAGGGGCGAGTGTCTTTGTCACGGTCCCGCTCTCCTGCCTGCAGCATTAACTAACTCCCACTCGCCCATTTGGAAGAGGAGGCTGGGCTGGACCCACTGTTGCTGGCTGGACCTTCCCTTTGCAATCCCAGCGGTTGCCTTTCGGTAGCTGGCGGCTCCATAAATTGTCCCCTACCTGCAGCTGCTGCTGCTTTCTGGCCCAGGTGTAGCTGCCGTGGGAATGTATGGATGGTCATGTAGTTGGCGTGGTACGGACGGTCATTCACATGGGGAGGAACGACCGGCTCCCAGGCAAGCTGGGGGTGATGGTGGGGTGGTACAGGACTGTCCTTGCCCTCTCACCACCTTGAGATGCTCCTGCAGACAGCAAGGGAGACGAAGGCCTGGGATAGGCAATGGTGACCCCCCTTTTTAAGCCATGGCAGGGGTAACACCTTTTTGAAAGGCACGAGGGAGAGGAAAGCCATGGCTCCAGCCTCTGCTCCTGCCCACGGTGATGCTGCTGGGCGCCTGGACCAGTCCAGGGGTCGGTAATGAAAGGCTGCTCCAGGAAGGAAAATCTTCATCAGCATAACAGGGATTGCCTTCAGACCCGTGGCGCTCAGGCAGAAAGACCGGACAGGGAAATGAGCCGATCTGTGCTGCTTAGCTGCGTCCCACAGCTTGGAGACAAATGTTTAGCAGCCGCATATCTGCTGGTGAAAGAATAAATAGAGACGTGGGTCTTGCACCTTTTAAACACTACATGTTTGCGGACTGCGAATGTGGGGCTGAGATTTGCATGCTGCTTTATTTAGTATTATATAAGCTGTGCCGCGTTTACGGAAACCGCCCTGCAGACACCAACTGTGCGACCGCAAAAAAAAAAAAAGGGGAAAAAAAAAAAGCAGAGAAGTGGAGGCAACCTCTTGTCACCAGCACCCCAGCTCCAGCTCTGCCACAATGCTCGAGGGACCAAATGCTATTGCCGGACCTCCGCTTCCCCTCATGCTGTTGCTGCGTCACGAGGCTGAAGGATTTCACCACTAATAATTTGTGTCTTTCCCAGGGACAAACGGAGAAGCCCACTGAAGTCGGGGACTAACTCGTCCCCCCGTGGGGCCACCGCTCAGGCGGGTGCAGGTGCCAGATGCAGGGGGTAGATGGCAGCGGCTGCCGCAGGTGGCACAAGCCAATGTCCCCTGTTTTGGGGTACAGAGCAGGGGTCGAGGGAGAAGCAGAAGCGCGGTGGGAGGTCTCAGCACAGGGTGCAGGTAGGGTGTGAGTGCTGAGGGAAGGAGGGAAGGAGGGGACCCTGAGCTGCTCTGTGTGTGGCTGTCAGACGGCATCGCTGTCACCTCCCTCTGCAGAGACCGCCACAACGATCACTCACTCCTGGGAAGAGAGCACTTGTATGTGATGGCATGATAATAATAACTGTAGTAGTAATAATAATGATAATAATAACTGTAGTAGTAGTAGTAGTAGTAGTAGTAGTAGTAATAATAATAATAATAATAATAATAACAACAACTGCTCTGTAGCTCATCCTGCATGTCCCTCATCCCTCAAACCTCTGTGCGGTTCCTGTGCTGCTTGCCTGAAACTTTATTTTACAGCGTTTAAAGAATGATCATTTTCGTCAAGATAGACATAATTTAATTATTTTTAAGGAGACTGCTTGATCTCGCTGCCTGATGGGCTGCCAGACTCCACCTCTGGCAACTGTCTGGCAGGAGCCCCTGGTCATTGAGACCTTGACCTGCTAATGCACTCTCCAAAGGAATAAGTAACTCAAGGTCCTCACGTTCCTCTGTCCACTGACTGCGGGATAAGTGGATTCCTGACCTGACCGCTGTTGAGACGGCTTTTACCACCTCTTTTACACAGCCTCACATGGCATTTTGGTTAACGCCCTGCTGTTTGCTCTTGATCTTATTCCTGACAGCGCGGGACGGCGTGCGGATGGGTGGCAGGGCTGCCGGGACGCCTGGCTGGCAGACCACGCTCTGGGCTGCCGGTGAGGGACTGGCTCCCAAGGCCCCCCTTGTTCCCCTTATCGCTGTGAAACCCAAGGGAGAGCCAGCTGCGTAAGCAGGGGCAGCCTCGGCTCAGGCAATAAAATCACTTTTACCTGGGGTGCAAAGAAAGGCCAGAGCGAGCCATTGCCCGCCTGTTTTTCGGAGGGTGCCTGGTGCCCACAGGAGGGATGAGGGGACGCTTCCTCCACCCATCAGTCTGGCCAGACCTGCTCTGCCCTTTCAGGGGGTCTCCACCACAAGTGCTGCTCATCCCTGGGGAGCGTTTGGCCAAGGGATTCGTGCAGTTTGTGGTGCTTCATCCCAAAGTAGTCATGGTTAGCCGAAGTGTTAAATAAAAAATCATTTGCACGGTGTTCCTGAGTGTGATGAGCACCTCAGTGCTCACCCAGTGTGGAAGGTGCTAATGCTTCATCCCCCATCATTTTTTAGTGCTGGCTTTCCAGTCAGCCTCCTGCCCTTCCAGGGGGCCCTGGGCAGGTACACACCAGCATTGATTTCCAGGCTAATTAAAACCTTAATTTTTGTATTTTTTCCATGTGAAAGCGCTGCTCTGAGTGGGGCCAGATGCTCTTGCTTTTGAAGCGCTCTTCTGTTGGGGGCTGAGAACATCCCCCAGCCCCAGCGTTGCTATCACAGAGGGCATCTTTCGTGGGGAAACGGCTCATTGCTCCAAACGGCGGGAGGGTGCTGAGGCAGGAGGGGCGGCCGGCGAAGCAGCCCTGATTCACCTTGCCTTCAGTGAGCCTGGTTTGGGAGCAGGCTGCCTCCGGGCACCCGTTGCCCATCCAGCTGCAAGCTGGGCATGCTGCGGAGAGGAGGGAAAGCTTGCAGGGCCGGGGACGGAGAGGAAGGGGCACGGCCAGACACAGATGGGGCTGGCAGCTCACCTGAGGGTCCAAGCCGAGTCTCCTGTCTGCACAGCCCATCTCCGGCAAGACAGAGCCAGCGGCTGCACCGTGTCCCAGCAATGGAGGAGCCCGTCCTGCACCGGGTCCTGCAGTCGAGATGTGGCTTAAGTGACTTGGGAGCGTCTGTGTCTCTGGACATGTGTGCTGGCTTACGGGCTCTGGAAAAAAACACCCATAGGAGCCAGTGTCATTGTAAATGTCATGGTATTGTCATCCCAGCAGTGTACGAGCTGGTGAATGAGGCTCCAAGGCAGCCAGGCCTGCCTTAGAAACCAAATTAAATTTAAAAGAATTTTAAAATTAAGAAGTAATTAATTTGGAGTTCCATTCCTGCCTTCTGGTTTTGCACGTTTTGGGTGTGAGCTTTCAGTTTTCCCACTGCAGCCATGAGACTTAGGGGAAAAAAAAACCAAACCACCTCTTTAAAGAGCTGAGACAACAATTTCAAGTGCTGGGCACTTACATTAACTATTGTGAAACTTAAATTGCAAGAGCTCAGCACCGCTGACGGTTACTTTCAGACCTGTGTTGCAGAAGAGGAGCAAGCACACAGCTACCTGATGCTTTGCTTTCTCAACGGAAACAAAGATGTTGTGAGTCAAAATGAATTTTCCATGGGGAACTTTTGCTTGGCCATTAATACCAAAAACTGCTGAATGTGATTTTTTTTTCCCCTTGTACAAGAGCCTGAGGCGAGCATCTGTACCACGGGCTCCGTGGGGGCTGGTTGTTTCTGAGGGGACAGGATGGTAAGCGTGCTGCAAGGAGGAGAGACGGCGGTTTTGCACGCAGGCACTTTCAGAAGCGAGGCATGAGCACAGCATGGAGGTGACATCCCTGGACCTGCCATTTCAGACCGAAGTGGAGCCAAGGAGGTGCAAATCGTGGCTGTAACAGCCAGCGGCATGCCAGGTCCCCCAGCGAAGGCCTGTGTGGCTGCTGTTTTGCAGACCCATCACCCCCCAAGTTCCTGCCCAGGGGAAGGGGACGTGGGGCTGTGCCCAGCCCTGCAGTGTTATCCTGGGGGGGTCCCAGCCTCCGTGCCGGGGATGCTGAGCGCTGCTCCTGCGTGGGCTCTTGGCAAGTGGACGGAGGAGGCGAGAAAAGTCCTTTCTTCTCCTTCTTCCCTTTTTTTTTTCCTTTTGACCCCCTTTTTTCTTTCCTTTTTTCTTTTTTTCCCCATCCTGTCCTGGATGTGGCTGGAGGCCGTGGGCTCTCCGAACCCGTGGGCTGGATTTCCAGGGGACGGGAGTGTGCAGGATGGCCGGCCTTGCCACGCAGCCCTCCGCAGCGGGGACGGCCGGGGCAGCACATCAAAGGGGCAGTGGCTGCTCCCGCCGTCCCCATCTCGTGTGGGGCACACTCCCGGCCCCGTGGCGCGGGACCACCCACGCCGCCCCGCACATCAATCAGCCCCGGCTGCATCTCGCCACTGGCCACCTCCCTGACCCCGCTATCTCCTTCCTTTTCCCCTGGGATTCAAGTGCAAATGCCTCGGGGCCGCGGGCTGTACAGTCCGTAGGACCTCGAGGTTCACCCGGGCTGATGTGGGATCTCCCTCCAGCTGCAAGACCGCCACGTCCCGGCTGATTTACAGCAGGAAACATCGACCTGCAGGCTAATAAATGGCTGATTTTTTTTCCCTTTTTTTTCTTTCCCTCCCTCCTGATCAACTATTGCAATAAAATGACTTCCATTTTTTTTCCCCCCTTTCTCCCCAGTCTATGCCCAAACTGCAATATTGGTTAAAAATATCATCTGTGAAAAGAAAAGGCAAATAAATGAGCACATCAAAGCCAGCTGCCTGGGGCCGTTCGGTTGCGAGCAGAAATAGGGCTAGGCCCTGGGCCCATTATCTTGCTGATATCTAATGCCACCACTTCAGAGTGTGAGAATGGAGCCTTTTTTTTTCGCAGCCGAGCGTACCGGCCCCGCTGGTGTTTGGGAGCACAAAGGCCGCCATCCACCCCAGCTCTCGAGACAGACTGTTGACATGTTGCTCTCAGATTTCATTCCTGAAAATCTGGAACTTTACGCTGAACAAATAACATGATCTTTTTCCTTCATCTGGAAAGGATAAAAACAATTGCTGGCACTTGGAGCAGATCGCTCTTTCTTTTCCTCCCTCCTCCCTCCAGCTTTCCTCGCAAGCCCCGACTCGCTGCCCGCAAGTCACAACTCGCATATTTTCATTTGAAAACTTTGAACCATGGGGGGTGGGGGGTGAGAGCGGAGGGGAATGAAAAAGAAGATTAAAAAAAAGGATTGCAAGCAGCACCGATATAACCATGAACGTCTGGCAGCCCGCGTGCTGCCCTGGCCCCGCTGGGTGGGGAGGATGGAGCGAAACACAAAGTGTTTGCCGTTTGGGGGGACACGGGCAAGGGCTGCCCATGCTGCTCGTGGAGGAGCGGTGCTCGGCTCCGCAGCGCATCCCCGCTGTGGGACGGATGGTGCCCTGCTGCGGGCTGCCCTGCGGTGCCCGTGCAGGGGCCGGGACAGCGGGGAGGGTTGCACACTCTGAGCCCTGCATCGCATCCTCTGATGGGCATTGCACCTGGGATGGGGATGTGAGCTGTGGCTATTTGGGTCCAAGGCGAAGTCTGGTGAGTCTTCCTCAAGGAGCGGGACTTGAGCCGGCACTCACCCTGCACCCCATTGTCCTGGGCTGCTCTTTCATGGGTTTTGTTTTCAGCATGGCACTGTCGGGGAGAGAAGCCGCATCAGCCCGGCCAGCCCTGCTGCTGACCCGGTGAGCTGGAGGGTGAGCAGTGTGGGCACTGCCAATACCTCCTGCCTGCAGTGGTGGTGATTTTCAGTAGGTTTTGTTTCCTGCCACCCGTGTAAGCACACACACTTTCCACTCTGTGTTTACAAATTCTTGTGAAATAGCCTTTAAACAGAACAAAGAGAGTGCCTTGGGGTAAAAAAGATCATTATTTTATCATTATTTATTTGTATTTATCATTATTTCATTGATACTGAAGCTCCGTACAGAACAGGACTGGGACAAGTCCCTCTCAGAGCCTGTGCTCCCCCTGCTCTCGTGCTGACCCATTTTGCCTCCCGCGTCCCGGGTGATATTAAGGGGTTAGCCACTTCTGCTCTCCTCCGCTAACGAAATCCTCAAAGGCGCTGACACGCATCCCTGCTGTAACGAGGCAGATGTCTGCAAACGAAGCGCTTGCTGGACCGGTGCCCAGGTAGAAGCTCTTTGAGGGGAATGAAAGGCCCTAGATGAAGTGCTGGGTGCAGTAATTAGGATCTCTGGAGCTCCCCCTGGCAAGCTCACACTGATCTTTCCAGGTCCTAAGAAAACAACTTTGACCTCTCTGCTGACCATCACGGTGCAGCTCCATCCCTGGGCAGGCACGGCTTGACCTGCAGCACAGCACCAGCGCTGCTGGTGGAAACCAGCTCCCACCCAGAGGGAGCAACTCCCATCAATGGTGATGCCCGGCATCGGAGGGGACCGGGACGGTCTTGCTGACAACTGCAGAGCCACAGGCTCCCTCTTCCCCTGGCTCTGCTCCGTGGGATTCTAGCTGACACAGGGAGCTCAGGTAATACATAGATATTACTCATTTTTAAGCAGTGCCAACTGGCTGGGTCATCGGCTGCTCTGAACATGCCTCTCTGCCCCTCTCTCCTTTCCATGGTAGGAGATTATTTCCTGCTGCTTCAGACAGCGCTTGGGGTTGTTCCCCTCTGCCCCAAGTCTGCAGGGACCGAGGCCACACGGCTGGCCGGGGCCACCGACAGCAACCAGGGCCGTCTCCAGCCGTGCCGTGCCAGCCACATGTGCCGAGAGCTCTGGGCTCTGCAGAGAGCAGGGCATGTTTTCTCCATGTAGAGGAGATAGATAGGAAAAAATAAATACCAGGCTTGAATCGTGGCCTGGGAGGTTTAGGTTAGCCATGAAGAAATGCTTTTGTGCAATAAGATCCCAAGTCAGTAGCTGGGACAGGCTGTGCAGTCTGGATCGAGGAGGGATTTTGAGAACAGAGAGGGAGGGGACAGCTCGAGGTCAGTCCTGGTGGGCCAGAGGAGGAGGCGTCAGGTATCTGAACCTTTTTCCAGTCCTGATCTCTGCAGCTCTGGGGTTTTGTGAACCCACTGGCTGGGTGATGTGCTTATCTGCGGACCAGGAGACTGCACGTTTAACGGGTGAGACTAACCCGAGTGGGCAGGCTGGAGCGCGTGGGCCGGCCGTGCCACCGCTCTTAGCACTCACAAAACGACACTTAAAAGGGGGGAAAAAAGCTAAAAAAGCAGCCCAGGTAGTGATTCCTGCTGTAAATATAGCCCAGAGCACCTGGGGAAGGCTGAGCAAGGGATTGCTGCTTGGAAGGGATGGAAATGCAAGAATGACCTGTGGGCTTGTTTCCTCTGTCATCTCCAATTTATGCTATTCATCTTCTCCCCTGCCCTCCAACTGCTGCTCCCCCTCCACCCACCCCACCCCATGCACTCGCACCCCACATTTATAGGAAGATTATGCGAGTGTGGATGGAGAATTAAACGTAATTGGCACAAAGAAAGGCCTGTGTGAGGCAGACGCAGGGTCCCCAGAGGGTCCCATCCTGCCACCCAGCCTCCTCAGAGGCAGCCAGATGCATCGGGAAGCCAATGCAGGCATGGGACGTACGGCCACCCGGGGCAGGGAGGATGGGGACATGTCCCCGGGGTTGCTGGGCTGTGGGAAGGGGTGCGGGTGAGCCAGCCCAGCTGCCAGCATCAGTCTGGTGAGCCACGGGGAGATGCAGCCCGGGGACCCGCTTTGTGCCCCTGTGGTGGGGGAGCAGGGAGGAGCAGAAGCCGTGACCAGCTCTGGAGCAACAGTGACTGACATTCACTTGCCGGGAATCTGTTGGGGAATATTTTTATCCGCTGGGTGTGAGTGTGCTCCACGTCAGAGCCATCTGCCACACAGTCATTTTTGGGAGAGCTGGGAAGTGCAGGCATGAAAAATCTGTGAAATGAGTGCATTCCTGTGCCCTTCGAAGCTGTGTGTCCACAAGTCTCCTCCCCATGGTGTCCGGGGATAGGGCTAGGACAACTTCTTGTCCTGCTGGGGGAGAGACAAGCTCTTGCATTCCCTAAAATGGAGATGGTCTTGAGCTCCGCACAGCAAGCCCCGTGTGCTGCAAGTCGGTTTGGACACGGGAGTCTGAGTGAAACCGTTGCAGCAGAGCCTTGTACGCCCAGCCTGTTCGCCTCTGCCCTCTTAGCATCTTTCCATCTTGCTTCAGTGTGCACAGCACCTCGCACCCTGCCGTGGCAGGGCCTGGCTGCCGTCGGCCCCCCTGCAGAAGGCAACGAGGAGCTAACCCACCCCTTACCCCAGAGCTGAGCAGCTCCCACGGGAGGTTTCTGTTAGCTGGACAGGGTGAAGGAGCCCTAGGATAAAAATAAGTGATAAAAATAAATGGAGACATCAGCCCATGCTGAAACACCGGATCTGCTTCCCTAAAATATCAAGCCATTGACATTTGAAACCCAGATTCAGAGCTTCATTTTGCAACTAGCAGAATCCCCCCATCCTCGTGACAGATGCCCTGGATTAAACACCCCCCAAATTTGTGGTATCTGGGGTTTTATCAAAGGAGACTGTTTCCACTCGAGCCTCTCTTGTTCCAGCCCAACCACTCTGCCGCAGGAGAGGCAACGCGCCTGGTTCGGGTTTACAATGAGCCGTCTCCTGCTGATGAGCTGGAGCTGGGAAGACACGCCTGTCCAGTTCCCTTTCAATGCTTTCTAACCTCCTTGTGGCCCAGGCTTCCCTGCCAGAGTGTAGGATTTAATCACCCTTAATGATAGCCAGCCCAAGAATTGCATTCAGCCAGGTTTTCCTAAAGGGCTACATCTGAAATCTTTATCCGAGTACAACCCCCCAGTAAATTCCCTGACAGACGACTGGAAACACCGCAGGGCTGTGGCAGACCTCTGGCCAGCACCAGAATTAAATCAAACCGAAAGCTTAAGCCCTCGTAGGACCCAGCGGGATTTTCGGATGTAATCGGTGCCACTGCTGGGCTTGGGGGTTCCTCTCTGCTACCAAGATTTGTCGGTGCTAGAGAACTGCCCTGCTCCCGCCAACCTGAAGTTAAAATCGATCCACTGAATCCCACGCAGGTGGGAATTACTTGTACTGATTTTTAGTGTAAGCCGGTACATCGCCGATGTGGACTCGGTCAAGACCAGTATGATTTATACTGATTTAACCATACCCCCGTGAAGGGTTTTTGCCAATTCCTCTGGAGCAGATTCAAAGTGGTTTTAATTAACTGACATAACTGTTGTGTGGACGAAGGCTCGGGCAGGAGCAGCACGGCCGGAGGTCTGTGCTGGAGAGGAGCGGCGGCACAATGGAACAAGGTGAAGAGAAACTGTGGAGGAGCCGGGTTTCCTCTGGTTTCTCCTTCCCTACCCTTCCTTCTCTCCAAAAAGCTGGCAGGGCTGCAGTTTTTCCACTGAATGAGATGAGGGAAATTTGAAATGCCAAGTTGTGCAAGGCCTGTGGCATATGCTGGAAGAGGCTCCGTGCAGATGGAATGCGGGTGATGTCACCTTGTCTTCGTCTCCTGCGCCGGGGCCAGCGACGGCTGCGCCAGCAGCCGGCTCTGCCCAGCCCAGGGGTGCCCGCACCGGTGGTGGGGACATGTTGGGGGTCCCCCCAAATAGCAGAGGAGGCTCGCAGCTGACTTTGTGAGCAGGCAGAGCCGAAACGGCTCCGAAAGCCCTGCAGGCAGCACAGGCTCGGCTCTCTGCACAGGTAGGGGAGATGGGGACACGAGCCCCAGCGTCGGGGAGCATCCCATAGCAGGCCTCGGGGTATCTTCTAGGGCTGGAAAAGAAACACTGAGTGTGGGGGCAGAAACAACTAATGGGGAGAGGGGGGGGTTTTGGGGGAGGTGTGGGAAGTCAGAAGTTTTTTTGCCCTAAAAAAAACCCATCAATGTCTTTTTAAAACTAAACTGCAAGTTTTCCCCTCTGCTTTTCTCCGCCTTTTTCTCCTGGGAAAGGGAGAGAAGTGGGGAAGGGGAATCGCTTGAGCGGTTTGGGGTGAGGGGGCTGGGGAGGTTCTGCCAGATGTGAGAAAACGCTGGAGAAGGGGGAAAACTCATAGAAAACTTTCCTTTTTGAGAGAGGCTACTTTTCCTTTCCTTAAAAAAAAAAAGAAAAAGAGATTTTAATGAAAAATTTCAGGCAGTCCCATTGTTTTGCTGCAGCCTTTGATTTAACTACTTGATCAAGTATTCGACAAAACCCTCCGTGTTTTTCAGGAGGTTTCTTAAATCCTGCCGAGGTATGGGATTATGAGAAACAACAAATGGCAAGCTGTCTCTAGCCCCACAGACTTTCTCACTCTCGTTTTCTCTCTCACTTTGGAATAAAAAATGCAGTGCTCCCTGCTGAGTTCTCTTTAAAATTCACATTGTCTCTTCAAATAAAGGCTGGGAGGGTGAGGTAGTGCTTTGAAAACCAGAACTCAGTCATACATTGCAGGGCCAGATCCTAGAGGATTATTCTCTCTCAGGACACTTTATAACTTCATGAGAACTTCTGGCCTGGCTTGTCTCACCAGCTCGGTGTGCGTGGCCCCAGCGGATGGCAGCGCGACGGAGATCCCTACGTCCCTTTCCAGCAGGAGGGCTGGATTTGCCCCTGGAGACTTTTTAAACCATGATGAAGCAAACTCCAGCTTTGCCCCTAGGGATGGCTTGGCCCGTTTCCCGTGCAGGCAGGGGATACTCGCCGCGTCCCTGCCGGAGGGACAGCCCCGCCGCAGCAGGAACCTCTCCATCGCAGCTGGCCCAGGCCGGGCTGCGGTAACACGGCTTTCCATTGCTTTTGGTGTAATTCCTCGACTGCAGCAGCCTGCACTGCCCCAAGGCTGCGGTGAGCTGCCAGCGTCGCCGCTGGAAAGCTCAGAGCTGAACGAGCATCTTGTTCCCACGAGAAGTGCCTGGCGGGGCAGCGTGGCCGTGCTTTGCTGTCGGCGCGCTCTCGCCGGGGCAATGAATAGATGGTCTTTTCCTCCCAACCCGCCCGGCGTCTCGCTGACAAAAGCTTGAGAGCAAGGGGGTGAAGCTGGCAACTTCCTTTGCTGGTGTTTCAGTCTGTCCTTCCCCAATGTATCAATGAGAGAAATGAGTATAATAAAGGGGCATATTGAAATGTAAAACGCTGCATATTTCTTTCTTTTTTAAATGATGCTATTGCCAGGCTGTTACACTGTCGTGGGGCAAATTACAGTGTGCAAGATACAGCACCGGGTGCAGACACATGGACACTGCAGCGGGACAGAGCTGCCTGCGCAGTATCCACACCCAGGGCACACGGACACCGAGACCTCGCCATGCCAGATGGGGAGCAAGGTCTCCTTACGCAGACCCTTTAAGTAGCATTACAGCTCCGTGAAATTATGACAGTGCTTGTCATTCTTGCAGTACTATTATTTCTGTGATTTTCAGTAAACAGAAGCAAGCAGCAATTGTTGCTCTTAAACCACTGGTTTAAGGGTTTAGTGGGGCTTGTTTACATCTATGCATGCGTTTGTGTGCAGGGCTGGAGAATGAAGGAGGACGAGTGGCTGGAGCATTTTGGTGTTTGTGTTCCTGAGGCCTCTGTCCTGCCAAACTCTTGGAAACAGAAGATCACTGAAAAAACCAGTCGGTTTTGACAAGTCTTTCATGCACATAGTTCAAACCTGTCACAGCGATGTCAAAATTCGCCAGCTTGGTGAACCTATTAAACCTGGAGCAGAGCTGAACCATCTACACCTCCAGTTAAGGACGAACAGCCAACCCAGCCCTTTCCAACCCCTACCACGGAATTTCGCTTTCCCTTGCGGGGCACTTTGGACGGGAGCGTGGATGCCCGGTGCGAACTCCCCACGGCCGGGGGATGCTCAGAGCCGGCTCCGGGCTGGGGCCAGCCCTGCTGGGAGGCGAGGACCTCGGAGTCCCCCGGCTGGCGGGGACTTGGCTGCGGGCAGAGCCGGGCGCGGCGGGCGCGGGCCGGGCTCCCCGCAGGCGGCGGGCGCAGCGGGGCGCGCCCCGGGGAGGGGGCGCCCGCTCGGGGCCGGGCCGGGCCGGGCCAGGCCGGCGGCGGGGAGGGCGGGCGGGCAGCCCCGGGCTCCGCTCCGCCTCGCTGGGCGGGCGGATCCCAGCTCCTGATTTTCCCGGGGGCTGCAGAGGCTTGTCCCGGCCCTGCGCGATCCTGCTTGGCTGCCGCCCTCCCCGCCTCCCTCCTTCTCCTCCTCCTCCTCCTCCTCCACCACCACCACCCCATGTGCTTCCTGCCGGGCCAAGTTAGCAGAGCGCCGCCGTACGCCGGGCCAGCGGAGCGGAGCCGCAGCGGAGCGGGGTGCACGGCAGCGGGCGCGGCTCCTGCGCGGCGCGGCGGGGCAGGCTCGGCGGAGAGCCGGCTCCGGCCTCGGGGCGCTCTCGCCCGGCCCCGGCGGCCCCTGCCCGCCCGCACCATGCCCCGGCGGCGCGGCTGCCTGCCGCCCCTCCTCTGCACTTTAGCCGCCCTCAGCCTGCCGCTGCTGCTGGCCGCCGAGCCCCGCGCCAAAAGTTGCTCCGAAGTGCGGAGGCTCTACGCCGCCAAGGGCTTCAGCCAGAGCGAAGCGCCCAGCCACGAGATCAGCGGTGAGTCGCGGTCGTCGCCGCCGCCTTTGTGCGCGCTCGGCCCGGCCCCGCGGAGCGCGGGGTGCGCGCCCGGCTCCCCCCGGCCCGGCGCCCCCCGGCCCGGCGCCCCCCGGCCCGGCGCCCCCCCGCAGCGCGGGGCACGGCCCGGCCCGGAGCGGGGCGCGCTGCCCGCCTCGCCTCCCCGGAGCTCGGCTCGGTTCGCCTCCCCGGAGCTCGGCTCGGGGCGCCCGGCTGGGCTCGGCTCGGTTCGCTTCGCCTGCCCTCCCCGGAGCTCGGCGCTTATCCCGCCCCGGCTGGCCGGGGCGCGCCGTAGGACCCGGCGCGGCTGCCCGCAGCCCGGCGCGCTCGGCACCCCCCCCCCGTGCCGGGGCGGCGGGCGGGACCGCGCCTGTTGCCGGCTCCGCGCCCCGCCGCTCGGCCGGCGCGTTGCGCGGCGGCGGAGCGGGCGCTGCCTGCCCTTGGGCTGCCTTTTTCCCCGGCGGGGGAGCGCGGCGGCGGGCGGCCCCGTCCCGCCCCAGGTGCCGCTGGCCCGGCGGCCTGCTGGCGAAGGGACGGAGAAATGGTTTCTTTTTTCTTTTTTTTTTTTCCCCTTTTTCTTTCTTCCCTCCGCCTTCATCCCGAGGTTCTTGCGCATCCAGGGGACAGGAGTGCTCGCAGCCGGCAGCAGTAGGAAATGGTAGCTAATGTGCTCACACCCAAAACACTTTATTCTTTTTGTTTCGTCCTTCATCTCCCTCCCAGGGCCGCTGCTTTTATTTCCCCTTCTGAATGACCTACTGGACCGCATTCTCCACGGAACAAAGGAAGTGCCTTTTTAGCTGGAATCCTCGGAGACCACCAAGGACTCCAGCTCATGCACTGCAATTTCGCACTACTTTCAACAATAACAAAAATGCATGACTGAATGGCTCAAAAATGTGGAGTGTTAGAGGCATTCATTTCGGTCTAGGACACTGTCACAACACAGACAGACCCCAAGTAAATACCTTTAGATGGCTAAGATAGAAGCTGGGGGTAATCTTTACCATTGGTGTGCCCTCCAGATATGTATACGTTATCCTTTTCACTGACAAAGCTAAAATGATTTTAGCGCTTTTATATTGTCAGACTAATGATATGCGTTTAGCCTACATCTGTTTGAATAAAATTGTGGGTCCGTTTACTTCTCCAAGAAATATTTTAATGAGAAACGTCTGACTGGTTGCAGTTAAAATACTCTCTCCCCTTCACACTCCCTGCTTTGTAAAATGGTCTCTAATAAATAGGCTTGGATTTGATTTGAGCCCAGCCCTCATCGATGTAGGATCAGGACGTGAGCAGGCTTCCTCGTATGTCCGGAAGGTTTGGCCTAGTCCTTATTTTATGTATTGTTGTTTAAGATGACTTTGTGAGGTTTGGAGGATGTTGGGAGTAGGTCATGCTGACAGGGCTTCCATTTGGGGCTCAGCAGTTGGTGGTTTGACCCTGTGCTTTTGAAATAAGGGGTCAGAGAAATGTGATGAGCAAGGTAAGATTATTTGACAAAAGAAGGGCTTTCCGCAATGACACGCTGAAAATATCGGCTGAGTTATGTCGCTGTTCCAGGGGTGCGGGGAGTCTGTGTCTGGCGTTGCTTGGAAAGCAACAGGTCTTGCAAAGTTACGTTTTAAATGTCATCCTGCTCTGCAGGGTGTTTCGGAGAGGATGGTGGAAGTCTTTAAAAGAGATGTGTATGGCTTTAAAGTGTGGTGTACCTCAAGTGTGACTGTGCTTAAACCTCAAGTGGGGTGCTACACCTGCTGCAGTTTCACATTCCCCCTGCAAATTCACGTGGTTTTGGTGTGTGTTGTGTTTAGAGGCTCCGGATCCCCTCTCTTGCCTCTCAGCTCATGTATGCAGGTGGTAGCTGCTCGCCCTGCTGCTGGTTTTTAACTTGCTGAGCGTGCGGTGCTTCACCTGCCGTTGCCTTTGCAGGATCAGCACGGGGAACCGGTGTGCTGTGAGCTGGGTGGGAAACGCGCCCGTGACAATGCTGGAGGCTGAGGTCTGACACCAGGGCGAAAGGTCCGCGGTGTGTATTGTGTCTTGAAAAAATGAACCACTTGCCAAACCTTTGATTTCAGTTGGTGTTTCAGGTGATAGCGGTGTGTTTTCCAAGTGAATTGGAAAGGCGCTTACCTGGAAGCCCGGCTAATCACTGAGAACGAGATAAATGCATATGGGAAAGCGCTCTGTGTTTGGGCAAGCATCCCATTGAGGTGATGGTGGAAACTGATGATTTTTGCGTGGTAGCACTCTGCTTGCCAAATCATGGTGGAGAACAGGTTGAAGAGGGTTCAACGGGCTGTGATTCTGATGCGGTAGTGTAAGGAACATAGCTGTTACTGGCATGAACTCAAGTCTGAAGTCCATCACGTTCTTCTTTACATTTTTGTACCGGTTTGGTGGATTGTGCTTTATTCTCCCATTCTCTTGCAGAATTGCTTTAGATCACAGTGCACAGACAGAAACGTCCTAGCAACTTTCCAAAAAGGTGTCCTAAAAGCTGTGGCAAATTAGTTTCTGTAAGTGTAGTGACTTCTTTACTGTCACAGTGGGGATTACCCATCCTACAAAACGATGGCTTTGAATTGTCAAAGTGAAGCACCCGGGCAGCGTGGGCAGATGTGCCCCTGCACTGGGCTGCGTGACAGCAGGTGAAACTCATCCTCACCGGATGGGCAGAAGAGTCATTTGGGGTTTAGCAGCATCTCACGTGCACTTTTTTGCCGCGTTTATCTTCTCCTGGAGCAGTAGGTGTGTGCAACTTCTTTTCTTTCAAGAAAGGGCCCATTCCAGCAATCTTTTTGTCTCTATCATTGCTATTTCAGTTGCATTAAATGGCTATTGCTTGTCCATAATTACCTAGGAGTTCAGTTTATTATTTGTTTAGACCAGGTTTAGGATGTAATTCGAATATGCATAAATGGCAGGTTATATCTTGCTGAAGTACATAAACATTTCTGAAAGAAGTGCGCAGCTGGTCAACTCATTGCTTGCTTGATAAGAAGTGTATAATGTGTTATTTGTAGTGTGGAACATACAGAAATTGTTTCCTTTTATGTTAACATGGTGTTAGAGGTGTAAAGACAGAGTACTGCTAGAAATCTGCATGGAAGCATTTCTTAAGTCATGGCCATTTGCTACTGCCTTGTATCTGAGTGATCTTTAGTAGCTTCTGCACCTATAGCTCTGTGATATGTATGTTGCAAAGCTCATGTCAGTGGTGAGATGCAATCTTGCTGCTGTTGCTGGAGAGATCAGTGCTTGTGTAGAGCTGATGTAGATGGTTTGTGAAACTTGAGTCTTGATAATGTCTAGATAGTAGGTGGTGTGGGCAGAGCATCACCTCGTAACTGGTTTTAAGATGACTTTCAAAGTTTCCTGAGGAAAGGGCACATCTCAGGAACGTCTCGGTCCTACAGCCTGTAGTTGCTCACTTTGTTCAAACGCTACCCGGAACTTATCATTCCTTATTGAACCCACGTGTCTCGGGACTGTGGTGGTGATGGAGCAAAACTCCCTGGGAGTGACTGTCTGCAGGGGCTGCTTACACCTGGTGTGGTGCAGCTGCAGAACGAAATGCAAAGCGAGCTGGTGTTGGTGGCATCTGGAGACCCACAGTAGGTGGCTGTGATTTAAAAACAAAAAACCCCAACATTTCTTTCAAGAGGCTCCTTCTTGCCCTCAGGTGTTAAACGGATGGAAATGCCTTCCTTTTTCCTGCTAATTGGAAGAAATAGATGTTTCTTTTCCTGGACTGAAAAGGGAAAAAAAAAATCTTGCCTGTTGGTGGAAAGTGTTATCAGTTAACCTGTGAATTTCCTGCAGAACTGTAATGCCTTCCCTCGCTGGCAGTGCTGTCCTGATTTCATGGTGGCTCGGAGGCAGGCTCGAGTGGAGGATGCCCTGTTGGGGAGCACAGAGCGAGCCTGGAGCCTGCCTTTGCAGGGAGCTGGGCGCAAGCAGTGCTCCGTGTTCAGTCTTAGTAAAGATGCTCGGTGTAATCTTTGTCTCTATTTAAACCAAATCAATGGACTATCTGCATTCATTTGTTGGGAGTGATGGAGAGCGGTTCTTTCACCGTGACAGAGGAAATCACTTGGCCATTGATTTTTTGACTCATGGGATTTTGCCCAGAGTAACTTTGGCAGGGGTGCCCCGATGTCCTGCTGCTCACTCGTCCCCAGCATGTTTATGGTTGTCAGCTGGGTGCTGTTGCCGATGCGTCACCCAGATGTGCCACCATGGTCGATTGGGAAAGTTGCTTTGTTGGCATTGCTGTTTTATGTATAAAGTTCAGCAAATGCTTTTTTAGTTTTCACGTGCTTCTCTTCCATGTGGCCTCTTCCAACAGAGAAACCGTTTCTGGATCTCGTCCAGGACTCTGTTACTTGTGCTGTCTGGCACTGCTGAGCCTGTTGCAGTCAGTTTGCACAAGACAGCTCCTGGGCTCGTTGGGGTACAAGAAGTACCAGATAATACCTGGTCCTTCTCACCGTCTGTTTGAAGGTGTGGAGCTACCTGGCCACCAGCTGTGGAGCTGTTGCAAGACTCTTGTCCAGCAAAGGCAGTGGTCCTTGGCGGGCAGGGTGGTTTCTCCTGCCCAGCATGCATTAATGGATCAATTGCCTGACCACCCGTGGGTGGGGAAGTGACCGTTGGAGAACGTCCTTGCAGCAAACGCAAGTGCTGGCATGGAAAAGTAAATGAGAGAATCGCTTGAAGTATTTTTAGCTGCTTCTAATGTCATTTAGCAACTGGAAACAGCGGGAGGGGGGAGCTGGCAGCATGCAAGTCGCCCGCAGGCCACCGGCGAGTGCCCCGGCATCCGGAGTTGGCGGCCGGGTGGCTCGGCGAGCATTGGTGAGAGCCGGCGGCGGCCCCTGACTGACTCATGGCTCTGGCCGCCGCTTGCCTGGGACTCTACTTTCTCTCTGTAAATCTGCAGCGCGGGGTTTTGTTCAACTGCAGCAGCACGCCGTGTCCTAGCAGCCGGCAGCGTGAAGCATGTGGTTAGCAGCAACTGCTTGCAGTGGTCTGGGCTGAGTGGGAGTATCGTTTTCCTTGGCAGACACTTCATAGAAAGTTCTGTTTTTTTTGCCAGAATAAGCAGTCATTACATTCCATACAATTCATAGTCAAATTATTATCTATTGTTAAAATTGCCTTAATTATCAGATGTTTCCTTAGACATGTAGCTGTTTTTTAAGAGGCTGAATAGAAGTGTGTACATTGTGCAGGAGGCCTGAGCTGCACAATGTTTTCAGTACTGTTTTGTAGTTTCAGGGAGATCTTCTGTGGCTTTCGTATGTCAACAGACTTTTTATTCTTGCTAAAACGGCAGCGGAGCAAGGCCGGCACAGCAGCGAGATGCTAGGTTGGCCTCGGGTCTCTGCCTCTCCCCTACACCGCAGTATTTATCCTTGATACCTGCGGACCCAAGGAAGTTTAGGCCGAAGCATCTCTGCTGCGTGCAAACCATGGGTGTGAGGTGGCTCTGATGGGAGAAGGTCCCAGGCAAGCATCTTCTGTCTTGGAGGCGCAGGTAGTGTCTGCCTAGCAGGGCTGGGACCTCTGTCAGGAGGCTGGAAGGATCCCAGGTTATTCGGGGTGGTGATGTCCATGGTCTTAGCCTGCTCTGCGATGTTGGCTGGTGGCTCGTGCAGACCCCACCGTCCTGGTTATGTTGCATGGGTTGTCAACCCTGGCAGTGCCCCAGAGCCTGTGTGGATGGAGAAGGGCTGCCAGCTGCCAGAGAGGTGTCGGACGTGTGGTTCTCGCCTCCCATCCCCTCCACCCATAGCCGTTCCCCTGATAAGCAGAGGGGTGCTTACCATGGGACTTCTATGGATGTGCATGTGTGTGTTGAGTTGCAAGGGCTCAATCCTTGAGATCTCTCTCCTGGTCTCCTCCCCAAACCACAGGAGGGAGCATCAGGATTATCCCGTCTGCTCCAAATCCTTTGCCTCCTCCAAGAAGAGGAACGACACTCTGGGACCGATTCCCTGCTTTTGTTCTGCCTTTTTTTTTTTTTTCTTTTTGGCAAGGAAATTCTTGTTAGCCAAAGAGGTCAGGGTGTGCGTCTCCTCCCCGGCGGCTGAGAGCGGGCTGCCAGCTCCGGTCTCCAGGGCAATAACCTCCTCGCATTCCTCACATTCCTCCTGCTTTCTCTTTCTTTTGAGATTATGAAGATAACTTCCTTCTCCCATTGCTAAGCAATGCAAAGGCCGGGGAAAACTCTTAAATTTCCCCCTTGCTCCCTAAATTACCTTGTGTGCTCCAAGATGCCCCATAGCAAAGCCCTCCGGTGCCCTGGAAGGGGCGGTTTGTGCTGTCCACTGGGATTTGTGCATCTCGGGAAGAAAGCTGCTGCTTGTATTATTCTTTTAATTGCCAAGCATTTTAATTAAAAGAGAATGACTTTGCTGTAGCCCGTCTTACCTGCTTCCTGGTTTGTTAAAGACTTTCCTTAGTGTTTCATAAAACTATTTTGCCTTTGTAGCAGAGATTTTGGGCCTTCTGTGTTTTTCTTTGCCTGTGCAGCCCCGCGGAGGCTGCAGCGGAAGCACCATGTTTATTCTGGGGGATTTTCCTCTTGTTTACATCTTTCTGGTCCGGGAAAGACGCTTGGATAAAAGCAGCATGTTGGGAAGAGGGGAGCTGATGAGGAGGCGTTGGAGGCTTTACGTGCGTGGGGCTGGTGGCAGCCACGTGGGCTGTCGTCAGGCTTTGCCCCCACGATGATGTGGCTATGGTGGTTTTCTTAGGATGGCGTTTTCTGTTTGCAAACGGCTCTGGCTGGTGCAGGCATCTCTGCCCTTCTTCCCCGCTGGTTCCTGCCTTGCGGTCCGGCACGTCTCGTGTCCCCGTGGGGCCTGGGAGAGGGGCGAGCTGGGATGGGGAAGGAGTGGTGGTCCCCAAGGGCAGCGGCGCGTCACCTCACTGCCAAAGCGCGGTGCTTGAAGGGACGGAGACAGTGCTTAAAAAGTGTGTGTGGGGGTACCTACTGGGTGGGATTGGCCTTCGTCAGGGGCTGGCCAATGTTGATTTTAACATGAAATTAGGGTCGTAGTGCCTCTTTCCCAATGTAAAGCATTGCCTGATTTCTCCTCCCCCCGAAAAAAGCACTCTTAGAAATACCTTTTTTTTTGTTCATCTTTTAAGCAACAGAAAAAAAAAATCTGTTCGTTTCCAGTCTTTCTACTCAGATTTTCTGTGGTTTATGCAATCGGTGGCTGATGGACTTGGACGTATGTGAGTTCCCTGTGAGGGACTCCTCGCTCGGCTGGTTTTGGTATAGGAGAGGTATGTGGTCAGCAGAGAGGAGCTGCCCTGAGCGAAGGATTTCAAAGGAGTATTTCTCTTAATGCTTCCAATTTAGAAGTTGAGAATTGTCTGGGTTTTAAGCAAATTCAGATGGGAGCAAAAAATGATGAAATGTTTAAAATATGTTTCAACATTTTTGTGGGAATAGGAACTGTTCTTATACAGGCTAGGCTGCAGCTTTCGGGAGGTGAAAATATGTGGCCCTTACACATTGTCAGCATTGTTTCTGCTTTTTTTTTTTCTTCTTTTTTTAAAAATGCTCATAGGAAATTGGCTTGGTAATTGAGTTTCTACAGAACCACGACATCCAATAGCTGTTCCTTTCCAGGGGTCACACTTAGGTTAGTTTAAGTAAAGTGCAGTCAGTTTAACCTCTTGTGGTTTGTAGTGCTATTCTAGAAATTACTGGTGATTTGGGGTGTGTTAGAGTAACAACTTCACAGGAAAACCCCAAATGTGAGGGTGTCTGGTTTTCAGAGAGCTCTGACCGCTCGCCCCGTGAAATCCGGGCACCTCGTGGTACGTCCCTCGAAGGGGCGTGCTCGCATCGGAAAATGTAGTTAAAGCCTTTACGGCCGGTTGACTTTCCTTTTGAAAGAAGCCGAAACAACCCTTGGCGAATCGTTTACCTGCGTTGACTCGTAACGTCCTCCTGCTTCGAAGCTCCGTGCAGAGCCCGTGCTGGATGCTCGGCGTTGGGTCGCGTCGCCCCGCGTGGCTGGAACCCCGGCAGCGGCTCTGATGGAGGAGCAGCAGCGCGCTGGGCCCCGCGTCCCCGGGGCTCTAGGGGATTTGCTGGCAGCGGAGGGCCAGCTTTAAGAAATTATGAGCCGGGGCTTTAGCTTGGTAGCATTGACAGTTTGGTATAAAAAGCTCTGTGTTGCAGGCTGCGATGACAGGGGGTGATAAATCACTCTTGGCTGGTGCTACAGGTTCTAATAATGGTGTTTTAAAAAGATTACATGGGTTTTAATACAAACTTTTTGCTTCTTTGTACTTTCCTCTTTTTAAGGAGCAGAGCCTGTTTTGATTCGGCATTCTTGGAACATAAAGACGGAGCCAGGATTTTTACTGGGCTGAAATGCAGTTTTTTGCTTCTCCTACAAGCACGAGGATCTTGTTGGAGTGTCTTTATAGCCAACTGGCTGGCAGTGTCCTCTTTACAAGGGAGCTTGCTTGCTTGTTTGTTTTAAAGGTAACTTTGCCCCCGGAAGATTAAAGAGCAAGCAGCTTCACCTAGCTCTGGCGGGTGCTATTAGAAATAAATTTGTGATAGGGAGAGACTTTTCATGATGGCAGTAAGGAGGAAGAATAACCTCCTGCACCCTCCCTGGCTTTCCTTGGCCCGTTCCCATGGGAGGACAGGGCATTTATGTGATCAAAGAAACCAGCACAATCATAAGCCTGATGGAAAATAATTCCCCTGCCAGGTACGCGTGGGCACCCAGGTGGGCTTTACCTGTGCTCTGAGTAGTGCGGGGTGGATTTTTTTTGCCCACCTGCCAACCTTTGGGTTTCTAAAGCGTGGTGGCCGGCAGTTTTGGGGGAGCACAGGGTGCCCGGTGGGACGAGGTGGTGTGGCACCAGCGGGAATGCCCCCCTGCCAGGGCAGAGGCACCGGGAGCAGGCGGCTGGCAGAAACCCGGTGTGCAGATTGGAGATCAGAGCGGTGCCGCTGGTTTGGTTTGGACTGGAGGAAAACACAGGCTTCCTCCTGAGTTTTGGCTCGGTTCAGAGATGGAGCTGAGGGTGCCATAGGACTGTATGCTTTTTTTCTCGGTGGGGGGAAAAATGGCTTTGATAGTGTCTGCTAATGATTCAGTGCTGTTTACATAATAATTGTGGTTTGCTTTCATTAGCTCTCATAATGAGATTGCTTTCTTCTAGTGCAATCGCTTGCTGGTTCGGTTTTACAGGCTTCTGCCTCCCCGTTCCCTGAGCACGGCGTCAGGCTCACGCCGGGGCGAGGAGGCGGCGCGAGGGCTTTCAGCCTGGCCTAGCCTCCCTTCCCTGGCTCCAGGAGCGGAGGAAAGCTCACAACTTGTCATTGCAAAGGAGAGGAGGCAAAGGGGACTTGTATCGCCAGGACAACTTCTGAAAGACCCAGGTAGCGGTTTGGAGCATTGTAGCGGTTTGGGCATCGTAGCATCTTGGTGGAGTTGGGTTTAAATCCATTTTGGGCGATTTCTCAGTACAGTGCTCATCTTCGTATTAAAACCTCTTGGTTTTAGCCATTGGCAAGGAAGCGAATCCACTGACCTGCTTCCACCGGGAGGAAGAAGCCAAGTCCTTTTGCCTCCGAGATCCACCGTGTCAGAAGCTCTAATCTGTGATGGTCGACGTGCATCACAGATATTGTTTGAGTATACAAAGCTACTGGATTAACTGCTGCAGCCTGACCTTGATATAGTACTTGTTTGCTTCCCGTGTCTGAGTAATTGTGCGCAGTGGTGTTGCTGCACGACAGGCTGCCAGCGCCTGCCTCCCGCAGCATCCCGCCGTCGGAGCAGCGGTGCCGAGAAACTGCCGGGTAGTGCCAGGGGATAACACCCACCGCTGAGCTCTTACTAAATAAATAATGTCACTGGGAGGAGAATACAATAGCATGAGCACTACCTTTTGAAAAGGTAAGGTTGGGTGTTGTTTGGTTGTGGTTTTTTTTCTTTTTTTTTTCCCCTTTTGAGCTTAATAGCGGCTGCATTATGGTTTCAGAGCAGCCCTGAGAGCAGAGCCGAGTGCTGGCAGGCAGGGCATGGCTGCTCCGGAGCAGGATGATCCCCGCGGTGCAGTGGGTGCCCAGTGGGTGCCGTTGGGAGGGTGCGGGGCTGCACGTGTAGCTTTGCAGATGCCGCTTGCCTGTCCTGGGGCATGCACACCCTCTCCCCTTTGGCTGCAAGTGACCATTTCTTCAGAAATACACCCCAAACGATTTGCTGCCAGTGGTAGATTAAGGGCTCGGCTGCTGGAGGGAGGGCATGGGCAGAGGATGAGTTGACCTTCTTCTCCTTTGCAAAACAGAACTCTTTTTTTTTTTTTCTTTTTTTTTTTGGGTTGGGGAAGGTGGCACTGCTCTCGGCCACATGGCTTCCACTAATTAATGTGAGTTAATTGGGGCTGGTTGGAGAGCCATGGCTTGGTGGGTAGAGGAGGCTCAAAGGGACGGAGCTCAGGGCTGTTTCTGCCCTGTTGAATCCAGCCTGCCAAAGGGACGAGGAGATCCCGGTGGCAGGCACCTAGCTAGCAAAACTCCGCATAACTCAGCCCTCCACTTTATTAAAGGCTCCTTTATACCACTTTTTTGCCGTAACCCCCGTGAGAACAGCCAGCCTTTTCAGCAGCCTGAAACCTCCCTTACCGGGAAGGCTCCCGCACGGGGAGCAGCCTGTCTGGCATGGTGCTGCTCCAAACCAGCCCCAAAGCTGCTTTGAAAACACATTCTGCGAGTGGGTGAGGATGCCAGGTGAGCCTGGCACTCCCGGCCAGCCTTGCCGAAACCAGGGACCGTCCCGCTCGCCAGTCAGCTCAATAGGATACTGAAAAATAGTTGTGGCGAGTAGGGGTTAATTTCTAGGTATCAAAATATGCATAAAAGGTTAAAGGAGACTTCCTCCTTGTCAATGAATTATGGCTTTAAAATATTTGCATTCTTTCCTGAAAGATTTAGGAATAATTATATAGCACTCAGGGGCAAGGCATTGCCAGATAAACTTAACAACTCTATAATTTGTACTCGAGGCAGGGTTTCCTGTAAATGATAGCTTTGTTTAATTTTACAATACTGCTTCCAAATGTTTGCCGGGTATAAATTGCCAGCTAAGCTGGACTTGTGAATCTGGAAGAGTATTTATTTGTTTGTTATTGCAGACAATAAAAGCTGCCGTATTCGGTCAAAACTTGGCATCTCCTTTGAAACTTCTAGGCATCCTTCCCCAAGCAGGTTTGGTGGGGTGGGCGGCCGATGTAGGGGGCAAGCAGCTTTCCAACTTCTCCGTACAAAATCCCTGAGCTGCTCTAGGATCTCCTCCTGCTCTGCCTTTTCTTTTTCTGGGGTTGGGAAAGGAATGCTGCAGTCGCAATGCACATACTTTATTTCCATTACTCGGAGCCGGAGTCATGCACAGTTACAGCCAAAGACACTTCAGCAGCTCTGGGGATAACAAGATAGCTGACAGACTGGAATGCGGATTTATCAGGGGTAAAAACTGGCAAAATTCCTTATTTCTGATTCTTCTTTTTAAATAGGCCCTTCATGCTCCTGCTGCATGAGGCCACTGCGCGTTTTAACCCCTTGTGTTCTCCCAGCTGGATCCAGGGATGTGTGCTGGGACTGCCCGTGTGTCTTCTGGGGTTAAATTGCTCAGGACCAGTTAGTTCCTGGGTGTTGATTTTAAGCTGCGAAGCTCTTCCAGAAATGTTTTCAATGGGTTTTTATTTTAAAGTGTGGGCCTTTGCACCAGATGTGTGTCTGAGTGACCACAGAATGTAAATTTTACTGTATGTTGCCTTTGGACTGGCAGTTTGGGAGACTACTGGGCAGTTAACATAAGAGGATTGTGCCATGAAATCTGCTTCCTTGGGATCTGATTCATATTAATTTTTTTCAGAGCAAATCTCTTTATTGGCTTCAGTTACATTTTGATGTAGAGCTACTTTTTCTGTGCCTTTGTTAGGACCTGGAAATATTTATGTTGATATGAGAAACAGGTCATCTTTGGCTCTCTGGCTTTTTAGTAATATGTGTATTTTAATATTCTGAGACACTGAGCAGTTTGGTTTTGGGGAAACAACTTATAGCAGAAGAAACACACTTGGAAGTTAAATACAGTAAGAGAAATCCCTCAATTACAGGAGCTGGGTTCAGAAGACAAGTCAAGCTGTTTAGTAAAAGAGTTTCAAGTTAAAGTTTAACCTTTCCTAAATCTTCTGCGAGCAGCTCGTGGTGCAGCAAGACCTGCCTGGTGCCAGCCCAGCGCGGGAGCCCGGGGAGAGGGCTCTGACGTGGCCGTCTGTGGGGTGGGTGGATTGGGAGCTGGTGGTTGTGCCTGTGGTTGTGCGTCTCGACCGGCAGAGAATGAAGAGAATTTCACTTTTTATTGGAAAAGGAAAGGATTGCTCAAGGATTGCAAAACACTTTGTTTTGGAAAAAATGTCATTGTTTGAAAATAGCATGAGAGCAGGAGCAGGACTGTCCCTAAGCCTATGGCAGTCTTGAAAATGTTTTTCTTACCTGGGGGCTCGGGTGAAGCTTCAAGGCTTGAGTGTTAGCTCAGACTTTTGTCCCAGGGTGTCCAGGCTGGAAGGCTATGCTTCTCCCATCCCTGCCTTTCCCTTTGATGGAGGATGGGAAACTTTGCTTTTTCCTTTCTTTTTTTTCCTTCTTTTTTTAAAAGGGAGTAGAGTTTAAAATAAGGAAGGACTTGACTAGTAGACAGAAATGCTGATGGCTGGCTGCACTGAAAAGACCTGAAACCTGGTTGTGGTCAGCACTTGGGCTCTCATGGGAGAGTTGCTGGCTCCTGCTTCTCTTCCCTCCGTGTGCTTTTTGCCCTGTCCCTGTGTTTATCCCTTTGGCTGTACCCTGGCCACGTGGATTTGAACCAGCGTGGCCCCTCACCGCTTTGCTGTGGGTGCTTCTCCGAGTGTTTCTTGGCCTGTTTTATCCTGGTGCATCCACAGGACAGGTTCATCCCCACAGTGGGAAGCTGCTGTGCTCACAGCCCACGTCCCGTGGGGCCGCAGCCGTCCACTGGAGACACCCGGCCCATGCAGGAATGTCACTGACGACAGCCCCCGCGCTAAAGCCTTGCCTCAGCCCTGCTAGCATCGCTTCGTGTCGCCTGCGGGTTGCTAAATGCCTCCCTGCTGCGGGGACTGCCCATCTCTCCTCTGGGCTTTTTTTAACCACAAACTTTTTATAGAGTGTTTTTGCTGACAGAGGGTGCTGGGATGGGACGGCAGCAGCGGTGGGGAGGGTGGGAGCCCCTCTCCCTGCTTGGGAAGGACTAACACAACTGGTAAACATATCCCGTCCTTCTACTCAACCATCCCTTCCCTGGGGCTCGCGGCATGCCGGGGGCTGTTTACCTTCCTGCCAGTGGGTTTCGGATGGTACCGCCTGGGAGGGGGATGGCAAAGGTCCTGTTTGCGCTCGTTCCTCCCCCCAGGTTGCTCAGGGTCGTGCTTAAAAAGACAAAATAAACCCCTTCGATGCCTGCCAGCAAAAGCCTTGATGCAATTGTCCCCCGGTATGATAAAGTGCTTTCAGCCAGGCGTGTTGTTTTTTCCACCCCACCGAAGCTGTTTGCACAAGCCCAGCTGCTGAGCACGAGAGGGGATCAAAATTCGGGTCTGCAGGTGGAAAGTCTCTGTGATACCTGGGGCTGAGGTCGCCCAAACTTGCGTTTTCCAAAATACCTAAGAAAATGTGACCCTGTGTTGGCTGGAGGGGAGGAGGCCTTCCTGGGTGGGTGTAGGGTCTGTTGCTGGCTGCACGGCAGGGCCAAGCTTCGGGTCCCTTTCCAGGCTAGGGAAGGGTTTCTGCAAAAGCAGAGGCAGGGCCTGGGTGGCTCAGCTTGCGTGGGCAGCAGGAGCCACCCAACGTGTGGGATGGGCAAAGCCATCTCAGATGTGGGGAAGGAGAGGTGCCATGTTCCCGCGCGGAGCAGCGCCAAGGTGGCATGTGTCTGCGGGGTGAAGCGTGTTTGGAAGGAGGGTAAGGAAACCAAAAAGATGGTCTTGCCTTAAAAGGCTGAATGGCCTCCTGTGCCCTCCTGCCCTCCCTGCGGGCAGTGTCCTCTGCAGCCACATCCTTCATCTGGGATGCTGCTGTCCCTCCTGGGACGATTTTGCTCAAACTTGGCAGTGCAGAAGCTGGCTTGCAAATTGTTGAAAAGATGTTGAGATTTATCTATGCTAACGTTAGGAGGAGGAGTGCCCGTGTGAACCTGCCTGCAGATAAGGCCAGTGTTCACAGCGTTCACAGCTGCGCCGAGGCGAGCAGGGTAGATAGGGTGTCCTGGAGGGGGGGAGAAGGAGGAATTCTTAATTTTGTGATACCCTTATCTTAATCCTTTTTTCCCCTCTGTCCCACCCCTCTCCTCACCTCTTCCAGGGTAGGTTAAACTACTCAGCCTCGCCTTTTCCACAAATACTGGCTGGCTGCTGGTTCCAGACCTGGGGAACACATTGGGAGTCTGTTCCAGCAGCGGGATGGGTTTTCAGACGTAGGTCGCGTTTTGCTGGCTGAGCACAGTGCGCTGCTTGTGTGAGCTGGGTGGCTTCTGCAACAGATGCCTGGGCTGTTAAAAAAGTAACGCTTGGTGGGAGTAGCAGGCAAAGGCTTAAAAGCACACTTTTCAGGTAAAAATCTTATTTACAAACTCAGCTGCGGTCTTAGGTCTGAGGTGATTTGTTTAAGGGGAGATAAAGCTGAGACGTGGGAGGTGTAGGGGATGGTTCAGGCCGTCACCGGTGCTGGGGGGCTGCGCTCCTGTCCCAGTGCCGTTGCTCCCAGTAAATGCCCCCGGGTGAGGATGCAGTGACCCCAGCGTGGGGCTCTGCCGTGGTGGCATCTCCCAGTGGACGTCCTGTCTGCCATGCCCGGGGTAAGGCAGAGCTGGGGTTGATGCCTCCTGCTTCTCTGTGGCTTGGAAGGGGTCTGCACCCCTTTTTTTGGGGGGGGCTAAGCCCAGGGCTGTGCCGCTTGCTGAAGGGAGGATTTCCGCCGGCAGTTTCTCTCTTCCCTCCCCTGGCTCTTAGCTGTGCACAGTGGCCCAATTTCAGGGGTGTTTCAAAGGTCTTGGGAAAGTTGCACCTTGGGTTTTTTGGCGCTGGACTTCCCTTGTCGCCAGTTGTGCCACTTATTTGCCTTTCTCTGTGCAATGCTTCAGGCTCAGCCATGTGCGTTTTTGGAGGTTTGTCTTATTTACACTAACAGTTCTCAGAAAGTTCAGCTGAAAAGCGTCTTTTCTTCTGGAAACAGCCAGGAACCACTCATGTGCGATCTTTGTGTATAAAGTTGCCTTTCTCTGCTTATAAACAGTGGCCCTAGGATGGATGTGCGGTGGACCTGTTTAGATTTAAATCTGACCCACCTCCCTGTTTTCAGTGCTGGCATCCCCTTTGAGGAACATGTTCTTTCCTGCCTTTTGCAATAACATGTGATATGCGTTTTTTAACCTTTAAAATTGGAAAGTCATGTCAAATTGTAGTGTCCTACTGCAGACGTCAGCATATGATTTTTTTAATTACTTTTTTTTGTCTTCCCCACACAATATCATATACACAGATTGCTCATTAATTTCCTGTGCAGCATTTCTTCTGATGGCCTGGCAAGCCAGGACCCGACAGCCTCAGAGAGCCCGTCGTGTATCCTGATAGCCCCTGGCAGCTCTGGGCGGGGGTGAGCTGGGAAGCACATGTGCATGCCTTGGTCCTCCAGCTGTGGTGGAAGAGTTGCTGTGAGATCAAGCTCTGCTGACCGTCCCTCCCAGAGCCCTTCATCTGGGCTTGTTTCCCCAACCCTGGTTTGCATCAGATTGACGTGAGCTAATTATTTCTGAAACCCCCTTTAATTGGTGCCTCTTTCTGGTCCAGCTGAAATTGGGGGATTGTTTCTTCAGTCATGAGCAGAGGAAGACGTGGGGCAGAGCAGCATCACCCGTAGCCTTCCTTCCCAGGAAGGTAGGCTGGAGCGAGGGGTTGGCAGCATTGCTGGGGTCCCTGATGAAGCAAGAAAAGCCTTTGCATGCTTTTGTGGGGCAGGGCTGAAAAATGCAGCATGCATCAAACTTGCTGCTTTACTGGGTGTTTGTAGTGTGCAGCTATGTAGTGAGACGTAGTGTGGGTTCCTGCAGATAAACTCAAAGCTGAGTTGTGGCTGTGATGCTCTGGAGAAGCATCTCTGGGTCGATGGCGGTGGTTCCTCCAGGCTCCTGTTCTGGAAAGCTGCCCTGCCATGGGAGGTTCCTGGCTGAAACACTGGGCCCAAAACTGGAACAGGCTGTAGGTCTGGCTTGCTGTGGAAAGGGCTTTGCCTGTGTCCAGGCTGAGAAGGTCATCCTGAGCTGAGCTAAACTGGGGGGACAACCAGGGAGCTGCAAGCGTTGGACCAGTGTGAGTGCTCTGCCTTCCCTTTGGTGCCAACACGGTCTCCCTGTTGCTATGAAAATGTCTTGTGGAAAACTTTCCGCTTATAACTGAAGTCTCATTTATGTCTGCCCAGGACCTGCTCTTGGACTGAATTTTAAGCAAATTAGACTTTTTGGTCCTTGTGTGTGTGGGGAGAAATAACTGCCCCGCCAACTCGCAGCACACCCGCCCTCGGGGAGCGGGTAGCCGGGAGCCAGCGCGGGTTTCTGGCAGAGGAGATGGTTTGTTCGGCAGAAGCGGCGTAGGGCTGAGCGGGGCAGTGGATAGTGTAGCTCTCCTGAACTGTCTTAGTTTGTGGGCCCTCTAAAAATTAATTTCTAGGGGGACCACAGCCCCCTGCATTGCCAGCTTCAGGCCACTGCCTATGTGTGTTTTCTTCACAGACCCCTCCAGTCGCCCCTGGAGCACAGACCACAAACTGAATATGAAATACTTCCTAGGAGCCAAACTGTCTTGAAAAAAAAAAAGTGAATGTAAAATGCATTTGGAAATCTGGCCTTTTGTGTATCTTTTTCTGGAGTCTCTTAACCTGCTTTAAATTCTTAAGTTATCTGCACTATTACTGTGCTTGGCAAGCTCTGCAGGCAGGGGAAGGGCTTATTAATGTGGGTTTTTACGTAGATAAATGTGGTTGTGAAGTACTATTGACACATGGAAATATTAGTGGATGCTTAGAGAAGAATCAGCTGCTTTGTCATAGCTCTGTGCCAGCTCCTTCGTTTGAATACCTTTACAAAACCCTGTTGTAGCAAAGCACGTTTTAAAAAAAGGATGCATGTTTCTGTGGCTTAAAAAGAGGGGGGGGGAAAAGCAAACCCAAAAACATACACGCACACCCCTCTTTAGTAAAAGTTTTGCGCACATCGGAAACAAAGGCATCAGCATTTGCTTGTCAGAGCTAATAAAGTTTGCTTGGATCTTAATTTTTCTGCTTGATTTCACAAAGTAATTGAAACTTCCTTTTTGCTGCAAGCTCTTTTTTTTTTTTTTTTTTAAAGTATTCTTAAAAGAACATCTTTTGGTCAGTGAGTTGATGGAATTTTGCTCAGAAGGCAGGCACGGTTTGAGTGCACTGAGTGACTGGTCAGTCAAAGCTTAAAGGACAAATTACTTGTGTCTGCAAGTCATTCCTCCAAGTTGAAAACCACCTAGACCAAATAAACCTTGAACTAGAGGTTTTATAGGAGCTTTTGAGCATGTAAGTGAAGCTTTTGTAATCGCAGTGATCTGATAAAACCTTAAAAAACAGGGTTCCCATAAAGGAAATAGTAGTTCCACTTGAGGTGATAAAACCCACATCTGGTAAGCTTTGCTTGCTACCTCCTGATGACCTGTGAAACAGCAAATAGTCCCTGCTCCAGAGGAGAGGATGCCAAACTGCCGATGCTGTACCCTTGCCATGGGGACACGCACCAAAAAAAAGTTAATCTGAGAGCAAAACCAGTGGCTTTGAAGAAGGAGCCTTCTCCAGCTCACATTTGCAACTGCACGGCTATGGTGTCTTGCTACCCGCCGCCCGGTCGGCATGGCGCGGGGAGTTTTAGAGGTTAGGATAAGGAGGGGCCCGGGTAATTGAAAGCAAACAAACAGCGAAGACAAAAAAAGAAACATAAAACAGCAAACCCAAAGCCACAAATAGAAAACAGACTTTCCAGATTGATTAGTTCAAATTTGTTTATTTGAAGTCCCAAAAGTTTGCATCGTCGCTCTTTCGGGGTGTCTCTCAAATTTGGCAATATGTTTACCATGTGTTTTCAGATCAGTTTTTCACAAGAAAGACCCTGTTTTTTTGTGTGTTGGTGTTGCCTTAAGCTTTAAATTGAAAGAAGGGTGGCAGGCTCCAAAGACTAATTTGCAGTCTTGACATGCAGGTGCTGCTCTTGAGAGAGTTACGCTCTGTAAAACTTTTGTTTTGTGGAGGATTTTCCTTGGGCGTGTTGAAGAGTACTGAGTGTTAAGACATGTTACCAATCACTTTTTTTTCCCATGCCCCTGCTGGAAACAGGTTTAGGAATACTGATGCACTTAGTGGCTTTGGGAATCAGTGGAGACCTGATAAAGTCTGGTTTTACTTTTGGTTTTCAGGGTGTTTTGGACTGGAAGGTGCTTCCTACCTTCAGTAACAGATCCATAGTGCAGCTGTAATATATATTTTTTTCTACAGATCTGGCTTAAACCCTCCCAAGCCCCCAGACAGAGGAATTACAGCTCCAGTCTATTAACATTTGGCCGTTAATGAGTCAGGTCTAAATGCCTTGATTGTGCCTGAGATTTCTAAGCTGAATCCTTTGCATAATATTCGTATGGCAAGAATGCCTCCCAAGGACAAGCAGTAACTTCCCAGTGCTTTCACTGTGCCTCTCCAGGAAGGAGTAAGTACATTTTGGGTTGTGCTGATACCATCTCGTGCCTTGGCGCTATCAAAGCGGGTGGAAGCTCCCCGCTGCTCCGGCAGCCCAGCTCTGATGTTCTTTCACATCCAGGCATGTTGTTTATCCTTAACCAAGGCTTGGATAAACTTCCAAAATAAATGAATGTAGTAGTCCAACTTGGTCTGCTTTGGCGGAGGTTTTCTGGAGTGACTCAAACATTATAAATATGAAAACAGCTAGACTTCAAACGCTGCTTTTGGACAAAGTTTTCATAGTTGTCTCCTAAAGCAGCAAAGGGGAACCTTTCCTTGAACAAAATCTTTATTTTTTTCTATTTAACCCCCTCCCCCTTTCTCTTTTCATCTGCACCCTTCGTTCACGTCTGCCTTCCTGATTAAGAACTAATCAGTGAAGATAGATTAGTCCGGGAGCGTTGCAGCCCTTTGGGACCAGTGCAGCTCCGGCGGGTCAGGAGCCGGGAGGCACCGTGGGGTCACCGTCACCGTGGGGTCACCGCGGCGGCGGCGGAGGCTGGCTGAGCCGCGCTCGAGTGCACGGAGGAATGCGGTAACAGGATTTAAAGGAAACGTACAGAACTAACGAGGATTAAGGCTAATTGTCCTACGAGGGGCGGCAGGATGTGGCCACGCGGGGAGCGACTCTGGTCTGCAAGGGGAAAGTCTGGTAGTTAGGGTCTGTTCGTGGAGGGCTTGGGTAGGTTTTGGTTGGTTTAGTTGCTGTATGGAGAAATGGAAAATAGTATGGGGGAAAGGGGGGGAAAAAAAAGTCGAGTTCTTCCTTAAAGACTTCAAGGCTGTTGGAGCAAATATGTCTGCAGTTGGTGGGAAACATCCTACGAATGAATGATTCTCGCCATGCCTGGGCTCTGTTTTTGCTGGCGTTGCACAACTGTCGCTTTGTGCAGGGAGCTGACGTCCCGCGACTGCTGAACGCTCATCCTGGGGCTGAGCTGGTAGGAGGCCTCTTACTGAGGGACCTTGCGTGCCAGTGAGTTTGTCTTGAGAAACGGCGTGATTGCTGTCAGAGGTGTTTTGGGGACTTTGCCTCCCCTTGTAGGTCAGGCTGGTTACTTGGGTCTTGCAGGAAGGCCACGGGTATCCCTCGGCTTGAATAAGGGGGGATTTGGGGAGCAACGGCCCTCAGGGTTGATCCTCAGCGAGCCAAAGCGGTGTGAAATGCTGGCTGGAGCTGACCATCCATCAAGCGGGACCTGAGGGAGCTGGGCGGCCAGACCAAAAGAGTTAATCACATTGTCTTTCTGTGCTCTGGGGAAGATTTGTCCCTGCCTGGAAGAAAGTGAAGTTTGCATGTGGCCCAGCCGCAGGATGGAGGGATGATGCCCGCGGGTACCAGCAGGACCCTCAGGGCTGGCAGTGCACCGGCAAGGGCAGGTGGGGCACGGGCACGGCTCTGGGCAGTGACGTACTGCCGGGTGAAAACTGATCCCTTCCAAACCAGGCCTCAAAAGAACATTGCACCCCGTTGCTCTCATCTAAATGCTGGTGTCAGACACTTACCAGCCTGGCAAACCCCTCGTTATTTGCCTTGGTGGCAAGGGAGGGGAATCGGTGGTGGCCGTGGGGTCTGCTGGGCAGGGTCATGCGGCGGCACTTGCCTGTGGCTCTCGGCAGGTGTGGGTGGGCAACCTGCCTGAGCGAACTCGTTCTTCCTTGGCCCTCGGGTTTTAGCCATTCCCTATAGAAGCAGTCCAAAGCTCACGGTTTTCTGCCTTGTGAGGGGCCTTTGGGGATGAGGGGGATGTGCAGAGGCGGGAGGGTGCCCCATTTCCTGGCGTGAGCTGACTGTTAGATTGTAGCTGGACTTTGCTACACCTGAACCCTTAAAGCTTTTCATCTTTTTGTTTATACTTTCAGTTGCCGGAAGTCATAACGCCTGCCCCAAAAAACCCCCCAGGCAAGTGGTACTCTTGCAAATTGAGAAGATGGAGTGTTTCTCCTCGGTGCAGAGCTTTCGCTCACTTTTGCTCCCCCCTGAGCGGGATTCTCAGGGATTGGTGGCACTGGGTGCTGCGGCGTGGGTGGCCGGTGGCACGCGGGGCAGCAGGAGGAAGGAGATAAGGAGTCGGTGCTCTGGTCCAAAGTCCAGGCTGCCTTTGTGGGGTGGGAAGTCAGCCCTGCCATTGGCAGCTGCGGGGAGCAAGGGACTTGCGTGGGTTTTGCTGTCAAAGCAAGGGAAGCAAAAGTAGACCTCCTGTCCACGTCATCTAGGACTTTCGGGTGGCCCTGGCTCTCTGCCGAGCTCCTGCATGCTACTTGCCGTCTTCCCTGCCCAAAACCACCCAAGGCAGGGTGAAGGAGTGTGTCCTTATGGGTGAGAAACATCACCCTGCTACTTTCCAGATATTCGCGTATTCATTTGTACACTGCCCTGCAAAGTAGTTGTTTGCAGCTTGGTGTTGTGTGTTTGGGATTTTTTTGGGGCTTGTTTTTTGTTTTTTTGTTAGTTTGTTTGTTTTTTGTTTGGGTTTGTTTGTGTTTGGGTTTTTTGTTTTTGGTCCCGTCCCCCCCTTTTTCCTTCCCTTCTGTGTAAAGTTGGTCTCAGAATTGCAGCAGGTTCCGCAGTGCCTATTTTGGATCCTGCAATAGACAATTAATCTCTCTGGAAGTTAATTAACATCTCTCTTGCGTTCCAATTTATAGATTAGATTATTGTTTGTATAAAGCCTGGGATATTTTTTTAATTTTATTTTAAGTCGAAAACAGGAAATTGTGGCTGAATTTCATGAGCTTTGTTTCTTATTTGAGGAATTAAAAACATCTTTAGGTTTTGGGGCTTTTTTAAATTTTTGCTTGGGTCATAGCTGCCAGTTCACAGGCCCTTAGTACTTTTATTCCTGTTGGTGAGCTTTTATCACGTGGAAATGGTAGCTCCACTTTGTGCGTTGGTACATGCTCGTTTTTGCTTTTGCAAGGAGGAAAACTTCACTTCTGTCAAGCCCCTGCGTAGCTGGAGGCATCGGAAGGGTGGGATGTTCGGAGGGGCTGACCGCACGGCCACGGCACCAGTGCCTTGGGACAGCGGTCCCTGCCTTAAAATGTGCCGGTGCCACCGTTTGGGAGAGCTGTGGCTTTCCGTGGCTGCGCAGCTCTCAACTGGGGAGACCTCTTTTAGACAGAGTGCCTCTACAAAACCATGAACACCTTCTTTTGAGTTGTTTTTGGTCATTTGTTTGGGTTTTTTCCAAATAAAGCATGATCCCCAGAATCGCTAGGGCTGTATGACCTCAAAACATTGCTGAAGCTTTCAAGGGTCATCTACTGCCAAATCTGGGACTTGCCAGCAGATGACCGGTCTTCTGGCACAAATAGATGATGTGATGTGAGATGCCTGGGTGCATCTCACAAGAAACTACTGTGCGGCTCTGAAACATGTTTTTGTGCATTGACGCTGGAATCAGCTGTTTGAAAAGGAAGAGAGGAAAAAAAATATAAAATTACTGGAAAAGTGGTTGCCAGCAGCGTACTCCTATTTCTCCTGCCTGCCTGTGTGCGGTGCCTCCCGGCACCGGTGAGCTCCCGGGAGGTGCCCGGCAGAGGGTCTGGGCAGAAGGAGAGGGGCCGAAAGTGGAAGGAGAAAATGTTGTTAAGAAAGGAAAATGTTCCAGTTCGAATTACAGTGTTTGTGGTGGAATCCGTTTTGGTTAAAAGCTGGTTTTTTGGCAAATAGCCCAAAGCTTTATGGAAAAAAACAAACAGGCAGTTTTTTTGGCTTTGTTTTGCCTTCTTAATGGGGAATTTGAGGAAAAAAATGAGAAGTCTCACAAAGAAAGTAACTGTCTCCCAGCCAGATCTCTTCTATTTACTGTTCCTTGTGCCTGAGACCTCAGTAATTCTGTATATTTGCTGTTCCCAATGGATTCTCTCCCTCGTCCCCCCCTTAATTGCATGAAATTATACTCGGTGGGGTTTTTTTGGGTTACCCCTGTAAAAGCTGGACAACTTCTGTTGAAGTCTGATCGCTGGCTGTATGCAAGTTTTTGTGGTTTTGGTTTTTTTTAATCACGACTTTTATTTTTACCTTTACGTATACCTAGAATTACTGACAGCAAGTGTTGGGCTTTCTAACTGTTCTTTGGTGGCTGATGGAGGGACAGGGGCACTACCTGTCTCAGCCATCCCGGAGATGGGTCTCTTGTGGGCCTTGTGTATCCATCCGCCTCACCAGAGAAGTGGAAAAAACAAAGATAATTTTCAGCATGACTTGTTCATTGTGTAACACCTCTCACTTAGGGCACGTAGGCAGGGACACGTTATGAAAACTATTTCATGCTTAAAGCATTTGGTGATAATAAAGAGAATTTGCATTTCCTAAGTTCTCGCTCAGTGATGTCAGGTAGGGTTTTTTGGTTTTGTTTTTTAATTAAGAAACAACTCTTGGTTTTCATTGAAGGTTTCTGTCTTAGCTAGAGCCAGGGAAAATCCTCTAGTTAACCAGAGCTATTTTACTCTCCGGGTTTGCTTAAATAATAAGTTTAATTATGCAGTATTCTCCCCCCCCCCCCCATTTGTATATTCAGGTCTTTGTGTGGTTTCTCTCTCTTTTGATGTTTGCAGAAATGCATTATCTTCATCTGTCTGGTTTGTGTTTGGTGTGCCACTAATTGACTCAATATCCTGTTTGTTGGAGCGAAGGCGTGCTCTATCATGGCATATTTTTCCAGGGTGTAAAACCTCACAGTATTCGGGCCACCCTGTCGGGAAGGAAATTATTGGTTGTGCTGTGGAAATGAAGCGGCGATGGTATTTTTCCTCAGGTGAGCAGGGTTTTAACTTTAAATGAACTCTTAAAACCCCGCTGAAGGTGGGATCCCGCATCCTCCTTGTTTGGACATCACCTGCAAAGGGCGCAGTCGCGGGCTGCAGTGTGCTGTAGAGCGTTTTTGGGTTTGGTCCTTGGGGACCTCCACTTGATCCTCTCCATTGCCATAACCTCCAAGGTAGAGCCAGGCAGGAGGGGGCTCAGTTGACTGCTGCTGCTTCTCTGGGGTGCTGCGGAGAGTGGAGGCAGGTCTTTGTCTCTTGTTTGGGGCTGAAGAACTGCGTTGGGAGCATGGGAGGGGCTCTCCTGGTCTGTCCCCGCCCCGGAGGGGTGTCCCAGAATTGCTCTGGTCGGCCTCAACGGGCAGCGTTTGCCCGGACCCGGTCCTTCAGGGACCTGGCTGTGTCATCAGCTGGAAGACAAGCTTTGCGGTAGTAATTTGGACTTGGACGGGTGGAAGGCAAGAGCCCTCTTTGTGTCCTAAGTTGCTCTTTCCAGTAAAAAACTAACGTTCCTAATGTGCGTTTGGCTTAATGTACACACATGGATATAAATCTCTCTTGTTCTCTTTGGTCCCTGACCCTCTTGGCAGTAAATTTGGGAACCCGAAGCTGTCAACAAAGCAAAATGGAAAAATAGAAGCCAGACAGACCTTGGTTGTGTACGATATTTTAAGTAACTGTAGGTACGCGCTATGGAAATAATTAGGATTATTTGTTGTGTTGAAGGGAGGTATGTCACTGAGGTATTGTGTGCGCTGGCGTTCCCTGTGCCTGCAAGATGGATTAGCAGCTGAGTTAACAGATGCAGTAAAGCTCGACTGAAAATAGTTCACTGTTGTTAAGCGTAGGTGAAAGGGCTTTGGTTTGGGTATCAAAGAGTGTATTTTGACTGCTTGACAAGTTTGTAAAAAAAAAAAAAAAATCATTTCAATATTATAAGCTTTCTCTGTGAGTCTGGGGAATTTTTCTGTGCCATTAGAGTAATCAGCAAAAAACTGAAACACACATTGATTAATAACCTAAGTGGAAGCACGGGGGAAACAAGTGGCTTTAACATTAATAAGGCAAATAAACAATTTATATAAAACGGTTGCTAATTGAGTGGGATGTTAAATATGCTGCACGCTGGCACACGCAGCCAAATTGCGGTACTTCCATAACCCTACCAGTTGGCTTTGGGAGCCGACTGCATGTAAGGATGTCTTCTGGCTTAAAAACTCCCGGGTGGCTGGAAAAAAGGGGTGCAGGTGGGGACGAGCATCTGTGATGGTCGAATCCAGGACCAGGGCTTCTGTGGCTGTAGAAGGGCTGGAGCCCCTGTGCCAGGGTTCGGGTATGTGGGGTGCTTGCCCTCTTTTGGTGCCTGTTGGGTTTGAGATCCCAATGAGAATTGCAAATGCTTTGAGGAGGGAAGGAAGGAAAGCTGAATCTGGTTGCATGATGGTGGCCTTTAGGATGGGAAATGATTCGTATTGGAAATGGGGTGTGTCATTTTGTGTCCGATAGCGGAAGATGTAGGGAGGGGGCTGCACAAAGCACTTCTCCTGGAAGTGCATGGACCATGTTGGAAATAGTGGTTCGGGCTGGAAGTAGCACCGTGCGCTCGGGAGCATTGAGGGAGGTACAGCTCTAAATGTCCTGACCCGGTTTGACCCGCTCCAACCAGAGGGTACCAGCAGTGCTGCATTGTTTGCAGGATGTGAGCTTAGAAACTTCTAACTCTGTTGCCCTTTGTGGATGCATCGCCTCCGTTAGCAGGGCCTCAATACTGTTTTACATCTCTTCCTTCCTGGCACGCGACCATCTCCACAGGAGTATTCTCCCCAGTAAAATAAACACAAGTCCCACAGCAGCACCGCTTTAAAGCAAGCGGAGAAGACTGACCACCTGGTGAAAAAGAAGTACTCCGATAAGAGCCATCAACTAAAAATTCAAGTTTACTGCTTATGCCAAGCAAAAAGCATGCCTTCAAGCAGCGTGCATGTGTGACAGTCTGGGAGGAGGCAGTAGGGTCACTTTTTTTCCTCCCTTTGGTGTTTGCAGCTTAGTGTCATTTCACCTGGCAATATTTGTATGCCAAGACACTATCTGCGTTTCTGTAGTTCTCTTCATTAGTGAATATCTCAAAGCAGCAAAAGCAGCGATTAGGGTGACCCAGCCTTGCCTTGGGGTGCAGGGACTGTTGTGGCCGTGGGATGTGCAGTTCTGCCCATAGCCCGTAGGGGTTACGGCAGCACCGTTGCAGATGGGCGAGAGCTCATGGGCCATTCCTGGGGGTGCTGACCATCCCCAGCTCATTTTGTAGTCAGGAAAACTGGGCAGGTTTTGGTATTTTGGGTACAGTTAAAGGTGATCAGATTGGGTGGACAGTTCGGTAGCCTTGTCTCAGTGACTCCGCCGGAGCCGATCACAAGCTCATGCTTTTCTTTCTTCTTCTCGCCCCTTGTTAACATGGGGCTGGAGCAGCAGAGCTCTGCTCAGGGGGTGATGCTAGTGTTTCTTGTCATCTTTGTTGGGGGTTTTGTAAAGCCTCGGTAGCACGTCAATTATATATGATGGGTGGAAGCCTAATATTCTGTGATAATTAGAAGGCAAGTCTAGTGTGAAATCAGATTAGAGCCCAGCATTACAGTCTGGGATTCCTTTGGTAGTTGGTTCAGAGGAAGTCATAAAACTCTTTTAAAGATGACACAAGCCGATGTTTGCTAGAGGGAAGAGGCAGAGCATGAGGCTGAAATGGTGGCCCTGCTCGCCGATCCCCCAGCAGTGTTTGCCTCCCACTCCTCCACCAGCCCAGCTTACCCCAGTCTGCCTTTTCACAGGGGAGCAAAGTCCAACAGTAACTTCTGGGACTGTAAACTGCTTTTGGCTTGTTTACTGAACTGCAATGAAGGGCTAGACTGTGTACAGCAGTGTTTTAAAGAAATAACCCCCCAGCCTCCCAGTGAACCACTCCTGAAAGTTTAGCTAGTTTTGCAGCTAGGTATACTTAAAGTATGAACTTGGTCAAGACGAGGAGAAGCAGGCTGGGAAGGCATATTAGACATCCAGAAACAGCGTTTTGAAAAGGTCTTGGAAAATTGTTCGGTGAAGGGAACTGCTTTTCAAGATCATAGAGCCCCTGAGTTTGCACTGCACTTACTCATTCGATGAAAACTTGTTTTCCGACACGTTGCAAAATAGTTACTTGATTTGGAAGAAACTCTGTGTGCCTGGAGTTTGCTAAATGTGGCATTTCTGTAATGGCTTAAATCATAAGTTTGCAAGATTACCTTTCTGAGCACATTTCCTTGGATGTACAGATGGTAACATCATGTACCATTGCATTTCTATCTTTAAACCGCCACCTCCATTCCCCAGAGGTGTGCTGTTAACTAGCCAAGGAGCAAGCATCTTTTGTAATTTTGGTCCCTCATTTCTATCTCTTTATTCATATGTAATATAAAATAGAGAGAAAGTCTTGCTGTGACAGGCCATGGGAAAGATCTGCTGCAAATCCATGACAAGTTGCAGCGATGGTGTGCATATGCGGTAGACATTTGGAGTCATTCTCTGCTACTTAAGCTCTTTTTGCCATGCAGCCCCTGATGTGATGATTGCACACCCTGCCAAACAATTCAATAAAAAGCCTAACTTGAAAGGAAGCTGTGGCAGAGTTATATTTTTGCTGTGCTCACATGGTGATAAATTACAAAAGCTGCCGAGCCTTTAACACTCAACAGTAGATGAAGAGTTGCCTTGTATGGGCATTGTTTGATGAGTTTTAACTTGGGAAATAATTATTGCCGAATGTGTCCTTGACAGTGAGCGCACACCATGAGTGTTCTTTACATAATATACATAGACATTAGATCTCTGTTTAAGTGGGCCTAAATACTCATATTTTTCACTCCTTTTCCTTAGAGGAGTTCACTGCCAGTTGGAAAAACGAAGAGCATTGTCTTTGGTCTTGGCTCTAGGTCGGTGTTTTGCATGTGCATAACTGGTCCATGCTCATGTGGACCACTGGCAGTGGCTGCTTTCCAGGCTTCGTTTTCATTCCTCTGCATGCTGTGGTTGTAGCACTGTTGTGTTTTGAAGCTGTTGTCTGATGGTGCCGTGCTTCAGGGTCTGTCTGTGGAGGTGTAAGCAGTTCCCAACACCGCAGCCGCTCGCCGAAGGGGCGCATGATGGATCCATCACCCGAGCAGGCGATGGGACACTGGGACGTTGCATTGCTCTCCCTGCAAGCGGGACCAGTCCTGTGGATGGATGCTGAACAGATCAGCTCTGCTAGCTGATTTAAAACAAAGGCTAGACATGAAATTTCTTACAAACCGTGTCAGTGCCTGTTGCTTTGCTCAAGCGAGGTGTCCTGGTTTCAGCTGAGATAGAGTTAATTTTCTTTATAGTGGCTGGTATGGGGCTATGTTTTGGATTTGTGCTGAAAACAGTGTTGATAATACAGAGATGGTTTAGTTGTTGCTGCACTAGTCAAGGACTTTTCAGCTTCCCATGCTCTGCCAGGTGCAGAAGAAGCTGGGAGGGGACACAGCCAGGACAGTTGATCCAAACTGGCCAAAGGGCTATTCCATACCACATGACGTCATGCTCAGTATATAAAGCTGGGGAAGAAGAAGGAAGGGGGGACATTTGGAGTGATGGCGTTTGTCTTCCCAAGTAACCATTACGCGTGGTGGAGCCCTGCTTTCCTGGAGATGGCTGAACACCTGCCTGCCCACGGGAAGCAGTGAATGAATTCCTTGCTTTGCTTTGCTTTGCTTGTGTGCGCAGCTTTTGCTTTACCTATTAAACTGTCTTTATTTCAACCCACAAATTTTCTTACTTTTACTCTTCTGTTTCTCTCCCCCATCCCACCAGGGGGGAGTGAGCGAGTGGCTGCGTGGTGCTTAGTTGCCGGCTGGGGCTAAACCACGACACGAGGATATATTCTCAGGGATGTGGAGGTGTTAAAGACAACCCTCCCCATGGGAAAATGGGGGCTTCAGTGTCTTCCAGTGACTTTCCACTGGTATCTCCCACTGTGGCGTAAGAAAACTGCAAGAAAAGCAGCCCACAGCCCTAAACTTTGTTTTTTAACACTGGGTAGCACAGTGCATCCTCCTACGATTAGCACTGAGTAGCTGGAGCTCTCAGCTCCAGACAGAGCTAATTCTTGATTACAGGCCAAGGCTGCATAGTGCTGACATGACTGAGAAATATCTTCCATAATTGGATTGCTTGGTCATTAATTTTTGAATGTCTGAGTTGCATTTTGGAGCATAATTTCTTTATGATCAACCAAATGGGATCTGTGCAAGCTTGGTTTACTATCAGTAGTGTTCTCCTTGCTTGGTTTTGCACTTGTGTCCCAGGGAGGCACCATGCAAATCTGGGACAAGCGGGATCAAAGAAAAATGATTTTGCTTTGTAACACTAGGTGGGATGGTAACTTTAGTTTAATAGTATAAATAGATATAAACCCGTTACTTGTATTTGTGAAATACATTGGACTTTTTAAAAATTATAAATAAATTGGAGTAGTTGTTAAAACCACTGTTTTAGGGATCCCAGGGCATCTGTGGACAACTTCAGAAGTGTCTGTAAAGTGTAACTAGGAAAGGAAATCCCACTATCAGTAGGTTTGAATTTGCCAAGTAGAGGCTTACCCCTCCAAGATAAAAGAATAGAAAGTATGTAAGTAGTAACCACCAAAGGCAGGCATGCATCACGGTACTGAAATCATGAAGTGCATTTCAGGTAAAATATTTCCAACATACTCCCCCCCATAAGAAATTCAGAAAACACCACCCTGTTTCCACACTTTTGAAATTGAATTATTTTGACACCGTGAAACTAGCTATCACTCTCGCTGTAATTACCACTTTGCTGCTGTTTATTTGTTTCCTGTTTTGTCAAGGAGCCTTAGTCCTGTATTGGAACCAGAGCAAAGAGATTCAAAGTGAAATAAAGCAGTGGTGCTTGTGCACTTTTTTTTTTTTTAATGCTTGGTAGTAAGGCAGGCTCATAGAGGAGTCCCCAGGTGCTCTCCAGGATGGATTTGGTGGGCAAGATCCAAAAATCCTGGGTGCACCTCTTCCTCTCTTTTAAATGACTTATCCAGCTAAATGGAGCTGCATCCCTTGGTGCTGCACCCCTTAATGCCGTGTATTTGCTGCTGGAGGTGCTCCTCTGAGACGGGAAGAAGTAGAGTCCATGAAAGAAAAATATATCTGTAAGGAGATAGCGAGATTTTTCTGTGTTTTCTGAAGGCTGTGCCTAAGCAGTGCTGCTTCCCGTAACAGACTTTGAGCTTTCCGTAATTCAAGAGCAGCGGACGGTCTTGGGCAATAAATTAGCTGTGGCAGAATTATCTGTTGGTCAAGGTCTCTCTGTAATGCCAGGGAAAACAAACCAACCCTGTAGCGCAAAAGGAAAATAGATTTAGGAGGAGAGGTTCTTAGGAATTATAGATGGATAGATAGATAGATATAAAAATATTTCTGTCTTATTTTAAAATGGTCCTTAAGTGTCTGAAAGGAGAGATACTAACATTTCTGGGCTAGAAAGTCATGCAAAGTGATGCAAAGGTTCATAAGCTACACAAATGATGTTGTTACGAGATCTTGCACAAGGCGGGCAGAGAAGCAACCGCTCATGTTAGTCATGGGCAGGCTTTGTTTTGCACTGTGCAAAAATTGCTTTTGTTTCTCTAAACCCATTTCCGATGCTCTAGCAGGTAGGATGGCTCTTCAGTAAGTGCAGCCTGTCGTGAAGAGGTAATTTTCTGTGCAGGAGGCTGAGAAATCCTTTGCAGCTCTTGCCATGAGTCTCTGAACCTTGGTGGTGGTTGGAGGTTGTTGGTGGCTTCCGGGGGGTGAGCAGGTAGGGAAGAGCCTTTGCTTCGCCATCTGCTTCCTCGGGCTGAAGGATAAGGTTTGGCAACGGGGTGTGAAATGGGAGACAAGGCAGCAGCTTACATGTAGGCTGTGTCTTTTAAAATACCATCTGACTTGGAAGGATGAGTTTCTCATCCTGACTGCTTGTTTTGATCATATCTTCAGCATTGACAAAGATTTGCACAATTTGCCCAACTTTGAACCACTTAGCATCAGCCCACTTGCCTGTGATGGTGCTGCATTGTGGGACCTGTCAGAGAAGCTGGAGCTGAGGATTGCTACGCAAAGAGTTTGTCTTGGCCCACCAAACCTGACAGCAGTCTTTTATTGGTAGTGCTAGAAGAGGACAGCTTCACCCTGCACTGCAACAAGATGTTCTAAAAGCAGATTATATGTGGCCAGATCCTGTGCCCAGATTGTCTGTGAAATTTTGAAACGAAGCTACGGTAGATACTGAAGTACTTTATGATTCCTCAGCTTGAGCCAGATGTCTTTTAGGAGAGAATTATCTTTCAGGGTGAAGGAAGAAAAATCTGTTTGAATTCTCCAAAACAAACACCCAATTTTGCCCAGGATGATGACAGAAAACTGTAAAATTAGGAGCTGGGAAATATAAAGCTTTTTCATGAGCGGTTGCATAAAACAAGTATATTTTAATATCAGTGATAACTGTGTTTCTGAGAGAGATTACTTCTCCTGTGATAATTGGAGGGGGGGGCGAAGAAAAAGGATTTATCAGTGCAAAAAGGACCATTGGCATTGATATTGTGTTGTGTATTAACTGAATTAATTGGAAGTAATTAAAATACTCAGCAAAAACTTCACGGGAGATAGCATAGTATATACAGGTCAATTTGCTGGTTCTTCAAATTATACTGTGCAAGATGAGTATCTGTTTATTCTGTTTATTAACTGAATAAGTAAGAGGACACTTTTTAATGTTCTTGCAGAAAGACAAGGCATTGTATTTACATGTGTTGCTATAAAGTTCCTCTACAGAATCAGGTTTTGATATGCCTGGTCCAGCGCTTGCAGTGAGAGGAGGGTCTCCTTTGGAGGAGATGGTACTGCGGGTCCTCGCACCCCCTGCCTTGCAAGCTGACCTCTTTGCCCTTGTGTAGAGAATCCTTTTAACTTGGGATATTTTCTTCTCTGCTTTTCAGGTGACCACTTGAAAGTCTGCTCGCAAGGCTACACATGCTGCTCTCAAGAAATGGAGGAGAAGTACAGTCAGCAGAGTAAACAAGACTTCAGAAACGCCGTCGTAGAGCTTAGCAATCACTTACAAACCATGTTTAGTTCCCGATACAAGAAGTTTGATGGTAAGTGCAGAGACCTTGAACTTGCTCTCCTTTGGATAAAATGTAAAAAATCCCCATCCTATTGTTCTCTATGCAGTTGTTGGGCTCTGCTTCCCCCTTTGCTGGGGAAGTTCATGACTCATGGCTCGGAGGGCAGAGCATGCCTTGTTTTGCAATCCCGTGAGAGAAATATTTGCTGATTATGGCTGCTTGTTTCCCAAAGAGAGAGATTTATCTTTCTGATTAATCTTTAGAAAAACCATTTTGCTCTTAATGTAAGATTGCAGTTAGTTTTGCTGGTACATCCCCACAATGCATGTAATTGTAACACGCATATCTTGCAGCCCTGATCCACAAAAATGCTGATCTTTCCCAGCATATTGTGAACCAACAGGGTTTGTATCCATCTCACTTAGCCTTTGGGGCTAAGCAGAGCAGCAGATAAGTACAGAGCTGATTTTGTGCGGAGGCCGAGGGTTCAAGTGTGATGCAGGGTCAGAAGCAAAATGAACAAAGTCTCGGTTGAGTTCCCGTCGCTCAAGTGACGCTGACTGATAAGCAAATGACTTGTCTCAGCATTGCCCTCGGATCCGCAGTGGTGTCCCGTCAGACTGGGTCTCCATAGGGCATGCCCAGCTCATGGGAGAGGCAGGAAGAAACTCCCTCTGGAGGTAGCTGGCACACACCGTCCCAGCATTGCCCACCTTGCAGCCAGGTGCCTTTCTTCCGAAGAAACCAGGTGCCTTGGTACATCCCTCTTACAAACAGCTGAAGTTGGTGCCCAAGCATCAGGCACAGCACCCGGCTGAGGTCTGAGCAGCATCTCTTGGTTTTGCTGCTGAGCTCTCGGTTGTGGCAGTTCCCACGGGGCTCTGCAGGCACCTCGGTGCTCCTGGTCACTGCGGCCCCTGCGCCTGGGCAGCCCCAGGAGGGAGGAGCAGGGCGTCAGGCTCCTGCCTGGGTTGTCCTTGTTGGCTGGGGGAATGAGGTGACACCCAGTTGCACATTGAAATATCTGAAGAGCCAGGTGGACAGGGTTGCTGAGACTTTTGTTCTGCTCATACATCATCATCGCCATCTGGTAGTAGAGGGCAATTCCACTGCACAGCTCCTCTGGACCTTTTTCTGCCCTGTTCACTCATTGGTTCAACATGGATTTTCTACTAATATCCCAAAGTCTGTGCCTTGAACTTCCCAGGGACCTCCTCTACTCTACTGCAGCAGGTATCAGTCCCTTTCTTTCAAAAGGGATTGGTGCTCGGGAGAGCGAAAAAGTCCCTGGGTACGAAATTGTAGTGAGTCAAAGTGGAATTATGCAATAATCTTGATAGCATCTAAATCTGCTAGCTAAATATTTCCCTCTTAACCTCTGTTGTCTCTACCTGCTGGTACACCAAAGGGGTGATAGAGAACCAAAGTGTCTAGACTTGCAAGCTTACTAAATGCAGAACAAGACACTTAATGAAATCCAGCCCATAGATAAGCCCCTTCAAAGAGACCAGAGGAACAGCATCTGCTTCACCTTAAATGAACAATGAGGCTTTTTGAAATGCAGCACTGAAAACAAAGAGCATGCACGGTTCACTGTATTAGCATCCCTGACGTGGTGCAGACGTAGTGCTAGGTGTGTCTTCCCGTTTGTAGGGTGAGAGATGGCTGCAGGGCTGCATGATGGCAGGGGGATATTAAGCTAAGCTGAGCTGAGCTGGATACCTGTCAAAGCACAAGGCTTCAAAATGGGTGAGCTTTGATAGGGAGCCCTGTACAAGCTGTTTTGTTTGCGCTACGTGGTTCTTCATCAGCCCCTCACAGCATGCCCTGCGCTGGTCTCATCCTGATCTTAGCCCTGGGAGTCCTTGACAGGCAAATCTGGGAGGGGATGGTGCGATCCTGTTGCTGGAAGCTGGATTTACTGTGCCCAGCCTGTCCCTGAAGGGTGTTTCTCTGCCCTGTACAAAACTAATGAAGGAGAATTAGCAACCTCCTCAGCTTGTCCCAAAGCCTAATGGCCCCGTCTTTGAGCGTTTGCTAATATCAGATCTCAGTCTTCATTTGCTGCAGACAAAGATGATTTAGGGATTTTTTTAATCTTACCTGGGGTGGAAGCAGAGATTAACTGATTACTATCCTCCATCATTTACCTCTTGGAAGACTTTTAATCATGACTGCCTTTCTCCCTCCAGCCCAGTCACCTGGAGGCTGAAGGCACCCCCTCTTCAGCAGCACTCTTGCTGGTGGTGGGGGCAGGTTAGGGAGTCTCCTGTCTGAGGTTCTCAGACTCTTCTGCAAAAATTTTGGAGTGCCATGACTGAGCGTGCTGTGGTAGTTTTGTTGGTTTGGTTTTAAGAGCCTCTTACTGAGTGATCGGCTGCTTGTGGTGTGGTGTTTCCTTCCTTCGGTCCTGGTGCTTGGTCATCGGCTCAGCTGTGGTCTGTTCTGCCTTGCACGTTTGAGTTCTCCTTGTCCAATGTAATTCTTCCCACCTTTTGTGGTGTAACGTGCCCAGTCTAGAGGACAGGGAGATGATCAATACCCACACATTTGTCCCGACCTCTAGGTATGGGATTTGAAAAGCACGCGATCCCTTCCAGAGCATGGGCCCATGCTCCGATTTTAGCATTTGCAGCTCTTTAGGGCTGCCTCACTGCTAGTAGCTAAATCCACTCAAATGAAAATAAAGCTGACACAAAACGAGCCATGCACCTTCCTCTGTTTAACAAGAAATCCTCTGAGCTACAACTGTGTAGAGGGGCTGAGCAGGCAAGATGAGTTATTGCAGAGACTGAATTCACTTCACTTAACTGGTCTCCCATCAAGTGGGACGAACGCTCCTCTTGCAGGGTGATGCATCCCCGTGCTGTGAAAGGCCGCTCCAGGATGCAGCTCAAGCAGCAAACTGTGTGCTCAAGCTCTTTCAAAATCTTTGTTGCGGGTTCTCTGGCTGCTAATCTCTCAGCCTTGACATTGAGGTCTGAAAGGAGAAGCAAACCCCTGCTACCTCCGTTATGTGCTTGACCTCTGCAGCAGTTGCTGCTGCAGAAGGACAGTCGAAGTGGTGGCACGTCCTTTGGATGGAGGCTGTGGTGCCCTGTGGCTTTTGGAGCGTTCGCATCAGCTGTTCTCGGAGTGCTGTGTGCCGTTGGAACCGTTGCCAGAGTTGCTCTGATCTGACACCAAAGCCATACAGAAATGTATTATCTCCTCTTAATCAACTAGCCCGATCCCACTGTGGCAGTAAGGGATATATTTTCAGTAGTAAGGGAAATGCTTTTTTAATAAAATAAAAAATACTATGGGACTTGTCAGATTCCCCGTTGTTAGAAGTTTTTAAGGTGAAGATTTGCTGGTTTTTCTGGCATACATGATCTCAGATAGACGTTTATGGGCTTCACTGAGAAATTTGTGGGTGAGATTCTCTGTCCATGTAAGCATCTCCCTCCGTGACAATAACAGCCATGGGAAAGCCACAAAGCTGTGCAACTGCGATGACATCTCATGCCACAGAAGCAGTTATAGCAGTCAGGGCTTAAAAAAAAAAAAAAAGGGGTGGTAGTGGTGGTGTGTGTTTTAAAATCTCCTTTGCCTTGTCTCATCTTCGCTAGTTAGTGCCCTCCCCTTCCCTCTCCCAGGGATTAATAACATTAATAGGATTAATGGTGACATTAAGATTGCATAAACGCTTGGTCCCATTTATTAAACTTGAGCTTTCACCTCTTTTGCCCTTTTAGGCTGAAGTTTTCCATGCCTGGGTCTGTGCTAGCCAAGCAGTGCTTTGGGGAAGTTGCTCAGCTGTTTTGAGGAACTGGAGCAGGGACAGGACATAGCCCATAACTTTTCTTCAGCATTTCTGCTATTCTCTTGCTTCCTAGATAAGATGTTTTTAGTTTTTTCTTATTAAAGACACTTCCTAAATCTCTCATAAGACGTAACTGTTGTGCTAGGCCTTTTCGGGGGGGGGAAACAATTTTTTTTTTACTTTTTTATAGGCTGGTTGCAGAGTGATTAGGGCAGACAGAGCCCGAAGCCCCCATGAGCAGAGGGGCTGCTGAGCCTCTGCCCTGTGGGGCTGAGTCCAGCAAGTGGCTGCTTGTTCTCCTGCCCCTGCATTTCACAAACGCTTTTGCTGTTGCACGTAAACCAAGTCTTGTCCCTTTCTTCTGCATGCTCTGGATTTAGGGAAGGCGAGCAAGCTTCTGCAACCCTTGTTGTACAGGAATGACATGTACAGGAGATGAACGTGGGATGGTCCATCCCTGGGCTGGGCTGGCAATAGGTTTGGCGTTCCCAGTGCCCAAGTGACTGAAGGATTTGTACGAAATGGCACAGCCCGAGCCAGCATCGGGGAAGCTATTAGATGTCGAGAGTCTCGTTTCTGATCCGCTCCCCCTGACTTTTCCATTAGCATTTAAGATAAAACAAATAGAGAAGTGTAAAACGAAACCCCTTTGGGACAATGAGCAGGAAGGAACCGAACCCAGGCAGCAGGAGCCGGCCGGGTGTCCCAGAGACCGTGGTGCACCCACCTGTCTGCTGCGTGGTGAGGGACCCCTGTTTGTGGGCTCCGTGTCTGTCTCGGGCAAAATAGCCACAGGTATAAAGCACGGTCGTGGCCTGCATCTTTGAAGCATCCCGGGGGGCCCTTTATCTTTTAGTGCGAGCCCTGTGTTACTCTGGGGTGCATGAATTACTTCCAGTAACTGGGTTGTGGCTGCATCTGAGTGACTAGTCGGGGGGGCATTGGCCAAATACCTTCCATACTGCTGAAACTGGGGAACCCTGCCCCCCCCCACCCCCCCCGTAACCTCATTTCTGAATGTAGATTTCATTGTTCAGATAACCCTTGGCTTCCAGCTGCTGTCTCCAGGTAGGAGCTAGTAGGGAGGTGTGCTGGGACAGCGGGACACGTGGCTGGGAAGTGTTAATAACCGGGAATGACACAGGAGGGACGAGGGAAAGCTTTCGGTGGTCTCCTTTCCGCTCCCCGCACAGTGCGGAGGCAAACGGTGAAAGACGAGCCCCACAGGTGCCCAGCCCACCGCTCCTATAGTTAGAATTTGGCAGACCATTGGGACGCTCTGCCTTACCAAAATAACTGCCCTTTGGGGACCTTCATGTTGCATTAACTCTCTTATTGGAAACTGCCTGCAAGAGCAGAGACCTGGGGCCTCATCCTGCTCATGTGCCAGGGTCCCCTGTGTCCGTGGCATCCAGGACCGTGGGGCTAGTCCTGGCTGCCAGCACATTTATCTCCGCAGGAGGCAGCTCCGGGTGTTGTGGCACAGCAGGAGTGCTGAGAGGAGAGACCCGGTGGACCTTTGATGCTTGCTGTGCCAGAGCCACGTGGTGTTTGTGCTTCTGAATAAATCCGTGTGGTGGAGAGAGCTCTACCATTGCAACCTGTCCTCTGGCGAGTGCGCCCATGACGATGCATCATTAACGTAGGAATAATACAGTGGTTTTGTCTATCTGCTGCCACTCACGTCTAGATGAAGGCACAGCCTCGTTCTTCCGTCTCCAGAAAGGGATGACACCAAACCTTATACCAGCCAGGGCAGAAAACAGTGGGAAGGTCCCTCAAATTTTGCAGAAGAAGCAGTTGCTGAGAGCCAGTCCTTCAGACTTGGTTTCAGACCTGTTCTTGCGCAGGGTGGGGATGGAGTGGTGTAGGAGAAGCAGGAGGGAGCAACCACCAACACACTTCCTTTAGAAAATCCCACTTGCGGGCTTTTGTTTGTGCTTTCCCACTCACTGCAACAATAATGAAACAAGTTGTCTGCTGTCTGTACAGTGGAAATTGGTTTATTCTTTGTTTTCTTTTAACTGGCTCCTCTCCACCTGGAGATTTTTAAGGAGGTACATAAACCACTGTGATTTTTAGTCTTGTTCATTGAGAAGGGTGATGCTTGTCTGACAGTGGGGGACCAGACCTCTGTTTTGGGAGGCTCAGAAAGATCCTGAGGTCAAGTCATCCCAGAAGGAGGAGATCTCACAGGGGGAGCCTCCTGCCCTGTAGGTTCGGGGGGGGGGCAGGGAGAGAGAGACTAGATTTTGTAACAGACCAAAGACTTCAGCAATGGGCAAAACCGCTTTGTGTATGGGCTTGGAGGGATCAAACAGTCTTCTGCCATCTCAGGTCCAAGCAGTTCTGCTGTTAAGATCACAGGTAAACTGCTCTTACCCTTTTGTTTTTGTTTTTCTTTTTTCCAAAAGCAAAGATGCGGGCTGTGCGCTTTATACTTGGCTACAGGAAACGTGCCTGGTGCTCTCTGGTTACTAATTGCTGTCAACCAGTCAATGAGCTATTGTTTGTCTGTTTAAAATTAACTCTCTCTTCCTCCTTCCTGCACAAAGGAGTCACCTAGCCTATGTGCGGGCTCTATTGCTTGCGTAGTCTTGAGAGCTGCTCCCTGGATGCCCGTTGGGTTGGTGGTATTTTGGGGTCTTGTGGTGGGCTTGGGGCTGTGATATTCCACGGGTGCAGAGCTGGAGCTATTTTGTTAGTGTTAAATGTACTGTAATGTCTTAGTGTCCAGCTGTTTGCATGCTGGATGAACAAATGGTGGCCCTAGCTGGAAGAGCTCTCCGTGCAAATATAACGAGATGAGGGGAACTGAGGTAACAGGAATGAGAAAGCCATCCCTACTGTTCAGCAGCACGGGTCCTCCTCAAGCTCTTCAACAGCAGTCGTAGGAAGGGAGGCTTGGAAAAATACGTATGTGTGAAATACCTTAGTGAGTGTCCCAGAAAGCTCATCCAAATGGGGCTACGCGGGAGGCAACCTGAAGGAACTCGCTTCCAGATTTTGCAGATGATGTTTGCTGTTTGGGGTGGGAAGTTGATGTGTTGGTACCAAATGGACCTGGGTCAGCAGGCTAAAGCAGCTGAGAAATAATAATGTGTTTGAAAGGTCAGTTGAGATTGAGGAATGGGTGCAGTGAAAATTGGACTTGGGGGGGGGAAGCGGAGGGAAGAGCAAGCAAATGGAGGGAAAAGCAGCAGCGGCAAGGGAGGTGCGTTGGGGAAGACGGCTGTTGAGTTGTGGAGACGAGGAGGAGGATGGAGGAGCTGGGAATGAAGGACCTGCTGCTCAGGGAGGAGGCAGTGTGGGAGTGGCAGGAGAAACCCGCTATAGCTGACCCAGAATGGGACGCGTGAGTAGTGACGGTCCCTGGAAATGGGGACGAGGAGGCTGCAAAGGCTGGGCTCGTCCTGCTGTGTGGGATGCAGCACAGTGGGATGGACCAAGAGGGGACCAAGGGCATTTCTGCTGTTGCTGCTTTCCTAATTCATGGGATGACTGTTACATGTAGCAGGATGCTTTGTGCTGCTATTTGCTTCTTGAATCACAGACAGCAATCTCATACTGGTTTTCCCCCCTCCTTTGTTGCTTCTTATTCTTTTAACAAGCTCGGTCTCAGTGTGATGGCGGTGATCTCATGCTGTGTTTTAGCTTCTTCCCTGCTCTTCTGGGCTCCTGCCAGCCCTGGGGTGCAGATGAAGATCATGTTCTTGGGCCCTCAAGAAACAAGAAGTTCTAGAAATCCTTTTTTTTCTGACGGTTCTTTTTTCTCCTATGAGGCTGCAGCCTAGTTGTTGTTACTGTCTTGAAACCTTTCACTAATCAAGCAAAGTTTGGGTAGATGATGTTGGGCCTCCCAGTTCTCCAAGGTCAGGTCTGTTGCTGTGACACTGGCATGATTTAAGCCTGTACTTCTTCAAACTCTGCGGAAGAGTTCTTCCCATGTCAGTAAGTGCTAACACATGTTTGAAAACAGGACAGAGAAACAGCTTGTGGATTTGCCCTGCCCTTCCTGAGTTCATATTCAATAAATGTGTTAACACTATGTATTCATCGGTTTCTCAACACTTCTGGAAAAAGGTTGTTAAGCTATGGTTTGTTTTTCCTTGGTGGAAATTACAAATGTGGTATATGCAATAAAGGAAGTGAAGGCATATTAAAAGTAATGAGGCACATTTAGAAGAAAAAAAAAAAATCTCTTTTTCCTTTGGAGTAGGTGGCATGGCTACGGATGGCTTCACCTTTGAGGTGAAAAGAGCTGTGAAACATTTGTCTCTTTTCCTCCAAATTCCTTTTATCTGCCTGGATTGAATTTTGCTTCACATGGTAGGAGCAGCTGCAGGGTGGAGTTTGCATCCACAGATGCACGTCTCTGTGGGATGGTGCCGGTGCCGGCCCCTCCGCGGCACAGCCTTCGGGGCCGCGGCTCGGGCAAGAGCATTTGTCTGGGAATCCATCTTGCTGTTGGGGACATTTTATGAGTAAACCATTTTATGAGGAAAATATAGTTAATCTCCTTGTGGCAGTGTTCTCCTGTACGCACTAGAAAGCATAATTGTCTATACAGACAAGCAAATTAAAGGTTTCAGTAAGACAGACGGTCCTTAATTAATCATAATCTGGACAACATATTAAGAGTATATCTGAAAAGCTGGGTGGCAAATTATCTGAAAGTAATTAATTGTGCCCATAAAAATTCAGCATGTTCTCTCTGCGTGCTTGAGCCTGGTTTTATTTGTTTTTTAAGGTGTGTTGAGTAATTGCATGTCTACCTGGTATCTGTTTGCGTAGTTAATTTGGAAACCTCAAACAGAATAAGGCCAATTGAAAACACAGCTCTAAACTAAGCAAACCTGGTGCATGGGAAATGTAGGATGTCCAGCGGCCTTTGGGAGCAGAAAGGTGCATGGTAGCCCTGGTCTGCTTTTGGAAGGACACTAGCACACCCGTACATGGCCAACAGATGGGCATCTGTAGAGAGCATGTTGGCTCAATGGCCTTGCTGAGCTCTTGGATAAGACTGCCTTTTTTGCTCTGCAGTTAAGGTTTTCTCTGCTCTAAAAACTGTGAATTTTTGGTGCTGAGCCCTGGGTTGCTCATGGTTTGACTCTTTGCAGTTGCTGGAAGAGGAGCAAGCAGGGTGCTGTGGAGTGCCGTGCTTTTCTCCGGGAAATTATTCTCTGAAATAAATGTGTTTCATTCCTGAAGATCAGGAAATTCAAGGCAAAACTTTGCACTCCTGTGGTGGTCGGCCATGGGTTCAGCCCTGAGGACTCCCTGCCTGGGGCATGGCTGGAGGGGCAGAGGACACCAGTGCTTCGGTCCTGCCAAGGGGCAGATGGTGCCGGTGGTGGCAGGAGGCAGCTCAGGCCAGGCAGTTTTGCTGCTTCTTCCTTTGTCACCAGCATTCGTAGGGAAATGCCAAACCTGCCTGTGGGTGAAGGGGAACGTGCCCCTTTGATGTGTTCATCCAGTTTCCAGGAGCTGCCTTTGATATAGGTAGGACTGTGCCCTACATCAGCAGGCTCTCCTCATCAAAAGCCCTCTTGTATGAAAATCCTACTCTTAATATATCTGAAAACGTTAGCACGAGAAACAGGAAAATGTTGCATCCCTTCTTACTTAAAAAAAGGTTATTTTCAGATGAGACCTATGAATCCAAGATCAAAAAAAATACTGGGTACAAAAATCCAAGGAAGTGGATGTATTGTCTAGAGGTGGGATTTGCCCTGTGCCTTGCAGTGAGTGGAGTGATTGTGTTTCTTCAAGTAGCTCATGTATCCGCAATTTGGAAGAAAGGTTGTTTTGGGTTATTCTGGCAGTGGAAACTGATGTCATGTGCAAGCACCTTGGGGAGGCGCGGTGCTCTCCTGCGCTGGGTTACTGGCAGGGCTGGTCTGCCCTCAAGCTGCAAACAGGTAATACATCTTATTACCTGAAAAAAAGAAATTACCAAGTAACTATGGTTATGTTTTCCCACTGTGCTCTTTTATGGAAGCGTTTGTTCAAAAGCAGCGATTTATTTATTTATTTTTTTCCCAGGACTCTTATTGCAGAAATACCAGATATGTCACTTCTAGTCGTCTTACTGTTTCATGACATCTCTAGGCTTTCCCTGAGTGTTGGGCATTGAAATTCTACCCTGAAATTCAAACGGGTTAAAAGAATAAACAGAGCCCAGAGCTGTAGATTGCCTGAGTGCAGATTACTGCCTTTTTTATCTCTAAAAGTTAATTGCATTGGAAATGTCATCTTCCTTTGAGCATCAAAGTCCGTAGCGTCCACAGGATTTATTTTGCAATACAGAGAAATTTTGAAGTTTCGTCCTGGCGTTAGGAAAGGTGGTGTGCCTCTGGTCCCAGCGGGCAGCTTGGCCGCGCTCTGCAGACGGCAGCGCTGGTACCCTCACCCCTGCGCTCGTCCTCCTGAGCATCGCCCCGAGTGACAAGATGACTTTGCATCAGCAGGGCTTAGCTGAGATGGGTTGAGGTAGTAAAGTGTGGACTTGCTCCCGTATCAGGTTGGACCAGAGCTGGCTGAGCCACATTAGCCCAGAGCCTCGTCTGCGGTCTGTCCTCTCCGTGTAACCCAGACATCTCTCCATGTTCTGCTCTTAGCTAGGATAACCAGAGAGACCTCTAAGCCACGTGCTGCTCCCGCGGGTCAGTTTGTGAAGCTCTTCCCGGCGTTGTGTGTGTGCTTATGCCTGTTTGTCGACAGAGGGGCCAGCCCTTGTTCTGGGAGTTTAAACAAGATAACTGGTAGGGAAAAGAGAGCCTGCCATCCCTCCGGATAGCAGTGTCTTGGAGAGCACCGGCAAAGTATGATTTGTCGTCTGTGAAAAATGTTTGCGTTTGACAGCTTTTCACAGGAAGCTTGTCAGAGTGATAATTTAATGAGTACAGATTGCTTGCAACACAGCTGTAAAATGTGCTTTTACAGTGCTGTAAAATAAGCAACCGAGGCCTTTGTGTGTTTGCTTTGTTTGAGAACAAGTCAACTTCTAATACAAATGAAAGGTGGTCATTTATTTTACCCAGCAAACAGTCAAGACTTAAGAGAGGAACCTGCCATTTTTCTTCTTGTGGTGGCAAGGTTAATGCTGGGTTACGTTGGTGTTTGCTAATCAGCTTGTTTCTGTGAAGGGGAGAATTAATATCTAATTAGATGTAGGGAGTTACTAGTCAGATTAGCATTTAAGTCATAAAAAGGACTTTTGGGCTTTCTCTCTTCATTGCAGACACCTACGCCCATGATTTGCACAGAGAAAAGCTTAATGTTCCTTACTGTGCCCAAGCTGATTTCTTGATGGGGAGACAGAAACTGAGTATGCAGACTTATAATATGCCAACAGCTAGAGTAAAACGTGTGCGTGTGTGTGTGGGGGTGTATATATATACATATATTAATAAAAATAATTTAATCCCTGCTGCTGACCAAGTTAAGAGTGCTGTGCATTGCGTGGAGGAAGATGTCGCTGTGCACGTCCCGCTGCTGGGTCCCTCCCTGCGTGCTGGCGTGAGGTGGCCCCTCGTCCCCGGTGCCGTGCTCGGCATCCCTTCTCCCCACCTGCCCAACCTCGTCGCCGCCCCAGGAGCCTCGAGGTGCCGGCGAGGCCACCCATGGGCCAAGCCACTGGCGCCAGTCACCAGAGTGTCCCACCCGTGCGGCTGGGGGATGCAGGCGCGTGCTGGCGGGCAGGCTTGGCGGGGCGGGAGGGTGGGTGCTGACTGCTGCGGACACACAGCCGCCTCTGTCCTCCGCCCCTTCTTATTTGGAAAGTGGCATTTGACAACGGGTGTTTTCTGCCTGTGAAAACGCTGGCTGGCGCTCGAACCAGAAATGACGGCTTTGCGTGTACGTGGTGCCTCCTTCAGCAGCGTTGTGTTGGGGTTTTAGAAGTGGCTGGTTTTGGTGGGAAGTTTTCATTTCCTTTATTTACCTTCCTTTTGGGGAAGGAAAAGCTGCTGGCTGGAAAACTGCAGGTGCACAGGTATTTGCTGCTAATTAGGTTGCAAGTTTTTTTTCAGGTTAATTAATGAATATACCTGGTTCTAGCCCACATGAAAAATTGCTAAGAGATGAAGTGCTGTAAAGCCTGGATACTGTTTATTCAACTTCCACTTATGGAGTGTAACCAATAAAATAAGCTTGGGCAGGAGAATAAATTGGTTATGATAATATGGAGGTATTACTTGAGATAACTTTCCTGGCTTAAAACATTGCTTTGGGTTCCTTTAGACTGGTGGTTGGGAGTATTTAATAGATTTCCCATCAATATCATTTCAAAATCTTAATTCTTTTTGAAGAGTTTACTGATGCATCTGCCAGCTCTTGTGCCTGGCATGAAAGTATTTAAATAAACAACTTATTTGGTTATGCTGAAAGGTCTGAGCAAAGGAAGGAAGTGAGCCTTCAAAATGATTAAGTGAATTAGAAATTAATATACACTAAGCTAATCTCTATAGTATAAACTCCACAGAAAAAAAATCTTCCTGGAGAGGAAATGCCAGTCATGGGAACGAAAGTGGAGGTTCCTGCTGATACTGGACAGAGGACATGTCGGGTGTTTGAAATCAATCTCTTCTTCCCTGGATCATTTCTTTTGTGCTCCTAAGAGGCTGCATTATATACAGCCATGTCAGGCCCAGAGCCCCATGACTTTGTTCGTCAGGAACTTGAAGAATGTTTCAGTTTTTCCAGAAAATGTTTTCTGTGTTAGGCTTTGTTTGTACTGGAGCACTTTGAAGACGAAAATCTGAACTTCAGCATACTTGTAATACATTTTAACAAGGTTTAAATTCACACTGGGCCAAAATATCTGCCCCCCCCCCCGCTCCTTCTAACAACTTCTGGCTCTAAACATTACTCCTTTGAGGATTAAAAAAACCACAGAGGCATGTTGTATTAAAAAATATTTGTTGAATATGAGTCACAGAAAAGCAGAGGTCAGAATCCTCAATTGCTGGTGGCATGCATAAAATAATACGCTTCCTTGCCTGCGCCATGCGTGGCGGTGCAGGGGCTGCGCCCGCGCCCCGGGGTGTCCCCCGAGGGGTTGGAGCAAACGGGCGGCAGCCCGGCGTGAGCACCGCTGGCACATGGTGGTTTGTCCTGGTGGCACCTACCCTTGCTCTCCTTAGCTCCTTCCCAAGGCCAAGTAGCATGGAGTTTTGTTCCAAAATGGCCCAAATGCATTTGGTTTAATGGACCCCTCCCCTATGTTTTTTTTTAATTTAACCCATCTACTCCAAATCTCCAAGGCAAAGGCTTTGCAGTAGGGTGGTCTTTCTTAGACCCACGTGCCAAGGCTTTGGTGGCACTGTCTTGGCGGGGGATGTTCTTTAAATTGACCTGGCAGATGCATCTGACGTGCCAGACATGGTCAGCTTGTTATCGGTGTCGGAGACTTATGTGGCACTGCCAAGATGCGGTGATGGCGCTTTGGCAGTGGCTGCTCTCCGGCACGGGCTGTCTGGTGCTCGGGGGGTGAACTGAAGTGGGGATTTGCTTTTAGAAAGTGATGAAACCCAAGGGCCCCCATCCGTCCACTGTCATCTGAAAAATCTCTTTGTCGTTCTTGTGCCAAGTGTTTAGCCCTTGGATTTTGAGCAAATTCTGGCTTAATTGTGGTGTTTTTGTACTGCCACAAACATCTGAAGCCCTGTCTGCAATCAGCACCAATTACATAATTAGGGACAGGCCCTGCCCCAGAGCTGACAAACTTGCAAGATGGGAGAAAGAACCCACAGGTAGATTTTTGGGTTTATTTTTAAAATGTATTAAAACTTGTTGATTTTTGAGGCTGGTTTATGATCATTCCAGAAAATGAATTGACAAGAACTGAAAAGAAAGACCCATTTACGCAAAACGTCTGTTTAACAAAAAAACCCCACCACCAACAAAAAAAACCCAAACAAACTTTTTTTCATTTTGCTTTCCGATAGTCTTTTGCTTTGAAATTGCTTCTTTTAAGATGGCTGAATGGGAACATAAGAGACTGGCCTTTTTTTTGGTGTGCCTTTTTTTTTCGTTTTTGTTTTGCTGACTTTTGTCATGTAATTCAGGTTTGCATCAAAAGAGATTTCACTCATGCAAGTCTTTGGATCTTGAGAGAGGTTGGGGGGGTTGGTTTCTGAAGAGTAATCAAGAATTTTGAGATACATAAATGGTTTGAAAATTTTTAGGGAGACCTTTAACTTTCCATTTCATTTGGGTGATGGTCTCATTGTGCTAAATTTTCCAGTTAAGCAATGGCAGTGGTTGTAGAAGTGTGTGAACGCACAACCCAATGCCGGTGTTTACCATGGCTTCTCTTCCTCTTTTCTAGAGTTCTTCAAAGAACTTCTCGAAAACGCCGAGAAGTCGTTGAATGACATGTTCGTGCGGACGTATGGCCGTTTGTACATGCAGAACTCGGAGCTGTTCAAGGACCTCTTCGTGGAGCTGAAGCGGTACTATGTGGGTGGCAACGTCAACCTGGAGGAGATGCTCAATGAGTTCTGGGCGCGCTTGCTGGAGCGCATGTTCCGTCTGGTCAACCCCCAGTACCACTTCACGGACGAGTACCTCGAGTGCGTCAGCAAGTACACCGAGCAGCTGAAGCCCTTTGGGGACGTGCCACGGAAGCTCAAGCTACAAGTGACACGAGCATTCGTGGCCGCCCGCACCTTTGCGCAGGGCCTTGCCGTCGCGAGGGATGTCGTGAGCAAAGTGTCCGCGGTAAGCTCTGTCTTGTGATTATTCCCATGTCCCATGGATCAGTGATAGGTAGCGTCTTTCCCTGTTGTCCTGACGAGGTACCTAAAGGTGTTGCTGGTACTTGAGCACAGGTGGAACCAAATTCCATCTACGTAGGCTGTACCGTTGCGTGGTAGAGTCACGTTCTGGGGATGCCACCATACAGTGCTGCAGCCCAGTAGCAGAGATGTTCCCCAGGTTGATGCTGTCCTCCTGTCTAGGGAACAGCAACAAGCAGGAAATTAAATACCATCTGCACTGGAAATAACCATGTTTGCTTGTGTGATGGCTGTATCTTCTTCTTAATATTGCCTTCAAATTACAGCGAGTCATGGATGCGGTGGGCATCTATTACGGAGCAGCTGATGATTTGCTCCTTGCTCCCAGGCAGAGGGAGAGGCTGTTAGCATGAGCAAACAGTACTTTTATGATGACAGTAAGCTGGAGCCATATGGAGAGGGTAGGAGCCAGTTGTACTTGGTGCCAGACACACAGCATGAGTTAGACCTCAGACTTCTATAGTAAAGTCACTTTTTGGGGGGGTCAAACAGCTGTGATGTGTTGGTCACTTAAATTTTTACCTCTTCTTATAAACCATTTTGGAGAGGTTTAAGTGGGGTGGCTTTTTTTTGACATGAGATTTGTCTGTAACTTAGTCTGAGTTGTATGGTATAGGGAACAGGGGTAGTCAACAATCCCCTTAAAGTGATTGTGTGAGATAACAAATATTAGTGATTTCCTTTTAACAAACTCAGCTCATTTCCTGTGGGCTATAGAAGATTTATTTAGTATAATCATTTAATCGGGCAGAGAGAGGTTTAGTTTCTCTCTACCTGGTTACAGAGTAATAAAACGCCAGGCTGAAAGGGCAGGTAGTAGTTTGAATCGTCCTAAGTGCTGGGAAAGAAAAAAAAAAAAAAGAAAAGTAAACCAGAAAAGAATAGCTGTTCAGGTACTCTTAGAAGCAGAATGCAATTTTGGAGGCAGCACAAGCAGCATCGTTAAGTGAGATAATAATTCAAATTGCTTTGACTTACAGGGATAATATTAAAATACTGTCTCTCTGGAAAGAAAAAAAATCTGCTTCCATGTTAATTTTTCTTGAAAAGAAATGAGAAACACAGCCTCTGATAAGCCTGCATGTGTGCGATAGGGCAGAGAATGTTAGCAAGGAAAGAGATTCTGTACTAATATATCCAGGCTCCAGGAACAAGTTGTAAGTCAGCAGTGGCAGGTTTAGGTCCTTGGACACCTCGAGTCCCCGTTTAATAGTGATGACTCTCGCGTGAGACATGTCTGCGTGCCACTGGGTCTCCATGGGTGACGTGTGGGGTCCCTCTTAGGAGACCACAAAGTCCTCCAGCCTCAGGGATGCTGTCCTGTGGTGGGAAGGAGATGTGGGAGGAAGGGTCGGTGCTGGATGAGGCCAACCGTTGTGTCTCCATGTCGGGTCACTGGCCAAGCCTGCCAACCCCTTGGTTGGGGTTTCAAATTTGGTGACTCTTGTTTCTGGCTGTGTAGTGTTGTGGTAGGAAAGAAAAAACAATGTGGTCGGAAAGAAAGGGAAAAAGGGTTTTCACTGCTGGAGAGTGCGGATGAAGTATTCGGGTGGGAGGTCCGTCCACTAAGCCCCAGTACAGTTTTCGGGAATATGCAATCATTTGACAGGCAGTAAACGTGCATGGATGAGGGATCGTGTTTATGCTCCATCTGCTCAGAATTCATCAAAACGTCTCCAGACTTGACATGGGACCACAAGGGCTATGGTCCCCGCATCTGTTACGAATCAGAGTCGTGAACCCGAGGTGGCATCGTGATTTCTCTTTCCCTTTTGAAGATCCTCAAGTGTAGAGTTGCCTTCAACTCTAGAATTAATTGCTCAAGTGTGGAAGGTTAGCCAGAGACCCGCTCAGCTGCAAAAATAGCTCACACGCCATGGACGATCACAGTTACCACACTTTCCACTTCAGTTTCACAAGTTGCACTGGAAATCCTGCAACAGATTGACTTTTTGAAGTAGTAGCAAAAGTCCCTGCTGCTGAATACCTAAGCTTTAGTTGCAGCAGTGGAAGGAATAATAATCTTTTCTATAGTGTTTTAGTCTCATTCAGTGGAAATCTAACATCACGTTTCTGCAAGACACAATGTGAAATTCTATATGCGAGTTTAAAAGCTGATGTTTTTATGCCTGCTGCTTTGTGGTTGCGTTTTGGGGGCTTCCCACATTACATAATAGATTAGCTCGGCTTTGCAGAGCTCTATATAATGACTCTATTGACTTTGCTTCCTTATTATTTTCACTCAGGAGTTGTAGTGGGATGACTGCTTATACCAGGGATTAACTTGAGGGATAAATCTTCTATTCTTCTTTATGAAAAAATGTCCAAAGTAATGCAAATTAGTTTTACTTTTAATGCGTTTTGTAACAAGCAAGTTAAAAATGTTTAATTGAAAATCCTCAGGAGGAGAAATACAAACTACTGCAAGACCCAGCTGCTTTTTACTTTCCTGGGGTGCTATCAGGAGAGCAAAGAGCACTTTACAGTAGAACAACCTTGATGGCTTTTTAATGATCCTGTACATTTTTACATCTTCACTAGGGAGATGCATTTAGAAAGGTATTGTTCTTGTGTGAGTTTGGGAGTGAAGGAAGAGAAGACAGAATATTGAAAAGCTGCAAGTATGCTTGATTTCTGAGCCAGAATACTAGGAAATAACTTTAATTCATCATTGGATGGATCAGAAGCCCTGTGCTGCTGCCCAAACACACAATGGAGAGAAAGCACAGACTTTTTTCAAACTGTGTCTAAAACCCACAATTTTGATACTCAAGTCTTCACCCCTCAAATTCCCTCCTTTGGACCAAAAAAGTATGAATTCTGCAGGTCCGTTCTGAACAGCAGATCCGAGAAGAAAATGCAGGATGCTGTTTCTGCCTGCTAGAGATGGGTCCTGCATCTGCGGTGGGCTGCGAGGGGCTGGGGGCCTCCAGCGCTTCCCTCTGTCGCCTGCTGACGCCTGGTGCTTTCTCTCTGACCTTCCTGCCCTTGCCTTCGGGAGACGGAAATCTGCCCATCCCCTAATCACTCGCTTGCTACTTAGCCCTCGACAAGCACTAAAATCAGCCAGGTTAAATTGCTGCCAGCAGTGACATTTCCTGCCCCAGCCAGGGGTGAAAAAAAGGAGCAAATACAAGCCAGAGCCCAGAGCGGCCAAAAAAGGGTGAGAACCTGCAACTGGGCAGTTCTCAAGCTGCAGAGATGTGCCCTTAATTAGTTACATGCGATTAAACCCACAGCCCGGTTGAGGGTCATGACACCCTTGAGGGCAAAGTGCCCAGGGTCTTGTTGGGTGCAAGTCAACTACAGGTATGGGATGGAGGTCCCTGTTGCGGGGGAGAAGAAGGTGAAGCCAAGGACTGAGCCCCCTGACAGTGTTTTGTAGGGTTGGGACGAGCCTGCTTGACCCAAGGGCTGGGAGGGGAGGTCTTGCTGGAGGTCAGCAGCAGAGGGGTATGAAGTACGAAGCGCGTGACATCGAATCCCTACGTTTGCATCGCTGTCTCTCCACAGAGCTGCAGATGCGGATGTGCAGATGGGACCTCCTGCAGTTGCAGTGGTGGTGGGAGTTTTCTGCAGCCCTCCTGGAGATTTATGCTGATGAACTGTTGTTTTAGGGTTCTTTTACCACTTTTCCCTCTTGCCCATGTGTCCGATTGTTTGAGGAACTGCTGTGAGCTCTGGAGGCTCCCAGATCACCTCCCAACAAGCATTTGTGTGCTGAAATTCACACGAGGTGTAGTTGCCACCAAAACAGCTGGGCTGCTGGAAAGGGGCTTCCAGCCCATCCTTGGGAACCCTGGGAAAGGCAGCAGCTTCAAAGTTGTATGCAGGAAATGGTGTTTAATTTGGAAGCACAGATATGAGCCGTATGAAATAATGCACAGCTTCATGTGAGGAATACATCCACCTCCTCATCTGCTGTCCTCACGAGACATTAACAGCCGAGAGGAAGCTGCTGGAGATGTTTGTGGTGGGTGGAGGAGGCTCAGCTTCCTTGGTATCGGCATTTCTTCCAAATGAAGTGTGATGATAGCAGCCAAGGAGGGAATTTTCTTCAAACCATTTACGGAAGAGAATTGTGGAGGGGGCAGGTGATTGCCTTCCCGCAGGCGCTCCAAAGCTGGAGCGAGAGCCCGGTGAGTTTTTAACCCCCTTTGCTCTGAGCTGCCTCGTCTCTAATGACACATCCATGGAGCACAAGATGAAGCACTGAACCTGCATAAACCAACCTAGCGCTGGCCTGCGTGAGCTCCCTTCCCTCCAGCTGCATCTCCTGAACCGTGGCTCCTGCCCTTTTCAGCATGGATGCAGAATGTGGACCAGACATTAGCTTAGGAGAAGCAGTGATTAAAATAATAAAACACTGAATGAATAAGAATTAAGGCCTGTATAATCAAAAATATTAGGGCACTGAGCTCCTATTTCAGTAAATGTTGTGCCCCTCGTAATTACCATTTGAGGATCTAAAAGTTTAGTCAGAGAGCAAAGGTCCAATCTCCCTTTGTGCGGTCCTTGCCCTTGGTTTGACTTGAGGGGAATGTGCCCTTAATCCTTCTTCAGGAAGAAGTTCATGTTCCTATATCCAGCAAAGCTGGGCACCCTTTGCGTAAGAGCAAACCCTCCCAGGGAAGTGACAGAGGTGAAATGTGTTCCTTCTATGCGTTGAGAGGAGACTGGGGGCAGATGCTGCTGCTTCATGGGCAACCAAGAACCAGCCAGAAGAGCCAAGGAGCCCTTTTGGTGTTGCAGAGGGGCCTCTGAAGAAGCAGTGCTGTCCAGGCAGCAAGTTGCAAGCTAGGGAGCCAGACCAAGGGGCCGCCGTGCACAAGGACGTTGCCTTCTATGTGCCAAGGGCAAACATCAATGCAGAAAACAATACCAAGCACTTCTCCATGCCAAAGATGACCCTGAGAAGACCTGCCAAGAATGTGGCTGCATCTGCCTCAGCTCCAGCCATCTGAGGGTCTGTGCTAGGCATAGCCTTCAAAGCGTGCTCAAGCAGCAGTCATCGCGGATTTAATGTGCTGAGAGCGCGCGTGGATGCGGCTGTGGGTTTGGAGCTGATGGCATCATGTAGGAGCACTTCAGTGCACTGGGCTTTTTTTCTTTTTTTTTCTTTGCCTCCCCACACGCTCTGGTTCTGCTGCTAATTTTGAAAACAATGTGAGGGATAACTAAGGAAGTTTTTGGGTGTAGCTGCCAAGATAAATGTTCTCGCTGTTTTGCTCGTTAAAGCAAACAGAGCCCTCCTGACTATCTGCTGTGTCTCTGGGTTGGGGAGAGGCAGGTGCTTTGGAGAACAAGACTTGTTTGAAAAGCTCGTTGGTCCCGAGGACACCAAGAGCAGGAGATGCTGACCCTGGCGTCGCTCCCTAAGTGTTTGGTGGAAGAGGCGTCTGCTTGGCACTGAGGTCCCCTCTGCCCGGCGGGGGCCGGGGGTGCCGGCGGGAAAGAAGAGCACAGGGCGCTGCCCTTTCGACGTTAATGTGAAGACTGAGCAGGTCAGTGACCGGCGGTGTGATTCTCAGCAGCTCTGCTGTTCCTCTCTGGCAGTGTCACATCTGGGGAGGGGGAAAAGCAAGCTATTGGGGTATCGAGTATAAACGTACTCTTGAACTTTTCCTCGCACAGAGGTGACAGTAACCAGCAAGATAAAGCTGTAGCAGACAGGTAGCGAATACTGACGAGGCACAGAGCTGTGCGGTTCCCAAGTATCGCTCCTAAATGTGCTCCCTTGTGCAAGACCTTGGAGGCCCAAATCTGCGGTTGAACCAGATGCTTTCTAAATTATTCATGTGCTTGCACCATGCCAGCAAAATTGGTTAAATGCATAGTTAATTCCAAAACACTTTAATTGGAGTATTTGGGGTGGGGAAGCAAACCAAGAGCCGCCTGAGTGATCTTCTGCGTCACAGTGAGCTGAACGTCTGGACCGGCATGTGCCAAGATGATGGTCTTGCGCAACATTGAGGGAAGGAAAAAATGATGTAAGTAAGGTTGTGTTGGTCCCAAAAATTGACGACAGTTCGCTTGTCTAAATTGGCTGCTCACCTGGAGCATCCCACAGTCCTTCAGTCAGCTTTGGAGTTAGTTTTTTGAAGTCATGAAATCATCTTTCCATGTCACTGAGAAGCTACTCCTTCAGTCTTCTTTATGCAGTATTGCTCTAATTCAGTTTTTTGCAAAGAAAACACAGTATAAATCAAAAGTAATTTACTGCATTTATTTTCAAATTGTTGGATTTTTATGTTTTCTGGTGGCTGTGCTGCTGGCATGGCAACGCTGCTGTTGTGCAAGCTTGGAAAATAAGAAAGCCTGAGTTATCAGTGTTATTATAAATAGTTATTAAAGCTGACAGGATTTTAAATGTTGTTATTAACATTCTTAATGTTAACTTGAGGGTGGAATGAGAGAATAAAATGCGGTCTGGCTGTCTGGCAGCTGGTGGGAGCTCCCCACAGGTCCGTCCATGGTTGCTCTGTCATCCTTCCTCAACTATTCCTTGCCTTGGGAAGGAGGGGAATAAGAAGCTGGTTGCTTCTCTGAACTTTGTCTGCTTGTACAGATTGGTTTTTCTTGAGTTTTGGTGGCTTTGTGGTAGGCTGTTAACAAGGCATTTCACTTGGTAGGTGTGTGCTTTAATGGTGAAGTTTCTACCAGATGTATGCATCCAGATGCAATTGCCAGCGAGTTGGAAAAGGCTAAGGACATAGGGCAAACCGTTTCCCTTATGTGAGACTCTGAAATGGGATGGATATGACAAGGTACCAACAAAAACCAGATTTTATTTTATCAAGAGCATGTCATTTTTACAAGAACATGATTGTATCTTCACCAGTAAATGTAAGTTGGGGGTACCTCAACAAATATGAAATGAAACGTTTGGATTAAGCCCAGAAAGCCCAGAACTGTTTGCTTTTCACTTAATTTTTGTGGATTGTGTGCAAATCTGTGTTTTTAAGGAGCAAGTTTGATATGAATGTGAAGATCGGTGCCAAAACACATCTGTTAGCAGCTTTTAATCTTCACATTTGACAAAGCGTATAGACATGGACAAATTGTAATTTACATGATGAAACCACAGTGTGATGGATTGCTGCAGTGGTGTGGAACGCCACGGAAAGGAAATAAATTTCGCAAGATAAAAGGAAGGGATTGGAGTGCATTTACTTCTATTATAAGCTTTTACAGGGTATGTGCACTACAGCGTACTACTACCTGGGCTCAAATGTACTGGAGTAAATCCTCTTCAGCAAATAAAGCTTTCTTTGGGACTCTGCTTTATGAGAAAGGAGATCATTTTGGTTTTGAGGGTCATTCTAGAGTAGAGTTGGAGTGAACTTGAGTTGCTTTCCAAGATAAACACAACCCCAGAACAAAGCATATCTGGGTTTACTGTTACATGCAATGGTGTTTTAAGAGCTTGCACCTGGCGTGGCAGAGCGAACATTAAAAGCTTGTGAAGAATTGCCAGTGCAACATATGGCACAGCCCTCTGACAGATCCAGAGTTGGTCTGGACTGGGTAAGGGCCCCTTGCCAGGGGTTAAGGTTCTCGTTGCAGCGATATGCAGCAGTTAAGCATTTATCACTGTTGTAAGAAGGTGTAATTGCTCATAATTTTCCCTGAAACTCTCTCTTAGAGCTGATCTCTGTTTGTGCCTTCCTGTTGCTTTCTGACACCATAAAATGCCAGATCTGGACTGATGAATTTCCCCTTTGTCTTCCTCTTCACCTGCAACTGTATTGCAAACTAACAGCTTCCCTGTGGGTTATGTCCATCACTAGTTAGGGCTCGGTTTGGCAGTCACTGCAGGCTGGGGTTTGTCTTTTCATCGACCCATTTGCTCAGCTCTGTGTAGGGCTCAGAGCTGCAAGCCTACGCAGGGAAGGAAGCAAAATCCCGTTTGCTTTTAAAATCATCCTGGGTCTTTGTTCAAAGGACCTAATCCAAGTGCCCGTCCCATGTCGTCCGCCGTGGAACGTGGGAAAGCAGCTTCAGTTTCCCCTGCATCTGCTGAGATTCTTGAAGATCAACCCCTATGAAATATCAAAGCAGGGCAGATGCTGCAGGATTGCAGCCACGCGGGGCGAGCCGGGAACCTAAGATGGGAAGGTGCCTACTGGGTCACTGCTGTGCGGGTGATTTTTTGCAACACACTGCCACATACTCCCTTTCATAAAGCTGCAGCTTTCCATGATAGGGTTGGGGGACTCTCCTGCTCCTCCTCCCACTTCAAACTGCTGTAGCACCTGGCTGGTGCTATCAACCTTTTCATAATTTTCTTCCCAAGGAGGATGCAGAGCACTGCTTTGAGGACCAGCAGTGCTAGGATGGCTGGGATCTGCTGATAAGCCTCAGGACTAGACATGGAGGTCCTGGCACCTACCAAGTGTCATGGGAAGAGATTTTTATCAGAGAAACTAAACCACTAAACTGGGGCATCCTTCAGAGCTCTGTCTCTGGGTGTTAGGTGTTGCTTCATTCCCTCTTTCCGACCATTCCGTGTCCGTGTCGTCCCCGCCCCCCCCCCCCCCAACTTTTTTGTTATGCAAGGGCTGCACCATCTAGATGACAGATGATACCTTTACATTTGTCTGTTTTCAGTTTTCCTACTATAAATCATCTGATTTAGCTGGTTTCTGCTGCTTGAGCTCTTTCCAGTGTGTGAACTAGCTCTGCTTTAAAGCCACGCTGCCCCAATAGGGAGCTTTCTGCTGGGGCTCCCATTCCCCCTGCACCTTCCAAATATATATATATTTGGAATACATATATTGAAATACATATATTTTTTATATATATATATAAAATATATGTGTGTGTGTGTGTATGTATGTATGCTCTGAAACATCTGAATTGGATTCCCCCACTATCGCAAACAGCTTTCTACGTTGAGTTTCTTTTTGCTCAGCCAAACAGGCTCCTTGTGGACAAAAGAGGGGTAAAGATGACAAAGGAGGGGTAAACTGATGTCTGAATGAACATTGCTGGCCAGCCAAAATCCAGCACCGAGCTCCATCAACTGCAGAAAATTGTCCTTCTGCCTTTCTACCCAGTTTCCTTGCCCATTGAAGAGAAACCATGATCTTTTTGGAGTTGATAGAAAGACAACAGATTTCTATCTGTCATCTCTTTTCCTAAGAAAAGAGGGTTTAAAAATTTGCTGATGTTATTAGCAAAGCCAGCCTGATTATGTAGTGGGTTTTTTTGTCTTCTGGTTTGTTTTTGTTAAAATCTGTTGCCTCCTAGTTTCATGTGCTGCCAACTAGTTTTTGCACCAGAAGATCACGTTCAGTTTCTCCGTAGCCCTTGTGCTGTGATGGGCTTCGCAGTAGTAAGGCCCTCAGCGTACTTGTGGTGCCAGGTCTTCCTCCCGTACATTCATCTCTGTTCAGTCCTGTCATCCTCGCTGCTATGAAATTGGTTTCCAGATCCCCAGCAGATGAGATGTGGAGGCCATCCACATCTCCAGCCATTTGTGTTGAATGACTTCTCTCTTCCTCAGGGCTCTGTGTGTGTGTCTCCTCCTTCAGCATGGTCTTGGATCATAACCTATTTAGAGTGCTCTCCATAAATGCCTTACAAGAAGTCTCAAGCGCATTGCTAAAACACCAGAGACCGCTTCTATTTTGTCAGCATATCTCTGATCACATCTTAATTTTCAATTTTCATGTGTGGCTAATTAACACTTAAACTTGCTCTTGAAGGAGCTTCTCTGTTTAGTGCTTTAGGCAGACCCACCACGTGGTCGGCACTAGTACGTGGTGCTGGAGCTAATGCTCCTCAGACTGGCTGGGTGGAAATGGTTTCAGTGAGTGTTTTGAAGCATGGCCAGAGAGTGAATCAAACATGAATGACCATGAGTCACTTTGGAAAATAGCCCTGTCGAGGGCTCAGGGGATGACGTGACTGCTGCAGATAGCTCCGCTTGCACGCCCAGCAGTTGCATGTTGGCTTCCAGGGTCCTCTGGGCTTGTCCTCAGCTGCGGGGCTGTAGCTCCCACCTCCTTCGGGTGTGGGGAACAGTGTTATTTAGCGTGATGGGTGCTGAGTGTAAATGAACCCGGGTGTCTGTCATGTAAATGCTGTGTTGCAGGAGTTGAATGTAAGATAAAGGAGCCGGTCTCTCTGCCGGAGAGCCCTGCTGGGCGATTGTCCAGGAAGAGCCGAGCCGCAGCGCCGCGGCGGAGCAACCGGCGGGTTTGGTGGAGGCATAGCGGCAGGCATCCCATCTCGGCCGCTGTTTCCTGAGAAATCCTGGCATCGTCTTCTTCAGCGTGTGTTTGCAGTGGGGCTTGGATAACACAGCCTTGCATTACGCCTTTTGGCTTGGTGGCCTTTTAGTCCCTTCCCTAATCTCGAATGCTTCATGTTCCCTTGGGGTGCCTGTCCTTGCAGCCCAGGGAGGGGTCCCACAATACTGGGCAGCTTTCTCTGGGTATATTGCGGAGCATATAATGTTTTGCAGAGGGGAGGACTGGCCGTGACCCCTGGAATGGCAGGTACACCCAAGGAGGTGAGCCAAACTCCTTCATCTGCTCCCCAGGTACCGAGGAGCTCTGACCAGACAGCGGTGGCTGACCCTATTGCCTCTCCTCTGCACAGCTCTGTTCCCACCTGCCCTGGAGTAAATGTGTGGGCATTTTTTGCTTTAAGTGACCAAGAGCTAATTTTCTTCTCCTTTCCCCTTTTTCTCTTGTAAAGGTGAACCCCACGCCGCAGGGTACGCGAGCGCTGCTGAAGATGATGTACTGCCCATACTGCCGAGGTCTGGTATCGGTGAAGCCCTGTTACAACTACTGCTTTAACGTCATGAGAGGCTGCTTGGCCAACCAAGGGGACTTGGACACAGAGTGGAATATCTTTATAGGTAAGGCAATATGGGTTAAAACTGCATGTGAGTATATACTGATACTGTGTCCCCCACCTTAAATGGCTTTTGTGAGTGGCTGTGCTGAGCTATAGCAGGGGTTTTAGGTGTCTTGTGATGGGTATCTTTTCCTTCCATGTCTTTGTTTACAGCACACCTTTTGCAGTTTACATTAATTTCTAAATAAATGAGACTTTTGTTGTGCCAGTGACGTCTGTTGCAGCAAGCTTTAGGAGGATGGAGCTGCCATGTGCTTGTAGGCTTGGAGTGTCTCTTCTTGCTGGAGCCAAGCGTGTGTGAAAGCTGTTTTTTCCATACTACTCCTTATACATTGTTGTCACCGTACAGCTGTCCTTCTCGAAGCCAGTTTTCTTGCTCAGCAGTCTGGGAGTCTCCCTGCCAGCTGGGGTGAGCTTTGGGAAAAGCTGTGGGCCTGTATTTTACATTAAGAAAATTGAATGGGATATGTGTCTGAATCTGTTTTTAAACAGTTTATTTGGCGCTTGGCCACCATCCTTTTGAAATGTTGATAGGCCTTACGTGACGCTGTGCGAGTGCTTTTGCCATCATCTTCCTCCTGTTTGTTATTTCTCTTCCGTGCTTAGAAATGGTATTATTTGATATATGAAATTTAGACTGAAACGTTAAATTCTACCTTGGGTCAAGGCTCAGTAGAATTAGCGATGCATCACGTTTTGGGAGCACAGACAATAGATAATATTAAATGTTTTCATTTGTGCTCCTTTTCCAGGAGGCTTGATTTATCTGTGAACGAGCATCCTTTGGGAGCAGCCGCTTCACTCCAGTTAATGTGTGATGAAGCGCACATGTAAAGTCTCTGCCGCTACTGACAAGGCCGCAGTGCTCTTCCCATCCCACTCGTGGAAAAAAAAGACTGTTAGAAAGAAAAGATTTTCCTTTCATTAAGCTGTGAGATAAAAAAGGGAAATTGCTGATAATTGGCATTTCAGGCTAGATTTAAATCTTAGAACTTGTTTTCCCGTGTTTTGTGCGCTGGCTTTTCACTTTGCTGCCCGTGCCAACTGGATGTGTGCAGGGTATTATTTTCAGAAGGCGTTTTTTTTGCCTGTGTATTCTATATAGGGAGTTAAATGTGACACTAAACTGGGTTTCCAAGTCATTCTCTGGGAGGCTGACACCCTCCCCCCCATTCCTCCCAGCCGTCTTTCTCATGAGAATATTAAGTATTTCAGCTACAATTGTTGCTGAAATAGCTCAAAGCCAGGAGACTTGCAAACATCTAGTCCAAGTAGAAAAGAGGAATCCCATGAAAGGGAAGGTCATAATGCCAGAAAACAGACAAAAGCACAAGCAGCTAATTGCTGTAGGTGGTATGCAGCTAAAAATGAACGTCGCTGGAAGCCAGCAAGCCCTGTCACACGAGACTGATCAGGGACTGCATACAATAATTAAGATTATTAAACAAGACAAAATAAATAAATGTGATTCCAGGTTGGAAGCAAAGCTTTCTTCTTGCAGTGCTTCCTCCCCAAGGGGCTTCTTGCCCAGTCATTAGTTAACTTTGGTATTAAGCGTCAGTATATTTATTGGCAGTATTTGCTTGGTTCTTGCACTCTAGGTTGATTCTTGCAGAGAAGTACGGATACTGAAAACTTGAACTGTGCTTTCTTTAGGCAGTTTAATAACTGAACAGGTGCTGGTTATGTTCCAGATTTTGGTTTCTATCTCAATTTGCCACTTGAGGCAAATTAAATTAAATAGATCTGGTGTTTGGGGCAGGGCATATGTCACAAATATCCTGTGTGTGTGTTTAAAATTTTAAATAAATAAATTAATAAATAAATAAAACAAAATACCCCCAAAAGCACCCCACAACAACAAAAAAACCCCCACCTGCATGGGCTCGATGCTATTTTGCATCGTGGGTTTAAGTACTAAGTTATGGCAATGATTTATTACGTGTCAAAAACAGATTTTGAACCTAGCAAAATAATTTAAAGATAGTTAAATGGGAGAACTTGCAACAAATGCTACAAGTATATATGAATTTGGGTGCATGTGTTAGTGGGTCTATATGTAAGTCACTTATGTAAAGCTTTTCCAAACTGGGATGTAAAGTTTGTAGGTTTTTTGAGACAAGAAGACTTTATACTTCCTTACTTCTGCAGGCTACCATTTAAAGTTGCGGCATATGAAATAATGACCAAATTGTACTCTGTTCTCCCATTTAACTATCTTTAAATTATTTTGCCCTCTATTCCTGACACAATTATACACCAATTAGACAGGGGTATACTTTGTTTCAAACAAGCTATTTGGGGGGGGTTGGAGCTTTCCTGAATGAACAGCGTTAATCTCCAGTGCCTTTTCATGATTTTTTTCCCCCCCCCACGAAGGTTTACTCTGCTCAAAGATGGCGAATTCAGGCTCCATATACATATCTGGAGTACTACTTCGTGTGCAAAGAATTTTTTTCTCCTTTAAAAAAAAAAAAAAGATTGTTGTTAATGAATGGTCAAGGTCTTCCCCCGCCTTCCCTCCCCTTTTAAATCAGATCTTGGGGTTAAGACTGAAAACTGCCTTTTGTTCTTCAAGTCAGACAGTGAGGCTGAAGATGCGGGTTTCTGATTATTGGTGGCACAATGCGAAAGAATTGCCAAGGATCGTCTCAATGCCAGTAGCAAGGACAGATGTATGCAGGAGGAAAAGGGTCTTTAAGGGATGGTGCTATATGGTGTGGGGTGGGTGTCCCCCCCATCCACTTCTATCTCCCCATCACGGGGGAGGAGAGACAGTCTTTGTCATGCTGTGTGTTTGTAATAAATGGCCAGGGTACATTTTTCACTCTGCCAGACTTTTTTTTGTGAAGCAGATCTGAGCCACCTCACCGTGGCTTATAAATATCAATTATTTTGCACCAAAGCCGGTGCAAAATAATTGATATTTATAATCAACTCCTCTCTCCCAATAATGGAAAATCTTTTTGGGAAGTGAGTTGCACCGAAGCTTCGTTTCTGGTTTTGGTGCAGTGTGCCTCCCCTCTCGACGTGCGAGCGTTATCTTGAACCCCAGCCAACCCTATTAATGTCAAACGTGGCTGCCAGAGGGAATCGCTGCTCACCACGACTGCTGGTGGGGACACCAGCCAGCTCCTGGTGGGAGGTAAAAGTTTGCGGGATGCCCCCAAAATCAAAACCGCGGATGAGGTAGAGCCCTCCATCGCCTCTTTTTTTATTTTATTTCCTTTTTAATGAAAGTTTATTTCTTTTAGTGCTCCTTGCTAGTATCTATCCCAGCTCCTGAAGAGCTCCAGTTGAATATATTCTCCAAGGGCAATTATTACTTTCCTTATCTTTTCTCGCCAGCTTTGGCAGCTCTGCTGGAGGCCGAATGCATTTTCTCTATCGGCAGTCAAAGCGGAGGCTGCATTCCTGGGCTGTGATACATGTAACGCCATGGCACCCCTGCTAACAAAGGACCCAATTCGCTCTACATTCCCATGGTCTTGTGGATGGCCTGCCCGGCTCAAAGTTTACAAAGACGCCAAACAGCCAGAAGAATTGGGGTTTATGTTTCCTTTCAGTCTTTCACAAACACTTTATTGATCTGCGGCCTTTCCTGGCTGCTCGGAGAATTAAGCAGTTAGAAAATGGAATGATTTTTTTTTTTTTAAACTATGCATTTTGTGTGTTTTATTATCTGTCTATTCATAATATTTTTATTTGAAATGAGTGGCTTCCTACAAACTGCGCCGGGATGTTCTTTATGTGCGTGAAAAACCCCAAAAGCTTTGACAATGATGAACACATTTAAGTTGTGCTCCACTTGTTTACAAAAGTCTCCATTTGGTAGCACATCAAAAGCATTTTTCTCCACTCCGGCACAATGGTATATTCATGCTAGCAGTCATTACTCAGAGATTTGAAGCATCACTTTATTGGCGCCTACCACAATACAGTCTAAGACTCTTTGTTTCATTTGTTATTACCTTCTTCTTTTTTTTTTTTTTTTTTTTTTTTAAATGCATTTAGTTCAGACCTGTTTGTAGTCCCTGACGGCTAAATTCCAGCTCCATCATTGATGCTGGTGGTGTGTGCCTGCAGGGCGAGGGGCTTTCCTGGGGGCTCCAGCTCCTCCTGGGGTTCACCACCTAAACACTGGTGACTTGGCGGAGCTGCGCGAGTCCCAGCTGACATGGTTTTTAGGATGGGTTGATCGACTGTTCAACCCTTGACTAACACCCAGCAAATCTTTGGAATACTGGGTTGCCTTTAAAAAGTGATTTACAGGCTAGGAAGACGTCTGCAATTCAGGTGGGGGGTTTGGTGTTGGATTTATTATTATTACTATTATTATTTAAATACACAAATAGCTTAATTGTATATTTATAATGAGTTTGTGTTTTTTTTAGCGTAGTTTAACATGACTTAGGCGCTAAGGCAGAGCTATTACTAAATTGTTCAGTATGTGGAGTATTTTTATAGGGCTTTAACAGGTAGCCAGAGCCCGCAGAAGTTTTCCGCTTGTTGAAAGTACCTTCTGCGCTTAGGAGGAGGATGAATGTCAGGAGAAACACTTTTCAAGATAAATTAATAGCCGGACTGTGGAACGCCCATTTCTCCTTAATGGAAGGGAACAGGCGTATCCTTGGGAGTGGAGAGGAGCTCCTCGGGAGAGGGTTTCCTCAGGGCCAGAGGGGCTGTTGTGCCCTGGCCTCCCATGTCACACAGGCTAGGAAAAATTGAAGAATTAAATGCAACTGGAAAATTATGAGTTTGTGGCAGAGCATCACAAAGTGATGCAGGAGAGGAGGCCAGCCAAGAGGGTGCTCCAGGGTTGAGGGACTGCAGTGAAAACAAACATTAAATAAAGGTCGCGATGGGCAAGAAGAGAAGAGTGCTTAGCACAAGTTGTGTACCTGGAGGCATCTTCTAGGGGAGAACCAGAGAGAGGGCTGAAATGCAATGCAGGGTGAAAGCCTTAATGCCAATAATAATAATAATTTCCCAGAGGAAGTAATGGAAGTTTGGTAGCTGCTATGTTTAGTGATGTATTTGATGAGGATGTGCATGTTGGCACAGGAGGAGTGACCCGGTGTTGGCTGAGGGACTTTTCCATCTCCACTTGCATAGGATGTGCCAAGTATATCGTTAGTGCACAACATTTACGCTGGTGTCACGCAGTCTCCCTCATGCAAATTGTCCATGCAATGCCAGAAGGTATAATCCCTTGGCTTCCCCAGGCACGGCAAAGCCTTTAGCTTTCCGTAAGGGAGAGATGGTAGCAATGGTCATCTTGGGCCCTTTCACGTTGGTGTCTTGCGTTCAGGACCAGCATGAGGAAGCTGGCGGCTTTCTCTTTCTCAGCTTTGAAAGCAGTCTTGAAAAACAAATGACACAAGGAAACCTTTAATAAACAAGCATGGAGAGGAGGGTGTTAGTAATACTTCTTCTAATGGGAGGAGCTGATTACAGGCTGCCTTTTGGCAGGCTGCGATGGCTCTCCCTCGCTTAATGCGGCTTTTGATGTATATGAGCCCGTGGCTTGGTGCTGGCAGCCTGTAAGTGCCTGGTGAAGTTGTAGGCTCTGGGAATGGAGCAAAATGTTTCCTGGAGATGTGCACTGGTCAGAAGCAATGTTGCGGTGGTTAATGTCTGTGCATTCAATCTGTTGTCCTTGTTATCTGTTATCCTTGAAGCTCCTCCATTAAAAGCCTTTGTTTCTCTCTTTGTGTTAGATTCGATGCTGCTGGTAGCAGAAAGGCTGGAGGGTCCCTTCAACATCGAGTCAGTCATGGACCCCATTGATGTGAAGATTTCAGATGCAATCATGAACATGCAGGAGAACAGCATGCAGGTGTCTCAGAAGGTAAATGGGCCAAGAGGACACTCGAGCTTTATTTATGCAATACATTTTATTTCCCTGTTCTCATCAATGTGGTTTTTTCTTTAATGTCCTTTCAAATATATATAAAGCTGATGTATTATTTTGGGCAGGGGCTGCGTTGGAGCCTGGAGAAGGGAGGCTCTTGTGACCTCCCATTTCGTAAAACCCTTTCCTTCTCTCATCTAGGTTTTCCAGGGATGCGGCCAGCCAAAACCACTTGCCCAGGGCCGGACTGCTCGCTCCGTCTCCGAAAGCGGTTTCAGTGCTCGTTTTAGACCCTACAACCCAGAGGAGCGGCCGACTACAGCCGCTGGCACAAGCTTGGACCGACTGGTGAGTGCCTCATCCTGCCGGTGCCATGCAGGCGCTTCACACCCGTGTACTGCAGCGTATAATTTTCCATTTGTAATTTATAGGGTTTCTTAATATTCCTTGGCTGTCTTAAACTCTCTGAGGGGTGTAATCTGCCCATGGCTCTAGACGTGAATTACCTCAACGCTTGTATGTCAGAAAAGTGCCTGTTTTAAAGGCTTGGCTTATGAGTAATATGCGTTTGAGGAGCGGTGTTTAATTTTGTATTAAAAAAGTAAATCAACCATCAAAACACACAACATGAAGATCTGGCCTATACACGTCTGTTGTGATAAAAAATACCTTTCCAGCTTCACTTTTAATGAGAGTTTGGTATTCTGGATTATGTCCTGTGTTTCTTTTTTTCTTTTATTTAATAGGTTACTGATGTGAAAGAGAAGCTGAAGCAAGCCAAAAAATTTTGGTCATCTCTCCCTGGCAACATTTGCAACGATGAAAATATGTCTGTAGGCACTGTCAATGAGAACGAGTGCTGGAACGGGAGCGCCAAGAGCAGGTTTGGTGATGCTGCCGCCCCCGGTTAACTCTCTCCCTCTTGCCCCAGCCTTTCCCAGCATGCTGGCTCCTCTCCCTGAGCCCTCTGCTCTTACGGGACTGACCCCAGCTCCCCCTGTGACAGGCTGCTGCCGTTACCCCTTTTTTTTTGTAGATGGGAGAGTTTGAATGCAAAGCTAAAGGGTTGTCCAAGCTCTACGTGGTGGTTTGTTTTAAAGGAGAGAACTGAGTCTGTATATCTAGATAACAGCATCTTTACTCAGACCTAAACCTCTTACTGGTTGCCTATGGGTTTGGGGAGGTGATTTGTACAAAATCCTGTATCACGGCCGCAGAGCAGGGATGCTCGTGTTGTCCGACAGCACTGTTGCCCCAGTGCTCCCAGTTGGTGTTTCTTGTTGAGCAAGGGCAAAGGCGGTGGGGGCCGGTGACAGGTCCACTTCTCCGCTGCGGGGATCAGTGGCACGAGGGGGCCGGTGGTTTTCATGCAGGCTTTTTATGGAAAAATAGTTACAAAACTTTTTTTTCCCCTAAGGAAGGCATTACCAACACATTAATAAGCCAAAGGTTTTCTGTCATATGGTTTATGTAACTGTTTAACTTTTATTTTGGAAATAGAAGTTTCTTTTTTTCTGTTTGCTTACTGAGGAAATAAGCAAAATCCAGGATGTTCCATTAAAAAAAAAAAAAGTAATCCAGGGTGTTCCAGCAGTTTTTCTAAGTGATAACAGTTTTTGCCCTTGATATTTTGGGGGCACGGGACCGAGCCATACCACATAAATTTTGCATTGTTTTGTGTATGCCTGAAACTGCCTTGCTTGGCCAGGGCGATGATTTGGGTCTCTGCGACAAGAAATGGCTCTGCCCTCCCAAGGTCTTGTCTATCAGCAGCTTGTACAGGGCTTTTCACGACAGATTTGCCCAGTGTGTGAGGTCTGGCATCAGTAAGCAGTGGAGATGGAGACTTGGCAGCACTGGGCAAGGCGATAGAAGTGGGTGTCGGGGGGAGGCTGGACCTCGCTTACTGCCATCCTATGTGGGTTGTGCAAGATATTTTGCTTTGCTGTTACTCTTTTCTCTGTGGCTCCAATAAGCTAAAAGTTCAGTAGTCTTCCACACTTTGGTCTCTCTCTGACCTCTTTGCAGCATATAATATTGATCACAAATTATAACAACAACAGCAATAATAATAAACCCTCCCAAATGTAGGACAGGGTTTGAGCATGCCCTTCACACATATGATTATATCTCACTGCCTGGTCTCCAGGATCAGGAGATTGTGCTAAAGGCTTTTTTGTCTCTCGTGATACTGATGTTGGCATCATAACTAAGCAAAAGTAATGTTTTCTTCTGTTAAACAGTGATTTTTCTTGTAAGTCAGCTAATTGGAGGAGGAAAAAAAAGTGTCATATCCCTGCTCTATAATATGATAGTCCAAATACCTGTTTCAGGAGATGTATTCTTTTGGGTTTTGTTGCTCAGTCTGTCTTTTAAACCAAGAGGCTGTATGTATGTTCAGACCTGAGCATGCACACCTCCTCAGGCTGAGCAGCTCGGCTCTTCTCTGCTTTGATGCGTGGGGTTATGTTATCTCATCTTCAACAACACTGGTCTTTCTTCTGCTGGGGTTATTAGGGAAATTGCATCTCGTGTCTGCGTGGTACAGAGTACATGAGAAGTACACATTTAATACCCCAGCTTGATGGTTAAGGTGCATTATGCAAAGCCAGAATGACATTCCTGCCTCCAACAGTTACTATAGGTTTCTCTGGGATAACTATGGCCCCAAAGATTGTTTTCCCGAAAGTGTCATCTAACTGGGCATCAGGGCTTCCCAGCAGCTTGTTTTGCTCTGTTGCCTGCAGTGAGCTGATTTATGCTGTTGTAAGCCATTATTATTATAAACCCTAGATCTTCCTCCTCTTTTCAAGTTGGGGAGAAAATTGTCATTCCCCTGCCTTTGTGGCACAGGGTATATGCAAACAGTGTTTAATTTCATATGCTGCTTAGGTTGCAGGGAGGGGAGATGGGGTAAGAAGCCAGAGAAGGGCTCCATGATGGTTAGCATGTGGGAAGATCGTGTTGGGCTCAGGATATCGCCCAGGCTGGAAATGGGGGTGGCATTGCTGAGTTCCCACACTCTCGCCCTTCAGCGCAGGGCCCCACCGAGCTGCTGCTCCAGTACCAGCAGGAACCTTTTTTTGTCAGGTACGACTTTGCGGTGACTGGAAACGGCTTAGCAAGTCAAGTGAATAACCCGGAGGTAGAAGTTGATATTACCAAGCCAGACATGGTGATTCGCCGGCAAATCATGGCTCTGCGGGTGATGACCAACAAGCTGAAGAATGCATACAGTGGGAACGATGTCGACTTCATTGACATAAGTATGTTTGCTGTTGTTTGCCTTTTGCTTTTTCTTTTTCCCTTTTTAATTGGATTTCATGCTAACACAGTGTAGCTGGTTAAGCTTCAGCTATGCGTAAGCGTGTTAGTAAAGAGGGTGGGAACCAGCATCTCTGGCAAGCTGTGCAAGGAGGGTTGTTCCTATAGAATCATAAGTTTGGGTTGGAAGGGACCTTTACAGGTCATCTCGTCCAATGCCCTGCAATGAGCAGGGACATCTTCAACTAGATCAGGTTGCTCAGAGCTCCTTCCAACCTGACCTTGAATGTTTCCAGGGATGGGGCATCTACCACCTCTCTGGGCAACCTGTTCCAGTGTTTCACCACCCTCATTGTAAAAAAAATTTTTTCCTTATATCCAGTCTAAATCTACCCTCTTTTAGTTTAAAACCATTACCCCTTGTCCTATTGCAACAGGCCCTGCTAAAAGATTGGGTCTGTCCCGATCTTTCTTATAAAACCCCTTTAAGTACTGAGACGCTGCAATAAGGTCTCCCCGCAGCCTTCTCTTCTCCAGGCTGAACAACCCCAACTCTCTAAGCCTGTCCTCATAGAAGACGTGTTCCATCCCTCGGATCACTGTCGTGGCCTCCTCTGGACCTGCTCCAACAGGTCCGTGTCTTTCCTGTGCTGGGGGCTCCAGAGCTGGACGCAGCACTGCAGGTGGGGTCTCACCAGAGCAGAGCAGAGGGGCAGAATCACCTCCCTCGACCTGCTGGCCACGCTGCTTGTTACGCAGCCCAGGATACGGTTGCCTTTCTGGGCTGCGAGCGCACATTGTTGGCTTATGTCCAGCTTTTCATCCACCAGTATGGATGGGTGTGACGAACAGCACGTGGAACTCACGCTAACCAGAGGACCTGCGCTTACATCTCATAAATGTCGAAACATCCACTTGCTTGCCTTTTCCCCCCCCTCTGCCTTCTGCAAGTGAAGCATCGCACTGCAGGCGGCAGAGGAGGACAGCGTGTGTTTGTCTCCCGCAGGTGAGGAGAGCAGCGGGGAGGAGAGCGGCAGCGGCTGCGAGCTCCAGCAGTGCTCCCCAGAGTTTGAGTTCAATGCCACCGAAGTCACTGGGAACTCCAACAAGAGCGATAAGAACGTGAACACTTCTGCCGCTACCAGGAGCGGTTTATCACAAGCAGCCTTGCTCCTTAGCATTTTGTTCTTGGCCATGCAAAGACAATGGAGATAATTGTGCAGCGTAGGGCGGGGGGAAAGACTTTTATTATCAAAGTTAGAAGGCACCTGCTTTCACTTTTATACCATCTAGGGACTTTGCTTTTTAAGTTAATGGACAACAGTGTACAGTTTTTACTATGTTGCCACTGGTTTTAAGATACGGATTTTTTTTTTTTCCCTTGCTATTCTGGGAATAACAGGAACGGGGACTACCAGTCTGTCCCGTTCACCAAGAGTCCATGTTAGAGGTGGATAACAAAAATGTATATACAAGCCTGTAGTTAGCTCTGCATTTGTGTCTTTATCACTTTTCTTTTTTTTTATTTTATTTTATTTTATTTTATTTTACCATATTTCTTACGAAAACAAAAAAACCCCAGGGTCTTCTCTTGGCCTGTAACAAGTATGTGTTTCTGAAATGAGAAATATCTGTACAGAAGCAGGTTTTATTTATCATGTTATCTTATGGGGGAAAAATAATTGCCCAACGAGCAGAAAACATGTTTCATGTAGTTAACTTCCCATTTATCCACATATGTTAGTTGCCTTATCTGGAAAGAAGTGGAAGTAATTTGTCTTTATTATGCGGTAAAACAGAAGGTAAAGGCAGAGCTGGTCAGTGTGCCAAGTGCCCCATTTGCATAGGGCATTAATGCCAGGAGCAGGTTGTACTTTCTGTACAGGAGGTTTGGTTAAATTGGAAGAGACTACAGAGAATTCCAGTTCCGCAGACACTAAGAAGAGTTGTCGTTTGTTCCCCGGGATCCTTGCAATTAGCTGTAACTCCTGTAGGTCAGTTCCTGACATGCATCCCCCGTGGGAATAAGGCATTAAACTTGTTCGGTTGGAAGCAACTTGTTGTGTCGCAGATCCAAATGCCAACATGTGTCTTGTCTGCAAATTTGTTAGATGGATGCTGGATTAATTTTTTAAATTTTTTTTTTTGTTTTTAAGGAATACTTTGTGGGAGGGGAGGTGGGGGGGTGTTGGGTTTGTTTTTGCAAGAGTTTTGTTTCCTCTCCAATGGGGGGCAAAAGGGAAGGAGCAGGCAGGCAGCGACCCGCGGCACTGTTGCAGGCAGATGGGAGTAGGAGCAGGCAGGAGCTGGCAGGGCTGAAGACACCTCCTTTTCGGTGTATTTGGTCTCCTGGGAGCCGGGGCCCAGCGGCTGTAGCTTTTCAGCACTACCCAAGACACCCTCCTCTCTCTACCTGTGCTGTCGCAGTTGGAATGGTGTTGTGGTGAACGGCAACTCATTAATAAAAGAAATGTATATTTTTAAGAAAAGAGATGAAATAATTTTTAAAATAGTTTAGGGAAAACAAAGTCTTTGGAAAGACTCAAAATTGTTCTGCACGTCTCCTCCTGCTTTAGGTAGCCTTTAGGTCTGGCTGGGCGCTGGGATCCGGCCAGGAGAGCAATCCAGAGAGAGAGGGTTTTCTCTATTCCACCCTTGTGTTGTAAGGATAATTTTCTATTTTTATATTGAAGCATTAATTACTTGTTAGCTCAGGGTCAGCATTATATTCAACTTTATTTTCACACCAAATTTCTGCAAAGCTATAAAGATGGAGTATTCTTGGCTGGTATAAACAATCCTGGAGGCTTAATTTTACTAGAAGTAGCCAGTTATTTATTAAAACATGATGTTAGTAGAGTAGGGATATTCTGGCTAGATTATTTTTCTTTAGAAAATAAATCACGGAAGCATAAAATTGAAAAAGTTATAAATTTATGTGTGGGAAAAAATGGATTGTAAATAGCTAAGTTGCCTTGCGAGGAATTGGAAAATGTGCTGATACTTAGAAACTACCTCAGTTCTGAGGAATTTCCTTTCTAGCTTTGAGTGCTATTACATTTACTTGGTAGAAGTGAATCTGGTCTCCAATATGTAGCTGAAAGAGTTATCCCTATAGACCTTGTTAGATTGTTTTTAATTTAGAGGGTTGAACTACATCCAGCTGTTTTCTTTCAGCTAAGTTCCCTAACAAAGAGAATTTCTGAATTAAATATTGCTGATGGTTTCCATGACTTTTTCCTGATTTGTTTGGTTTCATGGCATTTTCTGATTGCCCTTTAATTATTTAAATGGTTCTAGCCATTTGAATTTTAATCCCGAAATAAACAAACCTTAGATGCACTACCATTGTAAATATATTGCAGTAAGGTCTGACTGGATAACCCTTCTGGCTTATACCCAGCTGGCAGGCCGGCAAAGTTAAATGAAGAAAAAAAAAAAAAAAAAATTAAACTTCTTCAGAGCTCAGAGAATGGTGGAACAAAAGCCCTTGTGTTTGGAGGGGCTGACTTCTCCAACGTCTCCCTTCTTGGCGTAAGTGTTCATATGTAAGAAAGTTGCTTGTAAATTCTCCTGCTTTCGGGTGTTTCTGCTCAGAAAAAAACGTTACTGAATTTATATTTATCGTTTTACATCTAGTTGCTTACTAATTATTATTCCTTAGTTTGGTACAAGCCACCAATGCAAAGACCTGCCGTGAGTTTTAAACGTGTCCAGTTGACTTTGTGAATAGCACAATGATCCTCCGCTATATAAAGGACAGATTTGTCACCTGGGGCTACAGGAAACAAGAGTAAACATCAATGTAGGGTGATCAGAAATTGTGTTCCTGCTTTTGTTTTGTGTTTGTGTGTGAAATCGGCTCTCTGACATGAGCTTGTAAACTAAACCATACGGGTAGGGATGAGGCATGCTGCTGGCTTTGAGGAAGGCATGTGTTCCCTTCCTTCAAGTATTTCTTTTTTTTTTTTTTTTTTTCACATAACTGTTGCCATTACAACCGTGTTTTAAAGAAAATATCCCATACATAGAATTAATAATTGAAATTAATGGCAATGGTAACAAGCTTCAAATGCAAAATGAACCAGAGGGGTGGAGTTCTTGGTGGCATGTGTGGTGCTGTCTCCCAAAGAGTCGGAATAAAACAATACAGCCCTTGAAAGGACCTGATTTAACAGCTCTGTGCCTCTCTCGCTCTAACACGTACAGCTCCCTGCTGCGACCGCCTCGCAGACAGCATGCGCGTGCAAGCTGCTCTGGGTTTCTCCAGTGGACCAGCCTCCATAATTACACTTTTGGTAGCAATGAAGGGGGAAAAGGAGAGCAAAAAATGAGATTGTTGTAATCAGAGGCTCTTGTTTTGTGCTGTGATGGGTGGTGTGGCCCTAAGTCGGGTCAAATGACCGGGGCAGCAAGAGGAGTCCTCCCGCGGCTCCAGAGCAGGGTCCTGCTCCTGCCCCTTAGCTGAGCCAACCTGGCTTTTGTCCTCGTGGGCAAGTTGGTGTATTAATTCTGGAAGGTGCAACCTCTCAGTACATGGGTCATTTCTTAGACCTGATGGTGCTGAAGTTTCCGTCACCATCCTCTAATTGCTTTAGCTGGGTCTAAGACTTGCCGCACCAGGCAAGACCTCTGGCGTGGTCCTGGCTCCTTCCTTGTGACAGCATCTGGTGTCAGGCATTTCAGAGCAAGGCCCATACAAATCCTTTCCATCTGTTTGGATGCTTTTAATTATCTTGTGTCCCCCGGTAACTGCTGGCCCTGTTTGCCACCCTCCCCCCAAAGCCACCCTCTTCCCTCCTACCTTCGTGCAGCCCTCCGGTATGAACGTGGCAGTGTCCCCCCGTGGTGACGCCGGCAACCAGACCAGTGACAGCTGGCGCCGGGGGCTGCTGCCCTGCTCACGCCCTTCGCTTGCCGGCACAGATCTGCAGCGTTTCTTCTTGTCCCCGGGAAGGCCTGTGCCACCGGCACATCTCCACAGCCAGGAGCGGCAGACACCCAGGTCCTGCTGGCGCAGGCAGTCCTGGAGCATCTTGGGGACCACGAGGACCACGGATTGTGTGTGTGGAAGCTGATGGGCATGGCTGCTGCAGGAAACCCGAACCTGGATAAACCCATCTCTGACTGTTGGAAGAAATTCATTTGCACCTTTTTTTCTTTTTTAATGCTGATGGCTTTATTTTTCCATGTAAGGCAGGCTGAGTATCTAGGATAACTGCAGAGTGTCACTGCCTCAAGTCTGTGCCTGATGTGATGGCCGGTGGCCACCTGCCTGCAGTGGTCCATAAGTCAATAGTGTGATACATGCGGGGCTGGTGGGAGGGTGGCCCGTCCTCTGCTGCTTCTCTTCCTTGGGATGCCATCTAGGGCTAGTCGTAATTTACAAATACATAAATAAATGCATAGAAGGAGGTGAAAGTTGATGCACAAACATTGCAGTCACCCTCCTGGCTGGTGGGATCTGTGTTGACCTCAGCTGCTACAGAGGGGACTCACAGCCAGGAGCCACCCCGGGAGGGTGAGCAGCCACTGGGTCAGCACTGTCCCTCCTGCCTGTGTCCCCTGGGCTGGGGGTTGCAGTCCCCATCCCGAATGGTTACGTAGTGCTGTGCTTCATGGCATCTTCGTTCAAGTGGCTGTGATTTAATGGTTTAAGGTAGCTGCAAGACACACGTTGGTTGGAGATTGTGCAATACTGGCATTTTTAGGACCACCTGAATACAAACCAACCCCAGTAATGGTTTTCATTTCTTGATAATGCTGTTTCAAGCATCATGTTTTCTGGGTTCGGTTTGCTTTTTTTTCTTGTTGTTTTTTAATCCTCTGCTGTGGTTTGTTTGAGGGCTTGTAACAGTGTAAATTGCCTGGGAAGACACAGCTCTTTATGGGCTTGCTGTAATTCTGGGTCAAGTGTGCTTAAATTGCTGTAATTTGTATCTAATGGATTACATGGATTGAGAGCCCTTTTATAACTACTGGAGCAAGGAGGGGCTGCCCGCCCTGGGAGGAGGGGAAGACATCCTGGGCATGGCCTGTCCCTTTGTCCCTCTCTGGAAGGGGGAACCATCCTTTTCAGTGGTCCCTTGGGCTAGGGAGCCTGGCGCGAGCTGGCGACCCTGCCAGGTGCAGAAGGGGCAGGCGGCCACGGAGGAGAGGCTTTTGCTAAACCTGGCAGGTTTGGGAGGATGCTGACAGCACATCCTAATGTTGTGTTGCCTTCCTCTGTTTACTATCCATGTGCTGTAGGCTGGGTGCTGGTGGGGAGCTGGTGGAGCTGCTTTTCCTCCCTGAACCTGCTCTGCTTCATTGGCCTCTGCCCTTTAGGGCTCCTTCCAGCCCTCTCCCATTGGCTTTGCCCTGTGTTTCCTTGCTGCCCTGGCTGCTTTTCCCCAAATCTTTGCTCTTTGTGGTGGATCCTCTTGTGTGTGCCCCATGTCCCAGCAGGAGCAGAGCAGGAATGTGTCTCACCCATGGACCTTGGTGGTCTCCCCTGGAAGCCATCTCTGTTTAACTCCCAACCAGACCTGGCTGTAACCATTAAAGCAGGAGTTTTCATTTAAAAAGGAGCTCTTAAAATTTACATCAGCAAACCTGCCTCAGGTTGTTAGCCATTTCAACAGCCAGGTAATGCCTCTGTCTCCCCGGCTGCCGTGTAGGAGCTAAGTGGGAGCAGCTTCATCCCCGTCATGAAATCTGCAGTGCTCATGCCCCTCTTTCATGTACTGTGGCAATACAGTCCCCCTGCGTAGCTGTTCATCTTCCCAGCATGTCCTGCCGCATTGTCCCCCCCACGTGTGTCATTAATTCGTGTAATCTGATGCAAATCAATATGCTAAACCCCTCCTTAATTGGGTTACTGATTTATACTAATGAGACTTAAAATCCTGGAGAAGGTTGAGGGTATTTGTTTCTCCTCCGAAGGGCTCCACCAGCTATTGTCAGCCCCACAATGGCTGGCCCTTGGCTGGGCTGGTAATTGCCTCTGAGTGTATTTGCATCGACATAATGGCGAGGATGTTAGCAGGAGTTAAGACATCTCATCTTTTCCTCTGAACAGGAAAATTCAGGATTAGCAAGGTGGAATGCATTTGCCGGCGGTTGCTGGCAGGCCTATTGTGTAGGGTGGCTGCTCTTCACCTACAGCTCGGCTCTGTCGGTGTTTCCATTATAAACCTGCTTTTCTTCAGAGCTTTACAAGCTCAGCCGTAAAAATCAGGCCAGCCTGAAAACTTGGCACGTTAGGAATTGGCCAGGCTTTTATTTTTTCTGGTGGGAAGAACTGGTGATTATTTTTAGAAGAAATTGTTTCGTCTGTGAAGTTTAATGGGTTGAAATGCTGTTTTGGCATTCACAAGCCTTCAAACCAGCTTTGTTGAAAACCCCATTTAGCATCATCAATAACACAGTAATGCTGAGGATCCCCAGGGACAGGCAACTAAAACAATAGCTGAAATCTTACATTTTGAAAGCTAATTGTTGTACATGTTCAGCCATTTCCCCCATGCCAGTACCACACACGCGCTTGCTGTCTTTTGCAAGAAGCAGATCTGAGGACGGTTAAGTCTGCAGGAGGCTTTGCACTGACGTTAACGGGAGGTGCATCTGCATTTCCAGGGACTCTTTTACGGAGGCGAGGTCACAGATACGTATCAACTGGGTTGTTGCAGTAGAAAAGCTATTCTGATTCAACCAAGAGCCTTTTTTTTTTTTTCCTTTTTCTTTTTTTTTTATGACTGCCTTCGTACAAATCCCCATAATGGAGTGTATTTGTATCAGAGCTGTATTTGCAATCCTAAATAAATCTATGCCTGTATTGCAGGGCTCTGGAGGCAGCTTTCAATGCATATGTCTTGATACCACCCCTCTGATTTTGGGGGTGAGCGGTTGCCCTGCGCTATTTGCAGGTGAGGAGCTGGGCACCCTGATACATGCATGGGGTAGTGGAGTAAAAGAAAAAGTGGCTCTCACTCAAACAGTCCTAAATTACTTTGTTGTTTGCTCTGAATTTCCCATGCACTAGCATAGGCCATGCTTCTTTCCTGAGGATGCTTCAAGTAAAATGTCTTGGGGAATGAGATGAGGCTCTAGCACCTCTGTGTCTTGGGGCAAGTGGGAACTTTGGCTGGTGTGTCATGGCTTTGCTACTTTTACTTTTCCCATAGGAAAAAAAAAATCCAAATTTGGAAAAAAAATAAAATACATAATCACTGTTTGTTCATCATTAAGTTCTTTCGTTTGTTGTGCATTCAAAAACACTTCAGTATTGAATAAGAATTTGTTGCTACAAAATAGCAGTGGGATTTTCAGGTTTGAGCAGGGACAGTTGGGGATCAGTGTTTATGTGGGAGAGCGAGGGCTCTCGGCTAGCCAGAGGCCAAGAGAGTCAGTATTACAAAGAAGCTGTTGTCTTTGATAAAGGTCTTCCGGAGCTTCGTTGTCTGAAAATAATTAGCCAAATAAATTAGGTGTGTTCTATTCCATGTGTGTTCCACGCTAAATAATTCTGACATTTGGCTTCCAAGCAAAAGGGATAATGTGTATACAGCAGATAGCTCAGCTGGTCTTTTGTCAGCCCCCCCCATGACACCCCTGCTCGCTGCTGCCTGCCTGGAGGGAGCGCGGATGGAGAACATGGGGAGGGCTGTGCTTTGCACAGATGATAACAGGCAGGAGAAGCTGTTGGGGAGCCTTGTGCAGACCAGAGGGATGGGGCGAGGTCCTGGGGAGCTCGTAGCGGGTGGGATGATGAGTGGGCAGGGCTGCCCTTCGGCTCCCCGGTGCAAGCGTGCCCTGCCACGGAGGACACCTTTAACTGCGAACTGGTGATTAGAAAAGGGGCAAAACCTCCCTTCCTTGAAGGTGTGCTCCATCACATTGGTGCTGGCAGGGCGCAGGGGTGAGTCGGAGGCTCATCCAGGAGCTCCCAGCATTGTGGAGCTGACAGACAATGGTTAGAAATGAGAGGGAGACAGGAGATGAGTGCCTTGGGCAGCACTTGAGCGGCATCTCTGCTGCCCACTTGCTTCCTGTCCTTTCTTTCACTCTGTTGTTATTTAAAGTACATTAAATGGAGGTCAGCCTCGTGGTGTTGTATTAGGAGCTTCTTTCGCAAGAGGGGCTGGTGGTAGCTCCTTTTGGCCCATGCTACCGTGGTGGTTTTCTCCGTGACGTGGTGCAATCTCCATCAGAAGGCAGCGTTTCCCAGGTTCCCTCTCTTGTTGGCCACCTTTGCAACAAACGTTGCAGAGGCTCTCGCTGACCACCCTCCCGACAGAGCCGTGCTCACCCAATGCATGCTTCTTAGGGTGGCGTTTGAACCCCGCTGCAGGGTGAGAGCATCTCATTTGCAGCTCAGATGGGAGGGAGACGCAGCTGACAGCAGGGCGCAGGAGCCAGGTTTGTGCATGGGTTTTGCACTGCACCCTCCAGGCAGCCGCAGGAACCAGAAATGAATTTGAGGCTTCTGGAAGGGAAAACCTCTTCTGGCAGGATTTGTCCCTATTGCACTGCAAGGGGGGTTTGCTCCCTTCCTCAGTTTCAAGCCCTTGCTGCTCACACCTAGAGCATTAAAGAAGCATGAACCCCAGCTGTGAGGAGCTGCTAAACCTATACAGTTGTGAGGTGCATGGAAAACTTGAGTAAAACCATGAGCAAACCTATATATTTGTCCTGTCTCGATGGATGGAGGAAGCAATGTATTCTATCCTTTGGTTTTCAAAAGCCTTAAAGGGGGAAAAAACCCACCAACACCAAAACCCCCTCCAGCCCCACTGCCACGTGCGCGCTGGTTGGGTGAGGCAATGCAGGAGGCTTCCTAGGAGTTTGTGGTGATGAAGGTTGTGCCAAGGCTGCACATCCCTGCGGGGTGGGCAGGACCATGGCACAGAGCCGAGCACGGGAACTGTCCTGGCCATAATGAACACAAACTCCTTATATGCATGTAAGCAATAAAATGATGTCTCTACCATGGGAGTGAGAATCCCAAGGTGCCCGTCCTCCAGGAAGACAGGGATTTCGGGGACCCATGTAAGCAGCCCCGGGGCTAAGCTCCGTAAACCTCGGGCAAGCCGGCACGTGGTGGTGCAGCCACCTCCGGGTGCCGGCAGCAGCTGCGGCTCAGCTAATCTGCAGGCGGTGGATTCGTGGCCCTCCTCTTCTGAGCCCAGCACTGAGACAGCAGAGTGGTTTTAATGAAAGCACATAAGTTAAAATTGGTTTTCTCCTTTCAAAATTAGTGGCAGACTATGGCTGTTCAGGTTGCTATTTTAACTGCTCCAGATGTCAAGCACGGCTCAGCCGAGATCAATGCGTAATCCAAAGGAAATACTATTAATTTCAAAGGAATGTGGTCAATATTTAAATGTTTTGGATCTTTTTAATATGTAGACGGTGGTAGTGGTCTAGTTGGGCTTATTAACTCTGCTTTTGGAGCAGTGATTCTATTAGCATGAATTAATGTCTATTAACATTATTGATTTTCATTTATTTTAACATGTGGGCCTGTAACGATATTGGTTATTTTAGACATTCTCTGAGTCTGTACCGAGTTGGGAGCTGTTGGTTTAAGGCCTGATCCCACAAGCTTTTATCCTTCCAGTTCCTACTTAAGCCCTGAGTTAGCTCCAAGTCTGTGGAGCGGCTCCCGCTGACTCCAGCAGCAGTCGGATTGAACCTGCACTGGGTCCCGCTTCATCCAGCCCCTACGGCTTCATCTACAGAGCGGCTTTGCTGGTCCTTGCATGGCCAAGGTGGATTTAACCCTGGGAGCACACCAGTAGCCACTGTGAAATATTCCCTCTGCTCTACCTCCACATCATTCTGCTAATTCAGTATACAGTGGGGAGCCAACCTGGCTTTTACACCCGTAACCTTCAGCAGTGACGAGTGGGGTGGACCGGGTCTATCTATTAAACTCTATTTCTAAATCAAGTCCAGGTAGACCAATTTCCCCCCCTCCTCTGACTTTTTGTGCCTATTAAATGTATAAAGCGCTTGAAAGGCGAAGAGTTTGTAATGAGGAACAGAGTCATCTTAAATGTTTTGTTAAAGGTATGGAAAAAATGGAAAGCTTTAAAAAAAAGTTGTCTCCTTTAAATCAGGTTGAAGAACAACTTAGGAAAACAGTTGGAGATAGAGCTGCATCTTACAGAGCTAGAAATAGACCTGTTTTTCAACAAAACAAAAAGTTCATAACTCATCGTTTTCTTAACAAAGTATCTGTTTTCAATAGCTGTTGAAATATTTTGCTTGTAGAGGTCACACATTCTTAGTGAAAGATGTATCTTTTTCTGGTTAAAAATATTTTTAAAAGCCAAATGATTTCCATTTAAAAAAAGATTGTTTTAAATCACTGGTGAAATTACAGAAAAGTTGCACAAGAAGAAAATTATAATCAGCCTAGATATATTTTTGGAAGAAGCGGGCGCTCAGAAAAAAATCCCCAACCCAAAATGCAAAAGATTTCAGTCTGCGTCAGAGAATGCTCTCAATAAAAGGAAACCTTTGGTTCCTTTGTCTGAAGAAACCTCACCCTTTGTTCATGTCTAAGAAAAATGTTTCTTGTTACTGAGAATCTTTGCCTTGCATGAAAAAAAATGTTTCTGTGGGAGATGTTTTACATTCGAGTGACGCCAGAGAGCCAAAATGTTGAGCTATATTGGCCGTAAAGACCACAGGCTGATGAAGCTGGAACAATTCAATTGAAACCCTTTGGGGAAAGGGGAGGATTTCCCCTCCCTCTCAAGGCAAGTGGGGATTTCTGGATAAGGCTGGGATCCCTTGGGGTGGGAAAAATCCGGGGCAGGCAGTGTATCAGCCTGCATGAATGTGCATCACAAGGGTTGTGAGCGCGGCCAGGGGCACCAGTACCTGGGGACCACGGCTGGAGCCTGGTGCCATCGCCATCTGCACCGCCCTGGCTGAGAGCACATCTGGACTGCACATCTGGTGCTGTGCATGCCTGCCCGCCCGCGGACACTGTGCTATTTCTGCCTCTATGCACTAGATGGCATTGCCAACTTAGCTACGGGGAGTGGGCTTTGGCGGGGCTGCGGGCAAGGGGCTGCAGCCCCCGGCGCTGGCTGGGCACGCTGGCACCCCGACACCGACCCACTCCAAGAGCATCCTTTTGGGTAGTGCTTGGTGAGCATCCAGAAAAAGGCATAATGTGCGTGGATCCAAGCCCTTGTGCACTCTGCGCATTAGTAGTGCTGTTGATGATGATTTATGATTTTTTACTTTTTATTTTTAAGCTTCTGTTTATTGGGGAGAGCACGATACAGCTGCAGCGTCTGACACAAGCTGGCTCCAGGGTGCTGGTGCCTGCGCACCCCAGAGCTGCTGGCGCAGTTGGTGTGACTAGGGTGTGGGCTGTGCTGATCCTTAGCAGCTCTGGTCCGGCCCGGGGTCCCACTTTTGGGCACTGGCTGAGCACACAGCAAGAAATGGTCTTTGCTGCTGCCAACACACTCTCCAGGTGAGTCAGACAAATATGAGAGAGGCCAGGTCATTGGCACCTTAAGGAGGAACCTGAATACATCAGGAGTTCAGCAGCACCTCTTGCTTCCCTGTTCAGGCTATTCCCTTTCGCTGTCTCCGACAAGAGCCTTGCACCCGTCCTCTCTGTCTCAGTTTCTCACCTGGTTGTGCGTGCTGGGCTGAGATCAGTAACCCTGAAGCCAAACAGAAAGCTGTGGGAAGAGGGTGCACCTGAGCGGTTGTTACCTGGTTCCTTGCGTGTGGCAGCTGGCACTGAATGCCTGAAAAGCATGCCAAAACTAGAGGAATTGTAAACCTATGAGCCTTCCTAAACTATCACTTGCTCCTTGGACTCTGAGCTGCTTTTTAAGGGCCAAAGGTACCTTGCTGCTATTTGTGTGCTCTTCTATCCCTACATCCATTTCCAGAGGGCTAACCAAGTCGATAAAATCCAGGAGGGATGCCTGGGGTGGATCTGCAGCAGAGCTGTATCCCTGAAAGCATGAAACCCATCCCAGGGAGAGTTCTCCAGGGCGTCCACCCCACCGTGCAGCCCTGCGATGCTGAACAATGCGGGGCCCGAGCAGCCAGGGCTGCTTGGTGCCCTCTTGGGTGTTTGTGCTCCAAGGCTGTGAGCACCTCCTGCCCTGCCAGTGCCAGCCCCAAGGCTCCACTGCGTACAAATGCATCATTGTTTGTATCCTGCCTTGCAGTTTCTCTTGAAAACAAAATCCTGAGTAGCATTCAAGTAAAACTGAGTTCCTGCTTTCCCAGATGGCAGTCGGCGAGGGCTATGCTCCCCTAGAAACGTCTGCTGTCTCTGGCTTGTGTCCTCCTGGGGTGCTCAGGCGGGTTGACCTCAGCTTGTTTTTCATTTAGAGTTCCCTTCGGTTGCCTGGGGTGTCTGTACAGGGCACTGGCATGTGGCTGCCAATAGATCTAACGATCAACAAAAGTATTATTTGTGTTGTGTTAGCATTTCAAAGTATCCGTGTCCTCAGACTTTCCAAGCTGCTCGGCTACATCATCAGTGCTGGCGTTGCAGAAATGCTCAGGAAAAATATTCAGGATAAATCTCCCCCTGGACAGCGAGGTCTGCACTCCTACTAGAACCTCCTAAAAATTAGTGATACAGGAGACTTCGTGATGCAGTGCTGCTCTGCAGACTTGCAAAAAACCTCTTCTCTGCATGTAAGTAAGTGGCTGGTTGTGGGGAGAGCTGCTCACACCACTTTGGGTATTTAAGTTTCCATGGAGAGGGAGCTGGCTGCCTTTCCTGCCTGGGAGATGCAAGGCTTGGAGCAGAGCTGCTCTTGGAAAATGAAGCATTTGTGCTCGGTTGAGCTTCCCAGAAGGAGGACTTGGCCTGAGTGTGTTGTTTGGGCCATTGCAGCACTGTCAATCAGCGATTCTTGGTTTCATGCCTTGTTTTGCATGAGACATATTTTGTATGATCTTTGGCAAGTCATTTCGCTGTCTCTGTTACCCCCTCAGAGGAACAGACATAAAACTTATCTGCAGCAAAGAACTAAGATAGCTGTGAGCTGAAAGTGCTGCTGCGGGACTCTCCACTCTCGTTAACCCCCTGCTTTACTGCTCTGCACCAACGGCCCCACCAGTGCAATGTGTTGCCATTTCTGATGGATTACGGCAATTCTCCCGTTAGCGTGAGCCAGCCGCGTGTGCCGGGTCTCAAGCTCGGGTTGCTGAGCAAACCTCCAAAAACTTGGTGGTTCATATTTTAATGCTGAGCTGCATTGTAATTTTTTTTTCCTCCTTTAAGTGAACACACTAATTGTCTTAGGAACCAAAAAATCTGCCATCATAAAGCATATAAATTTGCTGCCCCTGCCTCATTTGACTAACCTAAAATGCAATTCACTCCTTGGTATTCCTGCAGACCTGGGTAATGTGACATGTTGAGAGAACCAGAACATCTGTATCGGGGACTGTGAGGTGCACAGGAAATGTGCATTTTTACTGCACACTCAGGAAAGAAATCTCATTAGATTCCTGTGATGTCAAACCAATTATATTCCCTGTGCAAAAACCAGGCCTCAAGCGGTGCAGCCTGTATCTTTAAGGCAATGAAAATAAAGCACCATCATCTGTAGTGCCCTTCTTGATGGGATGAATTAGGAAGCGTATGTATGGCCATAATTCTAGAGACAACTGTAAGCATAAGTGATTGTAGAAGGAGGGTAAAAGAGTGTGTCAAAGTTTTCAGCTTTATTAAAGGAGCCAGTTATGCATATGCATGAACCTGGATTCCAGTGTTCAAATATTATGATTGCATCAGTCACTCCGAGTGGTGTTCATCTGCTAGGTAAATAACAGTGAGATACTCATATTTACAATTTAAATTGCGTAAGTATTCAGCTGGCCCTCGCTCTGCCAGGCTTGACTACTTTCACTGCACATTACTCATCAAGGCAGTTGGCGTCTTGAGAAAGTCTCTCGCCGAGACTTGCCTCGGAGGCTGCGGGGCCTCGTGGTGACTTCATTTGGAAGAGCAGGTTGGAAACTCTCCCTAAGGGTCTGACCCAAAGCTTCCCATTTAACTCAGACAATCCCCAGGAACGCCTTTCCCAGCCAGGGCCAGATGCTGTGCAGTGATACGTCCTCCCACCCGCGTTACTGCCGGCGGCTCTTGCCCCATCCCAGCATCCCACGCTCGGAGCGCGCGGTGGCAGCCCAGGGAGGTCAGAGCTGCGTTTGCAGCCCTTGCAGTGGGAGCTCCCAGTGCTCCAGGACTTCATTGAACCACAGATTGCTGATCCTCACCGTGGCCTTTCCAACTCAAACATCAGTTGGAGATTGACTACCAAAACGGTAATGAGCACACTGATGGTAACTTCTGCACTGCTGCGTCAGTGGCGTGTCTGTTTGCCGCTGTGCTGAGCAGTTTGCAACGCTGACATGTCTCTGAGCAATTCAGCATGTGATACTTCTGGGCTGCGTGCTTTTGGGTTTTGTTTTTTTTTCCAGTCCTAGGAGCAGTTCCTTTGGCTCCATGAGACACGCCATTAGTGAAATCTAAAGTAATTGCTGCGGTACCTGTGATGACAAACCAGGGATGACTCCAGTTACTCAAGCTGAGCCCTTTTCCCCGGTTATAAACTACCTTAGGTTGGTGCTCAGTTCACATATGAATAATGTAGGGTATGTTTGCAGGCACAGGCAGTCGTTAGAAGTTAAAAGAAATTCAAGTAGAGACTTAGAAACTTATAGGATCCCAAATTATGCCTCCTTGCACCACTGTTCAGGAATAGTAGCACAGGCTTATTTATACTGATTTTTAGCAATGCGTTACATTTCTGCTATTCTGGAAGAGTGTAAAACTGCGTCATTCTTGGATTATAAAAAAGCTTCATTGTCTTTGTTACAGGGATGATTTTGTGTTGAGGGATGGTGTCCATTTGCTGCTAAACAACATGCCCCCCCATCCCTCCCACCCTTATACGTAGGGTTTCTGAATGGAGGAGCTAGAGCAGGTCTGTGCTCTTCTGGCACTAAAATAAATCAGGACAAAAAGTAGCCTGATTGCAAACTATCCATTTCTAAAGGCAATCTCCAAAAATGAGGTAATAAATCCTAATTTACCCCAGTGACCAGCAAACCCGTGAGTCCAGCTTGCAAACTAGTAGTCAGAGGCTCCTGCTGCTGTGTGCCTGGAGAAGGTACGCTGCAGTTTTTATGTGTATCAGCATGATTAACTCAGTTGTAAGTGCAGAGCCAGCTCCGTCTAAAGTTGGGGGCTGATGTTAGTGCTTTCATAACAGAATTAATACCTAAAAGTATGTTTCAGAATATGCTCGAGACATGATCTGTCTTTCAGTGTGTGAGCTCTATCTTAAAATTACAGCTAAACCTCTGCAGTTTAGTATCTAGGTGAAGGTTTGATTATCTAGGAAGAAAGAAAGAAAAAACCTTAAGTGTGCAGTACTGAACAGTGGGTTTTATCTCAATGGATTTTGTTCGTAACCTCCTTGTGGAACTTAACAGAAAATTAGATCTCTGCCACCAAATTCTTAAAGGCATTAGAAAACACTGTGGAGGAGATCTTAACCTTCCATCAAATTCCACTCCAGTGACTTTTAAAGAATGCAGCTGTTTCACTATTTTTGAATTCTTTCAGACTTTTCCATAGGGGATATTTCTAGTTTTGCAAACAGTTTCCCATCAACTCAGTGAGGAGGGGAGGGAAAAGAAGAAGAAAGGCATTTTGTCTTGGGGACAATCTCGTGTGCTCAGCTGGAGCCTTTCCTGCAAAGCTGCTTCCCCAAGGCCCAGGGAGCTGCTGGAAGTTCCCATGGCTGCTCTTTTGCTCTGTGCGCTGGGGGCTCAGGGACGCTCTCCCCAGGCGTGGATAACGTGGTTATGTTGTGCCACGTGTACAGGAGTAATGCGGGTGGATTCCCAGGGCTAAACTCCCCAAGCACATCAGCCAGAAAACCTCCCCCATGACCCAAAATCACCATGTTTGAAAAAGAAAAAAAAATTTTTGAGCAATATTGCAAGGAATATGTTTGGCATTTGTTTTGGCTGGTCTTTCCAGCCGAGGAAGCCCCCTCTGGCTGAATTTCGATGGCCCTGCTGTGGGCGATGAATAAATGCCCCTCCCCCCTCTGTGACTGCTGCACCTATCCTGGCAAGCAGGCTTTCCTTTGAAAAGCTGGCCTTTTCGGCTCAAGTTTTGCCATATTTGGTCCTAGCCCAAAAGATTATTATTTAAAGATCTAGACTGAATCTAGCCAAGTGGCTTGGGTGAGGGAGAAAGACTAATGCGTGGAAAGGTTTGCAGCTGGGGCCAGCAAGGAGCCTGCTGAGCTCAGGCACCCGTCCCCAGCCCAGCCGGACCAGGAGCATTACTGGGATGTTTTGCCTTTCCTGTACCTCTACCCGGGTGACTCGGGGTTTGGCTCCCCCAAAGGATCGTGGCACGTTGTGTGACTCCAGCAGCTCATGATGTTCAGCTGGGGAGGGATGGAAATGGGCTCCAGTGGCAAAGGTATGAGGAGCAGGGTATTTCCTTGTGCTTTTCCAAAATAGTTGTGTGTGATGCTGACTATGAAGTTTAAATGAAAGATGTCTTGTGGTATTTTCTTTTTTTTCTCTAAATACATCTGTACATATGGAGGGAGAAGGAGTGAGAGAGAAGGGGGAGCTTTTGGCTGGTGGCTTTGGGCAAATAGAAGATTGACCCAGCAGCATTGCTTGCAGGTCGAGGAAGTTAAATGGAAATAAAACAAAATTATTAAAGCAAAAACTGATGGAGGAGAATCATGTTTCGTGGAGGTTTTTGCTTCTCTTGGGTGTGGTGGTCTCTCTTGGCCGGGTGTCACGCTGAGCTCACCGCCGGGCGGTCACCGCGCAGCCTGCCGTGACCACATACCCCGCTTTGTTCTCGGCACGCAGAGTGGGGCGTTTTATTTAACTAGATAACTTAGAGCCCCGGAGGACTCTAGGCTGCCGTTTATCTTTCTGCAGCATCAGCGTTGGTACAGTATTCCTTTCTTTTATCTGGGATCTTTTTACTTAATAAGTGCTAACCAGAAATATATGCTTTCCAGCTTTCCTCTCGCAAATACCACAGAGACTTGGACTTGCAGGCAAGATAACGGGGCAAACAAAAGCTCGGGGGAATGGTGAGCCCTCACCTGCAATGCCCTGGTGCAGGCACGGTCGGACTTTAACCCTCTGGGCTGGGGAGCAAACTCTTGCGTCACAGGGATGTTGGAAACGACAGCTCTTAATATTGCCAAGCTCCTTGGGAGATGCTATAGTAACATATTTTCTTCTCGCTGTTTCTCACGCTGCCCCAGCTTTGCTCTGGTTTTATTTCTATCCTGTGGTGGGAGCGCTCAAAGCTTGGGCCTGAAAAGATGGGTGTTAAATGCAGTACTGGACCAGCACTCACCGGTCCGAAGCCGTGCAGGTGTCTCCTGCCTCCCAAACCACCCGCTTCCCAATGAGAGCCAAGCCCTGACATGGTGCTCGGCTCCTGGTGCTCTTCACTGCAGCGGGGGCTGATTTCGGCAGCTGCTGGGCATTGCAGGCTCCACACAGTCACGCTCTACCTAACGTATATACAGCAGCTCCGCATGCACATGGGATGCAGAGACCAGCCGTTACTCCATGAAGATATAGCATGCTGCCTCCTCACGTGTCCAAGGAATGGCCTTGGGGTTTTCACTTGGTTTCGTAAGAAAACACTGCTTAGGTAAAAAAAGGAAAAGCTTTTGACCCAGTTGCCGGATTCCAGCCCTGTTTAACACATGGATTGGTATCCCAAAGAGATTAAGCTTTTCTAAGTTTCATAAAAACAGGTAGGAGAGTGGTGGAGGGGGAGTCAAGGTGGTCCCTTCGGGGAGAAGGTCGTAGGGTGAATCTCAGCCGTGGTTAGTTGCCTTCAGAAAACCCACAGATGAAAGCTGCAGAAATCTAGGTTTCCTAAGTTTAACTGTTCACAGGTCTGCTTGTTTTTCTTGTATGTGTGCCTGCAAACAAGACCTACATCTGTCTTTCTCTCTTTCCATTTCACTCTTTTTCACCCCCTCTTGAAAATGAAATGCGTTGCAGGCAAGAGCCTCGCCTCGCAAAAGGACTGACCTGAAAGTAAGAAAATGACAGCAGGAGAATCTGGGGATAGTTGAATGAAAACCTTAGGTCAAGCCTAAATATCAGCATAGATGTGGCGTACATCCCCAGACGGGGAGCAGGAGTGACGGTGAGGCATATTTGGGACTTGGTTGTCTCTGAGCTATTTAGTACCTTGTAAGATGCCACGGAAAGACTGTTAACAATGAATCTGCTGCCATTCAGGGCAGTCTTGAGTCATTGTGGTTTAAAAAATAAATTATCATATAAATAGCTCCTTAGGAATCTCAGCCCAAAGACCACAAAATCTCACCAGCACATAGTTTTTTTGGCTTACATAGCACCATGTCTACTTGCGGAACATTTTGGCCGCATGTCATAAAACCGCTTCCTATTTAAAAAAAGAAATCATAGGAAAAGAATAAAGTCTATTGTCAGTTACAACTGCTGGTGGTTTCCTAGTGCTTCTCATTCCAAGAGGCTGAGCATATCCTACCCGGATTTTGCATCCTGTCTTTGCTGAACCCACTCCGAGATGCTGCTGCCTTGGGGGCACCGGTAGCCCCTGCCCCAGCTACCCAGGGGCACGCGGTGAGCAGGAGCACCCGCAGGTTTGGTTTAACACACCTTCTGGGTAGTTTTTGTGAAGGACTGGTGGGTTTTGAAAAGGCAGAGGAGAGTGTGGTGGTAAACAAGCTTGTGCTCCTGCAGCTGAAAAATACCACTGGGGTTTTCTTTCGCAAGCCGCCTCCTCGTGAATGGCATCCCGTTCTGCTGTCCTGAAGCAAAGCTGAATATGACCCATTTGAATCTGGTGACTTTATAATGTGAAAAAGTGGCAAGGCCTTTGTTATAGGCATCTCTCCCTTTCCCAGTGCTATGGACGGTTAATAACAACGATTTCATTGACTTCAATGGGAGCAGGATCAGATACCAAGAGCAAAAATCCTCCCAAGAAAATTGTTCTGAGTGAACTCCAGCCCATCAGCTTCAACATAATCCATCCTTGGGTTTTCCCACTATGCTGGTTCTGGCCAATAAACTGCTTATTTGTTTTATTTCTATTTGGTTTTGTTTGCTTTATTTGCTTATTTGTGACTTCCCTTTAGGAAAAAAGAAAAGGCTGGGAGGTAAAGCAGTGCCACCGGAGGCTGTGGGACGGTGCACACAGTAATGACCCTTTCAACAGGTTTTTTCTCAGACATTCGGCAAAGGTTCGCAGTCCCAGCACAAAATGTGAGAATGATGTCTGTATCACAAAGGCATTTTCCCAGCGTGGCTGAGCTGTGATATGAAACAAGCTGATTTTCTCATGAGAGGGGAGTAAATCCTTGGAAGTGTTATTTTTCTAATGTTTTATTTGAAAAGTCCTAGCATGACCTTTTCTTGATGTTGCTTTTTCTTTTTCTTTTTTCTGTGTAGAAACCCTGCAGGATTGTGATTAGCAAGATAATGAATACCATCTGCTTTTAATCAATTCCTTCCTTTTCTCCCAAACCCTCCTAACTTCTAATATTAATGGAAACAGATTTGAATACTGGAAGGGGCCGCTCTGGAGAGCGCTTGGGTATTTACTAGGTGAAAAGTGAAATTGCACAGCTTTATTTCATGGGGTAGGGCATTTGACAGGTGCAATTTTTCTTCTAGATGTGTTGCATGCCTGTTTTATAAACCAAAATGCATACTGACACATGAGATTATAATTCTGCATTGGAGGGAAATTTTAAGAAGGGGAGGTGACCTCTCACATGAACCAGAGCTGCTGCCCAAGCTCTTCCAAAGGGACAGCTCTTATTTACTGCTCCAGTGACACACCTGGGGGTAAATGCGATTTACAGGTAAAGCAGGGAAGCAAAGGATCCTTCCTGGGAGGAAAGCGATGCCCACGATAGTTTGAGTGTAACCCCTCAGTTGGCTTTGCAAAATATCCAAATGGGACTTGCTAATACAGCTTTCCTCAGTGCCTGTGGATCCAGATTTCCATTATATTAGTTTATCTTGGAAGGTGAAAAAATTTGAATTCATCTGCTGTCAAGCCTTGCTTCAGATCAAACTGGGTTCCCCCCTCGCCCCTGATAGGAATCAGTTTGATTTGTGCTTTTCTCTTAGGTTGGAATCAATCGTCCTACTCTGATTTGAATGACCATTTTACCCCTCTAAAGGTTCGCATTAACAGGCATTCCTGGGATGTTTTCTTGATTGGGTTCAAGGCATTGTGTGTTCCCATCTGTCCTGGCTGATTACGAACCAGCTCTGCCAGCTAATGTTGGCTGGGAAACCTTTTCTTTCATGCATCGGTCCAAACTGGGCCCTGAGAAAAGAAATTGCTGTTTCTACCACAAACATTTCCAAACCCATTGCGATTGTGACACGGAGGTCCCGTCTGGGAGTGCTGGTGTTCTGTGCCTGCTCATGGGATGGATGCACAGTGCAACCATGCCGCGAGTGCCAGTGGTTGGGGTGCTATGGGTGCCCTGTCCCCACAGAGCTTAAGCTCCAAAAAGACAAGACAAGAGGAGCCAAGAAGGAGCTGAGTGAGGATCCCCAAGGGCTTGGGATCTGTGGTGTAACCAGAAGCGATGCTGAGTGAAGACTGGCTTCCCTCCAGAGACCTGCATGGGCCAGCATAAGCACTGCGCTGCTTGAGTTATCTGCTCGGACCAAACCTACAGGTGTTATTTGCCCATATGGTTCCTACAGGGAAGTTGTATCACCATGATGTAAACAGCCTCTGCTGATATTTTCTTCTCCTTTTTGAAAATGTTGTTCCCCTTTTCACTGAAGTCCTGGATATTCATTCTGCTTCACGCAATACTTAGATTTTGGGCTGGGGAAGTTGATGCCTTTGAGCCTAGTCAGGGATATTCCCTCCAATACCCCTATTCAGTGACTGTGGCCCCTGGATATTTTAAAGGGAATGAGCTTGCTTCCATTGCACAAAGCTTTCTGGGGCGTATTGCTGCCACTGAGGGATCCTGCATGCCTGTGCCACCGTCTGAATTAAACCGGGACGTTCACCATGAGAGAACAAGATGTGTAGAGATGCTTTGTCCTCGACCTGGCACGGGTTCAACCTGGGGTACCACGTTCCTGCTGGTTGCTTTTATCTTCGCAGGGCTGTTTGGTGAGAGCGTTTGCCATTCGGCAGCACGCCCCAAGCGCGCACGGTCCTTGGGCTCGCGAGGTAAAGCATGGACAAAGCAACCTCTTTTCTGAACAGGAGCTGGCTGTAAACTTCTTGAAACAAGTTTCCAGTGGAGAGTTTTTAACTTCCCCAGCCTCTTCCCTAATCCCTTGTTACAGGAGCTTTTGGGGTGAGATGTCTGAAGTTTGCACGAGAGTCATGCATGTAATACCGCTGATTAGCTCACACAATTGCGGGGGCTAAAGCCTGATGCTACCAAACAACGTGCTCTTGTTCCCTCTCTCTCTTTACAGAGTGATGCTGGCGTAACATCTTATACTTCCCCAGGACGTGGAGCCTGAAGCGAGTGAGTGTGGGCTGGGACAGAGCCAGGACGCTGTCCAGGACAGGGATGCAGATATTGCTGGGGTGTTACTACAGGTGCCTAATTGTGCTTCTCCAAAGGAGGGATGCTTTGCCCTGCCTTGGAGAGCTTTCCCCTCGGAGAGCCCTGAACAGGGTGACTGCAGGAGCCAAACCTTCCTCCTGGAGCTGTTGATGAAATTCAAGGGTGGATGGAATTGGGGGCGCAGAATAACAGTTGATCCCGTTTGCCTCCAAGAGCATGCATGTGCTTTTCCTGCTCCTAGGGACCTCTGCGACGCTCCGGTTACAGTTTGGAGAGGGCACTTTTGGGATGCCTCAGGAAAATGCCACCTTCTCGGTTTGGTGCTGAAGACATGCACATGAAAGCACCGGGTGGTGAAGCCAAGGCCAAGAGTGGCAGGCACAGCACGTGGCAGGAGATCCGCGTCCGATCCCTGCATGGAGGATGCTCCCTGCGCTTCCTGTTGGCACCCACCCGCTGCCAGCCAGCCTGCAGTCGTGTGAAGGTCAGGCGAAAATAATAGCTCTTTTTGCAAGGCTGATTAAATGAAAGTAGGGAGGAGGAGGGAAGAAAAATGATTGTGGTTTGCCAAAAAGCCTGTCTGACACCTACAGATTGCTAACGGGGGCAGGCAGAGGCAGCGGTGGCTAATGAAAAGACCCCTTACTCTTAGCAGCCATTTCACGTGCGTAGACTTAAAAAGCATCCCTCGCTGCCCTGCTCCTCTGCAGCTCCAGTCAAGGTGGGTGTGGAGCTTGGACATTTTTCAAATTCTGTGTTTCTGGCCCCGCCGAGGCTGCCCTGGCTCACCACGATGTCACCGGGCGGGAATGCGCTTCCCCTGCGCTGGGACATCTCTGGCCAACACCAGATACCCTTCCTTCCTGCCTGCTCCCATGGTGGGGATTATTGCTTTTGGCTTCTCCTGGCTTTGAAAGGCATCCAAAGAGCTCAGCTCTTGCAAGCTGAGAGCGGAGACAGAAAGCCTCTCCCCGCCTCACCTGTTTGTGGTTATTCAGCTCCCTCCCTTCACGCTTTGGCACAATAATGGCCTGAAAGTAAAACAAGAGGCAAGTTCTCCCCCCCGGCTCAAAGCGCTGAATGAAACCCAGCCAGTGGGGCCTATTGAGACAGCATCGAGACAAATGTCAACTTTAACACAAAGAGGCTTAAATGACTGACACAGAAAGGAATAATCTCGGATCTGTTTTCCAGGCTGCTCCCCAGCATAGTTGTGCTGCAGACGGAGAAAATTTTCAGTTCCCCAGGGAGATTGTATAGCCAAAAAAAGATACTTGGTGGTGATATGCTATAAGACTAGGTCATGAGAATGGATGTTTGGAATAATGACAGAATTCATTATAGACAAACTAAATTAAGAGAGTGTCTTGAGAAACATATGGGGAGGAAATTGCCACTGAAGCCCTGCAAAGTGTAGCTTTATTTCTCATTGTACTGGGTTCTCCCAAAGGCCTCCATGAAACAGGACAGGGGGCTATAGGAGTCATTTTGTGGCAACTCTCTGAATTGGTTGCCTTTTTGTTTGCAGAGAGGGGAGGCTCTTATGGCTATTTGCCTCTGAATCTTCCGGAAAAGTAAAAGTAATTAAGGCTCATAGATAATGGGGTTGAAATGAAAATACAGCCACCTTCTCCCCAGAAGTGAGAAGCAAATAATATCCTAGTTGGTGTCTTCTTGACCTCGCTCAGACCTTAGCAGCGAAGCAGGCTGAAGCGTGGGGGCTGCACTGATCCATGCCAGGCACCGAGAGCATCCCTGCCTGCCCCTGCGCCGCATTCGCCTGTGCCAGGCTCCGAGAGCATCCCTGCCTGTCTCTGTGCTGCATTTGTCCATGCCAGGCACCGAGAGCATCCCTGCCTGTCTCTGTGCTGCATTTGTCCATGCCAGGCACCGAGAGCATCCTTGCTGCCCCCGCGGCACCTCCCAAATCAGCCACTGGTCCAGCTGCGACTGGCTGCAAAGAGCTTTGATCCCATACCAGCCCCTTTGGGGGACGTGCCTGGGGCCCTGCGGCCTTGCAGGAGGCTCCACGCAGGGTGAGTTTCTCCCTGGGGTGTCAGAAGGAGCTGAGGAGCTCCCTAGAAGGCCCTGAGGAGCCTGAGTTGTGCAGGATTAATGAACCCTCAGTCCAAGGGGTGTCTTCCCCGCGACCTCCATTGCCTGCAGGACTCACCAAAAAGTGTATTTACATTTTGCAATTATCTCTTAAATCAAAGCTGTCTGGTAACAGCTGGAAAACCCAGAAAAGGTCCCTGTACCTGTGTGGCTGGTGGCCCCATGGTGCTTTTGGGTGGCAAACTGCTGAGCAGGGATTTGGGGCCACGGTCATGGGCTTCCAGCAGGCAGAAGAGTCACGGCTCGGGGCCAGGTGCCCTCACCCCGTGGAAAGCTGGGGCATTTCTTGTGTCTTTCTTACTCATATTCCTCTGGAGAAGAGACTGCAGCACTGTAGCAAGGAGCTTTTAAACTCATGAAACAGCGAACAGCTGGAGTATAACAGGGTAGCGTTTAGTAGACAATAATCAGCCTGGCGAAACTCAAGATGAACAGCTGAATAAGAGGGGAAATTAGGGGGTTTTGCATGCTTTATTTATATTCATATTTATTCATACACATATATAGGTAACACCTATGTGTACGTGCCTGAGAAGAAATGAAAGCATGTCACAAATCCAGAGTGGTGTTTGCCAAGAGCGTGGCGCAGGAAAGCCAGGAGGATGCTCTGCGTAGCGAGCGCCGGTTAGCCTGGCATCTGTCCCGTGCTAAGTAAGGGCAAACGTGGTCCCAGATTCAATTAGTAAAGAATTAAATGACTGAGATTCAATTAATGTGGAGCATTATGGAAATAGTCCTTTTTTCCAAAGAAACCTGCGTTCATTCTTTGCCTCCCCAGGATCTGTACATCAAGGTGACAAGGAGGCACGGCACATTTTGAAAGATGTTTAGCTTAGTATTTCAGGAGGTCCCAGCGGTGGGACATGGCAAAATGTTTAAGAACAAGCTAAACGAGCAACCTCAAAGAGGAGCTTAATGGGGGGCTACTGCAATAGCCTCCCTGGGTCTGGAAGAGAAGAGCTCTAGGTCAAAAAAGTAGTATTGGGGTTTTTTGTTTTTTGTTTTTTTTTTTTAATTTTTCCTCAAACGCCCTTTCAGAGTTGGAAGGGTTTGGGGCTTGGTCCACTGGGAATTAAAACATATTAAAAAAATATATATCCTTTTTGTAAAGTGTTGGCACTTCAACTGACACTGAGCCCGAGACCTTTGGGGAAGGCTCTGCCTTCTCCTGGGTGGTTTGGGGAACGGGCCTGGGGGGGTGAGACAATGCGCTAACCCCAGGTTTTCTGCCTGCACTTAAAAGGATTTGCCCTTGCGGCTAGCTCTGATGCAGTGTGGAAAAGGAAAGGGACGGGGAAGCTCAGAGGAGCTGACAGAGAGAGAAAAAGGGTGTGAAATTAATACTATCTGGTGTGTCTCCTTTGATGTGTCATGCAGAGATTGTGCAGGCGCTCAGACGGGAAGGGGTTAACGCGTTTCTCAGTAACCATTGAAATGGGGGCTGTTATGGTCTATTTAGGCAATGATCTGTTACAATATCAATGGCATTTTCGAAGGCAGTGTCTCCTATTCTTCTATTGAAATCACAATAGCTTTGGAAGTTCATGGCCATGGCAGACTCAGGGACAGATTTCTGTTCATTTTTCTTTGTTGTGAAGATTTTTTCTTTTTTTTTTTTTAAAGTAAATTAACTCACACAAATGCGAAAGTAGCATCAAGTGTGTGACCTTTAGACAAAAGCTTCAGATTTGTCATTCTCTCTCCTTAACTTATGCCACTGCTCTCAGCAATGCCGCGATACAATATATAGCCCAGCTTGGGCTACCTGGCCACAAATAGCTGGGCAAGGCTGGAGTGACAACGTGAAATCTCCATTTCTATGCTGTTGTCAGCTTCTAACACTTAGGGAAAAAAGTCAGAGTTGGGGAGAGGTTTTAGCTGTCTGCCTCCCATGCATTTAGATAGAAAGGGAGCCTCCCGGCTCGGCCCCTCTCTGCTTCTTTAGAAACCAGGGGCTAATGCAGTCCCCAGGACTGTCTGGAGAGGTTACTCGCCCAGCCTTCACTTTGATGATTGATGACAGTGGAGAAACTAATGATATTTTATTCACCTGTCAAAAAAATTACTTGCCCTGGGCAAGGCAAGGCTAGCACGGCAGAATTTTAATGCTGCTCTTTTTACAAAAATGCAGTTATCCCATTTCCCCTAAAATATTATCTCAAAGGGAAAAGGGCTGTCCTGCCGAGCCCATTGCTCCAGGATGCTGGCGAGGGGAATCTCTCCCACCTACAAAGTGCCTTGAACTTTGCATTGGGAGCATGAAATGGGCATTGCAAGTGCATTCCCAGGGGGTCCCATTGCCTCTGCCCCTCGCTGCGTATGGGCAAGCAGAAATCACCAGGGCCTGTGGATGTTTTGAAGCATCTTCCCAAAGAAGGCAAAGTATCTTTAGATCAAGAGAGCCCCCAATAACCAGTTGTGCCTTAAATGTTGTGAGTTTGAATCTCCACCACAGACAACTTTCTTGTGTTTTATCCCACTTGGGTGATTAATTTTTACTGTGTGCATTTATATTTCTTGATTCCATGTTATTACTATCATCTCTTTCTTGTCAAGGAGCGAACTAAATGTTACCTGCTCCTGCAGCTGCCTGTTATAGATGGCTCTTCCTAGACCTGATAAGCTACGTGTAATTGTTAGCAAAACCATTAGTTACCCTGCTTTCTCTTAGGGATGGCTGGCTGTGAAGCTGAGGCCGTCTGCACCAGCCAAGACGCAAGCCCATCCGAGTCTTTCTTATGGTTCAAAGTGAGTAAAATATGTTGGAAATTAGCCCAGCAAAGTCAGAGTCATGGAAGCTGTGGAGACTGTTTTTTTATTCATCCTTTATCAGCAGATCGCTCTGCTAGACGTTACTCTGTGCTATATCACGAGTCAGAGAGGAAATGTCCACTAGAGCCCAGCTCTTCGTCCAGCATCACCGTGCTGCAACCAGGCTGGGGGGGTGGGATGGTTATGAGCTGACCACCAATGAGTGCCAGATGAAACGGGGCTTTTCGAGGTGCACTGAGCAAAACGTTACCTCCCGGGGAGGGACATCGGGAGCAGACTGTGCTGGCAGCAGGAGAGCAGACCCTGCCTCCCTGCTGCTGCAGGTTGACCATGAGGATGTCCCTGCACCTGCAGCGGTTTACCGTCAGACAGAAACGGCAACGGCACGAAGTCGCCCTGCTTAGGGTCCTGTGGCATTTGCTGGGGGACGTTCCTGTGGCAGACTGCTCCTGGCTGTCTCTTGGCACATGCTCCTGAGCCTTTAAATCATCTGCAATGTTGGCAAAATGTTTCATCGAGGAGACAATTGATAAAGTGGATGAAAAGGGATCTAAATTCTTAGGCAGGCTCAAGCTTTGAAAAGCTGGATTTCCGCAGCACAGCTTACAGTGCAGACGTATGAAAAGTAAACATTTCATCTTAATGCCAGCACAGGTAGAGCTGTTCAAATGGGATGCAAACTGCTCTCAGCAGCCGAACTAATCTGAAGTACCATTAAAATTCATAACAAAGAAATCCACAGTGCAAAAAAATGGCTTCCTCGATCTATTTCTGACCCTGCTGTGTCGGGGTGCTGCTGTGCTCCCCATGGGCAAGACGAGGGGTCCCCAGGCATGCTGACAGCAGGACCTAGAGGTCCAGAGTGCCTTTGTGCATGGGCTGGGGGGGCTTCTCCTCCACTCCTCGGGATGACATTTTAAGCTATGCAGGGCAAAGCAGAGCTGCAACCTGGTTCTGGTGTGATGAGGTCTCCAAATGAGTTCAGATACGGCAAGGAAGTGGAGTTATGGTGTCTCTTATCTGCTCGATGAGAGAGCAAAAGGCAATACATATTGCCACCCCCTTTGGCAAAGGCTGCTGCCAGTGCTCCGGTGTGTGCCAGGTTCGTGTGCAAGGGATGTCAGCAAGCGGCGGTACTTGCTGGGTGCTGGAGAGCCCTTCGGGTGACTTTGCAAGGCTGTACTTCTGCAGGAGCTGTGATTAGAGTGAGAGGTGAAATTGAGGGCTTGGGTGAGGTTTGTGTATTACCATTACTTTTTTTAGCTTGGCTGACTTTTTTTTTCTTTTTCTTTTTTTTTTTAAATTAGATAACGTGACTGCCACTTTGAGTTCAGGGTCTGGTTACAAGGACTTACCTCTATTTCACACCAAGAAATTTGTCTCGACATTAATCAATGCAGGTTAAAAAAAAAAAAAAAAAGAAAAAGGAGAAACTTAAAGCGTTTGCAATGTGAAGGCTCCAGTATGCTGTAATTTCAGCCCCTTCTCTTCCACCTCTATGGATAATACCAAAAAAGAAATACTCTTTTTTGACATCTCCAGTGCAATTATGGAGATAGAAATGAAACTTATGGAAATGAAAGTTGCCGCATCTCAGGGGCGCCGGACTTCGAGCACAGAGCCTCTGCAGAAAGTGTGCAAGCTTCCTCTCTTGAAAATCTCACTTGACTTTTTAAAAGTCTGCCCTGTTGTGATAATTACTGTGCTGCTGTTATTGCCCCCTGTAAAATCACAATGCCTTGATTTATTTCCACTCTTTCCCTAGGAAATGTTGGCATTTCAGCAGAAACGTGAAAACCCAACCGTTTTGGTTCAGAAGAGCAGTCGCAACACTGCAGGCAAGCAGGAGATTGGACGTGTCCTCCCCTCACGCTGGGAATTCCCATGAGATATGGTGCTGGGGTGTATGAAATGGCTCACTTTGCTTTCCAGAAGTTTGGTTTTTCAGCAAGAAACTTGTATGTATTTTTTTCCCCACAGAAGACAGACCCTTCTCATGGGATGCAACAGCAGCAGCCCCACCTGCGATGCCGTATCTGCCCTATCGGGGGGCTGATGGACATCATAGCACTTCCAGCCCTGACCTCTGAAAGTCCTTTCTAGGTGTGTTCTGGGGACACCACCAACCTTGTTATGAATGAAAAGCACTGTGGAGATGAAAGTTGCCTTCATAATGACCTTGATGTTTTTAGTGCTTTTTCAAAGCAGATGGGATTTCGTAACCTTCTTCATAACCTGTGGAAAATGCATTGAGTGAAAACTGAATTATTGAGCAAGTAGCCTGCCACACCTCTGGGAAGAGTCACTGAAACACCAGATTGATTTCCAGGGCTGTGGGTTTGCCGGTGTATCTCGCCAAGCTATTACTGCACATTGCCACTAAGTGGCAGTCAAGTAAAAAATATAGTAAAATGAAACTTTCCTGAATAAGTATTTCATCTGATGTCAATGCAAGGCACAGAAGCAAAAAGAAAATTTCTAAGCCCTAGTTCCTGAGCTCGGCAATGCCCCGCTGTTTACCCCGGGAAATTAAACATTGGGAGCAGATGGCAATAGCAGAGAGTGTAGGAATACACAGGAGAAGTTTTTCTTAGGAGAAGCGGAGTATGCAGATGGGTGCGTTGGGGACCAGATTAACAGTTCAGCCAATTTCTGCCTCCTGATTCGGCCAGCGCGCTCTTCAACATTTACAAAAGTCAGCCCAAATAGGTTTGGGGCATCAATAAGTGACATAAAGGTGCGCACGGTTGGAGTAAAGGCAGGGAATCAGGCTGGTGGTGTTCCCTACTCACAGTGACTATGAACGATGCCGTCCTCTAGCAAAACTAAGATTCCCCACATAGTGAGCCCCTGGGTAACGTTTGGCTCTGATGCATTATTAACCATTTTAATTTTTAAGTAGTTTGAAAGATATTCAGGTAAAGCCTCCTGAAAGCAAGGCAGAACTAGGTCAGACACAGAGTGCGTTGGCTTTAATTAGCAACCGTGCAGATTTTTTAACCTTTTGTGAAATTCGGGGACCTCCGGTACCTCCCCTGCTCTGCTCTGGAGCCGAAAGAGAGATGACCTCTTCAGGGAGAAATGGTAATTGGAAGTGTCAGTTATCTGAAACTTTTATCCGAAAAGACAGGATCCTGGGCACTGTGCCAAGGTCCTTACGTTTCGAATATTTTTAAATATTTGAAGACAGTAGCATGCATGGCATAAATTTTAATGTTCAAAGGACTCCTGAGATAACATTTTTTTTCAAGCGTAAAGCAAATAGTAGAAAGGGAAGTAGATGACTATCACAAAGTCATCTAAAAATGCCGGGGGCGGGGTCTGTCTCAGACACCAGCCAAATCTGATGGTGTGGACCTGCTGAATTTCAACCAAGGCCGGTCCAAATTCAGTGTTGCAATTGCTGGTTCTGCATATAATTTTTCTGACCCACACTTAAATTGTGCTTACAGATGCAACATCAGTCTTGAAGCCACGGAGGCAGTGTCCAGTCATCCCCAGTGTGTGGGTCCTGGAGACTTCCAGGAGATGTGTAGCAGAGCTGACAGCAGTGTGGACAGAAGATATTTGGGATACAGCGGCACTGCCCGTGCTAGGCCTATGGTCAGCCAGAGCAGCGAGCTCAATAGGTGTGGGGTGGGTTGTGGTCTCCCCGCGGGCAGGATTTCTTGGGGTGGTCTTGAGCATTCCCCGTCTGATGTGATTCCCCCCGCTCCCCAGAGCATCTTTGTGTGGGAAGTCCCCTGGGGAGGTGGCAGCACCAGCCACGCTCTGCTGTGCCCTGGCATCTGTGTAGATCTGGAGCCTTTCTGACGCTTTTTCCCCCTCTTCTTGCCCCCCCAGGACTGAGCTCGCTCCCTCGGACGTTCCACTGCCTCCGGATGCCGGCATGCACTAGGTACACTTGTGGTGGGAGGTAATGCCCTGCTCTGCGCTCGCTGGTGGAGCTTAAACACTCTTTGTGGGATCAATATGCATTCAGCAGGCTCCTTCACATCTTCCTCCCCTTCTCAACAGTGCACCTTGTCTCGCTGGTGTACGTTACACACAGGGCCAGGGCTCTGCAAGGGCACTGCCCCTGTATGAGCTAATTACTACAAGCAGCCAAAAAGGGGCCAGGCATTTCAAACTCTGCCCAGCCTGCTATTTCCTACTATTTTTTCCAAAGGTCACATCAAGTGACCATGTTTTCCGCTTTGACCCGATCCGTTTCCACTGCCACCATTATTTAGTCTTTGGAGGGGCAGGGGAAAGAAAAAATGAACCATGCTTCAAAATGTTGTTTCTGGAAAGGCTAATAATGCAACGCAAAAGCTTGGCTGAATGTGCAAGATGTGCCCAGGTGTGTGAGCCGGGCTCCCCTGGAGGGGGCCAGAAAGCCGTGGGATTTTGAGTGTTGTCTTCTCCAGAAGACGAATGTTTCCAGCCCGCCCGTGTGCAGCGGCAGTGCCTGCGGGATAGCCTTGGCATGGGTTTAGCCAGGAACTGGGACAGGTTGCAGCTCGTCCAGGCGCAGTTGGTGGTACCCGCTCCTCAGGGTGATGATGCTGGCACCCTGGGGGCTGGCTCAGCGGAGGGTCCCTGTGCACGAGGTGGCTTGCGCTGCAACGAGCCTCGAGTTCAAAGCGCAGGGCGGGCGGCCATGGGAGCATTATCTGCGCTTTGCAGGTGGGATGCTGCAGCGTGGCCGGAGCCAAGCTCTGGATGCGGGAGGCACGGTGCTGACAGGGGACTCCTCGCAGCATGCTGCTGGGCGCCCGTCCTGCCGAGATACCTTCTGCTGGAGCTGCTTTTCGTCAAAACCTGGCATGTGTTTTCTTCACCGAGCAACAGGGCCCATTCCGGGTGGTGCTCCTGAGCCCCTCTGCTTTCCTAAGCGCTTTTCCCTCACCTTGGGTCTAAGTTTGCAGCAGCCTTTCCTATTTTTGAGCAGAAACACTGTAGTGCGGACTAATCTGTTTATTTCTGGTTGCTTCTTTTCATGTGCTGATTTAGACATCGGGTTTCCTTTGTAGTTTATCTCAGCCTCCCATCTGCATTCAGTCAGAGGCTGGGTACCGTTCACCGTCAGGAACGGTGGTGAGCTGCAGACAGTGTTAGTTCTGGGGAGAGGACCTGCAGGCACCCAGGTAAGTGCAGAACTAGAGTTGTCTGGGATGTGCTTTTGGAGTTGATGGCATCCCATTTCTGACCAGTTGTGCACCCGGGATTTGCAGAGGAGAGTGGAGCTGTCTCAGGGTAGTTTGTCTCCAGCCTGTGACATCCCCTTAGTCCCTGTTTCTCTCCTGAACGCGCCCTGGGAGCCATGTGCCATCCCCCAGCTCTGCTCCTGCACCGTCAGGTTCGCTTTGATTTGTTGAATGTGTTCCTTTCATTGGAAATCAAATGCTCGACAAATAGCAAATTAGCCCGTGTTTGAATTTCTTCTGCTTCCCACTTGGTGACTCTGCCACTGGTTACAAACTCAGATTGTCAAATGCTTTTTCTTTAACCGACATCTTGTTAGAAATTAGATACATATGAGAAAAAAAACTCTGCTCCATGTGTGGCACAATATATTTCTGACTGTTTTAACCTTGTCAGTGAAGTACCAAAATGGATTGGCTGTTGGAAAGCCTACAGCACTACTCTTTGTTGCTGAGAGCAGAAGGGGAAATTACCTTCCACACTTAAATCTACAACTTCTGCCCTTTGCATGATGATGAATAGAAATATTGCAAGATCTTCCTTTAAACTTGGAGGTATTAAGGACCCCTTTTACCAACAGAGGGAGAGACATCTAACTTTAAATGTGTGATTATCCCATTATCTTCAAAGGGAGAGAGCTGTAGCTGGAAGTTAGGCGTGTCCTGAGGTTCCTTGCTGAAACAGAGCCTAACAACAGAAGAAATACGAGGAGCTCAAATTTGCCATTGCCAGTGCTGAGACTTTACTTTAAGCAGCTGGAGAAGCGGGTGCACACAGGGGCTTCTGCTGAGGTTCCTTTCCAGACACCAGCTCAGGGACACTTGCCATTAACAGAGGGTAAGTATGCAGGGTTAGATCCTCCCCAAAAATTTTAGGTGTTCTGCTGACCCTGTTGGGTCTGTGCTAATGTATATCCAAGAAGGTATGGCCTTGAAGGCTTCTAGAGGCCTTTCATGAATGTACCACCTACTGATTATTATTTTTTTTGAACCTGCAAAGCGTCACCTTGTCTTTGTACCTTTGTGTTTATTTTCAGTGCACGTCTTGCAGCTAAATGGCACTAAATGTTGTGCTGTTACTTCATGCAATTGGATTGATTTATATGGGGTTGCAGTGGTCTCATTAGGAGCAAGATATGTTGCTTCTGTTAACGCTCAGGGTTAACTTTTGTGTGTATGTGTGTAGAAGATAATAATGGGAAAATGTTGATAGGGAAGAATGACTTCTATAAACACAAACACATCAGAGAACTCTGGGAAATCACGTCAGCCGGCAGCAATAGCTGATCAATCATGCTGGGCAGAGCATTCCCTTGCTGTGGATGATCCACGTTGTCCCCAGCAACACACCCCTTACGCCGTACATGCGCTTGGAGGAGGTCTGCTGGTGCACTAAGACATGACAGGGTTGAGGAATGGTGAGTATTCATCTGCATCTAATTGTGCCGACAGCACAAGGCCAAGCAGCTCGTGCCCAGCAAATGAGATCTAAGCAAATATACCATAATGCATGCCTGATCTTCAGCTGATTTCTTACTCCCACAAGAGGATATAAATATGAGTGGTTTGGGTACCGCTGGAGTCCCAAGGCCAGCTCTAATCCATCTTACCACTCACCTTGCTCATGTATCCCCACGTTGCAGGATAGGCAATAGGGAGAGGAATGCGTGACAGTGTGATGGCATCTATTTTGGGGAACTATGGCTATGATTTAAGGCAGAGAGTTACTTTGTAATTCACAGCTCTAGAACTGGTTCAATTAACAGAAGATTACTTCCAGATGCTTTTAATGTGAGGGATGCTGTCGACCTGCTTGTGCTGCTCCCATACAGCCTTTGTTTTTGCTTTTGCAAGTTTGATTTACAGATTTCCTTTATCAGTAAAAGTGGTGGTGATATTAAGCCTGGGAATCCTTGATGGATTTCAGATTGAATACTGTGAGTCTTGTGTTAATGCTGGCTAGCTGCAAATAAAGGAGGAAATCCATTAAGCATGTGGTGTGCATCATAAATATTCCATAACACAAAAGTGTTAATGTAGCGATAAGAAGGGGGAAAAAAAAAGGTGTAGGACCCAGGAAATGCCGAGTGCTGAAAGCCCACTCTGAACATCTCTAACTTCTGCATTAACAGCCCTTTGGATGATAAAGGCCACCCTGGACTCCTCATCCAGGAGTCGAGCACTGCAAGCAGTGCACATTTCTTTTTTTTTTTTCTTTTTCTGATGAGACTTTGGAATCCCACGCAAGTTTTTGCGTAACCAGCCAAGTTTGAGTGAAATGGTTAATCAACTTTAACACTGAAAACCAAGTGACTACGATGTAACCAGTAATGACTTTAATGACGCTGTGCCCACTTACTGACAGTGTATTTGTCCTTCGATGTACAGCTGGGTAATTGAAGCTCCTGTTTATCGATTATTAATCCAGAATGACGCACTGTGCTCTGGAACCACATAAAGGATGTGGGAAGCCCTGGTGTAACACAGCGAAATCTGTGCCTCCAAGTCTGCTTCATATGTTTGCATTGAGACCATTACAAAGTATAGTTAATTGTGACAGTTACATTAGAAATCAATCCAGTGCATCTGCCTTGGAATCTAAAAATGCTGAACCGAGCGTGTGGAGCGTTCAGAGCAAATACAAAGAAATGCAGCATATCGCTGAGGTGTGGAAGCCTCTCTGTCAGCTACAGAGACAAATGTTCTGGCTGGATTTTAATAGGCGCATTCATTACTTGTGCAGCTATGCACGCCGAGGCAAGGACGGAGCAAACCCAGCCCAACAAAGGCAAACACACAGAGAGCCCTGTGGTACCCAGGCACATTCGTAAGGCACAGCCTGCAAACCTCCCCATCGCCAGTGCTTACCGCTCCCCGTGTCGCCCAGCAGAAGCGATGCTGTGTTCTCCACCGCGTGCACTGGCTTTTCTGGCTTGCTTTTTTCTGGGTGATGTAGAGTGCACTGTTTTCCAGGGGTTTTCCTGCTGTGGATTACTCTTAGTGAAGAGGCTGACTCCTGTCGCTCACCCCCTCCCTCCTGCATAGTCTTGCAACCTACACCATCGCCTCGCTGCTCCCGGCAGCCCGCTGTTACAGCCCTCACTCACTGTTAGCGAAGCAAGGAGGCATTTGTGGTTATTTCCAAAATCTGTAATGATGGAGGGGGGTGAAGAGGTATGACTGACGCTTTGGCAAGCAGCTTCTGCCTGTCGAGGTGTTTCTCAAGCTGGTGAGCACCATACACAGGGGAATTTGGCCAGCCAGGGGGGCTGGTGGCACAGATTGAGTGGCTGGCTGTGGGACTCACAGTTTTTATCAGTTTGCTTTCAACTCTGAGGTCTGAGCAGCATAAGAAGTGGGCTCTGGGATGGCGTGTTCAGGTGTCACTCAACACTTCCCCAGGTTTTCTGGCAGCGATGCTGCTTGGTGCCAGGTAGAGATGTTGCAGGTTAAGATCTGGCAGCTGCTGCATGCACGGTGTGAGCAGCAGCACCTTGACGGAGATACGCTGGCAGGGATGCTCTGATCCATCCGCTGTCTCAGATGAGTGTGTCTGTGCAGCCAGCAGAGCTCAGCACTGCAGCGGGATGGCACCGCTTGCCTCCGGGACTTGGCTGTTTGTCCATCCCACCTGTGACTGTCCTGCTGGAAGTGCAGCACTGCCTGAACCCCGCACCAGGGAGGCACGTTGGATACAGTTTGTGTGAGAGCCCAGCTGGGCAGGCGGCTTCGGTTTCGCAGGGTGAGCGTGCAGCTCACAGCGCTGCTACGCAGGTGACGGTACCTCTGCTAGTGTCATCAAAGTACCGGGATAATAAAAGCAGTGAAGCCAAAAGAGTGTGGGCCTTAATACGGGTCAGGTCTGAGCTGGGCGCTCACTGCTAGCCCGCGTTAAGCATTTGCTGCTGATGTCTCTGGTGCTACCTAGGCTGTGCTGACATCCTCTGGTGACACAGTTATTCTGCTGGGGAGGCAGGACTCAGCCACCAGAGAGCTGGGGCTGGAGCGCACCCCTTTCAGCACAGGAGTACCTTTCTGTAATTTGCACTTTGGTTGGTTTGTGGCGAGCTCCTGCAGCACCTCGGGGCTGTCACGCTTTGCAGGATGAGAGGGCTGGTGTGTGGGAACGCCGGCAAGGCAGATCTGCCTCCTCCGCACTGCAGGGCGAGGGCTCCCTGCAGACAGCTGACAGCAGCAGCAGACACACTGCGGGCGAGGGAGCTGGGGTCTCGCCTTGTCTCAGGGCTCCGAACTATTAACACGATGTGCCCGGGCTGTCCCGGTTGTCTTCAGAGCCCGTGCCAGATCATATCTCTAGACTGACTACCCAAAATTATCTAATGCATTTTGTTTTCCCATCTAAAACCCAGTGCTGCCACTGTTGCTCACTATTTGCATCCTGAAGCAGCACTCAGCCTGACTGAAGCCTTTCAAAGCCCAAGCGTCTTCGAGACCAAAGCTGTGTTGATTATTATCAAACGGGACAGCAGGGACTGGAGCCGGGGTGGGGGAGTGAGGAGCATCCTTCCACGTGCCAGGGCCCACCTCAGGCCTCTCTGATCACCCAGGCAGGCTGTCGTGTATTTTTGCACGGTGGTGATCCGACTGTTAGACAGGAGCGGGGCTCTCTGCGGTGTGCACCAGGGAATATTTTCAGTTTGGTTTCAAATCCGAGGTGGTGGCTGGGTGGCTATTCAGAGCCAGATGTTTGAACTGCAGTTTCACTTGGCTGAATGAACTGCTGACACCAGGTTGGCTTGGAGGAGACCATGAAGGATCATGTCATGCTATGCCGTAGATGACCTGAGACCCAAAATCAGCTAGGAGGTCTGATGGCAAGCCAGTGATAACAACACATTGGATCAGTTTGATTTTGGCTCTAATGCTGGGGTTTTCTGCTGAACGGCTCAGTAGGGGGATATTTATCAAACTCCAGGGGAATGAGGCCCCCTTGTTTTGAGGCTCTTACCAGGGGCAGAGCTGTAAGTTGTTTTCACATGGGAAAGGCCCCTGGGACAGGGCAAAAACTAGTGTGAGGGAGGAACTGAAATACTCCGGAGTTTGCAATCCTTATTGTGTTTTGTAATACTTATCTGTCAGGTGAGGATAATTCTGCCTCTCTGAGTCAATCAGGAATGCTTTTTCCTCGGTATTCAGCGTGGTCCCCAGGAAGGTGTTTTACCTCTGCTCTCTATGCATTAACGGTGCCCCATAGCTCTGTACGCTGCCTGTGGTGTGCTGGGCTGGTTGTCTTGGGCTGTGTTTCAGCATTCCTGGGCACTCTTATGGAGTTGCAGGGAAGTTTGCTGAGAGGCTCATGCTCATAGCATGAGGATCTGTTGAAACATAAATCTGATTAGAGGAAGAGTGAGGGGCTATGAGTGGTACGGCTGGTTGTGGTCTGATTCTGCCTGGACAGGCTGCCTACATATAGCGATGGATAGTGTTTTATGGACGTTGTCTCACACGTACATAGCAGGCACATGAAGTTTATCCTGACCTTGCAGGGGAGAAACCCTTCACAGAAGATGTCATTGAATTAGGCAGAAGCAGGCGGCCTTTCAGGCACTTACACAGCAGAGATGCCACCTTTCTCCGTTCGTTTTTTGTCCAACAAATATTTATTTCTGTCCGCAAGGCAAAAAAAAACCAAACCTCAAACCTGTTTTCCCCTGCTTTTCACCTTGCCATCACTCTCTGGCTTTTGATGGTGCTCACGCTTGGTGGATTTGGGACTTCCTTGTTTTCAAACGTGTTGAGGCTATTGAGCACCAGGGGAGGAAAGATGACCTTCCCTCAGGGATGCCCAGCCCAGAGCACCATGTCCTTTACTGAGGCATGTAGGCTTAAAGCTCTGTCTCTGGCTTTTGTGCTTGCTATTGTGTGAGGGGCAGGAGGGCAGATGCTGGGGAACAGCGTGGGCCCTGGCCGTGGCAGGGGCAGAGCAGCAGGAAGGGTGAGCTGGTTTATGAGACTGTTTGAGCCCTGCCTGTGAAACCAGCTAGTTTCTGCTGGTTTTTAAGATGTCTTCATAGAGTGTAAAGAGATTCTGTACAGCGAGCTAAAATGGTCAGATGTCCTGCGCTCATGAGACAAATGTAGCTTCAGTACAGATCTAACAAGATGCCGTGCAATGTGATGGATAGATATGGTACAGGAAATGTGACATGTTTCTTTGAAAATAACATTAGAAATCCTTGGCTTATTCTTGGTTTATTGGTACGGAACAAAAGAAAAGATAAGTCCGTCTATCGCAGAAAGTTTTCCAACAAAAAAATAAGGGAGCTTTTGCCACATATGTTATTTCTACGTAACTGACACTTTCTTTCCGAGAAGCTTTTGGTGTCTTGGTCTTCATTCTATGCCCAAATTATGTGTAAGAGATCTCATCAGATGTTGTTTTAAAGTGATTGAGTAGTAGAGGAAGAGCAAGGTTAAAATAGGGAAAAGGCAAAAGTACAAATGGTCTGTTAGCTTTGCAGAGTGCAAGCTGCTAATTTCTAGTAGATCAGTGTGTGAATTGGCAAAGCAACAGGAATGGGAATGCTCCAGTCCAGCTTGCTAAAAGCAAGCCGGAGGCCAGGCTCATCATATTTGTCTCTTTCTCTGACCCATTTAGCTTCCTTCCTCTTAAAGGACGTTTGTCCAAGTGACAGTGTTTAACTAATGCAGAATTCCTATGTCTGAAGGACAGTCTGTGATCCAGTCCATTGACTCCTGATTTCATTTAAACTGCAATTCATTATTTTCTTCCTGTGCTCATTCAAGAACCCATTGTTCATTACTCTTTCATCACTCTATGATTGGAACAATTTGTATCTGTCGTTCATACATTGGCCAGATAATGAAATAATCATTTGTGCATCTACACAGTATTTTACATTTATTTTTCACAGTGTAATTCACTTCATAGGGTCATTTTATCATTCTGGAACAAATTGCGATCTTGTTTAAGCATTTGCTAGTTGGTAACAGTCTGCAACTGCCAATGTCAGGACACATGTCTGAATATTGCTGTCCGCAGACAGAACAGCGGTAAAATTATTGCTGATCCTCCAGCTAACAAAACCAGCCCATCTTCTAGGAGGAAGGATTCTGCTGGCCATGGTCTTGATCCAAAGTACACTGATGTTATTGAGCAAAGTCCTGCAGTCTTTCCCAGGGTTTGGGTCAGCCTTTCAGAGAAAGACGTAATAAGAAGGGATAAGATTACCTTAATAAAAATTAAACTAGATGATAATGCACCCAGAGCACAATTATGGTGCTATTCAAATGAGTTCCTATTCTCAAGGAGGTCAGCAAGGTTACAATTTCTAGAGGGGTCAAGAGATTAGGAGAATAAACTAATTATTCTGACATCAAATAGATGGAAAGGTGATTGCTGATTGGTTAATTCATTTTTCTTCTGTGAATCTATTTCTGTTCAATTAATTAAAATGACACATATGTTATACTCTCCAAATATCACACACATTATTATGTAAAGGTTGAGTTAGTCATTATGTTGGAAAAGGTCAGGGCTTGAATTTAACGCTGGAGGGAGATACTGTCTTCTATTCACTCATCATAATTACCATCCAGTTCCTGTCCTACCCGCTGATGGGATCTTGGCTATGGTTTTCAATGGACTTGCCACACAAAGTATTTTGGGCCTCCCTCCAAGAGCTTCTCCAGCAAAAGCAGGATTAAATCAAATAATGCAGTCTTTAAACCCATTGCTTTGGCATGGGAGCTGAGCTGTATCAGTGGCAGCATGTGTAATTCCTCTGTCTTCTACCTATCTCAAGGTACCACCAGGGGCCTCTAGGAGAGATGAAGGCTCCTTTGTGCTGGAGACTTTGCATGAATAGCTCTGGGAGATATTTGGTCAATTGAGGTGTGGATGCACAGAGCAGACCAGCGGCAGAAGAAGAGCAGATACATGGAGGACTGGGTGACCGTGCAAAAGTGACTTTGGTTCAGCCCCAGACCCATTGACCTCAGTATCTTACTTGATCAGCCCCATGCTCCTAGGCAGGTCTGATGCACGCAAGCACTGAGGCACTTGATGGTAGTGAAGCTTATAAATGACCCTTTATTCATCCCTTCAGCTCCACAGGGCACTATAAGAGCAGAGATTTCTGCTACAGGTCAGCAGGTGAGTGTCAGTGATGAATGAACCATAAAAACAAGCCATTCTTGCTGTTAAACCTGGAGCGTTTCCGCACACTGATGGCTGGGCTCAGAAAGAACCTCGAAATAGCTAGAAACATTCGCACGTGGCCACCTCGACCAATGCAGGCAGAAGAGAAGAAATGAATGTCAGCAATGGTGGGTTTGGTGTGAGTATGGACAAGGCATGGAGACTGGTGTTCCCACCTTGCCCTGGGAATGACTCCCCATTTCAAGTTCCTTGCGAAAGTGATGCTCTTGGTGCATCTGCTATATGGATATGTGGAGTTTGGTCTTCAGGGGCATTACTCCAGGACACTCCTCTATTCATAGGCTCTTCCCCCAAGAAACACCAAATCTTCTAGAAATGGAGAAGGTCAGATGGATATTTACTGGCCTCGTAAAACAGCCACAGAATATTCCAGGTTACTGTCAAGTAAAGAGTTTAAACATTTACTTATGCTGTTTGGAACAGGAGTGACTGAGGGGACACGTGTGGCCACAGGGTTTGCCAGAGTCTGCAAGCATAAATCTATGGTCACGTTTGTAATTTTAATGCCTTATGTGAGTAATTTTACACTTATTTTAATGGCCTAGAAATATTTCTTTTTGTAAATATATTAATTCTTCTTAGTCACGCTCCATTAACTGATGTTTAGTTAACGTGCGTGTAGACTGTATCAACCATTTTAATAGAATAAGAAGGGGAAGAAATGCTATAAGACATAAGCTGGCATCAGATTTATCTGGAGAGAGAAATTATCAGCAGAAACAAACTGTCGCAGGATGTTAAAAAATCACCTGGTTCTTAGAGGAGATACAATTGGGTAACGATCCATGGAAACATGAACATTTCAGATTGCATATCTTCTATTCAAATTTATGACCAGCTGTCAGAGTGCTGGTGCCCCTCACTCCACGAGAGCGATTGCTCTTTGCCAAACTGTAATGAGCAGATTATGGGTGGTGCTAGAAAAAGTATGGGACTCTTTGAGAAATTGCAGTGCATCGTATTAACTTCTCTCTGATGTTAGCAATTTCCCATCATATTGTATTACCAATCACTGTCACTAATATACCATGAAATTCAGATGTATAATGTAGTGTACAACTCAACCTCTCATTTCAAAGGTTTGTTACCCATAATCCTGCATGAGTCATTAGTAATGTCACTGAACAGAGTAAAACTCATTCACTTCTTACAGTGTTTCCCCTGCTGGCAAATAACTGACATATTACACGTGGGCACAATGCTTAATTCTCCAGAGAGCTTTGATTGCGGCATTGTGAAATGTGTGCCTCTTTAATGGGCAATCAGGTCTACACGCAGCCCTCGACTATCCCCAGTCTAGCATGCCCTGCCGGATGGCTGAACAGCTGGGTACTCTGATAAAGCATCTATTTTCTTTTCTTTAAATTATTTATCTATTGAAGTGTTGTTTGTGGTGTTTTAAAGGCAATATCATGCTAAAAGGTAAAAATACACCCACTAAAAATGGAAAAACTTAAAAGTAGGGTCAAAATTTGGAAAAGAACTTAGATTTTTTTTTTTTTAGGACTTGGTTTCTCTTGCAAAAGTCACTTAAAGGCTTGTAGCCCAAGCTTGGGGACAAAGGTAAGCATCCAGGTCCCTCAGGAAGCAGCAGCACAGGGGCAGGAGCAAGGCACAGTGCTATCCATCTGGAAATGAGGCACGGATGAAACCCAGGTGTTGCTGGAAATACTCTCTTAGTTTTAAGTACAAGGAGAAGCTCTCAAGGCAGGCTCAGAAGAAGGTTTCACAAGGAAAGGCACTGTCTCTTCCTCCAGGAGGAAAAGGGACAGCTTTAGAGAGCTGTCTCAACCTGCTTGTTGGGTTGTGGTATTCCACAAATGGCTTTATGGAACTTCACCATGGTGATGTTGGGCCAGTTCTCCCGTCTGGGGAGGTCATCTTGAACCGTGATCCTGTTGCCCAGAGTGACGTGCCCCCATGCAGCCATGCATTTGCAGTTTTGTAGGTGAACTATCCATCCTGCCAGCAGAAAGTCGGTCTACAGTACAGGGCTATGTTTGAAGGTGAGTTGCAAATAATAATTTTGAGAGTGTAGATCTGCAGTAAATTTTCATTTAGCTTCCATTTCCTCTTTTTGCTCATGCGAAAGTTAAATGGGATGGTGTCAAGAGCCTTCCTTAGCCAAGATGTATCACATCTACCGCTCCCCTTTGCCTCCATGCTAATTATCCTGACAAATTGGTTTGCCGTGATTTGCTTGGGAAATCTGTTGGTCATTTCCCACCTTCTTATTGTCAGACTACACATGTAGTGTTCAGTTGTTTTGCCCAGTCTTTTGCAGGCAATGGTTTGTCCGGTGGGTCTGTGCTTCCCGAGGTGCCTCCTGCATGGCCATGGGGCATCGTCCTCCATGGAAACTCGGAGAGTTGGTGCTTCTGGGTGAACTTCAGAGCCTGCACCTCTAGCAGCAGAAAAGGTGGGTACGGTAACAGCACACCATGCTGATGGGTTAGACCTGGTGAGGGTCACTTGTGGAGGAGACTGTGCTCTGGATCTACAGCCTGTGTCTGCCGAATGTCAAGGTCGTGCTTCCTTCTGGTTCACCCTTTTTCACAGCTTACACATAATATCTTGAAATGCCACTCTCTTCCTGACTCCTGGATTAGAAATACATTAATAGATTGCCTATTTATTCAGTTTCTTGTTTAAAGTAAGTCATTCTTTTTATATATTTTACTTTTAGTCCTTAATGTAAGCTTTTTCTTTTTTTTCCACCATTCTTTCATCAAGCCCAAGATCAGGTCAAGAGCTCTTTGGCTGGCAGGTCATTCTGTTCATGAAGGCACTCTGGCAGGTTGACACTGCAGCGCATTTGAGGCATTTAGAGAGAAAAAAACACATTTAAAGTAGCAGGCAAAGTACACGGCAGGCTGAGTAGCAGGGTGGCAGGGGTTCTGTAAGATCACCCACCAAGGCACGGCTGCAGCTTCTTAATTTTGCCTCACCTGGGCTGTGTGGAGGTGATGTTGCAGCTGTACTCCCAGCTCGTGCGGCTGACGAAGCTGCAGTCGTTAATGCTGAAGAGAGCAAGGTTCGCTGTCGATTCTCCCAGCAATAGTGTGACAGGCCCAGTGGCTCCTGCATCGTCAATTCAAGTACTTAGCCTGCCATTCCCAATTTATTTCACGAAGTGTCTGCAGTCTCCATGTTTGCTAATGTCATGATGGTGATGTATCTATTCTTGTCCCTGAAAGGATGCAAAAGAGGGGCATTAGAGCCAGCGCAGCTCTGTTAAATACCTTGTTGGCAGGGCATATCAGAAACGCAATCTGTTTTTTAAACACAACTTCCTAAAAATTATATTTCACGGAGTACATGATTATTAGGAGTGATGCTTGTGACAGTAACATACACGGCATTTTAGCTGTTCCTCTATATGATCTGGATGAGTGATGGTTTATGACCCGATTGGGATGCCAGTATTTTTGCCTATACAAATAACCAGACAGCTATACTCAAACCACAATTAAAAATGCAATCCAAGCTGTTACCAGTTTAAATCAGGCTAAAGACATACCAATCCGGGAATGATAAACCATCAGTGACACTATCAGCAACTTACAGTAAATTAACTTTTGTAGCCTGGCCCGGGCTGAGTGTCACAGTGCAGAAATGTGTTATCTGGCAAAGGCTGTGATCCCACATCTGGGTGCTCTGTGATACAGGGAGCTAGTCAGAAACTTTCAGCAAAACAATTTCTCATCAGAAAATATTAGTTTATCCAGCCCAAAACTTTTGGCAGAGAATACTATCTCCAGCAAAGCACAAGGGTTATGGCATTCGCCAGCGATGACTTTATTATCTAAACCTTATTTTCTGAAGCCCTGGGTGAGTGTTCAGACTTTTGAGACCCAGGCTGCGCTGGCTGGCTCTCTCTCAATCCCCAGTTCATCAGGATTCAATTTTGACACTTTTGAAGTTTCAGATCTATTTCTGGCTGCCTCTACCAGTGTACCTCTGCTTGGTGTTTAAATGGCAGGAGGAATAGCAAGGAAGCCTTCACTTCAAATCCCAGTTCAGCTCAGCACTTCTGTAAATTTGAAAATTTGCATAAAAACACCAAGTCTCTACTGTGGTTGCTAAATTGGGCTTTAGGAGAAAATGATTTTAAAAAACCTCATGAGTGGAATGGAAGGATGTCTACATGCCTACATACATCTCGCATGCACATGACTGCTTTTTTGGTAAAATTTTCTGATCTAAAGCCCAGTGTGGCTCAAACATGTTCAGGTAAGCCAGATGTTTAAAGGCTTGTCCAAATGCAGCTGCTGAGGTATGAGAAAGTAAAACTTCAACCATGCCTAATTTTTAGTCATTCATATTTATTATGAGTCACATTGGGGTCCAGGTCTCATTCTGCCCTCTAACGATTATTTCTGCCCATTAGAAAGTGGCACTGGGGCTGGTAGATATGGGTGAGACCCTGAGGCTGGGCTTTCTTTGGAGCTTGGAGGCTAGCAAGACAAGTGGTGCCTTGGCTGAGTCCACAGGGCTTTTGCAGAAGAGAACAAGCTTAGCTGCAGCTTGAGACCTTGTCAGCACAAACGAGGGAGCTCTTTCCTCTCCCAACATGTTGTTCAACTGTAGCACTCCTTGCCGTGGGAGGCTGGGATGGCCAAAAGCTTAAATGGTGCAAAAACCACTTAGACGAGTTCATGGCAGAGTGAAGCAGCGAGGGCTATTACAAACTGGGAGGCTGCCTCTGGCTCAGAAAGTCTCAAAGTCCAGACCACTGGGGACCATCAAAGCACCCCAGGCTCTTATCATTGTGTGTTTGTCCTGTTCTTAATCTTTTCTGTAGGCATCTACAACTACTTGGTGTTAGAGACAAGGTACCGGGCTAGAGGGATTTCTCATTTGAGCCAGCCTGGCCATTCTCATAAAGCAGAAGGAGATGACTTGTTTTCATCTCTGTTTTAGACGGCACTTGAAGATGTTAAGTCTGTACCGTCTCTTCGGTAAGTGATGTGAGCTCTCAGTGTCTCTGAGAGCTGTTTCTGTTATAAAGAACCTCAGCTCTCCATTAGCAGACAGTCCTGAGGAGGCTGGCAGTCTCTCCTGTGTCCTGCTAGAAAGCATTGTGTCTGTGCTGGGGTCTGCATTGGTTCAAGTTAGTAAGGAGAAAGGGGAAAAAATATATAAAAAAAGCAGAGGGTGATTTGGCAATTCCAGTGTCAGCAGGAGCTGATCCCAGCAGTTCAACGTAATCACTGAAAGCGGAGAAAATCCAGGAGATTTCACTGGAACTGAGCAAGAGCTTGACAGCTGGCAAATGCTAATGTAAGTAGGCAACTGGGAGCGAGGGGTGGAGGGAGGGTGGTGTCATTTAGCATCGCTTATAGAAGTGCCGTTTATGTCTGAAGAGAGGCTGTAGAAAATGTGCCCCTTTCTGCTCAGCCTCCCTTCTTTGTCACGCCTGTCTGCCTGCCCGGTCCTGCCGTGCCGGTGGGCGTTTCTGCGCTTGCAGAGTCTCATCTAATGCAAAGCATCTCCAGAGCAGCCGCGGTTCACCCAGCCTGAGGAAACCTGCCTCCTCTGCTGCTGTCTGGAGTGTCAGCACAGAGACGCTTACTGTGCAGTGGGAGCATCCTCCTGCTTTGGCTGAACCGCTGGTTTCTGCCCTGGGGATGGGGAGGAGGAACGATGGCTCATGCAGGGCTGGCACAGGGCAGAGCTGGGTGTCCAGCCTCAACACACCAGCATATTTTTTCTCATGTGAATCTCTGCTCAAATAGCCTGTTTCTTTCAGCGGCGTAAAGGCTGGTAACAGCGGCGTATGGCTGCTGTGCTTTTTCTGCTGGCAAAGTTTCCCTGTTTCTCACCAGTCACTGGGTTCTCTGGACGCTCAGCATCCAATTTCATTTCTGTCTTACTGCCTCTCCAGACTGCTGGCAGGACTTCATCACCAAACAAAGCCAAATCTTTTTTTGGATAGTGGCAAATGTGGCCATTTTTGTTGTATTAGAGGTAAATTTCTCGCATGAACGTCAAACCCAAAGCAATATTCTTGCAGCGGCGAGTTGGTGCCAAGCATCCGTGCTGTGCTGCAGGCAAGATCTACCCCAGCTCGGTCCAAGACTGCATCAGGGTAGCGCACACAGTATTTAGGCTGTCAGTACACCAGCAATAATGTCCTCTGCACCTAGCAACATTTATCTGGCTATTGTCCCTCTCCATACAATTAACTATTTAACATTTGACAACTCAGAAAAGCTTCACTGTGCTCCAGCAATGGTCTATGAGTCTGTTCCACAACCTAATGCTCCGAAATCGCTCCCTGGCCTCTGTTTCCAGCATCCTTGTCCAATGCATGAAATAAAAAGCTGAAGCGACTGGACCATGATCTCATTCTAACATCAAAATTGATTTTTTTCTGCATCTAAATAATAATTTTGTTGTCTCAAGATAAGCATTTTTGGCCTCAGAGCTCTTGCTTTGATGTTTTTTCTCACAAACACCTGATCACATTAAACATCCATGCTGGACACTGTGATTTCCTAAAGGAAAAAAAATCAGCAAGCGACATGTGAAGGTAGTAACTGCAAACCACAATCCTTTCTCATTTCCTGAATGGCATCGTGCTATTCAGAGTTTCAGAGGTATCGTTTCCTATTGTAGACCATACGTAGCATGGGATACACTCCCGTAATTATCCATAGAGGCTTAATATTGAACAGTTAAATGTAATGTTAAAGAATCAGATTTACAGGAAAGTGTTTTGCTTTGTTGACCATGTTAATAATAAAATTCTGCAGGAAGATAACATCTGGGTTTCTGTAATCCAGCCTGCTTTTGTGCAGGTTATTTCTGGTTTCCTGTGAAATGTTTAGTCTTAAGGTTCTTAATAACGACTTGTATTTGGATGTTTCTGCAGGCATCCCTGAAGCGACACCTTACTAATGATAGGCTTCAGAAGCTTGTGGGTGTGTTAATTTGAATTAATTATAGCAGATTTGACGTGCCTTTGCTATAAAATTGACTTGCCTAATTTGCCCAGTAGAAGTTGTCACTATTAAATCCAGAAGGTTTATGAGGATAAAGATCCTGGGATTCTGGTGACCCTCCTAAACACTTAATCAGACTAGAGCTAAAATCAGTTGAACACGAGGTCCTATGCCTGTATTTAGGGTTGATGAGCATCCACAAATCCAGGTGCATGCAAGCCCCAGACATTTTATGATTTAATATTATTCTAATTCAGAAGGTGTGGGGGAGTCCCCAGTCTCCTGGGGAGCTGCATTAACTATGGATTTTCACTTTGTGTTTCCAAAACCAGCAATAGAGGTGGTCCTGGCAGGGGAGAACAGAGATGTATGCGATTCTTGTCACTTCACTGAGTGAGAGCCACGATGGGGACAACTTCATTAACCAGCGTGATGGCTCCCGGGGGCCAGGGCTGCAGCTGGAGACCCCAGGTCTGGCAGACCCTCGGGGCAGCTGGTTATCGCATGGCGAAGGACCAGTGCCAGCTGCTTTGGTAAATTTAAAGGTAACGGCAGTTTCCACAAGACTTCTCAGCTCTTGGGATACCCGTTTCTTTGGGATGGGGGGAAGAGGCTTGTGCTGAGCCCTCCAGCTCAGAAACACTGGACCACACGCGTGCCCTGGACTGGGAATGCTGTTATGCAGCTGCAGGGCTGGCAGGGGCTCTTCCTATGGTCTGTCAAGGAAAAAGCTTAATCAAAGGCCATGCATTTCTAAGGATTATTTCTTACCTGGTGTGCTGATGTTTCCTTAAGGAAAACATTGCTGTATCGAATTAACAGTGCTGAGCCAGCAGCCTCTCCTTTTGTGCCTTTTAAATCTAAAAACCAGAGGGGATGGCATTCAGTGTTCATGCGAGGAACACTGTCAAATGGGTAACAGCAAAAAAACCCCAAACTACCACAAGGAAATGTATTTTTAAAAGGAGAGGGAGAGAAAGCCATGGTCCCGGGGGTTAGGGATTTACCTGGGTGGTGCAGAGAGGTCGGACCCGGGGTCCCATGTGCCTCCCCTGGGCTGTGCTGGCAGGACTGTGCCCGTGCAGAACCAGCACCCTTTGTGCTGGAGCAGCCACCCAGATCTCTCACATAGCTGAGAAAACTTTCCACTTCAACACCCACACCCCTTTTTTTTTCCTACGTGAAGAATAAGGGGAGCAGGAAGGAGAGATGAGGTTTTGTCAGCAATTTCTGAATGAGCTCTAATGTGAGGCTTTTTACCTTTCAGTGAGAATGGGAGAATTATATACTGCCCTACCAAGCCAAACTCCAATATCCTGTCCAACACACATGTGTGGCTAATTTGTCTTTTTATATTGTTAACATTAAGACACTTTACACCAAGATTAACTCTGCCGGTAATTTGACTTCATTTGTGCCTGGAACACTGCACTATGTAAGCTGCATTTTTATAGCTAATATGTGGAAGAAAATTTTTGTCCTTTTGCATGTGCTTCTCTTGGGCTTTGTCTTCATTAGCCTCCGAGCATGTCTAAGATGGTAAAAAGATCCGCTGCTGTTCATGAGCAAAGCCAGAATAGTTTCATACAGGCCATGCTACAATGTTGAGAGGAAGCTGATTTCTTGTTCAGACTTAAATGCTGTTTGATTAATAAAATGTGTTCATTTACATCCAGTTGGAAGTTAAATAACAGCTCTGCTGGGAGGCACAAAGTGCAGTTTCAAAATATGTAAGAGCAGGTTTGGGGACTCTCTCTTGTATAGAAGATACAGGGGGTTGCAAATGTGACGTGTTGCTCGACAAGCCCTCGTGGGTCGCTGATGCAACCGTCTCGTCTTCAAAATGATTAAACAATACATATGGCAGGGACTGTGCGTAGGAGAGGTGGCGCAAACTGAACTGCAACGCCAAACCGGAGACAGCTTATTAAATTCTCAGGCTCTTTTCGCATGTAATAAGAAAACTGAGGTAAGAACAAGATAACCTGTAAATGGGTTAATTAGAATAATTTACGCATTGTTTATGCTATGTTTTCGACAATAATCTGTGTGGTTCAGCCAATGTAGAATTGAAGAGTTTGGCTGCATCAAGTTTTAGACAATTATTACGTATCAGCATGGAACTTAAGGATAAATAATCTATGGGGAAATAGAATCAAGATAAAATTTTGCAAATAAGGTCACAAAATTGAAATGACTGAATATAGCATGGAATGAGAAAACTCAGGACGGATGAGATGTGATGAATGGGAAGAGCAGTCCAAGTGACCTCAGTGAGCAGATTGCGTACTGGAGGAAGCCAGCTTGCCAAGGCAGCGCTGAGCTCCTGCTCCTCCGTGGCAGGGAGGATGCAGACCTGAAAGGGTGCCCAGGGATAACTTTGCAGGAAGCTATTTGAAATGGTATTTCTTCCCTGAATCTTACTATGCTGGGGATAACCAATTAGTAATGATTTTGTGGTTAGAGTAATTCCATATTTCATTTGTTGTGTTTATTGCATAGGGCATTAGCACACCAAGTAATGAACCTGGAGCAGCTGACTGATTTGGCTGAGTGTTTGCTTGGATGAGGAAGCTCATTGGTGATCAATTATGGTTTTGTTGTTCAGAAAAATGCTAGTTTCTGGGAGCATTCATTTCTGTGTGTGTAGTTACAGTGGAAAGCAATATGCTCTGAGAATATTCTATTCCAACTAGTTCTAGAAGTCCCAGTACTGGAAAAATGAAACTTAAAAGTTATGCTTCCTATGGTATTTTACATTAATTTTAATCATATTAGTCTTCCTTTTATGAAGCATCTCTCTGGTGCTTATAAACCACAGAAATTGATATCATCTACTCCGACTACAAGTTTACATGATAAGTCGTTAGATGCAGAATTTGCCTACTTCTTTGTGAGATTTAATACCTGACTTCGTTTTGGCATTAAGAACATTTTCCACAACTTTGTGCATAGGTACAATCCATTCCCTACTCTTGGTGTCCTTCACATCTGTCAGAAACACACATAAAAATCAGACATCAGTTATCTCAAGATCAAATCAAATAACCCCGCAACCGCATGAATGCAGTTCAGACAAATGTACTCGCAAACCCCCAACAGATTCCACCCAGCCCAGCCAACCTCCTGGCTTACAATTAGAGTGAGAGAGGTGGATTTTTGGCTATAGTATGTGCCTTTTCTATAAAATTACTGGGGTTTTCTTCTCCTTTTTTTTTTCTTCCAAATTTCTTTTAGGTGTTTGGTGTGCACCAATTGGTTTTGTTCTTGCCTTGGGAGTTTTCTGAGTTTGCCTGTGTTTTTAGCTGTCTGCTAAGGGCTGCCCATCCTCGAGCTCCTGAGCAGGCACACATCATTCCCGATGAAGATCCTCTTTTCTTTCGGCTCCCCCATCAGCTCCACCTTTGACTCATGGAGTACGTGTTAATTAACCACCCCGTTGGCCGTAAGAGAAATATGCCTGCAAATACAGGCTGACAATCCGCATGAGGAAAAATAGTGCAAAGGAAAGCTTACTGTTAGAATAAAGAAAACCCTGCAACTAAAATTTGGTTCACAGGAATGAAACAGTGGTTTATTCAACAACTAATTGCCAAAGGAGCTACACACACACACAAGAAAAATCAATATAGTTGATGAATCCCCTTCTATTTTACAGTTAGGGGTAATTCATTTCTAATGACCCTCAGTATTTGTGTGTATGAGCATCAAATAGGAGGAAGCACAGTAACCGTACCAAAAATTTGGCTTATGCAGATGACTAGGACACCAGTTTCTTATCGTTGGGGCTTTCTGTTCAAACTCTAGGAAATTTAACAGAATTTAATAGAAAAATGGAGTTGAGTACACTGTTGAATAGCAAAAAAAGAATATTTTATATATTAAAAAGTGCTTCCAATCTATTTTCATAATAGTGTTTTGTTGAATGAATGGCTTGGACAAAAGCGCTGGTAAATCGCCCGAAACGAGACTGCCTGACACTCAAATAGCTGCTAATGGTAGGTAGCTCCTTGACTTCTTGTTATATTTCTTTCTTGCATTTAATCCTATCCTTCTCAGTCCATTATGCAGAAGAACACTGCTTTGCTTAAAGGGTTATCAACGTCGCCAGGCAATGGAAAAGATCTGGGTACATTTTTTAAACACCTTTTTGCAGACGGGACTCACATGTCCTATTGAAATTCAGCAGACTATCTCTGAGGTTGGAAACCTTTGGAGAAGACCCCTGGAGAGGCTTTTCTGCTGCTTCATGGTGGTGAATCTCCCCGGGGGAATGGAGCTATCAGCAGTCATTCCATCACTAACCACCGCAGGACATTTTCCATTTTAACTCCTATTTTTGCTCCTTTTCCAGGGGAATGATACTCATGGAGCGGGAGCTAAATCTCTCTTAATCTTAACGGTATCTTCGGGCTCTGCTGCCCTAATCTCGCCTTGTCTCCATTGGGTGTTTCTATGGCAACTCTCCGGGGAGTTTTCCTGTTATCTGGGTGAAGTTAACTGGAAACAAGTAAATATGCTTGAGATGAAGTGGTGTTGGAGAAGACTGATGTGGCCTTCAGAGCGTGGTCTGGAAAAAAGCTGAATTATTTGCAGGACCCCCCCCTGGAAGGGGCTTAAAGCTCCCACGGTCAAAGATTTTGCCTAAAGTGCATTTGTCCTCCATGGTGCCAGTGCAGTTCCAGGCAAAGGCAAATCTTGCTGCATTAATGATAAAGCATACGAGCCCAAACCGGCCAAGCCTGGAGGTGCCTCGACAGGGAATGGGATTTTCACACACAGTTTGAGAAGATCGATAGTCCCCATTCCAACCAAATTATAATAACCTGGTGTCGTGTCTCATTAGCAGGCGCCTCTGCATGGTTTCATACCCTGTGGGTGAGATCCATCTCCCAGCTCGTCCTGGGGCTGCCAGGGGGAAGCAACACCTTTACCACCCATCCGACGGCAGCACGGCGGGGCCAGACCTGGCATCGCTGCTTGGAGGGGGCTGCGCTCCCAAAAATAGGGCTGATGGATGGGACTGGCTAAAGGGATGCTCTAAGGGGAAGGAGGTCTTTCCCTGGCAGCTTTCTGCAAGCAGCTCGGGGGCTGTTGTGGCAGCTTTTCTCCAAATGAATACCCAGATTATCTCAAGTCAGAAGATATGTGTCCTGATTCAAAGCCCGCTCGCTTCACCCTCCCTCCTGTTTCAAGGGTGTGGATCGGACCTTTCCAGGTTGGTGTTGTGACTGACCTTCATACGCTTTTCCTTTGCATTTTAGACCATCATTGGCCAAGCCGTTGGCAGGCCAGTGGCTATTTGAAACCTGCCAGACCTTTGCTAGCTGGTGAGCATTTCTCTTTGAGCTTGAGAAACATCTCCTCCGGGGAGCCGTGACCTCCCGCTGCTGTAACCCTGGGGAATGGAAAACCTGCCTCCTTTGCGGTGCAAGCTGCAGATACCAGCCGGCTCCTTCCCCCACTTTAATTTTTTGGATACCAGCCATGGGTTGCTTATCATCGGTTCTGATTCCTAAAGCTGAGGTGCTGATTCTAATCTGTGGCTGCAGCCAGGTTTAAATCTTTATCTGCAATCGGTGAGTCTGAGCACTGAGTGTGCAGAGACGTTATTAGATTATTAAATCAATGACACTCAGGTTATTAGTCACACTCATCCGCATTACCTGACACTGTAATGATGTTCTATTTTTACTTCCAGCCTGCTAATGTCCCAGAGGTACTGAAATTATGACCAGAAAATTAATTTCTATACATTTGAACAAGAAATAGAAGTATCGGGAATAATCCCACATCGACAGTATAAATCCTAATGGAGTTGTTTAGAAAAGCAATGGGGAAAGGGAGAGGGTTGAGAACTGCGTCTCGCATGTAGCCTTCCCTCCATGCTGCCGTGCCAAGCTCTGACGCGTATGGTGGTTGCTAATAACTGGTCTCGACTATTTTAGCTTGTAGCTCATTTGGGGCAATTAGGACTCCTGAGCTGGCATTAATGATTTTACTCGCTGAGCCAATACTTTCTTGCAGAATCCCTCCACCAGGATGTCGCAACAGGCTTTTTTTCAGGCGTGAAATCAAACCCAGTAAACAGAAAAAGGCCAGCACATGGCAAGATGTTGTTTATGTTTCAAAAAATTACTCCTTAAGCACAGGCAAATTACCATCCCAGCCCCCAGGTTGAGTTAAGAAGGGAGGCCCGATCTGACGACACCTGAAGACTGAATTCGATGTTATTTCTGCTCCGCGTGACTAACCATCTGCAACTTGGGAGGAATCTGTTACTGTGGAAAAATACCACGGGAGATGCTCAAAGTCCATCCCCACCCTTGTCTGGCAGAGCGGTACTGGCGTCTCGCCCCTGCAGCCAGAGAGCCGCAGAAACGTGGCCCTATGGGCTCCGCTCCCCACTTTGAAGCCCTTGGGCGGGAGCTGCAGGGGGTACAGGCACGCAGTGGTGCTGGGGCGGGGCGGGGAAGCGCTGGTGTGGAGCCAGCAGCCTGGCCGCAGGGAGGGTGGCTGGAAGAGGCGAGCTCTGTGGGGGCACCCGCAGCGCCCAGCCAGCCGTCAGTCAGTGCAGCTCCCCGGTGCACGCACAGCTTTTACCCGGGAAAACGGGGAGAAGCATATGGTGAAACGCCCCACGAGGGAGAGCCGATTGCACCCTTTCCCCACGCCGCCCACAGCCCCAGCTACTTAGAAGTTCCCTGAGCTTATTGAGTACCGGGTGCACATCTCCATATTGCTTAATTATAACATGGTTTTAATGCATATCTTCTCAGTGTATTTATTTCATATTTGCAATTAATTCCGAAGTGCTCACTGTGCCAGAAATGGAGCAGGGTGGCTTTCTGAGGACTTCAGCTGGGGAATTTCCGCTTAAAAATGGAGAGAGACATGTGAGTACGAGCGTGGGGGTAGGTATTGTTGGTACCTGCTAAATGCATGTTGCAGGATGCTCTTGTGAGCAAAGTTCGTAGTAGAATTATAATGAGCTGAGTTGTTTAGGTGTAATTAAAAGATGGGGTGAGAACTTGCACGGAAATCCTTTTCTCTAAGCTTTGGGAAGCCTGCTAATAAGACATAAACATTTAGCAGCTCAGCTGGAGTACGGTGTGCTCTTTGGTTAAACATTAAAGGGGCATTGTCAAGTGGTTTTAATTAATTAGCTAGGTTTTAAATGAAATCAAATCAATTTGGAGCAGTTAGGCTCAAAATTAAAGTTGGTTTCACCTGGTGGGAAATGTCCTTCAAATTCTGAACATCTTAAAGACAATGAAAATTAAAAATGCCTTCAAGAAATTGCATCCACATGGTTCCCTTTCCTTTTCCCGTTTACCCAGAGAATGGCCAGTATTCTGATGATCTGGCATTACTGTAATTGCTATAACAACAGTATGTCTAACTTAGAACCTTTTAGTCTATGTCTGCTACAGCCAGCATTTACATGACATCTTCTGGACATGCAGCACTCAGAATCCATGTTAAACCTGGCTTATAGGGTCTTGAATATACTGTTTTCCCTTTTTATTACAACTTCTCATGGTGCACCATAGCCCTTACACTAACAGGTAAATAAGGAAGGTGGGCAAATAAGTCGGCTTGCATGTCAGTATTGTGATTGCTGAACATGAGTGGGATATGGGTATTTTACGCGCAGTCTCCAGTATCTCTGAGCTTTCTGCCCACTTTTGGCCACTTTGCATAGTGGGACAGAAGTTTCAAGAATTACAGAATTCTTACAGGCATTGTGAAATCCACAGCTGGGAAGAGGAGGGAGCCCAGGCGAGTGCCTGGAGGGAGATGGAGCAAGGTGAGATGAGAGAGGGAGGTGGTGAAAGCAGTCCAGTTCTGGGCAGGGAGGGGTTTCTATTTTTCCTCTTGCTGTTTTTGGAAAACAAACGCTATTCTCAATATTGACTTTTTAAAAGAAAAAAAAAAAAAAAGAACAAAGTGAGAGTTTAGGCACTTCTTATTAGGCCGGCACAATACCATATATTATCTTAGATGCTTTGTGTTAGATTTAGGGGGGAAAAATCAACACAAACTCCCTGTGACACAATAGGCCATAACTGCTGGAAGCCGTTATGGGCTATTATGCGAAGCCGTTACAGTCTATTGAGTAAATAATCTACAGATTAAAGCTTTCTAAGTACACAGTAACTTGATAGGTAACCAAAGAAGCCATTACGATATGTCATGTCAATAAGAGGAGGATTAAGGTCCCTTACACTTGGTGCAGTGACAGAGTCTATCTGCTGCAAACTGGTGTTAAATAAAAGCGATCGCCTTTTAAAAAAATCTGCAGTGCAGTTGTGCTCTGGGGCCGGGGACCAGGGATTCGGAAAGAGGCAGCTGCTTCTGCTTTAATTTATTGCAACCCAAGGATGATTGTGCAAATCAACAACTGCGCTCGGTCCTCAGCCCCCCCGGGCTCACCTGCTCCTGGGCCATGGGTGGCTGGAGCCCGGGCCATCTGCCACAGAGAAAGGAGCAAATTGGCGGGTTTGGGGGTAACCTCCAGTCCTCTTTATGGAAACAAGGCAGAGCGCTTTCTCTCTGAGATCTGGGAGAAATGTGATTTCTGCCTTTCTCCCTCGGCCATCCATCCAGCCACCACCCTGACAAGCCACGGCAGGGAGCCGGGGATGCCGGTCCTTTGTGGGAGCCCGGCTCAGCGCTTCCCCAGGGCACCCCAGTTCCTCCCAGGGAGCCCTCCTGCACCTCCTTCTTTTGCAGGGGCCTCCTGGCTAAGGCGCACCCAGCATCCCGCCTCCCCCCCAGCATTTAATTACTCCAGGTTTCCAGTCACTCTGGTGAGTTTAATATGAGCTATGTAAATTCCTCCCAAGAATGATAAGATTTTGACAGCCTGATTTGCCTCGCAGGCATCCTCAAACCAGCTCATTTTCTCTTCCCTGGAATTTTTGAGTGGTTGGGTGGCATTTGATTATCATTGGCTGGCATATCTGAGCTCTGGGGTTGAGCATAAGGATATTTTAAATTTAATAGGTTTAAGATGTCATTATTTCCATGCTGATGAATTTATACTTGTAACCAGAGAAACTTAGAGCATTTAATGAACTTATTTAGATATCATGGTGCTAGCTTTAAACCCAATCCTGAGTATAAAATTAAATCATGTTGGATAAAAACTAACACCCAGAAGCAAAAACTGAACTGAGTAAATGAATGAATTTCAAAAGACAGAATAAATACAGACATAAGGCACCTAGGGGACAGATTTACTAAGAGTTTTTGCACTGTTTACAATGGAGCTTGTGATAGCATAAAAGTATTAAATCTGATTTACTAGAAAGGACTTGTATAGTATTTCATCCCCAGCTTCCCAGTGCCGGCAACCCCCTCCCCATCTCTCCCAGCCCGCTAGCATGAACTCTGGACACAGCCGAACACCCCGTGGAGAAAGCTCCAGCTTTGCTGAGGAGCATGCAAACAGCCAGAGAAGAAAGTAACACAACCGTTCGGTGATCCAAAAGGATTAACAGTGTGATTCTATGAAAATCAATTCTAATTCCAAACGGGTCGATACGGAGCGGCCCCACTGTGCCGGCCGGGAGATGGATGCTGCACGCTCACCTGCAGGATGGTCCTGCCCGCCCTCCCCAGCGTGGTGGGCGTTTGGGTTTGCCGAGGCTGAGACCCCTCTACGGGAGCTTTGAAATCTTCCTGGCTTCCTCATCCCATGGCTTTTCTGAATATCTTTTAAATCCTACAAACCTTCAGACTTCGTGCAAAGAAAGCATCCCCTTGGGAATAAGGGAGACTTCAGTTTTCCCCATAAAGAGTTGGTCATGTCATGTGGGGTGATGACACGCAAGCCAAGTTTAGAAATACCATAAGTGACTTTTTTTTTTTTTGGAAACAATAAGAGAGCCCAGGTGAGGAGAAGCAGCTCTTCATTTACTCCTGAGGACCTCATTCAAGATGTAAGTACTGATGAGCTGCTCTAGTAGTGACTGTTATCAAATTCAGCATCCCTATAGAAAAAACATCCTACCACAGCTATATTTCATTTTAAATGAAGAAGCTAGAGAAGAATGAGGACACAGGTTAAGAAGAAATCAGAAGGAATTAAATTACAAAATTTTTTTTAAAAAGATAACTTGCCTCAATGCTACCTACAAGCTCATTTGAGAGCAATCATGAGATTGCTCATTTAATGCTTACCAAAAGCATGGAAATGCACCAGAAAGCAAGCCAACAGGGCTGAACGACAGAAGAGAATCACCAAAAGGACTTAATGGGACTAGGCTTTCACAACATTAATCTTCTATGGACTGGTAACAGGTAGGAAACCAGGACTAGAAATAAAGTCCTATGTCAGTTTTTACAGTGGGTGGAAATGAGAGTAGAAATCCTGCAGGTACCTGTGTTAGGCACTGTCAGCATATTCAGAAATGATTTGGAAAAAGAGATGAGTGGTGACGTGGTGAAGTTTGCAGGTGACACAGGTTTATCCAGGCTAGCCAGACCTAAAGCAGAGGTTTGCAGAAGGATCTTAGAGAAATAAGTAGCTGGGTGATAGAAACTGGCAGGTGAAATTTAGTGCTGATAAGTGCAAATTAATGCCCTTGTTAAAACAGGTCTACCTACGTATACAGAATGATGGGCTTTGAATTAGCACTTACCCTTAGGCAGGAAAATGTGCTGGAGCCTTTGTGGCTGCTCCCTCCAAACACTGGCACCATCCTCACGGCCACGGGGAAGGTGGAGGAAGGCTCCGAGAACGAGGAGCATTGCTATGCCAAGGTTAAATCCCTGCACACCCAAACCTCTGATCCTGCATGCACGTCTGGTTGGCCGTTGCAGAGAGGCTGCAGGAGAACAAGAGAAGGTATGGGGAAGGCAACAAATCTCATTAGACACAGGCATCAGCCTCTGTGATAAGAAAAGCTAAATATGTTTAGGGGTCTTGCTTGGGAAGGACATGATTGAATGGAAAAGGGTAAAGGTCTGTGCCATCGTGAGTGATGTGAAGGTGGACAGGGATGAGCGTTGCTTGTAATGCACAAGGGAGTGTGCCAAACTCCTGGTTTGGGGAGAAGGCGGCTTGTTTATTTATTAATTTATTGTGAAGTGTGACAGTCAGCCGTATTGCTGAATGATCAGCTGCCAGTAGACCGGGTCAACAATTTTCCAGCAGAATAGTTTTCCGAGCCACTTTCCATTGGAAAATGCTGATTCGATGGTATCAAGATGCTCTGTGGGAACACGTCAATGCCATCAAAGCCGTCAGCAGAAGCCAGACATCTGCCCGGCCTCCTTACCTGCTGCCCAGCTGGCTGGCTCCCTGGGACAGCTGGGCCCCCATGCTGCAGCCAGCAGCCCATTTGATTTTTCTTTACTTCATCGTTATTCTATTTATATTGCATTTTTTCCTCCATTTTCATCTTTATATTTTATATCCAAAATACTTACAGCATTCGAAAATCCCCTGTTGCCTATCAGAACATCGGGTGTCAAATAAAAGTACAAGTCACACCATGAGAATAAGTTATATTATAATTTAAATTAGTTTTAAACATGCATTTTAAGGTATAAAAATATACAAAAGTAAAGAATATGTACAGTAAGAAGTTGGTTTAGTTTTTATTTGTATATTGTGCCATATATTAATATAAAGTTATATTTTATGTTGCATAAAGGTTGAGTCTGTGAAGACAAAATGATACTTTATATTTGAATCTCTTTCTAACTCACTGGGCTAAATGGAAATGGTGTTTTTGTGGGACGCAATTTCAGAATTTCAGTCCCTGGGCAATTTCAATATTTTGCTGTGTTCGGTTGCTTCGTTTCACTGATGTTTCCATAAAGAGCAGGAAAGATGGACTGGATGTTCTCGCTGTTTAAATGAAAATACCTGTTCTTAACCTGAATGAAGGCTAATGTATCACACAAAATGGATGAGTCAGATTTTAAAGGTAGGTGGAAAATCAGCCATATCTGGGGTAAAACGAGCCAGCAAAACCCCTTCCTTAGTCAACACATCACTGGAAACAGGAGCAAGAACTAACTTTGTAAAATACCCATCTTTGTAATCCAAGATGGGAAGAAAACAGAAGAAATAGATCACTTTGTGACCTGGGATAATTTCCAGCATTTTTGTTTTGCCTGCAACAGCTAACACCTACAACAGAGCAGAAACCTGCACCTAGATGGATAGTGCCCGTGCTACAGATGAGGTTGTCCCTGGCTGCAGGTGGTACCAGCTCTCACGAGGTAAGCAGCCCTTGCTCATCACTAGATAAGCAACTCCTTTGCAAGTCTCGGCATGCTTATTTTGATTTGAAAGACTTAAGTTTGGCCCATACAGTCACGTAAATGATTTGAAAGGTTGATTTGGAGGTTGTTTTTCTGGTGAGCTGGTGGTGCTGGAGCAAGTTAGTGCAAGTCCTGGTTGCAGCGAGCTGCAGGAGGGTCTGTGCCTGGCGTCCTCCCTGCACCGCAGCACTTTGCCGCTGTGGCTCAGGCGAAAGCAAAAACGCCGCTTCCTCCAGCAGCATCTACAACTCTCCCAATGTTTGGTGTGACGATGAGTGCAGCTCATCACGCTTATGAGACTCCTCTACCCTCAGAGGGGGTGTCACGGGGAGCTGGGTGATGGAGGTGGTGCTCCAAGTCGTACACGGTAAGCCACAGGGGGATCCCACCCCACCATCATCCCCAAATCCTGTGGTCACTGCCATCACTTTTCTCTTTCTGGGGTGACTATTTTCAATAAACTTGAACACTTGGCTGAGATAACTTCAACGCAGGGAGCCGCCGCGCCACAGGCCACCATTAGCAATTAAAATTAGATAAACAATTAGCCTGTGAACTTGGCACTCGAACCACCGCTGCCTCGACAGACACCACAGGAGCCTCCCGCAGCCACTGTACGGCCCCGCATTCCCGGGGTCAGAGCAGCGCTGGCAGGTTGGGATGCGGTGGGATGCCTAGAAGAGGTGCCAGCATCGGCAAGGGGACTCTGGGGTATATACTGTTATTTATTATGTCTTCAGTTTCTTTTTCTTCTTCCTTTCTTCATCGGGGCACTGGAGGGAATAGGAACATGCTATCTAATTTCCTAATTTTCCTGTCAGCTTTCTGGTTTTCAAAATGATTGCAGCAGAAATCTATAAAATGAGGATGAAGGAAGCAACCTTAATACCATTGTAAATCTCCAAAATGGATGCAGAAACACAGTACTCAAATAGGAGTAAATAAAAACAAGGAGAGATCCATTCCAGTTTTCTCCTCTGTAAACCTACTGGCAGCTTGGAATTATTCAGAAAACAACATTTAACTGAGAAAAAGGGAACCCTGTAAAATAGTAAAGATTATACCGTAAAGCTAAGCACCCTCCATAAATCATAGCTGGGAACATTGCTAAGTTATAGGAACCTGCAGATGGCTGTCATTAAAGGGAAATAGCCTCTCCCGGCTTGGCGGGCCACGCTGCGCCGTGGTGTACAGCTACAAATCGAGCTGCTTTCATGGGGGAGCCACAAAAGCGGTTTTAAAATAGGAATTCCAACCAGAAGCTGCGTGAGCTGTTCAGCAGGACTCAGGCTTATTGAGAAACCACAGTGGTAATTTCGGGCCTGATTTACAGGAGACTGTAGTAAGTCTCCCCTGTTTAAAATAATCCAGCAATAGTTTATCGGTAGTGCACTCCCGAGGTGAGAAGAGCGCGCATGGGGCAGGGTGCTCTGGTGCTGACCCCGGCGTTATCCCCATCACAAGTGGGGACAACCCCTGCCCGTCCAAAGGGATGCAGGCTGCTGGGGCGGGTAAGGGGCTGGGGGTCCTGTCTCCCAGCTGGTGTTTGGGAAGGGGTAAGGACAGACCAGCGGGATCCTTCCCCACTCCAGACACATTCCTGCGTGCTTACCTGAGGCATCGCTGTTTTTCCCTTTGGGATGAACTTGTCTGGGGCTTCGACTCGAGAAACAGCGAGGGAGCTGCTCAAAACAAGCCTGCGAAGCTGAAAATAGCACACACCGGCTGCTGCTGCTTTCAAGATAAAGATGTCACCAGGTGAGCTCCTCTAGGATTACATATTAAGCCACACCATGACGTAGCATCAAGACACAGGACAGTGTCGTCTGGCTAAGCCGTGCATCGCAGGTGTGCGGGGATGTCCGTGCCGGCGCTCCGCTGCAGGGTGCTGGGGGTGCAGCGCTGGCTCCCCAGGAAGGGCTGTGCCAGGCACCACTTCCCCGAGGCAGATCACGCTGGCTGCTCTCTCGCAAGAGCCTCTGTGGAGACTTAATCCTAAATACTGCCCTGGAGCATAAGCGCTCCCTGCAGTGGTCCCACACCAGGAGGTTCAGATGTAGGTCTGGCAATCAAAATACCCAGCGTGTAACCAGACCTCCACGAACCTACCCTTGTTTTGAGGTTGGAAATGCTTTGCCCCACTTAGCCGCACTCACCAGGGCTTGTGGTTTTTTTCAAGGTCACCATTTCTAACAAGAGCAGGAGCCTTTCCTGATACAAAATGGCACAGTAGCTGATGGCTTTAATTTTAATTTCTCCCCCCCCCTATTTCTATTGTACCAGTCTCCCTTTCCTTTGTCAGCATTTCTGCAAGAGCATCAGCTACCTGCAGGCGCTGGCACACGCTTGCTGGAGTCACTGCTCACCAGGCCAGGGGCTTTCCCAGGTGCTAACCAGGCTCCCTGTGAAAACTGTAGTCACAACATTTTCCAAAAACATGTCCAGGAGGAACTGGATCCCACCCTCAGTATTTTTCTTCTTCTCTGTCTCTGGGTGAACTCGAGAACTGCTCACTGCATCTGTAACAACTGTGTTTAGCTCCTTGTCACAAGCCCCTTTTGTGCTTCGGTAGGAAAGGCATCACCAGCAGATGCAATTTCTTTCAGTGCTGGAATTATGTTTATTTTACTGGAATTGTACTCCATTTATCTGGTTGTAAAGGGACTAGGCAATTTATATTGGCAGTACTGAATGTACTGAGATTGGCAGTGGTCGGGCACTCACGGCTTGTTACCCAAGGGAAGTTCAGAGCATACTAATTTATCCCACCATGGAGCAGCAATAGAAGAAATGTACGGTTGGTAACAATCAGTCTTACATTAGTAACACTGTAAACATTTTTTCAGATGGTAAAAGATCCAATAAATCTGCTTTATTCTGTTTCATTGTAAGGTCCAGTTCTTCCTTTCCATCATACAAACAGCTTCCAGGTAATGGAAAGGATATTGCATTCACTATTCACAAATCACTCTTTGACCTATTATTTGTAATTTTCAGTGCCTGCCTTCTTATGCAGTGTTCATAAAATGAGATTAGAGTGATTGACAATAATGAGAGATGGACCAAGACTAAGAGGAGATGTGACTCATTAGACATTATCCTGTGGCTGTTGGAAGGAACCTGCGTCGCTCAGGAAGATGTGCTGTGATTTTCCAAAGCGGTCTAGGGGATTTAGATATACCTTTGAGGGGTTTCAGCATCAAATATCTGTGTTCCATCTGAAAACACGACCCACCAGCCCTGCTTTTATCTTGTATAAAACCAACCAAGAAATTGAGATTGAAGGTTCCCAAAACTCCTTTCAGAGCCGCTAGTCTTCTTTATGATATTGCTCTAAAATGGTGTCCTTTAAAATGTTGTGTCACTGAGCTTTTCAAAAGTGAAAAAGATACTTTTATTTGCATTCAACGTAGGGAAATTATACTTTGGTTGTAATTTATGGTCCTTCAAAATTATCAATATTAGTTATTGTTCAAGTGTTTAGCTGCTGTATTTGGACTTAAGAAAGAACTTGCTTCCCTGCTGGACCAACCAAAAACACTCTTATCTGTTCTGTTAACAGGTATGAATTGGGCTTTATCAAGCAAATGAAAAAGAAATAGGAAGGATACCCAAGGGTTTATTTTAATGAGCAAGGAAATGAACTCCAGCAGAAGCCTGTCCACCTCCTGGAATCATGGATGGTATTGAGATCAGGTGAGTGGGTTTCTGGCTGGCCATTTGGAGGGTGGTAATAGCCCCCCTGATTTAGTATGTCCTGCTGTTGGTTTTCTCTTCTTGAGCACCCACATATTTCTGCCAAACTGTTTAGTGCATCTTCCTGAAAAAAAAATTGCTTGTCAAGAAGCAGTACTCGCTTCTGTTCTCTCTGAGCAGACAGGATCTGTAACAAATGACTCACATGCAGTAATTACACTCTATTTCTTCCTATCTTGCATTGATTATTCAGATGGAGAAAGAATAGTTCTCTCTCGAATAAAAGAAAAGATCTGAAGACCCAAATATTGGATTGTTGTGGTTTTTTTTTTCTTTTTTCCTCCCCTCCTTTGTTTTTCAGGTACTGTTTACAGCCATGGTATACTGAGGAGACAAAACATTTATAAACAAAACCTCCTGTCAGAGTGCTTGTAGTTTATGTTTCTTTAAAGGACAATTTTGTGTCACCTCTTTGTATTTTAATAGTCAAAATAAATTTTGCATAATAATTCAACTCCTCTCTGCTGCCTGTAATGACTATCTGCATTTTTCTGATGGATGTTTGTATTTGTTTCCTATGATTTACATGACCTGACGTCTCATATAATGAGCTTCCCAGCACAAATGCCATTTGTGATACTCCGTGCAGCACTAATCTATCATTTGATGACCTTACAAGTGCTGGGGTCACGGATTCAATCAGTAAAACGTTTCAGGGTGTAATTAATTAATTTCCCCCTCCCCACTCTACAACTGTTCGCTTAAAATTTGATGAAAGCGATGTTTTTTTGTAACGTTTCTTCAATATATACGGTTTGTTTCTGTAATCAATCACGCTAAGTTGGGGAGTTCTTAGTATTCATGGCTTTGTCTTGCCTGAAACTTCCAAATGTTTATTTTCCAGCATAATTTAATAGTTTAATTAGCCAAACAACTAGCTACTGTACTTTTGAAAGTACACTCAGGTTGTGATTTAATAATGTGTTTTTGCCTTTGCTAAAGCTGGGCTGGATTGCAGTGCTCGGGCAGTGGAGCTGGTCCGGCTGCGAGTGGCACTGCCCAGCTGGCTGCGTCCCGCATCAGCCTTGCACGAGGCTGAGCCATGCCATGGCCCGTTGCAACCATGATAGATCTATTGCTCTCTGCTTTAGGCTTCTCATCAAACAAAAAAGGGACTTCGTGGTCTTGGCCTTTAGCATCCTTTGCTTGCACCCATATTGCTTGAAAGGTCATGCAAACATCGGATGTGAGGGCTGCGGATGACGGCTCCCTTGCATAGAGCCATGGGATTTTCATGCTGTGGCTCAGGCCACTCTCTGGAGGTGTATGGGTCATTTCCATGAGTCCGTGCAAAACAGCTAACAAAAGCTAGGCTTAAATTCCCTATCCTGGGATTTGCATCTTCACCAGAACGACATTGGGACCTGCACGCTGGGGAGCACTGACACCCACTGCAGCAGCACTGCACGACCTGGTGCCATCATCGTAACGCCTGTCTGCCCCAGAAGCCCAGCTTTCTGGCGAGCTTCTCCAAAACAAGGGCATGACCTTCCTGGCACCTGAGGAACGTCACAAACAGCTCTCCACTCCTCCCACAAAGACCAGTTTGACTCCTGATCTTTCTAAAGCAAAATGTTTTACTTTTTGACAGCTCTCACCCTGGAGATGGGAAATACAAAAATCCAAAGTTTGGTGCTTTTCTAGAGTGCTAATTAAAAATATGCCATGGTGAGATGTTTTCTAAAAGCCTTCACTGTATAGATGAGACACACACATGTCCCCAGCCCTGGCATATGTTATAAAGGCTCTGGCATTTTATCTCTGTCTTTGACTTTGCGCTGTGTTTTGCAGATTCTTGTTAATAACAAAAGCAGGTGTATTTTTGTGTGTATGCAGCCATCTTTTCACCTAATAATGCGAATCTCTAATTTACAGATGGCTCTGGACCCATCCTCCAGGACTCTGTTGGGAAAATGAGATGTGATCTTTGCCAGCAGCACTCAGGACTAAGCCGCTGAGGCAGCTTGGAAGGAGCAGAAAGCCCTCGGCGGCTTCGCAATGAATTTCCTGAGATGCTGTTATTATGTTAACAAGTTTTCTTCTATCCTATCAAGGTCTTAGGGAATCTTTCTATTGACCATTAAGGCAAACCAAGACAAAACATGCTGAAATTGCGAACTGAATGCTTATGGATGGAAATCCTATAATGTTATGATTCAATTTCCCTCCAGGTAAAGATGATTGTTTCTGCAATCCTGCTGCTTGGCTCACTGAAGCCCAGGAAAAGACTCGGGGGGAGGGAAGACAGAGATGTGGTGGGGGAAAATAAAAATTGGGAGAATATTCCAAATCCGCCTGACAAATTGGGTTTAGAAGAGGCACAGATATGTCTTTAAGGGACAGCAGCCCTTTAGCGCAGGACAGTAGAGTTTGGAAATAATGCTGGTGGCATCTCCCTGAGGTTGGTAGCTTTTGTAATGGGCATCACACAACAGCAAAAGCTCTTTAGAGTGAGGGGTTAAACCAGTGCTGGGAACGTGTTAGATGAGACCAGACTACTAACCCCATCCCTGCTTCTGGCTGCTGAAGTAGAGTTGTCATGCATGGAGCTGGCCCCACACCAGCATGGCCTGTGCAGGGAGGAGGCTTGGGAAAGAAGGTGTGATGGGGACAGAGGCTGGGAGGTGATTCCCTGACATGACCTCAGTAACTGCTCCACGACTTGCTAGAAAGATCGCTTTCTCACAAATGATGTTTTCTTTCCACCGTTTTGAACACACTGTAGGTAGTAAATCACAGCAACGCTCAGTTGGAGTAATGGACTGATGTGAAGTGGTGCAGCAACGTGTTTTGCTCATAGTCTGTAGCCATTACTTTGATGGAAAACAGTCAGGGAATGCAGTGGTCCAATGTGCTTAGGGGTAGTGTCTTAGACCCATCCAACCCCACAGTGCAGCTTATGTCTACAAACACACGTGTAGGCATTTGCAGAATTCAGGCTTAATATGTTATTTCACTGGGAACTGTCTGTATCCAGCATGAGACATGGTCAATACTGAGAATAATACAGGCAGGCCTGCTATATAGACTATAGCCATTGCTATAGTGGGAGAATCGCTTTGCTGCACAGACTTCTTGCAGTGGTATTTGGGCTGTGTAAGATCTGTGTTTTCTCTGAAATGTTAGAGGTCAGGAATGACTAGTCCCAGCTAAGAACTAATTGCCCGGAGCAAAATTTCTCTATAGTGAGAGAATATGGAAGTAGCATCTGAAACTAGAAAAAAAGTCACTGTGCTTTTTGCTCTATCAGCAGACTTTAACGAAATTTCGAAGGGGGGGAAAAATTGCTTCTTGGCTTCAAGCATGAGCTATGTTATTAATCTCTGCAAAAGAGTTTTATAATTGAAATGCCAATGGAACGGCAGCTCTACTGACTCAAATGATGACCTAACAGTATCTAACATAAGCATGTATGAGGCTGCATAATGCTATGTCATGATCACAAGAGTTCCCCATAATGCGGGCAGGTTGAAAACTACAGCTTACACTCTTAGTGAAATCCAGTGCCTTTAAAACTGTTTTTCGCCATCCTTATGGCACCTGGTTTCTGTGTGATACCGTAAGGACTCGGACTGTCCCACGAGGTCATATGTACTGCAGGGGCTGTCTTTGGTACGTTATTGGCATGGATTATGGGGCCTATTGGTAAAATAGCATTAGCCTGTGCTGTCATTTTTATCAGTAGTTTTAAAAAGAAATGTAATTTTTGTACTCCTACTGACAGTGTCTGTGGTCTTGGGTCAGTAGCTGGCCATTAGGAAAGACAAGAGCGTTCTCCATACTACTGTCTACCCACAACCTCTCGGCCAAACTGTGTATTTGAAAGACAGCTTCTTGGCCAGGTTAGCCTGAGGGCCTCTTGGCCAAGCCAGAAGCTCAGCTTTTCCCAGCTCATTCTGGTCTGCATATCTTATTTTGGGTTTTTGCTCTAGTTTGCTGGTTTTGCTCCAGTTTGCGCAGCCCTGAGGAAACCATGACCTCACAGGGCTGGCCCGCTCAGGGAGACCTGCTCAGATCTGCTCTCTGAAATCCAGACATCTAATGGTAATTTTTATTTTTATTTCTCTACATTTTCCTCCTCTTGAGGTTTCAAAAAAACTGTGAAGAAAGAGACATATAAATTACTAGTCTCAGCCTGTGCCTTTCTGTGTGCGTTTCTGATTAATACACGCCAACATGCCTTCATTATCACCCTGTTTTGTACCCACCCGTCAGATATGTAAAGCAACGCCAATATCAGAAAATCTCATCTTCTTCCCTTTGTTTGAAAGTAGGTGAATGTGCAAACGAGGTAGGATTAAAAAAAAAAAAAGACTGTGAGAAATAGCTTTGGCTTTTTAAATAACAATTTCCTTCCCTAAATGGGAACGCCAATGTTTAAGTAGACAAGAAATGCAGCGTGTACTCTCCCTGTCTCATCCTTTTCATCCAGGCATTGGGGAAACTTTAGGAAGATGAGAGGTAAAGAGGAGATGGGAACAGAAACCCATCTTGGAAGGGAGAGCTGGGAGGCATCAGGGAGCTCCTCACTGGTTGGAAAGGCAGCAGAGGGCACTGCACGGGCAGGCAGGAGCTGCCACGCTCCTGCCTGCAAGCTTTGAAATAATGCCAGTTATTTCTGGCATTATCAGATTTCCGCCTTGGCTATTTAGGCCTAGCATTTCTCCTTAAACAAAGCACGTGTTTCACTTGCCAAGCAGATACTTCTCCATGAGAAGGGCAGGGCAGGAGAACTAAGCCTTCCCTGGTGCCATAGCCTAGCCCTGCTCTGCAGTGCCATGCTGGTTTCCCCATGGAGATGAGCTCCAGTTTGGACCCCTTATGGGTGCCCAAGAAGTTCTTCCTTAAAGGTATTGAGGAGCCGTCAATGCCACAGAGACCCACATTTTGCTGCTATCTCCTGATCCTGAGAGCTTATGAAAAATGATGACCTGGTTGTATCGACTGGTTTAATGTCTTCACTTTATATTTACAGTACACGCAGTTCTTTGTGCGCCTTTTAAATGTTACATTAAAATACAGAGTGGCACCAGCTTTAAAGAGTTGAAGCACAAAAGCTCCTTTCCTGCTCTTGCCTCCTATCATGAAGAATTTGCAAAACTCTCAGGGAGGCTCTTGAATTATGGCTCTTCCTCTTCCTCATGATGCATGGAGAAAATAAATGTATTATTAATCTGCCCACTGTCAGAGATCTCTGCTCTCTCCCTCTCTCTCTGTACACAGGGAGACAGATTGACAGGAACAGCAGACGTATGCAGAATTGCCTAGCGTGTGCTCAGGCTGGTGAATCACCAAATGCTGGGGATGATGAGATGCTCAGTTTGAACCGGGGCTGCAGAGCCCTGAAGGGATTTGGTGTAGGAAGGTAGCCGTGGGGAACATCTTGGTCCTGGACCACAGCATCCTTCAGATGTTTGCAAGAAGCTCTTTTTTTTAAAAAAAAAAAAAAAAAAAAAAGCCTGTTGGTTTGAGGACAGCCAGCTCGAGACACGGTGAAGTGCATTTTTAGAGGACTTTAGAGGACAGCCTGTCTGAAGTGTGTGGGTGCAGTGCCTGTAGGGAGGGGAGCAGGTTGAATGCAAGCCCCAGCACTTGGTGGGGATGCCAGGAGCAGTGGCCTGAAGAAGCTCAGGTGAAGAGGACATCCCATCCCTCCTTGAGCTCCTTGGTGTGTGCTGCTCTGCTCACACACTGCTCAGCCCGGTGCCCCTGCGTACCCACCAGCTGCACGGCTGTATTCCTGCTGGGACTCTGCTCTCTTTCTGCTCCAGACCAAACAGCATGGCTCTGTGCCACTACCTACATCTGGTGGGGGATCGAGTGGAACTGGGATGTCAGCAAGGGCTTGTTTTAGCTTTGGAGAGCAAGAGCCAAGGCGGGAGTCGGCAGACGTGAATGTGCGTCCTTCGTGACTCAGCCCCTGTGAGATGCATGTCTTCCCTGGGGGAAGCCCGGCAGCGCAGAGCACGGCAGCATACGCCTGCGTCTTGCTGAGACTCCTGCTGAGCTCTGCCTTGGCTCCCAAATAAAGAGGGAGTTAATCTGGATGTGTAAGCGTGGGCTTTCCCATGGAGGCTGTGATGTGCCTCACCTAAGGAGAGGGATTGTGCTCACGAAGGGAAGAGCCTTGGGGAAGCAGGGATGGACTTGCTAAGGCAAAAAGCCTGGACTGGAAGGTGATACTCAAATCGCCATGGGTGTGGGTTATTCTCAACACCCGCTGGGTCCACCCATGGAGATGACAACCCTTGGCCATGCTCTGCTCAGGTTGTCCATCGTCCTTCCAGCTCAGGGTGCTGGGCTGCCCAGCAGGAGATGGGGTGCTGGCATGTCCCAGTGATGTCTGCAGGTATTGTAGCACAGGGATAGTTTTTGCTTGCTCTGCTGTGCTTTTCCCTCCCGTATGGACCGGTTCCTTCATCTATGCATAGCTCCAGTGGGAATGCTCTGACTCTTAGATGATATTCAAAAGGAATTGGTTTCATATCGTATCACGCAGCTCCTTGGTGGTTTCCTTTTTGCAGCTCCCTGAGCTTAGCTGCAGAGCTTTACAGCTTCCAGAAAGCCTAGATTTATCTGCAAGACAACGACCAGTATATCTCACCCTCCTACTCCCTCAGATTGGAATATTTTCTATCAAAAAGCTTGTTGAAGTAGCTGGGCACCAAGTACTGCCACGCTATGGCAGCAGAGATGACCACACGTGTCATACATATGATATGCAGCATGATGGCAAGGGGCATCTAGGGAGCTTTAGCATCTCCCAGTTCCTGTGTAGTGGAGATCCCACCACCTTCTCAGCCTTTTCCTTGGTTATATGAGAATTTTGGCTTGTGGTTCTGGGTTTCTGGGTACAGGAAATTTTGCCTTTCCTGGGCCAGACCATGAGGCTCAGCGTGGGACAGTGGTTACAGGATGTATGGTTGCAGTGGGCTTAGAAGAGCCAGGCAGGGTGTTGCATCTTGCCCACTGTATGCATCCCTGACAGAGCAGAAGAAGGGTGCGAGAAAAGCTGTTCTTGCCACGTGAATTGGTAATGCCTCTTTTATGGCTCAGTTTTAATGTTTTTGCTCTGTTGTGATTCTGCTGGTGCTTTGTTAGTTCTGTTTAGTGCTTAGCGAGGCCATCGCACTCCTTACTGCATGTAAAGAAATTGCTATTTTCTTCTAGAAGTTCCCATTTGTGTTTCCTCCTGTTTTCTGAATCCCTTTGGAGGATGGTCAGGGTCTGTTCCCGTCCTGAGCACCATCGGGTGTCAAGAGGGAAGGTCGTTTGTATTTGTATGAGCGAGTTAACAGTCTGGAGACATGCATTGATGCTAATTGATTTCCTGTCTCTTTTCCATGTCCAAATGATCTGCTATATCACTTCTATAAATATCAATAACTTCCTGGCTGAAAAACGTAGCACAAAGTCATAGCCTTGTTACTGCGTGTGCAAAGGGCAAGAGACACACCAGCTTCTGATCATCTTGTAAGTCTTGTACGCCACAAGTGTCATAAAGAGGCAAACAAAACTGCTGACCCTGTGAAAACAAAAGTTTAGAAGGAATGCAACATATGAGGCACGTAAGAACAGTGTGACTTGATGTGAACTGTCTGGATGCCCTGTTCAATAGGTGGGTAAGGTTGAGAGATGGCTGGGCCTTGCATTTGATGAGACGTCTCTGATAGTTTGGTCTGGCCTAGAAATCCTAGGGACAGGAGGGTCCCTCCACTGAGTCTTGCATTAAGCCAAATTTCTTGTGCTTGACCAAGGCCATACCTATTACTTGACATCTCTTGAAGTAGAAGCTCCAAGCGTTAGAGAATTCAGCACAGCCTTTGAGCTGGTGGGTAATTACCTTCCCTATTAAAAATGAGGCTTACCTTTGTAAAAAGGGAAGGCTTGGGAAGGTCTGATAAAAAGCTGTGCTCCTTGGTTTGGGTAACCTCTGAGGGATCACATGGTAGAAGTGGAAATACAACTTTGTCATAAATTCACTGTCAATTAGCAGAATCATTTTGACAATCCTAATAACAATCCTATATCTGATACTCATCCAATTAATGTTGAACTGATTTCCTGGCAAATAACCATCACTGATAAAATGTTAAGGGAATTATCTGCTGGGAAGTAGGTAAAAGTTGTTCTGTGAGAAACAAGCGGGCAGTAAGTTGGTGCATGGTCTCTACCAAGGCAAGTTTCATGAAAGCATTGCATGACTGTCTGCATTTAATTCTGCAGTGAAGGAGGGCCACCAGAGGTGGTTGTGGTGTTACTGTGCTCATCCAGACTTAGTAGAGATGTTTCCACACTAATGTCTCCAGCATGGCGCTTTGGGCTGATGAAGCTGGGATGTGTGGCAGCTATGTCCCACTCTAAGGGCACCCAAGGAAGCCCCCAAAGCAGCTATATTTTGCATGGTAACCTGCACCCCATTTAACCAATTTGATCAAAAAGTGTCCTGATTCATTAGGCTGGACAGAAATGGTTCATCTCAGAAATCAGGAACTATTCAAAGAGCCTGGAGAAAAGCCCTCATCTGCCCAGTGCTCTGGGAAGGTGAGTGACATGGACTGGGTTGTGACGGGTCAAGTAATAAAAGGGCAGATTCTGGTGAATAAAGTGCTGAAGGAAGGTGAGATAATTCATGTCAGTCAATGTGGGGCTGTGAGAACATTGACATGATGTTGTTTTCTCATCAGATTACAACTGGGGTCAATAAAAGCAATAGTATTGACCTAGTATACATAGATGTCTATAAGCATTTATGATTTTGCAAATTTTTACTATCGATCAAGAATGATATTTAGTCATTAGGGCACACATTGAATGGTTTAAAGAGTGGCTAGCCAATGTCCAAAAAGAAAGCTGTTGTTTAATTTCTTGTTCCTAAAGATCAGCTCTTGTTCCTATGCTTTTTGTAATATTTTTATCTACAGTATAGAAAAAAATATTCTGAAAGTACTGATTAGGTTCCCAAGTGTTTTGAAGATTGGAAATGGGGTAAACAAGGAGACACTCACTGATATACAACCTGGGCAGCTAGCTAAGCCAAGGGCAAGCAGACAAACATGCATTTTAAGACATGCAAATACAAGGTCAAGCATTTAGAAACAAAGAATGTAGGTCAGGCTTGTGGAGGACGAGACTGTCTCAGGAAGGAGAAACTCAGGAAAGGCATGGTGGAAAACTAAATGCATATGACTTCCCACTTGTGGTTGCAGCTGAAAGACCGGTAAGATTCCCTGGGTATATGGCTAAGTATAGTAGGCAGTAGGAGTAGGGAGGTTGTATTACCTCCAGGTTTGGCACTGGCGCACAGCTGCTGGGTGCTGTGCTCATTTCTGGTGTCCACATTTCAGAAAGTATGAAGAAAAAATTGCAAAATGTCGGAGGAGAGACACAAGAATGATCAAAGTGTTGAGAAACTGCCCCATGGAGTTTGTGAGAGTTGCCTCATTTCATTTATCAAGCTAAAGGTTAAGGACTACTTTGAATCACAGTTAGTGAACGTGTTGGAGGAAGGCACCTGGGTGGTGCAGCAGAGTTCTTCCATCTCTAAGACAGATCAATTCAGGTGGAAAATAAGTCGCAAATTGTTGACAGCCAGGGCAGAGACCCGTTGCAATGGCTGCAGGTTCTCAACCACTGGAGATCTTCATAACCAGATTAATTGTTTTCAAAGATATTTATATTCCCCTCCCAGGACTCCTCCTAATAGCTGTGGCCAAGGTGGGGTGCAGGATACCTTGTCTCCAGGCTGCTGACCAACCCAACTGACATACCTATATGCCACGTAGGACAGCAGCCGTGCCGCAGAGGCAGGTGGAGGGGCACAGGCACATTATCTGGGAAGTGGGGTGGTGTGGCCGGGATCGGTCCTTGGTGTGCACTGCTGTAAGTGTGCATTAGCCTACCTCGCTTTGCATCTTGCAATATGTTTGATACCTCTCTGGTCGCTTCATTGGCCGATTTGACTGCTAGGTGTTTTTGTCTATTAAAACATCTGTTTGCATGCAATTTGTTTTCTCTTATCAATTTGTCCCAGGCCCACCTTACACTTTTGCAGGAGTTATTTATATAAAACAATTTCTTTTCCCATAGATGTCTCTGCTGAAAATGATATTGTAACCTAATTCCCTCTGGTAAGCAGTCTTATCCAGACTTTCTGTATTCATCTAAAATCCAGCAGTATAGTTTTTTGGAGATCTGAAGCCCCAAGGTATCATGCTGGAGCAGCTAAAACCGGTACAGGAGATCAAATATTAAAGCAGACAGGTCAGGGTGCGGTACGGTGCTCCACGAGGGCTTCTGAAGCTCTCTGCAGTGCTGCTACAGAGACTACATTATCAGATCCCATTTTGCTGCATGTTTGTAATTATTGCTGCCTATTGTCATTATTGTGTCTTGGATTTTTGGTTTGCCATTCCCTTGCAGTGCTTCTGCACTAACAGCATGTAAAGAGCATTGCCAATAATAAATAATCCCTGGTTTTAACATACTGTTATTTCAAAGGTTAGGTTATCTCTGTGACAGCTTGACATTCAAGGATCACAAAGCTTCCCCATAACAACAATGCATGGAATGATCTAATTATGCTTTGACAGGTCATCCCACAAAACAATTAGGTGGGACTGGAGGTATTTTATCATGTTGCTCTGTGTGCTACACGTCAAAGACAAGAAGGTAGGAAAACTGTAAAATAAACAATGCTTTCAGGGCTAGCGGTTGCTGCTGGGGTAACCTGTCTGCCACAGGCAACCTTCCCTTCCTCCTCCCACTCGCTGGATGGAGGCTGACTTGTACCAGCTGAGGTTGTGGCTCTTAAAAACTTTATCTGTCTGCATTTAGCTACAGCAAATTGTTTAGGAAAATCCTTTCGGTGACAGAAGAATTTGGACCAAGGGCACCTGGGGCTGCAAAATGCAGCAAATAAGTTTCCTGAAATATTTGATTGACTTTGCCTTGGCGTCTTCCTTTGGTATGCCGCTGCACTCAAGCCTTACTGGGGTGGGGCTGGCTCTCTCCTTGCTAGCACGCCCTGTGCTCATTTGCACTGGAAGTAAAATTTGTTTCAGCCCTTACAGCAATATTTTGTTCACATATTGTTTTGATTTCAATGGCGTTGCTGGGCAAGGCAGGTGGAGTGGGTCAAGTGAGGCAAGGAGCTTCACAGTGCATAGTAGCTATGGTGCCCAGGCCAGGTACATCTCTGGAGCGATGGCAGGAGACCCATTCCCCATCACCTGGAGCTCCCACTTGCCTCCGGACCCAAGCCAGCTCAGGCAACGGCAGGTAAAAGCTGGGCTCTCCCTTGCTCCAGCTATCTGTGGTTCAGCCCTGGGTAAAGCCCAGATCGTGCCACCTCTGGGAACAGCGTCGCCACTTCGGCACACGTTGCACCGCTGTGTGCACGCTGAGCCCGTGCAGCCTGGAGTGGCTCTGCCATCACTCGATGGTGCTTCCCAGCACATCTTCTTCTGGCAGTACAATGCGAGTGTGCAAGCGCAGAGGGTTTTTCATCTCAGGGCCCTCAGTACCCAGCTGCAAGCTGGACAAGTGCCCACAGGTAAGGCAGCCTTGTTCTGTGTCGCCTATATCAGGTTTCCTTCTGGCATGAGCTTATTTCCACTAGGAGGAATAAAGAAAAAGAGTGAAGTCCCTGGCTAAGGTCCTTTCCAATGGATGGTTCTGGGGAGAGCTTCCCTGCAGCAGCTTAATTGCTACGTGCATAGTGTAGGACCCAAAGGGTTCCACCTCGGTGCTCTTGCAGGGATGCCACCTTTTATTTTGGAGCTAGTCACACTTGTATGCTAAATCCTGACTAAATGCTTCATAAGGAAAGCACCAGCAAGACCAAACTGAAATTTTTTCCATGAACTGTACCTTTCGGTTCGTTGCTGCCTCCTCTGTTGTAATCTAGAATGAGATACTGTCATGTTCTTGGCAATAATTACATGTGTATTATTATAAAGGTTTTGTTGATTAAAAAGGTAGAATGCATTATTTAAAATGGTCCAAATATTGTTTCCATTAAAATAAAGGGATTATTTAGTATAATAGAATGCTGTTGAGCAGTTATATGGCATTCTTCCTCTTCAAAGCACTTTAGCAAAGTTAATCTAGGGGAAAAGTCTTCTATAAAAATGGGAAGAGAGCACTGGGGTCAAGGGGACATCTCTCAGAATTTAACATTTTATCATCATCTGCTGAAAGCCTGGAACTCTTCAAAAACGCTTCCCAGCTAATTTTGTTTAGAAGAGAAGAACTTGACCTGTTTCACATGCCTGCTACACAGGAAAATGGTCCAACCCTCTGATCAAACCTCCAGGAGAATTAGTTTCCTATTTTAGAGAGCCTGTGCCAAGGTTTGGCACCAGAGGCTGGGCTCTGAGAGGCCCGGAGCATTTGGAAATGTGCTGTGGAAGGAGAAGCACTGAGTCATCCTGAGCAAGAGGGGCCACAGGCTCTGCAGCACCTTAAAAAGGTGCTGGGAAGCTTAAAGAAAAAAGGTACCTTCACTTGCTTTTCAAATGATTATCCCATTGTCCTTGCAAATGCCAGGTTAGAAGATGCTTCATACAATGAGTTATTTTCCTTTTTAAAATAAAGGTTAGTTTAAGTTTATCAAGAAAATTAATTGCCATTGCAATGTACCATGGAAAAAATGCTTTCGCTCTATCCTGAAGACAGCTGTGAGGCCGTAACTCTCCTTCTGGATACAAGAATAAGTTCTTTGCCAGGGTAGTAATTATCTCAGCATCTGTCTCTTCCTTTTTCTGCTCTGGGAGAATCAAAAGCCTCTGACAAGGTTTGCAGAGCAGCAAACACAAGGGAATTCTCAGCCTCTCTCCCCAGGGACCAACATTTATACCCTTACCTTCCTGTACACTCTCTCCCTTTCCTTTGCTGCAGAAACAGGAGCCACACAGGTGGTCCCCGCTCATGGCTGAGGTGCATTCCCCCTCGCTGCTACCCCAGCGATGGCAGGGTGTTTGCAAGACCCCCTTTGCCGTCACTGCCTGGCTCGGCTGGCACATCACGTCTCCGGCGTGGGCTCCAGCCCTGCGTGGCTTGTGCACGAGTGCTGGCAGGAAAGATGTGCATATGGCTCCTCCAGAGTCAGGGGAAGCCATGCTTCCCCCCCCGGGGGGTAAGGAGGAACAAAAAAAAGATAATTTGTTTTATCAGAGTTTTACCCAAAGTCTTTTGAGAAATTAATCTAACCAGCATCAGCTCTTCTCTGAAGGGCTCCCCTACAGCTCCTGAACAGTGCGGTGTAGTCGCAGACAACCCTGCCGCCGGTGCTTTCAGCTTGCGTCGTGTTCCAGCTGACCTAAAGGCTGAAATGCAGGATGTTCTTGGACCCAAAGGAGGATCGCGAAGCCCATTTTTCCCTCCTCCACCAGTGCCGTGCCCTGTCCGTCCCATCTCTCAGAGACCCATGTCCTCACAGGACAGTCTCCCAGCTGCTGTGCCAGATCCTGGGGCAGCTAATCCTCACTGCTCAGTCTATGCTCCATGGAAACATGTCTAAATTTGTGAGCTCTCCTTACCTTCGATGTGTCGCTTATGCTTTTCCCCATACAAAGAAATCAAAGCCCACAGTGCTGCAGGATTTGCCCATTTCCCTACTGACACCAGCATCCCTTCCCCACCTCTGGTTGAGGTCCCTTTGGCCCATCCTTGCGATGTGCCTCATGCTCCCTGCGGTCAAGTGCTGCGCTTGAGGGCTGAACTTTACTGATTATTAGTCTCTGTTTTGTTGTGTGAGATCACTGAGATGGACCCCGTCTTTGGTGGCTGTCCCTACCATCATTTTACGTGCTCTTTGCGTGCACCTCGCTTCTCCTGGTCCGAGCTGGAGAACATCGTCCCGTGTGTTGACAGCTCCTCCGTGATTGTTTTGTACCGTGAACAAATTGCATTGCTGGTCTGCGCCTCCATCCTTCCAGGTTATTGATCATACAAATTAATTAAACTGATTCCAGTATTGATCTCAATGGCAGTCTATATTTTGCAACCCAAACTGCTTTCATTTAACTACTCGTTCTCATCAATATCACAGCCAGTTCTTTCTCCACTCCAGCAGCTCCATCTATACAACAGCCAATACCCACATAATGACCTTCCAGAACAGCCCTTGCCAATTCTTCCTCTTGTCCAAACCCTTCTCTACAGTTTTCTAGGGTGTGATCACTTTTTCTTATGCTTCTAGCAGAAAAAAAGGGGCGATGCAGGCCGTGCAAAGGGTTTAGATATGGAAATAATCATGGCTGGAAAGAGGGAAATCATTCTCTATATGCAGAGCAGCTTTCACTTTAAAAGGCAGCACTTGCCCGTGCTGACTATGGTGCAGCTTCCCAGGGCAGAGCTCCCTATTCCAGGCAAGCAACAGGCAGGGTCTCTGGAGATGCCACGCTTGCTTCTCCTCAGAGGATAAGGCAATATCTGTCCTCTCCAATTGCGCTGACCTTTTATTGGCAATCACCGCGCTTGTGTTCGGCAGAGGTGTCAGTTTGAATTTGTGTAGCTCCCAGGGGTCTGATATGTCTCTCTTCCCCCCCTTCCCCCCCTTAAAGAGAACCTCTCTGCCTGTTTCCAGTTTATCATGATCCTCTGCCTTGGGACTGACACTGCAAGATCTATTAATTTCTCATTGCTCTGAGTTTAAAATGAAGACCCTCTTGTAACCCACTCATAACCTTCATGGGAGAGTGGAGTATCCTTGCCAATTATCTCAGAGATAGCTTTATAAACTCATTCCCTCCAAATATATTTTACAGCAGGAATAACTCACATGAAAAAAGATTCACCTTCCTTTCAGCAATGTCACTGGAGTCACAGCAGATTCAGAAAAAGTTGAAGCACTAGCAGGAGTCGTATGAAATCACATGCGCTTCCTCCTTGCTTCTTGTTTTCGCTCGGCCATCCCTCCTGGCTGTCAGAGCTCCCAGTCACATCTCGAGCAAAAGAATCTACATTTCTAAGTCCTTGTGCCCTTTGACATAGTCAATTTGTCCTTACCTCCCTTTGGACCAAAAATAAATGGGAGACTTCTTCATTATCTTCCAAATGAGATGTGAAACTGAGGTCTTGACCACTTGTGATCATTAGAAAAATCCCATGGCACTTCTTGCAAGAGCAAGACCATTAGCCCTGATGTCCTGGCAGAACTCCAGTTTGGGTGATTATAATTACATTTTGCCTGCTTTTGTAGCTTCAAAGGGATAATACAACCTCCCTCCCTTGCTGTCCCAGCCTGTCATACAGGGCAGCAGTGCCAGCTGCCCTGCTCCCCCATCCATGTGTTGGGGATTCCTCTGCAAGGGCAGGTTGAACGTGGGTTTGCTTGGCGCAGGCAGGCTCTGGGAGAGACAGGTCATGGGCTGCTTCTTTCCCAATTCCGTTTGCTTTTCTGGGTCCCTAGAAAGAGTCTCATGTCTCCAAGCCAGAAACCCCCAGTCTGCGCACTGGCTGCATCCCCAGTAACTCTGCCGCTTGCTGCAAAAAGACCCCTTGGGCCATTTGCTGGTATCTCACTGTGTTTTTTTGCTCCTGGACATGGCTCTGCTATAAAAATCTTCCGATACACAATCTTGGTTTTCCATTCAGCCCACGACCACTTGTATTATATGGGGTTGAATAACAGGTGTCTTCCTGCTATTGTACTTTTATTTTTGTTACGTTTTGAGTTTTTACAGCCATGCAATCAGCCCAAGTAACATGCCCATCTACTCCAGGTGGAGGAGAATGAATCTTTACCAACCTTTTGCAGGATTTGCCTCTTGCACCTGTATCTAGGAGGCATCTGTCTGCTCTCCATAACCTTTTGGAGAGCCAGTTGCATTAGGTCCTAAGAGGACACTTTTAAATGCAAGTTATGGGTCAGGATCCAACATCCAGTGAAGCCAATGGAACTACTTCCAGTGAGTGCCATAGTCATTGAGTGAAACCCTAAGCCTATAAATAGCTTAGCCAGAGTTTGAACCATGCTGAGGGAGAGGAAACAAATCAGGATGAAGTATTCTTCAGAGCTGCCTCAATGGGAATTAGGTGTCTCTGTCCCTTTGAGGATGTGTTTCAAAAGCATTCATGGGGCACTGTGAGCAAAACATCACGAAACTGGGTAATGCAGCTGACACCCTGTTTGTTGGCTGTTTCATAGCCTTGGGGGGGAGCTTTAGGAAACCCAGGACATCTCAGCTAGGTATTTTCAGATGCACGTGTGGCAAAACAGTCCCAATGCTAAGAACTGTCTCTGATCATTTGCATTTAATGCAAACTGAGTTACAGTGGACTCTCCAAATCAGTGTTGATCAAAAGGCTTTTTTTTCAGAATAGTTAGCAAAAACTGTTGAAGATTTTTCTACAGAAAACATCAACTTCTCTGCAAAAAAAAAAGTTAAACCCCGGAGGGGCAGCGAGAGCTGGGAGCCCAGTGCCTCCACAGCCCTTCTCCCCTTGGAGGGGTGGGACGAGCAGCCGCGCTGCCCCGGAGCTGCTGCACACCCACGCTGGTGCTGTGGCTGCGGGGCAAAGCTTGGAGCTGTGGATCTGCTGCCCTCTGGACATGCTGGGAAGCCACCCAACTCTTTAAGACCCTTCCAATTTTCATTTTAAATCCAGAGTTTTCGTCTGAGTTCATTTGGTCAGAGACTCTGGCTTTTTTGCCTGTGTTTATTTGCCCATTCGGCTGGCTCAGTATGTGTTTCATTTCCCCGGCTCCTTTAGCGTTTCTTTGAAGTCTGATTAGAGCAAATATGCAAACTGCCTTTCCTAGTGAGAAATTCCTTCTGCAAACACATGGGTGCCAGCCTGGCTCTGGAACAGCCAGCCCAGCTTGTCCGGAGGGGGAGTGGGCTTGGGGGAGTTGTCACTGCCACCCTGCAGAGCCACGTACCAGCCAGGATCCACAATGCCCATTCCCATCAGCATCGTGTGCGGACTCCCATGCCGAGCTGAGCGACCGCCTGCACCACACAGGTCTTTCCAACAGCATCATCTTCACCGTTGAGCAATGCAGCGACAAGTGGTGGCTGTGCCGGTGCCCGGGAGGGTGCAGGATTGGCACACCGGACCCAGGGCAGAGCAGGGCTCCCTGGCTTAGAGCTGGCACAGGCTGCACCAATCTGCGTAGGCTGCCGAAGAGCAACTCATGGTGGCTGCATCCCTGCAGAAGACAAGCCAGCATTTTGGGTCAGGGCTGCCTCTCCCCCCTGCGAGGTGAGGAGGCTCCACGGCTGAGGAGGCTGCATCCTGGGCAGCCACGGAGAAGGTGAGTGTGCAAAGGCAAGAGGAATCCTTCATCATGCTTAGAAAGCTGCTGCTCACGTTGTGCATAGACACATTTTGGCATTATTTCTCCCTGCTGCATCCTGGAGCGGCCAAATACTGCAACAGAGAAGAACTTGTAGAAACACGAGATATTTCTCCCTAAGCCAAGTGTCACTGGAAAGGGCTCAGGCTGCAGTAAGCTTTCACTCCCCTATCTCTGTTCGTAATTAAGCTTTGCATTAATATCAGATTAAATTAATGCTCAAAGCTCATTCCCTATTAATCGAGAGGGTGGTTGCTGTGGTGCATATGTGTTTAAAGCAGAGTGGTACCTGCTGATCTTGATGAATGGGTCATTTGTGCTCTGAGTTTTCTCTGGAAATGAGGAGGAGAGTACACAGCCCTGGTGCTGATAAGGGATGCTGTTATTTTGTGTTCTGTAGCCATTTCTCCAGGAAGCCGTTGCTTCATTTGCATTGCTTTTTTAACCTTATATGCTCAGTGGGCCCAGGCGAGGCTTCTTTCTTCTTGAATTAAATGTAATCAGCCTGAGCAGCGAGGAAGAAATGATGAATGAGGACATCATTTTGGAAAACACATATCTCCTGACTGCTTATCTCAATGACATAAGAGGACTTGAATACAGTATGGAAAATAAATGCAGATGGGGGCTCAGCATATCATGCTGGAGAATAATAGCTCAGAGAGCTAGACCTGGCCAGAAACTATTTATTATTTAGAGCATTGCTGTTGTAATTTATAAAGGTTAATCATTAAAACTTTAATTCTCCTAGAGGAAAATGGCTGAAGAGCTCTGGCATTTGTCATGCCTGGAGCAAGAAGGAACCATAGCAATGAAAGAAGCAACCTTGCAGGGAGAGCCAGTGCCTGTGCTGACCCAACCAAGAGGGCATCATCGTCCTTCCTACCTGTGACCAGATCCAGTGCTGGCCAGACCCACCGTGAGAGAGCTTTGGGGGCAAGGATGGGTGGCAGGAGGGTGCGTGCAAGGAGGTGAGGTGTCAGCGATGCACAAGAAGACTTGCAGAACTGTAGTTACAGCAAGGAGACGTTGTCCTTCAGGGAAGGCACCAGATAAAGTCCCCCTCTCCAAGGAGCTCATCTCCTGGCCACCCTCCTGGGCTGGCAGCAGCGACTCAGAAAATGTCACAGCGCATGAAGTCTCTAGAGGGCAAGGGAAGAAAGGGGCTCAAAATAAAACTTCATGAAGTGGAAGAGCAGTGAGGTTGTCTCATCATTTCTAAGGCTACATTTTTAGCCCAGGGTGCATTCGTTAATGGCCCTATAGACCAGGTGAATAAGGAGGAGAAGAAAGGGGGAATACTTGCCAAATAATTTGCTTTTCAAACGCTCCAATGTACCACTGAAGTTATTTATTTGTGATGTGACTTCCTCTAGATAGAATAAATCTGATAAAGTCTGGACACGCAGAGCTAAAATAGCGTTTGAGCCGGCTTGTTCAACACAGGTCAGTGTGTAATTATGCAAACATTCACTTTTTCATCTGGAGCAGAACAGGCCACTTTGTCATGAAAAAAAAGGGCTTTTTTTTGCACTGATAATATGAATTCCATAAGAAACAAAGTGCCTTTGCAAATTCAAGTCATCAAGTCATGGCTGTGTTCTGGTGGAGGAATGCTGCTCAGCACAAGAACAAGAAGTACGGCACATCCCAGAACAAGTCCAGGGAGAGTCTACATTAAGGGAGTATTAATGATCATAAATAAAGATGGCAGAAAAGTCAGTGTTTAGAAAATAAATGGAGGGCTAGGCCCAGCTCAACCTCAAACAACCCTCAGACTTTGAATATTTGAACTTTAAGATTGGAGACAGTCTTCAGTGCTAATTGAAAAATGCTTATGAATGCAACACAGTGCAGTTTACTTGACCTCCATGTCAAGCGTATTTCATTGCAGAAAAGGCCTTGAATGTCGTGGGAATCCTGGCCCACCCACCAGCAGGCTGTGCAGTAAATCAGCTTACATTACAGCTCATTGCCCAGGGAGCAGCCAGATTCCTCGCAGAGCTGAGGGAAACATCCAGCCTTGCTTGAAGGTTTGCAATATCCGGATGTGGGGGGAAGAAGAGCTTTGGTTAGCAATTTGAGTCCTAAATGAATTGAATTGAAGTGGGTATTAATTAGCGTCTCTGTTTATTGGCATTGCCATAAGATTTTCCATTAATTCACAGAGTGGCTGTTTTGCCTTGCTCATGAAACCCAGGAATCAGGGCCCTCCAGGTCCTGGGATGCAGCCCTTCCCTGAGACCACTCCTCATACCACTGGTGTGCAAAATGCACAAACGCGGCTGCTGGGAACAAGGTGAAAGCAGCAAAGAAAGCATTAAATTTGTGTAGTTATTCCTGTGGTTGACCTCCCTTATTCCTGGGAGGCATAAATTAGAGCAACCCCAGCCTGGTGGTATCTTGCACTTGCCTGTGATGCTACAGGGCCACTGAAGCTCAAATATTGAGAGCACGTGGATGTAAAGCACCAATTTGGCTGTGTGTAGCCTTCGAGCAACATGCAGCTTTGGTTGTCCCAGGGAACAGTGGGGGGGGGGGTGGGGTTAAGCTGGGGAAGGGCCCAGGAGCGCTTCTGTCCAAGGCAGCAGCAGCAACCCTCCGGAGCAGGTGCTTGGCATCCCTCCTGACTGCAGCCCCTGATGGAGGGCTGGAGGATTTAATTCAGAAAGCTTGTGTGTCCCTGAGGAACAGATGCTTAGGCTCATTGCAAAATGATGGATCAGGGTTTAGCAAGGCAACCTGAGAATTGGGACTGAACTGGTTTTGGAAATCCTTCAATGGCCTCCTTACCGAAAATGACAATTATCTTTTTGGTATTTCTTTCTCCTTGTTTTTTTTTTTTAAATTTCGCTTTTAAAGCATACGATTTCCAGTTTTTATTAGGTCTCCCCTTGTTTCTGATTTACTTCGGCAATTATCTCTAAGTAGGACTGCAGTGCCACGAACCTGAGGTGTTCTGCCTGCTGGAAAGCCACTAAATCTTGGAAACTAACCAGGAAATCTAAAAACAGAACAGAGGCAATGGCTGGAGCAACACTTCCTCAGAAAAGGGGTGGTGGAAACCTCAAACACAATGAGCTCTTTGCCTCTGTGGTGTGTGATGAAGGAGAGGGTACTGCATGCGGTGGTCCCATCCTGCTGCCCTGGGCTTGGCAGTGGCATGGTGGCTGCCAGCGCTGAGATTCAGCCTGTGCATGGAGCTGCCCTGAGAAAGATGCCGCCCTCTCCCTCCCCCTCTTTCCATCTGTAAATTGGGAACAGAGATAGTGCCTGCAAATCAAAGTTGGGCAGGGGATTCTTTTGGCAATACTTATTTTGAAGACCCCTACGCGATGATCTCACGGATCACACAATAAATGGCCAAGTGTTATATACAACAAAGGGAACCTCTGGCTGGTAAAACAACCCTTTTCGGAAGTGCCATAGAAACCTGTCAAGTGCTCATCCTTCAAAGGCGGCTGCTGCGTTGGCCAAGGGCTCCTCACTTGCATGCAGAACAAAAACAATGTCTGCGAGTTAAGAAAGTGTGAAGGGGAAATAGTCTTCCCCTCCATATTTGCACACTGGGCTTTAGATTGCGTTATATAAATCAGTCCCACCAACTAAATGTGGAGTGTTCTGAAATATTGTATTTGTTTTGGATCAGTTCACAACCAGATTGCTTTTATTTTGTTTCATAAGAAGCTGAGATTGGAGATGTATGGACATGTTACTCTTTATGTTTGCATCTGCCACCCTGGCAGGAGAAAAATGGTTGCTTGGGTTTTGCAAACGTTCTCCAATTATTTTCCTAAAATGGTTTGGATGAAATACTGTTGGTTCATATAATTAGCTGAAATAATAAACTGGCAAGAGTTTGTTTTTGTTTCCTTTCGGAAGGAAAAATACTGCAATGAGCTCAATGCCCTATAGTGCAGCCCGGCATGAACGGTAACACCATGATGTGAACAATTATTTGGGGCAGATCACAGGCTGCACCCAGCCCCAGTGGTGGTCCTGGGTGGAGGGACCTGAATTCCCAGTGCTCTGTCTCCCCTGTGGCCATAGGTTTTCCGTTCAGCCCTTGCAAAGGCAGTACTACTGGGGTGGGATGCAATAGCCCTGCAGAAAGGGATGTTTCCAGGGAGGCAAAGGGAGCTGCAGAAGAGCACTATGCTGCGGAGCTTCAGGGGTGCGTGTTCCTAGCGTGCCAGGCAAGCCAGCTGACGTTCACCTTCTCTTCTTCTTATCAGCGTCGTTATCCAGACAGACTGAAAACTTACTCCAGTGAGTGCCAAATAACAAAACCCTGGTGCACACAAGCAGAAAGGAGAGATGCTCCCAATGTGCAGCTCTTCATGGGCAAGAGAGCCCTGTAGCAGCCCCAGTATGCTGGGGCAGAAATTCCTGGGCAACTCAGTTCTCTCCTTAATCCTTCTTTCAGCCCTTGAAGCAATTTGGTAATTTTATCATTACCCTCAGGCGGAGGCATGGGTGCACCAGGCACATTTGGGTATGTTTCTCGGGGTGTCTGCTGTCTCTGCATTGCAGCATCCACTGGTCCTAGGGACCGAACACAGAAATTGCCCTGTGACATGCACAAACCTCTTCTGCTCCCATTGCCCATGTTTAATAAAAGAAAAACAAGCAACAGCCTAAGTAGCAAATGCTGCAGACTACTAAAATAATCTAATTTTGAGTCAGCTTTGGAAAAGATGTGTGGGTTTTTTAAACGCTTTTGAACCTGACAGTACCAATTTTTATCCCTGACCTCTACAACATCCCTGCCTTCCTTCCCACGTCTCCAGCATACCCTCCCTGTGCAATAACCTCTGCTCCCCCATCCTGCATGAGCTGTGTACATTTGGATAGTGGATCAATCACCGTAATAGCTGTTGTCTTCAAGGTTTATTAATGCTTTCCAACTGAATTCCTGTTTTCCTGATAATAACCATACCAGTGGAACACTCTTGTGGACATGCAATTATTCATGTGGCAAACTTGCCACCTGAATGCTGGTGGGTAATTAGTAAGCCTTGCATCCAACTAGAAGCAAATCATTTTTAATTTCTGCAATAGGCTTGAAGCTGGGATTATTGCACTGCAGAACCATCTTCACTCCAAGCAATACTTAGGAAGGAAGAGCAGCTGATGTGTGTGGAGGGAATGAGAGGGGCACAGGTGCCACCCATAGGGATACATTTGGCCCCACAGTTCATATTAGCAGGCTTGTCCCTACTTGTAGAGCTACAACTGAAAGGAAGAGAGGCCTGAAATGAAGGGGGCCAACAGAATCTGGGGATTTGTCCCAGCTGCTGCTGGTAGGGATGAGGAAAAGCTATGTAGAAAGAGGTATGTCACGGTGCTGGAGCAATGAAGTTCCTACGGGGCTTGTGTGGGTTGGGCTTGTTCCTGCCTCTTTGAGCAATAGTGGGTTGGGCAAAGCCACAACAAACTTCTGCAGCAACAATGAGGAGTTTGGCTATGGAGAAAGCCAGGCTGGGTTTATTTATGCTCCTCCTGTTTAAGCAAGGCTGCAGGTATCACTTCACTAGCTCAGCTAATGGCCGCTATCTGTCCCCAGCAGTTCTCTATAGTTTTTGGTAGATAGGCAATACTCAGGGCTAGATACAGCTGCTGGGCAGAGCTCCAGTTGCCTGTGGCAGCGATAGATACAGAGCTGTATATGGACTGAAGATAGTACGTGGTCTTTTGCATTGTTATGCTTTGTCATTTTGGTGTATATTATGTTTGGCAGTCAGAATAGTTGGCCAAGCTGGGAGTCATCTCTCTGCTTCAAAATAGTGCAACTTGGCAGCTTTGTTTATTCTTTACTGATTCATTTTGGTGGAAGCTAAAATTTGAGAAGTTTAAAAATTAAAAGGAAGAGTCTGATTGCTATAAAGTATGGGTTTAACTTGTGGCTTTCTTTTTTTTTTTCCTTACGCTTTCTTTATTGGCCCCAGGCACGATAACAGAGCTATCCATACAGGCAGTGTCAGTGCTTTTACGCCAACTGTAAAAATACCCTGAACTACTTACTCTGAAGAAGCCAGCACCTCTCTCAAATGCAGCATTGCTAGGGCCAACGTATTGCTCTTCCAGACAACCGAATATGGAAAAGAATGCAAAACACACTGAAAAAGCAGAACCTGTCAGTCATCGCTCGGCGGCTGTCAGCATCGGAAAGGATAGATGCCGAAGTCAAATGCGGCCATCTTCATCCAGTCACTTGCATGCCCAGCTTAGAGGTAACACCCTGGGAGGTGGGATGCAAACTCTTCTCCGGGATGTGCTGTAAAAGTCTGGCTTTGCAGCTGAGTGGCAGTGCTGCTTTCCTACAGAGTAAAGTGGGGCCATTGCCAGCATGTGCTTGACAAGAAGCTTGGGCAGGGTGCAGAGGGGATGGGAGTCCCACGAGCCCTCCTAGGGCCCCTCACCAGCAGTGGGACACCTTCAGCTGATGCAGGAGCTGGGTGTAGGGTTATCCTTGGGGAGCCAGATGTTCCCAGTGCTACAGGGCATCCCTGACTGCAGCTTCTGCAGGAACAGTGTGTGCTGGACCTAATCCCACCCCGTGTGAGGATTTAGGGTTTGGTGGCTTTGGCTATCCACAAGCAGGGCTGACACTGGGCCAGGTTTGCTGTGGCAGCAAGGGGCTAGGGGCAATGGTTCCCACCTTTCTGCCCCAGGCACGCATCATACCAGAAAGCTCTTACAGGACTGTAATGCCCCTGCCAGCACCCTCTTCCCCATCCATCTCCTCCAGCGTGAGCAATGCATGATAAATGCCTCGCCCTGCACACATGGGTACACTCCTGACCACAGTCAGCAGCAAGCGCCTGTTAATCCACTGGAGTCACTTTAGACTGCTTTTATTCTATTTGTTTCATTATGCTGTTACGGCTCTCTTCAGACACAGTGCTAATTAACTCAATCCCATCCTAGCAAGTCCTGGCTCCTGTCTCATCTCCAGGGTTTCCAGTCCAGGGAATTGTAACAGATCATTTATCCCAGGGGGTTTAAATAGATGCTTTTCCATGATGGAGCTGTAGGCAAAGGGACTCATGATTGCAGATGTGCATTCAAGCCTCTAATTCAGTGTGTAGCATCAGAATTTGTATAGATTTTAAATAATTCATCACTGAGCTTCAGTATATTTAGTCATTCAAATTAGGAATCTAAAATTTTGTTCTGCAGAGAGCTAGTGTGTGTCATTGTCAGAGGTTAGTTCTGCCGCCAGTGTCCATGCAGAAGGGTTCAGAGAAATGAAGTTGGAGGAAGTGACTGGCAGCAAAAGATACAGGAAAATCTGTGACAAATAATAATGCCATGAGAGCCTCTAGCCAGCTGTGAGCTGGGTGATGCTGGTACGTGGTCCATCAAGATGCACACTCTCAAGGTGTTGGGAGACTTAATTAGCAAAGAGCCTGGGATGGCAGGGTTAAAGCAATTTGCATGGTCTAGGTAAGGTCTTTGGGCTTCAACCCGTGAGCTTCCAGTGCTTGGGAACTGTCTACATGTTGCTCCCTGTTCTGTACGTGGATTGCAAACCATTAGAGACAGTGAGATGCTCTTGCTCTTTGCTGTGTCCTGCCTGTGACAGTAACACAGGCAACGCAGCCACTCATATCCATTAGCAGACACAGCAGCAGTGGTGGACTCTCAGTCACAGCTGGTAGAGACCTGAGGTTTGGCAGATTCCCAAACCCACTGCAGCAGTGCTGAGTCCCACTGCAAAGGGGTGGTTCAGAAATATGGACCCATAGCTTCATTTTGTAGCTGCACAGTTTCTGGTCTGGATCTGCCTTTCCCCCTTTCTTGACCCAATGGAAGTCCTTGAGAAGGTGCTCCAGTAGTGATGAATTGGGAGGGGTCTGCGTGCAGCATTTCCCAGATGATGAGATCTGCTCAGTGTCTTGAAAGTTATCCCAGCCACAAAGTGAGCTGGAGCCTCTTGTCCAAGCGATAGTCTAGTCATGGGAAATGCTGCCATTCAGGAGGGAGTTGATTCTGCAAGATCTCAACACCTATTCACCTCAACAGGAGCAGGAAGCACTCAGTACCTCTCCTACAATCTCAGCACATCGCACAGGGTTGAAACCTTTTGTCTCCCTCTTGTTTTTATGCGTTACAGTCACATTAGAAAGAAGTCCTGCAGAACATTCAATTACTTACTGCACAATTATAATCATATTTGTATACCTATAAGTAGGTCACCAGTCTCTTAGGTTAATCAATTATAATGGCATTCACACTGGTTTCTTTCATAAATCACTGGCTTTTAGTGTATCCACTGAGATAATGGAGGAAAACCGTCTAATTTTGATCTAACTAGAATGAAATGTGAACGTGCATAATTTGCTCTTACAAAGTGTATCTAATGTTCTCTACATCTGTATTTATTTGTGCTGTTTCATGCTGCATATCGCTTAAGTGGCAAAAACCACAGAGGCTGCTGCACTTAAAACTAAATGACCCAGAGTAATACAATTTATCTGCATTTATTTTACATTGTTCATCATGACAGATATTTTAATAACCCACTTCTGATGGCTGATGCACTGATTACCAATCACACTGAAATTTGAGGCCCAAAAGCAAGATTGTTTGGTGTGCTGCAAGAATATTTGGGAGAGCTGTTTTGCTGTGTAAACTAAGCAGTTAAGTGGAGAGGGAGGACTTTATTCAGGCTGGAGGCTGCGAAGGCTTTAGGACATAGCTGGATGCCACCAAATAGTGAACATCTGCTGAGCCACTGACACCATAGCTGCTTTAATGCCTACCCAAGCTGCAGCTTTCAGGCAATTCAGTGAATGGTATAAATCGTAACTGAATGGTTTCTCTTCTGCCCACTTAACTTGGGTGCCCCAGCGCTGCTGTCAGAGAAGGTGTGTGGGAAGTCCCTGTGCCACCCTTGGTGGTGGCCCAGGGCAGTCCTTGCTTGGCTGGCTCTGAGGGAGTGGGACATATGTTGTGAAGTACAGAGCAAGACCTAGACCTGTACTACCAGATCTGGCTGATCCCAGTTTAACTGGAGAGGATGGCCATGGAGATGTTGAGGGGCTTGGGATGCCTCACCGGCAAGGCTCTGGCTGATGGGGCTGGGCTGGTTTGGATTCATGAAGGGGTGAGTTAATAGCAGCATACAGCTACCTGCAGGGAAGCTGCAGAAATGATGGAGCCAAGCTCTTCTTGGTAAAGGCAAATGATGTTACAGGGGGCAACAGCAGCTTGGGAGGCTCAAACCTGACATCAGGAAAGACTTTTCTTCCCTGTGAGAGGGATGCATCCCTGGTCACCTGCCAGGGTTGTGGCATCTGCATCCTGGGAGGTTTTCATGTCCTGGCTAGACAAAGCCATGGCCAAGGTCATTTAGTGCTGGTGATACCCCTGCTTTGAGGGGGAGGTTGGATGAGAGGCTCTGGAGATCCCTTCCCACTGACACTGCTGTGATCCCATCCTTCAGTACTCCTGAAAGGATATTCAAGAAGTATGATATGATGGGGTGTGAACCCTTCCCTTTATAGTAAATATACTTTGATTTTTGACTGTCAAAGTGTAGACTGATGCCTCATCACCTTACTGAGAGATGCACCTATGCTGGCAGGGAGGTGGAGGGTCTGGTATCAGCAGAGACCGTTCCCGCCATGAGCATGATGGTACACTCATTGCAAACAAACTCGCTGTCTGAGTGATGGTGCTGGCTCAGACCCCTTGCCTAGATGCAAACCACTGCTCTCCATCCAGCCCCTCTTGGAGCAAATGTAATGCAAACCAGCTTCAGCTTTCTGTCTGCATGAATGTCTGCCTAAGCATCCCTTTGGCTGCCAGCCTGGAAAATGCCAGTGTTGGAGAGGTGGCAATGCAGGGACCGTGTCCTGAACAAAACCAATGTGCAAATTAAACCGAGAGGGCTGCTGGGACTCACCTTGTACAGAGTTACTGACTACTCTGGAAATGAATTATTGGTTAGGAAATGGATTCTGCTTAAGTGCTGCCTGTTTTGGAGCAGTAGAGCAATTTTGTGCTGATTTCCAAACAAGACCTGAAAGAGCAGGTGAGCACCTGAGCTCAGCTTTGTGAGATGGCAGCTCCTTGGGTCTTCCCCAGCTTCCAGCAAGGCTCCCTGCCTAAATCAGCGCTGCAAGCTGCAGGCTTGCTCTAGGCACACTGTACCTTATGGCTCACTTCCATGGTGTGAGCTCCATGTCCCCGCAGACTCAAATGGCTCTCTGCTAGATAACAGGGCTGCTGTCATACTGTCAATCCCAAACCAGCTCGTGAAGGGGAGCTGACAATAGAGCTGGGTGGAAATTGCCTTTTTTTTTTTACCTTAGTTGCAACCTTCTACTAAAAATCTCCATATTTTCAGGAGAAGCTGCTACCTGAGAAATGAACAAACAGTGTTTTCAAACCCTCTTGTGAGGGTTTTTGTGTGTGTTTTGCAGAAAACCAAGAATTTTTATACCTGAATTGGTTTCTGCTTTTCTTATGGGGGAAAAAAGAGCAATTTTTATCCAGAGGATGCTTGCTGCATGGAGCTGTTTGTTTTTGACAAAGTTGATTGGGTTTTTTTCTTGAAATTGTTTACTGACAAAAAAATACTCCAACTACTGTGACTTGGTCAACTGGAAGGTCTGGCTCATTATTAACATAATTATTTACTGTTTTGTTTGTGGGAGCAGCAAGAGCCCTTGATCCATCCATGGGCCGATCAGGCTTAGGCATTGTGCAGGTTCCCGTGCAGATTTGGTGACCACGTCTGGGGATGGTGATGTGCTGAGGTGAACGGGATGGGGATGGTACTCTGTTTTTGGCAAGCATCCTTCATGCCCCCACATGCACAGCATGGACTATGGGAAGGGGTGCCAGCCCAGCCCTCCATGTTGGCTGTGCCGCTGCTCGGCTCTGCTCTGGAGAAGCTTTTGTGAGGATTTACGTGTGTCAGGCTCCTATTTTAGGAGGGAAATGTGTCAGCAGATCATAAATGTTCCAAGTGATTTATGTTCGCCAGTTCAGATGCCTTAGCCCCAGGAGCAGAAAAATTGTGGTTTAATGTTTTATTTACGCTTTCAGGGAATTTAGTGTCTTTGGAAAGCACTGGGTCGATAGCCCTGGTGGGATGGAGAACCTGCAGGAAGAGCTGTGCCAGCGCCCCGGGCAGCTCCCCAGTCCTGCTCTGCACAGGGCCCTGTGGGAGGTGTTGAAAAGCAACTTATTTCTTAAATTGTTTTATATCTGAGTAGATGGTTTTAATCTGTTTCTATTTCTATGGGAGTTTGGAAGTCCTACATGTCTGAAATGACAGCAGATGGCACAATAGAGGGTTTAGCTGAGTTTTAGGTATGCAGATGAGTTAAATTAATTAACAGTAATCTCTTTAAAATGTATGGCAAAGTAATACCAGTCTAGTTTATAGAAAGATTCTTTGGGATTTAATAAAGACCTGGGAGTAATTCATTATGCAATAACTCATGGTTAAGCAGATGATATCGGCCAGTTGGTGGGTAGAGTTTGGATTTGCCATTTTCCAAAGAGGATCCTTTGTGTTCGCTGTGTGGAGTCAGTCTGCACCAGTGTTTACAAGCGGTGCCTGTAGTGCCCGAAATTCCTGTGCAGATCATGGGTGTAATCACCCATGCTTTGCTAAAGGAAAACTGTTACAGCACAAAGCATGCAGGCTCAGAGCAGGAACAGTTGCAAGGGAAAATGGAGTATTTTGTTAAGAACAGATAGTTAGATTATTACCTCATAAGCACCTATCTAAGCCCTGTTCAATTAATGAAACATGATTTAAAGCAAAAAGTGTTGGTACCAACCAAACCACTGCACTATAAGCTTTTCTAATTATGCAATAAGATAATGTCCACCAGATTAAAATTTTAATTAGCTTAATTTAGAAATAGAAAAAGCATTAGATTTCTAGTCCTGGAACACCTAAAATTACCTCAAGGGAGAAAAAAAAAATTGAAAATCAGTTGAGCATTGTGCATGTCCTCACATCTGCTGTTTGCTGCAAGACGTCAGCAAATCCCGGCGGGTTTGGGCTCCTGGGTTTGCTTGCAAGAGGCTGTTTGGGGGGTTTGTGGGGGCTCTGGGTGTAGGGGACAGGGCACAGGGGTGCCCTTGGTTTTCCCCAGCACTCATTTCCAGCCCTAGCTGCCTGCAGTCCCTCTGGCTCCGCTTGCAGAAGGCGGAAACATGCTGGCTATAATAGGGACTTTTGTTCTTTTTTGTTTTTTCTCTTTCCTTTTCCCTATTCATAGATTTAAAGGCGAAAACAGACCATTAAATCCAACTAATCCTACATCCTGCATGACAAAGGCCATCCCGCCCATCCCCTAATTCCTCAATACCATGGCTGACCATGACCATGTGATTATATACCCTCCTGTAAATGCACTGAGAGCCTCTGTGTACTCCAGACACAGAGCAGGACCCCACTGAAAACACCCAGTCTTGATTTAAAGACTTTAAGTGGCGGATGATTTATCACATCCCTCATGAAACCACTCCAATGCATAATTACACTTACAGTAAAATAAGTCATTGGGGCTGAAAGCATGGGGAGCTGTAACATGCAAAGTGCACAGTATACAGTTGTGTTTGCTTATGAGGTAAGGAATCCAACAAATCTCTTTTATGTCTTTTCAGGGAAGAAACAAAGATGTTTGAACCATTTACACAACACAGAAGCTCTCCAGCCCACGTCTTGAAAGGGCTAGAGGTTTGCTGGGGAAGCTTTGAGGAAAGGGAGTAATAAAGAAAAGAGGGTTTTACGATGCAAGGTCGAATGGGAAGCTTTTATTGGAGGGGCTTGGCCAGCTCCTAGTCCCATGGGGGAAAGGAGGAATTTGAATGTAGTGTTTTTACCTTTTGGAAGGTCAAAGCCATTCCATACAATTGCAAAGCAGCATAAGAGAAATACACTTATTCCTCTGTCACGGCTGTCAAAAATGGAGGAGGGGAGGAGGCCCCAAATACTACATTTCATCAAAGCCCTGAAGGTAAAAATGATCTGCTGGCTTGAAATTTATCTTAATGAGCAAAATCCAGCCAATGGAACAGGGTGCAGATGAAAGTGACAGATGGGATCATTTAAAGTTTGATTCTTTGCATGAAAGAAAATAATATTTTTGATAAGTTATTTTTCTTCTGGTTGTTAGTGTTCTGCATAGTGTCACAGCCTCCTATTGGCAGTCCTAGGTCTCTGGCAGATTAATTTTTCCAGAGCCTCTCAAATTCAGAGTTAGAAGGAGCTCCTGGAACTCCTCAGCTCACATAAACCCGTGGAGCTGGTCCAAGAGCCAGTGGCAAGTGGAGATAGTCTCCTTGGCCAAGAGATTATTGCTATGTAGGGACTGCAAGCAAAGACATGACAGTTTATAACCCAATGTGTGCTTTAATCTTTTAGTTAATGGAGCGATGGTGGATTGCTCCCTAAAATGTGTAAAGGCGCATATCTATTGAGGAAATGCATTTTGGTGGAAGTCTTATGGGGCAGGGTGAGTAATCCTGGGTTGGATAGTCTCAAGGAGAACCTGTCCTGCATCAAGGTTCCCCTGCAGGGATGGCTGCAGCAGACTCTGCTTTGGGAGCTCAGTCTCTGAGGCTGGACCACAAGTCTGAAGCTGTCCAGGATCGGCCCTCCAAAAATATGAGCAGGCATCAATCAGGCAGGTTGGAAGCATGTATAGAAATGTATCAATTTGTTCCCGAGTATTTTCAGACACAAACAACTGCAAGAATTTACCACTGCTATATAAAAATATTGCCTGGGACCTAGGCAGGTCCATAAAAGCTCTGTGCAGTTGGAGGATGCATTTCCTTGTAGGAGATCTGCTGAATTTTGATGCTGAGAGGTGCTGTCATACACCCCTTAGTGCATAGGACCATATTGTTACATGTTGCTTATCTTTACCAGGGAAAGGAATGGAATCAGCCCTGTGCAATAAAACAATAGCTGTCTTTACCATCTCCTCACACAGGTAATTTTTGCTACAGTAATCTAATGCATGCACAACATCTGTGTATAATACAGTGTACACACAACAGCAGTGGATCCAGCCACCTGTGACAGAGAAGGAACAAAAGCATTAACCCTCTCTCCTCTGCCCACTTATTTTCTGATTAGATCAATTATCAGTTAAGAAAGGCTCAAGACAAAGAAGAGGTCATCTGTTAGCTTCTCTTATTTAGGCAGTGTTAGATTAGATTTCACAATCTACATGGCAAATGTTCGACTATGCAGCCATCAGCCTGGAGGATGAAGAGCTCGTATGGGCGTCAGGTGGGAGAGGAGAAGCTGTGGCTGTGGTGGAGCTGCTGCTGGTCCCCGGGCATGCCTTCCAGGGGCCTGCAGCATCCCAAACCTCCTCCAAAGTGCTGAGCAGGATGCTTGGACAACGATGGGGCAGTCCACGCTGCTCAGTCCTCACCGGCCGAAGGACCGCTGGTAGCATGGAGCAGGCACTACCCTTAGCAGCTCCCCCAAACCCCCTCTCCTGTCCCTGGCCAGATCCATCCTTGCCTTGGGACACCAATTGCACGTGCGCTGCCTGCCATGCAGCTCTGTCAGCTGGGAAGAGAAGAAAAGGATTGCAAGGAATGTCTTCAGATGTATTTCAGCAGCGGATTAAAATAGCTGCTGCTATTTTAATCTGGAGAAGAGGCAGCTAAGACACATGCAGGACTGGCAGCATCTCCCACAAAGAGGGGATTCAAAGAGCAGGCTGTGCCTTTAGTAATGCAAATGCAGGGCTGGCTGGGAGACCCTGGGAAAATGTGGCCCCGGGCCAAGTGACCCAATGGCTGGGATTTAGGATCAGGAGGTATAAATTCATACTGCCCTGGCTTTCTTTTAGTTGTTGCAAAGTGTTGTAATACTGTGAACCCTAAATGTTTTTTGGGAAATGACAAGGAAGTGCTGTGCTCAGTATTCTTTATTTACATCCAACCCAGCTGGGGGTTGTCTACTGAATTCTGTTGTGGTGACACTGAGATTTTAAATGTTGAGTTTGTTTGTTTGTTTTCTTATTCCAGAAGTTTCAGTGTAAGATAACACAAATATTCTGTTTCCCTGTGGACTTGTGACAGCGGAGGAGGGGGCTACAGAGAAAGGTGAGCTTTTTCTTTTTTAAGAGTCCTCTTACACATAACTGGAAAGTGAAACTCTTGCTTTCCCCCTCATTTTTATTTTGTAGGGGGATGTTTGCTGTAGGCCTTTTGCAACTGGCAGAACTAGATTTGAAATAAAGGAAATAAATTTTATCTTCACATCTTCAGAAACTGTGAATTATTTATTTGCTATCCCTCATAAATCTGCTTTTGCAAAATCTCACTGTGAAACGAGTGTTTCTTTGTTTCGCTGGGCTACACGATCATTCCCTGAAGATTCATCAGCCCTGCTGCTCCAGAGGCTCTGGGAAAAAGCTGGCCTCAAAGCTTCCTTTTTTATTATTATTTAGTAATGCTGGGGTTCTTTTTGCTTCACCTTCATTTATTCTTTCATTCATTTTACAAATTAGGTAATTATATGAACACATCTCTGGAAATTTAAGACATCTTCCTACGATTTTTTTTTTGCTCCTGTATCTGATCCCCTCTCACACACGTTAATCCCACAAGACTGTTGCCCGAATTCAGCATCAATTTCAATACGCAAATATTTATACAGCATCTGAGACGCAGTCTGCACACAGAATGACACCAAATTAAGTTAAATTGATATTAACTACTCTAGGATTGAAGAGTGCCCAGGCAAAAGGGTGGTACCAGTTTAACTAAATCTATTTCAAAACCAGTGTAATTAAACTGGAATAACTTCACTGTGGAGGGCAGATTTCCCCTACAGATTTCTTGAATGCCTTTGGACCAAATCCCACTGTACCTACTCCATGTAGGACTACCTATTGAGATAGCATTAGATGATATTGTGTCTTTTCCCACTGTTCCTTTCAGGGCCATGTGAAACAATTTCCCCTTTGGTTTTAGGAAAATGCAACAACTATTTGTATGAGTCCTTTAACAGCCTTTCTCTCCAGTGTGAAACGACTGTTGAAGACCACTCTACGTTATCTGAGTTAGTCTCTTACCTACCTTAATCAGGCAAATGCTGCAGGTTTTGTTCTAATGTAGGTCAGATATACCAGGTTTGCATTATATGTCTTGGAAGTGGGCACAAAATGTCGCTTGGACCATATGGCCTGCAGCCCTGGGCTTTGCTGGCTCATGCCCTTTCTAATTCCTCCTAATCTGCTCATAAGCACCTCCAAAAGGGTGTTTCACACACCTCACCAGTAATCTCTTTCAATGCCTGGTTGCTCTTTGGCTCTAATGCCAGATGGTATTAATATACTCATCACTGTAATTATTCAGACAAGCAAACAGTGGCAGGAGCAGTCCCAACTTCTCACTTTTTCCCCACTGATTCAGAGGCATACTTGAAAGACCCCTTTCATCCCCACGGATCCTGTTCCCTGGAGTTGTCCCAGGCTGGCCTCATCAAAAGGGAATTTGATGTTTCAGCAGTTTCTCAGCCAATTTCGTGCTGGGATAAGAATCAGTGGTGATGGGAAAGTACCATTTATTCACTCTCTGACTGTTGCCCAGAAGCTTGGTACACATCCAGATGCCAGCCCCACATCAGGTCCTCCTATAAAACCTTTCACAGGAACTGAGATCTATGTGTGAAATGAAAATACTGCTGATACCTTGTAACTTGAAAGCTAGCCTGCCTTTTGTCTGGCTCCAACTGATGGTGGAAATCCAGGATTTGCTGCAATCAACAGCCTGGATGGATGGTTTCTGATGCCATGTTTTGGGAAGGAGGTACTTCTGAAAGCTTCCTGCATCCAGCAAGTACTGTGCAAATACCTCCCACCAAATCCATCTTCCCATGTGTGATTTCTACAAAGTTTATTTAGTGGTCAGCAGGAAAATGAAACCGTAAGGGATTATCCTGCAATTATCTTGCAAGGTGGGTCCCTTGAGTTTCCAGGTCTTTGGCTCAAGCTTTTAAAGGCTGCCCAGTTTCCCACACACCCAAAGAGCTTTGGGCAATGTTTGTATTTGGGAAGGCAAGATCTATAAGTAGAGATAACTGCTAGATCAGTTCGATAGCTGGAAAAAACAGAGGTGCGTTTGGACACCTCAGGCTCTCCAAGACCCATCATGTGATCCGGAGTGAGATGTTATGCTCGCATCAAGCGTTCTCGGTTTTAGGAACGAGCGGCGGTGATGCCATAGTGACAAGAAGCAAGGCTTTGATGCCCACATTAAAAAGAATATGCAAACTTGTATTATTCCTTTGATTAGCTGCTCTCTGATATGTCAAGTCCATGAATAATCAAGCCTCATTTTCTAATTAGTTTTACTCATCACCCCAGTGTTCCATGCCTTTGTTCATTTGCATACCCGTTTTCTAGATAAGGGCCTTATTCTGTGAGGTGCTAGCGGAGCTTCTGTCCCTCTCCCACCACAGCACTTCTTTGGTCCTTTGCTGGCCGTTTCCTTGCGCTCAGCCCTGCTCCTCCTCCCATGCAATGACTGTCCTATGGCTTTGTGCTTGTCCAGTCTTTCTAAGCCTTGTTTTCTCAGGGAACAGGGTGGTGTCTTCATGCTGTCTGTCCTCCAGTGATATCTTTTGACTCCATAATCCAGTTTTACCCACCCTTAACAGAGAAGTAAAACTATCAAAGTACTGGGTTTGCACAGGTTTTATGGAAGTGGTGGGGGGAGAGGTCCTGGGGCAGTGGAGGACAAGGCTGGAGCATCCGCTCCATCACTTTGGGGACCCACAATGCAAAGAGTAGTTTTGAATGCCCTGGCTGCAAACCTGTTCAGCCAGCAGCTGCTCCTGCCAAGAGAGACAATTCCATAAAAGAAGCAGTTGGGCTGGTGATGGTTGTGTTTGTTATTTTAATAAATATGCTATTTTCATGACACAGGAGGCTTTTCTGTAGTTATTTCATTTATCTTCTCCCCCTTCATGCATAGGTACTGTATGAAGAATCACATTACAAGGAGATTTAGTGAAGCAAAGTTAATGGCTCGTTTGCATTTCTTTTAATCAAGTTATTCTAATTGTGCTATTGTGTAAATATAGTTTCCCCTCTGAGTTGAAAAAGACCTCATCCTCCCAGCAGCTGTGGGTGCCCCAGCTGTCAGGGTTACCCCAGCCCTGGCCAGGGCTGCCACAGCCCAGTCCTGCCTCTCTGCCCAGGGGGTTCACAGCTGCCTACACCCCTGCCCGTACCTCTGCGGAGCAGCAGACGCTGGGAGCTACTATGGTTGAACTGACATGAAACCTCGATCCTTTCAATAAGCTGGAGGCATTAATGCCTAATAAAGCTCAGTTTTACACACCAACAACCCACTTACCTCAAAGCTGATGTGTGTTTTCTTTTTGTTAGGGCCAAGCAGCCACCATTTGCCAGCCAAATGCAGAGGTGAAATTCAGATAGTGTGGAAGCTGCAAAGATCAATTTAGGGCTTGAGGCATGAGGCGTTGTATTGATCTGTCTCTGGGCAAATACCTGGTGCCTTTGCACACAACCCCCTGCCTTTCTGAACATTTCTGTGGGTAAATAAGGGGGGGTCAGCCCAAGATGAGATCCTGCACCAGCTCAGCTTGACCCTGCTGTCGCATCTGCAGCAGCAGGAAGGGGCTGGGACTGGAGGTGCTGGGGAAGCCGCTGCTGATGGGGCAGGGGGCAGAGGGCAGCAGCCGGTGGAGGGGGATGCTTGTAGGTGGGAGAGAAGAGGAGCCGTGGCCATACCCACACGCTCGTCCGGGCACAGCCATGCACACACACACGGAGGTGGGGGGATCGCCTGTGTCAGCAGAGGAGAAGGGTGGTGTGTGGGGAGCGGGAATAGGGATGGTGTGTTTGGGGGCTGTGGGGATACCACGTGCCGGCAAGAAGGCAGAGATTTTTTTTCCACTGGCGTTACTAGGCGCTCAGTATTTTTGCTTGACCTCTTAACTTAAACCAGCTGCCACGCCAGCCCTCGAAACTTGCCCATGCTGTAAAACCTTAACAGCTCTGTTCTGTCCTACTTTTATCTCGTTCAGGGCAATTTTCATTTCTTTAGTGCCTAAGCAAATGTTTTGTGTCCCTGGATCAAAGCCAGGGAGCATCATTTACATACCGTGGGTGAGAAGGCAGCAGACTGGAGACCATCACTCATCAGTGAAAGGATGATCATTGTTTGTTTAGCCCATTCCAAAATAATGGCTCTGCTGGGAACACCAACCCAGTATGCATCGTATCTTTTATAGTATATATTAATTTAGTGTAGACATTAGGCCATCATTATTCCCTCCTTTTAATTCTCATGTATTAGCATTCAGGATCGGTTTTAACCCAGCACACATCTTTGTTATTTCATAATGTAAAATAAATAAAGCTGGAGGCAAATGTATTTTTTTTATATAAACGACTGTGAGAGAGTGATGGATCTAAAGCACAGAAACATCTTTATGATTTTAAGGCTTGAATTTCAGAACACAGTGTTTTCATTAAATGGTGCAATCCATTCATTTTGGAGAGACAGATATAAACAGAAGCAAATTAACTCAGTAGTTCTCATGCCTAGAATCTTTGTGATAAAATTGCCTTATTATTGTGAGTGTAAATGTTTTCAAAATATTAGAGACAACTGGAAAAAAATAGGAAAGACAGGATAGGTTGCTCAAGGATGAAAATCATAAAGACATCCCCTCCAAACACCACATGTACCTGGTGAAATTACTTAAACTGAATTGCAGGAGCACTGCGAGAGGAGGAGAAAGGAGGCAGGCCTTTTTTTTTCTTTTTTTCTTCTTTTTATGATGGAAAAAGGTCTGGGAGAGTGTTTTCAAATTATTTTCTTTGCCGTCTGCTGTGCATATCAGAAAATTCAGCTCCTGGCTGCTTGGCCAGGCAGAGAAATGGAAGCATCACAAGCAACGGGAGTGCGAAAGCTGAGGCGCTGCGCTGGGGAGGACTGCTCCCTGCGCCTGCTCCGGAGGGGAAGGAGAAGCTCGGGCATTTCCAGCCCTACCTGAAGTCATACATTAGAGAGGGAAGGAGTGTTGCAAGATGCAGCACCTCCGTGTAACGTCTGCAGCTGATCCCACCAGTTAAATCATTGGAGAACATCAGTTAAACTGGGGGAGGCCAAGCCCCAGGTCCTGCCCTGGCTGCTTCTCCTTGGAAGGACAGGACACCAGGGATGGGGTGAAAACCTCCTTTAGTCAGAAACCTCATTTCAGATTTGATTTTTCTAAGTCACTTGCAAGGCTCCAGTTTTCCCAGACATTAATTGCCACAACATCAATTGCACCCAAGAGGGAAAGAAAATACCAGGCCCGCTTGTTGTGCTGTGCTCCCGGGCCCTGCCGGGCGGTTTGCACGCAGGTGGCAGGTGGTCCTGCAGAACGGCACGGCGAATGGCGGCTTTGCAGCCACGCTCACCACACACCGGGGGTGAGCACCAGGATGCTCCCATCCACCAGGCCTCACTGACAACGCGCCAGGAGCCAGAAGGCTGAACATAATTTGCATATAAATATCCAAGGGACTTTAATCAGAGACAAACCCCCTGAGTCCTTGTTATTATTGTTTTATTTACAGAACACTCTCATTGTGCAGAGGGGTTTCAAAATCCGCTGACAGAGATAGCGCATATATTTGACACCTGAATCAACGGGGACCGCTTGGGGTGTCAAGCAGAACAGTCACCGCGCTCATCGCCCCTGCCAAAACCCGGGGGCTGGCCTGTGGTGTGGCGAGAAAGCGCAGCTCGGTGCACAGCGGGGCCAGCGATGGAGGCGGGCGCGACGGACGGCGGCATTGCAGCCGTGCCGCTGCCCCGACACCGGACGTTCCCTGCTGGACCCGCAGCCTCCGCCCCGGGCAACCTGCTGCCGCCGGGAGCCCGGAGGGGCTGGGGACGGCCGCAGGGCCACGCGCGGGCCTCTGAGGACGCGGCACTCTCCCGCCTGGCGCGCGGCCCAGCACCGCGGCAGGAGCACAGCGCGCCCCGGTGCCGGGCCCTGCCCGGAGGACAGCCTGCCGTGCACCGAGGCTCCGCGCCGTGCACCGCGGTACCGCACCGCGGCCGGCGGGCACAGCGCTGCGCAGCGGTCCCGGGCGTGCCTGGAGGGCGGTGCAGCGCAGAGCTCCCGCTCCCGCTCCCGCACCGTCCCGCTCCCGCTCCCGCTCCCGCTCCCGCTCCCGGCGCAGCGACCCCGGCCACGTGCGGAGCGCAGCGCGCGCCGGCAGCAGAGAGGCCGCGGCGGGGGCGCTCCCGGTGAAGGGGGCGTGGCCCGGCGAGGGGGCGTGGCCGCGGCGGGGCGGGGCGGGGCGGGGGCGCGCTGAGGGGAGGCGGCGCGGGGGCTGCCGGGAAGGGCCGGCGGCGGCGGCGGCGGCGGCGGGGCGATGGCGGCGGAGCGCGGCTCCCCGCGGTGGTGGCGGCGGCGGCGGCGGCTGTGAGCGGCGGTGGCGGCGATGCGCGGCGCTCCCGGCGACGATGGAGGACCGGTCCCACAAGGTGCTGCTGGCGCTGGTGATGCTCTTCCTCTTCGCCGTGATCGTGCTGCAGTACGTCTGCCCGGGCACCGAGTGCCAGCTCCTGCGGCTCCGCGCCCTCAGCCCCGCCGCCGCCGCCGACCCGTACCGGGCGGAGGACGAGACGCCGGCGCGTTTCGTTCCCCGTTTCAATTTCTCCGCCGGCGACTTGCTGCGGCGGGTGGACTTCAACATCAAGGGGGACGACCTGATCGTCTTCCTGCACATCCAGAAGACGGGCGGCACCACCTTCGGCCGGCACCTGGTCCGCAACATCCAGCTGGAGCAGCCCTGCGAGTGCCGCGCCGGGCAGAAGAAGTGCACCTGCCACCGGCCCGGCAAGCGGGAGACCTGGCTCTTCTCCCGCTTCTCCACCGGCTGGAGCTGCGGGCTGCACGCCGACTGGACCGAGCTCACCAACTGCGTCCCCTCCGTGGTGGACAGCAAGAAGGAGGTGCGGCTCCGGCCCTCCAGGTGAGGCCGTGCGGGGGCCCCGGGCCTTCCCCGGGGAGCTTCCCGCGGACCCCGATCCCCCCCCCCACCCCCCGGCTTGTGGTGGCGGCAGGGCGGCGGGATGGGCGATGGACCCGCTGGGCGCAGTCGTGGCGGGGATGCCGCTGCGGTGAGGGGGGGCCGGGTCGTGAGGTCGGTCGGTGCCGAGCACCCCGGCACGGAGCAGGCTGCAGAGCGGGGTGCAGCCGGGGCTCCGGGAGCCAAACCGGCCCGCGGCTGCCGCGGTGGGTGCAGCGTGCCTTGAGCTCTGCGGAGCAGACAAAACCTGACCCCGCTCTGCTGCGAGTTAAGTGTTTTAAATGATGTCCGGCAGGCTGTCGCGGCTGTAACTGCTGGGGGGAAAGCCCGGGAGGTGCGGGGTCCGGCCCTTGGCAGCAGTGAGCATCGTGCACGGTGAGACACGAAGAGGCCTGGCAGCCCCGCGGCTCGGGGACCCCCCGGTGCGGCTCTTGCACGGCTCGCGCAGAAGCGAGGGTCCTCTAGCTGTCTGCAGTCTTCCCCGAGAGCTTTTCCGTCTCTGGCAGGTCGCCTCGTTGTGCTAAGCTCCCCGGGTACACAAGCTGTCTACGCCTGGAATTAATGCTGGTTCTAGTAGCGTTTGTGAGCCACCGTATCTTGTTACATCTGAAGTTCAGCTTATGTGGATGGCGGCCTTGCAAAGTAAAGGTTACTCTTATGGCTGAATACTACCTGCAAATATTTGCATCGTCCTTCAGCCCTAACCTTGTTTGTTTCGTGTTTGCGTTTTGAATTTTAGTGACGCTGCTCCCTTCGTCCCTGCACCTTCCTTTGAAGTTGCTAACCTTGCCTGACCACAGCTAGCTGGTTGCCTAAATGCTGCCCCTGCCTTTCAAAAGCCCAGCTGGCTTGTTCTGAGCAGTGAGGACCTGCTTCCCCAGCTCTGGAGCTGTTTGATTACAGCAGACCTTCAGTTGTAACAGACCGAGTAGCTTTGTCTGTGGCTGTGCATGCGGCTGTACTGTGTAGCAGAACAGCTCAGGGTTTTAGTGTTTTTTAAGATTGCTTGGCTGGGAATTAGAAACTAGGGTATCACTCCTATTGCGCTGTTAGACTAATGGCAGGTCCCCTTACAATGAGGGTACTGTTATATATCATGCTATCTGAAGTCAAGTCTAAGCACAGATTCACTTGAAATAGAAAGCAATTTCTATCTAGAATTCCTTTTAAATAGTGTGACACTACACTGCCATCTAGTAGAAAAATGGTTAGTGTCATTATCTTCCTGTACCCAAGAAGCAGCTCTTTATGAGACTTGACTATTGTGATTCCTGCCCTTTTGTTTTCCCTACTGCTTTAAAATTTAATTGTCTCATTTTTGTGACATCCCATTTGCAAACATCAGGAACCAATTCCTTGCACTCTGGGTCTATTAGCTTCCCAGTTTCAGGCTGCCAAGCCTTGCGGGCTACGTAGTTTATTTTACCTGTCCTATAAATATGTTGTTTGTCAGCAGAAATGGAAATTGCATAATGTGCGCTCTCTTTTGCTGAACAGCTTCCAGTGATCTATCTTTCTCTTCACCCAGAGGTGGGTCTGGCCTGCAGAGTTGTAGCTGTGGGGCAGGGATTCCCTTCCTTCCCCAGAGACAGGTCTGTCTGTGCTCAGGGCTAGTCGTGCCCTCCGTAAAACGGGGGTGGTCTTTGTCCTGAGCCCAGCACCTTAGGCAGAAGGGAATGCCAGGCTTGGAGAGCTGAGTTTCTGTCTCTAGCTTTTGGCTTTGTGGTTTGTTTGTTGGTTTCCTGCCCCCCTCCCCCCCCCCCCCGGATTACCAGACATGCTTTTCTGAGTCAAAACAGAAGCGCTTCATGTACCTGCCCAAGAGTTCGGAGCGATGGTTCCTCATCTAGCAAACCATGTACGTCGTCATAGCCGACTTCTGGGAGGTCGCTAGGACTCGTGACTTGGGATTGAAGCCAAGAGAGAGAGATGAAAATGAAGCTGTGATGATTTTGTGTTAGGTAGAGGTCCACTCTCTCAAAGGCTTTGAAATGATGTTATATTTTTAATAACCTAATTACACAGCTTGCTTCATAGCTACAGTTATTCTCCCAAATAATGTCTTGACAAGCAATTGTTTGGACTGCAACTTCTGAATGTTTAAAAATACAGGAAGAGAATAAGTTCTTAAATGAACAATAGCCCCTTCAAGTCTTCCTGCCCGTTGTAATACCTTGTCTTTAATTTTATTTTGCGTTCTTGATTTAGCAACGTTCAGCTGAGAACTAGTTAATTAGCACCTATTCCTAGTGCCAGTAACAGACTCTAATCTAAGCACTTTCTGGACAGATAATAGCTGTTTTCAGAGCAGCAGTAGGTGTGGGATGAGGGTGTCTGAGTGGAGGAGCCTTGCTGGCTCTGAGCGGGGCCAGCCTGGCTGTTGGGGCACTGGGGGTTTTGGGGGGAGGCCTGACCGTCCTGGGTGGTGTGTGCTGGGTTAGTGCTGGTGGGGAGGAGGGAATGGCACAGCCCTGGTGTGCAAATCCTGGGGGGGGGGGGAAGCGACTTGGAGGACTGCAAGGCCTGTTTGCGAAGCATCGTCAGGGCAGGGAGCAGGATTAGGTCAGGAGCAGAAGGCGGTTTCCTCAAGTGAAGCTCAGCTTGACAAGGGTGGGAATTCCTGCATTTATAATCAAGGTGATTAAAAAGTGAGACCTGCTGTAAGAGTGACTTGAACTGCTTGGCAGCTGCATAATGCAATCTGTAGTTAGTGTCTTTGAGCTGCATAGCCTTGTCTGGGAATAGCCAAATGGATGGTTGTCGTTCCAGCAAACTTTTTAGCTTGCACCTGTGTGTGATTGCTTTGCACAGAGGTTTGCCTTGAGGGGCATGGAGAGCCTACTTGTCAGATTGCTGGTTAGCTGGGCTGTTCTGTAGGGGCCTTTTCTTTTGTTTAAAAGTTGAGCCTTTGTTAGTCTGGAGGATACCCTGTCCTGGACCTCGTAATGCTCAGCCCTAGGTACAGAGCATCCCCGTGATATGATCTGATGGGATCAGCCTGGAGGGTGTGCCCATGAAGAACCTTGTTGCCTGCGGCATTCATCCTCCAGCCTCTGCTCTAATCCCATCACTGGTCTGCCTCTGTTTTCTTTGGGAATTGCAGGCTTGGAGGGCAGATTCCTGTGCTGGAGCAGTAGAAATACTCAGGATGGCTGTTGTGATATTTTTTTGGTTTGGATTTAACACAATGGTGCTTTCCTGTTTATGAGCACATAGGTTCACAAAACTTGCCTTCCTTTGTAGTGGTGACCTGTGCTGCTTAATAAGAAGTAAGTAGCTAAATAGATCTCCCTCTCCTCCTTTGGTCCTTCCTTCCCCTAGAGGAACATGAATCTCTGGGTGTGTGGAGAGGGATTTTTCTTTTTTCCTTTCCTCCTTGGGTCCCATGGGTGTACATGTTCTATATGCCCCTGTTCCTGCTTGTCTCCTGTTCCACCAGCGCTGCTCACCACTGCAGCATCTGGAAATCTTGGGAGAGGGAAGGGGAAGGTGCAGGCACAGCTGATACTTTGAGTGCTCTGGATTTGCTGCTTGGCAGGTTGGTGGAATGGGCTGATGATGGTGGCAGGAAGGAGGGGGTTGTCTCAGCCGCTTGGCATCAGCGGTGAGAAAGGAGAAATGTGCCTTTTCCTAGTCATGAGTGACTGACTTGGGTCACTTGATTGATTGTAGAAGCCTCAAAGCTTTTGGCACACTGAACTGAGGCAGCATCCAAAGTAACTGTGTGTGAGAGCATCACAGAACTGAGATTTCGCTCAGCTCTGGCTAATTATTATGGGAAGTATCTACCGAACTTGTCTATAGCAATAAATCCAATGGCACCGTTGCAAGAAACAAAAGGCCTTGGGGTTAGACTGGAAAATGTAATGAGACATAGGAGCAAATACAGATACCTACATTCTTAAGTGGTGTCGTGGCTTCGTACACTTGTCGGGTGAGAGACGTGGCTGTGGGTAAAGGTCGGGCTGTATTTGGTGTCCCTTCTGGCTAGCATTAAAGGAAAGAGATGTTCTCCATTGAGAGGAGAATGAGCTTGCAGAACTGCCTCTGGAGCCAGAAAGTCTGAGATTGGAAGAATTCTACGCTGCTGGTACAAGCCTGTTGGACCAGGACCAGGGATGGTGCCTACTGGCTTTTGGGAGGCCCGATGCTGGCACCACATTGTGATGTGGGACAGAAGCCCCTGGCAACGCGTGGATGTTCTTGTCTTGTCCCTACATGTTAGTTAAACTCTTCCAAGTTAAGTCTTATGAAAATCTAAAGAAACGATGCGTTAAAACATTTCCCAGCAAACTGGAAGTATTTCACATGTGCGGCTCCTTTGGCTGAACAGATTAATCCTCATGCTCTTGGAACTGTGGTGGGATTTACATCTGAAATCTCATCTGCTCTGTGGTCTGCTGCGGTGTGCCCGACCCCTCGCAAGCCGAACCGCTGGCAGAGCCCTGGGAAGAAAGTGGCTTTGCTGCAGCAAGCGTTGCCGTCGGCCCTGGCGTGAGCTCGGATCCTCCTGGAGCAGGCTGGGCTCTGCGCGTGGGTTTTCCCAGTAAGCTGCTTCTATGTGGAGGGGGAAAAAATCATGTAACGCTGCCAGGGAGAGAAAAATCACTTGGGGGGTTTGCTTCTTAGGGAGAGGCCTACTCAACAGCTGCTATTGAAACAGCAAAGGTGATATATAGCTGTGCAAGGGGATGAGCTGTGTTGTTTCACCTGTAGTGGTGGAATTTGGGGAATAGTTAAGCCTCGTAAACCAGCACTAAACCCCTTGTAGGCAGGAGAGATGCTGTAGAGTCCCACGGCACCCCAAGGCTTGGGGTGGATAATAAAGGCTTCGGCAGGAGGTGGACAATTTAAAACCTCTGGGTGCTGGTGGAGCAGATGCCATTTCCAAGGATGGGGTCCCCCAGTGCTGCTGCTTTGGGGGCAAAGCCTGGCCAGGGGGTGCTCGGGGAGAGAAGGGGACCAGCATGGCTGAGCTGGAGGCTGTGAGCAAGCAGATGGGGTGACCTGCTGCAACTTGGGTCCTGGCCAGAGCACCGGGAGGGTGCCTGCCTGCCTGCCCTTGAAATACGCATCACTGAAACTCCCCGGGAAAAACTCTGCAACAGTTATAAAGCTGAAAAAAAAATAACGGAGCGTTTGCAGAGATGCCGCCAGGCCCGAGCGACTCCGTGCCGCTTCATTTATCAGCGGGATTTCCTAATGACCCTGCTCATTTTGGTGTGGTGGCTGCTGCAGTTGCAGGATGAGATATGTGGTGAATATTACCTTGCCACCTGCAAATGTGTGTCTGCGGCAGCTGAATTTCCCCGCCTGGCACCTGGTGGGACCGAAGCTGGGTCTGGTTTTGGGGCATTGGAAGCAGCGGGCCAGCCTGCAGAGCAAAAAAGGGGCTTTGAGGGGAAGGGCAGGGATTATTTTCATAAGTACAAGTGGTTCCTTCACCTAATCCCATTACAGGGCCTGACCTTGAAAGTCTTGGTTATAAACTTAAGTTTGTGGTTTTTTAAGTTTGGACTATAGGACTTGTAAAGCTCTCTAAATTGGTATAACTGGTTTTGCAGATAAAGCGTTGGACTTCTTAAAGGGATTAAAAAATAATTTTCCGTATTAGGTCTTTTCAGTTCTCCTCTAAATCTTCAATAAAGTGCAAATTGACTTTTAGTTATTTAAAAGTATATGTTTCCTACTGCCTTATATTTTAAATTTGGATAATTTTTTTGTGGGTAGAGAGAAGACATTAATTGTTGCAAAAGTAAATCCCAGTGTAGTAGAACAGAGTAAGAAACAAGGCACAGACATTATTCCTTGCACTGTTTATTCCATTTGTTATCTGAGTTTTTCCTTCCTAAAGAAGAGAGGGGGAATATGAACACCATGGCATGGTGCTGTTGTACTAAGACATGATTACTTTTTCTTGAAAAGGTGCCTTTCTGCTAATTTTTCTGGGAATTTATAAATATTAAAATGAAACTATAAATACATGCTTCAACTGTATTAAAATAGACACAGATTGTGCCTTGTGATCCCTCTTTGTAACTTTATAACCTTTAATAAAGGTTATCAAAGGCTCTTGGAAGTCATACATCACCAATAGGTGATTTATTTTTATTAAAAGACAGATTTTTAAGTTTAACAAGTTGAGCATCAGTTCTGAGGCTTATTAACTGAGATTAATTTGTCCCTCATTTATTTAATCTGAATTGTCAGGAATCATGTCATCTACTGATGTAAATGTCGGCAAAAAGGACTTAGTAGATTTGATTGCTTTTTATTTAACTAGCAGAGATGCACTGGCATGCCTAAGAGAATTGGTCTGTTTCTTGTGAACAGTTCAGTGCCTAATGAATCACTTCAATGTACTTTTGTGAAGGAAAGCAGAGCAATTTAAATGTGCAATGCATTGATTTACCTCAAATGGATTAGGCCTCTGTGTGCAATCCTTCGCATTAATTTACTTTCTCCACAACTGTAATAATAAAGGCAGCGTTTCTGTATGCATCAGCCCAAATTAGCTCACGTAACTTGCTAGAAAGCAAAATGATTAATATGTGGCTGAAAATGGGATGTGGGAATGGATCTTTCTGAGAGGACGTGGGTCGTGAAGTGCCGCCGGGTCCAGGGTGCCTTCGGGAGCTGTGCCGAGAGCAGGACCGTGGGGCTGGAGCCCACCGCGGCTGGGAGCCGGCGAGGGGCTGTCTGCCTGCCCCGCCTGCCCCCCGCGAGCACCGACTGAGTGTAAGGAGGAGAGAATTGTGTCCAAAGTACTGCCGATGTCTTGACTTTATTATGGGGAAAAAAAAAAAATGTATTTGTAATTTGGGGCAACTTTAAGAGATTTTGGGTTTTTTGTTGTGGCCAGGTATGTTTTTAAAAATGACTGAGGGAACAGTACAAAATTCTGTAACTCCAGCAGATTTGAGCATATTTTATTGCTGTAGTAACTCTTCAGTCCCCTCTTCCTCTCCCTGTAATGTCCAATCTGCTGTGCAGTCGCAGCGTTGGGCTAGCTCTGTCCTTGCTGAGCAGCCGGCGGCCAGGACGCAAAACTCCGAGTAATTCCTTATTTAACCACTTAGCTGCAGAAATGGCGCCTGGGCTTTGTTTCGCTCTGCGGGGATTACTGTGGCCGAGCAGCCCTCGCGACTCTCAGCCTTTTTTGGAATTACCCTTGTAGGCTTCTTACATACTTGCGAGGATTAATTCCCCCCCTCCTTCTTAGCTGGCTAATTCCCACTGCTGGGCAGCTGCCTGCCCAGATGTAAACCTGCGGGAAGCAAAGTGATGGAGCATCCTCAGCCGCTGCCTTCCTCCCTCGGGAGCCTGGTTCCCCGCTCCCAGTTTGGGGCTGGGATGCTCGCCCGAGCAGTGCCTGTCGGAGTTTGTGGTGTCTTGGATGGCAGCAAAGCCAGCCAGGAGAGGAGGTGCAGGATGGCATTTTTGTATGGGAGGATGAAGGCAGCATGGTGACTGGGGTGGGGAGGCAGTGCCGCTCCAGCCTTCCTCCTCCTCCTCTTCTTCCTTGGCAGCTGGCACCGGAGAGCGAGTGTGGATTATTGTTTGTGATTGATTTGCTGGTGCTGGCAATTGTACAGTGTGTTCTGGGACTAATAGGGTAGCACCGAATTATTCAGGCGTTATTGAAATGAATCACGTTTGTGATGAGTAATAAGTAGCAGACTTTGGTATTTATGAATAATTAACACAGTAAAGTTTTTCTTAAACAGACATGAAGAAATGATTTAATTTCTGCTGTGAACACTCTGTAAAATTAATGAAAGATAATTGCATTTGCTAATGTGAGACTACGAAGCCAAAGCAATCTATTTTTTTGTGTTTAAGTTCATATTGCTGATGTAAACAGTGAATGTGTAATTCCTTCAATATGTTTTCATTGGGCGAGACCTGTGTTTAACATCCAGTGGGGTGGTTTTTGTTGAAATAAGTCTATTGGTAAACATTTAACTCACTGTTGCCATTTCCATCCACTCGTGTATCTCTGGGTGGGTAGCGTATATTTATGTATAACAAGATAATGTTTTTGAATGAGCGGCAATTAGGACCAGCTTTTTTTCCCTCTTCCCTGACTCTAGCCTTCTTCCTCAGCTGTTCATGCTTTTAAAGACAGAATCCATTTAAGATATTGCTTATATGCAGCTTTGAGTGTAATCTCAATTTATTTAGTCTTGAAAAAAATCAGTAGTCTTTAGAGACCTATAAGTCATAAGATCCATTAGGGGTGAGACTCAAATCATGTTACTTCTTGGTTCTCAGCTGCTTATCCAACTCTGAAGGAGCCAAACTTTTGATGTGATATAACTAAATATATGCAGCTATGAGGGAGATAATCTTGCGGCATTAAACGATTTTGCACATCTCCATAAAAGCATGAAGAAGACTGCCTTTCATGAGATCCTTGTAGCAAATGCTCCTAATTTCCCATAATCAAAAGGACTGTGAAGTTTTGATGCTCTTAGAGGTCCAAGTATCTGAAAGACCAATTCTTCCTTTACTCCACTTTGTGTGGGGTAAATTAAAACATAGCAAGGCTCCCAGCAGAGGGAATCTGCTCATTCAGACCTCTGTTTGAACTGTGGGATCCTTCAGCAAACACCCAAATCAAGTCAGTAAAGCACTCTGTGACTGATTATTTTCTCCAAGCTTCCTTGTGTTCAGAGTAAAGCAACTGTTTTAACCCCCCTATTAAGAAAAACAATGTTTCCTTGGTCAAAGCCAGAGAAGCTGCTTTTGAGAGCTGCTTTTTCAGGGTAACTGAGGGGAGAGCATTTCCTTTTGCCTGTGGGAAAGCTATTCCCTGGAGCAATCCCAAGCCGTTCTGAGGTTGGTTGGTTTGTTTTTTTTTCTTGCGGGTTCAGAGACAGTTATTGGGAATGTGCTTGTGTCCTGCTTGAGCAAAAGCTACCAGGTACTAACTTTCTCCCTTTCTTTGTCTAATTTGTCTTGATAGGGAAGATGCTGCGGGAGTTGTCCTCCCATGGTACTCGTTGCCTGCGGAGGGCTTTAGTGGGGCTGGATGTGGGTGGAGGCATCTGTCTGTGCGATGCTCCCAGAAGAGCGGCAAGGCTTCGTTCCTCCTGGAACTGATGTCACCAGCTGTAGTTGGGGAGGAAGATGGCTGCGTGGCTTCTGCCTTTCGCAGAGCTGTTTGTTTTTCTGTGGGGGTGTTGGATCTAATCAGTACAGTGGTAGCTCGGAGAAGTAAGACAAAAGCGCTCAAGGAAATGTCAGACGCAACAGGATGCGTCTGCCTGATGGTAGCTGAGTGACTTGCAAAAACATAAATGGCATAGATTAGGCTTTAACTCCTTCAATTCTTGTGTGCTGCAAGTCGGTCACTGGTAAGAGAAAAAGCTTTTGTGTTGGCATGGTCTCCCTGTTACATTTCTCTTTTCCTAACTGTGCACCTTTAGCTGAAACTTCAATAGGTGTTTTTTTTGGATTTTGGTGATTTCCAATAACTTTAGGTCAGTAAAATGTGGAGTAGAGTTTTGGCTTTCAAATAAAGTGGACTTAAAGGTCAGTTGTTTGGCTTTCTGGCAGTGGGTTGCTGCTGGGGTCTGTCGTCTTGGCTCTGGTCTGCGTGGGAGAAAAGTGGTGGCTAAACATGCGAGTGGGATTTGAGAAGCCAGGACTTTACACCTGGGATGAGTCCTGTCTCCATCACCATGCGTGTCCTCTTCCTCTCGGCCTCTGCCTTGTCTATGTAATTCAGCTCTTTGCATCAGGATATCTTTCTGTGTGTATGTAGCATAAAGGATGTTGGATTTCTTGGCCTCACTGCATATAGTAGCTCTGTTGCCTATACATGACTGATCTCAGGTAGAGGCATTGGAAATATTTTTAAGTGTTTAGTTTGAATTCAGGGAAGCTGTAGTTTTTAAGTATAAACCCAGTGTACTGTACTGACAGGTGACTCCAGCCTGCCGTGTACACTGCCCTGTGCTGTCCTGTGGGGGCTGTGGTGTGTGTTCTCCCGGGAAGGGAAGAGGAAAGCTCCCTGACCACGTAGCTGCTGGTGTGTGGTCACACCGCTTGGTGCTTTCACGCCAGAGCTCTTGCAGGATTTAGTTTTCACCCCCTTTCATGGATGAAGCAGTCTCTGACTTCACTCTTTGGAAGGAACAACTTGGGAAGATCAGAAGCCTGGTACAGTCGTCCTAAAGTATGGTCTCAGCATGCCCTAAAGGTATGTCTGTGAGCCCAGTGCTCTGGCTCATAGAAAAGTGAGAAAAGCTAGGATCTGCTCTCCTAAATCGGAGACATTGGGTATCTAACACCAGATGTCCTGACCAAAGTCAGTAGGAATGAAACATTGCTGCTCTGCTTTAAGCTTTTGCTTTGGTTGCAGTGGGTGACTGTTAAGGCTGCATCTGCTCAGAGTGGAGAGGACTAGACTGTCAGAAGGCAGTGGTAGTGGAGACCTAAGAGAAGCTGTAGTCAGTTCCTTATATCTCTTTAACACTGTTAGTTTGCAAAACTATCCTATATAGCCATTTAAACCAGTCCTCCTTTGGGAGCAGGTCAGATAGACCCCAGGTGAGCCCATGTTCTTGAATATAACTGATGCATTTTGCAAAGTGGAGTTACAAATGCCTTTTTTCATCCCATTTCCAGAGGAGAAGCAGAGAAAACAAAGGAAAAGAATAGTTGCAGCTGCTTCTCCTGAGAAGCTACTGGCCCACTTTCCATGCTGCCAGTTGCGTTTTGGATGTCAGCAGCATTCTGGGTTGGAATATGAGCACTCCCAGAATTTTTATGGATAGAGGCAACTTCCTCACTGAGTTAGATTTATGGGGTAGTGTTGAGGTTCATCTGATAATACCTGCTGGAGTTTGGAGTTGTCAGCTTGCTAGCAGTGATGCAGAACAGCTGAAGAAGAGGGCGATGGCTAGGGATGAATTTTGACTGGGGAATAGTTCTGCAAGCTGTCTTATCACCCAGTGTTTTGTGGCATATTCAACAAGCTACCAAATGCAAGAAGAAATTGCAATTTTGCTAGAAATATTCAGCAGAAAATGTTTCGTGGGAAATGCGTGAGCACTGCCCTCCCTATGTTTGGATTACTGAACTCTTTTGTTACTTGCAAGGACAAAAGTGTGTGAATAACTATCCTTGTCTGTGAGCATGGCTAAGTGCATTGGACCTGAGGTTTGGTACAGTACAGCTTTTGGGAAAATCTGCCCTGAATCTTTTTTTAATTTATTTATTGGGACATTTAACTGAAGGCACATTTCTGGAGAAGGGATTGGAAGGAGGTTGTGCATCACTAGGTTTAAGATGCACACAAACTGTATCTTGTCAAGCCTGAATGCTATTGTGTGAACAAAAGTACCTAAGTATATTGCTTAAGCATATGCTAAAGTGATTAAATGTATTGCTAAGTGCTTTGCAGAATAGGGGTCAGTCTAATGGCGTGAGGACCTTTTGTTGCCCTGCGGTGGTTGAAGTTTCCTGCTCTGCAGACTTGGGATTTTGTGTGTCTTTGTTCTCGTTTGGGATGCCAGCTTTCCCTGCTGTAATTCTCCTTTTCCTACAACTTGGAACTGGTCAGTGCTGCAGCTGCATGTGCACCAAGACGAGCAGAGGGTGTAGGGTCTAGAGACTTGCTGAGACAAGTGAAAATTGAGATTCCCTGTTACAAGACCCAAAGACCTAGAGAGCAGCTTGGGTAAGTTGATGCGTCCATGTGACGGTGTCTGTCCTGGCTAGTATGTCGGGTTTGGGTTGAGGACCTGGAGAACCAGAAGCAGCAGCTGTTTCAGACTCTGCATGACAGTCAGGCCTCTGCAGGAAAAGGCTGTAGGAAGAGATGCCTTTCCTGGGCAGGTTTGGCTTGAGGGTATAGAGGAGAAGGGGAGTTTTAGACCTCTTTTCCACCAGCATCTGGGAGAGCATACCCAAAAGGCCAGCTCTATTTGACCTGAATCCAGATCTCCCGTCAGCCAATTCCTTTTATAAAATTGGTCAGTGTATCAGGCAGCACAGAGGAGAAAAAAAACACAGAGAGGACTTAAGAATAGCTGAGCTCATGGCGAGATAAAATTTTCTCAGAGCCCGGATTATGGAAGAATCCGGTTATTTGTAAAATATATAAGCAGATTCTCTGCCTCGGCCGCGGTGGCTCAGCAGTCATGCTGGAGGATTTGATCGTGTGCTCAGCCCGTACTGCTGCTCTCCCAGGTACGGCTGGGGTCTGGAAATTGAGGTTTAAGGCTAACGACAGCTTGTGTATTAAATGTTGCACATTAACTGTACTTTGGAAACTGCAAATATAGGCTTTTTAAAGGAATCTAAGGCTCTCTTGTTTCTTGTCTAAAGGGTTGTTTTTGCTTTTCCCATCATGTTATGCTGTTTTTCTGGAATTAGCAGGACAGCTTTGCTTCTGTTTTTCCTCATGTATCACCTGAATTCATGAAGGTGAATTGCTGCCTGCAATAAACCTGTGTATTCATGGAAGAGTTATGGGTATGAAGTACAGTATCATACTTTATTTTTTCCCTTACAGTAAAAATATTTAATATATTGTATAATGTTCTATCAAGATAAATGAAATTCTGGTCTCTCTACTCCTGTGATTAAAAGATCTTTTTAAGGATATTTATATGTCTCACAGTACATATTGGAATCCCAGTACTTGTACCTGTTGCTTATAATGGGGGGTAGGTTGGTTAAACCCGAGATCTGGCATCTCGTGGTGATGGATACTCAAGCTGAAATCTGATCATCAAGAGAAACTAAAACAGTCTGTGAAGCAAATTGCTCTTTCTTTGGCAGTAGGCATTACCAAACTGCTTTCCTGTGACTTTCACCTCTGCATATTCAGCTTGCCTTGAACCTGTTTCCTTATTGAGGACAGCTTTGGGGTGGAAGCCTCATCTCCTCCCTCCAAACACAGGGCAGGTAGAAGTCATTGGACACATGAGCTTTTGCAGACGGCTTGCCTGGCTAGGGCTGCATGTTTTACAATGCAGCTAATCGTTTTGGTTATGGCAGAGGACTGACTTAATTTTCTAGGGAAGGGGAAGGCGGGCATCTGGGATGTGATACAAAGGCAGCAGTTGCAGTTCTGGGCTGCGAGAAGTCATTGCCTTTTTGTATTTGTGGAAGTTTGTGTTGGGCTCTGTTACAGGACTTGGGAGATGCACTTTCTTTTGGAAGTGGGTTATGGTAGGATTTATAGATGCTGAAGAGTGTGTTGTGTCCCAAAGGCATGACCTGTGCTAGTGTAAGTGGTCCTAAAAACTGCAGTGTGCTAGCTGGTGGGAGTCAGTTTGGGATGTTTGGAGAAGCGGGGAGCAGAACACCAGCTTTTTAGCTCACGTGGACAACATCCTTTTATTTTACAAGTTGTTTTTCATCTTTGCTTGAGCAGCTGAGATGAAACATCCCTTTCTGTTAAGAACAAAAGCAAAAGCCTTCACTTTAATGCAGGTACCAGGGCTGGGATGTGCTGCAGTCGCTTATTGCATTGCTTGGCTTTGATCCTTGGTTGTGGTGTAGGAGTGCACAGTACAACTCAGGAAGGTGTGGTGGTAGAGTGGTTTTAAGTCCCTGGTCTAGACTGACGCCTGTGTCCCTGGCCCAGAGTAAGTTAAGATCACTCCAGGCTGCAAGTGCCGTCGAGCTCTTTGGGGTCACCTACATCAGCGCATCCCCTGGTGCACACAGCCCAGCCAGCTCTTCCCTTACTGCCTGCTTTCCCTCCTCGTATGCCCCCCAGGCAGGGAGATGGGAGGAAAAATTGCTGGGAGGGATGTCAAAAGGCTGCCTGTTCCCTTCACTGTTTGAAGATGGCGATTCTCTTACTGGTTTTTATTTTCTGCACAGTTTTTGTGTTGAACAAGAGCAGCATATTTGCAAGCTCCACTGCTCCTTGGGCTGGGAGCAGGGTGAGTATCTGCCTAGCAGAGATTTTGTGGTAAAATTTGTTGTTGCTGTACTTGAACACTAACCTGAAGGATTTTTTCGCTTCTCTCTGTAAACAAGCTTTTTTTCTTTTTCCCCACTAATGGAAAATTTCAGCTTGTCCTCCACTTAACCACAGTTCAGGCTTTTCCAGGAAAACTGAATGAATCAGTAATGCTTCCCTCTTTTGCTTCTTGTGTGCTTAGTTAATGGTATTATTTTTATTGTGGGTTTTGATTGCATAAAGCCCTTTTTCTGTCCTCACCAAACTGGCATTCTTCTCTAGACAAGAGAGGACAGTCAGGATCTCTAAGGTGGTGCTTCTCCCTCCGGGGCTGTGTTACCCCCAGACCTTCAGAGTTTGGAAATAATGGATTTAGGAAGAGGATGAAGCTGAACGAGGGCAGGCAGACACTTCTTACAGCACAGTGTTTTACTATGGGCTGAGGGTTTTTGATTCAAATAGAGTGCAGGAATGAGCATCAGGAGCACAAGGGCAACTGTGAGTTTCCCATTTGGCGGCAGGGAGAGGCATCCACAGCTTCCATCCACAGCTGCCCCGCAGCCCCTTGGTGCTGCTCGGCTCCCTTGCTACCACTCGCTCCTCCTTGCAGCTCCCAGCACTGTCCTAGAGGTTTGTTCTTGATTGTTTCACCTTTCACGTAGACTTGATGCTCTCTAGATTGATGTCTTGAAGTGTGGGTTTAAAAATCAAATAGCAAATGACTGCACTGTAATGGATGTTATTGCACTAGACGTTATATTATAGAAGTCACTGTGGTTAAGTGGAGTATCTCTGGAATCTTGTTTTTATCAAGACGTTTATGTTCCCCTCTAATTTTTGTGGAGAGTCGTTTAGATGTTTTCCAGATTAGAGCATAATGGAACTGCTAGCTATAAATGTTCGGAGGAATCCATTACACATGCTGATTTAGTGGTTAGTCACAATTACTTTGGAGTTACAGTGTCAAATTTAACACCAACCTTCAAAACCATTTATTGTGAAATCTGGTCATCCTTCCTGTGAGATGCTCCTCCAGCATCCCAGAGAAGAAAAAGACATTTTGTACAGCAAGATACAAAAGCAATTTGGAGGGGACAGGCTGATGCTGGAGGAACAGCTCGGTGTAGGAAGCAAACCAGCAGGCAGTTTTTCACCATAGAGTTTTAGCCTTTTTCTTTCCATGTAATTAAAATCCAAAAAATTGGTGGTGGCAGTGGGTTGGTGTGCTTGTTTTGCTTCCCACTGGAGGTGCAGGTGGAGGCAGCAACTGATGGAGCTGGAGCAGGACAGTCCCACGTGCTGCAAGCCCAGATCTCCATCCTGCAGCAGTGCACGGTGCAGGGCTCCGGCTCCTGCCACGGGACAGCCGCCTGCTCCCGGACAGCAAAGAGCTGGTCTCCTCGAGACCTAGACTGCTGTTTTTGTTAATAGTAGTGGCGATGTTCCTGCAGGTTTGTTGAAGAAGGCACCAGAGGCTGTAGCAATAGCTAATAGAGCAACTTTTGCATAACAGAAGTATCAACAGATATTTTCCACTTACTGTAACTATATATAGGCACCTGCTTTAACCACAGCCTGCAAGCGGAAGCTGTTGCCTCTGTTTAGCTTTCGAAATACCACATTTTCCCTGAGATAACTACCTGGTTATTGCAGTTGGCTGCCCATTCCTGTGTCCGACCCAACAAGAGTGCAGCGTCTTGAGCTGCACCTTCTCTGACCTTCTCCTGGGGTGGAAATTATTTCTCTGTATTGAGCGACCTGCATCTTGGTGGTTTTTGTTTGCTGAGTGGAGGTTTTATGACCTGCAGGGCTGTGTATTTCCTTGCTCTCGGCCTGTGAGTTGAAAGTGAGTTCATCTGAAGAGTGTTGCAGTACTCTGTCGCTGTGTTTTAAGCTCAGGGTGGAGGCTGTCAAAATGAAACGCATAAACCTGAGATTTAGAGGATGAGCAAGTAAATCCCATTACATTTGTGTGTCTTAGAGTCTCAGAACAAAATTTGGATTAAGGGACGAGCTTATGCGGTTGGGCATCCCAAAGCTCCTCAGTTGTCTTTGTTGTCTGAGCATATTTGTTTCTGCAGTGGTTGGTGCTAGAGATGCCTGCAGGATACCTGAAAGTGCTTCACTGTCGGTATTTTAATAGCAATGATTTAACAGCACATTTAAAAAATAACATTATTTGGGATTGTTAAGACTTGGCCTTGGTTTGGAGTTCCTTCTCGATACCTGGAGGAGATATTGAAATTCCAGGTTTGTGCAAACTTGAAAGGGTCAGTGCCCTGATCAATAGCTGAGTTTACTAGTAAAGCTTTGTAAAACGTCTAGGAATTTTTAGCTGATTCAGGTCAGACCCCGCCTTCTTCTTACCGGCTGCCCAGAAGTTTGAACAGTTTAAAACCTGTGTAACATACAGATTGTCTAACCCTTTCATTCCCTTCGGTTCAGAAAGTTACTTTTCATTCAAAAGCACAATATAAGCTTTTAGAAGAGGTAATGTTGAAGGCCCTCAGTTTTGTGTTGAAATTAGAGTTTTCCAGGGGCTGTAGCACAGCAGCAAGGTTGTCTGGAGTCTGAACTGCCTGGGGAGGGAGTTGATGCTTGCTGTTGTGCCTTTGGCAGCTCATCTTTGGCTTGCTCTTGGAGGCATCCAAAGGACATCGAAAATGTCAAAGGGGATGCTGTGACCTGGGGTGGGTCCACACTGCCTGTCCCCTGTGTCCTGGGGTGCTGCTGGGTTTGATCTTGGCTTGATCTCCGGTGCTGCCCTGTCTGGACGCTGCATAGCCAAAACTTGCACACTCCCCATCATGTATGCTGTGGGCCTTGCAGGGATGACGCTTTCATGGCCCAGCTCGTCCCTGTTAAAGACAATAGTGCTCATCTCGTTGACTGAATGAAGAGCCTCATTCCTCGGAGGGGCAACCTCCCTGGGAAGGAGATAATTCATGCCCCACACCGGCTCTGTCTTAACTTGCTTGAAGAACAGGATCTGGTTAGCTTTAATGATAAGAGCTGGGTTTTTGCAGTATCAGCTGTTTTCCATGTGGTGAATGCTGGGACCACAGAACTCATTAGAGTTGTATGATGGGATGAGAGGTTAAAAGCCAGTGTGATACCTGCAAAGTGCTCCAGCCTTACAGAGAAATGTCACTGCATCCTCCTTAAACACCCGTAATTAGTAATTCCTGATTTGCCCTGGCTCTGTGGAGCAGTCTGCTGGGAGGACGAGCTTGTGAACAGCACTCGGCTGCCTGGCTAGGGCTGTTAAACAAGCGTGTAGTTTTTTACATTCTTCATTTTTAGAACTGGATTTCCACATCTTGCTTTAAATGTTATCATTAGCAATTTGCTGGGCTTAATTTTGGTGATGGAAGAGCATTTCGTGATCTCTGAAGCATTCTGTAATGCAGCAGTGTACGAGAGTGACAGTACATAAACCAGAACTATATTACTGCTTTCTAAGTGTATTTTTAAACTTTTTTCTTTTAAACTAATTCCTCTTGGCAACTCAACTGAGCATATTTATCATTGCTAACATTTTCTTAAAATCAAATCTGGTATCTACAGTTTTTTACTGTTGCTTTCAAAGGACTAATTTCTTTTTTTTTTTCCCCCCAGTAAACTGTGTTCATCCTGCTCTCATGACTTTTCCTGTTTAATTGCTTTAGTATTGCATTGTGTTCTGCTTTCACTTTTTAATTGGCAATCATATCATGTCCATAGTGGAAGAGAGGGAATTTCACTGTGGAATTGAAGGCAGAGATTTGGACCACTGTGTTTTCATTTAATGAGGAAAGTACTTCTCTTTAAACCATACCTACTACAACAACAAATGGTGTCTGCTTAAGCAAAGCCTATCAGATATATAATCACACACTTCAACTCTCTCTTTAAAGAATGATAAATTAGGGCATCAATGACAACTAATCAAGACTTTGTGCCATGGCACAGCTGAGGAGGAGGTTGGTGTTGGCATCATGGGGGGTGTGGGCTGCCGTGGGCGGCAGGGATATGGAGCCTTTGCTCCTCCGGCTCCCGAGTGAGTGCGTGAGAAGGGTCTCACCGTGGCTGAGCTCTTGTCCCTCTTCTGCGCCCGTGGGCTTTACATGGCAAGTTGGTCAACCTGGCATTAGCGCTGCAGTGAAATGGGTATAATCAAGATGATTTCAAGGTTAGAAATTTCTTCTTCCCAGTGGGTTGGGATGCGCTTTATGCCTTTATATTCCCCATGCATGAATGCTTAGAAGCAGCTTTCATGCATTTTCTTTGCAGTGGTTGCAGTGGGAGCTGGCTCGGTGTAGAGCTACACCTGAAACTGGGCAGCATAATTGCTCATACTTTTGCCAAATTCTTGCCCTGGGTCCTGTTTAAACCACCCAGCCATTTTTGTTAGCAGATAAACACTTCAGCTCTGCTGAGTTAGTGTATAAATAGCTTTTGATATAGGAGTTCAGCCTGTATAAATGCTGTAATGTTTTGTCTGTGCTGGTTCCTGCACTTAATATTTTAGGGTTCTTAGGGTATGGCACAGACTACTATTGATCACTTCTTATAGGTGCCTGGAGTTAGCATAAAACAGGAAAGTACAACTTGTATTGTGGGCACTTATTTATATCTCAGAGCATCCAAGGAGCCTCGGAGGGCGCACTTTGGGCCCCTCGGCGTGGGGCTGCATACTCAAGTCATCCCAGTGCCTGGACCAGGGAGTTCAGCTGAAACCTGTAATCTAGCCCTGCCATCAGCAGGCACCGCTGCTGTGCACCTGGAGCTCGCTGCGTGGGTAAAGAGGCATGACGGAACAGCAAAGCAAGTTGCACTTTTGCAGAATAGCTAAGAGCCTCATCCTGCAATCTGCCCAGGCATTGTCCCTTTGAGGTCACATTGATGCAGATATGCTGTGCTGTATGCAGGGAGAGTGTGCATCTTTCCTGCCGCTGTGCCCTTTTGAAATGCGTGCCACACAGTCCTGGAATTCAACTTAATCAGAGGCAGGAATATTTGTACCAAGATTGTCTGATGTATTTATTTTACCCAGGGTTAATTTATAAACTCTGTCTCTACCTGGAGAAGTTTGATTAGCATTATAAATCCAACGTGTGGTGGGTACTGAAGGAACTTGATCTTAAAAAAAAAAAAAAAAAAAGCTGGGAAATTGGAGGGAGAATTCAGATTTAAATTGCAAGGCTGCCTGTGGTCCTGGAGGAGCTGAAGTTGGTAAGGCTGTGTCCCCTGAAAAAATGTAGCCCATCTGGGATTTAATTTTTTATTTATTACAGGTATCCAAAACATGCTTAACACAGCATCTGGACATGTCTTAATGGTTTAGAGGTGGTAACAATAACGCTACTTTTTTTTTTTAAAAGCATAAATTTAGTTGCTAAACTACAAGATATTTTATTCACTAGTATGACCTATGGAAATGAAAATGAAAATCCCAACGAGCAGCTGTGATTGTGGTTTTTCGTATCTGTGTTGCACAAGATTTTCAGCAAGTGTTAGGACTTGACTGACAAAACAGTGCCCGTGTGAATGTGCATCTGTCCTGCAAGCCAGATGTGTGTCTAAGCCTTGATCAAGCTCCTCGTGGCCATCCTGCAAACGTTAGCAGAGCCGCTGCTTGCAGAATTTACTTCTATAAAGTTCAGAGCACTGGGATTTTCCTCCAAGGGCAGATGTGTGGCTTGGGGGACAAAGGGAGAGCTTTTCCTGAAGAGTGGTGCCCAGTATTGATAAAGTTTATTATTGAAATTGATTGCAACCGCAGGCCTGTTTGAGGGCAGGGGATATTTTTATAGAATAAGAAATTTATTTTTTTTCCTCTGTTATTCCCAGAGGAGTATTGCTTGTTGCAGCTGCCTCTAGGATTTTGGAGTCATTGGGGAAGGTACTGGTCTGATTTTTTTTGTTTGTTTGCTTTCCCAGCTGTTCCCCACTACGTGCTAAATGGGTCTTGTAACCTAAATGGACGCAGCTCATAGATGAAAGAAGGCAGCTAGAGGGAGAGAGGAAGAAGTGAGGAAATATTTCATGATGCAGTTGAAGTGAATGATTTTGCTGATTGGTGAGGTGGCAGGTGGCCATCTGCTCGCTCTCCCAGTTCTTTCCAGTTGACCTTAGCTTTGTTCTTGGTGTGTTTCTCCTAGAGCCTGTCACAGAGTTGTTGGAGAAGTGTTTACGGGGAGGGAGGACCTTCACCACAAACTGATTCACAGGAGCTTACTCCTTTATCTCAGGCCTTACCTCTCTTTTACCAGGTTGCTATAGCCACTCTTGCATCATCTGTCCTTATCCCAGAGCAAACGTTAATGGACCCCAGCGTCTCTGTACTGCTGACGCAGGCAGAGGGTCCTTGAAAGCAGGCAGTGACAATGCAGAGTTGGCATTTTCCACTAGGTCTGCTAATTAATTAAGGTCACATGTTCCAGCTATTAGTTTGGCCATTGCTTTTCTCCATTAAGCAGGCAGTGGAATGCCAGGGAAAGGGAAGAGGGATTCTTCCCTCCACAGAGCACCACCGTGAGACCTGGGTGATGGTTGCAGGGTGCTGTTGAGCTGTGAGTAGGCCAGCCTGTTGATGGAGCAGTATTGCTTCCTTCTCCAAATAGGAGAATTTGTTTTATGTGGCAGTAAATCATGAGAAATTCTGCATGCTGGAGTGTTTGCCTGGTCTTTCTAAGGGTCTGCTATGGTGAAGGCTTGCTAGAGAGCAAAGTGCTACTAGCTAAACTTGCTAGGAGCGTGCCGGTGATGCTGAGAAGCAGGCTTCAGTATTTTCAAATAAGCGATCATTGCACTGTTTTTTTAAAAAAATATTTTTAATCATGACTGTTGAAATCTGGAGGACATTCCAGTGCAGAGTACGTCACCTCCGTGATTGTCTAGACAGGTTATCCGTGTCCCTGTTAAGCAACCTCATTATTTATTTATAGTTATTTATTATAATAAATGTGATTGCCTGCAGTAAGACGCTAACTCAGTGAGTCATATTTCAGATCGCACAGCTGTGTTGGCTGAATTTTCAGAATAAATAAAACATTTGCAGCTGCACATAGAGCAGCATCTTTGACTCTTGGATGGCTCCAGTAGGTGCTGTTCCTGGGAGAGGCGCAGGGGGAGGAGATGCTCAGTTTTTGGGAGGACGAGGAGGTGTCGTCCTTCAAGCTCGCACGCTGCCTGACCTTGGATGATGTCCTTGTGGGGTGCAGGAGCCGGTGGAGCTTGCTGTCATTGCTGACTTCAGCAGGGCTAGGATAGTACCCCGGGTGCCACATTTAAACACTTTAAACAGTTAGAAAACATCCAGTCTGTACACAAAAACAGAGGTTTTATGGATTGGGTGTATTATCATAGGGATCATGTTCTCTGCTACAGGCCCATTGACTTTGATGCAGTTACTTAAGATTTGCCTCTGTCAGTGGCTATGATGAAAATTTGGTGTGTGGTGGTGTGTTGTGTTTTTTTTTTTTCCCTGGAGTTTTGTTGTGTGGAAGGAGCTTGCCAGCATCCCGACAGCTCTGGTTTACTGGCAGAAACCAGAAGCTTGCAGGTATCTGACTTCTGTCCAAAGGGAATTACTTCCTTTTTGACCAGGTACCCAAAATCTGGGGTCCTCGGAGCTGTTTGGCCGAGGACGAGAGATTGACAGTAAAGCTAGAGATCTCTGTACATCCTTTCCTCAACACAGGAGAGAATCGATCAGGGGGAACAGTTTCCTTGCTCACCCTTTCTAATTAGCGTTCAACCTAGAAATGGTCCTTGCTTTTTCTCCCCTTGGAGTCTCAGGTCTGCATCTTCTGGGACTGTTCTTGCTGCTGTCCTGGTTGTTAAGCCTCTTTCAGAAGTTTTGCAAAGCTCCTCTGTGTGGATTCCACTAAATTTTGGACACATGCTACTTGCATGTGCCTGTCCTCTGGGTGTATTGTGATTGCTTCAGCTCCTTGGCTCTAGGGACAAATAAGCTCCTTTATTTGTCCTAAATGAGGTGTAGCCATCACACCCATCTGTTCAGTGACGTGGGACCCAAGCCTTATGCAGAAGACAACCTTGTATGCTGCCAAGGAACGGTGGAAAGTTTATCCAGTGGTATATTTTGTATGTATTCTGAGTGGCAGGATTATGTATAGTAGATCTGTTTTGGTTAGGTTGATGTGATGGCAACATATGGTCACAGTGGTTGAGCTTGGCTAGACGGATGATTTCTTTCTTAATTTTATTAAAGTGTAAAAGAACATTGTTTGGCATTTTATGAAATTACTTGAGGGAATTGAAGTTAGTTGTTCCCTGTAGCATTTGATAAAATACACAAAGGCCAGAAGGAAGGAATGAATGATTCACTTCTCGACTGTCAGCTGTGGTGGAAAAATGAGGTGAAGCTGGATTCGTGATTTGAAAATCTGTTCATCAGCACTGGAACTTGTCAAAACATAATTTCATCTTGTTAATTTTAGTGAGTTATTGACTCAAAAGTAAATCATAAAGGTTTGTAGAAGGAGAGCAAAACGGTGTTTTACAGTGAGTGCTTTTTTTAAGCTTGATTTTTTTTTTAAGGAAGATTTCATGAAACTTCCTGCTGTTATAAAGTTATCATGCTCTTGCTCCAATAACGCCTGCCTGATTGCAGAATTTGAGGTTTAATCATGCACCATCAAATTCTATTTTCAAATTTAGAGTTAAAACAGTCTTTCAGGCTTAAGTTAACCTGCTCACTTTCATTTCATTGCACATAGTGGCAGATAATTATTGTGTGTGCTGTATTTCTCTCATTAATAGGTTGGTATTACAGCTTCTGCCAGACCACAAATAATTAAGGGATACTTCAAGTATGACTTACAAAAAAAAAAAGAAAGAATTTCCAAGGAATTGTACGCAGTGAGGTAATGAGTGTCTTGCAGCAGACCAGGTAAATGACTTAATGAGTCTAGATCAGCTGATAGTCAAACATAAAACCTGTTCAAGCTTGTTAGCTAATCTCATCCATAAAACTAACTGCCTATTCTTCATGGATGTTAACCCAGTTATACTAATGTTTTAAGGTAAAAAAACCTACAAAAGTGGAAAAGTTACATTTGAAAAGGGAATAATAAATGAGCCTTTCTGCTGTAATTAAGCAGACCTGTGGGCTGATTCAGACAGTACTGTTCAAGGTGTACAACTGGTTGTGCTCAATCACCGCTGTTGAATGTGGTTGCCCAGCTGCATCCGAAGCAAGCTGCTGGGATGGGGACTTCCAAATTTCTGTGCCAGTGTGTGCATGCAGCAGATGGACTTCTAAGAGAGGGGAAGAAATAGGCCGGCTGTGGGAAGGATGTATGTGGAGGGAAGGAGTGCTTACAAGCCCTCTTGTATCATCACTGACTTAGATGAGTGCATGTCTAGTAATATATGCAAGTAATGCAACGTTTTAGGTCTGCAAATTACTCTAGGATCCTGGATGAAAAAGACTCTTGCTATGAATTGCTCATAATTAGTTTTGCTGGAGCCCTAATGAAATAGCAAAACGTCAGTGGTTTGGGCTGCTCTTGGGCAGCACAGGGTCTGCCATATCCTTCCTTCCTCCCACTGTCTCCAGAAACACTACAGTGGAAAATGCACAAAGGTCCAGTTTTGTAAAAAGTAGTGCTTATCTTTAAAACTGGCTTGTCTGGCAGGGTCCCTCTGCAATGCATATTTTTTCAAGTGGTGTTTGCTTTCTTTACTGTTAAAAAGTAGTGCAGCCTTGGGACCCAGCTGTTCTTCCCGTTACTTTTGGAAGCGTACACCATGGAGGTGCTCCAAGGTGCACGATGGTCCCACCTCCAAAGAGATGTCACTTGGTGCAGGAGGGCCCACGGCAACCGTGTCCGTTGGCACCACGAGCAGAGACTTGAAGGAGCTGGAGGCTGAGGGTTCTTGTAGACACCTCAAAGCACTCTTAAAAGTGTTTTGTATAAGGAGGGGAGCTGCTTTCCAGATGCTTTCCTTTAACTTTATGGAGGGGCTTGCTATGGGAGAAAGTCCAGATGTTGGTTGGTTTATTTGGCTTATGGATGATGTGGGCAGCTTGGAGGTGGGAATCAGCTCTTCCCGACAGGGCTGGGAGGTGGCAGTCAGGAATGGGTGGGAAGGTCCCTGAATCTGAAGCCAAACAGCTGGTTTGGTAGAGAAGCGGGTATGGAGGAATATATGAATGGAGATGCAGTCAAAGCTGCTGGCTAGAAGGACCTTACCCACTCAGAAATCTGAGGAGAATCTGCAGGGCAAGATGCCTTTGTCAAGGTTGAGGAGTGTGCTGGAATTGAGTTGTGAGATGAGCGGTCCCTGGGTGGGAGCTGCTGCATGTGGCTGGGTAGGAAAGGCTGTTCTTTAAATCTTATGCAGAAAGAATCAGCAAACCTTAGATACAGCCTGGCTGTGAGGATCTCAAGTGGTTTGTTAAAAGCATGTTCGATGAGTGCAGAGATGAAGGGAAGATGGGGACACAGCTGGAGAGACAAGTGCATCCGAGGCTGGCGGAGAAAAGCCTGTGTGCAGGGTGAGGGCAGTGAGCTGGTGGGGAGCAGGAGGTGGGCAGAGGAGGGCTGGGGTCACAGGTGCGTGGGTTCATCGCTCTGGGTGCAGCCCTGCTCCTCAGTGCTTTGCATTTCTGGTGACAGACCTGGAGAACTAATGTGCTGTGCTGCAGAAAGGAACAAAAATCCAAATACTTCTTTGCTGTTGAGGATGCAGGATGCTTGTACAAAAACCTGGAAGAAAGGCATGCGTTAAACAATGCGGATAATTTGACCCATTGTTGGTCTTCTGGTTGTTCCCTCCCACCGGTTTGCTGAATTTTAGTAGGGACTTAATAAGGGAGGAAGAAGAAGATACTGTGATCAATTTGCTTTGCAGTTATTGTGGAGCTAATTTCTGGTGGCGGTGGCTGCAGCTGGGGTGGGTGGGCATTAGGAGAAGGAGTCTTTAGTAGAGAGATGCTCCTTGGAAAACCAAATCAGCCTCCCTGGTTGGAACCAGCTCTTCCTCCCTGTGTCCTGCTTTCAACCTCCAATTAAACTTTACTCATTTGAAAGGGGAGGTGGCTTCTAGAAGAACTTGATGGTGTGTTAGTGAAACCACTTGGTGTTGGGTGTTTCTGCGGTTTCCTTTAGCAGTGCTATTAAGACTGAGCTCTTCTGTGGTTTCCCATCTCAAATTGTGCATAGGAGTTCTAGGAGCAGGGGGAATTGTTCACTGCTTTCCTGTTAGTTTACCCTGTAGCATATCCATGAAATTGGTACTTGGCAGGATCTTCAGTATATATAATCTATCAAAGAAATATTCCTGAGTTGGAGGTGACGAGCCTTGGGGGGATGCATTTCTCCCTCCTTCTGCATCTTTTTTTTTTTGCTGGTGTTAAGATCAATATTGAATAAGTGCTGTTTTGAAAAAATTGACATTCAGGTGGCCAGAAACAGTAAACAACGGACAGCAGTTGAAACAGCCCTAACATGGCTGCGTGGAGGAAGGTGATCATTCATCACGCTCCCAGTTCGTTAGAAGGGTAATGTTTGAGGAAATTAAAGCGCGGTGCAGAACTGCTCAGGGGTTCTTTCCCTGGACCATGCATATGCTCACGCTTTACTTGCAATTATGCTGCTGTTATGTATGTTTGGCTGCTAGCAAGCACATGAAAATCTAATATCAGGCTCAAACTGTGCCTCCTTTATTTATAAACAGCTTTTCTTTTGCGTTACGCTGATAGAGCATGATACAGAGACATCTTGCAATAGACTATTTCAGTATAAGGTGCCAAAAACGAAGAGGAAACATTTTATGTGATTAAACAACTGAGACGTTCTGACAGATGTTTGCCTGACAGAGTTTGCAGGAAAAGCAGCGCTGCTCAGATCTGGTTAGTGCTGGTGCATGTGTTTGTGCCCCGAATTCAGGGGGAGGTGTTAATAGCTGGCTGTCTCGTGCAGACTTCTAGGACCCCATTCTGTGGGCTTTGTGGTGTGCGTTGTACAGCGTCTCTGAGTGTCCCGTGCATTTGGCATGGACTCAGTTCTTCGTACTGGGCTAGCTGCAAAATCCTTCCCCATCCCTGTCCCAACAGCTTTCTCTCCTCTCTTGTCTTCCTTTCTAGAGACTTCCTTTTTCTTAGTATCATTGCTTTTGGTTTTCTGGCTCCTGGCTCTGCGTTTCTTGCTTGTACTTCAGAAAGTTATTACTGGTTTCAGTGAAGGCGTTTAAAGTAGAACTTGCCAAAATAAAATCATAGTGAAGTTAGTGGTTCTGACCTCTTGGCGCTGGCTGAATGTCCTTCCATTTAAATTCCCAACCAGATGTTTTTGTGCTTTAAGGGCAGTTTATGTTGGGGCTTTGACAATTTTTAAGTATTAAAATAGCTTTAGTTTGAAGTTTGAATTCAAGATAATACAGCTATGGCTTTTGGAAAGTTGCAGTTGATTGTTTCTTATTCTTATGTAGGTGGCAGAAAGGCTCTAAATATTTTGAAGTTGTATTTGGAGAAGAAATAAAAATTAATTCAGACCTGTCCAAGCTAGTCTGTTTTTTTTCTCAGATTAGTAGAGCAGGATGGACCTTTTTGTGATGCGTAATCAAGTTGGAAACTTGTTTTGAGTCAGACTGCAAAAGTGTAATCCCCTTCAGGGATTATGGTACGTTTTGCATATTGCCTCCAAGTGCCTATCTGAGGATTCAATGGATGCTTTAACCCTGCTGCTATCTATAGCACTTTGGAAAGCATTCATTCATAAAAGTGGATTTTAATGACAGCTTTGCAAAGACCTGAAGGAAAGCAAGGCTGCCCGGGAGAACAAGGGACATCACTGATTGCCCAGGAAGACATCGTGATTCTGGCAACTGCAGTGATGAAAAAGGACACCTGCCTCGTGTGCCAGGAGTACTATCTCATTTCGGGTTGCTCATTTGGGGTTGAGTTCACCCCAAAAAGGAAGAGCAGGGTGAATTCACACAAGAACAACTGTGGGCTACTGAAGGTGCAATGCTCCTAGAGCCAGCTTGGGCAGTTTTCATTCAGGTTTGCCCCCTTAATATTGTGCAGATTTGGAAATAGGGTGAGTTCAGAATAAAAATGTCTGAAAACTGCATCCTATGATTGAGTCAGATAATACATATTTCTCCTCCCCCCAGCCTGTGCAGCCCTCTCCTGGGGAGTCCGAGCAGTGTTAGTTCTCCATAGACTCCCGCTGTGTCCTTCTGTTAAGCCATCTACCCAGCTTACTGCATGCTATGGCGTGAATCAGTGCACCAATAAAAGAAGAAAAAAATGGTGCCTGTGTCATCCTTTAGTCTGCCAGCTCCCTGAACCTGTTTTTTACTACAGGACCACTAAGGTGAAGTCTTACGCCAGCAGTATGTGCCAGGGATGCTCCTGTCCGGGAGGCACAGCTGTTCTCTCATGGCCCCATTAAATTGCCAAGTGCATTGATACAGCAAAGTTAAATCCATGTGATACTGTCTGCACATCTGCCAGGTCAGACCAAAGACCTGTCCAGCCCTGACAGCAGATGCTTGGGGACAAGTATAAAAAATAATCCAGATCTTTTCCCTTCTGTACTTGACAGAAGTCAGCAACCCAGTGTAAGCTGTGAGGCATTGCTAAAGTGCCTTTTTATATCTGTTTAATGGCAAGAACTGTCTGCGTTTCATCAGTGGGACTCAAGATATTTTAGCAATGAATGGCAAGATCGTGAGTGTGTGTTTGCTTTCCTAGGCCAGCTCTCTGCTTGTAAACAGCTGGTTGTGTTGGAGTAAACCAATCATGGTTTGCCATTAAATCTTAATTAGGTAAGAAACGGTAATGTGTTACGTGATATCTATTTAGTCTTGTTTGCATGGGGTGGAAGGTAGTGTGAGGACTTTTATTTGTTGGTGCATGGTTAAGAGGATTAGATGTGGCTCTGCAAAGGTGTGGGCAGGACGGCGGGGAGCTGGGAGCGTGGGACAACGTGTGCCATAGCATCGCTTATGCCGTAAACATTTATATGAAAGGAGACTCCCTCATCCTCTTGCTGTGCATATGTTAAAGGAAGCACATTTGTTCCTTTTGACTTGGTTGTGGGAGAACGTTAAATTATTGCTTCATCCTGCAAAGGCACTTGGTGAATGGGGTGGAGAGATAGCATAAAGGCTAAATAAGTGTAAAAGATTTAAGCGTTTCTAATTTATGGCACAGTGCTCACAGGGGAATAAGACCTGCAGCATCTTTTCCTATTGAATGAACGGATTAATGATGGCAAATTCTGCCGTGTTAGGGACGTGTGTGAGGTCACTCCTTGTGGTTGGCCGTAAGAAATACTTCAACTGGAAAAAGCCACCGTTTCCTTGCGGCTGCTTTGGATTCTGCTTTTACAGTCGAGAGAGCAGGCTCTCTTTCTGGGATAGTTTTGGAAAATATTTAATTAAGCGACTCTAATGAGGGGCCATTATAACTGCAAACAGAGTTATTGTTATCATCGTTTCAGCTGTTAACAGTTGTTCACAAACTGTTCAGTAATTAGGGCCCAATTCACTGTGGAAAAATTGTAGCTGGGCTGCTGCTGCAGTGAGTGTAACATGGAAAGGAACATTTGAAAAGAAGTCATCCTTCCCAGTATGCGTGGATGTGCAGTGGACATGTGGACCCATCACTTCTCCATAGCGTAGTCTCTCTTCACTGCAGGCTACAAAGCTTCAGATCCTAGAAGTGGCATGGGTTGCTTTGGCATGTACATGATAGGCTTATTCACCATCAGGAGTACTGTGAGATTATTTCATGGTCCCTTTTTAGATGTGCAGAGCAGAGGCAGAGGTTTGGGACAGAACTATAGGAAGTGGTACTTCTGGCACAGCTGCTCTAATGATCATGGTCTACGGCAATTCTGCGAACATAGTAGTATCATTATATTAATGGCCAGGTGAGCCTTTTAACCTCCTAGGAAATTAAACAGTACAAGGAGGGGAAAAGTGGAAATTACCTTTCTGTTCTTGGTAAGAAGCAGCACCTTACACAGCTGGATGCAAATTATTTCTAGTTAAGGAATGTCTTAAAATGCAACTCTGCAGGGTTGCTCAGCTGTAGCTATAGTTAGAGCTGCAACTATAGATAGCATTAAATTTATTTAACTGCTAATAAAGTGAATTTTGGCATTTCCTCCGAGACTTATTTTAGAATGAGTCTATCTGAATTGTAGCAGCTTTGTGCACCTCATGTTCAAGCACCTTCATACTGCTTAGGCTGGGCAAGTTAATGCGGGGCTCTGTTGGTGTCTGGCTGGGCGAGTGCTTTGCTTCCCCAGCCTGGTTTGGGATGGTCCTGCAGAAGCTGTGATGGCTGTACCAGCCTTTCTGCTGCTCCTGGTCCTGGTGGGGTGGCAAAGTGCAGCTGGAGCATGGGGCTCTGCTGCCTCGGGGAACCATCTCTGCTATTAAAATAACTTGTTATAAATCTCATGCTGAGAAACCCTGGTTCTTGTGGTTTTGCTTTCTGGGTTAGAGTGCAGGCTCTAACTCTTGATTGGTAAATCCTCTTTCTAAGCTTGGGAGGTGGTGAATGTACAGTGCTGGGTGTGCAGAGGGTGGGGTAGGAGCTTTGGGTCAAGAATGGGGCTTGGTGGCGGCACAGAAGGAGCTCTGGAAGACGTTTGGTGCCACATCTAAGCCCTGAGACTCTGAACTTTCTTGTGTTTTCTCCTCTTCAACTTAAGTAAATGTCGTCTCTCCTGAGAGCGGATGTGTAACTTCTGTTGGATCTGGGCAAGGCATTTTCCAGTTCGCAGTGGTTTGATCTTGGCAGAAGACATGGTAGGAAGTCATTAGTGGTCTGAGAAGAGGTGCTGCCAAATGGCCGTGGCAGCGTGTGGGGGGATCACGGTGTCTCTATCCAATGACTCAGTGAGAACGCGTGGCTCGTCGTTACAGGATCATCCCTTGGAAAGTGAGGTTAGGCTCAGGGACCCTACATGAGTTTCTGGCTTGAGAGCTGGCTTTCTGCAAGTGCTATGTAATTTTGGTCTGAGAAATGGTATTTTTCCAAGGCGGGGAGGGGGAAGGCTTCTTGTGCCATGAGCAGTAGCTCGCAGTGTACCTTGGGCTACGGCAGGGAGAGAATTAATGATGCCTTCAGAGACCTGCTAGCTAGCCAAGGAGTATGGTAGCCCCAGGACGTGTGCTGGGGTATGGAGGAAGCCGGTACTGCTCTCCTTCCTTACAGGCTTGTTCCTGGAGCTAAGGCAGAAGCTGATCTGGCAGTGAACTGAAAAACCTGTTTCAGTTAGCGTTTCCAGTCCAAGAAATACCCATTGATACCCTGGAGCTGAAATCTGGTTGCTTTGCCTGTGGGATAGAGTCAGGACAGGCTGAGCAGCATCCCAGTGAGCACTGCCTCTCCTCACCTCATGGGCGAACTGTTGCTCCTTGGGGGTCCCTGGAGCCAAAGGGTGGTCTGAAGGTGCTTTTGGGAGGGTTTGAACCTCAGGTCCTCAAGAAAACACCTGTGACTCATGGTAAATCGTGTACACGCTCTCTGCCTCAGTTTCTCCCTCTTCCCCATAGAAAGATCTCCTGCTTTTTGTCTTCTCTGTATAAGGTACAAGCAGATCTGCAGTGCCTTGGGGCAGGGAGCTGTGCAAGTGCCCTTGCAGATGTCCCAGGTCCTTTGCAGGTTTGTAGCGAGCCAGGCACAACCGTCTCCATATGAGAGCTCCTCCATTGCTGTATTGCAAGGAATAAGCCGAGATTTCCAGCACTGGAGAAGCTGATGCTCATTTCCACTCCCATCCTAAGCAGTCTGCTAGCAAAGGAATTTATGATAACGAAAATATTTTTTGTGCAAAGTGCAGTAACATAGAGCAATAAAACCCCATAATTGCAGCAGGAATATTCCACGTTAAACCAAACTATCAATTATAGTTTGCATAGAGGTTTGCTAGACTAAAAAGGTTGTGCTTTCATGTGAAAAAATATTCATTATCTTCTTTCAAACACACCTTAATTGCCAACATCAAAGTTATTAATTAAGCAATACATCTTGCAAAACTGGATTGGCTCATCCAGCGCTTGTGGAGTGTGGTAGGAAGGGTACGGGAGAGCGTATGAGCCTTCTGGATCCTCGCAAGGGAAAGCTGCTAAGGTGAATCCATTCTTCTCTATAAAGGTTGTACTCAAAGGAGTTGATTTTATGAGAAATGTCACGTTTTAGGGTGCAGTGTACTTGCTTTGGCAGCAAAGCTGTAACAGAAACAGTGAAAAATTCTTCAGCTTAGGTTCCCAACTCGACAAATGCTGCCTGCGCAGTCCCACGCTGCAGCCGGCTCGGGGGGTGGCAAGGCTTTGCGGTAGGCATCACTGCTGCCAGGCCTGCCTGTCCCGCGGGCTTAGTGCCAGATGGTCCAGGTGCCCCAAAATGTGATTTGGAAACAACCATAAACCAGATCAGTTGGAGCAAGAAAAGGCAAGGAAGGAATTTGAATTTCGTTTTGCTCGTCTGTCCCCAGTTTTACCTCTGCTGCTGGTTTCCAGTTGCTTCCAGTGCTATTTTTTTTAAAGCAGCTATGTGTTTCATAATAGAGAGATGCTTCTTGAGCTCCTTATTCCTACATACTTTGCCTTCAGAGGTATTTTGTATTTCCATGCTAGCTTGCCTTGGATAAAATTTAATTTTAAGACTGAAGGTTTAGACCTGGAAATTTAATTTCTTTAGCTTCTGGTAACTCAGTCTGCTCAAAAATGGCTTTTCTGTATGATGCAGTTGGTCAGCATCGTATCTGATTAGTGCAAGGAGAATCTCGGATCCGCTCTGTTGTGTATCAGATGCTCGTTGTTTTCTTTCTGTTTTCCTCTCCTCTCCTTTGTTATATCACTCAGGAACTCCCCAAAATTAATGGTGAAAAGCTGTCGCAGAGAAAGGTCCTCGTGGTTACAGGTGAGGCTTCAGAGTACAGCTGGATCGGTGGGTATCCAGCTCACGCTGTGCCAACCAGACCTTCCCCTCCGGGCACCTCGGTGCTCCCTCCCTGGGCAGAAACTCTCCTCGCTCTTCACTGATGTGCTTGAAGCCTTTTTTCTGCTTGACCCTAATTTTGTTACAGGTATGAACTTGCCGTGATAACAACGAATAGTTTGGGGTTTTTTTTCCTCTATATGATTTTAGAGAATATTATCTTCTGTTTCCCACTAGCTCTGGAGGAAACTATACCTATAAAGTATTTCTCTCATCAATTTGCAAAGACATCTTTATTGCCCTTGGTGGATCATAAAGGCTGCTTTCCAAGAGGGATGTTTACTGTAAAAGCTAATGAAGACATCATTGCTTTCCGTGGCATCTCATAGCTTGTTCTCCAGAAAGAGTGATTGACTCCTTGTTGTGCCTGTATTTTAACTTCTGCTAGGTGTGTGTGTTTATGAATTTTTTATCAGGTTGTTAATGGTGGAATTGAGGGATCAGACAAAGAGATCGTTGTCTAAACTGGCAGGGCTTGCTTGCAGCAGGCAGGAAGGATGCCTGGCACTCTATTTGCTCTCCAAGTTTTCTTTGAATAAGAAAGCACTATTGTGTGCATCACTTAAAATTAGGCATTTAATAATTAAACATTTTTTTTAAGATTTTCTTTCCCTCATCTCAGTGCGAGTCGGAAGAGTGTTCCCAATTACACTTTTATGACTATGGATTTTCCACTTCGCATTCTCAAGAGCATGGAAACATGATTAATGTAAAAGATTGTCAAACAGCATTAATCACTGTTGATTTCTTATCGATTCCTGTCCCCCGCTTTTCCCAGAGAGCCGGTGTGCTTGCACCGGCGAGTCAACTTCTGTGCAGTGAATAAAATCTTACACCTTTGTCGGTGCCCTCTTGCCCTGCGGTTCGAAGGAGCGCGGTGAAGAGCCAGGGAGCTGCTCATCTGGGATTATTGGGAGGCTTTAGTCACAGTGGAGAGAAATAACGGGAGGAGAGGATGAGCATATTTTATTTGATGCAGTTGTTTCGCTCTTATATGCACTAAACTACGCACACAAGACAAGTGGTTTTACATCTAATGTATATTTTCAGCCAGGGTGGCCTTTGTGAGACATAAATGACATAAGGTGAACAAACTGCTTATTAAGGTAAGACAATGAAGGCCCAATTTTAAAAGGTTAAGATGTACTAGAAAGTATCAGTGCATCCTCCAAGTCATTAATGCTATACAGAATGCACAGCGTGTGGTATTTTGAAAGGCCACTGTAACCTTTTCAAGCATGAAGCATGCTAAAAGGAATCTATTTCCTTACTGCCTTGAAAAGGGAAATCAGTCTTAAAAAGCCTTAGTTTTTATTTGTTTAAAAAGAAACCTTTTCTAGGAGCGTAAAAAGAGAGGGAGGATCCTTAAAGCAAAGTGAGCAGTAAGCTGTCTGTTGCAGGGGAGGAACCCGGGAAGTCCATAAGCGATGCGAGATGTAAAATTTTGGGTTTTAAAGAGAAAAAAATTCTCGCTGTTGTACTTTCTCCCACAGATCCTTAGCTAAATTTTAAACTTTGCACAAGCTTGGTTTTTGTCTCTGTTCAGAACAGTGAAACATGGCAGGTGGACGAGCGTTGCGGTGTGGGATCTCTGTGCATCTGTGTACAGCATTTGCAGTGGGGAGCGGAGGTGAGGAGGCTGCAGAGCAGAGGAGGAAGGGGCAGCTTCGCCCTGCCTGCGTGTGAATGATGTCCTGGGCTGCAGGATCTGAAGTATTGAAGCAACAGTTATAGATGAATGCGTTTGGAAGTCTTGTGTTCAGTTTGGGGGGAAAAGTGGGGGTGGGGAATCCAATAGACAAGTTTTCAGGTAAACAAGCTACGAAGACCTGAAAAAGGGTTTATATATTCCTGAAAGCTTGTCTGGTATTTTGAGTGAGATTGTTTGGTCTTATCTAAAGGATGACAGCTCCCTACAGAGCATGCCTTGCTGTCCTGCACCGTCACACAGCAGCAGCACCACTCCTACTCGACAGGTCTCTGTGCTTCAAAACCTGTCGCTTCTCATTACCTGCCAGTGCCTGAGAACAGGCGCAGCCATTCCTTCCTGCCCCGCAGATGGTGCAGCCGTGTGCCCATCCAGTAGGTGTTTTGGGGGCAGCAGTAGTACCCAAACAGACAGCAAGCGATTGACCTGCTGCCCCACTTCGCATCTCTTGAGGTGGGCTGGGCAAGACCATGCTTTCAAAGTGCTGTGGAAGTCCTGTCGTGCCTCCTCTTGCTTGCACGGTGCAACTTGAGGACTATTTTTTTGGGTATTGTTCCCCTGCCTGCTTTGCGTTTGTAATTGCATTTTAACAGAGAAGGTTGTGAAGAGTTAACAAGCTTCCTCAGACTTGAGGAAGACCCCAGGTTGCCTTTTGCTCAAGTCAATTTGACTGTTAGATGGCAACACTGAGTTGAAGCAGCTGGGCTTTGCAGCAGGCAGGCATCTTGCTTTTGTTGTTGAGAAGGTCTTCGTGAAACAAATTAACCAGATGTAAGTTTTGACTTAAGCCCACTGGGAACTAGGAAGATAGCAGACCATCTTGCCGTAAGTTAAATGTGAACACTATGAAAGAACAATGTGAGTGCTGCTTGTAGTCTGTCCTTGGCATCTGTTGCCTAAATGGCCTCTTCAAATATACACTACGGCTCCAACTTCACTTAGCTGCAGCTAAGCTCCTGCTTGGAAGATGCTTTTTTCCTCCTGACTATTCAGCCTTCCACTCTTGCCGTGTCAGTGGAATTAAAGAGCATAAAGAGCAGTCAGTGCTGCTGCTTTTGCTCATGAATCCTGAAAGCTACTCCAGAAAAGCAGAGGTTTTGTGTGTGGAGGGAAGAGATGAATTAAAATATTCTACCCCCTCCTGAACACAGAGAAAGAGAGTCCTTATGTTTAGATGATCTCATTCAGTGGGTGTCTAAAGACTGAGTGAATGATGTGCAGTGTGCTGGGGTTTTCAGTACATGTGGCATGGGAGTGGGCTTTTTTGCTTTTCTGAGGGGATGGGGGACATTTTGCTCCATCTGGAGTTTCTCCAAGTTTGGAATTTGATTTGCAAGCTAGGTTGTGCAGACTGGCAACCAGGCAGTTGTAACATCTGAAAGGAGAGACATGGATGACAGTTCCATCACCCATCTCTAGTTCTCATTTTCCCGAAAACTAATGGCAATTTCAGCAACCCATTTGGGACTCCTATGGGACTGCTCCCGGTGTGACACATTCAACGATCAGATCATAAAAAGGGAGTCTAGAACATGCAAGGAAGGGACAAAGCAAGGATTTTGGCAGCTCACCAGCCTTGCTATCTTTCTTGGCTGAGGCTTGCAAGCATCAAGTTGCACTCCTGTGTGGAGGAACAGTGGTTTAATGTTTGATAGTGATCAGATCAGGAGGAGAGCAGAGCACCAGGCATCCGACAGGTTGTCAAACCTGTCACTTCCCAGCCTTTTCTTCCCCTTGACAAGGTTAGCCACTGACTGACAAGGGTACACTTTGCCAGGATGGCAGCAGAGCCTTTAAAAGGAGGAAAAATGCTTTCAAAAATGAGTTCGGCTGCTTTCCATGTATCGTAACATCTCTGCGCAAAGCTGCATTCTCAGATGTGCCTTTGCAATGACTTTGAGTCTTTTCCTTTATCCACTTCCCCGTTACTAGAAAAACAAACACATGCAGCGCCTTCTCCGCAGGCTGCAGTCGCTTGTTGAGCGAGACGTGGATGGGCTGCGAGCAAGATTGCGGGGCCGTGAGCACCCCTTATGATGGCTCCTGGTGTGGGATGGACACCTGCAGCCTGAGGACTGCGTGCACCCAGCCATGCAAATACGCCTTTGGTGACAATGGTATTACAGATAAGGAGACTTGGGGAACGGATGAATTTCTTGTCTGAACTGGAGAGGTTTCTCTCTTGATCCCTACCTCCCCTACCCACCCTTGCCTCTCTTCTTTTTTTCAGGATATTGAAGGGGTGAAAGTGCCACAGTCTGTCCATCTATTCATTGCGCACAGTGTTGACTGCTGTGTTGGTAAAAACAGTTCTAGTTAGTTTATTTTTTTTAATGCACATTCAATACTCCCTCACCCCCACGTTCCTGTGAATTTTTGCAAGGCACCTTGGCTCTCGGATTTCGTAATGCAGACTGGTGTACGTTTGCGTTGCACACTTTCCCCTACTGAGTGCACATAATCATACATAAATGCATGTGCCCTCGACGTTTGCTGCAAAAGGAAATTCTCTTTTCCCAAACTGTGGCCAACCTCAGTCGCATTAATATTAAGACTGTAGGTCTGCAAAACCTTAGTGGAATCTGCGTTCACTGTAGGAGTAGAAGGATGTTTGTTAATCCTTTTCCCGTGATGCACTTTATACTACCTTGGATTCGGTATAGTTTTTGCACTTTTGAATCAGAATCATAAAGATGATCGTCATAAGGCGTTAAAAAGTTAGCATGCTCTTATCTGTTTTAATTTTGTTTGAATGATGCCATCTGCTTTTCTGAATATGGCAGGTAGTTGAAGGAATAGAATGTACTAGTTGGGAACTGCAGAAACAAAACAATAGTATATTTCTTATGGCTGATGGATTGTTATTTTATCTTTTTTTTTTAACATGCTCAGTCATGAGTGAGAAAGCAAAAATCAATGTTAGGGAGAAACAAACAAAGAAGAAAAATTGAATTATCAAGTTAGTTTGGGTAAAGTTCACAAGTGAAGAAAGTGAAAAGCAAATGTGCTGGTTAAGCGAGAAAGCCATGCATCCCTGTAGGTCCTTTGTGCAGAGTTCATTCAGCAGCCTTTCAGAGCTCCGAGCTCTAATTGCAGTGCTGTTTTCCTCTAAATACCAAATTGCCAGATAATTGTAGTGAGAAAGAGGTAGATACATGTGTGCTTTTGCAAGATAGGTTAGTTGCACAAATTTCCCTTCTGGGAATAAATTATGCTTGCACCCTCTTTGTTGGTTCCTTGGGAGGACGAAGGCTGCTCAGCTGTCCCTCTGCTGTGGGAGATGCCGCTGGGATGTTATTTATCCCACGAGTGAGGATGTGCTTGCTGTGATCCCAGCCGTGAGACAGATCCTAGCCTTTGCAGATGCACGTGTTCCCTCACCTGCATGGGGCAACAGCTTGGGATTAGGCCTGAACTGCAAGACTTTCAATGAGCATGATTATTTTTCTGCTGAAGTATTATGACAACAGAGTGGGTGTATTATGTAGAAAGCTGTATATTTGGACTACTCACTGCTGTTTGCCATCAGATCCAGAAAGGTATAAACGGTGGTGTTGTTGTTGGCTTTTTTTATTAGAAAGGCAAGAAGCAGCTTCTTAGCTGAATGTTGGTGCGCAAGTTGGTTGTTTGTTATTCATCGTGTTGCTCTAAGCATCTGTTGACAGGTGGGAAGAGTTCTTGGTGAGCAGGCTCATGGCTTTATTGCCTATCGGGGTATAACTGCTGCTTGGAAGGCTGACAAGTTAGCAGAAAATCACTACTTTGTGCCGAGTGGAAATCTGTTAGTATGGGTGGATATGGACTGAGCCAAGCAGATAAGATGGACATTAAATAAATGCCCTAGACATGAGAATGAAGAGCTGAAGCTGAGCTGTTGTCATGCTAATGCTGCACAGGAGCATGTTGTTAAAAGTGGTGATATATGGCAGTTGCTTCATTCTATTTAGTTACTATGTCATGTTGGGAATTCAGTTTAACTCTGGAAGATTATACTTGTCTGATGAAACTAGTATTAGTGCCCAGCCCAAGTGAAATAATCAGCTTTGGAGACTAAGAGGATATTGGGCTCTGGAAGGTATTTGCCATGAAGTTGGGTAACTTCTTTGTGGGTGTAGAAAGCACGAATGTTTAAGTGAGGTTCATGGTGTCTCGGTACTTCTCAGCTAGAAGCTTCCCATGTTCTTGATGACTAAATGATCTAAAAGACTTTAGTTAGAAAAAGAAAAAAGTTCATATTTTGACACAATGCTGTATATCTGCTATCAGAATGTATGAAGACAGTCTTTGACCTGCACAAATATCAGAGGTCCATACAGTTGCTTTAAGGTCACTTGAATAACCCCGTAGAATAATATGCTGGCATTGCCTTTGACAGATAGCCTGGAGATTTGCTTACTGAAGCCAGTCTTCAGAGCCACTGTGTCTTGGTAGCAAAGACTGTAATAAAATTGTTCGGTTCAAAACAGACCGTTCTTCATTTTGACTCGTAATCAATAACTGTCTGTGGCTGGTGTCGCCTTGGACTTTGTCTCACGGGGACTTATTGTACAGTGAAGTCTTCTATGCTAATCTGTGTCTATAAATAAAGATCTGTCTCTGTGAAGACTTCTACATCCTTCTTGGGCTGGTGGAGAGCTAGGAGGTGAGAGGGGGGGCCCTTGTTTAGGGGCTTGATAGACTTTGATTAATTTGGATTCTGGATCTGCTTTTTTCTGCAGAGATACAGGATTTAGTATATTTAGCTGGACAAGTGGTATGTTTTCCATGTCTTTGGCAAATGTCTTTGCATTCCTCGAGGCTGAATAAAACAGCCACAGTGTTTCTGGCAAATGTGCATGAAAGACAAGTTGCAGCTAATCCACCTTGTGCGTGGTGGAGTACCAGCACGTGTGGGACTTGTCCCCATGACCAGAGGCCCCAGGTCGGTTGAGCCCAGTGCCCATCTTTGGGCCAGCTCTTGGTGGGTGCACAGGGACAGGTTTGGGAGCAGGGCAAACCTGCAGCAGTGCTTCCCCGACCCCCCTGCTTGATGGGACCACGAGTCGCGGTGGCACCCTGCTGCCTTCCAGTGGGATGCTGGTTGGTGATGAGGATTTATTTAGGGATGTGGCTAAGTGGCACAGGAGTCTGGCTGGTTCCCCATGTCCCAGTTTAGCAGCGGAGACGCTGGGAGGGAGCTGTGGGCAGAGCATCCTGGTTGAAACATGAGGCTCGTGTGGGATCGGCTCTGCTGGAGTTGTGGGATTTTTTTTTTTTACAGATGCCTGCAAAGGCATCTTTATATGGGTGTCTGAGGGAGAGGCTGGTGGCGTGGTGGGAGGATATTGAGTTACTCTGAGCTGCTGTAGGATGCCGTATCTGTTGAGCAGGCAAGTCTCTATTTATACACGCGGCCGACGGTGGGCACGCGAAAGGTCTCGGGCTTCTGCATGAGCCATTGTCTGTGCTGATGTGAAACAGCCAGGTGGATGCTGGGGAGGTCAGAAATGCTCCACGTTCCCAAACTGGGGCTGTACGTAATATCTGATAGATTTGCTATTCTGTCACTGACTCTTGCCACAACACTTGCAGGATGCAACCTAGATGCAGCAGAGTACCCACCTTTAATGCCACAGTACCCGCCAGAGAGGCATGGCTGTGCTGAGCACTAAGAAAAGGGATGCATGGCCGTGGTGTGGGGTTACTCCTGCAGCCGTGCTCCCTCGTGGGCACAGAGGGGGTTTAGGCACAGCCCAGCAAGGGGAAACGCCACGTGCTGGGAAGCAGGACGGCTGTGCATGGCTGAGCTCCAGAAGAGCGGGGGGAGCGCGTTGGTGGCTGCCACTGGATGATGATGAATATGAAATAGGAGCAGGAGAACATGGATCTAACTCAGTGTCTGCCCACGCTGTTTCAGACCATGGCTTAAAGAGCATTTCTCTCCATCAGCTGAAGCTGCCTCTGCTCCACCGTTTTCCTCGTGGTGGCTGTGTGGTGAACCAGACTGGGGAGTCAATGCGGGGTAAAAATAACCAAGCTGAAAGAGGGAGCGTGGCTACGGCACGCCATACCTCCGAGAGAAATGCCTGCCAAAATGTGCCCACAGGGGCGAAGCAAGAACATGGCACGTTTTGAGTCTTGGATGGCATGCTGAAACCAACCAAGAGGAGTTCTGTTTTTGCACTGGTTTTTGCTGTTCTTGGAATGCTTCTTCCTTTATATGAAGTGTCTTACACTACGGGAGAGGCTTAAGGCTGGTATATTGAGGTGTCCTGGCTCTGCGTGGTTATCTTACAATGTGGGGTGATGCTCCAAAACATGCAGTTTTGGAATCTTTTTCCCTTTGGCTATCAGCTTCCACACTTAAATTGCATAGCTGGCAGTAAATGCTGCCAAAATGTCACGTAGATGAAGCAGCTTCGTAAGAGCTTTAGTGCCACAACCTTTCCCAACCCCTGCAATTACATTTTAATTCAATATTTCATTGGAGTTTTCAAATAATTTTAAATTAATAGGGACCAGATTGTAGGGGGAAGACTTGGCATCGTTCTCTGTTTGCTTCCAGTGTCTTCTGCACTGCAGATAACCCGGTCGATACACACAGCTGGGAAACCAGGTTTTCTGTGAGGACAGTCAAGCAATTCCTGTTACCAGTGAGAAACCAGAGCCCACCCAGAGCTTAAATGCTGAAACAGGTTGCAGGAAGGGAGCTGCAAGGAGGGGGGTGTGTTGCACATGGCGGGGTAGATGTGGGGAGGGAAGGCAGAGAGAAAAGCACTGGTTTAGTTCCCTCCTTAGTTTAGGAGTGTTATTAACAAGTGGCAAAGCAGTTGCATAGAAAGTCCTCTGCTGTGGTGCCTGGCTCCAGGCTTTTGAGTTTACGGATTGTGAGCAGGCACGCAGCAATGCCTGGGGGGGCTGCTTCGTTTTGGGTGCTTATGGTGCTCTTGCCTTGGTAGGCATGAGGTCTGCCGTTTGTTCTGCCTTTGGAGAAAACCTTGCAAGCGCATCCACAAGGAGCTGTGGGCACCTTCCCCTTGCCCTCGTCCACCACGCTTGCAGTTTTGGCCTCGCTCTGGCTGGCCGTGACATCTTTATCTAAGCCGTTTCCACGCCACGGGGGCTGAATTACCCTCCCTGATGCCAGGGCTGAGGGATTTGCTGCCAGGAGCTGACTGGGAGCTGTGCAAGGCTTGAGGCTGGGTCGCCGGCTTCCCAGGCACTCCTTGAGCAATGGGCATAAAAAAGGATGGTGAAAATCCCACCGATTCCTCCAGAGTCAGGATTTCACTCCTTTTGGCTTAAAAACAGTAAGGCAAGGAAAGCACAGCGATGATGGGCTAGCAATGGGCAGGCTTGCATCAGACCTCTTAAATGAGTTAGGCTTGATTGATTTAAACCGCCAGGTTGAGTCACGATTTAGATCAGCAAGCAACAGCCTTCATTTAAATAATTGACTGGAATCTTGTTTTTTGCATTTATATTTATTAAAGTGATTCTCATGGGCTGGTAGCCATAAAATATACTGAGGAAGAGTGGCTGTGTTGCATTGGATTTGGTGTTCCTTCTTTCTTAGCTGGAAAAAATCCAGTGTCCGTGCATACATATTTAGTAAGTTGTATAGATTTGTGTGTGTTAGGATTTGTAGCATTCTTGATATATTAATTACTGTTGTTTTGCTTGTGATTTGTCTCAGACTCTCTTTGGAAGGAAACTGGAATTCAATTACTGTGCACAAAAATAGCATTTGCAAAGCTCTACTGAACTATACTTATCTGAAGTGTATCAGATGCACGCAAGAAATACTGAAATGCTCTTTGCATTAGGACTGCTCTTCTAATGAGGAAGTTAAGAATGTGAAAAATTTGGACTGATTGCCTGTTCTTAACATGCTGCTAAAAATCTGAGGATTAATAGATCTCATTGTTTCTTCATAAGCAAGAAAACCCAAGTAAGTTCCCTGCTCTATCTAATTCCAGTTAGTTTTTCAAGTCTGAGAGAATGAAGGTGTTTGAAAAAGCCTGGGACTAGCACGGTACCTCCTTGCAGGGTGGATCTGCTGAGCTCCTGTGTGCAGAAGTCATCTTCTCAGTCCAGTTCAGTGGCTTGAATGCTGTAAAACTTTGTCACCAAACCTTTTATAAAAAGGTTTTTTCTTTAAAACAAAGGCTAAAATGCCATTTCTGGATAACAACTAATGAACAGAAGTATTTGGGATCCTCAGCTGATAGTGAGAGAGTAAGAAAACGTATTTGTGATGTGGTTTGAGAATACGATTTCTTGTTTAAAAAAAAAGTAGCTCTGCAAATTCCTGACACAAATTACTGTTTCGAATTCTGGTCTTGGTCTTGCAGCTGTATTGCTTTCCTGTGGGAGCCCCACTGAAAAATTTGTTGCCCAGATGTAAGTGCAGGCTTTGAGCCACTGAAAGTATTTCTAATAAATTCACTTTTCAGGCAGCTGAGGGAAAAGCAAGCTTCTGTTAATAAGAATCTTTGTTATCTTGGAAAGTCAGTTATGAATGGAGAAACCGTAGCATAATCAAAATGTGTAAAAATAAATAAACTGCATTTTGAGCATTTACTAAGGAAAAGATGACAAGACAACAAACCAATGTTCTTGAAGACCTAAAGATAGGAACTCTGATCATGAGAGTGAAGAATTGGCCATCTCTGGGCTGCTGTGGTTTCTGATACAGGAGGGAAATGCATTAACTTCATTCAAAAGGGAGAAAATTATTTTTTCATCCTATCTATAAGCAGTTTCATTAACTTTTCACCATCAGCAGATTGTGAAAAAGAAACAATAACTGTGTGACAGACTTCTTTGAGGTCAGAAATGTTGTAATTTTAGTGGGAATAAAAAGACTATAGTTCTTCATTGGTGTGGCTTGACATAAATTAAGCCTGACATTGCCGATAGTATTTAAAAAATTGGTAATGCGATTAGAGATTTAATGCTGACTTTACATAGAAACATTCTTAATATTTAATCAAGTTAAACAGAGCTTCAGTCATTTTCTTTTATGGCTTAATTTTCCACCCTGACGTGGGCGCTTTGCAGACAGTGGTGGTGTGACACCTTGCCAGGCTGCTGTGGCAAGTACATTGCCACACATTGCCAGCGCAATGCAAACTGGTCACAGCCTGTCCCGAGGGCTGAAAGGGCACCTCTGGCTCTCTGCAGCTGTCGGGTCCTGCTCCTCCTGCCATTTGGTCGTGCAAATTTGATCTTTGATTGCCACCACCACTAGAGATGCCCCGTGGGGTCACAGTAACAGTCTGGCCCTTTGCGTCTCTGCTCTGCCCTGTCAGTCCTTGCAGCCGCTCCTCCCTGGATGCGTTCTACCTCGAAGGTACCTTTGTGGTACCTTTATTTGCACTGAAGCTCGTCCTCCCCTCTTTTTCTCCTTCACTGCGTTTTTTGAAGTCTCTCATCACTACTCAAATCAGCAAGAGAGATGTTTTGAATCAATTTTTTTCAAACTTCCCAAGTTAGATTGATATTTTTATTTTTTAAGTAATTCACTTCCATCAGTGGATAGGAGTATTCAAACGTGCTGTTTACAGTTGTTAGCATTCCTGCTCTAAATTTGTTGTTACACTTGCTGAACAGGCAGGCACGCTCCGCACTAATGACGTGGCTCAGCACATGTCCATCTGCACGTACTTTTATATTGGGAACGGCAAATGCCACGGCTCGTGTTTACTACAAACTGCTTATCTTGGACGGGCACCAAGTTGCATTTGCACGGGGGTTGGAATTTAATTAATACAGAAATGTGGGCTTAATTTTTTTTATTGATGATGAAAAGTTTGAAGTCTGTTAGATGCCTTAAAAAAGGTGTTTAAACATTATTTTCTGCTGATTTACTAAGCAAAGGAAAGATGGGATCAGGTGGGTCATCGGAGTCACTTTTCAAGGGACGTGGGTGCCAAGGCCTATTCGTTACAGCTACGTGAGGACTGTAAAGTACTCCTCTGCAGTTGGTACCAGCGGGAGCTGGGTTGCCGACCAATTTTGGGATGCTTGTAAAAATCCACTGAGCTCCTGTTGACATTGTTTGCATCTAAGAGAGCTTTTAATGTTCCCGTGGTTCACGCTGGGTGCCCAAAACAGCTGGCCCTGGACGGCGGTGCTGCGGAGCTCACGTGTTTGGCTTTTCCGTAGCTATGGTCCAGCTCTCTGCTTGAAGGGATGGAGACCAGGTCCCTCCGATGGTTTTCTTGGCGTCTGCTACGCAAAATACATGTGCTTGCCGATTAGGCAGCGGATTTTAAAACCTGACCTACCGTTAGTAGCTGAAAAGTTCCCCCTTAGGAATCTGATTTGATGGTGGATTTTCACACTTTGACATGAAACAAAATTTAAACTTTCTTTTCCTCCCGGACCTGCATCTGGTGTGGCCCCGGGGTAGCTGCTGTCTAAATGGATGCTCGCCTACATGGTGCAAAAAGCTGCATTTTCGAGTTGAAGGCTCCCAGACGCTGGGGTGGATTTCCCTGGGATCCTCGCGCTCGGTGTGTTTGCATCCATACACGACAGCGCAACAGGATATAGATGAGAAGAAAGCTGGAGCGGAGCATCAGATGCTTTAATATCCTACCTCTGACTGAAACAACCTCCCTGTGTGGGAGATAATAAACATTTCTTGTCTCTTAAGGGAAAATCATGCACAGACAGACACAAGCACATATAAATAATTTACAAAGCTGTAATACACTGTAAATAACAAGCCTAGTGAATAATGAATTAACCCAACTGCTGATTCATAGGTAAATATCTCTTGTAAAGCAGAACTTTTATGGATTTTTACAGCTTAGTTAATATCCCCTCGTATTTTATTAAGGCTGTTCAGGTGAAGTATTCTGGTAATAATATGTATATCTTTGGAAGTGAGATGGGGCGGTTGTGGGCTGCCGTGCTGGCGGCAAGCCTGCCGTCCCTCCGCACGGAGGAAGCAGAGCCTTGCTGGGCCTGGGCAAGCTCTGGCTCTTGTTAGCCAGGCTTTTCTTTCCCTCTCAAGCAGGCAGCAGAGATTAAGCAGGAAGAATTTTGATGTGGCCAAAGAATTGGAGAGCTACAGGGAGGAAGGAGCCTCCAAGCATCTTGGAAGGAGCCTCCAAGCCCCCCCCCCCCCCAAGCTTCTGGTAATAAATAATGCATTTGCTCTACTTTGGCAGTGCTCTAGACGTGGTGAGATTTCTCCATGCCTTTGAGGATGGGGAGGCGGTGAAGGCACTGGGTCAGGATTGCTGCCTGAGCCCCTCCGTGAGCACTGCATCCTTCCTGGCTGTAACGACCGCGTGTCCTTAGCCCCTCTTGTCAGGCACTCAGAAAGAAACCAAACATGACATTTGCTTCCTCCATGCTGTTTTAGCCCCCTTACCCCTCTTTCTCAGACAAGCTTTAAGAAATAAAAACAGTTGCTAAGCTACCGGATAGGGAACATCGCAGCAACCTGAGAGGAGGCTGTAGAGAGGTGGGTGTCGGTCTCTTGTCCCAAGTAACAAGCGACAGGACGGGAGGAAATGGCCTCATGTTGCGCCAGGGGAGGCTTAGGTTGGATATTAGGGAAAATTTTTTCACTGAAAGGGTTGTCAAGCCTTGGAACAGGCTGCCCAGGGAAGTGGTCGAGTCACCATCCCTGGAGGTCTTTAAAAGACATGTAGATGTGGTGCTTATGGACGTGGTTTAGTGGTGGACTTGGCAGTGCCAGGTTAACGGTTGGACTTGATGATCTTAAAGGTCTTTTGGAACCTAAATGATTCTATGATTCTATGATTTTGTTGTAGTCCCTGTATTAACACGCCTTTCTGAGCACCAGGGAAGTGGGAAGGGTGCTCTCGTAGCATGAATTGTTTGTCAGTTAAAGTGGTGTACTCCTAATGCAGGTGATACTGAATGCGTCAATTTAATTTATGCCCATATAGGTGGGGGCTTTTCTCCCTCCCCTTCCTCTCACTCCTGTTTAACATGGTGGTGGAAAAAGCAGGTATCTGCTTTTCTGTTTCATCAGTTCTAGGGCATGTCACTTGTCAAACATGTTGTTGCTCTGTTTTATTTCTGATACCTTAAATAATTGCTTTCATAAAAGATAACTAGATTTCTTTCATCTGGAAGTATGTTAGTTGTAAATTGCATTTTCTTTTAAACTTAAAGTGTAGATGTCAACACTGATTTTCACTGGCAATGTACAGTGCTGCCATTGAAGGTGCCTGTGGCAAGGGTGCATCTTTAAGGTTGAAGAAAATACTTTATGAACAAGAATTTTTCCTGGGATGATGTGTGTGGGGTACCTACTGTGCCAAACCAGTTGAAATAGGATGTTTTCTTGTAAAGAAATGGGCGTTTTGTTCAATATGCAAGGCTTTAATATAAAATAAGTTCCACACCTGTTTGACTGAAGAGCTGAGATGTGCCAGCATGAACATATTTCCTCTCCTTAAATGCTCTCAATCTTCAATTTTCGCCTGCCTTAAGCACCTTACCCTGTAACCCTGTAGGAGGTAAATCCTGAGGTATGTTGCAGAAGAGGGTGCTGCTGCTTGTTCTCTTCTAGGTAGCTCGGGATGGGATTATACCTGAGTTTAAACCTGTTTTCCATGACTGTAGCTCTTCCATGTAGAGTTGCTTTAGATATGATTTTAAAAAACAACCAGTGCCACTAGGGACACGTTTTATATAGGTTGCGGTGAAAGTAAATCTGAAATAGCACAATATTCTGGGTTCATATCTCCTTTGCCTGTCAAAATACCCCATGAAATCCTTGCCACTGCTTGGCAGTGTATTTAATTAAGTGAGCCATCAGTTCAGCGTGCCACGTGGATGGCTTTGCAACGTGCTCGCTGCCACCGTTATCGACAGGGAAGTGCGGTAACATTTCTCTGCACCCGGGGAACAAGGGGGAATGCTAATTGGTCACACGTACGTGTCTCCTCGCGTGCTGCATAGCTCCGTGTGGCGTCGGACCCCAATTAATTCAGAAAGTTGGTGCACGCACATCTTTTCCCTCGTTGCCTTTCTGCCAGGAATAAGCTGCTGGATTTTTACGCTCAAAATGTCATTTAAAAAGTCCCACTGAATTACAAGGAATGTAACTTGGGCTTGAAAGGAGGAGGATATAGTCAGGCTCATGGCGAAGTGTAGATTTTTTTTGTGTTAAAGATGTTTCTGCAGTCCATCTGGCTGGAGAATTTCAGTGTAGCTCATTGAGGCTTCAAGGCACAGCAGTGGAAGTAATTTACAATGCAAAATGCTATTTTTTTCTATTTTAAAGATTAACAGAGCCTAATTTGGAGGAAAAAAAGTGTGTGAAATTAGTTCTCTAACATTTGTAGCTTGTTAGTACTTAAATTCTTCTTGATTAAGAGAATATAAAAATGCTTCTGTAGTGCTCTGCTTTTTTTTTGCACATGAAGCATTTTCCTTTTTTCTTGCTGCTCTGTGTAGAGGGATTTCCTGGGGGCTGAGGAAAACTTCTTGTTGTAAGGAAAAGAGAAAGAATAACCACTATGAAGACTTTCAAATTGCTGGGGAAAAAATAAGAGCAAAAATACTATCTGGTGAAAGTCTTTCAAGTTTTGGGGGGTTTTTTTAACAAAATCGTAAATTAGGGATATTTATATTTCCAATTAAGTTTGTATTTATAAAGAATAATGTGCTGAGAGCTCAGCTGGGATCTGACTTTTTGCGCTGCCAGGCACTGTGCAAGCACCATCATGCAATGCATCCCGAAAGAGGCTGCAGGCTGCCCTGCGCTCCCTCCGGCTGTGGGACAGTGTTCCTGCAGAGGTGGAAAAATGGAAATGATAAAGACCAAGTCATTAGTGGAAAATCCTATTTAAAACTTTTTTCCCCACCACACTGTATTTACTCACTACCTTCTCTCTGAACAAAAAAGTATTCTGTTTTCTGATGAAAGCACTGAACAGTGAGCAACTCTTCTGGGGGATGCTTGTGGTGGTTCCCTCTGCATGGTGGCCGTGGGTGAGGCTGAGAGATATCCCAGCAAATGCTGCAGGAGAGCGAGACTTGCTGGTGCCTCTGCCCAGTCCAGTCTCCAAAGCAGGAGGACGCTAGTCTGTCCCATCATCGTTGTTTTTATAAGAACTCAGATTTGATGCTGGAGCATGTGTGTGAAGTAACCTGTGGATTTCCTGTCTGAGGGGAGTGAAACTTTTTTCCTAGTAAACAGCCTGAAGGACAGGTTACAACTCTGCTGCTTCCACCCCTCCACAGAGTGCTGCTGAGCATCTCATACAGCCATGTCTTTGGACCTGCGTTATGCAGCTAAAATAAGAAAAGATTAATAGATTTGCTCATAGGTTAATTATTTTTTTGCATGTAACTATTGTCAGCTTAAGCCTCTTTTAGTTAATGAGACTTCTCTTGACACCTGCACCTCCCCTCCCTCCCAGGACCATGTTGGTCCCTCTCTGCATGGGTGATGCTCCATGGTGAGCAGCTGTGACTGCTGCACCACCAGCAGCAGGGCTAAGCTTTAGAGATGCACACAAAAGAGAGCTCATGCTGCCTGGAAAACTGATGGTGGGGGCTGAGGGTATGATCAAAACCTGCAAAACCATGTGTGGCTTGGAGGGACCGAACAGGGGATGGCTGTTTGCTGTCTCTCATGGTACAAGGGCCAGCAGGCATCAACTTCAAACAACCTGTGGGAGGTGGTTCCTGATAAGCCCTCATCACTGTGGGTACTCAGAGTTTGTATGAGCTCAAAGACTGGACAAATTCACTTTAGGATGCTGGGCTAGAGAGATCTTTGGCCTAAGCAAGTATCACAATCCTTATGTTTTAAAGAGGCCTTACTCTCTTGCTGCTGAAATCAGCCCGTGCTCTTCCCTGAATCTTGCTTCAAGAGAGGTATGCTGTGCCTTCAATGATGTGCAGCCTTCTGGGCAAAACCAGGAATAAAAAGAGGTGTATTTGTTGTGTTTCAGTGATGCTCTGCAGTCATGGTGGGGTCTTTTCAAAGCTTGGTCTGTCCCTGGAGCGTCCATCCCAAAAAGAATTCATTGAGGATGCTGGTGCCAAGTTCAAGAGCACGGTGCAGGGCTCTTGCACGGTGCTTTGTGTCTGGAGTTGCAGTAGTTCTCTCCTAGAAAAGCTTGTATCAAAGTCTTGTGGTGGCAGGAAAATAAATTCAGAGACTTGCTGTGGCTTGAACCAGGTTGATGACAGAGCCAGACTTTCATAACCTTCTGCTTTGATTCCCCTTCGAGTGTACGGGAGCTGGATATCTTATAAGAAAAATCTGTAATTACTGATACTGTTGCTGGGTTGAGAGGTTAAGAAACAAGGAGAGACTGTCGGCTAAAACTGAAAGTGTTAGCAATTGAGAGGTACACTTTGGTGGGAAAGGCTAAGAATTGCCCTAAGCTTAAGCATCAATGGATTGGCAAGTCAAATGGCTTCGAGATCCTTCAGCCCTATCTTCTATGATTTTTCTGCTGGAGGTTGCTTCTACCTTTTAATGGGAGGCTTTGCTCCCTGGGTGATCTCAGGTCTAGACTCGTTTCTATACTGCATGCTCTTGCACTCTGAAGGTGATAAACCAACAAAAGTTACCCGTGAAGACCCTTGGCAGTCAGAAGTAAAGATGAAAAGGATGAAGAAAGATGGGGTCTTTTCTCTGAGGCTTCAAACACTTTTTCAGCTTCACACACTCTGAAATCTCCACTCTGATACCAGTTCACCCGGTGTAAATGCGGAGCTGCTTCACATGCCGTTAGTCCATCCTTGGTGTGTGAAGAGCTTATGGACTAAAAATGTAGCTATGGTGTCACTGGGACTGGTTATAGGTAGGCATGTGCAAAAGCCTTTGTAGCTCTTTGGTGACACTAGGGAATGGGCATGGGAGGACAAGCTGTTGTAGGGATGGGCATGAATGTAGGACAACATGTGCACAGGTTGCTGGCCTTGGAGCCTTTTTTCAAAATGAGGCAGAAGTGTCCAAGCCCTTTGGCTGAGTAACGTTTCTGTATAAAACTGGATTTGGCCCCTGGTATTGTGCTGTCTCCTGCTTCCTAGCTACCCTTGCTGATGAAGTCGTGTGCTCTGTGCTGCTTCCCTCTGAGCTCTTGAGTCTTGAGCCATCACTTACCCATCTGAACCAAGGCAGAAGGACAGTTCTCTGCTGCAGGACCCACTGCCTCAGCCTTCTGCTGCCCAGGAATGGCTTTAGCCTAATACTGCCTCTTCTTGTGTTAAACAAAAAGTGGCCTCCATTGCTGTTTGGCCTTTATCATGACAAACAGTGAGTTTTCATCTCTGTACGTGTAGCTTCCAGTTAGAGTCACAGGCAAATACTTTGCTGAAGTGTCAGAAATCAGTGGCATAAAGTCCTGCTGCTTCGATACCCTACCACTTGTCCTACAAAAGGGGGTGTGTGGGATGGAAGGGAAGGAGAGAGAGCACATCTCTTCATATCACCTGTCCTTGACTCTGACTCCAGAGCTCGATAGCTCCTTTCTCTAGATCTTGGGATAGCGAAGAATCATGTTGGGAAGCAGCCTGATGCACACATGTGCTGATAGATGTGACAGTCCATAGGAACCCCCTACATCAGCTTTCCGCATGGAGTTTGTTAAATTTAAACTTATTTAATGACCTTAAATTACAACTGACTTTAGAAGGATTAATGTGTTGTCTGGAGCCTCCTCAGCAGAGTTGTTTGTCTGCAGAGAAGCAGATGCATCTTCATCTGCTAGCAAGGCTCCCAACCTGAAGCTGAATGCTTATGGGCAGCATGTTGCTGTGGGGATGAGCTGGCCAGAAATACATTTTGGCTAGAAATTGAGGAGGTTGAAATGTTCATTAGAGCAAGAGGTTGTTCGCAGCCTCCTGGGGAAGACTAATCCTGATTATTTCCAGGATAGTGCTTGCTTAGTCTTAGGAGTGGGGATGAAGCAATGCAGCTGCCTGAGAGAGAGCTCGGTATATGGAGATGTTTCCAGACTGGTGTCCCAGCCTTGCTACAGCACCCCGGGGCAGAATGAGATTCAGAAACAGGTACTTCTTAAGGGCAATGAGGGAATTGCTCTTGTCCCAAACCTTGCAGACTTCCTTGGTGTCAGGCTTCTCTTCAAGTGAAGTAAAAGTGCATGCCAGGTGATTTTTTTGACTATTGCATGGCACAGATGACAAGCCAGTGATATATCTTCTGTTTCCCTGGGGAGGTATTTCCCCCATATACTGTTTTGTGCCCTGCTGCAGCAGTGCATCTTGGCTAGAATTATCACATTGCTGTGCATGTTTGCGATCGCAGAGGGGACAAGTAGAATGAGGATTTGCATGTGCAGTATGCATACCTCTATACACTCCGTCTACCGGAGTCTGAGGAGATTATTTTGACCCTTGTGTTTCTAGAAGACTCTTCCTTTTGGACTGATCATTCCCCATAGGCGAGCCTGGCTCCTCTTTGAACTTATCGGATACTTCTGGCCTTAGACACGGCTTGTTCTTGATGGAAAATGTATGGTTGCATGTGCAGGCCAGGTACTGTGTCACCTCTTAGGAGTGTGGTGTTGCTCTGCGGTAACGTCTGCGAGGATGTCTGGACTTGGACAGAGGTGCACTCTCCAAATTATTTTCCCGGAGATCTCCCCTAGAGCACTTTTAATATTTTGTAGTATATTGTTTTATTGCTCTTGTTGCAAGATGAGCACTCATCCGTTTCCTGTCTGGAAAACCTTCATTTGTATATCATCGCTTGGTTTTGGATGCTACTGAGGGCTAGCGTGGGGGCAGCCCGGGCCAAGGGTGCTGCAGGGCGGAGGGTGCTGTGCCACCCGGGCACCTTGTCCTGGGGGGAGCAGGGGGCTGCCTGGGGCCCTGCCTGTACCTCACAAACCCCACCAAGCCTCCTCTTAGAAAAGCAAACAGTGGGTGCAAGGGGAAGCTAAGCAGAAAACTCATTTAAATACCTAGATGAATCTGCTTTTGATTTTCATCATTTTTATAGGGAGTTGTAAGACTTTCAAAAATCCTCTTTTTATGTCGTTCATGACTTTTTTCACTAATTTGACACTCTGGGATGTTGTTTTACATTTCATTTTAGTCTCTAATCACAGAAAATTATAGCTGGCCGCACATGCTGGCTTTGCATTCTTGCATCTTGTTTATGTTCATTTGTACTAAGGGATAGCACTCACCGCGTCTGCCCAATTTATTTTTCTCCACAGCAGCAGGAATTTCCAATACTCTGGAGCTTCATTACCATGTGCAGGAACCGAAATTCAAGGTTATCTTATTTGAACTTTATGACTTCTTGATGTACAATGCTTTATTTATTTATTTAAGGTTTATTAGACCTTTCAAAAAAGAAGCCCTTTAGAAGAAATGCATGATGTGTAGCTTATTAAGAAAACTTAATTTAATTTTGAGATTTAAAGAGCTTGAATTATGACTGTCCCAAATATTTGATTTCTGCCCTGAGATATACGGAGGGGAGAGATGAGCTGTTGTGGAGCCTGATGTCTGTGAGCCAGCAAAAAGCATGGTTTCAGAGAGGGATGAATGCATAGATTTCTTCTAATGGTTCTCCTTGGGGATTTTTTGAGATCTCATTTTAACATTCAGGTTTTACCCCATGACCTTTCAAAACCTCCCTTCACTGATGACTAGATAAGGATTCCCCCCCCCCGTTTGATTAATAACCTTTTTATAAGTCATTCTTACTGGAGGCTGCTTTTGGCTGTTGGTTTGTTTATTAACTGAAAGACTATTTCTTAATTCCAAACACACCTGTGGTGATCAGAACAAAATCTCCAGATATTTTATAGGGCTTGTAGTTAACAGCAGCAGCACCTGGTGGTTTATATTCTGAAACCTTTCCTTAGATAAAAATCCCCATGAGATGGGTTTCTGCTGTAATTACTTCTTTCCACCGGAGATGGCCCTTTGACACTAAATTCACACCCTGCTCTAACTCACAGCATTAAAGGTCACATCCTTGCCAATGTCTCCTAAAGCAGAAGAGCCCTTTTTTGGATATGCATAGTAAATATAACTCACTAATTTTTACTAGTGGCTGAATGATATTTTTTTTTTTTGCCTTTTAGAAAGGTGCAGTTTAGGAAGGCTTGATCTTTGCCTTATTCCAGCAAAAATGCTGTTGGCTGCTGGGGTTTCTGGAGTTGTTCCCGTGGTTTATGTTGTGTTGCTAGCCTTGGTCATTCATCAGCGTGGGTGGGTGAGGGAAGCACTTGTGGACTGCGAGGTCTCTGCGACCCAGCGAGGGAGTCTGCTTGGAAATCTGCTGGGTCCTGGAGCCACAGAAAGTAGGGTTTTCTGTATCGCTGTTGCTTGAGAAGCACCTCTTGGCTTTGCCCTGATGTCGTGCACATTCAGAATCAACTCGCGCTTTGCTCAAGAGGGCTGTTGTACATCGATGTCTCCTTTTCATCATCTAACAAATAAATAGCAACTTGAGCACCAAATAATGCTGCTTTCAGGAGAAGCCTCCACACGTCTTCCTCCTCTGTGGGGAAAATGCTGTCAAATGTTCTAATGAATGAGTTTATTTTGGTCTTTTGGAAGAGACGTGGGCGGTGGTTGTTGGGGGGGTTGTGCTGGTGTGAATGGGTGTCTTGTGAAGCCTGTCGAGATGGCAGCACGGAGACTGACGTGTCTGTGTCTGGACAGCAAGTGCACTATGGGCAGTGGTTGTGGAAATGCTCCCGCTCTCCTGCCAGGTCGTCCTGGGCTGGATGCACAGGCGGCTGGGAGGCGCTGGGGACAGATGGCCTAAGGGAAGAGGATGGGGATGAGCAGTGTGCTGGGACCCCGAGGATGGGGTTTCAGATCCTGATCTGGACATACGGTTCGTGTTGGAGCTACTTGCATCAGGTCTGTTTTGGTGAGGGACAAGAACAGAGATATGATTTATGTCCGTGATGTGCTGAGATTCCTCGTTATATTACGATGCAGCCACAATTATTCATTTAAGGCACTCATGCCCCGTGCGTGCCACACTGACCATGCATCTCCAAATAGCATATGGAAGTCTAATGGGCAGCATGGTTTCCCCTTTCCTTGTTTTTTCCCTGGCGTGACCAGTTGTGCAGCCTGCAGAGGAGGGGGCCGGCTGCTCCACGGCGGGGACCCACTGCCCGTGTCCAGCCCCAGGGCTGTGATGGAGCCCAGGGGTTCTTCCCTGGGCTGCAGGCTTTCATGCATGGCGTGCAGCAGGTCCCGTGCTTGCGTTACCTTGTGCGGCTTCCCATCAGTTACAGAAACCCCCGGCCTCTCTCCTCTGTAAAATAACCAGGCATTGATGAAGGATTAGTGAGGGATTTTAATTTAGCACAAATAATTGGATTAAGCTAGAATTTGCTTCCCGTTCATTTTAGATTAGCCAGTACAAATAGATGGAGCTTGACCGGCCTGTTCTGCATGTGCAAAGTGCTGCATGGAGCTGTTTCAGGGGCTGCCATCCACTGCTGATCCATCAACTATCGGTTTCTTTATTTGCACATGTAAATGGTGGGCAGTTAGAGATGACTACCATGCCGTTCCTTGAGACATGCAACTTCTAGGGGCCCTTTCTCTCCATACTAATCATTGGTGATAGTATATATTTATCTTACTCTGACTTAGGTTCTGTAATATTTTCACATCTGTAGATGTAAAATCCAAAGGCGTTGGAAGGGCCATGTACGTTTCTGGCATTAAGGACGTTGTCAAAAAAATTGCTATCAGCGGGGCTGCAAGGAGAGGAGACGACATGCTGGAGGTAAAGTAGTCGTGTCCACCTGCTGTGCCCCAGGACGTCAGAAGCAGGAGGGGATTTCTCTGCTGTGTGAGCACAAACGTCACCCCCAAACTTTACCAGACAGGAGCAGACAGGCTTGTTTTATAGCTCAGGAGATACAGTGCATTCATTAGTGGTCTGTTTGTGGCTGTCTCATCTCTTTGCTGGAATCTTTCCTTTTCTAAAACTTAGCTTAAATCTCCTTGAAGGGAGATTTTTTTGTAGTACCACTAGGCAGCTAATTTTTTCCAAGTGGCTTCAAAGCAAAGCCTTGAACAGTCTTATTTGCAGTCACCATTTGTCCTAGGGATGGATTTTTACAATGGGTGCTTTGTAAAACTATTTAGTGTGTGGAAGATCTTAGTTTTGTTTAATCTCTTTCTGATGTACCACTTCATTTGATTTTTTTTTTTCTTTCTTATCATTTCTATTTAAGGGTTTGCGAACTGATCCCTTTATTTTCAGAAGAGAATACCAAATAAACAGTGATTAGCATGAAATATGACTCATGGCTTCCTAAAGGATGTGCTTTAGAGCTGGTAAACAGTTGTAATTGCTGTTAGATGAAAGTAGCAAATTGAATACATTCTCATAATAATTATAAAGAGGTAGATAGACTATTCTTGCTCTCAAATCTAATTGGGATTAGTATAATGTTCAGTTTTCCTCGTAGAGGATGATCTATATAAAAGTTAAATGTAGTTATAAATGTGTTCATAAAAGCTGGTTTTAAGTCACTGAAAGAAACCTGCTCCTACACAGAGGCCAGGGAAGCAACTGCGGCGTGGTTTTTTTTTTTTTGAGGGCAATGAATTGAACGTAATATTCCAAGGCCTGGAGACGGTCTCATCTGGAGTGGTGTTACAGCTTTGCCGGGATGCTGCCAAACTACTAAGGTCTTTGTTTGCAGAAGACCCTAAGCGTGAGCCTTTGACAAGTCTGGGAAGATCTTCCATTTCTGCCAGTCATGTTCGAGAAAGGTTGGAAGGGGGGCGTTTTTGCAATATCACTAATTTAAATTAGAAACCTTAAAAGAAATAATAATAAAGATAATGCTTACAGTGTAATTCGTTACAGAAAATCTCTATGTTTCTTAACGCAGCTGTATACTATCTTACAAATAATTGGTTCCTTTGAATCCAGTTAAATCTTAGGGAAAAGCCTGGGGTATCCTCATGGTGTGGGCATGCTTCCTTCAGCATCTCTGTGCAATGTATGGAGGTCTATCAAAGAGGTCTACCAAAGAGGAGCGTCAGGTCTGTTCACACTTATCCTTTGGGCAGGACTGGCTTATGGCTGTTCAAAAAATGAGGGTCTGCAGGAGCAGTGGGGTGGCCCTCGCTGACCTGCACCGTCTTTGATTGCAGTAAGCCCTGGAGATGCTCCAGAGGGATGGCCCCCAGCATCCCAGCCCTGAGGGCTGCTTGTGTGCTGTTCGCCTGAACTGACAGCCAAGAGGCGGAGGAGGAGGACGCTCTCTGCCACTGTGCCACCCCCCGCGCCAGCGTGCTGTCCCCCTGCACGCACTTGTTCCAGCAAGCGTGCGGGTGTGCAGGGAGGGACGCAGGAGCGCTTGCAGGGAGCTTTTCTTCCCCTTTACCATTTGTTATGTGACTAAAATGGCTTTCCAGCCGCAGGGGAGGCGGATTTCAGTTCACTCGGGTTGCCCAGCAGTAAATCACAGTGTCACAGCTGCACAGGCAATGGTGTTCCACGCTGGCTGCTTCATCAAACGGCACGGGCAGTGGGGCTCTTCCCCTCGGATGCACTGGCCGGGATGCCCCGTGCCACTCACAGGGGGGGAAATGGCACAGGTGCCCGTGGGTTGCTGCCTTCTCCCAGCACTGGCAGCATCCAGCTTATTGCTTTACAGTGCCAAGCAGCGGCCAGAGGCTCTGCAGTCAGCTTCTTAACAAGGAAATTATTTTAAAAGAGCCAGTTTTGTAGCTAAACTTAGTATGCTTGGATGTCGTCCAAAACTCCGCAGCAGTAATGCAGCAAATACAGCTGGTTTAAAATACATTAAATATGCAGGTTGGCTCATGGTAGCTAAGCCCTTGCAGACAAAGAATAGGTGAAAACCACTAACTTGCGTTGTGTGCATATATAGCATGGTTAATCATTTGCAAATAAACATCCAAGTGGGGAAAAAATAGTAGAACAAACCGTCAAATTGCAATGTTACAGGAATGTATTCTTGGCAAGAGCTCTTTCATTTCTAAACTGAAATTCTTACTCAAATCCGAGCTGTAAAATATACCAAAGGAAAAAAATGATAAGCCTGTTTTAGTTAAACAAAAGCAATGGATTCAACATTTGCTAGAGGCAGATTTTGAAGAGAAACTCAGCCTGAAACTAGCACAGGAATCCTAATTAGCGCATTTTCCTAACAATAGCATCATCTTTCCAAATGAACAGAGGCATACAATTGAGGAATTTTTAGCAGAGTGATGTTTTAGTTTTGAGGCACAATTTGATGAATCTGCAGTTACAGTGTCCCCAAAAGTCTGTCCTGATGTGGTTCTTCCGGATTTCAGCTTCTTAAGTACACGTATGAACACTGATTCACCTGAGTGTTCAAAAATAACAGCAATCAGGCTTAAAACGATAGCAGGGAGGTGATTCACGTTTTTAAAGGTTATTTGTATCAAGGTACATAATTTTTAAGAAGAAAACCCCTCAGCATTGTTAATTTCTGTATGTGGCTAATTAGTAGTGGATTTGATGTATGTTTTTTCTTAAAAACACCAACAAAAAACCCACCACCAACCCCCCAGAAAAACCAGTGCCTCAGCCCAGCTCACTTAGATGTTGATAGGCTTGAGCTGAATGCAGTCTTTCAAATTGATTTAAGCAAACAATGTGCAGCTTTGCTGTATCCTTTTTATGGTAGGTACTGAGATAGAGGGTACTGCTTTTTAATTAAAAACAGAAATTCAGGGGGAAAATACATGGATTTTTTTTTTTTAGGCCAACTCAAACCATATAAATGTGAATGTCTTGTGCAGATGTAGGTATCTTCTTTTCAGTCTCTACTATGGGTTATGCTTGTATTTATGGTTTTATAAATGTTTGCTGAAAGACGATGGGTCAGGATCAGAAGTTGGGCCAACAAAGGGGATGCCTGCAGTAGGCAGAGGCTGAAGAGGAGGAGGTGGATGAAGCCTGCTCTAATACTGTGAAGGCTCCTAGCTGCAGTCTGGGCTCTTGATGGGGATTTGGACTACCTCGATACCAGCTGGACTGTAGTCTTCTGTAGTTTCCTTGTAGGCAGACTGGGGAGATATGGACTGGATGGGTGGACTGCAAGCTGGGGGAAAAACTGGCTGGACCATCAGGTGCAAAGGACAGTTGTTAAAGGTTCTATTTTGGAGTGGCTGTTCCTTGGGGGAGGATACAGGGACCAGCGCTGTTTAGCATCTCCATGCTAATATGATGGAGATGTTTTGCATCTCCATGGTTATAGAGATGATGGAGGTGGAGTATGTTCTGTTCCTTTTGTACGGGACATCCAATTGCTTTAATTACCTTTGTCAGCTTAGTTAACAGGTGCAGAGAGAATATTTTCTAGTTTGGATTTGTTTGTTTGACGTTGAGAAACTGTTTGGGAGCTGGGGAAAAAGAGGGAATTGGTAGCGGTGGTGATACATATGCCTCCTCCAGCTCCTTCTCAGAGCCTTGTAGTAATACAAATGAGCAGCAGAAGACACGACCCCAGGCTCTGCAACCCAGGAGGAGCAGGGTCCCATTTTCAATGTGGGAATAGGTACACTGACTCCTGGAGCAGTCGCAGTGAGCACCTAATCAAATCATATATCAAACTGCAGCTGATTTCAGTAGGAAACACTCCTTTGTCTGCATTTAGAAGTGCACTAAATTTTGGAAGTGTGGTCTCTTGCAACTGGAGACAAACCTGTCAGCTTTGCTTTACCTACATTTACACACCTTTCATTAAAGCAGTTTGAAGTGCAAGTATGTTGTTAAGAGGATGCCATTTGAGCTTTGCCAGGCTTCAAATTCAGCTGCCTTAAAGGATCCAAAATCTGTCCTCTGGTATTAAGAGTTTCCCCAATTGAAGCCCCTGCCTCTGTGGTTTCTGTGGGGTGGCATAGGCTGGGCTAGGCTGCCATTTTCTTTTCTTTTTGGACTGTGGTCACATTGTGGCAAGAGCATGGTTATCAGCTAATCGCAAGTAATATCTCTTCTTGCTCCAGATCAGGTTTTCCAGGGGAAGATGATAGCTGGTGGTAGAGCCAGGGTTTGTGAAAGATGCCCGGCGGTGGGTGCTGGTGTGGGTGCCTCCTCGGAGAGCCCGGGCGGCGGAGGGGAGGCTGTGCTGCCCGGGGCGATGGGGACCGCGTGGCGCTTCACACAGGACGGAGGAGCAGACAGCTCAGTCCCAGCAGGGAGTTTTGAAGTGAAGAAGTGCTTGGCAGATGCCTGTGTGTTTGGTGTTGTGTTTGTGGCGTTGTTTTTTTTTAACGGCCAAACAATAAAGTGTAATGTTTGGAGGGGGTGGGAGGGGGCTGATTTTTATTCCTTCAGGATGTTTTCTTGGCTGCTGTTCCCAGGCGTTGGAGTTGCCTGGGTTCGTTAGGACTGTCTTGCCTGAATGAACTCTGCCTACCGTAGGGATGAGGATGGGGGAAAGTATTTCAGGAAAGGTAGCTCTTAAATGAAGATGCCTTGTTGAAATTCATGCAGGTGCTGCTGCTGTGCTCTTTTATGACCTGAGTTTCTAACATTTCAGGTAGAAACTCATAACAGTTCAAGGCCCCAGAGAAATTTGGATATAGCGGGACATGGGTGCAAGTGCTTGGACAGGTCCTTTTAATGTGTTATTTGAAGTCTGGCTTTTCCATCGATGGTCTTCAATGGGGGCAGGCAGTCACTGAGGCAGAAGGGAGGGAGAGGAATAGGTTGACCACCTAGCCAGTGTTATCTGCAAAATAGGGACCTCATTTTGTACATTCAGCTTTGGTCTGGGCTTCTGCTCTTCTGACAGAGCTTTTCTTTGTCCAGAAAGAGAACCTGCAGCAGTGCTTTCACGTTAAAACTTCTGGTTTAGACAAAAACCGGTTTGCTTGCTTGAAGTCAACGTTTTTCTCCCTGTGGGGATGCCTGTTATCCAGTTACAGAATAATACATTGGTGGAGGCATGCTAAGGAGTGGTAATACACTAAATGCTGCAGCTGTAATTGAACCGCACCAAGCATCACCTGCCTTTAAGTTATTAATGAGTTTGAACTATTTATAAACGAGGAACAGTGTGAAGAGAGAGGGCTTATTTGTCTCTGGAAGAAGGCCCTTTTAAGGTCTTGGAGCATGCTTTTATGGTGTATAGTCTGATAATGCAAAGTCTAGTGGGGGTGGCACCATGGGTCGGACACTCAAGTGTCTGAGTAAAGCGTCTGGCGCCAGCGGAGCCTGGCATCCATCATCATCTGAGCATCCTCCTCTTCCTCCTTGCTCCCCAGGAGGACATGCAGCCTTTGGCCCTTTCATGCAGCGTTGCTCATGGTGGGTGCCACGCTTGGGCCAAACAAGCGGTCGGGGTGGTTGGATTGAGGTGTCTATCACTGCCAGAAACATTGCTCTGCTTGCTCGGCTCCCCTGCTGCTGCGTGGTCCTGTGTTACAGTGGCTTTGGGAGCATCTCCGGAGTGGCACAGCGTAGGTCACTGTGCTTCATCTCTCGCAGTCTGGAGGAATTGAGAGGGAGGCATTTCTTCCTCTCCATTTCAAGAAATTATTGCCAAACTGCTTGGTGACATTTGGTCAAGTGAAAAACTCACAGGTAATAGTATAGTGTAGGTCAGTATTGGCTTCTGAACAGGAAAATAAGGGGATGAAAAAACAATGGTTTGGATCAGATTTCAGGGGAATTAAATAGACTGCTGTCGGTGTTCTCAGATGTGGTTTGATCTCGAAGAAAAACAGATCTTCACTTCATCATTTTAAACCAATTTCATGCTTCAGCAGTTCTGCCCGCTTCTGTCGTCTCAGCACCGCGGGTCGCGAATGGGACCCGTGCAACGTGCGGAAGCCGAAGCATTACTGCAGACACCCTTCCTGCGCTCAGCCCAGGGGTTATATAGAGCTGTAAAGACCAGACAAAGTTTCTTTTGATGTCCCCAAAATGGAGACCTTAAATTAGGCTGTTTAAAAGATTGCAATGTCTTATAAATGATGTATTGGAGCAAAAATAGAGACTGCTTGTCTGACTTCAGGGATTTAACTGTGAGGCTGTGACCTCTAGAGGCTAAAAATAAGCAAACATCTTTCCACCATTCTCTGCTCCAGCAGAAACATGTTCCTGTGGTGACACATCTCCGTGGCATCTCGTGAGCTCTCGCTTCACGTGGCGATTCCTCTAACTTTGGAAATGTAATTATAGTACACCGTAAATTTTTTGCCTTTTGGCAAGATTATTAGCGGTGGACAGTTTGTTTGCAGAGGTCATTTTTATAGTGGTTCTTAAACTAATATCTTAAATTGGTAATGGACATCTAGACTCAGTAATACTTGTGCCTAAAGTGCCACATTGATTTTTTTTTTTTTGAGCATGCATATTTAAGTGCATGTTACATTAGATTTAACTTTAAGTAATCTCCGCTACTGCAGCGGGGCCATTTCTGGGATGTAATATACAGCCACAATTTGTTGTCGATGGCATTGCATGACGGGGGAGGCGGAGAATAGCTTCTCTAGCCGAAAGCACCATGCCCAGCATTGCTTAGCTTATAAGCTCGGATGGAGTTGCAGATGGTGCTGCTGATATGGCCATGGGTCTTATTGCAAACAGTGAGCGCTGGGGATGAAGTCTTGTATACCCTAAATAAACCAGCAAAGTGGTCTTGATTCCTGTCTGAGGAGTTTCCAGCATAACATTGTGGTTTTTTCCAAAGTAGCGTATAGTTTAATGTCTGAATCTTTCAGTTGTTTTATATCCGTTTTCAAGGTGTAAATGGGACAGTCCCCATGCTTGCCCAGCAGTAAACGGAAGAATTGCTAAATGGGATCAGATCCATGGCGCTTCAGAGGAAAGCGCAGACAGACCGTAACCTAAACCGAGGAGGATGAGTAACATGCAAGGTCTGAAACAGGTTCTTTGTTCCAAAGAATATTGGATTTTGTGGCAAACCCAGAGATCCTGGTGATGCCTGCAGGTGGCACATCCTCCCCTCAGACCTGCTGGCATCCCTGCCTCCCCCCTGCCTGCAGCATCGAGTTCCGCCGTTACCTTACATGCTGCAAGGGGGAAAAAGGATTTTATTTTTTTTCCCTTACTATTTTATAAAAGCAGGTTGCAGTTTCAGGGCTGTAGTTGCTCCTAGCTGACCTCATTGCTGCCATCACCTGAGTTGCTGAGGACTGAGCAGGATGCCTGCGAATGGACCCCGAAGCTGCTCTTCCAGTCTGGGCTCTTTGCAAGGGGGAAGGTGGTAGAAGAGGGGCTGGAGAAGGGACTTTGTGCCCCGGAGAGCAGGGACTTAATTTTTAGTTGCTCTTTTGGTGAATTCAGTGTGTGCAGCCTCTTCCCCTTTCCTGGTTGTGATGGGGAAGGACCTCCTCTGAACCAGTGTTCAGGAGATTGTGCCTCGGGGGGGTGACATGGTGTAAGGGGCAGTACTTTGGTGACAGTGCATGCATTTTTCTTGAAACAAAGACTTTTCTTGCATAAGCAGTACTGCGTTTGCCCTGTTGCTTCATGGGGCCCATGCTCTAGCAGATGGCCGTGCTCTATCATCTGGTAATTGTCTAATGCGGTGGTGTTGATTTGGCGAGCGTTTTTCTTCTGTTCTCTTGATTTATGCTTGTGAATCTTTTTACTGTCTGGTTTGGGTTTTTTTTTGTTTTGTTTTTTTGTTTTGTTTTTTGTTAATGATCTTAGCCTTTTGTTCTCAGTCTATTTTAAGGCTTAAATTGTTGCGTGTGCCACAATGGGAGTTTCACGGAGTATTGCAGAATGCCATGTTTTCTTGACTCCCTTAACCGAGATACAGAGCATAATCTGGCACTTCTCTCTGCAGACACCATGGCCCCTGGCACACCTGGGGTGAAGGTCTCCTCCCTGGTGGGGCAGGCAAGCAGAGCGCGCTCAAAGCAAGGGTCTGCTGCCGAGTTTGCAGAGGGTCATGCGGGTCACACAGATGATCTTGGAATAAGTGGGAATTATGGACTGAGCAGGTTCAGGAGAATTAGAAAACCCTAATGAACATCCAGATAGCTTTGTAATATGGTGTTGCCATAGAAACGTAGTTCCTACAGCACCTCGTCATCGGAGTTGTGCCAATACTCCCTCCTACTTCACCCAGTTGTAGAGCTGTTTTAAGCAGCTGAGAGCCCTTGGCTGGAGTATTGTGGGGGTTTTCCATGCAAGTTAGCAAAGATAACACCCAGCTGGCCTAAAGTTAGCATCTAGCACAGGGGAACCACTGGGTGCTTCCACTTCGGGGGAGTGTGGGTGCAGTGCTGCAAGGGCTGGGACCCCCCTGGGTGTTGCTGGTCCATCCTGAGTGGAGGGTGGGCTGCTCAGCTGTGCCAGCTCATGATGTGGGCTTGGCGATGGCTCCTTTGGTCCACAGGACCGGTCCCTGCGAGGAACACAGCTCCTCCATCATCGGCGCAGGCTGCTGACACACTGAGCACAGTGCTTGTGACTCAGAGCATTAATGGCTGTGGCCATTATCACTATGTGCAAATACGGCAGGGCATTTTCTCTGTGCAAATGTACCCATGGACAGATGTGCCCTTCTGTTTTACAGACAGTGCTAAAATGTGTTGTTTTCCCACACCCTTCCTCTCTTCCCTGCCTCCATTCAGGCTCGAGGTGAGCGATCGATGAAGGAAGCAGCACGCAGCTCCGTGGCAAAGGGGAGTATAAGCATTTTGTGAAACGCACTCCAAGTGCAATATTCAGTCTCCCAAAATAAACTGTGAAGCAAGCCTGTTCAGGGGCAGGCAGCAAGAACAAACCCTGATCCAAACATCTGAGGAAAATAAAAAAGCTGCCTGGTGAGTCCCGAGGGCTGTGCTCTGCGGAGGGGCTCAGGGCACCGCAGGAACAGTGCTGTGGTGAGCTGAGCACCCAGGGGGTCTTTTTCTTAATGAAAAACAAAACAGCCCCCCCATAGACCCCTGTGCTACAGGGACTTAATTAAGCAACAGCATGTGGTTCTTGTGCTTCTTGATGATAACCAAGTGCCAGATGATGGGAAGTAGCAGAGCCGTTCTCATGTAAGTACTAGTATTGTGCTGTGAAAATGAGACAGGCATTAAAAACAGACCTCCCAATTAATATTAGAAGTTGAGTGCTCTGGGTTCTTATGTATGAAATTAAACATTGTGTGTCTGATGTAAAAAGCTTGCAAGACAGGTAATTAATAACATGAGAAACTAGTTAACTGGAAGTCCCGTGTACCTGATGACAACTACGTGAGCAGACTTGATTTGCAAATCACTCTGGATCTTGCGGAGAGATCTGGGGGGTTTTCTTCTCTTGTGGGCTCCTGCTCCCTTGGCTGAGGAGGGAACAGCCCCAGGCAGTGGCTCGGTGCTGTTCCAGGCTTGGGATGACCCTCGTCATTCTCACCTGGAAACATACAGATGAGCAAATTAGTAAACAAGTATGTGCTTCTATGTCTTCCCATCCCAGTGACAAGAATCCAGTGGGAACCAAGAGCTGCCACCTGGGGAGGAGGATGCAGCAAGGCTTGGACTCGGTCTGCATTAATGAGATGGTGCCTGCCTCAGCCCGTGCTCCCCTGTGCCCGACCACGCTGGGTGACGTCTGCCAGGGCCGCAGCGAGGTAGAGCTGTGCTTCAAGTCTAATGAGCAGTGAGACCTCCTCCGGCACAGGGATTCTTTCGCTTCTCCCGTGTTCTTGCCTCCATCTAGCAGTAGCAGCGCAAGGGTGGACACGGGTGCTCAGGGGCAGAGGGTTCAGTGACCCCTTGTCCTAACAGCACCCTGTGGTCCCCATAGTCCCTTCCTGGAAAGCTACTGCCTTGTTTCTCCATTGGGTTCAGCGTTGGTCAACTCAGGATGGATTTTTGGGGAAGAAAAAAAACAGGAGTTAGCAGCTCTGCAGTCTAGCTGTCCTGTGTCCCTGGCCCCTTGCTAATTGGCAGCATGGTCTTCATTCTCGGATGTGGGGTTTTGCAGATGCTGTGGAGGGTGGTAGGAAGGTGCAGGGAGAGGGCAGCGTGCTCAGGCTGTGGGATTTGGGCACCTTGCTGCCAGAGGGTTGGCTGGGTTGTCCCCCACCATTGCTGGCTGCAAGTCCTGTGTGTGGAGCAAAGATGCTTCAGATGTAGGTGCTGCTTTTAATGCAAACCCCCTCAATCTGAGCACCTGGAAACCGTGATGGAAAAGAGCCAGAGACCACAAACCAGTGAGGGTACGGGGAAAAGTTAAAGGGGAAAAAGTGTGAGAGTGAGCTGTGTATCTGCTTGCCTGGTTTGGGGTGTTCTCCCAGCCATGCGGGGTACTGCAGGCTGCTCCCTCCCCCGGGAGCACCCCCGGGTGCGAAGTGGCTGCTTGGAAGTGCTGAGGGCGAGTGAGACCCTTTGGTGCTTTTTGTTGCCCTTCTGACAGGTAATAAACAGGGCTCTCTTCTCATTATTACTAAATCAAAACCCTATTGATTCCTTGTGTGAAAATCCAGCACGACATAAAATGTTTTATTTATGCTTTTAACCCAATCTCACTGTAAAAATGCTGTTTTTGTAAATAAATGAAATGAAATTCATTGCCAAGCCAGAGGCTCTAAAAACAGCTCAGCTCTCCCTGGTGTCTCCCGGTTGGTGGGAGGCTCGGCCATGTCAGCTGGTGCCGGCAGAGTTATGGGGCTGTCGGTGAGCTGCCTCGGGCACTGCATGGTGTTGGGAGCAGGATCCAGCTCTGCGTGTGGTGTCAGGACTGAAAGTGCTGTCGTGTCCCTTTCTGCCCCTTGCCACTGTGTTTTACTGTGCTTGGGACAACTGGTTAAGGGATCAGGAGCACAAGTAGTGTTCTCCTCAATCCTTCCAGTTGCAGGGAATGAAGAGGGAAGAAACAGGAAGAGCCAACAGATCAATACCTGGCTCCGAGCCTGGTGTCATGGGCAGAATTTTGGGTTTTTTGATCATGGGTTGGTCTACATGACACCAGGCCTGCTGGTGACAGGTGGGGTACACCCGTCTTAAAGGGGGAAAAGGATCTTTGCACAGGAGTTAGCAGGGCTCATTGAAAGAGCTTTAAACTAGATTTGAAGGGGGAAAGCAATAAAACCAGGCTCGCTGGAGATAAGCCTGAGGGCAGCACACCAATGTTTGAGGGACGGCGTGCTAGCGAGGTCCTTTGGTCTGCTGTCTCAGTGGAGGTAGGGGATAGAGATCCATGCGGCAGCAAAGGCAAAAGGGTTATGGATGTGTTAGAAACCACCGGAGTGCCTGAGAACGGTCACATAGGAATTGGGGCTTCTCCCCCCAAAATGGTGACAGGATCAATAGCCCAGCTGAAGTGCATCTACACCAATGCATGCAGCATGGGCAATAGGAAAGCCATTGTGCAGCAGGAAAACTATGATATAGTTGCCATCATGGAAACATGGTGGGATGACTCGCGCAACTGGAGTGCTGCAATGGATGGCTGTAAACTCTTCAGAAGGGATAGGCAAGGAAGGAGAGGCAGTGGGGGAGCCCTGTGTGGTAGGGAGTGTTTTGATTGTCTAGAGCTTAATGATGGTGACGATAGGGTTGCGTGTTTATGGGTAAGAATCAGGGGGAAGGCCAACAAGGCAGATATCATGGTGGGGGTCTGTTACAGACCACCCAACCAGGATGAAGAGGCAGATTAAATATTCTATAAGCAGCTGGGAGAAGTCTCACAATCGCTAGGCCTTGTTCACGCGGGGGACTTCAACTTACCAGATGTCTGCTGGAAATACAACACAGCAGAGAGGAAACAGTCGAGGAGGTTCCTGGAATGTGTGGAAGATAACTTCCTGACACAGCTGGTGAGGGAGCCAACTAGGGAAGGCGCCCCGCTGGACCTGTTGTTTGTGAACAGAGAAGGACTTGTGGGTGATGTGGTGGTTGGAGGCTGTCTTGGGCATAGCGATCACAAAATGATGGAGTTTTTGACTCTTGGAGAAGTAAAGAGGGGAGTCAGCAGAACTGGTGCTTTGGACTTCCGGAGGCCAGACTTTGGCCTGTTTCAGATACTGGTTGACAGAGTCCCTTGGGAGGCAGTTGTGAAGGGCAAAGGAGTCCAGGAAGGCTGGACATCCTTCAAGAAGGAAATCTTAAAGGTGCAGGAGCAGGCCATCCCCATGTGCTGAAAGACAAGCCGGTGGGGAAGAAGACCGGCCTGGCTGAACAGAGAGCTTTGGAACTCAGGGGAAAAAAAGGAGAGTTTATGACCTTTGGAGGAAGGGCAGGCAACTCAGGAGGACTACAAAGATATCATGAGGTTATGCAGGGAGAGAATTAGAAGGGCCAAAGCTCAACTTAGAACTTAATCTGGCTACTGCTGTAAAAGACAATAAAAAAATGTTTCTATAAATACATTAGCAACAAAAGGAGAGCTAAGGAGAATCTCCATCCTTTATTGGACGCAAGGGGGAAACACAGTGACAAAGGATGAGGAAAAGGCTTGAGGTACTTAATGCCTTCTTTGCCTCAGTCTTTAATAGTAAAACCAGTTGTGCTCCGGGTACCCAGCTCCCCGAGCTGGAAGACAGGGAGCAGAATGAAGCCCCCATAATCCAAGGGGAAATGATTAGCAATCAGCTACGCCACTGAGACACACACAGGTCTGTGGGGCCAGATGGGATCCACCCGAGTACTGAGGGAGCTGGTGGAAGTGCTCACCAAGCCTCTTTCAATCCTTTATCAGCAGTCCTGGCTAACCGGGGAGGTCCCAGTTGACTGGAGGTTAGCAAATGTGACACCCATCTACAAGAAGGGCCAGAAGGAGGATCTGGGGAACTACAAGCATGTCAGCCTGATCTCAGTGCCAGGGAAGGCTATGGAGCAGATCATCTTGAGTGCCGTCACATGGCATATGCAGGACAACCAGGTGACCAGGCCCAGCCAGCATGGGTTTAGGAAAGGCAGGTCCTGCTTGACCAACCTGATCTCCTTCTATGACAAGGTGACCTGCCTAATGGATGAGGGAAAGGCTGTGGATGTTGTCTGCCTAGACTTTAGTAAAGCCTTTGACACCAGTTCCCACAGCATTCTCCTGGAGAAACTGGCAGCTCATGGCTTGGATGGGCATACACTTTTCTGGGTAAAAAACTGTCTGGATGGCTGAGCCCAAAGAGTTGTGGTGAATGCAGTTAAATCCAGTTGGCGGCCGGTCACAAGCGGTGTTCCCCAGGGCTCAGTGTTGGGGCCAGTCTTGTTTAATATCTTTATCAATGATCTGGACGAGGGGATCAAGCGCACCCTCAGTAAGTTTGCAGACAACACCAAGCTGTGCGGGAGTGTGGATCTGCTGGAGGGTAGGAAGGCTCTGCAGAGGGATCTGGACAGGCTGGATCGATGGGCTGGGGCCAATTGTGTGAGGTTCAACAAGGCTCAGTGCAAGGTCCTGCGCTTGGGTCACAGCAACCCCATGCAATGCTACAGGCTTGGGGAAGAGTGGCTGGAAAGCTGCCTGGTGGAAAAGAATCTGGGGGTGGTGGTCGACAGCCGGCTGAATATGAAAGGCAATGAAGCTGGTGAAGGGTCTGGAGAACAAGTCTTAAGAGGAGCAGCTGAGGGAACTGGGGTTGTTTAGCCTGGAGAAAAGGAGGCTCAGGGGAGACCTTATCACTCTACAACTACCTGAAAGGAGGTTGTAGAGAGGTGGGGGTTGGTCTCTTCTCCCAAGTAACAAATGATAGGACGAGAGGAAATGGCCTCAAGTTGTGCCAGGGGAGGTTTAAGTTGGATATTAGGGAAAATTTCTTCACCGAAAGGGTTGTCAAGCCTTGGAACAGGTTGCCCAGGGAAGTGGTCGAGTCACCATCCCTGGAGGTATTTAAAAGACGTGTAGATGTGGTGCTTAGGGATGTAGTTTAGTAATGGACTTGGCAGTGCTAGGTTAACAGTTGGACTTGATGATCTTAAAGGTCCTTTGCAGCCTAGATGATTCTATGATTCCTCCAGGAGCTCAGAAACTACCACAGTGCTAAAACACCTTTCCCTTCCCAAGAGTATTCCCTGTCTGCTCTGGAAGAGGGGAGCAAAATGCAAAAGGTTTTAAGAGTAAAATGCTACTCAGCAGTACATCTCTGCCCACTTTGCAGGTGCGTTCTGCAAAGGACATGCCAAAAGAAGGAACTCAAGTCACTGATGCTGCATGTCACCACTCTGTTCATGGACAGCTGGGGGAAATGGCCCCACGATGGGTTTGGTTAGTAGGAGCATCCGGAGCTGGTGGGACCAGGTTCAGAGCCAGCAGCTGAGCTGGTGTAGGGGTGGTTGTGCAGAGCACCGAAGATGGAGGCGTTGCGTGCAGCATGGCACTTTGCTTGTCAGAGCAGCATTAATTTTAGTTGTTTAATGTGGTGATTAGTGTTGTTTGTTCAGATGTCTAATGTAGCAATTAGCCTCGGCAGGGTGTTCAGTGATAGGTTACGAGTGCTTTCTTCCTGCCAAGTAGTACTCTGCAACTCCAGCCTCCCCTCCCGCCGCTCCTGGGTGCTGTAGTGCTCCTGCATCTCATCTCACAGACGTTGCAGGCGTACAGCTACTGCAAGGCGAGGTGACTTGCTGGCAGAGGGATGCTGCTGGGGTACCGTTCAGCAGGAACCAAAGTTTTCACTGATGCTATCTCCAGCTCAGCTTCTGGAGTATGTGGCATTGCCCTTCTGGCAGTGCCCTGCATGGCTTGACCTGCGTTGGTCTATCTAACACTTTGGTTGAACCTCAGCCTCTTCTCTGGGACAAAATTCATTCCTGCTAAGTGTCCCATGGCTAAAACCCACAGTGGTGCGCCAGATGTCCTTAGCTGCTGCAAAACCATCACTGATACGTTATCTGGGATCATGTCCCTTGATTAAGACCCTGGGAGAGGAGAGAAAATACATTCCCTGGTGCTGAAAGAGAAAGCTATTGATTTTTCTTCCACTGGGTGAGATCAGTTTCTGGGTTTTGATGGATGACAAGTTGAAGTGTAACATAGTCCCCAAGCTGTGGGGGTTTGGTGCTCTCCGGGGCCAATGTCATCTTATTCCAAAAGCTATTAGTGCTGGCAGGCTGCTGGTATCGCTCCATGGTGCTGCCCTGCTCCGGCAAGGGGGACACGAGGGAGAGGGAGGCATCGCAGCAGCAGCTTTGCAATGGATTGTTTAATTAGCAGAACACTTAAATGCGAACATCAGATTAAAAGGCTGGGGCCGAGAAGTACTGTGGCTCTCAGGGGAGGGGAAAATGTACTAGATTTACGCAAATGGGCTGCAGAGTGTTAGCAGCTTTCTCTGGGGGTTTGCTCGCCTCCGTCGAAGGCCTGGCAGGGGGAGGCTCTGCAGCGGGCTGGCTCATGCCTCGTATGTGGGACGCTGGCCTGTCCCACCCAGCTGCTCGGGTCTGCTCCAGGAGCCCTCTCGTTGCAGCCTCCGCTTGTCATCCTCTGGGGTCCCAGAAATGCATGAGGGGCATTAGGGACATGGTGCGGTCTATGGGTTGGAGGCAGCTACACAAGCAATTTGGGGAGAAATGAGTTGCTTCTGATCCTTGGTGAGTTCTGGGCTGTAGCCCAGTGCTGAGCAGTGATGCCTCTTGACTGCACTTGGTTCTCCAGGTGGGCTGAGGTTTGGGAGCACTGGGGAGCCCAGGGGAGAGGTTGAGGTTACGTGAGCACCTGCAGAGGTGGCTCTGTATTTTTTGGCTGGGCTCCTGCCACATGGCTGATGGGCATAGTCACTCAGGGAGGTTTCTGGGGAAAAACGAACCAGAGAGTTGCTTCTAAGCAAGGTGAACAGCTCTGAGGGAAACAATTTCCCTCAGTTCTTCATCATTTGAAAAACAGATCCTTTAGATAAAGTTGCTCCTCAGACTTCCCAATTTTTATCAGGAAAGCAAGCTGAGTTTTTCCTGTTTTTAAAAGTAAAACTGGAAGAAGAAGAAAAATAGCTGCTGGCAGCAAGTACATGTTATAGGAAAGCAAAACATAAAGGTGCAAGAGATGAAGATGCAGCAGACAATGTGCCAGGCATCCTATCACTTCCAGCAGTCCCTGCCTCTGCGAGATGCTGGACCACCGGCTGTATAGGCATCTGACCCAGGGAGAGGGTTGCTACATTCTCACCTCCAAAAAAGCCGTTTCTTGAGGAGAACAAAGGAGTTCTGATGTTTACAAACCCACCAGGGAAGACGCCAGTGCTGAGAAACGCTGTCTGTTGACTGGGAGTTTACAGAGCAAGATCAACTATATGTTGGTTGCTGCTTTGTGCCCGGAGGCTGGGAACTTCAAAGTGAATTATACAAGTATGGCACGTCCATGCCGGGAGGGTGGCTGCTGGAAGGAGCCTTCTTCCACCCCCTCTCTGGCAGCCCTTAAGGCAAGAGCGGAGCTGGCTGTAGAAGAAGCACTAATTCAGCCCTGGGGGGAGCAGTGCTGTGGCCAGTAACAACAGCTTGGCTGGACATGGTTGAGTGGAAATGCTGAAGCGTAAGAGAACAAGGGAAAACATTGCACTGAAGATGCATTCTCACTGTGGTGTCAGGCTGTGGTTCCCTACAGGGGTTTCCTGGTCTTCCCTCCCATTCCTGCACGTGTACCCACATGTGTACCCATCCGCCAACGTTGTGTGCTTTCTGTTCTTCCAAGGCATGTCCTTGCCTGGGCACCCCTGCTTGCCTGGGCTGGGCTGAGGATGGAGCAGGGCTGCTGGCAGCGATCAGGACTCCGCTGCATCGGTCATGGCTTGTGGGAGGCCAGCCCCAGGGTACCCCTGGGGGGATACAGTGCCAGGGGTGGCTGCACCCTTCTCGGCATGGAGCTGCTGTCGCAGAGCTCACCACTCAGGATCTGCAGCCCCCTCCGCTGAGGAGGTCTCCACAGGTTTTGTGCTCCCAGTGTGATGCAAAACCCTGCAAGGCCTGACTTGGTGCACCAAGGTCTGCTTCTGCCTCTGCTTTGGCTAATGAAGGCCTCGCTTTTTTCCAGCACTGCTCTTGTACTAGAGCAGTCTGCTGTATAAAATCTCAGTGTTTCCCCAAATGGTGGGAGAGGTCTGCAGAGGACATGCAGAGCAGGGCGTTTGGGTGTCCTCCAAGTTTGTGAGTAGTCCTTTGCCCTGGGCTATTCCTGGGATGTTTCTGGGATGCGGGGTAGGGTTGTCCTGCAGAACCAGGAGGAACAGGCATCCCAGGGAGGAGCGCTGCAGCAAAACCGCATCCACTGCAATTCCTGGTACACCATGATAAGCTGTCTTGATTTCTTTGTGAATTATTTAAAATGCAGGAATTGCAAACAGAAGCCTGGCTGTTTTTCTTGTGTGCACAGGCTAGATTAGAGCAGGAAGCTTCATTACAATGAGCTTAGAAGTCTTCAAAAGCTTGGATGTATTTTCCCCTTCATTCATAAGCAATATTGATTTCAGCAGCGATTGCCTGCTATGCCTGGCCACAGGAGTGTGGTACTCCTGCGGACCCAGAATTGTGCATTAGCACAAAATTGTTCACTTACTGTTGAGCAAACTAGGTTGTTTCCCGCAGGCTGTTAATTCACTTGTGGGAGAGAGGGTTCAGAAGATGTTTAAAGGGGAGATTTGTATTTTTTCTGTGCTAAGACCATCGGAGCTGCTTCATTGTATTGCTGCCCCTCATGCTGGCTGCCAGAGCGCTGCTCAACCCAATCCAGAGTAAAGCAGGTTAACTCAGACATACTCACTCCTGTAGAAAACCCTCCCCACGGAAAGCGAGTGTTTGCCTGTGGTCTCTGTGCAGAAAAAGATACTCTAGCTAACATGCTGCTTCCAACTAAGTCTTTCTTCTTTTTAAAGCATAGCATTTTATCACATATTGTGGTGCTGCAGCAAAAAAAAAAAGTATGTTTTCCTCTGTATAATTAACCAACTAAATGCAGGATTTTGTTATTTGTGAAAGTTGGTCAGGCATCCTGCTATGGCCAAGTACCAGAGACAGAAAAGAATATAAGGGGTTAGGAGAGATGGGGGAACGAAGCGCTTCCCTGGCCCGTGTGGGCTCTTGGCATAATTAAGGCAGGCAGCTGGTGGTGCTGAGCTCATGGTACGCAGTAAACTAGACTGATCAAAAGCACTGGCTATAAACATTGCCATTATGCTGATTTTTGTGCAAAGATTTATCCTAATCAACTGTTTGTCGTATGTCACATCAGTGATGCTCGCCCAGATTTGGTGATACAGCAAGACAGCGTGTAAGGCTGGGGTCTGTGTACCTGGAGAAGACAGACGTCTCCTGTGGTTCACACAGAAGTTGCCTCTACTTTTTCACCTGCTTGTGCTTCTGAATTTTTTTTCAGAAGCCAAATAACAAGATAAAGGTTTGAAAAAAAAAAAATGCTCAAGTTTCTTTGCTGTATAATATGCTTCCCTTTGGTTGTGATCCAGAAGTTGTCCAGAAAGATATGGCTAAAATAAGACGTACCCGATAATACTGGGCCATGAATACCTGCTCATGCACATCTGGACACTGGAGTGTTTACTGCAGCATGGAGAGCTGTGTGGGAGTGTGCCTGCTGGAGTCCCACAAGTTAAGATCTACCCAGTGCAGGGACCGCAGGAGCATGTTGGAGGTGCCTGATGATCATCCGTTAATGGGCTCGGCCAAGTTGAAATTCAGCCTCTTAATCGAGCTCTTGGACTATTCTCAAAGAGATTTGAGATCTATGAGGATTTAAGCTCAAACTGCATCACAATTGGCATGACTAATAATATGTGTGTGATGCTCCACGTAGCAGCAACCATGACCTGAGCTCGCATGCGGCAGCTTCTCCCCATGAAATACGTTTGACTGAAACATTAAAATCACAAGAATAAGGGAGCAGCAATTCTTTTGTATCTTGAGGTTTTTGGATGCACTCAGATCACATTTGAATTTTTGGTTGTTTTCTTTTTATTCACTTCCAGAATGACAAAGACCCAAATGTTTTATAACTGGAAACCCAGATGCCAAGAGCTGAAACTATAAGAATATAAAATATTGTGAGTTGTGTCATAAAGCCACGTGAATGTCAACGCTGATTCCTGGAGGCTTGTTTTTATTCTCCCTTACACTCGCTTAAATCCAAGTTAACCCTTGTTCAGCTGCTTTAGGCTGGTGTGAGATGGGCGCTGAATTGGACTGTTTCAGTCCTGAGTGGGCTCTCGTGTTTGCAGAGGGGGTTGAAAAGACCACACTCGTGGATGCTCTCATCTGCATCCCAGTTTCCTCAGCATCAGTCTCACACTTCTGCTACTCAGGCATCCAGGCTTGGAGTTCCATCGTTGGTTTTCGCTTAATTAAAAATTGACCTCACCAATGCGTGATCTGAAATGAAAAGCACAGGCACTTCAGACCATAGTTGCTAAATCTTTTGTATCGTCCCTGGATTTTCTTAATGTTTTTGTCTTACACTCTTGCACTCTTGTAACTTATAGTTATGTTTGCTGCAGCTGGAGGGGATTAGAGCCCTTCTTCTGTCCCATCAGCTGGTTGGCTTATTGGAGTAGGATTGTGAATAGTTCTATCTGTTTTCTTCTAGTAAGTCTCAATGAGAGGTGGTGAACAAATTATTATTATTGTTATTATTGTTATTATTATTGTTATTATTTAGTAATAATAATAATAATGTTGACAGGCAACACTGAACATGATGGCAGAGGAGTTCTGTGCAGGCATTTTGTACCTGGAATGTACTAAATCAAAAGAAATAATTAAGAGCAGTTGCTGTTTAAAGGCGAGCTAGCTGAAGCCAAGAAATACTGGAGTCCTTGCAGCCCTTCGGTGCTGTTCAGGTTGTCTGGAAAGAGGGAGGCTTGGAGAATGGAGATGTATCCTCTGCAGGTACAGGTCAGGTTGCAGGGAGCTGAGAGGCAATAGCTGATTACAGCTTCACCTTTAGAGAACTTTGTCTGCTGTTTCTGGCTGGTGTGTTCTGAGGCCAATGCTTCAAAGTCCACTTTATCTTTTATTCACAAATGCTGATGTGTTTAAATGAACGGTGCAGTGCAGTTGCTATAAATAAGTGAGTGTCAATATGAGGCTTTAGCACATGAAAGGCTCATTGGTGGGAGTCGGTACTGATAATGGCTCTGCAGGTTCCTTCAGAAGTCCGCAGGACACGGGAGAGGAATCAGGCTTGCGATCTGTTGCAAGAACCTTTTGATCTTGGTGGTGGTGCTTGCTCTGTGCAGGATGGGAAATAGGGAAATAATGGAGAAACTATTTATTATTATTCTTGTGAAAAGATGAGGGAGGATGAGTGTAGGTGGCTATGATAAACTGATATTTTATGGGAACATTTTTCTGTCTTAACCTGTCTCCTGCGGCTGCAGGAACCCCTAGCTGTCGATCCAAATCAGTCCCTTCAGCTATCTGCTTGGCATCCCACGCCTACAATCCTTTCTCTGGTTTTATTTGCAAAAGTAAAATATCAGCAAGCTATTCCAACCCTGTGCCTACATCTCTCGCCTGTGGCTCTTGGGGTTTATATGTATGACACACCTCGTACCAGAAGATAAATGCTGTAATAACAGATGCTGCATGTCTAGATCTCCAGGCATGGCAGGAAAGTTCAGAGTTTAATAAAAGCAGAACAGCCTTCTGCCTTACTGTGGCCCTGCTGAAACTTGGGAGGTTCAGTAGGAGAGCATACCATTGCATTGGCTTTGGAGGACTGCTGCAGAAGGGGTCCCACTGGAAGATGATCTCCTTGGGAGATGTCTTTAGCTATCCTCTGGTGCCTCTTCCTGCTCTCGGTTGAGGACAGCTATAGCTGAACACCGTTGCAGAATCAGGCCTTACTTGGATCTGGATGCTGCAACCTGGCTGTGGCAACTGGCTCAAACCATGCGTTGGCCTGTGGAATCGAGTTGGCCCTCGCTTGGCCCTGTGCTTTGAGGAAGGCAGGTTTTGGGGGAGGGAGGGGACCAACATGCAGCACAGGGACCAACCAACATGTTGCACAACATGCTGTGGATGAAGCCAGGGGCCAGCTTCCAGCCAAACCTCCTTCTGGGGGAATATTTTATTGTTTATTTTGTTTGTTTTATTTGTTGGGAGCAAGTCAACTTGGGAGCAGGTCAACTTTTATTTGTTGGGAGCAAGTCAACTTGGGAGCAATTCAATTTTTATTTGTTGGGAGCTCAAAGGAATTGCACTAATGTGCTCAAGAAGAGACTTTCTCCTTTGGAGACAATGTCCCTGTGCCTGTGGAGGCACCGAAGGCTGCCTTAGATACAGGAACAAATAGCTTGTAGAAGGCATTGGCTTTAATTTGAAGGCTGTTTCCTGGGGGAACAGTGAATTTCCTCCTACATGCAGCATCAGTTGACGAGGATGTGTTTTATGTTCATGTCTGTCACCAGGCCAGACAGTAGGCTTGGTGGTGGTGGTGCCTCGGGTACTCCCACTGGGATGTGGGTGCTCTCGTATCCTGGCATTTCCAAGGGTATCCTCCTCTGTAAAAATGCTGTTGGTGTAGAGGTGGATTTTCTTAATGAGAAGACTGATCCCTTCCCCAGGCCACATTGTGTTGCTGGTTGGAAGCCGTTTGGCTTCAAATTAAGGAGAGACTGGCTCATTTTGGTGCTTTGTGACTTGGCTGTCCGGCACGGTCTGTGCGTGGGTATAGGGTGCCTTTCACCGCTGCTGCTTTGGGACTGCCCTGGAGCGATGGCAGGGAGCGGGCAGGCTTGCCTACTTTGCTCTTGTCCGTGCCTATTTTTCTCTGTGGTGGCTGTTCTTGTTCCCGATTTGTACTGGGCCACCATTGCACGTTGTGCTTTGCTATTGCTTGCACTTATTTTTTCCCCTGAATTTTATTTTTAATGTCACCGGGGCTAAGATGATGGCTGTTTTCTTTTCCCCTGCTGTAATAATTGGTACTTCAGAAGAACTGAAATAGGCAGCCCTGCCTGCCTGCTGGATTGCTTAATGCATTTTAATTTAATTAAGTAAATTGTCCATTTTGGTTACGTCACGGGCAAGGCACAGGAAGTCAGGACCCGGAGTGGAGCAGGCTGATGCGGATCGCAGCACGCAGCCTTTTAGTGCTTTATAAAAGCTTTTGTTAGAGGTACATGTTGCTGCTTTTCCCCTCTGTAGTGGCTCCATTAAGGCTGTAGCTCTGCGGTGGGGCTGGGTTGGGTGTTCCCATTCTGCACGTTTGGATTCGTGCTATTCAGTGTCCTTTTTTCCAGACTCTTGAATGGAAAATGATCCCGCAGCGGTGATCTGCTCAGCTTCCAGAAGATGATATTTGAGCTCAGCGTCTCCTGTGCTACATTGCTGGATGCTGGGTTCATGGGGATCTTGCACTTAGCCCCTTGCAACCTGTCTCACTGTGGCACTGTGCTCTGGGCATGCACATTGCCCAGACTTTCTAAGTCCTTTTAAAGTGTGTACAGCAGGATGTGCGATGGGACCCTGGTTCACAGCGTGCCTTGCCCAGTGCTGCAAGAGCAGAAGCTGTAATGAGGCTCGACAAAAAAAGGCCAGCTTTTTTTGGGAAGAGGCTGTCTTGTCTGTGTGATGTCTCTCGGTCCTCTCCATTGTAGTACATGTTTACATGAAACCAGAAGGCAGCATTACTGTTGCATTGGTATTGCTCGCTTTACCTCCTGGCCCAGCCATCCTACCAGAGTTGCTGGATTGTTCAGCAGCATCTCCAAAAGATGCTCACAGGGCAAACCCCAGAGGTCTGGAAACCTGAACTGTGGTTAACATTTCAAAAAGGTGTCTGTTCAGCCTCTCCAATAAAGTATTCATGGTTGGAATCTTTAGAATTGCTGTCCAGAGTGGGGAAAACAGATGGACAAACAAAAAACCTCGCTTTTGCTGATTTGGTCTTCCATCATTTGGCAAGAGAGGAGCTGGCTGCAGTATGAAATGTTACAGCAAGCAGTGTTGTGATAGTTCATCCATCAAAATACTTGTCCTGTTAATGGCTACAGCCGTTTTTCTTGCTGATGAATCCACCAGGAGCGAATGGCCAGTTGCCCTGGGATCAGTTAGGCAGTCGTCGCCCTCCTGGAGTAGGAGAGCAGTGTTGGGGTAGGACCAAGGATGCTTTCTAGGTTAAACTCTGCTAAGCTGAGATAAAAATCAGATGCGAGACTTGCTGACTTACAGACACAGTGCAGATGTCTTGGAAAAGTCAGAAACTGAGCAAGGGCCAAGGAAAAACTGTTGCTCTTCTCTGGGTGACAGCTTGTAGGGGTGCTGTATGATAGCACTGGTGATGGGTATTTCCCCCTCCACGCTGCCAGCGAGGGTGAGCTATCTGCAAGGTTGCTGTTTACCAACTAGGTAGAAGAAAATTGACTGCTAATTTACCTGCTTGCAGCACAGGGAAGGGCAAGACCTTTGTTTTGCAGGTGCTGTTCTCATGCGGGAGGGCAGGGTCATTGCAGTGAGAGCTCCCAGGCTTCCCGTACGCTCAGGGATGGGGAGGAACCATCCAGGGCACCCCAGCCTGCTGGAGGGTGATTCGGCGGAGAATACAGCACGTGGCTTGCTTAGTTTATTAAAGCTTTGATATAAAGGATCAAACTCCAATTTAACTTTAAAATGGGATTCTCAAGAACTGTTAGGGCTGGACTTATCAATTGATGCTGCATAATTCATTGCTGATTTTTATCACATCATTTAAACATTAAAAAAAGCTATCAAAGGGTCAGCCCAGGAAAGTCAGCTGCTGACAGCAACCTTCTCCTTCACTCGCCCTCTCTCACACCAGATGTGCTCGCAGACTGCATCCTGTGGGCAACGCAGATCCCCTGCTGATGGAGCCTGGCAGAGCCACGGGGAAGGGAGAGGGGTGCGGGGTGGGTTTTGCAGTGTAGCTTGAGCAGAGGGACGGAGAGGCTTGAAAATGATGGTATGCTCAATCTCAGCCTTACGTCCTGTAGAGCAGAAGGCTGGGGTGCTGTGGTGTTGTCCAGAGAGGTATAAAATATAGCCAGCATTAGCACATGATGGCAAAAACATGGCCCTTGGTGCTAGCCATCTGCTGCTTCCTGTGGGTGCTGTTACTGATGAAGGCTTCTTGCAAGGAAACTTCATAAAACCTAGATTTTATTGAGTTGCTTTCAGGGCCTCGATACTTTGGGAGTTAGGACTTCTCAGACCTGGTGACGCTCAGATTGTGATTTTTCCCTGCAGTGAAATGGCTTTCAGAGGGGGTCAATAATTCTTCAGTCCAGATTTCTTGCTTGGCCATAGGTTATCTGAAACATTTCCAACGTGGTTCACAGTAATTGTATGTTTTTCTTAAACTCTGCTTATCCTTGGGAAATGCATGCAAAAAGTTGTTTCCTGTATCTTGGAGCATCCCATAAACAAAGCTGGCATCTGTCTGTGTTGTGCTGATGCTGTTGTTTTCGGAGGTGAGGAGTGAGAGACGGCAACAGAGGAAAATATTTGATTGTTGTATTAAGTGTTTGTTCCAGACTCATTTAATAGAAGTTAATTTAGATTCACCATGATTTAACTTTAAAAAAGAAATTGGCTCTACTTGAGGTGTTAAAAATAGAATTTCTAATTGTGATAGCATCTGGCAGAAATCCTGGCTTTGTAAGTAAAGTCAGACTTACTCCTATGCTGTAGGTGAGGTTGAGTCATGGAGGTGACAGGTTTCTATTTGAGATGAAAGTAATACATTTTCGTCTCTCTGTCAAGTCCTCCCAGCTAACGCTGTGGCCCGAGGTAATACGCCGTGGGTAATACGCCAACTTGTACAAAGGCAGGTCTAAAGAGATGGGTCAGCGTTCGAAGCTCTGGGTAAAGGCTTGAGACTTGTATGTGAAAATGACTCTTAATAATGCAAACAGCCGTGTGTTACCAGCAATGCCAGGTGGTTTAATGGCGAGGCTGTTTCTGTTTGGATCTTAATGCGATGTAAGACTCAGGATGTTTTCTCCTGCTGGATGAGCCCTGGCTCGTGACAAGAAGCTTTGGTAAGCCTGTCTGTGCTTTGCATGGGGTTTTTTTGTTTTCCCTGCAGTCTTTCTGAAAAACCCCTCCTACTTCTCACAGTCATCGAGGGCAATCACAGCAGTTTTCGTCCATCCCTTCTCCTAGGAATTGACTAGGAGAGCACCAAAATCTGCCCTTTTTTCCCCATTGCAGTTGCATCTGTGTGCTGAGTGCTGTGCTCTGGCCTCTCTCAGCTGGAGGTGCTGGGGCCTCGACCAGCAGCAGCAAGGCTTCAGTGGACCCCGCTGCTCAACACCCTGATCGCCAGGTTTCCTTAGGCTCCCTGGGCTGCTCCAGCTGCTGAGCCTCTCCAGCTGTGGCTGCGCAGAGCGAAGCAGCAATGCTGCTCCCCAGCAAGAGCCTCCCTGCTCCCTGCCCCACGCTTTTTGCTGCTCTCTAGACCAGACCCAGCCAGCACTGGCCAGGGACCTGCTCCTCGGCCCTCAGGTCGCTCTTCCCGCTCTCGTTTGAGCCCCCATAAATCCACGGAGTTTTTCCTGCGTGAGAAGGAAATCTCCACTGATATGTATGAAACTTTGTTTTCATAAACTGCTGGTTGTTCAATAGGGCATAAAACAGCCAGTATGAGATAGTTATTTGCTCTACAAAATCATTTTGCTCCCTAGCTCCAATTTTACACAGCGCTCACTACATTTCATTTAGTTCTCTAAGAAATGTGACACAGTAGATTAACTATTGATAGCAAAATATGGAGTTTCCTATACGACTGTCACTTACCTTCCTCCATTCTCTCCCTTTTAACCCCAGGTGATCAAGTAGTGCCAAACCCTGTTGTTCCTACAAGGAAATAGGTTCTGAAATGCCTCGGTGAAGAGAAATTTTAGCAGGATGTTTTAGGCATTTCTGGTGTTTCCTACGTCTCCTCAAAGTTAGCGTCTAAACTACTGATGTCTTTAATGGCCGTGAAGCATTTTGTTCAGCCTGGGTTACTACCTCTGGCATCTCTCTTGGTGACTAGTCAGCATCCAGCACCTTCAGCATAGAGAAATATTGCCTTCGTCAACATAAATTACCATGTATTAAGTCAATAATGCATAATTAATGACATGGCAAATAATTTATTGTGCAGCCCATTGGGAAATACTCACTTAAAAAAAAAGTAAATAGGTTGAGGAAACCTATCAAGAGATTTTTTTTTCTTTATTTTTTTATTCATTTCCCATCTGTTGGGGACACCTGACCGCAGTGCTGCGCGTGTGCCTGGCCGGTGCTCGGTGGAGCCTCGGTGGGCAGCAGCCAGCAGTGGTACTTGCAGCCCAGCCGCAGGACTGCAAACCTGGCCGGAGGAGAGGAGGCCAAGCACCTTCAGCAGTTATTTTAGCACAGAAAATGTGTAGTGAGAAGAGGAAGATCACCTGACAATCCCTGCTTGTTTTTGCACAGGGTGAGTCTGTCCCCTCTTGCCCCGCAGTGTCGGTCTTTCCCCCACGGTCTGTGCCCCGTGCTGAGGATGATGCAAAGGACGAGGTGTGGGAGCTGCTGGCAGCTGGGGCTTGCTGGGCAGTGGGAAGGCACGTTGTCCCACCACCCACGTCACGGCACTACAGGGACCAGCTCCTTAAAAAAGATACCCAAAGTGAGTGCCAAAGTAGGATGCAGGCATCCTTCCCCGGCTTTGAGCTTGTTTTCAAATTGCCACAAAGGTGGCTAAGGGGATGTGGTTAGTGTACTGATACCTTCCTGCGAAGAAAATAACATATATTAAAGAGCTCTTCAATCTCGTGGAGGATCTGTAGCAAGAGCCAGAGGCCAGAAGCTGAATAACCTGCGCCTGATTTCCTTGCATGGCTGCGCTTTAGCCATCAATACAAAAAGTACAGTGAAACAGTGAAGAGAAGTGTTGGTGCAGCATCAGAGCTGCCGGGGTGCTCCTGACTTTTCTGCAGGATTTCCTCTTTGTGCTTTGAAATAGATAAAACTCAAAAGCACGTGGTGGCTCCTGGGGCAGGTGGTGTTTGCAGAGCCCGTGATGCAGCAGATGCTTGCAGAGGTGGCAAAAAAACTTCTCGGTAACAAGGAAAGGTGAGCCATGGGCACTGGGAGAAAGAGTTACGAATCCTGTCTTATGTAAAGGGCAAAAATAGCTCCCTCGCTGCAGCGCTGCTGTGCGTGGGAGTCTGCAGGTAATCGCAGACAGGAGCATCGCAGCCTCGTGGTGCCGATGGGGTGAAGTGCAAGTGGGGGTTTGCTGCGACTGGGGGGGGTTTCAGACCTGGCTTGTTTGGAGTCTGTGTCAAAGGGGAGGCTGATCTCGAGGGACGGTGGAAATAAAACCGCTTGCTTGCACAGCCCGTCTGCATCCCCGGGTGAATCCACACTGCTTTTCCTTTCTAAGGGGAAAACCACAAAGTTTTGCTACTTTTTATATCAGTCCTGTGGAAGCCTCAAAATTACGGGGGTTGTGAAGGTGCATCTCAGTACAAACAAGTTACCTGTGTCAGTCTCAGTGGAGCACTTGACTTGTAAAACGTTTGTTACCAACAATGATGCAAAATAAATCAAGAAATGGGCCAGATCTTCCTGTGCCAGCTAACTTTTGCAGTGGTATTGAAATAAAAGGTGTAAAAGCTCTGTACTTGTAAACTGAGCAAAATCACTGGCAATTACTGAGAAGCAATGATTTTGGTGTCCTTCCAGTGCTTTTTTTAGGGGATTGAACAATAATTTTCAGAAAAGGATGCATGCACAGTGGATGGGCAAAACCTGGGGTTAGTAACTTGATGTTTCTCATGAGAGAAGCGTTTCTTATGCCTTTTGGCGTGGAGAGAGGGAGAACCCAGCCTGCTCCTTGTAAGGCTGCCTCTGTGGATGACTTGGCAGCCCCATGCTGGAAAAGGGATGTTCCCTAGGGAGCAGGAAGGTTTCCTCTGAAACTTTGTGGCAAACTGTCTTGACAGCCCTCTTCCTCCATGCACATCTAGCTGGTGGTGGGTGCTTGTGAGCAGAAATCATTGCAACTCGGTCAGGTCTAGGAGGAGCAACCTTAAATAAATAGTGGGCAGGATCTTTATAGAAAAAGGTTAAAGACCTCATTTTTGGAAGACCAAGTTTGGTTTACGCCATTTTTATGCATGAGGTCAGCAGTTTGGCTGCTGGTTCAGAGTAGTCTGGGGGTGGCCCAGTGCGTTGTTGGGGGTGCCTGCCCAGCAGCGCGGCTGCGGGTGTGGGATGCGAGCATTCGTGTGCTGTCCTGCTGCCGTCCGCCCCAGGCAGAGCTTGACTGGGAGTCCTGAGGCCAGGAGAGCCCACGCTCCCTGCTGTGAATTGTCCGCATCAGCTCGTTTCTCACACGTCTCCAGCTACTGATCGTAATCCGCTGTAGTTGAGCAAACATTGATGGTGCGGAGAGGTTGGGAGGCGTAAGTGTTTATTTTACATGCATTTTTACGTCTGGTCTGACGGTCTCTCCTGGACTGTAGCTCGCCATCAGCGTTGAGTTAAATGACCCCAGGGAATGTAATTCCAAGTCCTTGCACAATTGCCCCAATAGATGTGCATCGCTAGCCTGCTGTCTGCTGCTTGTGTTGACACAAGCCAGTGTGGGAGCATTTGAGATCACACTAGTGACTCGGGCATTAGCTGGCCTGGAAAATTTGGAACTATTAGGTTTTCAAGACAGGAAGATCAAAAGTTTGATTTCTGGTTTTTAGGGGCCCTCGCTTCCTCCTTAGAGGGCCAAGTGTAATTTCAGGTCTGCTTTGCTTGACCTTTCAGCTTGGAGAAAGGCAACCTTTATGCATGATGCATGAGCACAGTTCTTTGAAACCTGCGAGAAATGGTTTGTTCATTGAACATGCAAACAAATTACTTGATCTGGCCTGGAATTTAAACTGACATTAAGCTCAGAGAACATCTATATTTAATTATGTATAAGGGCCAGAAAACAATTTATAACCTTAAAATGGTGTAATTAAAAATGAAGCCCTTCCTGTGGAAGGAATTTATCCTAATAAAACCCTAGCTCTTTGCTCCTTGGAAAAGCAAAGACATGTTAAGTAAAGCCAACCATTTTTAGCACGGCAAGTTTCTCGGTTGTGTTTTAGGACTGGCTTTGGGTCTGGACATAACCGCCTGCAGGAGGTGGTGTAGCAGGAATCGGCCGTCTCCCTTGTGTGGGGTTTTTGCCCTCGGTAGCATGTCCCTCGAGCACCCGCGGCAGGTACGCAGTGGCTCGCCTGGGACAGCTCTTGCCTCCTCGCCTTCAGGTCCTTTTGCAGAGAAATGATGCAGGAGACTGACCCTGAATGCTTGTTGTCAGATGGTTAATATTCTTTCCATCCTGCTTTTATTAGTGCAAATAATCTCAGGCTGGGATGGGCAATGACTGGGGGAAGGAGTGAAGATTTTTTTTCTTTCTTTACTCTGTTTGAGGAGTTCAGAGGGGATGGAGACCTCTGAAATACATACTTGGATAATTCTTATTAGCAGCCCTAGCCAAATTATGTTGCTTTGGTTTTTTTTGCATTTCTTCTTTTTGCAGCCACATTTGTGTCGCCTGTCCCGTCCGTGTCGTGTCGTGTGTGTGTCGTGTCCGTCGTCGTTGTCGTCCCCCCCCCAACCATTACCGTTTCAGGCAAGCGGTTGGACTCCGTCTTGGCAGATTGCCATCTGCTGTCGGAGGTGGCAGCATAAAAAATTATGGATGCAATCTAGTGGTAGCCCTTTGCAAAACTGACTGTAAAATGCTGAACTGTAAAACCCTTTCCTCCTTTCAGAAGTAGGGCCGGGGTTATTAAACACAAGATATTGCACATTAAAATAGCATTAATCAGCCTGACTAAAAAAAAAAAAAAAGTCCAGGAATCTTGCAAAATCCAAATCAACGATAAGGTTTGTATCTTTGTCCTTGACTTGCTCTGTTTTACTGTGTGCACAATTTCTCAGTTTTCTCAAGATTGCTGCAAGCGTAGGCTCGTGACTGAGAAAAACAGTCAACTTGAAAAGGATTCAGGCTATTAAAAATTAGTTTAGACTATGGTATTCAGTGAATAACTTTTTAAAATTCTTAATATTAAGATTTCATTTTAATACTTTTTTTCTCCTGCCTTGGGTATGCAAAGTTTATGCTTCTGGAGAAACTGATTTTGCAGATGAAAGTGAGGGCAAGGTCTGTCCAGTGCCCAAAGCAAGTGACAGCGGATGAGTCCAGAGCCATTTCGGCTCAGGGTCTGTGCTAGGGGGACGTGGTCTTCCACAGAGGCTGCGGAGATGGCAAAATAAACGGTCTGTGTCAGAGGAGCCTGCTTCTAAACTGGGAATATCGCGCTGCTTGCAGTATTGAAGCGCTCTGCAGCTGCCTTTGGATGGTGCCGTCATGCTGCTTGGGCAGAGAATTGCACATCTGCATTTCTGGGCTGTAGGTTCTGCATGCTGGCACGGGCTGTCTGCTGATACATCAGTGTCAGCGTGGAGTCAGAGGCTGGGGCAGGTTGGAAAAGGTCTCTGGCCATCTCTTTTGCAAACCTTTGCTTGTAGCAGGGCCAGCTCCAAAGTCGAATCAGGTGGCCTATGGGAATTGCAAGACGATTTCTGCTTTTGGGGGAAAATCCACACATGCACGTGGATATGCCACACTTGGACAAATCACTCATCACTTAACCTGTCATCAGAAAGAAATCATCTAAACCCTTCTGTTTAGAAAGGTCCCTTTCTAAGGTAGTCAGGAAGCGCTTTAGGAAAACCAACTGCAGAACATAAGACTTTTTAATCTTTGCAAAGATTCAGGCAGGAATGGATTTCACAGTGAAGGTGTGCTCGGATGAGCGTGCAAGTCTGCAATGCAAATCGCGACGGCACTGGAGGGTGGCGGGAGGGTATGGAAATGGCCAGGCTTTGCTCAGCTAATGCATGCTCTGGAGCGGGAGAGCTATACCTATAAATACAGGGAGCTGAGTGCTTTAAGGACCTGTATATCAGCTGGTGTGGCATGGTTAACATTCGCATAGGCAATAAACACCATTTGCTGAAGATTTGTTCAGCAGTTCTCATCATCAAATCCACTTACTTTAAAAAATGTGATTGGTGCCTTGGTGAATACATTGCTGGGGGAATGTGCCTTCATTCTCAAAGGAAGTGGAAGAAATATCAGAGTCACTGGTGTTTATCATTGCAATCCAGCAGTAAAAATAACGTTTGGGGGGAAACCATGAGAAATGAGAATTAGTAGAATGTGTGTTTATAGTTTAACAGCTACTATAGAGGAATAATTCAAAATGTAGTTTGTTAATGGCTTTTAAGTGTCTTCTCTATCCTGCTTTTGATTGCAAATAGTCAGATTTTTAAAAAGTGGCTAGCAGAGGCTTAGTCTACTTCATTATTGGCTGGAAAGCACTTCAGCTTGCTTTACAATACAACATTTTTTGTTCAGTTTTTCTTCCTCTCTTCTTTAATTCTGTGCAGTTGCTGTTTCTTAAACTGTATTAGCTTCTTGGTTTTCTTGTACTGTATCAGCTTCCATTTGATCTGCTAAGATGTCTTGTTGGATTCTTTGGAAGAAGAGCCATCATGGTACGATGGGCGCTTCGGGTGGGAGAGAAGCGTTGCCTTTCCCTTTGCTGTCCTGTGATCGCAGTGGTAGAGGCTGTTAGCTGTGATCAGGCAACTGAAGCTGTCATCAGTCTTACTAGTTCAGACTCATTAGAAACAAGAAGTAGTGGAAGAAGAACGTGGTGTTGAGTGTGGCATTGATTTTCCCATTGTCAGTATCTGCTTGAAATGACTGTTGGGGAGATGCTGAAACAGTGAATTCCCATCAGAAGCATGTAGGTTTTGAGGATGGCGTGATTTGATTTTTTTTTTTTTTAAAAAGGGCGGTGTTAAGCTAATTCTGAGATCTTGCTAATAGACATTTTTTCTGTTAGCTGATAGGAGCAAACATGTTGGTTGAAGACTCATTGGGCCATTCGGTGCCTGGTAGACATTTGAGCGAAATCCTTATAATTTTTTTCAATTTTCTTACTGAAAGCTTCAAAATGCAGGCAGCTCCTGTTATTTTCCTTTTCAAGGTTGGAACTGAGGCTGTAATGGTTTGGGGCGAAATGCAATAACAATTTTGTAGGGTTTTTTCCATTTCAAGCCTTGCGGATTTGAAGTAGCGCAGGCATGGAAGTAATGTTTATGTTGAAGGTACTGGGAAAAGTGCTGCAATTAGACAGGCAAATGGGGATTTTGGAGGTGTCTCTTAATTTTTTTGGGCTGCTGCCCTTCCAGATTCCCAGCTGGGGACACTGGAGCGGTGGTGGTTGATAGCTGCCCTGTTAGATCCCCTCAGCCTCTGAAGGTCTGCAAAGACCTTTCACCTTTCCAAAGACTGCTGAGTAAATATTTTTATGCAAACATATTAAGCTCAGTCCTCAGCATTTAGATTAAAAATCATGAGCCAGGCTTTAGAGAAGCTGAAATACCATTAGGTTAAGGCCTTAAGATTTTTTTTTTCCTGATTTGATCCCACAAATCTCTGGTGTGCTTGGAGTTCTCTAGGAGCTCACAAAGTCCCATTGATTTTGCAAAGCTAAGCGTGCACTTAAGTGCTTTGCAGGATCAGAGCCAAACTTGAATTTTCTTTATTTGCTTATACCAAGCCTATAGGGATTACGTTTTCAAGCTTTTCCTAGTAATCAGGGAGTAGAAATTATTAATGTGGTTTTTACGGCAGTTCAGATTCTAATTTCACATGATTCCAGGAGCTAAGGTTGTCTGGTGTGTAATCAAATGTAAAGAGTTAGCAATGCTGTAAGGAACTATCTGTTTGTCCTATATTTCTTATTTTATCTTTGAAATATCAGTTCACATATTTTCCTTAATTTTTAAAGGAGGGGGAGGAAAAAAAACCCAGCAAAACAACAACACAATACAGATTCTAGGTAGAATTTCTATGTAGCCACCCCAGCCCATCCTTTCCTAAGGATGCACTGCAAAGGTAGATTCCTCTTACTGCTCAGATGAGAATTGCTCCTTCTGTGTGAGCCAGGTCAGCTATAGCTAACGGCCCTGCGAGTTTCCATCTAGCCGCTGGGGAAAAATGCAAGCCACTAAGGAGCTGTGAAAGCCGTCTAAAACTTGCAGTCTCTAGGAGTAGATGGAAAGCGGTACGCTCCATCAGGTTGGAGGAACTCCTCAGCTGTTTAAATGTGTGCTCAAGTATTATAAAACTATGTTTTACAGAGTTCTTTTTATGATGGTTGTGTGAGGCTTGATCACATAAAGTTATATGGGCAACAAACAGACTGATGCTGAAATGAAGTTCTTATGGCTTTGTTTTGATTTCCACAAGCAAAAAGAATGAATTTGAAATGCACCTTCCAGCTGCAGATAGAAATCTTATTAAAAGCAGAGCAAACTCTGAATTGGCAGTTCTGCTTGCCACAGGGTATAAATTACAGCTGTCCCCTTACTGGATCTTTTTTGGGGGGGTTTGTTTTTTCTTGACTGGGGGGCCCAGACCTTCAGGCCAAGCTTTGCAAAGCTTTCCTTGTCTTGTCTGCAATTCCGTGGCTGTTGTGGGAGCTTTGCAAGAGTGAGGACTGTAAGATGGAGCCCAGCCTTCTGAAAAATTGTATAAATCTAATCTCAAATATAAGCAAATCCTTTAAAGGAAAACTGGAATGAGAACTCTTGGCTCTTAGTGAAATTATGAGTGCAATTAAGAGTGTTTAAAATGTGTTGCAAACACTATTTGTTATGCTAATCAGTATCTTTTTGTTTCTCTCCTAATGCCTTTCACCTGCAATGATTGGAAACGCTTGAAATTGCTGGATATTTGGCATTTTCCATTTTTCATCACAACTCTTCTGGAAATTCCTACTTGAAGGTAAGCCCATTTTTATTAAAAGTATGTAGATCTGTATCTTTGGTCTAGCCTAGGTTTTACATTACATTTTGAGGAGGAAATTGCCAGCAATTGGAACCAATCAGTCTATGGGATATTCCATTCTGTCACCAAGGATTAGGTGTCAATGCTGCAAAATGCTCACCTGCCAGGGTAAAATTGAATTTGGTCTGCCATGTTAGAGTCAAACATGGCATAATATGTTCAGGAACCTGACAAATGTTTACGGTACTGAGGATCACCTCTTGAAATTGGCGTGGGTTTTTTGATGGTTCCACTTCAGGAATTAAGATTTTACTCGCATCATTCCTCTGCAAGGAACAAACTAGGTTTCTGATCCTCTACTTCCTAAGGAGAGCTTGAAGACAAGAACGTAAATGCTCTGAGAGCAGAAGTCAACTACAAATAACCAAGCATGGATTACTTTTTCTTATAGCTCAAGGGTTCTCAGGGCTTTTCTTAGGTTTTGAAGGATTGATCCTGGATGGCCTCTGGTTGCTACTCTTGAGTTGCTTTCTTACACGCTTCTGGAAAGCTGCTACTGTTAGTCGGCCAGTGTCCGTGCTTAGGTGCAGCTCTTCCCTGCTGTTGCTGTATGCCCTCTGCAAGGCGGTGAGATGGTCCCTTGGGCACCGGGATGACCTCAGATGGGTGCCAGGAGGCAAGGTGCCAGGACCAGCTCTGATGCACTGAGTCCGGTGCATGCTGGCATGGGGTGGTGTGTTTGCAAGCATCACCAGGTAATGTGCAGTGCCAGGCTGGCTGGCCTGGTGTGAGCGGGAGCCCAGCCCTGCACAAATTTACTCTCTTGCCTGGTTGCCTCTGTCTCCTTGCAAGCAGAGGACTATGCCGAGCAGCCCCCAGGTGTTGTGGCTGCTTTCTCAGTGCCAGCATGGGGTGGCTCTCCAGCCGTGATGCAGGGCAGGACCCCTCTCTCCTGCTGCCCTGCTCTACTTGCTCACCCAGCAGAGGCAGCCAGGTCTTAGCAAGCTGTTTCTTTCTTTCTCTGAGTTTAATATCTCACCAACAAGCAAAAAAAAAAACCTTGGCAATTCCTCCCAGGTCTGCCCGATCAGTCTTTTCCATTTCCATGATGCAGCAGGTTTTTTCGTCAGGACACAGATCGCTGTTCTTATTTTGTGGAAGGAGATTTAATTACAGTGCGAGTGAGCCACATCCATCATTTCCAGTTCAGAGCCCATCCGGAGCTGCTCTCCGTGTTTTGGGTACGTGAAGTCACAGGGTTGTTTTCACTGCATTTCCCTTGCGTTTGCCAAAATGATAGCTAATTAGGACAGAAACAGGCCATCTTCCAGGCTGTTTTCTTGCAGGATTTTTTATTTATGTCACCATGCACTTTCCCCAGCATTGCAGCACTTTATGCTCTTACCTCTTTCTTTTTTTTCTTTTTTTTCTTTTTTTTTCTTTTTTTTCCAGTAAGTGGTGGAAGCTTCTCAGTTTGGAGCCTTAAGTGAAAATGATAATGCAATGCTGGTTTTATTGAGCTGGAATAACTGGCCTGGGAAACTGGACAGAAATAGCGAGGAGAGTGTATGCTGGCTGAGAGCCGATGAGCAGGAACTGCTCTAGGTTGGGAAGGTTTGTGTTTGTGTTGCAGTCTTCCTTCTCTTTCATGGGGTTTTTTTGTGACTGTTTGGTGTTTTAAATCAGTCTCCCTCAGTCTGAAGCAAAAGGATATCCCTGAACCTGATACTTTTTATTAAATGAGGTTCAGGATAAGCATTGCAGCTCAGATTTCATATGTCTGCTTCATTAGTGGTAGGAGGATCATATTTTTGGGTAGCTCTGAGTCTTTTTTTCCTTTCACCCCTGGGAGTTCATCCCAGAAAATGGACACTCTGGGAATGCCTACCATCTCTTGTGCTTTTGTCCCAAACACATCAGGTCAGGATTTCAGACAGGTTTTGAGAGGTGGGACTTGACCCGGTGGTTCTGTCGTGCCCTGAGAGCCCAGGGTTTGAAGCCTAGCACCATGGAAAAGTGGCTGAGCACCTCAGTGAGCTTGGGGTGCAGCTGGTTCTTAAGGGACAATTTAAAACCAGTGGGGATGCTTTGACACCCACTCTCCTGTTTATGTTTCTCAGGGGTACCTGGACTTTCTATTCCTGTGACTGTGTTATTTTCCAGCCTATTAAATCTGCTATTTTGTGGCCCTTCTGCATCCCGGGGGCACGTGGCAGCTCCTGGGCTGCAATACCCACTGCACCAGGCTGCAATGCCGTGCAGTGAGCCAGCCATGACTTTAAAAAATTCAGTGAGGACAATAAGGCAACTATTGCTTTAGCTATCCCTGTTGTACATGTGGTTGCATAAATGTGCTAGATTATGATTATCTCTGCCTCATAATTAGCAATTTGCATAACTGCTTGCTGTGAACAAGAAGTCCCATCAGTGTTATGAAGGATTTATTTAGCTGTCTGAATATATTTTTGTTATCCAGTGCAGAAAGAAAACAATTGAAATGGAAGCAGTCCCAAACGCTTGGTGTTATTTCTAACCCGCACACAGAATTAACAGGAGTACTAATTGTTCAGCACCAGAAACTCATTTGTTTCTCTATAGACTGGAAGAACATTAATTCTCAGAGTGCCCCTCTCTCTTTTTCCCCATAGCCAGCGGTATCATAAGGTCTGCAGTCGGTTGTAACCAGATTATATTTGTTGTGTTTGCAATGTAGTGTTTGCGATAGTCTTGTCTTTTCCCAAGCTTCTGTCTAAGTGATTAAATGTATGTAAATGTATGTAGTCAGGGCTGCGTTTCAGTCTCCAAACAATGGATCCTTGTATCTGCTGTTGTCATATGAAGCGAGGGCTCAGCTGAGGTACTGGCGATACCTTGGGTACCTGCTCATTGCTGGCATGTTCCTGCCTAGCAAGTGCCAAGAGATGACTCGCCTTTGTTTTCTGGCTTTACCTGTTCATCTGCTCCCGTGCTCCAGAAGATAAAATATACCCTTGGAAGGAGGACTTTGCATGTCTGGTCCTGATTTTGGAAAACTGTGTGCGAGCTTAGTCTTGCCTGTGTGAGGGACCAGACTGGCACCATACGAAATAACTGCTATATTTGTACCTGTGTAGCATGAAAATCATGGGAGCTGGGAAACCCACCGCTGTGAGCAGCATTTCTTTTGAAAGCCATTTAAGTGTAGTTCTTAAGTGAGTACTGGTTTGTTTTGTTTTTTTAAAAGTACACAGCTCTTCTTCAGGAAGCTCATGAATCCTGACAAAAACACAAATTCTGTTTTTTCTGAGCCTGAAGTGGGGCAGCGGACAGCGGACACTTCACCAGGTACCTTTTCTGCACAGCCCTGTGCTGTAGGGCTGCGTGGCTCTTTTCTCTTTGGTGTTTAGGAAAGAGCATGTCTCTCCTGGGTGGCAGGCATCCGTTTGTGCCCAGGTGAGAAGCAAGGTCTGCAGAGCCTGTGGTTGAGTCCGTGCAGTGATGAGCTAGTAGAAAGGTGTGAGTGGCGTACAGCTACTGAAAAGTGGGTGGGTGAGCCGGTCCTTTTAAGTTTTTGGTGACAATCCTGAAACATAAGGTGCTCTAAAGGTCTTTTTCTGTAGCAGGCTGTAGCTTTTTCTGCATAAATAATACTGGAGAAAAGTAATTTGCTTGTGGAACGTGTGTCGTATGTGGTGGCTGATGCTTACAATGTCTAGACCAAAAGAAGCACAGGTGGTAGGAGAGCTCTGAAGCACGTGCCACTGAAATCATGGGGCCCTAGGTACAGGGTTGAGAGTGCTCTCAAATGGTGTCCCTAAAGCATGCTAGCTAAAAGTGCAGAATGGTATCTTTAGAGAACTTGCTTGAAACAATATAATATTGTGTAATCCAAGAGCCAAATGATTTAATATGCAATGAACCCAAAATCTCATTTAAAGACTTGAACGTGCAGGCTTTCACCAACATAACTTACTTATTTTTATGAGTATCTTCCATGCACTGCTAATAAATATGAACTATTAACGGGTTTTTAATCTGATTCGCATTTATTACAGGTTGAGTGTGAGGCTATAAATAAAGCTTGCTTAGAGGCATGAAATGTAAAGCTGTGTGAGTGGGTCCGTCATCCGTTCCTGGAGTCTGGGCTGCGCAAGGCAGTGCTTATTTGCAATGCTGATCAGCAGCCAACTCAGCAAGGCATTTTGTTAATTTGTCAGGCAGGTTTTCTGCCTAGCTGCGAGGATGCTCTTCTGGAGCATTCGTGCCACCATTTCCTCTGAAGCAAGGTCTTGCTCTGTCTGCAAGGGTTGAAAGGGGTATTCTGGGGCATAATTGGTGTTTCTCTGTTCAATCGTAACTTAGAAGTCAAACTGCTTGTGAAGGGGAAGAGAGGTCTTGGAGATACTTGTTGCTGATGTTTTCCAGTCTCCCTTGCAGTCATCTCTCCCTCCAACCCTTCCCCAGCCATCAGGTGATATGAGTAATACATGCTCATGCAAGGAGGAGAAGAGTTGGGCATAAATCATTGGAGGGAAAGGGGAAGATATCATCAGGGCTCCTGAACAAGGCTGAATATTTTAGTCCTTTTTTATTTCTCTCTCCTTTTGTGGAGCTATTTTCTCCTACAAGGTTGGGTCCCCAGCCGGATATGCTTTCTGGAGGGGGGACAGGGGTTGCAGATTGGATAAAGACAAAATGAAAGTTGCTTATTGGAGTGTTCCAATTTGTGTATTGGAGAGAACAGGAATTGCAGAGAGGGTTCTCATTTTCATTGATTGCAGCAGGAGCACATATAGTCCTGCACCGTCTGCCCGTTGTGTCCTGACAGCGTGCAGGGCCCAGAAGAGCTCTCCCAGCATGTGCTGCATGGCCCCTCGTGCTCAGCTGCTGCAGTGCATTGTGAGAGGTGCAGCCCAAACCAGGGAGATTTGTCCAGAAAGGGGAAAATGCAGGGAAAAGGCAGCTCTAGGACTGCTCGGTGAGACGGGGCACCATAGCTTCTTTTCTTGGCTGGAAGCTTTCTGATTGTTTCGTCTCAAATGTTTACCTTCCCGATCTGCAGAAGCTCCCTGAGGAAAAGGAACCCTTAATGATAAATAGTTTTGTCAAAAACCCAATTTTCCTTCAAAAGTGTTCTGATGGAAACCTCCTAGTAACACGCACCCTTGGTCTTACTTCTCCCTTATTTGCACAAGCAGGCTTGATTTATTTTGCCCTTTGTATTGTACAACTCCCATCGAAAGCAACTGCGGTTGTGAATAAGTTGTGGGAGCGACTCTTTGATGGTTCCCAAGATTGCATTAACGAGTGGGGGCAACCCGCAGTCTCAGGGACTGCCTGATGGAATTATAGCTGGCAGGAATTAATTTATAAGCATCAATCTAAAGCACACAACGTCATGGACACGTTATAGATCTCACGATAGCTGTGTTTATTGGTGCATTATGCTTTTCAGACTGGTTTCCATTCTGTTATGTGGCTGATAATTAATTGTAGAGAGGAGAGGGTAACGCCTTGGTCCGATGGAAGAGCAGAGAAGATGCATGTCCACTCACCTCCATCTGGTACCAAGGGGCGGCTGAAGTTTGTGTGGCATTTACATTAACAGCTGCATGCTTGCATTAAAGGAAATATGGAATATGATAAATATTTTATGGTGCTTTACAAGGAGGCGGGGGGGAAATCTGAGATGGCATGATCTGTGTAGTGTCACCTTCAGTACAAGGACAGGGAGGATTGTTTCAAACTTCCTTATGGTGCCATCTTGACACCACTTAATGCTTTGTTCTCACAGATCTTTCTCTGCGTGTTCCTTGTCTTGTATTAAAATCAATAAATGAAACATCAGACCTGAATCCCCCAGTCTTCCTGGGGCATGGGAGAGGAAGGGTTCCCAGCACAGCTCTGGCGACTGCAGCTGGTTCCCATTGAGGGCTGCAGAGATGGATGAAAACTCAACAGTATCTGCAGGCAGTGCACGACGGCGATCTCTTACCAGCACTGCAAAATCTGGCTCTTCACGGGACAGGGTTTCCTTTTGGTGGCTGCACTACTCAAATTTTGGCAGCTTTGTGTGGCTTCAAAAATGTATACTGAGTGCTGCAGTGTGGGTTTTCTAAAAGGCAGATCGCTGCCTTTTCACTTTTGCCATCGAGTCAAGTCTTAGGGGTGGTTGTATCAGTAAGAGTGACGGTGTGGCCAGTCCCGTGGGCGACAGGCTGCATGCGGACTCCTGCAAGCGGGCTGCGGTGAATAACACAGGCGTTTGTCTCTTTCGGATGGCACTTAAGCATCCCACTTTTAATATTCGTCCCTCTTCCTGCTGATAGATAAGTGTCTATTGAATGCAGCCTGTATTCCAGGCTAACTTTGCTGCCCAGACAATACTAAATGAAATGAATTCTCAGCGCCTGCAATGTTGTTTGCTGCTTTGTTATGTAGTCTAGAGTAAGAGCAGGTCAATACTGCATTAGTTCTGGCTTGATGTGACCGATCTGAAGCCACCAGAGTAAATTAATTTGTGTTTATTTCTGTGCTGGAGTCTGTTCTTCATGGGCTTGACAAGGAATTCATCTTACCTTGTTTTTACTTATTTTGAAAGGAGGAACAGTGGAAGGACTTAATCCTGGAAAGACTTTGTGCTGGCTTTCAAATACTCCTTGTCTAATGTTTCTGTACGGCTTTGGCCTGTTAATGCTCAGCTAAACCATCTGATCGTAATTCTCACAAAGTCCTTTGCAGTCCCCGCTCCCCCACCTCCAATTCCCAGGAAAGGTTTTTATAGCTGAGACAGCACTGTAGCAAGAGTTGTTTATTTACAGATGTAAATACTGCACTTCTTAGCTGGGATTTTTACACACACACACATAATTCATGGACTTCAGTAATGTGACTTCCCCAGTGAAAGGGCTTTTATAGATTTCACTCTCTAGTGCCTGATCCATGACCTGCTGTAGACAGCAAATGTCTTTCTGCTGACCTTATCTGGCTTTGGATCAGGCAATAGGGAGCCTTTTGAGTGAAAGCTATCTGCTTCTTTCTAATGGCTGTTATCATATGTAATAGATTTTTCCTGGTTAGAAAAGGATATAAAAGCTGTGATGTTAGAAACCATAATACTTTGTTAATTGGATTGCATTAAAGCACGTTAATCAAACTGGAAGGGAACATTAACTGGATTTTCATGTCTGCTTAAAGAAGCACTTGCAGCCTTCTGCAAAGACGAGGACCTGTTTGGTGGTGCTTGGGGACACGGGAGTCAAACCAGCGTTTCCTTGCAAGGAGCTGCAGGGTGCCCATGTGACTGTGGCTGTGGGAATTATTGGTGAGATGCAGGATCAGGCCCTGCGATCCCAGCCCTTCCAGTGTGTTGGACCTGCAGTCTCCAGGGACCTGAGTTCAAACCAGTGGAGGATTCAGGTTGGTTGGGCTCCGTAAACACGTGAGATGCAACAAAATTTTCATGTAAAGAAAAACTGGAGCCTTTCTGTCAGCTCTTCCAGTTTTAGATGCTGTTTCTCCTGAGCCTCTCCTGGCACAGATGGCTTTTTCTCTCTTCCCAGGGAAGTTCACCAGGCAGAAACACCAAAGCCAAGCCTGTGAGCGCGTGGGCATCCTCACAAATGTGCCAGCATCTCAGGTTTATGAAACAATGCTGGTAGGTTTTAAGTCCACGTTTATGTAGAGATAAAGATGTTAAAAGCCCTGTGGGTCTTTTTCCAAGAATCACTTATGAAGGACCATGGATGAGAGGGTAAAGGTATTCCTTTGCCTATTAGGCTTCTTTTTTATACTTCTCTCTGTCTTCTAGGATGCCTTTTGGCTGCACAGTTGTCACCAGCCGCTCAAACACAGCAGTTTTGGGTTGCTGGTTTTTTGGTTGGTTTTGGTTTTGGTTTTTTTTTTTTTTTGCAATAAACTATTTGCCATTTCAGCGGCAGATTCTCATTATGCAAAAGGAGAAACAGCCAAGGCAAGTGTTAAAAACTACTTAAAACTTGGACTGTGTCATCTGTGTAATTAAAAAACACTGCTTGGGTCATTGTTTGGTTGCAGCTTTGCTGGTATTACTTTGGCAGATGCTTAAAGATCCTTCCTGACTGCTAAACCTGGCATAGGGACCTGGCCTTGATGTGCTATGGGGCCTCCTGCTCCCTGTGGTCCCCCAGCACATGGAACACATCCCTCGGAGCCGCAGCAAAGGGAATGGGCTACAGCTTGATTTCCCCCAATACGGCCACCCCGCAAGTAAACGAGCATTAATCATCCACCCCAATGAACTGATCTTAAATTGAAAGCGGTTGTTGAATTCCTGATTGTAATTGTGGTTTGCATTGCCAAGCAGCACCTAGGGTTTAAATAATCGATGTTTCTTTTTTTTTGTTGTTCCATTTGCATGTGCTGGTTGTCTCCCTGAAGAGACGTTTGGTCTGATTGTTTGGTACCTTTTGCTAACCTGGGTCCCCTCACATTACCTTTGCAGCCATTTGCTAGGTTTTATTTTTGATTCACATTTTCCTTGAGTTGTAGCTGGGTTGAAAGAGGCATTCTAGAAAATAACTTTTTAGAATGTGGTGTTAATTGACTAAAGTAACTCAAAGGTAGAGGATATATAGGAAAAATAGCAAGTTTGTTGAAACATTTTTCTTCCATTCAACATTGACTGCGAAAGGAAATATTACCCACAGTTACAGTCAAATCTGGCGATATCTGGTCATCCCATCCTTCAAGATGAGCAAGCAATTTCCATCTTCTCGCATCTTATTTTTATTCATAAACTGACAGAAGAGCAAAAGCTGTCATCTTCTGTCTCGTCTTGTTCTGCTTCTCGGCTCTGAATGATCCAGTCATTAGTGGACCTACCTGAGTAAGTGACTGAAGAAAATACCATCATTTCTCAGCAGACGGTTCCTAGGCTGTCCTCATTCTGCCCCATCCAGCAGACCTGGCGGCTGGAGGAGCTGGAGGGTGACGGGAGCATCGTTCCCATCACCCTAAACTCTGGCCTTGGTCTGCTCAAGGGGTGCAGAGCAGATAAGGTGCACCCCGATGGCGGGGTGCATAAGGAGAGGTGAGCCCACATCCCCCTCTCAAGCCCTCGTTCTTCTGCTCCTTCCCAGCTCGTGTGCAGTTTATCAATATAAACGTGCATCACTGTCTTTACAAAATATTTGAACACATTTCTGAGAAAGAGGTGTCCCCAATGCTGTTGACAGTGTTAAAATAGCAACAAAGCAATATGCTTATCAAGTAACTATCAAAGCCAGGGTAAATCAACAATGCAGTGTTGATGGTAATTCATCAAATTAGTGAAATCACTATGTAAGGATTGATTAATTTGGGTACTAATTTGAAGTCTAAGAGGGTGACTTTCCGTCTGGTACAGGTCGTCTTCTGGGATTTCCAGTAAGTCAATCAAATCTATAATTGCAAGCTGGCTAAATCATATGGAAAATAAATTATTGTCTGACACTTCAGCCACTACAGCAGAGCCAGCTGCACACATGTGGTGCGGGAGGGCTGGGAAGGGCTTTCAAATACTTTTTGGCTTGTCGCACAGTGTTTACTCACTAGCAGGATGAAAAGTCATCAGGGCGCAGGAGCTGGAGGGTTGCTGAGCAGGTCTGAAGCTGTGGTCTCTCCCTCGTCTGTCAGGGTCCATGGTTGCGGATGGCTTGTCAGCATGTTCTTGGGGACTGAGGATGTGTTTGGTTTAATGAGAGGGAACTAAAAGGTCTGCTGCATTTTTAGGCAGTTTTGTGTGGTGCACAGTGCTGGATGCAAGCTCTTTTCCTGTTGCTGAAGGAAGAAAGTGGAGATAAAATGGGACTAGATTTTGCAAGGGAGGGGGAGCCTGGAGCATCCAAAGGGGTTGCAAAGGGGCCAGCCCGGGCAGACCTGCATTTCCTGCTCTGGTTGCCGTACGAGAGGCAGTCTGTCCATGTGCTCACCTGAACCCGGGGCAGTGAAATTTCCTTACTGCACAAGGTCTTGGGGACAGTATAAATGAGACATGGACTACTCTGAGACTGCACTGTCAGAAATCATGCAGGTACCCAAGGTATAAACCCAAAAGGGTAGAGCTGGCAAAAAGAAAGGATGGGGGGAGAAAAGCCAAGAGATATAGAAAGAACGGAGTACTTTGTCCTCTTCGTGCTGACTTTAACTGTGTGCAACAGTTTCATCGTGTTGCTTTCAGGATGCCGCGAGGGGTTGCCGAGGGTGTTACAGCTCGATCGGCCTCTAAAAGAAACCACCATGTGAAGGGTTTTGCTGGGAGCTGGCGATGTCGGCAGAGATATCCGAATAGAAGCACTCCTTTTTGCAAACGGAGATTGAAGCCAGCCCGGTTCACGGCAGCTCACCCCGGTGTGTTAAGCTGCAGGTGAGGGCACGTGCTGCCCACCCTTGGGGACGCCAGTCTCATCTGGATGGCCGCTGCTGGGAAAACACCAGATGAAAAGCTGAGAATTGCTTCCTCTAATGGCTTTTTATCCAGCAAAATGTTTTGTTGCCTTATTTATGACTTCTTCTGTAACGCAGCAGCCTGGGATGAAAAGGCTGAAGGCTTCCTTTTCTTTTTGTATGCAAACTCCCTCTCGCTGCTGTGGATTTGCAAGTTCTTTAGCGGGATGAAAGTTGTGGCTGAGGCTGGCCTTCCCCTGAGTTGTTTCATTATGCTGTTGACATGAACACTAAATCCTGCTTTCCTTTGCTGCGTGCTGAAGGTCACTGCTGCAGTATGATCATAATGAGCCTCATAAGCCAGTGTCTCATCTCAGCAGGGCTCTTTGTGGATTGCCCAAAAAAAACCTCCAACCATTTATTCTTTAACCTTATCAGTCTACAGATGCTGAAGGCATCGTGTGAGCTTAGAGTCTTGTAGCTCATCGATGTTGGAAGATGCTTTGATCTTATAAGACTTGGGGGGTAACGGAAGGAATAAGGCAGTGGAATAAAAGGAGGTAGCGTTTCAAGTAGTAAATCCAAGATGCAGCATCAGAGTGACCACACTGAAAGCGATGCACCTCGTGCTGTGCATCCTGTGTATCCTGGCAGGGAGAGGTGGTCGTGCAAGCCCACCCTGACTTTTGCTTACGCACAGTGTATGAGAGGCATAGGGAGGAGTCTTCCAGCAGAGGCTGTGCCCGCTCTCTTCAGCAGGATGCAGTTCCCAAAACAGAGAGAGAAGTTGGAAATGAGCCATTTAAATAAATGCACCTGCAGCTTCTCCACCCTCAATCTGATCATAGTTTTCAAATTAACACCTGCACATTTAGGACCCATTAAAATAATAATTTCATGCTCCACTGACTACCCTCGCTGTTACAAATGCGGAGGGATAGCCTGGGAATACCCAAACAATATTCTTGTAGAGGATTTGTTGTTGCATAGATCGACATCGAGAAGCAGCTGTTTGTAAAAATGTTCATTACATTGCCATTTAGATTGTGCAAGTTTGATTTAATTAAAAATACAAAGAGGGGGAAGAGAAATCACACGGAATTTGGAATAAAGCAGCTGACAGAAAATGCTTATCAGGGCCTTTAATGTAATCTATACAAGATATATAGATCAGAATATCTATCTATCTATCTTTGAGTCAGAGTATGTATCTTGGGGAAGTGAAAACAGCTTGTTGGCTGTGGCGTACCTGACGGCGTGTCCCCGTGTGCGCTGTCGCCTGCACCATGGGGGGAGGTCCCTAATGGATGATCAGGTGCCTCTGTGGATGGAGGAAGGACTGTTGGCTTTCCATGCATTTTATTACTCGTGTCATGGCTGCACTGTGCCCTAAGTGTGCAAATAAATAGCTTTCAAAGGCTCAGGGACTTGCTAGGCTCAGCAGCTCTGGACACTCACCTTTCTGGACACAGCTCCTCTTTCCAGTTTCATGTTGCTCTCTGTCCTCCCCTTGCTTGCAAAATGAGACTGAGCTGAAGAAATGTAGACATCTTCCCTCTTGTGCTTGCTAGTCTTTGCAGGTGTCAGAGTCTCTGCCTGCAAGTTCACTTTTGCAGCTCTTCCGTTAGACATGATTACTCCCGAGTTGGTCTCGGGTCAGCAGGAGGGAGTTCATCTCCTTGATCTTTCGATGTCTAAAAATTACTTGGAATTTAAAACCTGCGTGAGCTAGGCTTCCCTTGCAGAAAAGGGGGGAGGAATGTGGTTGCCTAAAGGGTAATTCCTTTCTCCTTCGCCCTCGTCTTCCAGGAGTAAGCCAAGAAGACTGCCCTGCGCTTGAGCTTCAAACAGGGATGTGCTAGGGTAGGAGGGAGGGATCCTGCCCTTTGGTCCAAGGCAGAAGCTCCTGAAAGCTCCTTCTCTGCACAGTGGTCTCCAGGGCAGCTCATGCTCTGCTCTTAAGCTGGGTGACGGTGGAGCTGGCTTTGACATGCTGTGCTTGCAAAGCCTTGTTCTGCGTAACCCCAGAAGAGTTAATTCGCTTCCGCTTAGCTAACTGCAGGAGGGTGAATTGCACGAGCTGTCATTAGAGTGTGGGAATTTTCCTTTGGATTTGTGAGCCAAGACGAGGATCAGGGGACCTTTATGGGGCTGTATTTAGGGCCGTATTTGCTGCTCGGCATAGTGAAAAAGAGATTGCTGTAAGAGATGAGGGAAGGCACTCATCTGTGATACAGACAGTGTATGACAGCTGATTCAGCCTGAATTGGGCAGCCGAGCATGCAGAGCGCAATAGGCTTGTATATCTTGCTCTGATGGCTGTTACAGATATTCCTGGGTAAGCGCCGCTTGCTGACGGTGCAGACACCCTACAGGGGAGGGAGGCAACTGCAGAGCCGGTGCTGTGCAAAAGCCAATTATCAGGACGTGTTTTTCAGCAGGAGGGTCTTTCCAAAGCATGTGAGCAAGGAAATTTGCAAACTAAAAGAGCTGCCTTATGCCCAGTTTTTGCTTTATTTTAAAACTGTATCTGCCTCACTAGAGACCTGAGTTTCTTCCTGTCTTCTCCTCTTGTCCAAGGCAGGCTCTCCTGTGCCTTCGCCATCCTTGACATGCTAAGGGATGTTTTAAAAACTTCAAAGGGCAGAAGGTCCTCCTCGTCCCTGGGCAATCCTTCAGCGTCCTGGCTAGTGGTACGCCTGCCCACGGGCGTCACTCGGTGCCGTAGGAGCGAAGGCGTAAGGAGCACCCTGCATGGAGAGGTGGTGCTCCTCAGCATCATAGCAGCTTGCTGTGATGGGCTGGCTTTGCTTAAGGCTCACTTCTGTTAGTGGCTCCTGGTCGGTGAGCAGAGCACTAAGTCATGGTCTGACTGCAAAATGCCTGAATGGTGAGGGTACAGGGTTATCCCCTGTGCTCCCTGGAGCCCTCTGAAGTGGCAGTGCGGTTTTTGCACTTGGAGCTAAGGTTGGCTCCTCTGTGAATATGTATTACTGCCAAATTGATGTTCTTTGACACTAACTTGGCTAATTTTTTTTATGATATTGTTAATTTGTCCCATGATTTTGTACTGCAGAGCAGCACACAAGTCTTCATGTTGTGATCTGTTTAGCATTCGAGTGTTTCCTCTTTATTTTCTTTTGCATCTACTACTTTTAATTGTCATCTGGGCAAAGTAAAAGTAAAATTTATATTGAGTTAATAAAGGCTGGCGCACGTTGGTTCAGGAGCAATGCCTTACAGTACCTGTGATGCCTTCTGGATGGAAGGAGGCCACCAGCAGCTCCCTTCTGCTGGCACCACAAGCTCTTTTGGCCTATGTGGTGTATGGCAAGGCTTTTAGTTGCTACCAGGAGAGAAATGTTAAGGCAGGCAGAGGTGTAAAATCAGCTGAGGTTTGGTACTGAGACTTTGCAGGCGTCTACTTGGAATAAAGGGACTGCTCCTATCGTTTGGTCTTTGGAAGAAGAATGGGCTGACACAGGCCAGCAGGCAGTTTTTTGGCCGCATGCTGCTTAATAACACATTCGATATTGATTAACTGTAGTTTTAAGCCTGTTTGGACAATTCAGCCACTTGACTGAGGGGTTGAAACACAGTGGAAGAAATGTTAATAAATGTAGTTCCCTGTTTGATCATGAGTTTAAATTTTAAAATCCTTCGTGTATGAATCGAGTGATTGTATTCCCAGGGAGATGCCAGTTTGATTTATGACCTTTTGATGTCCTAAATACAATTAGCACTCTATCAGTATGCAGATACTATCACGGGGTCCGGTGACTTGAATGACTTCCAGTTACCCCTGTATCGGGAAGAGGTGTCACAGCTAATGAAATTCTCTCCAAAAAGTATTGATTCATTAGACAACACAATCCTTTGACTGTCCTTTGGCCAGTGAACTGTCAGGAAAAATGCATCTCAGGATATCAAATTGTTCATCCTGTTTCTCATCATAGTTCTTTCTCCTCTCTGATGCTCGCTGGGATCATGCACGTTGTACGCTGCTCGTACTAGCACTCTGGAGGCTTTTGTGCATCCAAAAAGTGTGACCCAACCCTCTGCCCAGGTTTGTGCACTGTGGATCAGACTGGCTGAGTAGATACAATCCCCTGAGCTAAGGCACTCGCATAGCCAAATCCAGGCTGAAAGATAGCAAGCGCGTCTTGGAGGGTGTGGGGAAAAAGGAGGTGGATTCAGTGATTTGCAAGAAAACTGGTAACTCCTGGGTTTAACTTGGCACCAGTGATCTTCTTAATAGATTAGTGACAGCCAGACCCCTATGCAAATACTTAAAAAACCTCTTAGTGACAGCACCCTAACCTTGTGTTAAATAAAACTCTTCCCTGTGTCCCTGCAGTATGTTAAGACACTATTAATGCTCTTTTTTAATGTGCGAGGGAGATGGAGAATGCAGAGCTACAGGGCTTGGCCAGTGCCACCGGGAGCAGAACTTCAGGTTTTCTGGTTTCCTTTCTTCGTGGATGTACTTTGGGCTGTTTTCCTTTCATTTAATTACCTTGATGATAGCTGCAGTGTTTCCAGATGCTTTTTAAATTTATTTCCTCTCCCAAACAACCGCTGGAGTGGCAGGAAATGTTAAAATAGCAGCAGAGAAACAGGGTGATGCACATCTGAAGCCAGGCTCACCGACAGCTTGTGCCTGGTCATGTAGCATGGAAGTCTCTACTCGCCTAGTATCCGGAGCAAATGAAATTTGATGAGCTTTCTGCCTTTTCCGAGGGGGAGCTGGGTGGTTGGGTTTTTTGCCCTCTTTACACTGCCGGCTCTGTGCACCAATTAATCCATGCTAAAAGGACTTACAATGAGCTTGTTATTCTGTGGGCTTGTGAAGTGGCGGCTTGCCAGATTTGAGCTCATTTCAGATGTTTAATAGATAGAAAGTTGATCACTTGGCAGCTGAACCGACACCCTGGAGAATCTTCGGAGGCTGTAAAATACTCTGGAATCCACCAACTTGGGAAAGGCCAGGTATTTATGAGACAGAATAACTTTTAGCCTAACTAAAAACAAACAGATGGATACCTGCCTTAGCTCCAGATTATTTGAACTCCTGCGTGGCTTCCCCTTTGCTAATGCAGTGCTGTCCTGTTTCATCTCCCCATCAATATAGGCAGCGATAAGCAAACAGAAAGATAATCACTGGCAGATTAGTTGTTGCTGTGGAAGATTATGCTTCAAAGTTATGCAAATTTTGCTCTCTTCATTGAATCCAGTGTGCGCGTAGAACTAAATTTTCTTGTTTTATTGGCCTTGGTGGTAATAAATAAACCCAAGCTGAAAATTATATCTGGAGCCTATAAATATGGATTTGTTTGAGGCAAGATGCTTCTCGGGCAAACTTAGAAGCATCCTTGCCAGCGATTTATGAGGACAGGCTGTGTGTGATCCCAGGAGAATATTTTGCTGTCAACATCTGCTGACACCTTAAAGGACAACATGAAAGCTTGGCGAAGGGCAGGAGTAACCTAGGTCAAGATGAGATTTTTTGTTGTTGTTTTGCAGCTTTGGGACACCTCTTTTTTTAATCAAATTAGGAAAAAAAATAAGTGTCCAAAGTGCCACTGTGTGGAGGCAGGGGTTAGAGATCGTTCTGTACTCACAATTTGTAGAGATGGCATCAAAGCAGGCTTGCTACAATTGCTTTCTGTATAAAGCTTAAGGAGGGGTTGTCCAGGGAAGGAATATGGGCAATAAACTGCATGCAAGTTTGCAGACTGAAGAGTCTCTTGATAATGACAGGCACTGTGCAAAATAGTCTGTTCTAGTGTCCCGAATGTTGTGCCAGAAAATCAGCAAGACAGCAGCAAATGTAATGAAATTCTGTAGCTGAAAGCAGCAGAGGGAGAGTTGTTTGTGCTGGGTGTCATTTTTCCTCCAGATTTCTGTTTTTTGGGTCTTCTGGACTTCCTTGTGCTTTGCTCACTGGTGGACCTAGGCAGTTTGAGGATGGGCTAAGTCAGGCTTTTGCAAACTTGGCAGGCAGAGGTGCTTCTGGCTCATCTGTCTTTGCAGAGCCCGCAGAGAGCGCAAGGAATGGGTGGAATTCCTGAAAATGTAGTGTTTTTAACAGATTGCTACCTCCTCCTAAATCCTTTCACAGGCCCTTAGAGGGTGTAAGCCCTGCTCCTTTCTCTTCATCTTGCCTCTGTGTCTTGGGGTGCCCTTAGATGCTGATGCCAAAGAAAGCCCAAAAGAAATGTAAAAGGGTGTTAGTTTGACAGGAAGCTCACAATTGTTTTTTCCCCTCGTGATCTGTTGCACAGGGAACAAAAGGTTGGGGAGTCTGAGGTTTCCTCACTAAAAAATGTTTGAACCCATGGTGCTGTCAGGGAAGCTGAACCCACTTGCAATTGTCCCTGGTTAAAGGAGGGATAAAGCTGAGTCCTGGTGTTTCACAGCCAGACTGAGCCCCAGGTTGAGTGTTGGGCCCTGGGGATGCTCTGCTGTCCCCCACCACGGCAGAGCCCTCTTCAGCGGCCCCATATCTGCCACAGCAGCATGTGGAGAGCTGCCCAGGTCCAGCCATCGTCCTGCCGGAGCACGGGATGGTGGCAAGGCGTGCACCGCCGTGGTCTCTTCTCTGGCAGCAGATGGGCACATTGGTGCATAAATGCTCGTCTCACACCTAGATGCTCAAATTAGCATCACAGCAGGGCTCAGGAAGGTCCAGATGCCCTGCAGAATTAACCAGGGGCCAGACCTGGGTTTTTTTTGTTTTGTTTGTTCTCCAGCCTGGGCATGCAGTAGGTTTTGCATTACCTGTTGGAAAAGCCTGCGTGTGCAGCTCGGTTCTCTCTCCTGCCTCGATGGCCTATTTTGGGATGGCCTATTTTTGGATTGCAGCACAGGTGACGTGCCTTGGAAAAGCGGCATTGCATCACTAACGATTGCTGCGGCGCTGCTGAGAAGATGACACCTTGCTGTTCCTCTGAAGTGAAGGGTTTCAATGAGTCGCTGCCTCTGTGATTTATTGGGAAGTTTGGGTTGTCGTGCTGGTTCCCAGCAGCTGACAGGGAGAAAGGGGGAAAAAAACCACCCCACAAGAAGACCCTGCTAGGAAGGAGGACTGAATGGCATGTTATATCCATTGCAGCCTTAGGTATAGGATGGGAGGATCAGTATACTAGTTTAGATAAAAATACAGTGAAGTTACCACTGTGGATATGTTGGCTTTCAAAAATGCTAATGATTAAGTAATTATTTTTTGTCTCCCGCAAGCATCCTGCCTATCGCGTGAGATACAGCAGTGGAGCGTTTGATTAGTACCTTCAGTGCTCAGCTCAGTTAAATCTCCTGTTTGAGGGCTGTTCCTAAAAACACTTATTAATGGAAAGTTATGTCTTATTATAAATGATCCAAGGCCTGTTATTTAGCTGTGATTGGTATGTTTGTGTGCAGAACAGAACATGCTTTGTTTATTGAGGCTTTTATTTCCCTACAGACACACCACAACTGGATTAACATACCATGTCCCACACCCTGCCCTGTTGAAGACTGGTGTGTGTTTATTCAAATATTCTGTTTAGTGGCGATATCTTGGTGGTTTGTTAAAAGCAGAAATGAAGATGTTTCCAATCGCATTCCCCTAAGTTGTCTCAGGCTAAGCGAAGCTTGCAAATGATGTGCTGGAATTAAATCCCAATTACATTAATAAGGAGAAAGCAATTGCAAAGTTGCACGTCTGTGTGCTAGAGCACCAGGGATGTTGCGTGTTAGCAGTGGGCATGGCACAGGGCAGAGGTTTCAGAGAGCCCTTCTGTGTGCGGAGCTCGTCCCGTTAGTGCTTGCAAGAAAGTTTGTCCCTTTGCTTTGTACTGAGATAACAAAAAGAACTTGAAATAAAATAGAAAAACAGCAGCTATCCTGTTACTCCCTTCGCTACCATGTTAAGGCAGTATCCCCAAGGTAAGGACAGCAACAAACTGCATCAAAAGAAATTTTAGAAGCAGAAGGGAATATTTGGAAACCTGTGCTTTGTGCAAGTTCAGCACAGCCACCCTCTTGCCGTGATGGGCAGTGGCTGCTGTGCACGAGGGGCCATCTCCCTCCGTCCCTGAATCCAGAGTTACTCCTCTCAAATGACTCCATCAATGTGGCTCGACCTGTTTTGGCTGCAAGTCCAAAGCCTGGAGAGTGTATGTTTCCCAGAGTAATTCAGAGAACCCATAATGTATAGTGTTCACCACAACTGGTCTCCAGTTGTGAATTTTTAATTATGCCAGATCATTTTCAGTAAATGGGACTTCAGGCTCAATTAGGGTTGTCAGATCCAATTTTTCACTCATCTACTATTGAGCTCGTCCTGTGTTGTTTGCAATAATTGCCAAATCCACAGGAAAGATGAGACTTGCAAAAGATGAATGTCTGCGGCATTTCCCATTCTCACAGCCTCCTTCAGTAGAGTGATAGGAGCGGTGGATACAGAGGAAAGTAAAGTGCTTGGAGGAACGTTTTTACTGTTAAGAGAAATATTTTGCCCAAAGTAGCAAGAATGCAAAGTGTGGTCTTTGTATGCAAGGCAGCTCAGTATGCGAAGGCCAAGAACTTGCATCTTAAAAAAGCAGATTGTTTCCACCAGTGTGAATGTGGTTTTGTGGGGCACTGGTCTATTGGAGGGTCTTGGCATGGGACAGCAAGCCTGTCCCTGAGACGTGACAGCCTGCTTGGAAGTCTGCTTGACTGCCAAGCTTGCAAGGAGTCTGCACCGGCCCCAAGGGGAGCAGTGGTCCTGCTCTTCTTGTCCTCGTGGCTCATCCTGCCCTGGGGCTGCCTAGGACCAAGCCGGACCCCGCTGCTCTGGTAACCCACCTTTGCTGAAAGTGTGCCTGCCCTGTGCCTTTCCATTTCTTCAGCTTGCTCTAACTGTTGTACCTCTAAAGGAGAGACAAGGAGGATGCCCAGAAAGCAAAAAATGTCACCTTTGCTGTGTAGACTCATGCAAAACTTGGTTTTGAAAATGAATGGGCATCTCTGTATGCATTGACCTGGAAGAGGCTGGAGGTTTCTGTTTACCTGACTGGAGCTGCACAAGGGATAGCTTTCCTGCTGCCTGTAGCTCCTGGGACACTGCAGAGCCATGGATGTACAAAGCACGTTCTGAAATAAGCCCTGAGCCTACAGCGTGATTTATCCCTTGCGAGCTGCCTGGTGTGGGTACCTGCAGGGAGACCCCCTCTGCTCACCCCAGGGGGGTGTGTCCAGACCCCCTGGCTGGGTGTGGGGTGCATGGAGAGGTTTATTTGGGACAGAAAACAGCACACAATAGCAAACTGTCTTGGGTTAGCCAGCTCTGCACCAGTGTGCTCAGCTGTTGGTGACCAAACTGTGCCCAAGCGATTTAGGTTTCTCTCTTGGATAATATGAGCCGCTCAGCCAGATCTGCCAAAGAAGCGTTTGAAGCAAAGTCCCTAACAGATGCTAAATGGTGCAGTGATGTCCGCTGCTCCCTCAGCCAAAAGTAGCGGGGAGCCCGGCTGGCTGTGTTGCAAAGCCGCTTTGAAGAACAGAAAGGCTGCGGATGTGTGTGTGCCTGGATGTTCATCGTGGCTGGCTGCCCTCGCTGTTCCTGAAAGGTTTGAGGGGGTTGTGTTTATTTTTTAATTTTTTTACTTAAATCCCAGAACAGAACAAACCTCAAGGAATGGCGAGGAAAGGGATAAAATGAGCTGAAACCGGTCTCTGAGTATGCAAAGTGCCTGTTCTTGTCTGCTTCCTCAAGGAGTTAGAACGTGGAAGGAGAGGGATGGCAGGATTTAAACAGCAAAGTCTCTTCCCAGGGAGCCTTTCCCTGCCCATCCGCTTTGCCCAGGCAGCTGCTGGGGCAGAGATCTGGCACGGTTGCTGAGCAGTCTGCTTGAAGACCAACTGCACTGAAATGAGAGCTGGCTTATAAACAACGGCATCTGTATGGATCGCTCTCCCCTCCGCTTTCTGCCGATGGTAGCACCAGCTAATGGACCCAGCGGCGTCGAGCTGGGGAGTGTATTTACCCAGCCACTTACCTGAACTCCAGCAATGGATTTTAATACCACTTAGCCCTGTGGAAACTTAATAGCCTGCAATTTCTCCCTATCCTCTTAGTAAAACACTGACATAGGTGAAGTCTGTGCTAACTAGGCGAAGAAAAACTGCTTCTCCCAGCCAAATGCTGGCATCTACGGTTCGGTCCCTGCTCCAGCAGGCACTTTCCCAATGGGCATCTGTGTTTCTGCGCCCCCGTTACCCTACATCCTGTTTCCTCACCCATTTCTCCTGTGTCTGTACTCTTCTAGCGCGTGTATTTTTGTTGCGGAGCCCTCCTCCGTATTTGATGCCTTTTCCTGCACACAGGGAACAGCCAGTTCTCTTTGCATGCTTGGATCTTCTTCCTTGCTTGATCCAAGAAAACCATTAAACAACAATAAAAGTACATCAACGGTGGCACTCGGCGGAACTGGCTTTTCCTATTCTTCTGGCATTTTGCATCTTTGTCCCATTTTAATGCCTGATTTGAATGACGTATCAGCTCCTCTTGGCAGGAGGTCTGTAAAACGTCACTGGCACTCTTGGGACATGGTGAACGCTACTGTTCAGCAAAGCCATCGAGCGGTACCTCTGTGTTCTGCCCCTGCTGCAACTGTCAGCTTTCTATGCTAAAAATCACCATGCATCTCCATCTCATCTTGAGTGCGCTCGGGCCGGCCACAGCTCCTGGCAATGCCTGCTCTCCATCGCCAGCTGGGTGTTTTCCCCTACACCCCTTCTCAAATGCTTATTTATCTTCCACCCAAATTTGACAGCAGAGTCTCAGATAAGGGAACTGATTAGAAAATTATGAGGTGGCTGGTGAGAGAGGAGGGAGGTGGACAGTGTAGTGTGTTCATGAGAGGCTGATTTCTTTAGGAAATAAGGCTAAAAATAAGTTTAATAATGTTTTACTGAGCTTTTGCTTCAAAGCAATCTGCTGAGTGCGTCTCACTCCTTCCTGCTCTGGGCATCTAACTGCTGTCATGTTCTTGGCTGTAATTTTCCCTGCTGTTTCAGGAAGGCTGCGAGATCTTTGCTAATCACAGAGGGCAGACAAGACCTCCGTTTTAAAGGTCTCATAAAAAGAAAAAAAAAAAGAAGGAAGAGGCATGCAGTAAATGGCACAGAGCTCCAGTGGTTCTGCCGTGGAAAGATGAAAGCTTGCGCTCTGATTGCCAATATTTGAAGTGGCATCTCCAAAGTCTCTGGCAGAGTATTAACTCACCGCTGCTGGCGGCGGAGTCAGTTATCTGATAACAACCAGCTCTCGTGCACTGTGTCTGATGTGGGATGCCGCAGCACTGTAGATAACCACACGTAACCGGGGACCGGCTCCGAGAGTACGGTAGTGGTGAAAAGGACGTGGCTTTGATTTCCCTGTATATGTGGTGACAGATAAACCAGAATATTAGCTGCCTGGAGCTGCCTGAGTCATCTCCCCCCAAGCCTTTTGTTTGATGGAGATAAGGATCCGGAGAAGCGAGTCGATTGCATTTTACTGATTTTAAACGCCTGATGTCTGTGTCCTTTACGAAGAGGAGCACAGCCTGTGGTACCCATACATCCAGACATGCAGGGACGCAGCATCCTTTGTCACCCGTAGCCACAGTGGTGCTAGGTGCTTTTTTTTATAAAGCATTTAGGAAGAGCTGTACTCAGTGCCTTCAGACTGACAGCCAGGAAGGCATGCAGAAGAGCACCCCGGTATTAATTAACTCGTCCTGCCAAGAGCAGATATTGATTTGCTTTTACAGGACTTTGATGAGTCTTGATTATGATTCTATGGAGGTAGGAAGGTTTCCTGCCCTCAGAAGACTAGAGCAGCCATAATTATAAAATAATTGTGCTTGTTTTCTTCTAAAGTAGTATTTTATTATTTGATGAATCTCTTGTTTGTACTGAGTAGACAGTATGACTTCACAAATTACTTGTTTACTGTCATGCCTTGATTTATAATTCTGCCTTAAAATTTTAGAGGGTGGGTTTTTTTCCCAGATATGCATTCAAATTACTGTAAAAGTAGGTCACATCATATTCGTGCAGATGTTACCCTTCCCCTCTCGCTCTAGCTCTCCACTGGTACATGGGCTTGACGATAAGTTTGTGCTGATGACCCAAGGCAGCACTCGTGAAAGGTGAACCAATCTCATAAATCTTTCACCGTGATCCTGCTGTGTGTTAAAGGCTTACATGTAGTTCGGAATATTAATTAAAGAGTGTTAAACAGCATTTTTTTTGAACTGTGTCCTTAGCATCTCCTACCTAGCAGAGATGCTTATTCTGCATTTGCCTTGCGTGCGTGGTCCCATGGCAAGGGCTGGCTGGGGTTTGGGGGAGCGTTAGGAGGGTGTGCTGCCTGTGCCAGTCCCGATGTCCCTGCCGGGACAGTCCCCGAGCTCATGGGAGAGTGGTGGGGGTCTCTCCTCCTGCCCTGCTTCACTGGGGTTGCCGGGACCTGCCATGAAGCTGTATTTATGGTGGCTGACTTGGAGAAGGGAGGCAAAAACAGGGTAGAAGACCAGTAAGCTAAGGAGGGAGCTGGTCTGGCAGTTGCTGCGAGTGCAAGCAGGGTCAGATGTAGCAGAGAGCAGATTTACACCACTGTTTCCTCGGCACTGAATAAGAGATTTCCCTTAAGAGGTTTTTATGGAGAGGTGCAAAGAGCTGTTAAGTCATTAGTGCACTTTCCCATTGTGGCAGCATTATTCCTTGTTATCTCCACTTTATAGCTTCTCTTTCTCACCAGCAGCTACAGACCCAATAAATATTTGTCCTGGCTGTATTATCTGCATCCCAAAAGCTTACCTTGGCCTTTTGCACGCAACTTCAAGACACTACAGCCCCTTCTGCCTGATAGGGAGAGTCTGGGCTTAATCACCCACCAGTGCTGCCTGCTTGGGAAACAAATCCTGCCCTTTGGTAGGGACTGGGGAAGTTTCCCCCCACAAAAGCGCTTTTCTTCCTTCGGCTTTTAAACCCTCAACTTCCAAGATGCGTCCTTGACGCAGCAGCTTCTAGAACACAGCAGCAGCTCTTTGCCGCCTTTTTTTCTATTCCATTAACTCAGTGTTTTGCAGCCAACACTCCTGTTAATTAGGTGCTAACTTACTATTCCGACCAGCTGTTATTCCCGTGTAACCCCCCACACAGCCCCCTCCCCAGCCCCAGGCTGTCTCAGGTCTGGGTTCTGGGTGTGCTTCCAGCCATAGCATCACTTGTTGACTGGATGACCAGCATCCCCAGATTAGCGTCTGAGGGAGGCACAAGGCTGCCCTGGCCATGAAGGGGGAAAATGATGTTCCCCCTGGTCCCGTGGACAGAGGGAGGACTCTGGGGAACGTTTCCTGGGGTTTTCTTCCCCAGCTCAGCATCGCACCAGTGCATGAACCCCCAGTCCAGCATGACCCTTTCCAGGCAAACCATCCCCATGAGCACCAACAGGACCTGCTTTCCAGGGGATTTATGTCTTGTGGTCGGTTGATTTTAAAAAGGTGTGAGCACTGAGGCATGTGCCATCCCTCTCCCACATGGATTCCCTCGTGTCCAGTAAAGCCCAACAGCATTGCCCTGGGGGAAGGATGGGTGATACTGGGGGGCACGGGGCAGCATTTTTTTCATGCTATTCTTGTAATAATTTTTCTTTAAATATTCACAAGAGCTTTTCTGATTGAAAATCAAACTAGTAAAAACTCCTGAAAGGGAGGAGTCATTTCCCAGCTGGCTCTTGTTAGTGCATTTCATAGCTATCAAAAATAATGTTCTCCTAGCTCCCTGCCCTTGCTCCAATTCATTGATTAGTGATATTAATTAGTTGTAATGTATTAATTATGAGCTGATACTTCTAATGTAAAGGAGGCTGGGTGCAAGAATGAGCTTAATAACCTCTCTGTTTGTGGATGAGTAGAGTTTTCTGAATTTTGGAGCTGCCCCAGAGAGTTGTGGTTATGCCTGCCAGGTAATGAACGCAGCTATGTTTGTTACTGCTAGCAGGAGCATCATACAATCCGGGAGGTAAAATACTGATTTTAATGATGATGTGTGGGTGTACAGGGTTGTGGCTGGTGTGCCGGTGTCTTCCAGCTGGGTGCATGTCAGCATTGGTTCTTGCTGTTGCGTTGAGGACATTGCTGCTGCTCAGCATCCCGGTGTGCCCTTCCCACCTCCCCTCCCTGGCTGCGATGCTCTGGGGGCTTTGTCCATGTTGGTGAAAAGCCACGTGCCATGGTGAGCCCCGGCTGCTGGCTCTTGGGTGGCTTGAGGGCTCTGCAACTCGTGTTGCAGAAAGCAAGGTGGTGAATCGCCCTGACTCCACGTAACTGCCCCAGGGGATGTTTGTCGTGGCTCCTTCTAAGCCATGTCGGATAAAAAGTCTGCATCAGCCCCAGTTTCCTGCTCTAATGCAAAGAGCAAATCTGTTGTTGCCCATCCCGGAGGTCCTCAGTTCAGTCCCTCGTTTGTTAGCCAAAACAGCAGCCTCTCTTGTGACACGGCTGTGTCGAGCACGCGTTGTCTAGCAGCGTCAGCCGTGTCACTTGAGGATATTAGCACAGCGGTATCAGGCCCTGCAAAGACTCAGCCTTAGCAACGTGGTTGAGGTCATTTGTGCAACCAGACGTGCTACGGCTTTAAGACAGGCTGGCGCTTGATGTGAAGATGTAAGGATGTGTCATGTAATTTAGGCTGGCTTTCAGATCTTTTGCATATGCCACAGTCACTTAAGAGGATCTCTTTGGTCAATGAGAGCAAAGCACTGCCATCAAGGAGGACAGCTTGTCTCTACGGAGATGGGCATGTGGGGAGGAAAGTCACAACTTGGTGGCAGAAAAGGATGAAGCTGCAGATTAACAAAAGATGGTTTGATAAAAGAATTGGGGATGCTGCAGTCAGTAATCCCATTTGGTTTTGTTTACGCTGTGGTCAGTTGCCTCCCCTGTGCTACCCTTAGCCTGATAGGAGCAAGTAAACAGCCTTTGCAATTTATTTAGCAACAGCTTCCAAGACGCGAGCTGAGCAGAGAGCTGTGGAAGAGGGAGTTTGGGCGCAGCTCCCCGCTCTGCTCCTGCAGGGCAGTGCCGGGGTGGGCAACCTGCACAGCCAGTGCTTCTGTCGGAGATATGTAAACTGCTTGGCTTTAATCCCAAGGATGCTTAGAGATCAAGTAGCGTCAGTGTAATTCAGTAGTCTTTAGATTTAAGGTGTGCCAGGCATTGCCAACTCTTGCAGAATACTGAGCCGGTCGGTGATGTTTCCTTTCCCCTCTTCCTCGCTTTAAATCTAGAAATGTCACTAAATATTAGTGCAATACTTTGGACTGGATGAGCCATCAAAGCGGGACCATGTGGTGGTATTGAGAAGTGGTGGGACAGTCCCAGTGGGAGCATGGCCTCTCCTGTCATTGCTTCTCTCCCCATCATGGGAAGCTGCCCTGTTCCCACCATGTTTATCGCTTTCCGTGGCATGGTTGCCCCCAGGAGCTCAGTACAGAAGCAGCCAAGGAGTCGGCAGTGATACGGCATTGCTCCCACTGGTGGGGCAGGAGAAACCCACTTGGCTGAAAACGCGATGCTGGGCAACCCCAAGGAGAGTTTGTTCTTCATGCAGTTCCTTCGTCTACGTGGATTAATGGCCCTTTAGACTAGCTGGCAATTGCACAGGCTTATAGATTTTAGGGGTACAACTTTTTTGGGGTCTCTTCTGCAAGGGGCTCTAGAGCCAGGACTGCGCATTTCTGGAGCTGGGCGGGCGCTGGGCTGCCTGGTGTTATAATCCTGCACTGCGACTCGGGGGAAAATGCGCAGACCCCGGGAGCGCAGAGTAAATATTTAGCTGGCTCCTCTCAGTGTTGATCTACAGGCGGAGGCTAGGAAGGTAGTTAACACTTTTCCCCCTGCTGTGTGCTGTGTGCTCTCACAACTTGAGGTAATTTGGTGATTTGACAGCGTTTCTCCCTCACACCGAATATAAATAGGCGATTGGCACACCTACTGCATAAATGCCGCGCTGCTGGAGGTGGGGGGCAGAGGCAGCTGAGAGCTGTTGGCGTTAGCGTACAGCGTGCGGATGTCATTCTGAAAACCAAATTTCTGCAGTGCGCTAGCCACGTTAGAGTCGTACTGCAGATAACCCTCTCTTGCTGTCGCAGGCCGCCGGCCGGTCGCCTGAACCCCTTCGTGCCTTGGGCTGGACCGCGGGTGGGATGCTCTGCTCCCCTGCTCATTGCCACTGCCTCGGATGCCCTGGCTCCATCCTCAAGATGCCCTAATGGCCCGGTGTGGATGGGGGAGCCCGAGTCGTCCCGCAACTAATTAACTAGGAGAACCACGAGTTCTATAAGGCATCAGAATTCATCTTTTCTTAGTTTCTTTTTTCTTGTTGTTTTTGTAAATGAATGCATTCCATACGCATGGAAATATCCTGGTGAGGCTTGAAGAGCTAAATTAAAGGAAAAACCTCTCATTTTGCACCAGCAGTTAGCTGATGAAATGTAAAGATGCAATGAGCTGATTAGTGATTCTGGTAATGTAATTAATGCCTCTGTTCTTTCATATGTGCAGAGCTGGCGGTCGAGCTGAGCGCTCAGTGAAAATTTGCCCTGAATGCACAGTTCAGTGCGCTCAAAGTTATTGCTCCCTAGTTATGATTCCTTCAGTAATTTCAAATTAAAGTTGATAAACTTGTAAACAAAAAGCAGGGCATGCTTTTGAATTACAAGGGCTGGAGAATTTGGTTGCAAGATGTGAATGTTAATGCAGCCGAACCACCACGGACTGGGCAGGGGAGGGACCGGCAGCAGAGTGGGGGGCTGAGAAACACCGTGGTGGATGTCACTTCTTCCAGATGCAGAGCTGGTGGAAGGGCCTGGCTGAAGTCCTCGTCTCCACTTCCCTGGCTGCTACAGACAGCCAGCTTCACATAGTTCTGCTGTTACATCTTCTTAACATCTCAACCATCCTAAACCATTAACATAATTCCCAGTCTGCAACCAAACTCAGATGAGCTCATTTTTGCATGCGACATGATTTTGGCACGCCTTACATGAAACCTTTCTTTTTTTTTTTTTTTCCTCCCCCATTTTTAATAAACATCACATTATCAAAATATTAGTGATGCTGGATTTGCCGTCGTTGGTTTACCATAGATAACAGCATGGAGTGTTCTTTCCGTTTTGATTCAATAGTGCATGACAAGGGAATCCAATTTGTTCAGATTTAGATGACATGCCTCCAATTATGTAATTCCATTAGGAGGTGCCTGCAGCCAAGTCTGTGCTCACAGTCTCGGCAGACATAACTCTAATGGGACGTGTTGCAATATTGCTGTGTGGTAAGCACAACTTTGATAGAGAGCACGACCTGTCTCTCCCAGTCATGTTTGTGGGAATGGAGAAGATGAAAAACGGTCTAGCCGATCTTAGGGCTCTAATCTGGCAATAAGTTATGTCACTACAAGAACAAAGCTTTGCAATGAAAGGTGAATTTGTAATGGCTATATATTTTATGTATTCAAAATCAGAGTGTAAATGCAGCACTTTGAATATGATCTTATATTCAATTCCATAAATGGAAGATATATTGGTTGCAGTTTTTCCTCTTGAATACCATTTCAGATTCCGATATACTTGGGAATGTTGGATATTTATGAGAATATAAAGCAGCGATGAAAACATAAGACTAAATCTTAGCACAGTTACAGCTTGCTTTAAATTATTAATCTTTAAGAAGCATGATAAAAAATTCTGTTATGCAAATTCTGCGGGGCTGGGATTGGTGTACATACGCATTACCATGGAGCTATCTAAATAATGTCTTTAAAATAATTGTGTAATGTTGATGCAGACTTACAGTTTCTGCAGGCAGGAAAAGGCAAGTCGAGTGGCAGATCTGTCTCCCCAAGAAGCGGGATGTAACACCACTCATAAATAAAGCTGTTTAGATGAGTTTAGCGTCACTTGCAAGCCAAAAGATTTCCACAACACCTTTGAGTAACATAGCTCAGAGGGGCTTGGTTGGGCTCAGTTCTCTGAGGGCTGGGAAGGGGCTGGATGGGGCGTGGGATGTATTTTTGGTAGAGTATGCTCAGACCTGTGGAAGCTGCAGACATTTAAAGGCATTTAATCACCCTAAAAAGGTCAAAGCATTGACAAGCGTAAGAGATCTGTTGCTCAGTCTTGCCGTGGTTGGGTTGGACCTGCAGGCAGGTCCGTTCAGTGAAGTTGGGGTGTGAGCTGTACACTCCGCCTCTGTTGGCCAGTACTAACTAGGGCTTGGCCGAACAGGTAGTATTTAAATATATAGATTTTACTAAGAAGAAAAGCTCCCTAATCCTTGCTCTGGGAAAGTATGAGTGCGGAGAAGGAAAGAGATAGTATCTCTACTTTCACAATCTTTTGCAGTTCTCACATGAATATATGAAAGAATTTAATAATGTTCCAGGTTAGAAAATGGACATGCATATGTATACATCTTTAAAATCTATCTTCTCTGACTTTCTTTCCCCTTATTTATGTTGAGAGAGGAAGCCAGCAAACGATTTCAATGTATGATGCATCCAATATCACCTTTCACATAAACAGGAAAAATATGCTTCCTCCGTTGATGTGATGAGACTAGGATGCATTTAAGTGTCTAGAGAAAGTGTCATTTTGTTTAAAATAATGTGAAGAGAAGCCCAGTCTCAGTATGTTGAAATGAGTTATGGGGGTGCTGCTGTTTTAATGACAGGATGGCAGAGATGCAGCTAAAGATGCTGCTGCTGCGCCCGAGCGCTGGCCCAAATCGCTGCTGTCATGAGCCCTTTTGCACCCGCTGCTCCTGTCCACGTCCCTGCTCGGATGCTTTGCCAGAAAACCCCACTCAGGTGGCATTTGGCTGTGCATTAATCTAGCCCCTCGGTGGATGGCTCAGCCTGCAGATATAATGGAGTATATGAACCTCAGGTTCAAAACCCAGTGTAATTTCGTGGGAATGAATCGTTCAGATAAATTTGGTAGAGCACAGTTTCTTAATCTGCTAAATGGGAAGAGACACCGCTGCCTGGCGCTTATTGGATTTTGTGCAATTTGGGAAGAAATTAGATTGTTTTAGATTAACCCCTCCAGGGATGGACACCTAGGAAGAGGCTGTTGTCGCTCAGACAGTTGATTTTCAGGTTTATTTATCGCAGCAATCCAGCTGCCGGTGTGACTGAAAGCAGAACCTGTGCCGCTGCGGTACACTTCATCATGCTCTGGAGCACCCATTTGCTGAGTTCAAACGAGAAAGCATCGATCTGCTGCAAACCAGGCTGTGTACCCCAGCTTCGGTGGTACCAGCCGGTGCGTTGGCTTCTCTCCCTGGGAACCAAATACCCAGGTGGGTTTCCCTGAGTGTTCAGGGACTCACTGGAAAGTGTTTGTGAAGGCACCTGGGCTCCAAGGCAAGCTCTGCCCTTGGGTCCCTCCAGCTCTGCAAGCGCCCTGTTTGGCTCCCTTTAGGAAGAGGTTTTCCAGGCAGGCTCAGAGGACCACCATGGGTCTTGCCATCTTCCCTTCTGGATGCCAACACGTCGCTGGATTAAGTGACAGCAAGCAAATCTTCATGCAAGAGTCAAAGCCCACGTGGCAAATACTTTTTTGGCTAGCAAGGTGAGCCAAGCATTGCTGGCTGCCTGCAAAGCTGGTGTTGGCCCCTCCACCTCTGAAGCTCTGCTCCTGGATGTGTTTCAAAGCAAAATGGGAAGAGTTTGGGGTCCGAAGGGGCTGTGCCTCAGCCCGTGCAGCATCTCCCTGTGTCTGGTCTTTGCAGGAGTACTTCCATATCCCAGGGCTGTCTGCACAAGGGTGAATCGTGAGAGCAGAGCTGGTGTTACCAGCGCTGTGCCTGCGTGGGGGGTGCAGCGGGAGGGGTGCCTGTCCTCGCAAACCTAGCTGGAAGCCAGCCTGGTGCTGACACTGAGAGAAGGGGTTATTACTCGGTGCTGAGACCGGCAAGAGGAAATGTTCAGCGTATTATATTCTGGGACACCTTCCCAGAAAATGTTTCCTAGCAGTAATTACAGCACTGATGCCGTAAGCCCCGGCAGCGACTCCCCTTTGCGGTGGTAGAGATGAATGGAGCGGAGTAACAGGAAAGCTCTCCAAGATTGTTTGGCCGTAGCCTGTTAAATCAAGAGCCCGTTCAGCAAGGGCAGCATGTGCTCCTCAGCCCATCAGGGTCATAGCCCAGCTGCACGGAGCAGGGAGTGACAGCCGAAAGCTCAGCCTGTTCGTTGCTTGAACTCCGGGGATGCCACTGCAGCTCTCCCCCAGCGGTCGCTGGACCCTAGTGTGTTGTCTGAACTGGATTATAAGCTCTTCAGAGTAAGAACCACATTTGCCATGGTGCTGTAAACCCAGGAGATGAGTGTTCACCCACTTCATTGTGTTCAGCGTGGGGTTTACAGAAGAAATGTGCAAGCTACAGGACGGACCCAGCCTGAGCTGGGTCTCCTCAGGGTCTCGCTCTAGGCTGCGGCTACATCCATTACTGGATAATGCTCAGACATGTCTGAACATGCCTGTGTGGAGGTGTGGTCAGCTGAAGGTGGCCCCAGGTCCTCCTTGTCCCCCTCCACATTGTGTGACGCATGTAATGATGTTCCCCTGTGTGGCTCCTGTTTCTTGAATTATATTTTATTTTTTATAAGAGGGGGGGAAATAAATGCATTTATTGCACAGAAAATGCAACTCTGGTCATAGGTACTGTTTTTTTCGCAGGATAGTAGACCAGCAAGGACGAATGGAAAAGCTTCTGGCTTTGCTCCTCTCTTATTCCCTGGTGATGTGGGACTTGGCACTGATGGGTCCCGAAGGGACACTTATCCCATCCTGTCCCTTCCCCTTGGGAAGGCCCTCTGGGAGGACTGCGGAAGACACCAGAGGGGAAGAGGAGGAAATCTGAGGGGTTATAACTGATATGAGTGGGATTCGCTGAGGAAGATGCTGAGATAAACAAATTAAGTCCTTCATTGAGATGGAGGTAGCAAGGTCACCTCTTTGCTCCCTTGAGCAGGGTAGTTCCTCTTTAGCCACCTTTCATCCCTTCATCCTTTTTCCAAGGCAAGTGCTCTCCTGCTTCATACCTACCATGCTTTTGGGGTGTATAGAGTTGTGCTCTGTTTTGTTTCCTCACTGGAAACGCGCTGTGCATTTGCCTGGAGGAGGATAACTTGTGTTGAGTTTCTACACCCAACGCTGCGCTCCCAGCATCGAAAGGGTTGCGGTGGTTCAGATGGGTAGGGGAGATGTGGTAGAGGCAGGACTTGAAGGTCGCTGATTGGTGAACTGTAAATCTGAGCTGGAAAATGTGGCTGTACTGTAAAATTCAGGACACCATCTGTTTCATTGCTTGCTTGCAGTAACATTTGTACTTGATAATTAAAATGTCACACACATTTTTAGCCAGAATAATCCATGGAGGAGTAGAGCTGTGTCTTTTGAAAAGCATTCAAGAGATGCTCGCAGATAGGAATGATGCTGTTTTGAACCATCTTACTGCTCATAGAGGAGAGTGTTTTGCCTTTTTTTTTTTTTGAGGAGGAGGGTGGAGGGATGGGAACAATGGCAGATCGTTTTGGAAGGAGCTGTGAATCTCAGTGAATAACCCTGGGCAGTTATTACCATCCATGGTTTATTTTGCTTGAGGTTGGTCATGCTGGGGCTGGGCTGGTGGTGCCTCTCCTGGTTTTCTTCTTGGCAGTGGTAGGATAGCTTTGGCTTCAGCTGCAATTAGCTTCTTTCTAAGGGTATCTGAGCTAAGCTAAGCAAGACTTTTCCTCCAGCTGATGTGGCCAAGTGTTCAAAGTGCTGTCTGCTTGGTTGGCTGTGGATGGTGAGTGCTGGGAGCTCAGCCCATCTGAGCAGCAGGCTCGGGGCTCAAGGACCACAGCAAGACGCTGCTCAGAGAAAGGTCAGGTCTTGACCCATGCTTGTGTTGCCTTCACTGCAAGAGAGCCAGAGCAAAAGGCAAAGCAAGCAGTGCTGTTCGTGGGCAGTGGAATCAAGTACTTTTTGCCTAGCAATGCCAGCCCTCGCCCTTCAGCTGGTGCAGAGGGCAGCTGGGCTCCTCTCCTTGCCTAGTCCAGGCTGCTGCATCTCCCCTTTGCGGTGGCCTCAGTCCAGCTGCCAGTTTGGCTTCGTGGCACTGAAAAGATGCAAAAAATTGAATTTGTTTTTGGCTGTCCTAAAATAGTATTTTGAACATCTTAATGCTACGTATTAATTAACAATCTAGGAGGCATCTGAAATGCATAAACACGCAATGTATCCTAGCTGATATCTGTGCTGAATGCGCTGTCGCCGACCCACAGGAAAGCATCTGATGAGATTTTGCTAGCTCAGTCTTTGCCTCCCAGGCACGTCACATGCTTGGACCGTGTAGACAGTCCTCCTCCAAGTGCAATGCGACGGACGCATCCCTGTGTTGGTTCAGGGTTGTATTAGAGGCACTTTCCATAAATGTGGATTTCTAAGGGAATCATCCTGACTAATTCAGACTAAGTAAAATGTGCTTTTGCTAAATGTCTGGTGTGGAGCTAGCGGACATGGGAAACGGGATGTTCTGCACATCTTGTAATGTTGGCAAAGTCTTGCTTGCTTAGCTGATATAAAACCCCTCCCAGCTGAGCTTTGACACAACAAATACATCTACAGAGTTTTATTAGAAATGCGCTCTGCTATTCCATGAAAATTTTAAATCCAGTTATGTCAACTATGTGTGAATAAGATTTTTAAAATCCTGGTCTGCTGGGAGACATTTGAAGCTCACAGCTTTACGGTGCATCGGTGTGTGCTCTCAGTAACTAGTCAAGATTAAAGATGAAGTCTGTGGAGGAACTGCAGTGAGTACTTCAGAAATGCTCGCCAGCCAGCAAGGTGCTTTCTGGGCTGTCTCCTGGCTTAAATCAAACATTTTGATGACATCCCAGAATCCACGCAGACCTTCTTGTACATCAAAGCTCAAGACGTATCCTTGCAGGATCAGGTCCTGTGCTTCTGCCAGGAGACTGTATTGTAATGTGTGAGAGAGGGTTTAAAATATTCTAATTGTCTGCTATGAAATTACAGTTTTGTTCCCTGGAGTAGAAAAGTGAGTTTAAATCATTAACGCCACAAGTCTCAGTGATGATTACGGAAATGTTTGCAAGTGACTTAATCAGTATAGTTTGTCTGAGTGGCCCATTTTAATATTATTGCACTGATTAAGTTTTCTTAGCTAATATGTGTTTCATTTCCAATTCAATTAAATGAGAATCCCCTTCCATTACATGATATTAGTGAAGTGCCCTAGTGGGGCAGGAGCATACTTGGTATTTTCAATTGATACAGATTTCTTCATTATACAGTCTCATGGTGCTAAATGAAATCAATGAAAGCTGAAATTAAAATTGTAGCAAGTTGCAGCTATAAATACGTTGTCCGTTCCTTGGTCCCTCTTTTAGCAGTAGGCTGAAAATATATTAATATCAGTTCATTAATTACATTTCAAAGACGTTTTCATAGATGCCTGCCTTTGACAAAATTTTAAAGTCTGGGAAGGCTTTTCCTTGGATTTCTGTATGCCCAATGATTATGATAAGCAAAATATAAGTTGCATTAATGCGCCTTTTTTATATGCTATATATCCTCGCTTTAGCTTTTAAAAGCACTTTCGTGTAACCTATAGTGGGATATATTAACTGGCATATGGAAGATTATCTGCAAATGGCTTGTGAAGGAATTAACATCAGCCTTACATTTTTTCACGAGCCAAACCTCCTCCTTTTATGTATTATTGAAGAGAATTGATTGAGCTCTGATATAGTAACAAATGATTTTATAAATACCTCCCTGGAGTTAATTCCCCATTGTGGGATATGCAGAGCTCTTGGAACTGATCGTATGATCTTTTTCTTGAGAGCTCTAAGATTTCTCCATCGTTGAAGCGGAGATGTTCAATAGTACGTACTTTTATGTATGAAGGAGTTGGGAGGCATGTTACTATGATTCAAGCAGCGATTAGGAAATTGCAATGAGTGCTCAGGAAATACAATAAATCACAACTTCTAAATACACATACATGCGGTCATAAAAAAGACAAATGTATGTGTCAAGCTCAGATGGGAGTCTTCTGCACCCTCTTGCTTCTAGATCGTATTAACAACAAAACTTGCAAGTGAAGTGCACAGGGTTCAGTAATCTTCTGCTTCACGTGCACCAGCTAACGTGCACCCTTTGGGTGGCAGGACAAGTGTCCGCAGCCCTGGGGGACATCGGGCAGGTTCAGCGCGGCAGCCCATCTCACATTTCTGCTTTTGTGCTGCTCCGCGCGGCCGTGCATTCAGCTCGTGCCCTCCGCTTGCGAGCTCAGGGCGCAGCACAGGCTGTCTGAAGTGTTGGTTTTATTAAATTATTAAAAGTATTTTCATCTGATCGGAGAGTATGTGTGGCTTAGCGCGTTTAAGACATAGCTAAAATATATATGAATATAAGGACAAAGCTTTTTTCTTTAATACTAAATATATGCTTTTTATAAACAAGAACCTGGACTTTTTTTTTAAAAAATATAATAAATATTTTAGCATAGTTATTCTGGCTCCATAAGTGCAATGAAAATGTTAGCCTTGGCATATCAATTGTGCTTTACAGATGACTGTAATTTCCTGAATGTCAAAACTCCAAATTTTTCTACTAAGCAAACTTTTCAGTGGCAAAATAGATTGCCTCCATAATATATCACTGTGTGCAGGAAAAAATGAAATCTTTATGTACTGTATTATGAATCAATGAGGCATTAAGATTCTTGGAAGGGTGAGTGGACTCTGGAAAATGAAAAACTGCCTCTATTCCCTCTCTGTAAACCGCTGCTTATGGAGTGTAGGCTTTGCAAACCTCTATCTTCGCTGCCGCAGAAATATCAGTTACAAGTTGAAACCAATTCCTGCAACGGCATTTAGATAGGGTAAACACTGTTGTAAATATCTGATTTATAGCAACATCCTGTGGTTATTCACCAGCTCTTTTGCAGTGGCCTCCTTTTCGCTTTGGGAGGTCTGCTGTGCTGTTTAATGAATGTGTAAGAGAGCTCTGCGAATGGGGAGGTGCTGTACCACGCCTGGAAGATGCTGCGTGCCGCGGCTCCGGTAGATGTGAGCTCCTGAGGACAGGGATGGTTCCTCGCGCCAGGAGTAGGAGGGTATTCCTGGTACTCTGTGGGCTTCAGAGCTTGATTTTTCAAAAGGCATCACTCACACCTTGACTTTTCCTAGTTTGTATTAAGGGCAAAATTCAGCTCTGCATCCTGGTTTTTTAAGGGATACTCACCCTTAGCAAGAAAGGCACTTTCCAAAGCCAGGACCTTGCGTGCTGCCGAGGCCAGTGTCACAAATCCAGTGTCACCCGTACTGCAGCTCATCATCTAGCAAGAAGCATGACGCGCTCTTACACTGATGCTCCTCTGCCACCTTCTCTTTACCTGGGGTTTTACCTCCCGCTGCACCTGCAGGGGTCTTGGCACCTCCGCTGCCTTCCATCCAGACGCCTCTACCATGTAATTAAGCTAACAAGGTGGGAAGTTTTGCTGCTCTGGGTAGGTCGTGGTGGGAGATCTATGTTTCCAAAGGGCAGTTCAGTCCTTTTCCCAGCAGGTCAGGTGGGTGGGATGGATCTGGGCCCCTCCACCCGGCATTGCCACCCTTTCCCATGCCAGTCTCCGGGGTGGAGGTGGTGGATTCAGGACCAGCTCCAGCGGCTGAGTCACGCTTCTCTTTGCCGAGTCTAAAAATGGAAGCTTGCTTCTCTTTTTATGCACCACTAAAAAAAACCTATAAGTAAAAAGGCCACTGTTCCTCCTGAATTGGTTGTGAGCAAGGGTATCCTGCAGAGATCTTAATAATACAGGCAATTATGACATTAATACCACTCTGGCAAATCTGCAGGGCAGCTCTCCCCTCTGCAGGCAATGCTGTGGACAATTAGTTTGTGTGTGAGGGTAGCTGGGAGCATGTGCGCGTGTGAGGCTGCATATTTTTTACTTATTTAACACCTTATTTTCAGTATCTGTGTGTGCATGTGCCATGCCTGCACGTATATGAACATGTACCTTGAGCTGCAAAATCGTGAAATGCTGCCTTCCTCTGTGCCTGAAATGCTGCTGCTTTGCAAATCTTTCCTATTTGATAATTTCATGGGCAATGATGGGCTGGTGTAATTGCCGTTCTTGCAAAACCCAGCTCCTTTTTATGGGTTCCTCTGGCACTTTTCTCCTGCTGCCGTTACTGTGGGTAGGCTGCTGGCTTCCTACCCCCACCATTAGTGTTTCTAGACAAAACATCTCTGTGATTCATTGGGTGCTGATAGAAGTGAAAACATAATGATTACTTAGAGGAAATCTAAATTTACATTTGCTAACGGCTTTAATTCACAGTTCTGAAATACTTATCTCTTTTCCTCTCAGGCCTTGTTCAGAGCTAATGCATGGTACGATTCCCCGGTGCCATCCTGAGACCTGGAGTAAAGGAATATAGTCCGTGTGCTTAGAGTTTTGCAGACTAGTGCAGAGAAAAGTGGTGTTTGTTTCTCCTCCTCCTTCTCTCCCTCCCCATAATCTTTATACTTCACTTCTTTAATGAAGAAGTCATTTGTTCATCTAGATTTTGCTGTACTTCGCATTTTGGATGAGGTGGAGCTGGAAGTTTAGTTTGATTGAAATGACTGAATGAAGAGAGGTCTTGTAGGAACAAGTAGGACCCAGCCCTGGGTCTGTTTGCTCAGCAGGAGCTGCACTGAGGTGCCTGGGGAGAGGAGAGGAGAAGGGGAGCAGACCTGCTCTGATAACCCTGCTCCGTGCTTGCCTCCTTGCAAGCACCGCAACCGCAGCAGGGGAGGACCTGGCATGGGCAGCTGGACTGCGGGTGCGGGACATGGAGGCAGCCCTGCAGCCTCCATGGGACACTGGGCGTGAGATCTTCTCCCTGAAGCTCCCCGGGAGCACGACAGCCCCCCTTGCTTCTCTCCCACTCGGAGATGGGGCCCGTTGCCCTTGTCTGGAGAGCTGGGAGCCGAGAGGAGTGCTGCAGGGAGCCCGCGGGTAATGCTTCTCAGATGCTGCTGTTCCCATCCTCATCACTGCTGCGAAGCATCTGGGATTGATCTGGAGTAGATGCAAACATTTGATTCCCAGTGCTGCATCAGTAAGCTTGCCAAATATTTTGGCCTCGTCTCTGCAAGCTGTGCTGCAGGAGCACCTCTCGGCAGGGAAGAGGTATTCCCATTTGGGGGGGGGGGGTTCCAAGCATGCAGGATTGAGGCAGGAGAGGCTGTCACCAGGATGCTCACCCCTCTCCTTTTAATTGTGTCTCTAGGTGACAAAGTTCGTTAAGAATCAGGATGAGTCACAGTATTAAATGAACGTTTTGCCTCTCTCTGAACGATCTCCAAACAGATGTCTGCCTCCAACAAATAAGGCAGCAGGGGTATTTCTCTTGGAGGAACAATTTACGGTATTAGCAAATCAAATTCTCAGTGGGCCACTCTTGATGGGAATTAACCTCACCTACTGGGAGCGAAGCACTCTCGGCGCCCAATGTGGCGTAATTGAGTTTGACTTCTCGTAGAGACATGGTGGGCGTGATTGATCAGTGGGGAGATCCCCAGCCAAAGGTTAAAATCTATCAGCAGCTTCGGAGCCACGCGGGCAGGGTTTCTAAGAGCAGAATAAGAAATGTGAGACTCACGCTGTTCACGTTCCTGACCTTCCATCATTGTCCGCAGCTTTGCTGTCAAATTATCCCGAGTGGAGACATTTTGGGAGCGGTGCGGGGCAAGGGAGGATCGTGGAGCCTGCCTGCAGAGGACTGTCAGGTCACTGCTGGGAGCAGCAGCAGCAAAGAGGGATGGAATCTCGGACCCATGCACGGGGCCGTCTTCCTCTGGTCGGATGAGCTGTGTGAGAGAAGTAGTTTCCTTCTCAAAAAAAAAAAAAAAAAAAAAAAAAGGCTTAAAAAAATGAATATGTGACTGCTCTTTTATAAATGAGCTTTGTGGGTTCTTATTCAGCGGCATGAGCAGTTTTTGAGGAGGGTGGGAAGGACACTGATTGTCCTTGTGCTGCTCGCCGGTTCTGGTGATTGTGCTTTGTTTCTGGTGCCGAAGCACCAACCCTATGATTATTTTTCTTTTTTCAGTAGCTCAGTCCTTAATCCTTTGCATCATATGCAGAATCTCTGCTGCAGAGTTTTAGTTCATTTTATTTGATTTTCTGCTGGACATGGTACATATCTGGTCTGTCCCTTTGCCCGTGCCCCTTCAGAGGTAACTTCCCTTTCAAAATGTCCATCCTCACCTGGAGCATAACTTAGTTTGACACTGCCCTGTTAATGTCCCATAAAGTCCATAAACTGGGGGGACAAAATCCCCCAGAATTGGAAATATTCCCAAATTTCCCTTCCTCCCCCATCTCTACCCAACGAGATGGAGACACTTGTGTAAAACTGACTCCCATTCATTGCACAAGCCTGTCTGCGTCTTCAAACTGTCCTAGCCAGGCTTGCCATCTGGATGAGCTTGACCTAGATACAAACCGGTGTGCTTGAGCCAGCTTACAGGGTAGCCTTAGTTTTGCTGGGAGAATGGGACTGCCCCAGTACGTTCTGTGGAAATCATAGCTTGGCTTCCTCAGCCGTGGGCCAAGCTGTGCTTTCCTGGGTTAGTTTGCCCCCAGGCACAGTTGGAGGGGGAGGTCGGGATGTTCCCGCGGCCGCGGTGCTCCCTGTGCAAAGGCTGTAGGCTTCTCACCCTCTGTGGCCTGTGAAGCCTTTCTTGCTACAGCCTCATGTCTTAGCAGAAGTGGGAAAAGGTCACTCAGTCCCTCACCTACTGATCCATACGCTAATGGACGTAATGGTGAGTGGATGTTTAGCTTTCAGCTCCCCTCTCCAGCTCCTTACCTCATAGCTGCATCAAGCTAGGCTCGGGTTTCCAGGCTGAAGGCATGGCAGCTGCCAGCGTCTGACCTCCAGCCTTCCTCTACCTCAACAAGCAATTAAACAGTGCGGCAGCCTCTGTCCTCTGGCAGGGATCGATACTCCTCGGCCTCGGCACCAGCGGGAGTTTTGACCCGAAGGGGCTCAGGCGTGCCGAGCTGAAGCCAGCCCTAGGTGTGGTCCTCATGGAAATGGCACCCATTTGGACCCCACAGCAGTTGCTTAGAGCCTCTCCATTGGAGTTAAAGTGCCCCGGAGCATGTGCAAGAGTTAAAGCGGCTAGGCAAGAGTTTCCTGGTGAGCCCTTTGCCACCAGCACGCAGCCGTGCTCTCAGGCCCTTAGGGTGGGGATGGATGCTCAGCTGCTGATGGTCCATTTTGGCAGGCCTCTTGTGGCAGGAGGGCTTGTGGCACCACAAAGGAGGAAGGAAGGGAGCTGCAAGCCTTCCCTGTGCTCTCCATGCACAGGTTTGGCCATAACCCCTTTCCCTCTGCATTGCCTGGGTTGCTGCTACTTTGGAGTCCTGCTTTGCAGAGCCAGGGCAGTTGAGTTGGGGTGAGTTGCACTTTTACTTCAGGAAGTTCTACCCATTTCGATGCTTAAACAAAGTCACCACTTCCTCACCTCTTTTCGGCAGAGCATCTCCACACTCAATGAGCCTCCTGAGCACCGTGGCATGGGTAGCTCTGTATCCCTTCCCTGGCAGCTTTTCCAGGCTCTGAAGTCTCTGGCTTTACTCAGTGCTGTCATCCCCTGGGGTTTCACACCTCCTCACTTTGACTTCAATTTATTTTTTTTCTTTAATGTTGCTTTTAGAAGCTTGCTACAAGGATGTTTTAAAAAAAATCATTAGATTGGAAAAAAGGATTCTCATTCAGCTGCTGTGCTGGGCAGAGGTTGGGAAGGGGCTGACACAGGATGCACTATGTGACCACAGAATTATCCTTCAAAGTGAGCAGATGGCTCAGTCTCAGTAAACCCCTCAGAGAAATTCACGGAGGTCTTTGAGGTTTCAGTTTGCTTTGTATTTTCTCCAGGGGCTGTGCAGGAAGGAGAGAGGGGGCTGCTCTGGGCTGAGGAACCGGACAGCTTAAAGCAGGTCCGTCCACTGACAGCACACGTTTCTTGGTCCTTTTCAGCAAAAAACTTTTTATCTTAGCAAAAGTCATCTCATAGCAAAAATGTCAGGCAGGGGCTTGTGCTGTCCCCACAACCCGGCATGCATTGCTCCCGTGTGGGGTCTCTGGGATGCTGACATGGGGCAGTAGCACTCGTTCAGGAGGAGGAGGAAGGAGAGAGAGCATCTTCATGACTGTGCAGGTTATTACAGTGCCCTGGGACTGGCCATGGGGCATTCACATGGCAGCACCACCACCCCAAAGATGGTGTCCGTGCTGGGTCAGTCGGAGGGAGATGCAGTTCAGGCCTGTGGGTGAAATGTGGCTTTCCTGGCACCGCAGTGACACCGGGACAGCGTGGCAGCTGGCATGCCAGGAGGATGCAGCGTGAGGGCTGGTGTTGCTGCAGCTGTGGGGAGGCCGAGCATGTCTCTCCTCCTCTCTCTGTCCCTGGCTTCCAGCACATCACCCTGCCTGTCTCTGCCATTTTCCCGTTTTCCTTGTCCCACCCATGGGTAGAAGCATCAAACCACCAAGAAAGCCCAGCTTTCACACCCCGGCAGATGATGTGAGCCATGAGCTGGGCATTTATCTGAGGGGAGCGTCTGACCTTTCCTGAGCTCCTCTCCGGTAATGGATCATGCGCAAATAATTCACAGCTCCCGAAAACGCTCTGGCTTCAACCTTGCAGTGGTATGATAAGCAGAGCGGGTGATGCAGCATGGGGAGCAAACTCAGCATCGTGGAACTGTTTGGTCCCCACGTTCCTCAGGGAGTAGCTGTGCGCAGGGAGATACCAAAAGCAAGTGACTGTCACACCATCTCGCATTCCTGATGGCCCCAGGGTCAACCTACTTTCTGAGCTGCCCGCGAGCTCTGTTTGTTCTCTGCTTCATAGGCATCCAGCTCAACTTTGTTAGAAAACCCATGTTTCTGATGAGTGCAGCTCTTTAAAGTCGGAGGGATGATTCACAGTAAAGTTTGAGCTCTACCTGCAAACATATTGTCTTGGGCTCTGAAGCACAAGCTTCAAGGAATGGGCAAGAGCTCAACACCCCCTTGTTAAGGTGGCAGAAAGAACAAACTGTTATGTATAGAGCTAAAAATAATTGCAAAGCTTTGAGTCTTCCTCCCAGTTGCAGCAGAAGGATGCTCTAAGCGCTGATGGCCGAATCCATCTCTGGCTCTGACTTGACGATGCATTAAAGCTTTTGTGACTTTTTGAAGCTCAGTTCAGATAAATGCAGAGCAGTGCGGCTGCTTTTCTGGAGCTGACATGATTTCTAACTTGGATGAGAGTGGCTTGGGGCAAACCCAAAAGCTGGTGTTCCCAAAAGGGATGGCGCCTTTTTCGGTAGAATTTTAAGAGGGAAACTTAAGAAGGGAAGAAATGCACAAAATAGCTGAGACTGGCCCAGCAGCTGACAAAGCATCTCTCTCTAAGTTCTGTCTTGAAAGCAGGATTAATCTGGGAAATAACAACATGGTATAAATAACAGCCACAAGCCTGTTTGCCGGGAGCCGTGCTCAGGCCAGGTAGGATATGGGCTCCGCCTGGGGCATCTCATAAGCACCCCTGCTGATGGCCTGGCTTCCTGAGCGCGGGGTGCTGGAGGGAGTCCAGACACCTCCATGCTCTCTGCAGAGTCCGGTGAACATCTTTACTCAGCCTCCTCTCCCTGGTCTCCCTTGACTGCGGCGTTTTCCCCTGACAGGCGCTGATGGAGATATCTGCCTGGATGAGGCTGCTGGACACCTGGGATGATGGTGATCCATTACGACGCAGTTTCTTCTGCCAACATACAAGTTTTTATTCATTCTTTTATTTTTACAACAGCAGCCAAGGGAGGCGCTTTGTCACTGCCTGTGACCAAGAAGCACAAAGGGAGAGCGGCTGAAGAGTTTGAGCTATGATAAAATGCTCGCTGTATCGATCTTGGCTCAGGATTTGTTTCCCATCTTGCATTAACTCCCCATCGATTGCTGTGATGACCTTAGAGCGTATGGTTTTGTTGGCCTTCTCCCTTATCCAGCAGCACCCCAGTGCCCGTACCCCACTCCCCTCCCAGCCTTGCCAAACCACTGACAGGCCAGGTCGTACAAGGTGCTCTGGCGTAAACAGAGCTTTGCTTTTGCCTCCTCCGTCATCAGAGGTTTGTTGCTATATATTAGTTGCTATAGTTAGCATAGAGGTTAGTGCTATGTGGCGCTAAGTTGTTATCGCTTAAGGGTCAGGTCATTGTTTTAGTGCAGTATCCCAATAAACTAGATCTAAGGGTGAGGAGTCCTGGCAGGAGTTAAAGAAGGGGCTTGGGTTTGTGCCAGAGATGCTCCGTTTCCCCACATTGGGGACCCCCACAAGGCTGTGTCGTTGCTGCATCGAAGGAGCCTGGTGTACAAGAGTGACCCGGGTGAGCTCCTGCTCGTCAGAGTGGCTGGTTGGGGTGATGGCACTCATGGAAAGCCCTTTGCCCTGTTGGGTTCTCCAGCAGAACCAGAGACCTGCTGAGATGACACAGAGTGAAACTCTTCCCTTCTTTGCAAGGGACAATGTGAGGTTGGTGGCTGCCACTCTGGGTGCCTGATGTGAAAGTCAGCTTCGTCCTTGCTCCCGCTTAACTCCAGCTTTCATGGTGAAATCATTTAATGAAGCTTTTGGAGAAAAGTCCCTTCCTCAGGGTCGTGGTGGGGGCTTTGGCTCCCTTCACCTGTGTGAACCTGCGGCCAAAGCCCTTGGAGCCGGCAAGCAGCACCAGGGTGAGCGTGGGGACGGCGACAGTGCTGATTGCGGTGTCCCCGCTCTCCCAGCATGAGGTGCCGTTGTGTCCGGCCGCTGATGCTGTACTGGGCTCCTTGGCTTTGTTTGGTTTTGCAAGTTTATTGTACTTGCTATTTATTTAATTATTTATGAGCTTGGATGCTCTAAATGGGAAGAGGAATGGCGACTGTCCAGGTTTCCTTTCTCCTGTGCTGTTGGATGCTATCGGTGCTTGTGATTCACTTTTTAGTCCACCCAGAGACAATTTTCTGTAAAACATTGACATCTAGTGGCTTTTCTGCTGAAGGAAACGATAGGGAACAAAAGACTGGCTGCGGGGTGGCCACTCGTGATGCCACTCGGGAAAGCAAATGAATGTCCCTTCTCCTGCTTATGCAGCACCGAGGACATGGCAATCACAGCCCGGGGGCTCGGGGCTCCCGGGCACAGGCTCCTCGGTGTCCTTGTCCTGGAGGCATGGCCTTCCCTGGCAGGGCAATTTGCTTATTGAGCTACTTTATATTCCATTTACTTAAACGGATGGCTGGTATCCTGACAGTGTACCTCCAGCATCATCGCTGAGGTCGTGGTCGTATTAAAGGAGGTGCGAAGAGCTCTGTGTGTACGGCTTCAGGCTGCCGACGGTGGACAACGTGGTGTTTGACGGTGGATATTAAGGTGCGACCCAGAGTGATCTCTTAATGCTATACGTAAGGTTGAGCTTGCAGCTTTTCCAGCTGGAGGCCTGTCAGGGTTCCCTGTGGCAGCGTGTCCCCGACGTGTGCCACCATCCTTGTCTTGGTTTCGTCTGGGACAGAGTTGATTTTCTTCCTGTAGCTGGTACAGTGCAGTGTTTTGGATTTAGGATGAGAATAATGTTGATAACACACTGATGTTTTAGTTGTTGCTAAGTAATGTCTACACTGGTCAAGGACTTTTCAGCTCCCCATGCTCTGCCGGGTGCACAAGGAGCTGGGAGGGGGCACGGCTGGGACAGCTGACCCCAACTGGCCAAAGGGCTATTCCAGACCATATGGTGTCATGCTCAGCATAGAAACTGGGGGGAGTTGGCCAGGGGGCTGCTGCTTGGGGACAGGCTAGGCATCGGTTGGTTAGTGGTGAACAATTGTTTTTCTTGGGGTTTATTTCTCTCTTTTTGTTATTTTCCTTTCCCTTACAGTTGTTGTTGTTGGTTATTATTATTATTATTATTTCAATTATTAAACTGTTCTTATCTCAACCCACAAGTGTTCTCATTTTTACTCTTCCGATTCTCTCCCCCATCCCACCGGGGGAGGAGGGTGAGCGAGCGGCTGAGTCGTGCTCAGTTGCCTGCTGGGTTAAACCACAACAGTCCTGTTGCTCCAAACCAAAGCCAGCACCTACCTTGGAAATGTTTTCTCTTAGAAGATGCTGTAATGCATCCTTTAATTTCCTGTTACTCACTTATCTCTCCTCTCTCATCGTTGCAGTCCTGTATCAGGTGAAGACAGGAGGATAAAATGGGATTTGCATGGGCTTTTCCGAGATCCTCATTTTGGTGCAAGTGGGTTGGGGCTTCTGGGCACATCGCATTGATCTGGCCTGCGAAAGGAAATGTCTTGTAGGAAATGTCTTCCTCATGGGTGCAATGCTGCTCTGGGGCTCATGCAGCTGAGACCCACGGCTGCTCATCGGGAAACGTAGCACAAGCAGCTTTTTGCAGACTACATAAACCTGTCAGTGCAGCTCTGTTGCACAAAGAAAATAAAAAAGCCAGAGCTACCTATGCTGTGCTTGGGTTGGGGCTTACATCCTGGGAGATATTTTGATTATTCTCCCAAGTTCTGGGGAGAGCATCAGTTGAGGCAGCCGGCAGGAGCACGTTGCCCCATGGGCAGCCCAGCACAAGAGGGAAATCTTGGGTTCCCTTTCGCCTGTGTAGAGGCAAAACCTGTTAAGCAGAGCCAGATGTGTTCAGGTAGATACAACCCTTCCCACTCCCCCCAGGGAGTTTGTTCAGCCGTCCTTCACCCTGCAGAGGTGGTGAGCACGCAGAGGAGCACTCTGCAGCAGGGCTCCTGAAAGCCTCTTAAGTGCATCTCCAAGTTTCTATTGATTTTGAACATTAATGCGCTGTGTGCTGGAGACGCATGGGACTAAACGCTCTGCCTTCCTCTCCCCTTGGCAGGAATTTCTACTATATCACCATCCTGCGTGACCCCGTCTCCCGATACCTGAGCGAATGGCGCCACGTCCAACGAGGAGCGACATGGAAGGCGTCCCTGCATGTCTGCGACGGGCGGTCCCCGACCACTGAGGAGCTGCCCAGCTGCTACACGGGGGACGACTGGTCGGGCTGTTCCCTGCAGGAGTTCATGGATTGCCCCTACAACCTTGCCAACAACCGCCAGGTCCGCATGCTGTCCGACCTCAGCCTGGTGGGATGCTACAACCTGTCGGTCATGCCCGAGGAGCAGAGAAATAAGGTTCTGCTAGACAGTGCCAAGGAGAACCTGAAGCGGATGGCTTTCTTCGGCCTGACTGAATTTCAGCGGAAGACTCAGTATCTCTTTGAGAAGACTTTCAACATGAACTTCATCTCACCTTTCACGCAGTACAATAGCACAAGGGCCTCCAGCGTGGAGATAGATGAGCAGACTCAGCAGCGCATCGAGGCCCTCAATTTTTTAGACATGGAATTGTACGATTATGCAAAAGACCTGTTTTTGCAGCGGTACCAGTACATGCGGCAGAAGGAGCACCAGGAAGCGCGGCGGAAACGCCAGGAGCAGCGCAAGATCCTGAGGGCGAAGCAAGCGCGCCTGAGAGAGCAGGGCGAGAACAGCTCCAGCACTGACTACATAGGGAACGTGGAGCGGTGGCGGCGGTAGTGGGGGGGGACTCGCCAGACTCCGAAAGCGAAGCAGAACCCGACCCGACCCGCAAATCGGAGACGACGGAGCAGTCCAAACAAATTACACTTCTCAAGGGTTTGAAGCAAAAAGAGGTTAAAATGTTGCCTTTGCAGTTGCCTTTGCAGTAAATGTTGTACTGTACGTGGAACACTTAATCTTAGCGTGTAATTAAATTGTCCTTTTTAGGTTTGTTGGATTATTTATGAAATACAGGAGCCAAGTAGGCTCATCGGAAATGGTTGCTTGGACGTTTATTTAAAATAAAATTTTAAAAAAAAATCCTTAAATTAGTTATGAGTACAAAATGGGATGCAGGAAAATGTTTATGATGCTCGGCTGAAATCTATCTGGGAAGCAAACTCATTTCCTAATAATGAGCATTTAGCATACTCTCTCAATACAGTATATGAGCAAAACCTTTTCCCTTTGATTTTATCTTCATTTTATTTTAATAATGTGTTTTCAAGGGCACCAACTGCTTATGATATTTACCAAGTTAATGAATGGACGATGAAGGGAACAGTAAAGGTCTAGAAAAAATATTGACTAGTTTTATGTATAATATTGGCTTTTAAAAGGAATAGAAGTAATTTCTCTAGTTATATAAATATTTAAAATTTTAAACTTTTTCTACCTACTGCTGTTTAGAGTTTTAAGCTTGGTCTATCTCATATTTAAAAAAATGACATACATACTTTTCTGAACTCAATGCCAATGTTAAAGACACTATTTCCAGAATTTTTCAGGGCGGTTTGATTTTAACCATTCTGGAAAACTTACAGCACATCTTCATGTTTCATAAAGTGTTTTCCAAATTATAATCTTGTGACAGTGTCTAATTTTAAGTCTTTCTTACCCATTAGAATACATAATGCTGAATTTATCATTCCTTAATAATTGGTGGTATAAACTAGATGAAATTATGTTGCGGATATTTGTGTAGTGTCTTTAAAAAGTCATAAAACTCTCTAATCCCAGCAATATTATGAAGATAATTGCTCAATGGAAGAAGTAGATTTACACTTGAATTAGGATTTACTTCCAGTAAATCTTTGCTACACCAGATAAGAACAGGGCTTTTTTTTCTTCCTACGCTCTTGAGCCCTTCTTAGCGATGCCAGATGAGCGATGACTAAAAATGACGGAAACCAATTTTACCATAGCCATAGTTATACAGGACGCGAAGGTTGCATGGTGCACGGGGACGCAGCAGCCCGCTCCCGAGCAGGCTTTGCTGGGGCACAGGGTGCGGAGCTGGAGCTGGACCGGGCTCACCCGCAGCCCTTCGGCCTCACCGAGACCGACAGGGAGAGGAGACAGGGCAGGAGGTGCGAGGGACTCCTATAAATCTCTATGCAAAAAAGTAAAAAACCTCTGCAAGGCTTGGGCTATACGTTCAGCCAGTTCAGAAATTTTGTACGTAGCCTGCAACGGTCCCGAGCTTGGCACTAAATGGCGATCTCGGTGCAGGTGCGCAGTGATGGAGGCACCCGAAAAGGGTGCTCTTTGTCCCGATGTACACAATGCTTACAAGTCTCACTTGCACTATTGCCTTTCGCCTGTAATATTCTATACACCAAGAGGGCAGGGGGGGCATAAAATGAGGCAGAAGGCTTTAAAAACATCTTACGGCTCCATGCCTAAGTTATGTGAAAGTTGTTTTACATCTGACGTTGTATTGCAACCCGGGGGGCAGCAATCCTGCCGGGGGCAGGCGGAGAGCAAAGCAGCAGCAAACCAATACCCTGCATTAGCAGCTTGGAAAAGAGAATAACTTCATGTACAGCAATTTTTTTTTAAATGAGAACTGCAGTTGCCAATATGGTGTCTCGGTTGTATTTTGGTTTTTACGGGGGAAAATAATTCGCTCTTAAAACTGAAAGGCACTGCTGTAAACAGGACTTAACCATGGGTGAGCTGGAGGGCCTGTTGCAGAAGGTGCATTTTGTTTTTATGCTGTGGTGTGCATGGTTTACAGAGACTAGTTGCATTTTCTTTGTGTATACTGTTTATTGTATATAGGGGATGTACGAATATAAGAATACCGTTTTGTCATAATCATATCAAATTCTACTGATTTCCACTGTAGACGCTGTCTTATTGTGTAGATTTACAGGCCAATCCACTGACTTTGATTGTGTAATTTAACAATAGAACTGATAAATAAAATTTAACTACAGTCTTCTGATTTTCATGTGATTATTTCTTTATCTGACGACGTGTTGGGAATTGCGCAGTTCAAAATGAACGGTAATTTCGACATGAATGAAATAGCAGTTGACAGGCAAGTATATGAGTCTAAAATCATGGCTTTTCTGAAGTGTATTTAAACTAGAGCTTTCAAGGGCAAAGCCACTTTGGACTTTCTCTGGTTCAGGAGTTAGTGCCGAGGTTTTGACTGCTTTACTAGCAGTCAGAAAAACAAACTGTGGTTTCTGGTGATTTTAAATATGATTGTCAATGGTCTGCAGCATTATTAAGGGATTGTTCCTATGTGTGTGTGTATGCATATGATTATTTTTTTCCACTGTATGATACCCACCGTTTTTGCTCCAGCGGGGTCCGGAGGATGCTGCCTCGCTGCTGACTTCCAGTGCATCCTGCTGTATCCCTCCCGGGGACGTTTTAAAACACAAAAAAGCTAAACTAGAATTAGATGCAAAAGCAGGTGAGAATTAATTGAGCATAATGCCCCAGATCAACTAGAAAATATGGTTTTTTATAATTTGGATGGAAACGTTTTTTTCTTGGTGGCTATAAAAGATCAGCAGGCTTGCAGGACTTGCAGCGGGACGGTAGACCCGAAGGTGTCCGTAGGAGACCTTGCCTTGACCTAGTCCAATTCCCCTGTGAGGACAGAGGTGCCCTTCCTCTTGCGAGTACCTGCAGGGGCATCTTATCTCTGCGAGGCTTTTTGAGTCACGGGGAGCGGGGAATGGAGGGATCTGCCCGCGAATCTGCATTTGACTGATGTGGCTTTATATACAGGTCTGTTAGCGCACTGAGAAAGCTGCCGGTGGAGCTGCTAATGGGATAGAGGTCATGCAAGATGCTTCCCTGCAACTAAAAACGTACCCAGCAGTGAAGTCTGGCATAAAAGCAATTGGGGTTGCCTTTTGACAGGAGTACTTTGACAGCTGAGAAAACTCTTTTACTGCAGGAGAGGAAGGATGGAGGAGGGGGTATGTGTTTGGACAGACAAACTTCACTTCAGAAGCTGAGGAGCTACAGCAGTGAATCAAATAGCACTCAAACCCTCCGGTAAGTTTTGAAAAGCCTGGACACGTGTTAAGAAAACCCTTCTGAGCACCGAGATGTCTCTTAAGTTTCCGCCAGATAGGGGTGTCAGCAACACTGGTGCTGCCAGCATCAGCCCAAGGCAGTTGGTGCGGAGCTGGGGGCTGCTTTGGAGATGGAGATGTGTCACACAAATATGTAATGTTAAAGGGAACGGGTTGGTTCATTTCACCCTCCAAAAGACTGGAAAGTTGATAGCTATGAAACCTGCGTGGCCTTGCAAAATGCCATATTTGGGGCTAATATTTTGGGACTAAAACTTACCTAAAGGGTACCTGGTACAGAAGGGTTGTTGGGATTGAACTGCTCAGCTTTTTGTCAATGAACTTTGCAACCTCTTTATATAATATATGAAATATTTTAGTATGCTGTAATACATGTTTGCTTCCAATTATGTCATTTTTGAGTAAAAATGAACTAATGGGCTTGCTTTTTCATGTAATTTTTAAAATTTGCACATTATCCAAAATGATCAGAGTCGTGAATAAGACCTGACAGATACCAGTGCAATTGATGTTTCAGCTCATGAAATCACTGAGGAAAGGAGAAGAAAAACTGATACATCTCCTCTTAAATTTCAGCCAGAAATATCAGATAATTGAGGGAACCTGTCAAACTAATGTGAGCCTTCAGCTGCAGACCCGGACTGCCAGGCTGGCCCACGCGCTTCCTGGGAGGCACAGAGAGCAGCTCCAGGGGGAGAGGTCATCTTTACCGAGATGTTTTCTGCAGGAGAAATGTTTTCCAAGCACATGATAAATTTCAATCTTTCACTTACTAAAAATATCCCTGTCTCTAAAGCTTTTGGGTGGAGCTGGGGAAGGTTTGGTTATTGCTGGACCCTGCCGGGGTGGCAGCGCGTGGGAGGAGAAAGAGCGGGAGGTCCTTCCCGCCGCGTGCGGGGATGGGGGTGCTGGGATGGGGGATTTGGGGTCTCCTGCCTCCAACGGGGATGGAGCAATGACGAACCAAGTCGTGATGCGAACAAAGGTGGGATCTGGGCTCTGGAGGCAGCCGGCACCATCTGTCCTTCCCACCCTGCTGCCAGCCATGGCTCCTGCGTGGCGGGGAGGAGCAGCCCCCACAAAACCTTCCTGAGCAAATAGCACAACATCTGAACTCTTACCTATGAAATTCAATTCTGGATTTCCTAAAGCAATCTCCCTGTTCCACCAGCCTCATCAGGGAAGAGTGTAATTTCATTTAATACATTTCTTGAGTTCAGAGTCAACTGCGTTGCCATCATGCTAATATTGCTGCTCTGCTATCTCTAGAGACGGAGTGACGAGTTTAGACCTGAAATCGAATTTGGCTCTAAGCTTCAAGAGGATCTATCAGCCAAATTACCCGTGATCTCTACCCAGAAGCTTTGTCATGCAGTTTAGCTCTATGAGGATGCATTAGGCCAGACAGGTGAGGTTATATCGCTTTTTGTTTTGGGAGCAATGAAATGCTGAAACAATATATATGCAAAGCAATCAAAATATTTATAGTGAGGGCTGAGTGTTCATTTTCAGGACAATACGACTGCTGCCTTTTGGTATTCTCAGCTTTTTGAATTTCTGTCTTCCCTCGTACGACTGCAAATAAGATTTTCACAAGCAGTTGTTGACATAAATCTCTACATAAACTATATAAACTATAAACTATAGAGGTTCATGTCAAATATATGTATTTTCTGATGGGCATTCGTGGACAGAGGGCTACAAACGACTCCTGGCACAACATTCACTCAAGCCCTTATTCTGCTAATGAGGTCTCAGCTCCACAGCATAAATTTGGTGGCCAGTGGCACAACGCTTGTTTTGCCAGTGAATGCTAAATTTTCTGGTAAATGAAGTTCGGGAATGATGAGAGCTATAGTGAAAAGGGGTGAGTTCAAGGGATATTTAAGGCAAATGAAAGGTGTGAATCAGAACAGCTCTCTGTTTTGAGGTTCTCAGCTCACGCTTCTATTATTGTTCCTCTTTGAAATTACATTCTTCTTTTAAATACTGCCTTTAAATTGTAAAGGCAATCTGTAACAAGTTCAAATGATCCATGAGCTGAATTAAAGCTGTGATTTCAGGTCAAATGGTTTAGCCCGACCCAGGATGGAAATGTTGTGACCTTTTCCTTTCAAAAAGCCCTACAAATATAACCTGCTTTTTTTGGGTGGGCTGCAGCTGGGTGTGAGCCCTGGAGCAGTTTCCCGAGGAAGGAGGGATGCTCCAGCGTTTCCAGCGGGGTCTCTGCTCCCGTCCCTGCAGCAGGAGCTGCTGCTCTGTGGCTGCGAGGGGACACGGAGCCTCGAGGGGTCTCTGTCCCCCTCTGCAATTGATGTCTGGTGCTCGCTATAGCAACAGCTCTGTGATGTTATGAATATTAGGTGAAGCACATGGAAAGTATTATTTCACGCAAGATAAGCAGGTGGATAGGGGGGTTATGCCGCGCGGGAGATGTGTGCTCCACAGGGGGAAACTGGGAATTTCCCCTCTGGGCATGGCAAGCTGGGAAGCGTATTAATAGACATCATTACATTAGAATAATTGCTGTGGAATCAGCAAGCGCGTACATAATCTTTAATGCCTGGGAAATCTCACACAGTTTCAAAATAATTAAAAGTGGGATTAATCTAGATGCTAGACAACGCCTGCCTAATTACTAATGAATAAAGCTGTCTGAATGGCTGCAGCACCCTCAGCAGCATCAGCTGCTCTAGTGCTTTGAAGTCAATCCCCTATTAACGTGTGACAGGGCAGGGGCCCATCCCCGCAGGCTGCCACTGTCTGGAGGTCGGGGCCAGCTCCTGCCCGGGTGGGAGCCCACCCAGCCGTGGCACCCACCGGGGATGCTCTGGGGAGATGCTGCTGCAGGGCTGGGGGCACGGGGTGCGTTGGACGTGGGGCTCTGGGACCAGCCCGTCCCCCCATGCGTGGCTGGTGAGCTGGTCCCAGGATGGCCCCACGGCAGGGATTTCGGGGTAGAGGGGTACAGAAAGTGGTTATGTGGCTGGGCGAGAAACCTCATCTGGGCAGGGGTCCCCGGCGCCTCTGAGCAGCAGGACCCATGTAAAAAAGTGCCCATTGGGAAGATGATCTGTCCCCGTGCTTTGAGCAGTACTGTTTTGCAGACCTGACTTTCATATGTCACCTTTTGATTCCTTTCAAATATAAATCAGCAACCCTGGGAAGAGTCTGGAGCCCTGTGGAGCCCCTACATCCTAAATAGACGTCCTCTTCACCGAGTGCTGCACAAACCCAAAATCAGTGCGGCTTTTGCTGTTGCAGCGTTGTGCCGATGCTCGCCGTGGCAGCAGGGATTTGCTGCAGCTTCTCTGCTCCGGCAGGCGGCAGCGGCCCGTGCAATCGCTGTAGCGCGCAGCCATGCACCAGCCCACGCCACCGACTCGCGTCCCGAACAGCGGCAGGGCGAAACCTCTCTGCAGTATGCCGCTCTCGGGAGCATTGCAGCCAGGCTGGCTGTAGCTGGCGGTTGCCCACGTCTCGCAGCCTGGGCCAGGCAGGGACCTCTGCTCCCATTGGGCAGCTGCGTGGTTTTATGAGGCTGTAAATACACAAAGAACCAAAATCCTCCCTGCAGGGAAGGTGCTGCGATGCACATCCCAGCCGAGCCCTGGTGATCCTGGGAACCCGTCGGCATGGCTGGGGCACGCTGGCTGTGTGTCAGGCCAGCTGCGTGTCAGGGTCGGGATGCCCATGGTGCCGGTAGGTAGAAGCCACCGTGTACTGATTGTCCCCGTGTGCCACTGTCCGGTGCCCAGTGTGCCCCATGGTTGTGCCACCCAGAGCTGTTTGCAGAGACCAGCTACAGATTTACAGTTGTTACTGGGATTTTTGCATTCTCTGGAGAACTGCCACACCTGGAATAACTCCTGCTGCTTGGGTTGAAGGCCAGTGTTAGAAACTCCCCTTCCCTCTGTTTCAGTGCTGTGGATATAGTGATGCTGGGGGAATAACTGTGCTGCTGCTAGGAAGTGCATTTGCTGCTGCCGTTGCCCTGTTTGTTGTAATCCTTAGAGGTTTTTTATGGGCATGTATTTGTTTTGATTCAGTAGAAAAGTATATTGTCCGCCCCCCAGATCAAGATGGGCTAATTGCTCGGGTGGACAGATGTATGCAGTGAGCAGGTCCCTCCAGCTCAAGGGTGGCTCTGAGGCTCCTGTGTCACTTTGGCTAACCCACCGTCGCCCTCTTTCAAATGGCAGCTCCTTTGGTTTCTGAATACCTACAGATGAAAGAGAGATAACTGGCAAACAAATTTCTCTGATCTCTCTTTACAAGCGGTTCTTTCCCCCTGGAGAGATTGGTGGTAGGTGTTGGAAAAGGGTGTTTTATATCAGGTCAAAATTGTTCACACTGAGGGTTCGCAAGCAATACTGTCCTCCCTGCGATGGGCACCACAGGTACCACTCGCGCTGCAAAATCCCCCGACATCCCCGGGGTGAAGGAGCACGTTGTGCTTTTGCAAATAAGCAGCTCCTGAGACGCTGGGGCTAGTGAAGCTTGGGGTTTTTAAAAGAAGATGTATTTGTTACCATCAGCTTGGGAGCTGCAGTTGGAGCTGTGCAGCTCAGGCTGATGGCACTGGGCACTGGGGCTCGCTGGGGCGTACCCGTGCGGGCAGAAGCAGTCACCCCATCTCATGTCCATCTTGCCTCTGCCAAGTTCAGGGCTGCCTTTTGCCACCAAGGAGCTGGTCAGCCATGCCGGCTTGGGCAGCCTAGAAGTGGGGCGCTCCAGGGGGTGAGGGTTGGGCTGGCAGAGGGGATGGGGGTGGAGGGGGTCTGGAGCTGGGGTGAAAAGCTGCCCGTTCTCTCTGGGAAGCACAAGGTGGAGACGGGGGAGCAGGGAGGCTGTGCAAGCTGGCATTTCACCCCTGATTAAGGGCATAAAGCTGAATTTGATGCTGTGCAAAATTAATGGGGCTGCATTGTTTATTCATATATATAAAAGTTACAGGTGCTTCCTGGAAGTAATGAATTGTGAATAAAAGGCAGTGATATGCTGAATTTTTAAAATATAGAAAAATGTATTCTTACAGTGCAAATGTATGGGAATAATGGGGAGGGAATCGCAGAACTGTTCCCCTCAGGTCCTGTGCTCCAGTGTCCGAGTTTGCACGTGGAGGACTCGCACCTGGAGGTGGCCCAGGCGGTGCCAGGCACCATCAGGTGTCCCTATGGCCGGTGCGGTGCCCGCTCTGTCCTTGGCAGGCGTCTAACGTGGGCGGTTATTGCAGAGAGGAACGGTGGAGAGCTCTTCCCCTCACCGAGGAGCCCGGGATGTGACCGTCACCCTGGAAGACGCTGCGGGTTGGTGAGCCACGAGTGTGCTAGTCCCCTCCTCGGAGGGGCACGCACGGGAGCAGGGACCCCCCGTCTGCTGGTGCAGAGTGGCGGCACCGGGACTGCTGAGGGCGGGTGAGTGGGGGCACAGAGAAGGACAGTGTCCCTGGTGAGTCCTTGTCATGGCCCCGTGCCCCTCTGCCCTGCTGCGCTTTGGGCAGCGCTGCTGTGTTTTGGCTGCCTCCATGCTGGGGTTGCTCACAGGGTCCCTCCACAGCTCAGCCCAGCGCCATGCCGGATCCTGCCCAGGGAGGCCACATGCACCAGGCTCTGCCGAAATAGTGCTGGCTGCCGGGGCCGATTCGGCACGCAGGGGAGGTAGCGTCGTCGCTAAAGCAGGCAGAGGGGGCAACGTTTGCAACAGCAGCTTTCCCAAGCAGTCACAGATTTCACAGCAGCAAGAACAGGGCTGCTCCCTTCCGCCATATCCTCAAAGAGAGCACAAATTAAAATTAATGATGGCCTGCCTTCCTCCGGTGCCCTTCAGAGCACGTTACGCGCTGCAGCTGCCCGGCCGGCTGCGCCGACGGCGCGCGGGGCTGGCTCTGCGGGGACGCTGCGGTGCTGCTGACTCACGCGCCGTGGTGCAGCTTCCCCTCGCTGCCGGGTCACACTAATGCAACGTTGGTTTTTTTTTCCCCCTTTCCTTTTTATGGCCTTGCTGAGAAAATACTGCATCGGCGTCAGCACGTGCAAAGTGCTGCCTGCAGAATTTTAGCTCCCTCCCAGGGCTTTTCGGTATGTCGCTGCCGTCTGGAGGGAGTCACGCTGGCTCTTTGTCAAACATCACATTGATTTTAAAATTACTTTGACGGCTCTTTAAGGCAGTGCCCTTTTTGTGACCCTCTGCGTTTGTCAAAGTTGATCTCTCTCTTTCCCCGTGGCAGGGCAGAGGGGTGGCATTATCTGCTGTGGCTGCATTGGTTTTCTGTGAGCGGCAGGTCAGATTTTGGATGGGGAGAGGGAGATCAGAACTGAAGCATCTGACTCTCAAATTTCCCCCAGCAGTGCTCAGCTCTTGAGCAGGACGGGGCTCTCTGAACACACTCTGCCAGCAGAGTTTTTCCTCCCCAGCCACCTGGGCGGTGGACGAGACATTGCTGCCTGGGCTAGAGATTTATAAGGTGCAGACCATGAGCTGTGATAAAAGGGGATTGGGGCCTGCACGCTCCTGGCTGCTAGCTCTTCACTAAATCTGGCAGCCCATGCCCTAAATCCTAACCCAACAAGCCCATTTGACCTGGCTGCTTTTCTGTTGCTTCTGCACAAAAATGAAACACAAGTGAAAGACTGCAGAGGCAACACTAGAAATTAAGATCTAAAGGTGACTCATTCTGTCACCTTCTGCAGGCTGCAGAACAGCCTTTCCTTGAGGATAAATACAATCTCTGTATCTGTACACTCAGCTGTTAATACAGTAAACGAAGTACAATGTTTTTCAGATTATTGAATCATTGCTGTCAGTAGAACAAGCAGCTCAAGCAGGCTGCCAAGGCAGGAGATGAAAGAAATCATTAATTTTATGTTACTGGTTCATGCAGAAATTTCTGAGCGGGGGTGATTAACTGCTGGAACAAGCCACCAAGGGGAGTGGGGGATTCTCCAGTTCCTGCTGTCTCCAGATGAAGGCTGTCTGCTGTTCTGCAAGGGATGCTTTTGCCAGACAAAGTTGTTGGACTCAGTGCAAGTGCTGAACCGTGGCTGAACCGTGGCGGGAGCCCACCATGTGCAAGGGGCCAGTGGAGATGATCTAATCATCTCAGCCACCCTTAACAGTTGTGACATGCTCTTAAAAAAGGCCTTGCTGTTAATGCAAGTTCTGAATATTCATGGGTCAGTTCCTTCTGACCCTTTAAAGAAATATCTTTCAGCTGGCACCAGCCACTGGGCTAGCAATGCTGTCCCCTGTGCCTCCAGAGATGCTGCAATACGCTGCCTGCCGCTATCCCCTGCAGTGCTCAGCAGGATGCTGTCCAGGGGCCATTCTGTGCACGTACATTCTGTGCACATACAGCCTCCTCCAGAAGGGAAATGCGGGTGTAGAGAGGTGCAGCACCTTGCTTTGGGGGTCGGAAAGGCCCTGGGGTGGGAGACTGCTCTGAGGGTGACAATGTGGCAAAACTGCCTTTCGTCAGTCAACTGCAAAAATGAGCTCGCCCGCACTGCAACCAGTCGATCATTTTATATATTGCTTTTGCGTGGCAGGTCACAGCAGAGGACGTTGGTCCTGATTCCCTTCGTGCCCATCTCTGACCCTGGCAGCACTCGCCTTCCTCGCAGACCTCGCACGGGGGCTTGGACAAACCCCGGCACTTGCATGCGGCTCCATAGCTCCAGTCCTGGAAAATGGCTGTGATTAATTCTCAGGGCTGCTAATTAAGCAAGATGCACCTTGGATTTGCTCAACCAAAGGATTGGGGTATGACTCGTTTGTTTTGCTTTGACTCATGTTCAACCTGGCTCCTCAAGGGAGGGCTCAGCATCCAGGGGAGCAAAGAAGATGCAGCCGGGAAGAGAGGGGACACATCTAGCACATCTCAGGGGTGACTTGCTTGGTGAGACCTCAGAGAAGAGCCCATTTCTCAGGCCCCCAAAGCCTGAGGATGTCCCCTGCCATAGGCTGTTGTGTGAGGAAGAGTTTGCTGCTAATCATGGGGCTGAATATTCCATGCTCCGTTCACCTGGCAAGCAGCAGAGATACCTGGGCATCTCATCACATCCCAGCCCACTCTCTGCCTGCAGCCACTGCTGGGACCTCTGCCCTCGGGGGCAAAGTCTCCCTGTCCTCAGCCCCGTCTGAGCTCCATGGTGGAGGTCTGAGCTCGGAGGTGCTGAGCATCAGACGTGAGGTCCTTCAGCCGCTCATGGCTGGCAGGCAGTGGAGAGGGTGAGCTGTCACTGGCACATTATTTGCTTGAAGCCATATGGACCTGTTCTTTCCAGTATAGTCATGCTTTTGGGCTTAGAATACATGTAAAGATCAAAAAAAAAAAAAAATTACAGGGGGGAAAAAAAACATTTATTGAAAGGATTTATATGTGCTGGCCAAGTTCTGCTTGGTATTCAGAACTGGAAGAAAGCAGGAACCTTAATGTTTACATCCGTACCAATTTAGGCTTTAATTTAGGCAACATAATGCAATCTATCTTTCTCTGGATTTTAATAGCTTTTCTATTATTTTGCTCCACGGATACTTGGAAATGTGAGCTCCTTTACTACGTGACTACTTAGACCAATAAAAGAGCTATTTACTTAACACGTTAGTTTGCAGGCAGCCTTCTGTGAGTCTGCTTGTGGAGGCTGCCTGCCATCCATGGCTGTGGGTATGAATATGCATAATTAATAAATGTTATTTGCTGGACATCTATTCCTGAGTGTCTCGGCTCTCCTTGACCGAGAAATTCTGTCTCTCTCAGATCTAATGAAAGGTTTAGACTTTTTAATTTATTTTCTTAGATTAGACTCAGAAAATAACCTTATTATTCTAATAGGTAGATTAGTCCCTGAGGAAGATATGAATAAATGAAAAAGTGATAGGTGAAAAATAGGCCAGAGCTGCTATTACAGAAGAGTCTTTCTGACCTTTTAATTTTTGGTTCAAAACCATGGGAAATCAGACTCTGGAAGCATGCAAAATGCAGCCAGCCGATCGTGCCCCTCCAATAGCTGCTTTTCTGTGCAAAATTGTAGAATTTCTACTAGAGCAAACATTTTCTCTGGAAATACATTTTAAGTACCCGTTGTGTTGAATCTATTTTACATTGCGCCAAGTCCATAAAATTCAATGTACGTGTTAAATCACATTTTGGACTGTACACACTAGAGGGAGCTACGGAAAAGCCAATCCCCGGACTGCTGCCAGGCTCCTGCCCTTCTCCCCAGAGCCCTGGCCCCTGCCCGCTCCTGCCCTCTCCCCTGGGAAAATGGGCGTCTTTTAGGAGCAAATCCTGAAAATAGCTGTTTGGGGATGTTGGAGGAGCAGTTTTGTTGAAAGGAAAGTATATTGCTTGAGTATGTGTCGTGGTTTAGGCCCAGCCGGCAACTGAGCACCACGCAGCCGCTCGCGGGTGGGATGGGGGAGAGAATCAGAAGAGTAAAAGTGAGAAAACCCGTGGGTTGAGATAAAGACAGTTTAACAGGGAAAGCAAAAGCCACGCACGCAAGCAAAGCAAAGCAAGGAATTCATTCACTCCTTCCCATGGGCAGGCAGGTGTTCAGCCATCTCCAGGAAAGCAGGGCTCCGTCACACGCTAACAGTGACTTGGGAAGACAAACGCCATCGCTCCGAACGTCCCCCCTTCCTTCTTCTTCCCCAGCTTTATACGCTGAGCATGACGCCACATGGTCTGGAATAGCCCTTTGGCCAGTTTGGATCAACTATCCTCACTGTGTCCCTCCCAGCTTCTTCTGCACCTGGCAGAGCATGGGAAGCTGGAAAGTCCTTGACTAGTGCAGCAACAACTAAAACTTCTCTGTATTATCAACACTGTTTTCAGCACAAATCCAAAATGTAGTCCCACACCAGCCACTATAAAGAAAATTAACTCTATCTCAGCTGAAACCAGGACAGTATGCTGATGTTTGTCGAAGTTTTAGATGGGAAAAAGGCTTTTACTTCCATCGCATCAAAATGTTGCATTTTGAGAATGTCCCTGGATAGGTGACGTTGGTCCTTTTGGACGTTTACCCTGTATTCCTGCTCCACACCGAAACATTGTGTATACAGCCAGGAAATGCTTTGACACAGTATACCGCTCTCAGCAGGACCAATTGCCACTGTTGAAGGTATCCAGGACCCAGTTAAAATGTTTCAGGGGATTGGAAATTATTTTTGCAGCCTTGTTTCATCTGAAATTCCAGCTTTTTCTCCTGCTTCCAGCGTCTTTGCTTTCCAGCACAGGAGTGGGAGTGGACTGCCGAGGTCGCCACGTGCCCATCACCCACAAATCTGCCTAATCTCTTCTTAAAATCCCCTGCGCTCCCAATATCTGCAGCTTCCCACAGAGGGGAGTCCTTGGGGCTGGGAGAGAGGAAGCTGCTTTGCTTTTCTTCTGCCTGATCCCTCTTTGTGTTGGGAAACGGGGAATAGGATTTCCCCATTTCCCAGCAAAGTCCTAGCTTCTGACTGCCTCCCAGGCCCCTGTTTTCCTCAGCTGATTGATGCTTGTTTATAAAGGCTGACTTATGGTGACAGAAATGCAGATAGTATTTTTTTCCCTCCTCTGGGAGCCAATATTAGGAACTGGTGATATAATCCCCATGCACTGATGGAGCCTTGAGGAGGTTAATGCACTGCGAGGCCAGGACATGCCATGCAGCTGCTCCGAGGGCTGTATTTTCGCAGTGAGTACTTGCCCTGATGGCTTTATGAAAAAGAGCGGGGCTGTTACTGGAACAAGGCTAAAATCAGTGCAGAGGTATGAGAATTTAGCCCATGCTGTTATTAATGGTCATTACAGTGCTGCATATGTGAGGCCTGAATGATAACAGGTGCAGGCTGTTTGCTTTGCTGTGCTACTGTACAACAGCATCTTTGTTGCAGCTTTGATGAGCTGTCTGTGCAGCAGCTCTGGTAAGGGCTGCTTTTCTGTCTGTAAGGAAACATCATCTCTGTTAAGGCAGAAATGTTTCCCTCTGAACGAGAAGAAAAGAAAAGCCGAGCAGTGGTCTTGTCAAGTGCTGTTCCACTGATAAAACAGAAAATAGGACAAAAGTTTTCTCCCATCAAACAGGGTTATTCTCAGCAAAGAGCAGACATCTCCTATTTATTTATTTCCTCTTGCCTTTTTTTCCCTTTTTTTGTGCCCCCAGCTGTGTTAAGTTTCAAAGGGGCTCTAGGTCTGATGATGCAATTCCCCAAAAGACCTGTCACTGGGGATAAAGAAATCCAGCAACAGGCTGGGAGAGAGAAGCAGACGCTAGCTAACTAGTTGGGAAGGCTTTCCAGGATTTCAGCTGCAGCGTGGCCCAGCGGCAGATGCACGGCTCGGCGGGCGGTATATGCACACCGTCGCATTTTGAGGACCACGGGCTTGAGCCGCGGTGGTGCAAGGAGCAGCAATCCTTCCTGGCCTCTCCCGCTCTCCCACAGTGATTAGTGTACCTTCTATAAATCACAGGAAAAAAAATGTTAGCTGAGTAATGCTTAAACAAAGCACCTGTGTGTTTTGGTACGGTGAGGAGTATACAGGCTGGGCGGCCCAGCCTGGCCCAAGATCAAATTTAGAGCAGCCTTTAGCTCCTGATGAAGCCCGGCATGCGCGTCTGCCTGGAGTGGTGACACTGGAGGAAGAAGTGGAAGCCCATTTGGGAAAGGGAGATACCCCCTTAGCATCAGCCACATCTTGAGTCCACCGATGACCCAGGGAGGTTTCTTTCAATTGGAGGTGGAGGTATTATTCCAACAAGATCTGAAATGCACACTGGACACTGTATCTGTTGGTTCTCTGATCTGCAGGGAAAGATCTCCAGGGGGGATGGAGATGGTTGTTTTCGGAGGTGATGCTGCCATTCGGAGGGATGCACCAAGTTCAGTGTATGTTAGGGTTCCCCTGCATGCTGGGCACTGTTGGGAAACAATTTTTCTCCTTCTCGGATGCATCTCAGGCTCTCCAAAGGCACAGCTGAGTGCTGAGGGACGCAGTTGTGTCCTGGGTGTTGTTCCCCACTACTGTACCTAGTTTAGTTAGAAAAAAGGCAGCAAGGCTGGCAGAAGCCGCTCTTTGCAATATGTTGCAGCAATTGAAAGTAGAAACTGCTTTTTATGGCTCTCGTAGCAAGGCTTCCCGTTTAGCCCAGGAGTAGCAGCTGTTCTCCCAGTTTACAACACACAAACAGACTGCATTGTTTTCTGATTTGCCTTTTTTATTACAGTAGATATTGGATGGGTAGGTAGTGAAAAAAAGCAGGGAAAGACCAGCCCGGCTGGTTGGTTTTCAGCTATTCGGGAACTGAAGGAGCTCAGCACACACTCTTCCAGGCAAACACCACCCCAGTGCCCCTGCAGATGATGCTGCTATTCCAGGTGTGTGGGAAGGGGGTCTTCTTCGGGGCAGAGCGTGCAGGCGGGTGGGTTAGGGAGCTGGTGGTCCCAGGGGAGCCTCGTGTATACGGGACGTGTGTGAGCGCTGGGAGATGCCCCATGAGCCAGGCAAGAGCCAGCCTGCGAGGTTGGCTCTGCATGGCTGGCGGGAGCGCTGCAATCAAAAGGGACTTTTTTCCCTCAAGTCATCAAACACAACTGCATTAATGCGAGGGAGCAGACAGCTGAGTAGGCAGGGGCCATTTTAAAAATGTGGTAACACCTTTTTTTTGTTTAACCAAGATCACACCTGCAAATGGCTGAACCCATTTCTGTACCTCAGGCTCCTCTGTGTCAGGTGCTCAGGGGGTGATTGCTTCCTCGGCTGATCCTTCTGCAGTAAGCATTGGATTTTTTGAGAGCTTCCTCAAGCTCATCTACCCTCCCGGCTGCTCTCATGGTGTAGCAAAGCAAAGGGGCTTCTGCCAAGGCTTGCCAGGCAGGCCGCTCTGCGGGGCTCTCCTCTGCCTTCGGGTGACTTGAACGCTTGTGAATTGGCAGCGAGTTATTAGCCCTTGCTGGAGGCAGAGGCTGTGCCAGCACACTGGTTCCTTCAGTGCATCGCTCCGGTTATTACAGCTTGACTCAGCCTTGCAGTGCTGCTGCTCTTCCCATCCGAGCCTCTCCTGGGAGCCAGAGGTTTCGGCAGGCACTCCTCCGGTGTATGGTAGTGTCACTGGGGACTGGGGTTCACTTACCACGACCGTCTCGCCTGTGCCCAAATTGGCTGCAGGCTCCGGCCATCGAGGGAGAGGAGCAAGTGCCAGCAGCCAGTGAGTCAGCGTGCTCCCTCAGTATTTGCTAGGCTTGGGTGGGGTTCCTCAGAAATGCCAGTTCACTTCCAGAAAAACATAAATCACTACGTTTATACAAGCTTCAGTTCTGCAGATCCCTGTTTAACAGCCAGGATGGGGTTTACAGTTAATTAATTAAAAAAAAAAAAAAAAAAGAAGAGGGCATGTGAAAGCAAAACCCGAATGTCTTTAATAATTATCCAAAGAGCAAAAACTTTCACTATTCCTCTGGATGATGACAAACACTGGGGAGCAGCCACCCCCGGAAACTCGGGCCCCTCCTGCCTCCCCTCCCATTGAAGCTCAGTTTCCTTCCCCTTGGTCGTGTGGCGACGTGACCGGGGACAGCGTGTTCGTAATGTGCTGGCACTCTCGCTCTCTGCGGGGCTGTGCCCGACTGCTTCTACAGCCACCCGTGGCCTCCCCTGCAGAGTGGCTCCTCCGTGGCTGGTGAGGAGAGGGACGCACCGGGCAGCCATGGCCGATTGCAGGCTGCCGAGAAGGAGCAAGTCCTCTTTCCCCGTCTTGCCTGGCTCTGCACATCTCTGTGTGGGTGATGTGTGCGGGGCAGGGGGACAGGAGCACTCTTTCACCACGGGAAGGGACCAAGCGTTGTCCTGTGGGTATCCCACCACATCGGTCAGCAAAGAAAACTCCCAAACCCTTAAGTTTAACAGGGCTGGGCCTATCTTATCCGCTCCCACAAATTAACTGAGAGCATCTTTTCCTGCCCTCTCTTTGCTGGTCCAAGTAATCTCATTTAAAAGCCTGACTACCCCATGGCTGGGGTCTTCTTTCTTGTGCACGCATACCTGGTGCTCACAGCCACCCACAGCCCATTGCATCCCTTGTGAGTCCTTGTTCCCCTCTGGTGTTTCTACCTTCCACATTACATTCCTTCTCTTGCAAGTCCAAAGAACAAAGATGTCCTCCCCTCACACTCAGGCGCTCCTTCTTTTCCTAACTGAGCTCTGCAGTGCAGAGTTATTAATAAAAAATCACAATGTCATGTACAGCCCGCACCATCACATCTGTCAATGTCAGCACCACGCAAGATTGTGTGTTTTTTCCACCTTTTAGTTTCTCTTTGCTGCAGCAGTTGTTTAAAAAGAGGAGGAAAGCTGAGAAATCCCTACTCACCTGCCAGAAGAAGTGAGCGATGTCTTCAGTTTGGGGTGTGGCAGTTTGATACCGTCATTCATGGTTATTAAAAACTGTTATTTGTGAACATTCAGCTGCTAAAAACAAAAGATTTCTAGTACTATAGCAGGATTTATCTTACTGAATGTGTCAAACTGATCCTGGCTTGTCAGCCTTTTATGTAAAATATCGTTTTCTAAGTGGTGCTCGTGGCCTATGTCTCTGCTTACCTCTCAGTAACATGTGTAAAGTTAATATCCAGCAGTGGCCATTAAAAGCAGCTTCTGCTTGAGTAGGGTTAGGTTTTGAAGACTGATTTTCAGCATTTCCCATAGTTAGTACAATCCGTAGAGAAGTGCAGGAATACAGTGCAGGACCTTCTCACAGCAAATGCTGGGTTTCGCTGCTGTGAGGGTGAGCGATGTGCAGAGCGATGGCGGACCCGGAGCCTCTCTGCCCCAACACATTGAGGAATTCAGGACAAAACCTTCTGAAGAAAACTTTGCAGCAAGAAAATGCAACACACAGCAGGTTAGAGACCGGGGCAGGACTTTATGGTGGGGGTCTGTCTTTCTGTGTTTTCCTTGGGGCTTGTCGCAGCAGGGATGGGAGCTCTAATGAGTTACCTCCCTGGTGCTCCCCATAGGAGTGTTTGGCTCATTCTGTTGATCATCTTGCAGCTTTCAACAGCAAGAAAAGGAATTAGTTGTAGCTTTCTTAGTACCTCAGAGGATTCACAGTACCGCAAGAACATGAGACAGGGGAAGCAGTCACAGCATCAGCCTGAAGCACCAGGTCCCTCCAAGCGTGGGATGCAGAGGCCGTGGGTCTCATGGCCACCCACAAAGGGATCTGCAAGCGCGTGTGAAGGTGATGCTGGCCTAGAGAACAACTGCAGCCTTCATTAGCCCTCTTGGCCCAAACACTTCTGAAATAGTCTCTTTCGGTATACGCTGCCACCAGGACACAGCTCTGCAGCCTTGTTTCTGCTCCGTGCATGGATTTCTTCATGTTGCACATCCACGGGCAGCCCACGTGCATGTTAGCAGGGCTTTTGCAGAGCCATTGCCATGGCTGGCCCCCAAGGAGATGGCAGGGACAGGCGAGAGTCGGCGGCAGCCTGCGTTTTGGGGAGCACGGGAGCCCGGCTGCCAGTGCGGGTGATGCAGCGGGTGCCCTTCTGTGCTGCAGCCGCTGCTCGTGAAAATGGGACCCAAATGGGTTTGTTGGGAGCAAGCCAAAGCTGGAATTAGAGCGTGACTGTTGTGTCCATGGGGAGGGTAACGGCAGCCCCGGACCAACTCACTGTGTAGGCGAACAGCTGCCAGGAGGGTTTGGTGGAGCCAGGGGGACAGGGTGATGGAGAGAGGGCTGTGATGGGACTGGAGGCTCCACCCAGTCCTCCTTGTTCACTGGTATGTGAGGCTACCTGGGAATCTCATCACTTGAAGGGGTTTCAAATCTCGTGGGCCTTGGGGGAGAAGGGGGAAACTGGTGTGGGCTAGGCAGGAGGGAGGAGATCTCTTCCAGCTGTAAAAATCCCTGACTGCCTTGTGCTGGCTTATGTGAGTGGTCATTTACTTCCCAGCTGGAGAGCTGCATGGTGAGTGCAGTGGAAGGAAATCCTGCTCCGTACTGGAATTGCTTGGGTCACAGTGTTTGCAGATGCTAATTTCTCCAGTGCCCAGACGGCCATGCCGGCCCGGTGTCGCCAGTCCTGCCCGCACGTGCGTGCGTGCTTGGCAGCCCTGTGCAATGTGGAGTATCAGGGATATTTCTTCCTCCATTGTTTCAGCTACCTTACACCACATGCTACTTTCTGCTGTTTTATTTAGCAGTAAAGTGCAAAAGGTCGCTTGCTCTCTGCAGCCTGATGGGGTGAGCGTGCTGTGGTGCATAACGCGGGAAGGACATCGAATCTACTTGCTCCTTCTGCTATCTGTGGGCTGTTCACAAAACCACTCTAATATCCCTTCCCTCCAGACACCTGCCAAAGACACGAACCTCTCCTGCTTTGTAATTCCTGCCCAGGAGGTTTGGGACACAGATGAGAAGCTGGAGACCGAGGGGCCCCAGTCTGGTCCTCTCTGGCTTCTTCCCCTTCCCTGGGGCAGCCTCAAGCACAGAGGCTCGGGATATTCCTGTTTCTCCTCTCTGTGGCAGGATTTAAGGTTCACCCGGCTGGTCCTCTGCCTGTTCACAGGGTTGAGTGCACAACCCAGCTGAGTATCCAGCCTCAAGTACAGGCCCTCTAAAACCCACCAGCTAAGCAATCTGCTAAGTGCTGCAGTTTTGTGCAAATCCCAGCCCAAGTTACCCAAGCACGGGCATGGCCAGGCTGCCTCGAATGGATGCTGCGAGCAGATCACACGCTTCTACAGCACGCAGCCAGCTGGAGATGTGAAGCACCTATATGGCCGCCCACAGAGAGGAGCCTGCCCCGCGCCAAATACGGGATGTGGCGTGAGTCAAAATGAGGGACACCAAAAAATAATAGACTTCACATGAAGAAGAGCAATAATTTGCAGCTGTAAATCGCCTTTCATCTACAGATCACAGAGGCGTCTCAAGCACTAATTAACGCAGCCTTGCAGCATCCCTGCCCCATAACTAGCGCGGGGCGATGGTTATTCCATCCGCTGGCACGCGGCCACGTGTCCTTGCAGGCATCTGCAAGAGGGAACCGGCTTGCAAGGTTGGTCCCGTTCCACTTCTCACGGCCGCGCTGGAGGTGCCTGGGCACCCGTGCCAAAATGCTGGCGTGTGTCCCGAGCGTGTGCGGGTTTGGTGTCTGCTTCCACAGCAGGCAGGTGAAGATGGGCCAGGGCTTTGCACCAGTGAATGGACAGGGGGAGCAGAACCCACTCTGGATCCAATCCATTGATGCCTTGGTTTTATTCGATATTTTCTATGTGGAAATCACTATTTAGCTCAAAGAAAACTTGAGCGAGGAAGGTAAGCCCCTCCAGCAGCAAAGAGCCCTAGCAGGGCTGTAAATAAAGTACGGCAGGAAAGTTTCCAATCTCCTAAAGTTTTCATAAATTTATGTGTGACTATATTTATATTTAAAAATATATATTTACAAAATGTTTTCAAAAAAGCTAGAGTTCTTTAGTAGTTATCTCTGAAAAATTGGAGACACTCCCAAAGCACTTGTTAACTTGGGCATGGAGCAGAGAAGACAGCTTCGCAAGGATCTGTACGTGGAGTTGTTCGTATTCCTCAGGCAGCACGTGGAAGCCTGGCCAGTCCCAGCCTCAGTTGCCTGCTTCCCTGAGTTGAGGCATCTTTCCTAGGGAAAATGTAATACGCTTTTCTGGAAAGAATTTAAGTGTGAGAGAGAGCTAAGAAGTGGCATAATCAGGAAATTTCCCAGTTAGCTGTAGGCGTACTGGACTTGTCTTCCCTCCCCCTGGGCTGGGTATCTACAACACACACCCTGCAGCACGCTGATGCCTGAAGGATACAACATGAGACTCTGGGCTACAAAACTTGTCTATTTTGAGTTTTCAGTGAGCAAAATGAAGCAAACGTTACTGGGCTGCATGTGGGAATTGAAATGTAAGACTGTGAAATATGGGAGAGGGGAATCAGACTGGGTAGTCTCTCTCTGCATTCAAAACGTCTGTGAACATCGTTGAAATACTGTGTGTGATCGTTTTGCATGGCTGAAAATAGCTCTGCAAAGTGCTGGGCAACAGTGCAAGCCAGCCCCTGGCATCATGCGGCTCCCAGCACTGCTTTACTGTCACACCAGGAGCTTTGCTGTACAAAGAAAGCACAACTGGAGTCTGCTGCTTTGTCCATGTTACAAGCAGGTAAATTAAAGGTTAGACTGTAATTTGCTTCAGGACATTGAGAATATCGGGGCAGGAGTGAGACCTGCAAGCCCTAGCTGACAGTCCCTTGCTCTGAGTCCTGCATGATGTGGGATTCATTTCCTTCATTAAAAATAACCTTGTTTATAACCTCTGTTTCATGAATCAGCTTTTTTGCAGTCAACAACTGACCACCATCAAAGCAGGGTAGCATCAGATTTCAGGAGGAAGATGCAATAGGCTGTTGCAGTTCAGGGATGCTCCTTGCGAAGGGCAGTTCAGTCGAGGAAATGAGGGGTACCTTGTCAAAGGGCTGCTCTTTTTGGAGACGACTTCTCCTCTCTGAGATGGCTGTGCTAAATCCTAAACTGCTTGGAGCTCCTGTCATGCAGATCCCCACCCATGGCTTCTGCCCTGCCAGTAACACCGGTGCCTCATCACCATGAATGTGGCCCTGTGCAGGCCCAAAGGTACAGACAAACGTGGTTTTCCTGGTTCCTCTCCCTCTTGCCTGTAGGTCAGAGCATCAGACAGGCGTTGCTCTACATACCGCGACCCAGAGCCCTACCAGTGGCACAGCTACCGGTTTTACATCTAAAGTGAGACTCATTGCCAAGAAAAACCTCCTAGAAAGTCCCACATGCCCGCTTTTATTCCTTGCACTGAGGTATGATGCAAGTGTCTCGCGAGCAGCACGGCTCTCCCGGCTTTTAAGGACCATGTTGCCAGGGTTTGCTCACTGCTGTATTAGCTTGCCTGCAAAAAACCAGCTACGCAGCTGCAATCCTCATCCCATGTAGCAGACGGGGAAGCGGAGGCACAAAATGACCAGGACCAGCATTTTCCAAAGTGTCTAGTGATTTTTGGCTAGCTCTGGATTAAGTTGCCACTTTCAGGTGGGTCAGCAACTGCTGGCCCAAGTGATGTGGCCATGGCCACACAGATGATGGGTAGCAGAGACCTAAACAGAAGCCAAACCCCTGAGACACAATCCTGTGATGCAAATTTGAGCTCATCCTTCCTTTTTTTAGGAACTAATCCTTTGTCCTTGCAGAAAGAGGAATTTTCCATAAATGTGATAATTTTTTTTACACATCGTGTGTTTGATGTTTAACAGTGGGATCATTACGGTTTTATTAGCAGTATGTAATGCTTTTTCATCTTCAGCTGACTTTGCAAACATTAACTAATTGATCTCAACTATGAATCAGTGGTGGTAACTAGGAAGAGAGGCGAAGTGATCTGCTCCTGGTCACTGGGGAAGTGGTTGTCAGAGTAGGGTGCAGAAATCAGCTGCTCAGACCACGAACACGGGCGGTTTTATTACAGTCATTTCCATTAGTGCTGCTGTCAGGGAGGGCCACTCTGTGTGCAATAAACAACCCCCGGCTGCTTCTTTCTGCTTCTGGTTGCGCTCACGCTTGACAAAATGTAGCAAATGTTGCTGACCCCCATAAAACGCTGATTTTTTTTTTTTTAATATGTGATTCACTTTGTTTTCTTTAGTGATGCGGTAGTTGCTGGTTGTTTTCAGCTCACCCTAACAAAACGTATAATTTAGTTATCTATATTTGTGGGAATTAGATGCTGAAGTCAGAAATGAGTGGGGCTGCTTGCAGCCAAAGTCTGTGAGCTTTTTAAGGGCCACACTGGCAAAGACTGACTTGAAGCATCCTGAAGACGGCTGCCAGGAAATTAGCTCCTTGTTTGCAGTATGCAGAACATGTACGACGGCTTTATGATTTACTCTCTCATCTGCTTCACATTGCGCCTATTTTCCCTCGCGACTGTCCTGGCGTACGCAATTTTCTGTTGCAAAACAGGAGTGAAAATGAGCACTGCAGTGTGGAAGAGCTGTGCCACTACCCAGGTAAGGGTGGCCAAGCCTGGCAGGGACACGGCCCCTCTGCGGGGGGAGTGACAACAGCTTTGGGGATGGAGGGGACAGAGCGGGGGGATGTGATGGTGGCTTTGAGGACGGACGAGATGCGGTTGGGGGGATGTGATGGTTGCTTGGGGGACAGAGGAGGTACAACCCCTCCGTGAGGGGATGCGATGATGACTTTGGAGATAAGGGTGGGTGCAGTGGGGGGATGTGCTGGTGGCTTTGGGGCCAGCTGGGACAGAGCGGGAAGGTGTGACGGTGACTTTGGGGACAGCGGGGACACAGCGAGGAGGCGTGACGGTGGCTTTGGGGACAGGGTGGAGGTGTGACGGCGGCTTTGGGGACCGTGGGGATGCAGCCCCGCAGCGGGTGGCTGTGGCGGCGGCTTTGGGGACAGGGTGGACACGGTGGGGGGGAGGGGGCGGCGGTGGCTTTGGGGTCCTGCGGCCGGGAAGGGGTGCGGGAGCTGGGCCCGGCTCCCTCGCCGGTGCGCCGGAGGGTGCCCGTGCCACGCGGGAGCGGGCGGCAGCGGCAACCCGGCAGCTGCGGGAGAAGCTGTCCGGGAGCCCGGAGGGGCAACACGGGTCAAGAGACCCTCCCGCGGGGCCCGGGAGCGCCGCTGCACGGGTGGGCCGCCGTTCGCCCCGCACCGGCGGCGGGTGCGCGGGGCCCGGCGGGCGCCGGGCCGGGTCGGGTCGGGCCGGGCCTGCTCGGCGCGGCCGGCCGGTTGCCATGGCAGCAGCCAGGCGGCGCGGCGGCGCGCGCGGCCGGCGGGGCGCGGCGCGGCGCGGCCCCGGAGCGTACCATGTGCGCCCGGCGGCGGGAGGCGGCGGAGGGGCCACGACGACGACGACGGCGGCGGCTGCTGCTGCCCTGCTAGCTCCGCCACGGCGGGCCCGGCGACCAGGAGCCGCTGCGTCAATGTAACGGCGGCGGCGGCGGCGGCGGGGCGGAGGGGAGGGGGAGCGTCGCTGAGTGGCATTTCCACGCCGCGCGTGGCCGCCAGCCGCGGGGAAGGAGGGGGGGGGCGGGGGGCGGGCGGGAGGCGTTAAAATGGCGGCGCGCAGCCGGCCCCCGCGCTAAACCGGCCCCCGTGGCTCGCCCCGTGCCGCCGCGCGTGGCACGGTGCGGCCGCCCGCTGCCTGCTAGCGCCGCCGCCGCCGCTGAGGTAAGGCCGGGCCCGGCCGCGGGGGCCGGCTGCCCCCCTCCCTCCCCTCCGCGCCGCGCCGCGGGGCGCCCGGGGACGGGACCGGGTCTGGGTCGCTCCGGGGAGGGGCGGGGGGGCTCGCCCCGCGGCCGAGGCTGGGCGCCGCTGGCCGTCGTCCCGGGAGCGGCGGCGGGCTGGCCCGGGGGTGCCGGCGCGGCTCCTTGGCGGCGCATCGCTCCTTTGTCTGCCGGCGGCGGGCTGACCGGCCGGCCGCGGCCCGGCTCCGCCGGCTGCGGGAGCGTCTGCGGAGGGCGGCTGGCGCGTCGCGGTGCATTGCCGGCGTGTCGTTTCGTTCTTAAAAAAAAAAAAAAACAAAACCAACCCAAAAAAGCCCGCAGCAAAACTAATTTTTGCAGCCGAAAGTGTTCCAGGCGCTGTCTTACCCGTGACCGCCTCGTAGCGTAGCGAAATGGACTCAACTCAGACGGGGTTGAAGCGGACTTTTACTTCTGAAAAAGGAGCACAAACTATCTGGAGGACTCCCTACCGTACGGCAATGAGAGAGGGGCCTGAGGGGAAGGGTTGGGTTTTTTTTCCCTTTTTTTTTTTTTTTTTTTGGACTCTTATGAAGGCATGCGCATTTGTTCATTCTTGCCACTGCACTGGAGTCTGCCTAGAAACAAAGAACACAGCCTGGCGAAGTTGATGCTGGCTCCGAAAGTGTCTGGCTTTCCCCCCCCCCCCCCCCCCCCCATTTACTTGTGCCATAGTTAAAAGCCTCGAGATATTTCCTTGAATTATTTCCATGTGCCTGCTGATGGAAATCCCCCTCCTTCCACCCTCGCCCCCCTCGACCCTACCAGGCCAGGTCTACGCATTTCGGAAAGTGCAGCCATGATAGATAGAGCAACTTCTCCCATTTTCACCCAGCCCCGTGGTATGACAGTTCGCGGTAGGTGTGCCTTCCGACGGGGAGCCACCCCCTTGCTGAATCATCGTGGAGCGATGGCCGGACAGCTCGTCCGCTCGGGGAACAAAATATTCCCCTGTAGAGCATGAGGCGGTGGCGAGGCGAGGCGAGACGCAAGTAAGAGACCTGTTAGCATTCGGCTCGGGCGCGGGCGACCGGTTGCAGGGAGAAAACCTTTCCCTTTCATGGCAGCGGGAGCTGCGGATGCGGTTTTGAGCTCAAAGGCAAGACGTGCGCTGCTGTAAGGAACGTCCCCTGCCTTTGAGGTAGTGAAACTCCGAGGGCCTGATCCTGCAGCTTTTGCTTCTCTGAAAACTCCTTTCTTGCACGGATAGGCTCCGTGCGAGATCAACACCTGGCTCAGGGAGCGACGTGCGAATTCGTGGTATTGTGCAGCGGTGGTTATTAGCAGTAATCCTATAATGCGTTTGTACAGACAAGCGTGTGAGCAGTAGTGTCGTGTCCATGCTATTTGCCTAAAAGTAGTTTGTTCTGCACTGGTGAAAGTCGTTACATTTGTTACCGCAAGGAAATAATGACTTTACCTTTGGGGGCCTTGGGGTGCGCGTGCGTTAGATGCTGAAGTGTTGCTAGGTATCCCTGCCTTTATTCAAAGGATGTGAAAAAGTATAGGAGTGAGAGGTGGGATGAGCAATTTTGAGCTGGGGTGTATCAGGCAAGACTAAATTGCAGCAGTTGTTGGACATGTAATGTCATCCTGTAATTAGAGCGAGGTAATAGTCTATGCTGTGTTGAAACTATCGAGTGTCTGAGTCGGAGCAGTCTGAATTAAGCTACTTCTTCTGGGATTATGCATAAGCAGAAGTAATGCAGTTAAAGTTTCCATACAGCAGCTTCCATGGGGTTGCAGAGATGTTTTCCCCCTATGGGTCCTCCTTGCGGGTATTTTGCTTTTAAGGTAGTATGCGGAGGCTGCAATGGTGCTGCTCTCCAGGTTGGAGAAATGCCTTACGTGGCACAGTCCTGCTCCTTGGAGCTTTATTTACAAATAAAGGTGCAAATCATGCATCTCAGCCCTGGGGGGGGAGAAAGTCCTGAAGGAAGGACTTAGGGGTTCAGCTTTGTGCAGACTGAAGGATTTAAAGGACTCTGTAATTTGGTCTTAAAACTTCCCTGCCCCCACTGCTCTCTCTACCCGAAAAAAGATGTGTGTTAGCAAGTGGTCTGGTGGAGAGCCTGCAGGCTGTGGTCTTCCCAGCACTCCTGCCAGTGGGGCAGGATCCTCGTGGGGCTCTCAAGCTGCTCTGGTTTGCTGTAGGGTTGTGCTAGTCTGGAACCGTGGCGGCACAGCCATGCGCAGGCAGACCTGGGAGGCTGTGCAGAGTTACGATGTGTGGGCACCAGCCCTTCTCACGGATGCTAATTTCCCGTGGGGTGTGCGTGTGTGTATATATAGACATGGTACATATTTAAATGAAGTCATTTTAAAGTAGTGATGGCCCAGAAAAGTTTGAGAGCTATTTCAGCGTTTGAGTGTTTCCCTTAGAAAGACAATGGACTGTGCAGAAGCTTCTAGGTATTATGGGATGCAATTACAGTAGGAGAAGGTGCAGTCTGCTCTCAGGCCCAGTCAGCCTTCCCAGAAGTGGCAGAGTTTTACATATGCACCTGGTTGAGCCTGTATACAGCTGTATGTCTGTAGCAGGTCTGGTGCTATCTTCCAGGTGGTTTAGGATATACCGGCAGGGGCCCAAAGCAGACCTGGTGGTCAGCGAGGAAATTAGCCTGTCGGTGCTGTAACGTCTGTGCTGCTCAGCCTCCTGCAGCATCTGGCCAGGTCAGGAGAAGTCAGGGTGCCACATCCTTCCCACTGCCGTGGGGGAGGGACGCATCCCCATGGAGAAAGAGGGAGTGGATCCGGGGCTGCCATTCCTCCCTCCCAGTGCTGGCCCACATGCCACAGGAAGGTTACTGACAAGTAGGGATGCTGGGCAGTTGTCCATCTGAGGTGTTGGGGTGTCACATCCACATAGAGGATTTTCTAGTGGTTTTCGTGCCCAGTTGCACTTCACGAGCAGTGGTTGCCTGCTCTGCCTCCTCGTTCGCTGTTGGGGAATGGCTGGCATGAGGCTTAAATGTTATTCTTAGATTTTTACAGACCTAGAAGTTTTCTCCTGGGCTTGCACCATCTTAGTAAGATGAATACATGGAACTTAGAGTTTTGCACTTGTGCTGCCACCAGAAGTGAGGCTTTTTGAGAGGCTGTTCTGTGTGTTTAAGGGAATCTCAAAGTGGAACTTAAAAACTTGTGACTGCAAAGAGGGGGAAGTTGGCTTTCTTACCTTTTGTGGTATAGCTTGCAAATCAGTTTTGAAGCTGGTGCTGTGGTGGAAAAAGTGGTCCTGCTTCCACCCCATTGCTCCAGTCTCTTCACCATCCTTGTGGATTAAGAATAACCTTGCAGAATAACAAGAAAGTGATGCTCATTTTAGCCATCACTGCTTCCTTGGTTCACTTCTCCATGTGGCCACAGGAACAGTTGTGTTGGCGCAAGGACCTGGGGTGCACAGGCAGGACAGGAATGAGGCTGGACTGCTGCTTTTATTAGCAGCGCTGGCTTATGCAGAGTTAAGCTGATGGTAAAACTGTGTTGCTAGGGTCTTGCAAATGTATCTTTCTTCATACACAAGTCAAACCATGGCTTTCCGAGTCACCAGTACCTGCAGCTTAGTCAGGAGCCTGAAAGCAAATGAAGATTTTCTTTGTGGCTAATGCAGGCACAGGTGATGATGATGAATCTGCAGTCAGGATTTGGTGACTGATGCCTGCATCAGGACACCCTGCTGTGCCGGTGGTGAGAGCTTGGCTTTGGCAGTGGAGCAAACCATTGTGTGACTCAGACGTGTTGGGAAAGAGTACGCAGCCTTCATAGGAGCAGGCTTTTCTGACCATGAACATACTAGAAGTCACGTGTGGAAACTAAAATGAGTACTAGAAACACGAGGCTGCTCATTGAGAGGGAGGCTGTGCACTGAAAAGCAGTGTTTGCTTAGACCTTGTTTTCCAAAGGTAATCATAGGAGCTGTGTTTCTCTTGCTGTGCTCTGAAAACAGAGTGCAAATGTCCAACCAAAGAACAACTGCCACTGCAGACAGACATGGCACCCCACGTTTGGGTTACCCAGGTCCAGGCTCTGAGCATCCAGCCGGAAGAATGCGAGAAAAATCTTTTGCAACATGATAGAAACACTTAGTTGGGGAGTGATCGCAGCCAGGGAGTGGGGGGGAGAGGATGTCTTTATTATTGAACAGTGTGTGTTTGCTCTTAAAATTCTTTAAAAGCTCTGAAGCTCAAGCTTGCTTGATTTGCTGTGTTTGCCATATGTAATATTTCAATGAGAAGTTTCAATTCAGCGTGGATGAGTTGATGCAGGAGTTGTTCCCTTTTAGGTGACAGGGAACCAGTTACTCATGTGTAATGCACTGGTTTGCTTGTTAGACTGTTTTGTGAGTTTCTTTTTAATCAGTGTATTCCAGGCCTCTGGGCAGTGCATGCATCCTTCTCTAGGGCAGTGCTCAGGTCCTAATTTGTCATATGATTTAAGCACAAGCTTGTCTCTCTTGCTAAAGCACAGTCTTGAAGCCAGAGCATTTATAATAACAAAACATTTTGTAATTCTCTTCACCTTTAATGCAGCATCACTGTTACCCCAGACTTTGTACGCATGTCTGCTCCTGGAATGGAGTTCATCGTTGTGCCCCCTAAGTACAGAAATGGTATAAATTGATCCTTTCAGTTTGTTTTCTCTAGGTTCCTATGTGTGTGCAAATTGCTGCTGCAGGATGGATGGTTTGCCTGAAGTTGTGCTTGCAATGCTTTTGCAGTTGGGCACCTCTTGCCTGCTAAGCTGTGGCAGTGCGTGGTGTTCTTTTAAAAGGTGTGTATCCTCCCCTTTTTCCATGCCGTCTTCCAGGAAGCATTGTCTACCCGGAGCGATGTTATCTTCCCCCATTTTAAATGGTGTCAGCAGATATTTATTTTTTCCCTTCTCCCATCCCGATGCTAAGTACCCACTATGGGAATGAGTCGTCTTGTATTACTCACGTAGAGCAAGTCTGTGGCTTGGCCTCCAAATTATATGGCCCTGCTCAGCAAGGGTGAGGTCCTCTGGAGCCCAAGTAAAGGTGCCAGCATATCTTCGCCTGCTTTTTTTTTTTTGTAAAACACATAGGCCGATAGCAAGCTGAAAAACCGGTGGCCTTCAGAGTTGGGTATTTTATGTCTGAGGGCTTCTGAATGCATAAAATCAGAGAGAATGTGTCTGTGTAATCCGATCTGCTCTTGAAAGCCTTGCGGAGGGCTGCATGCTGCAGACATAAGCTGTGTCAATAAGAACTCTATTCACCCTCAGAAAACAGCCTCGTGATCGGGTTTGACTGGCAGGCTTCCTAAGGGAGGGCCTTTTTTTGAGAAAGAGCTCTGATTTTTTTGGTGGCACTTCTGACTGCCTTTTCGGACTCCCACTTATTGTTCTTTCCTTGGCGTGATAAACTTGGATTTTTTTGCTGGGAAGTTGCTGGGGCAGAGGGAGGACTTCATGCAGCATGATAACAGGGGGTGCAGGGGGACTTTCCTTCCTCGCAGTGCAACCCCTCCACCAAAGCAGCATTTAGGAGCATGAAGATGATGGATTTAAAAGAATATGAGGTAGGACTGGAGGTCGCTGCATGCAGGAGAGCGCACTCATGGGCACACGCAGAGTGCTTTCTTGCAAAACAGTGGCACAAAATACCTGTCCTTGTAAAAGTCTTGGATGGTAATGCACAAAATATGTGGTCGTGCATGTTTATGTGCTTTTTTCCCTTGATTCTGCAGATGTCTGTATTACCCAGAAGTGTTGTTGAGTGAAATTCTGCTTTTGGTAATGCTGGCATAAATCTGCTGTGAAGGCAGTGTTGTACTAATGGCTGTAATTTGCTGGTTGCTATTATTTTTAAGGTTTTTGACTTGTGTGAATTTTTTTGTTCTGCTTTATGAAGTATTCTACACCTGGCATGTAATCTCTTAAAATCTTGTAGGAAAAATCTGCTTGAGCTAGTAAAAATGATGCTTATAAGATTTTCTGAAAGCAGAGTTTTAATCAAAATATCAGGTTCTGAGCTGCTGTTTAGTGTACAGCATTTGTGTAAATGGTATTTTCTGTTGCATTGCATGTGTGATATTCAGTGTTTGCTCTGCTAAGGTCTTAAAGCCATTCTCTTTGGCATTGAGTTACCAGTTTTAACAAAAGAGATGCCAGGCTGTCAGTTTTGTATGTTTCTTTTTTCTTGCGGGTCCCTTGGTCTATCTGTCACTTTTTTTTTTTTAAAGCTGCAGCTCCTTACTCAAGTGATGATTTGAAAATTAGCTCATCTGTATGTCTTTCTGGGTTATTCCTGTGGCTGCAAATGAAAGCTCGAAAATATAATTAGGATGTAATATGCACAAGCTCAAAAAAAACCCAGACCAACACAAACAAAAAAAAAAAACCCAACAAAACCAAAACCTGACAAAACCCAAAGTAATGTAAAGCTATTATTTAAAAGAAATGCAATTATGTTTTGAACCAATTGAGGCTTGACTTAATTTCTCAGGGTTTGCTGGGGATGATGCAGTGAAACCAAAATTAACTCCTGATATATGCCTGTCCTGAGTCAGGAATTTGGCTGGTGAAAATCAAGAGAGCCACCAAAAGAAGGGAAATCCCCTCGCAGGGGAGCCTGGCCCTGTGTGGTTTGCAAATGGGTGCAGCATTTGGGGTGATTCCTGTGGTCCCCGTTTCCCTGGCTCTCCCCAGCTGATTCCCCTTCAATAAAGGCCTGATCTTGCCTGTGAGAGCTTTAATAACAAACTCGGACTGGTTTGGGTGGGATTGGCCCCCGGGCAAGTGGTGTGTGGACCCAGGCAGATGCCGATGGGGCGAGCGTGGGCAGGAAGCACTGGTTTTGCTGCTGCTGCTGCTGCTGCTTCTAACGCAGGGAGGCCGCAGCTGGGTAATTTGTTTTTACTTCCTGTTTCCAATCTGTTTGGGTCAAAAGTAGCGGTGTTTTTCCATATTAAGATGTTTGGCTTCATTCTGCAAGGCAGCAATAAATTTCACACTGTGCACAACGTGTTTCTTATATTTCAGAGACTGTTTATTGCTGCCTTTGACTTTTCATTTGGATGGTGAAACCTTTATTAGTACCTTTTTTGTTGCATAGATGTACTTTTCAAGGAAAACAGAAAGCTGGTGGTTTGGTTTTTTTTTGTCTCTTTCTGTTTTGGAAAGAGCTTTTGAAATAGCTCGCAGGTCTGTAGCTGAGCAGAGGGAGGGAGCCGGCAGGTCTGGCTGCCATGGCTGGCCTCTCGGCAGGCTCGCAGGGAGACGGGGACACCTCAGCCTGCTTCTGCGCTCCTTGGTCATGAGGGGATAATGCTGATGGAGTTAATTGGGACGCTGGGACTTAATTCATTAACGTTTGTGAAGCGTTTGGTGATCTTTTGGTGGAAGGACCTGGGACTGCGGGGCGGGTGGTGGTGGTTGCGCTGCGCAGGGCTGTGATGCCAGGAGGGACGCGTGTGGGTTGCTGGACCGGTCGTTAAAGCAGTCCTGAAGGCTGGAATGGTGAGCTGCCAAATGTCCCTGCCTCACTGATGGGGAAACCTGCCCCGTAAAGGAAAACCGGCTCCTGCAAAAGAGCATTGCCTGCTCTGAGCCATGGCTGGCTGCCGGGCTGCTGCTGGGAGTTGTTCTCCAGAGCGCTGGGTTAGTCCACAGCATGCAAAGTGTTACCACAGGCCATAAGATACAAAACTGATGGAGAAGAGAGGGTTGGGTCCTTACTTGGCTGGGCTGGGCTGGGCAGCAAAAGGGCATGGGGGTTTCTCTCCCCAAAATCTGGTCAAAACTCTTCATCAGTGCTGTTCACTCTTCTTAATCAAGCCGCTCGGTTGTAGGATCTCCTACCCTGTCTACAGCCAGCAAGGCAGGATGGATAGATCTTTTTATAGCCATACCAGGTATCAGTGGGATCCTTTTAAATATGGTCTGAATGTTTTTAAATAAATTGTAATAAGCAGTGCTGGCCCAGGGGACTTCTGTTGCATCTTCAGATACATTTCAGTAAAGTTGTTTTTGAGGTACAAAAAAGAAACAGTAGCATAGAGCCATCCCTAGGGTTACAGGTGGTCTATCCTTCTTTCTCTGAAGCCTCCAGATGCTGGCGTTGTATCTGACCGAGGAAGCCAGGGCGCAGAGGTGTCTTGTGAAGTGCCTTCGTGCCCTCGGACAGCCTGTCCAGGTTTTGGCACTGGCATCTCCACCTTGCCTTTGCTGCACTTGACTCCCGGATCCACAACTGAATGCCTCTGTCCTAGGCCCTTGGCTTTTCTCCAGACCAAGTGAACCACCTGTGAATTCGGCTTGACTTAATTAACTCAGTGAAGCGCTCAGTGCGACAACCCTGTTGCCCTTCGTTGAGCACAGCCTTGGTAATGAGCTAATGTCTGCTGTGCCCCGAGCACCCAGGCGTGGTCTGGCTAATGCAGCAGCACCTTTCATGCAGTGCTTGAGGAAGCATGGTCCTGTAAATGAGGCCGACCAGAGTGGGCTGTGCTGGCAAGGAGGAACAGCGAGCCCCTTCCCTCCTGCATATCTGCAGTGAGGTGACACCTCCCCTGCTGCTTGTGGATGCAACCAGCCTCCTCCACCTTGCTCAGAAGTGCAGGCAGGTTGTCCCCACTCCTCCCCTGCCTGCTCTGCGCACCCCCTTGGACCTGCCCAGGGCAGCTGGCTCGGGTGGCTCTCACCTGGGACTGACCTCCTTCATTATGATTTTCAGGGTCTCCAGAGCAGTCAGTTGAATAGCTGTGATTCACGTTTCTTCTGAGACCGAGGAGATGAGTAGGGCATGCAGGGCGGATTCTGCATGAGGTTATATCAGCCTTGCTGAAGGGAGAGACCTGCTGGGTTGGGGACTCTCCAGCTCTGGTGACTGTGTATGACGCATTCAGTAGCTGATGCTCAGATACCAAGGTTGGAATGAGGATGCTGCTGCTGAAAGGCAAATTCATTCTGTGTCCTATGTTAGGTGGAAGGTTATCCTTCTGACAAGACCCTGACATCCACTCATAAGGTACAGGGAAGTTTCTGGTGTGTCTAACAACAGATTTATTTATTTTCTGTACAGTGCCACCATCTTGTTCCTCTAGAGATACCAAGATTTGTAAATTCAGCCCAGCTGTAGAGTATGTCCTAGATGCCCTCAGTTGGGCGATTACACCATTTTGCATGCCAGCTTACGTGAGAAACAGTTTATCCCCCAGGTCTTGGAGCATCTCCACCTGCTCAGCCAACCTGGGGGATGCAGTACCTGGCGACTTCTGGATGGGAAGAGCATTTGTTTGCACAATACTGCGGGATGCGTCTCTATCGTAGGGTCTGCACCCAGTTCTTCCCATGTGTTTCTAATGTATATGACTTTCAGTGTACACTAGGAGAGAAGCAAACTTGTGGGGAATGTGTGTATTTGGGGGAATTGCGGAAGCCTCTTGAGAGAGGGGCATTGCTGAGGCAGAGCCATTGGCTGCTCAGACTCCTGGGCTGCGCTGAGTGCCCTTGGCCTCCATGGGCACCACGAGGAGCTGAGCCTGCTGTTTCATGCCCTTCAAATGGGTTTTGGCACTGAAAGGTGCACTCTTTCCTCCCTGCTGCTGTCCTCATTCCTCTGCCTTGTGCTCAGTCTCATGAATGCTTGTCCTGGCTGAGGGAGAGGGCAGGAATGAGGTCTGTGCCCCACAGGATGCCAGAGCTGCCCTGGCTGTTGCAGCCTATGCTTGGGTCAGCTAGAAATGGTGGTGAAAGCGAGCTGGAGGATGCCCAGGCCTGCAGGAGAGTGTCTGCACAGGTGGAGCTGAGCTGGTCACTGATGGCCATTTGCAAGGTGCTAGGGTTTTTTTAATTCAATAAAGTGCTAACTATTATAGTTATGTACTGATTAGTAGGAGTAATGCTTAATACTGCCATTGCATAAGGCCATGAGCTAAGGCAGGTGCCTTTTACCAGCAGTAACTCCCTTTTTGAAACAAAAGGACTGGACAGTTGAGATGGACTGATCCCGTGCTACGGTAATTCACTGCAAACCACATTTCAAATAACTGCCTGCTGATTCCTGCTCTGTAGGCTTGGGGGTGTGTTGGCTTGCCTTCCCGATGTGGGGACCAGGAGGGCAAACAGGGGAGGCTGGAGCTCGGGGCTGCAGCTGCAGCCCAGCCAAGCGCTCCAGATTTTGGTCTGACAGGCAGGAATTAACAGTTTTTTTGCTGTGGAGTTCCCTTTCTTTCAATAAAATGTAGATGCAAACATGTGAGAAGATTTTAGCAGGAACGTTCATGATGTTCAGCAGCAAACACGTGGCTGTTGATTTGCTTGACTGATGGCTTTCTTTTAAGCATCCTTAGATACTTGTTTGTCAATAGGATGTTTGGGGAGAGGGATCCTACAGCTGAACTGGAACTTCTAAGTTTCAAAAGGAGTTTTTCCTCCTGAGAGTAAATCTGTGGCTGACTTTGCTCCTGTTACTGTGCTCCATCTTCAGTTTACTGGTGTTGGCTTTAAAAACATATAATTCCTAGAGGGGTAGCGCAGAGCACTGTCTTCAGTTCCAGTCTGAATGTTCGTGAGGAGCGACCCCAGTTTAAAATCGAATTTTGGTCACCAGTGACTGATACTTTTTGCTGGTCCCCTTTGCCTGTGACGTGATGCTGTGACATGGCTGGGCTGGCAAGCGCTGTCAGCTCCTTTTCCCCGACAGAGCCCTGGGCTGAGCAGAACTCGCTCCTTCTGCAGGAGTAACACTGCTGCTCTGCTGGTGAGACTTTCTACTTGCCTGTTGATAGGCAAAAAAGCCATTAGGACTGCAAAACTTGTTTGCAGAGTTATGCAGCAATTGCCTAAAAAAAAAATAAGGGAAGATAGGATGTTTGTTAAATTAACACTACAGATGCTTGCTTTTTTTTTTTTTTAAGACGCCTAGTACAACGAAACTGCCGAGGGGGAGAAGTCCATTATGGTGATTATAGTCCAAATATAACATCTTTGTGATAGGCAGAAAGTGAAGCTGACTGCAAATGGGAGTAATACTGGGAGGAAGGTAAAAAACTGAATATTCTGAATGATAGAAGAATGAATTTAAATTCATTTAATGTCAGTAATCTTTGTATTATTAGCCATAATCTGCTTCTGAGAAGCATACAGGCTTGACTTTTCTTTTTTTTCCTCCTCTCCATAGAACTGCATTAATAAGAACAGAGTGTTTCTCCTGATCTTTGCCTTTAGACTATGAGCTCCCAAGAGCACAAATTTTTCTTCTGTATTTTTTGTCAGCATCTACAGGTCGTGAAAGCTGCCACAAATAAATAGCAATGCTGGGAGCATGTTACTGCAGTCCCAGATCACTTAGCAAGGGTCTAATCCTGCATGATGCTTACAGGAGGGTGGAAATAAGGCTACAGTCTGATATTGGGTGTGTGCGTGTTTTTAGGATGGTCATAAACCTGCACGTTGCCAAAGTGGTTGTCAGCAGGGTGATCTCAGGAGGAAGCTTGCTGAGCTGGGAGAGCGAGAGGGGGTGCAGGCTGCTGTGTTTTTGGATGTACATCTTTTCTGGGGGATGTACATCTGTACATCTTACCGGAGGGGAGATACAAATGCAACAGTACTGATGTACTTGATGCAGTATTGTTAGCTGGATTGTGGAGACAAAGAGGTGAACTGGATTTAGGATTGTTGTTTTGAGCCTTTAATGTGGGGAGAGCGTGCCATGGCACAGTGGCAGCATCCGACACCTTCAGGTGGGAGGTTAGCATGATCGACTTCGTGCATCTTCCTGTTGTGAGAGAGAGAGATGGTGCACATGACTTTGCTTAGGTTTCTGCAAGAATGTGATGTTGCTCATCCTGGAGATTCAGGCAACCGAAACCAGAGAGAGAATTAAAGCGTGAGATCTGCTTGCTCATGACCTGAATCCCCTAATCACAGCCTCGTGTAAGTGAAGGTCTTAGGCTGGGTTGAGTAGAGGGCATCTCCACGCAAGAAAATGTACATCCGCCCTCCGCCTCCCAGAATTAGAGCTTACTCGTGATGAAACGTAGTTGTGAGGGCCTTAAACCTTGCCTTAAACCGGACCCGCTGTGTGTGACATTGCTTCCCCTGCGGCAGGCACGTAGTAGATGCCTCGGTGAAGATAGGTGTGTGCTACCTGAGCTCCCTGTCCCCAGGAAACCTCCTCTGGGTGCCAGAAGCACATCTCGGTGAGTCCATGCCTTCTGGAACTGGCCCTAAATTTGATGGACTTGGATTAGAGCCTTAGTTGTGTTTAATTTAAGCTTTGTGCTGCTATTTTCTGTTCTTTAATTTGGGAAGTAACATTGTGGCGGTTCATGCAACATTGTGGTCACTTTCACTGACCCTGTAATTTGCTTTTGATTGTGGATGTTTTTTGTAGGGTGCCCCACTAATGCCAAGCCAGTGGTAATCCCACGCTTTAAGCTTCGTGTTCAGTTTATTCCAGGCTGTAAGACTGCAGCCAGCAATGTAAGGCTAGCTGTTTTTCTAAGCAGGTGGCTAAAATGAAAAAACAATTTTATTTTTTTTTTTAAAAAAAGGGAATTTATTCCACTTTGGGTGGCTTCAGCAAAAAAAACCTGAAAAAATCATCCTGTGACATTTCCCTTCACCTTTCCCAGGTGAAGGGAAGAGCTTTTTTTGTTGGAAAGACACATAGTTTGTTTATTTATTAAATGAGAGGTAGAGATGTTTCAGCTGAGGGGTAGAGGAAAAAAGAAAAGAAAAATAATGAGGGAAGAAGCCCAGTGCTCCTTGCCTTTTGTAAAGAAATGCATCAGTTTTTCTTTTGAAGCAGTCTGGAAATTCAGGTTAGTCACTGTAAAACTGAATAAATAATTTCTCTGAAAAGCACTGCCTAGCTTGTAATCATAGCAGATAGAAAGGCAGATTAAAATAGTTCATAAAAGGACTTTAAAAGCACCTTTGGCTCAAATCTATGGTAGTGTAAACTAAGGGAGCATCTCTGATTTTTCTGTTACCTGAGGATCTGGCTTTTACCTTGTTTTTAATCTCTTTTCCTCTCCCTCCCCTCCTCCTCCTGCAATGTGAAAGGTGCGTCCGTGTGGAGGATTTCTTGCAGCACACATTCAAGGACTGTTTTGGAGCTCAGAGAATTTGATCTGGAGGCTCCTCCTATCCTCAGTGGGGTTTTGTTTTTACAGCTCCTGTGAACCAGGACAGTATTGGTTCCACCATCGTGTCAGATACAGATAACTGGGGTTTTGAACATCCTCCACAAACACTTAAAGAAAACACTGTGCAAATGTCTTTGAGAGCCAAGAAACACCTGTGTTGTTGCCTGAAGGTTGAATCCACAGCTAGCTGCCTTCTTGGAATAAGCTGATAACAGATTAGTTGCTACTATCTCATTCACAAGTTGATATTTCCACTGCTACTACTGATACGTGACTGGGGTCGAGGTTTTTGGGTCACAAGGTAGAGTGCATGAGCCAGATCCCGCTCAGTCTTGATACCCTGTTTATATGATGTGTTAGGGCAAGACAGGACAAGCTGTTGTCCATCCACCTCCAGCCTGTGACTTCTGCATGCTGGCCATGTGGGGTGGGAACAGCAAGGAACGTGCCAAGTGTGACATACTGGAAGAGCCGTAAGCTAGCTCTTACTGTGACCGTACCATTGCAGCAAGTCGCTGGGCTCTGCCTGGTAAGGTACTGTTGGATGGTGACATGGCAGCTGGTTGAAGTCGTTTGTCATCAATTAGTGTCCTGTATTGACGTTTTGTGTTTCTGCTGAAGGATGAATAAGTGCTCAAGGCCAGGTTGGATGGGGCTTTGAGCAACCTGATCTAGTGGAAGGTATCCCTGCCTGTGGCAGTGGGGTTGGAACTAGATGATTTTTAAGGTCCTTTCCAATCCAAACTATTCTATTCTAGCTTTTAGGTGAAGCTGGATGTATCAGATGTGGCTATGGTTTCGGCGCAAGGCCAGGGCTGCATCTGAGAAAACTTTGGGGACTGTTGATTGAAGGTTTGTGTCCTGTTGGGTGAGCTCTAGAGTAGGGTTTTACGTTGCAGAACATAAAGTACGTTTCGCGTTTGCTTTTTGGCTCTTGAACATATGTATGTTTTTGAAGAACATGCAGTTCTGAGGGAGCTTCCTGTCAATTGTTAGTGTTTGTGCAGTGTGATCAAAAGAGTCTCCTGGCTATGCAGGCGGAAGGGGAGACTGAGCGTAGACAGGCCCACGTTGGAGTCCCTGTGTGTTTGCTCTGCCTTTAAGGTAAAGAATTAGGCTTGCAGAAGAGGAAGGAGGTCAGGTCTAGACCAAGAAGTAGACTCTGGAATCTGGCCAAGTAAGGTTCTTCCTGTAACAGCATCCTAGATGCGGCAGTTGTGTTGACTTAGCCAAAATAAGGCTGACATCTGTAGGTCAGGCCTGATGAAAAAGGAAGGAGGGTGGAGAATAGCTCCAAGGAGTAAAGAGGATTTAAAGATAACGGTGAGGGGAGATGTGTGACCCTTACTTGCAGAATTTGGTTTGGCCTTGAGAATCTCGTCCTGCCTGGGAGCAGGGAGAACTTGGTCCCCCTGGTTCTTCGTTAGCCCCCAGAGCACTGTGGCTGCTGCTCCCTTCTTCCTCAGTTCATGGATGTCTTCTGATCGATCCCTTCCCCCCAAGTCTGACTTTTTGGATAGAAGCCTGACTTAAGCTTTCCTCTTTGCTGTTCAAGTGAAGCCTTCCACACAAGGCTTGCTGAAAAACCCTACCATGAAGACAACACCCACCCCTCGCTTTGTTGTGTTATAGGGTTAAGTGTCTGGGTCTCTTGCTTGGTGCAGATGAAAGGTGCTGTATTGCTGAGCCGTGCTGTGTTGCTGAGTGTTATGTGCCGGAGGCTGCTTCAGAAAACGTTTCTGTGCTCCTTTTGACCTCTGTTGCGTCTTCCTGCCCACCTTCAGTCGTGCTGGTGGCTGAGGATGCTGGAGACTCTCTTTGCTGAGAGAAGAGGAAAGAGAAGCATGATGGCACTTCAGAAGCAATAACCCTTGTGCTTTAGTAGAGCAACATATTGTGTCCAAAACTGTGGTTCACGATCACTAGTTGCTGCGTAACTTGCACATTAGGCATGTTACTCTCAGCAGTGCTTTGACACCCAGGATCCCCATCGTTTGGGATGGGTGGCCTGAGAGGCACAGAGGGGTGTGAGGTGACACTGCAAACAGTAGTTTGAGGGAGCATGCCGCTGCCAGAGTCAGGAATGCAATTTATCTGTACTTCTTGCTTGGAGACCTTCAGGGGCTGGTCTGCTGTTCTGATTTTTTCACTATGATTCCTTTCAGTGGAAAAATGGCTTATTTGATTAGAGGAAAACTTCTGTGGTAAAAATCTGAAAGGAAGAGGGTTCTTGGCTTCTCCCTGAAGCAGGAGTTTTAGTTTCTAAATGAAAAACTCTCTTAGCAAGATAAAAATAGAGAATTACTTTATGGGGAAATTACTCACTTCCCTACTGGCTCTGCTGGGCAGACTTCAGCCGTGAGGAAGTGGGGATGTTACCCTCAGCTCCCTCTGACCACTACTAGCCCTGGTGGTTTTCCAGTGAAGTAACTAGAGTTACACCAGGGCTGTGCTTTGGCCCTCTAAATTTAAGGGATATATGAATCCATATGAAAATTTAATTTTAAATCCTGACAGGCATGGCTTCCCTCCCTGTAGGACCTGCAACCTGCACAGCACTGCATCATGAAGCGCACACCTTGTTGTATGGTGAGGTTCTTCACATTCAGGTGCTCAGTCCAGCTACGCAGCACTGATAGCTGTGATGACCGCTCACATCAATCCATTAATAACTTTTACACTCAGGGAAATAACAGCATAAGCACTAGTGCCCTTGCATAGAGTTCTGGGCCTCTCTGTCAGGAGACTGGCAATTATTTGATGATTTTGTAGAAAATAAATTATCTCGGCTCTCATTGTAGTCCCTAAATTCATTTTCAGCTGTGACAAGAGCCAGGATTTAAGCCTGGGTCCCCAAAAGTAAAATGCAGTTAATTAGCCCACTCCATCATGTAGCCGTTCTCAGTTAACAAAGGCAGTATGTTCAGCCAGACAGTTCTTGCTCACAAGTGATGCTAACCTTTTGAGCTGCATGTATGGCAGCTTGCTCAGAGCCTGAAGTCCTTGTTTGCATCCCTTTCCAGCAGTGCTTCTTAACCCCTCTGCGCAGCCTCATTGTAATGCTGCCTGTCTGCAGTTGAGAGACTTCTGGCACCAGTATGTGTTTTAAGCTTGAATGATGATTTGTGTTATGGCAATGGCTGAGGGGTCCTACCAAGGTCAGAGTCTGCTGCGGAATAAAGGGGGAGAGAGTTTCTACCCTGAGGAGCTTGTAGCCCTCAGGACAAAAACTCAGGGTGATGTGACGTTAGTGTTATTAACTGTAACTTGTGAACGGGGTTCAAGCAACGTCAGAGGGGCAAAGTGAGACGGCCAAAACTGCTTGATTTCTGGGCTGGAAGAAGGACGTGTGAGCCCTCATCTGGAGTCCTGGCTTGCTGTTCCCACCAGACCAGATCTCCGTGCTGGCTTGAAGCTTGTTTGCATCAGACACTGATAAGCAAGAGCTTGGCACCGAATGTTGCTATGGTGGATCAGGTGTGGTGAGGTGTAGCTTGAAATAAACCAGCAAGAAAGAAGAACTGCTGTCAGTGGGGGACTCTACTGCACTGCTCCTGGCAGATCAGGGGAGGTGTTGGACGTTTTTGCTTGCCAGCTCTCCATTGATTTGGGTTTAGAGGCTGGGGCAAGGCAGCATGCTTCCTGAGCAGCATGATTCCTGAGCAGGGCAGGCTGTTGTGAAGTTTTCCTACCTGGCCGCTGACCTCAGGTAGGTCACTTAACTCTGTTCTTCTGCAAAGGGACTGCTTGGGTTAAAGCTTCTTGACATTTGAGTCCTTTGCAGTATCATGATGTTGTACAGTTTCAAAATACTATTTTTCTTCCAAAATACTATTTTTCTTCCTTGTGCAAATATCTAAATTTGGCTGTTGGCCCTGCAATGTCATAGGATTTAGTAAACTGGGGAAAGGGACAGTCCTTAGTCTAGGTATAGCCATTGGCTGTAGTCTGTAAGAATGTGTCTGCAGTTTAAAAAGCATAGGGCCTTATTTTCAGACCCTGTCATCTGTTTGGATCCAGGCTGTTCAGTACTTCGCTGCTTCCTGAACTCTACACTCGCTGGTATTGTAATCCAGAGCTTGTGTGTGCAGGCAGTGCCATTTGGTTGAATGCAATCCTTGCACAAAAAATCATCTGTATGTAGATACTAGAATGTGAACAGTGATGGCTGTGTGAGTGGATAGCGGGTCAAGACCCCCTGAAAATAGAAACATATTGATGTTGTTAGCAAAAGCTGTGGAGCATGTTTTCCTTGAAAATTGTTATTCAATATTGTCCTTGGTGTCTTTTGAATTAAACATACCGTAAGAGTCGGTTTGCTGGAATTTTGACTGTTCTGGAGGATTGGATGTTGGGTAGTCATTATCAACAGCCAGAGAAGGTAGCATGACCTAAGACGTACTGTAAGATGAGTACTCTAAGACGTACTCTAAGACGAGTACGCATATTAAAAATATGTACAAGGTAAAACTTGCGCAGCCAGCCCTTATGCAGCAAATAAAGCAAGGTCTTACTGACCTTGGCAGCTGTACAGGGCAGCCTTTGCATAAGAATGACTTGTGCTTAATATACTAGAGAAATTATTCAGGGACAAATATTCCTGTTTTCTGTGGTGCTGAGGACGCTATCTTCTTCCATTTCTAGTTGCAACACAAACACAAATGCATTGCAGACAGGGCAAGAGGAGCACCCCCCTCAAGCACTTCCAGTTTTGCTTCCCATGGCCTGGAGAAGGAAATCTGGTACTGTCCTCCTGGTGAAGCTGGACCCTTAGCAGCCACCTCTGAGAGCTGGCAGTGACTGGATATAAAGGCAGTGTCATGGGTGTCTTCCTTAATTAGTTCGTGCAGTTTGTGTCTCTAATAAGAGATCTGCTGGACTCAGGGATCAGAGAAGTGCTTTGCTCTCCATGTTGCGCTGCTGTGAAGCAAGCAGAGGGACCTAGACCTGCAGGCTGGTTAAATGCCAGGAGATGCTGAGCCGGTAAAGCTTTACTTTCCCTGACAGACCTGTGAGCATTTCCCATGCCCCAGTGCTTGCGTGCAGCGCTCGGACAGGCCAAGCCCAGCTCACCCGCTGCTCAGCGTGGGCAGGAGTTACGACGGAGCCTATACATGGTGACTCCCGCATCAGAGCCTGGTCCCCCTCCAGCCAAGATGGAGGTGGGACAGATGGATGGCAAGCTGGCTGGAGTCTCCACTTCCCACGTCCTGGGGCCAGGCCAGTCTCCATGCCACCACCGGGGCCAGGTCTGTGCCTGCCTATCTCTGCCGGTGGTGTTGCTTACTAAGCCTTGCTGCTTACTCAGTACCGCTGTTTTTCATGGGTTTTTCTTCTTTTCCTCTCCCACTGGAGAGATCAGCCCCATAAACGCCCGTGTTCAAGAGCAAAGCTATCTTGAGACTTTTGGCAGAGCAAGGTCTCCGAGGTGTCTCTGTCAGGAGAGGGCCAGAGATGGCATTTGTTGATATCGATCATGGGAAATGTAATTAATGCGGGTATAAAGTGTTAAATGTTAAATTAAAATGGAAGATTTAAAAGCAGTCGATAGATCAATTCTGAGGCTGGGATGAAACGCTCAGACTTTCAAACAATAATCAGATTTCCAATAAAATCTCCACTGTGTGTAATTAAAGGGGTTGAAATATTAAATCAGGTGTTAAGGGAGTGATATTTAGATGATGTTGAAAGAACAAAGATCCAGACAAAAAGAGCCTTCCTGTCTGTAGGCAGAGCCCCCAGCTGGGCAGAAATTGTGTGGAGCTTGGGGGATGTACTAAACTAGTGACTAAAACCACAAAAAGAGGAGAACGATGGCAAAACTGGAAAAATTAATGCTGGAGTGCTGACATCTGCCTGGATGGAGACGATACCGTTTGGACCTCATAGCTCTCTTGTAGTCTGATAGCACTTCTAAGACCTTGGTCCATCCATGTGCACAGACATCTACACCCAAGGTCCTCTTGTGGGTGAGTCAGCCTTCCAGAGGAGTGAGGACAGCATGTTAAAACCCACCCCAGCAGGAAGTACTGCCATACAAAAGACTTCCCAAGAGTTAAAAATACTAATTACCAACTGCAACCATGTTGCAGTGATATCCCAGCTAGTCAGTAAGAGCAAGGGCATAGAATTGATGTTTTGTTAAGAGGTAGAGTAGCAATTAAGGAGAAGGTAAAGTTAGGCTCAGTGCTACTACCAGTGGGATATATGGGGTGTCCTAGGGCACATAGCATTTCCAGGACATTTCTTTGAAGTTCATGTTTTTCCCTTGCCCTATAATCCATAAAGAAATAAGCAGAAAAGGCTCCAGAGTAGCAGCTCCCTAGTTTAACTGGCCTATGAGTAACGATACCAAACAAGTTCTGCTTTAGGGACAGCATCAGGCTTTGCTCTTCCAGTCAACTTAATTTTCTGATGCTGCGAGCTGTGCAGGAGGCTGTAGGAAGCATCTATTCCCCAAATATGTTTCTTTGCTTTCATCCCTAAAGGAATAATTGAGAATATGGGGCAGACATAGTATTTACTGCGAGCACTGCACCTGTCAAGGTAACATTACCATGGGATGGAGGGTAAAAACCACTTCTCTGCTACATAAGACAAATAAACTGGCTCATTAGCTCTGGGCACTTGTTTGCTAACCTTGTCCTGTACCTGTGATGTGATTATCTGTGAAGACGTAGCTCTAAGGCTCTCCAGAGCCTTGAAAGATGCATGTTTTAAGAGTATGTTCTCATTTTGTTTTATAATCCTGGTGGCAGCCTCTGCTGTGTAGTTCCTAAAGTTTAAATGTTGATTAGGTTAATGGATTGTAATGTAACCCCACCCAGTTGGTCATCAGTCCCTTGAAAATGCCTTGTGATTGTGATCATTATTGGTTAATTGCAAGCCCTGCCTTACCCATGGATTGAGCCAGGCTTGGGCTTACCTCGCTGCTTGCAGAGCAGAGGGTGAAGAGCAGACAGGGAGGTGTCCACAGATTAGCGCTCTCTTGGAGCTTTTATATAAAGGTCTCTAAAATTTCCACCGTGGCATAGCTGGGCAGAGGTAACCTGATCTTTGGAAAAGTGCCTTTGTGCTGTGGCCTACAGAGAAGCTTCTTTATTAACAAAGCCTGAATGCGGGTTAGTTAAATTGTAGCCCTTGTATTCAAGGTCACTGTTAATTTTTTTTAATTGCAAGCTTTCTCCCAAGTCTGGGGTTGCAAATGAGACTTGCTGTGTTGAGCTCCCAGAAAGGGTTGGAAATTGTGACATTTTCATCCTGCGATTACTCTGTGCCACCCTGACCTTCCCCTTTAAGAGGAAACTAACTTTTGTAAACTGCCGTACATAGATTTTAACTTCATTGCTGGTACTAGAAGTCCTTAAAAGGATGTGTCTCTGGGAAGAGACTGATGCTCAGTCTGCAGCATATCATAAAACCAACCAGAGGGAAGGCAGGGAGATAAGGATGTGATTGTGGCCAAGGACTCCAAAGGAGATCTTCCTCCTTCACGTGAGGCATGGTGGAGCTGTGGAGGTCCTTGCCAAAGGGTGTTGTGGGCACATGAAGCTTGCACAAGTGCTGGGGAGACTGGGCAAGTACTAAGCGAGGAGTTGGTTGGGAAATAATGAGCAGGCAAACCACAGCAGGCTCAGGAAGTCCTCAGAGTTAGAAATAGTGGGACGCTGGAGAGCATCGGGGTGGGAGATTGTGTATGTCTGCCTTGCTGGTACCCTTGGGCATCTGTGGGTGCTGCTGGCTCCTTGTCTCCAGCTGGGCTTCAGGTGGAAGGAGGGTCGTTCCTCCACTCTCTGCTGCTTGGGAGGCTTGCTCTCTCTGCCCGCACCTGCCTGCGGACGGGAGCAGAGGAAGGACTCGCAGGCAACGTACCAGTCCAAAACATCGTGTTTGAGGACTTGCGTGCTGGAGGGCAAGTCCAACCTCCTGTGACTGCAAGTCAAGGAGCCTTTTCTTGCCCTTCCTGAACCATTCCTGTGGTTCTGGTTCCAGTCTGCTGGGTTGTTTCCACCTACATCTTCAGCACAAGTAGAAGACTTGCAGCTCTGGGCAGCACAGGAGGGGTGAAAGGGTGCTTTGCACCTTGTCCTGCATGCTTTCCCCCTACTTAGCCTTCCCTTACTCCTTTCCTAGAGAGAATATCAAAGAGCAGAGCAGAGATGCTAGCCTCTGGTCTTGTTGGATGCCTTGATGCTCCCTGAACTATACCCCCACCAGATATTCCCCTGGGTTAACCCTGTCCTTGCAGATTTTAAGGTGAAGCTCCTTGCACTCTCCTTCCTAGTGGGCAGAATTGGCTGCTCCTCCACTTGAGCTCTGGTGATCCTGGCAGAGCAATGTGTGTGTGGTGCCTGTGTCAAGTCCCAGTCCTGTTTTTCCTGACCTGAATGCATGGAACAGCTTGTTCTCTGCTGTCTGTTAACCCTTACAAAGACGCTTCATCTTGTTCTCCTTTGTTCTGCGTTGGCTGCTCTCGGCAGGGTCAGCCCTGTGGCGCTTCGGGTTTAGGGGCAGAGCCTGCGAGGGAGTTAATTGCTGAGCGATGATGGCTCTTCCCAGCTGAAGATCTGCTCCCATGAGCTATTTAAGCCTCTGTTTCTTGTATCTCCATGCCAATCGGATTATCTGGTGCCAGGAAACAGCCCATGGCCTGCTTGCTCTTGAATGCACCCTTTTTCCTCCTTACCTGTTTATCCCAGTCAAGCCACTTCCCGCTCCGTCTCGGTTCTTTTATTTAGCTTTGTTCCTTCCTTTTCATTTTCACAGCCTTACTCTGGCCCATCTCTTCTCTCCCTCAGGCTGTCTCGCTGGGTTTTGACATCCAGCCTTAACAACAGAATAGATCCTGTTCCTCGTCATACTGCTGGCTGCTCCCTTTGCAGCGCCGTGTGCCCCCCTGCGCTGCTGCATCAGGCTTTTCTTGCTCTTGATTCCCTCCACAATGCTTACCCTGTTGTAACTTGGATTCCCTTTAATGTGCAGAAGTAGAGACATCTCCAGTTCAGCGGAGCTGCTGAAGGCACTTACCTTCCCAGGAAAGAAAGGGAAACAGGTTGAGGAGGGGAATGTGGCTAAGAGCTGCTCAGCTGCAATCAGTCCCCAGGGCTGCAGCTGCCCTGGCTGTCCCTGCGCCCCCAGGCATTGCTCTGCTCTTCTCCCAGCCGGACCCTTCCACTCTCTTGTTGCTGATTTCAGCAAGGGATTTGCTGTTGCAAAAGTAAGCTCAAAACCCCCTCAAGCTCACAGGACCAAGTGTTCCAGTCTGGCCGTGTGTGCCAAAACAGGCCCATCGTCTGCCTCTTGCAAGGCCCCACCTTTATCCTTATTCTAAAAATAAAATGCAAAGACATTCCTTCCTAGTTACTCTGTTCTGTTATTCTGACCTCATTAGACTTTCCCAATAGAAAATTTCATTGAACTCCTCTATTAGCGGTGAAAACAAACAAGACCATTGGACTTCCTCTGGAAAAAATGCATCTGTATCACAGGGAATTGCAGGGAGCCAAATTTCCACTGCTGAATTTGTGCTGTACGCATATGTTCCCTTGTATGCATTTAGTAAACAAAGTTGTCTTCACACTTAGAAGAATTTAAAACAATTTATCCTTTATATCTGAACTGATTTCTCTCCCTGATTTGAAATAAATTGCTTCTGTAATGTTATAAGGAGCAAAGTGCTGTTAGCTGGGGTTGCAAGAACAGCCGCTTTTTTCCAGACCCCTCGAGCTAAATATATTTTGAGGCTTATGTATGTGCATGTACGTAGGAATGATAGCCAGGTGATGGATTGCTAAGCCACATCATAAATTCAGTTTGTTGGACACCTTTGATTACCTCCTCTGCACTCTGCCCGTAATCGTTCTCCTTCAAACATCCTTCTAATGTTCTTAACAGCAGCCAATTAAAACAAAGACTCCACTTGCCATCTATCCCTTTTTCCCTCTGCCATCACCCAAGCTCCTTCCCTGGAGTGGGGGGGAAATAAGTGCATTGATGGATGGTGGTTCAGAGTGCACACTCAAGGTTTGAGGGAATGTATCCCTATTTGCATTTTTTTTGCCTGCTGCTTTAAAAGTCAGCTTGGACAGCCAGGCAGGGGTGGGTGCTTGTGTGTTTGCATAGTGCTGGCCATAAGTGGCTAGGGGCAGCGGGTGGTGGCAGGAAGGATGGGGCATGTGGAAGGCACTATTCATCTGTACATCTGCCCTGGCTAGCTAGAGCCCACCTTCTCAGGCTCCTGGTTTTGATTCAGTGGTTTCATACTGAGTCAGATGGTTTCTGGAAGAAAAGTGTGCCATGGGCCTTAAGTGGGAAATTGGAAGTAATTCAGGTCACTGAGACTTCCACAGGGGAGAGAAGTTGGAGGCTGTCATGTTACAGATGCAGGAAGGTAAGGAGAGAACTGAAGATCTGAGGACTTCAGTTGGCGTCCGTGACTCAGGCATCTCAGGGAGAACACAGGATGTTCAGTCCCTGAAAAGTTGATTCATCCACCTGGCAGTGAGATGAAGAGCAATGAATAACAGATTTTGGGGTGTGTGGAAGGCAGGAGAGGCCAACACGTTAACTCTGAACGGCTTGGGAAGTGCCTCAAGGGTGACTTTGACTTCCCCTTGCCTTTTTCAGGGCTTAGCTCTGTTGGCTCCTCTCTGTGTGCATCCCCAACCCCTTTGTGTCCCACAGGGGCACCAGGCAGACAGCCCCTGGCCACTAGCTAAGCGGGTAGCACTTGGTGCCAAAGTATACTACCAAAACTGGCCCTTACGCCTTCCAGGTGCTGCTTGGCTCGGCTGCTCCCCCGCAAGTACTACAGCAGTGCCTCCCTTCCACAGTGCGAGGGTGCTTATTGCTGCACAAGCAAGATAGGAGTTGTTGGACATGCCTTTCATCCTGTTGCAGCCTGCTGGATTAATGGGGCAGATATATGTGTGTGTGCATGCTTTCTGCTCCCCCTCCTGTATCCTATTTCATACTGTAATGACTGTGGGGTCTGAGACAAATCTATTCATCTAGTGCTTATACAGCCTTTACCATAGTAGTTTCTTAATGCCTGATTGCCATTCCTGGGTTTTATCTGCCAAACATCACTGAGAGATAGGGACTTAATGGCCACCGTTTGCAGAGGGATTAAGTGACTTGTCACTGGCGGCACCCGTGGCTGCAGCAGGGTTTGAGACCCTGTCTCCAGCATCCCAGTCTGGCACTTGCAGACTAGAGCATCTTTCCTGTCTAAGTGGTGACCTGCAGCATCTACCTGCGTGACAATAATGCCTTTGGGGTTTGGGACTAGGCTGCTCTGGATTTTCTCTGGCATATGGAAGTGGAAAATACGCTCTCAGTTGTCGCTATGTTTGCTTTTCCTGATTTCCTACATGTTCTAACTTCTTTCTTTTAATCCTGAAAGAAGTTATCCTAAATACATTGGATTATTTTGTTACTGGTCTTTCAGTCTCCTTCTGTCATCACTTACTTGATTTGCAGCCTGAGGATGCTGTTAGAAGTCTGAGTTGAGGAATAAGTCAAGGCTTCCGTTTTCCCAAGTCCTGAATTATTTCACAAATGTTTCTTGAGTACCTTTGTGCATGATATGCCCTTCTGCATAGCCCATAAATGATAGATGTTTTGTTATTGTGCATGAGTCCTCATTTTTAACACATCGTGTAATTCAGATGGACTTGAATGTAGTAGCATAAAGACTTTGGAGGCCCGCCCTGTGCGAAGGGGAAAATTACTGTCTGGCCGAGAGCAGTGGCTTTGTGATGACTGCATTGTGTTCTGGTGTTCTGTGTTTGTACCAAACTGGTTTGCTGCCAAGTTACTTATGGCTTATCCAAGCGCTCAATACAAAGAATGTTAAAAGAAAAACTATTTTTGTTTTCTGCGAATTCTTCCAGCTGAGAAAGAATTCAAACCACTGTCCAAATGCTGTCACCTCTTTCTGTAGGCCTGTGGTCACTAGGTAAGACAGCTAACATGTGAGTGCGTGAAACTATAGTGGCTGTCTGTAGGAGCACGTATGTGCTTTGAGGAGATGCAGTATGGGACCCGAATGGAAAATGCCTTCCTGTTGGAGAAAATCTGTCTCCTTGAACAGCAGGCTCTGTGACTGAGAAGTCTGGAGTGGGAATTTTCCAGGCACAAGTACATGCGCACAGGCAGAGGCACCTACGAAGCACCAGACCTGGGCAGTTCTCCTCTGCGTATGCAGCAAGTCTGATACCTCCCAAAAGCCCCAGGTCTCCTCTGCAGCACGGTGAATGGCTGAGCTGGGCTCCTATTTCAGTATTTCTCCTGCTTAATGGAGTATATTGCCTGGCTTGCGGGCTAGGGCCATGCTTGGAGCTTAGGAGAGGCCCATAGGTTGTTCCTGCCAGCAGAATCCCATGAAGGGCAGTTGGGTAAAGGCATTCCCTCCCCTCAGCTGTCCCCATCAGCCTGCCCAACACGCACGGACACTTATCTGATTGGCAAGGACCTTGGGGGTTTCTTGAACACTGAGTAGGATAATCAGATAGATTGTGGGATACATCTGCTTGATCCTATTTCTTACGATTACGTGGTGGGGAACAAGCCTTAATGAGCCTTGGCCTTTCCTGTCTCCTCTGTAAATTTGTTTGACTCAATTGAGCTCTCTTTGTGTGAGACGGCTCTCTTTGTGCTTGGAGATGGAAGCATCCACCTCTGAAGCTGGCTGTGCTTTGAGACGGGGTTTGGATTAGCTGACCTCCAGAGATCCCTGCCAACTTTTTTTTTTTTCTTTTTGTGTTTGCAGCTGGTGTAATTGTGGTCCTAACACCTCCCAAGCGGTGCTGGCACCGGAGGGGATTTTAGTACTGCTTCACAGCAGCGCAGTGGCTGCCTCTGCACCGCACAGGAAATGCTTCTTTTGGGTTAGCCACCCTGCTCTAACGCAGCTCCCTGGCCCTTGGCACCAGGAAGCTGCCTCCCACAGGAGGCTAGAAGAGATTTTCTAGGCGAGTCCCAATAGAAGGGAGCATCCTTCTCTGTGTATCTGTGGCTGGGGAGCGATGGGTGCTGTGCTGGAGCCTGGCTCAAGCAAAACTCCCACTTGGCTGCCTGATCAGCAGAGCATCCCCCAGGAACACCCGTATCCCCCAGGTGTGGGATCGCAGTGGGTCTCCATCACTGCTAGCAGAGAGCTGGAGTAGGAAAGGGGTCTTGTCCTCTAACTGGTCCCAAATAAGCTGATGGCAGGAAATCAAAAGCCCAAAAGAACAAAAATGTGCATGTGTGGTTATTCTAACAACAAATCTATTCAGTGAAACAGGGGGAGGTTCCCTTTGAAGCACCGCACTGCATGCTGCCCTGGAACACCCTATGGAAAGGTATTTGTTCTGCCGAGGCACGTGTGTGGGTCCAGCACAGCAGCTTCTGTGACTTTGTTCAAAGACAAACAAATAAACAAAAAAGCTCCTTAAATTGCAATGTTTTTGTAATGCATTTTGGGCTTAGAAATCCCCAGCAGATAGTGGCAAATAGTTCCCAGCCGTTTGCCTGTGGAAGCATTTTGGAGAAGAGCTAATCCCGCAGGACTGAAGGGAAGAGGAGTTCTTTGAACTTTGATGGACAAGAACTGGTGGAGGTTGATGAAGAAGGAAAACAGATTGTGAAGATTTCAGGTGGCTGAGGGAATAGGAGCACCACAGTCCACAGTGAAAAATGGTAGATTTCAGAAACAAAGGGATTTTTTTAAGCATTTCCTTAAACTTGGCATTTATTTTTCCTGTGATTGTTTGCTGCAGGGTGTAAATGTGGAGAATTGCATGTACGCAAGGGAGGATAAAGTTCCCCAAGTTTATTTGTACTTTTTTTTTTCTCTACAGTGAAGGGCTTCCTTCCCTCACAATGCTTTATTTTATCTTTTTTCTCTTTTCTTTTTTCCCCCCTTGCTTCCTCAGCTGCCACCTCTCCAGGTAAGAGAGATGCCTAGGTCGTGCTAGGGTAGCTAAGAGCACTGGGGAGTGCCCACAGGCAAGTGATGGACAATCCATTTTCCCGAGGATGGCAGCACTGCTGTCCCCTCAGAGCACCACAGCTATCTTCTGGGGTGCCATAAATCCAGGACCTTTAGCACGGTCGGCGAGCTTCCTAAGAGGTGGGATGCAGTATGTGCAACTTCAGCCTTCCCCACTGAGGAGTGGGAGGATTTTTCTTGTGCTGCTCTTTCTGTAGAGGTCACAACCAGTAACCCACACTCTGCAAAGTCGCTCTAAGCCAGTGGCATGAGTGAGCGTGGTGGAAGAAGGACAAGCATTAGTGGCTCCTTCAGCACAGAGATGTGTGGTATTTGCATGCCCAAACATCCGCCTTGTGTGCACAGCAACTTCTGTAGTGGATTTGTGCCTGCCCGTGAGGCTTTTCCGTTGCAGCAGCATTGGGGGGTTGTTTTATTTGTGCGTGTGGCTTCTGGGTTCTGCTGTCCTCTTCTGAACAGATGGCACTCAGGGCTGAGTTGACTCTTTGGCACGTGGTGTGATCCCTGGTGATTCATGGCCCCCAACATCTGTGATAAGACCTTGAACAGAAACTTTTCATGTGTGGCCGTGGTGGAGGAAACCTGCTCCTTTTTTGAGTAACTGGTAGAAGAACAAAAGAACGTTTATTTTCTTCTAGCTGTAAAGGTCTACCTTAATTTAAGTAAACTGTTCCCTGAGGGAGAAAGTGTCCAGGTACAGAATGTTCATAAAGGAAATATTCAAAGTGTCTACTGTGTCCCTAAAGTGTTTGCTTTAAAGTATGAGGGCCAGAGTGGAAAAATAGAATATTATTTTCTAATTTGAAAGCAAAAATACCTCTTGCATGCAGCAGAAAATAAACTGACCTTCTTCGGGCTTGATGCTGCAGCCCATTAAGTGCACAGGCAATGAGAAGCTATGGAGAAGCCGCTGTTTGCTGAGATGGCTCCTGTCCCAAGTGCACAGCCCGTGTGAGTGCAGGGGGTGGAAGCTGGCCCATGTTGGAGGCAGCCCTGCTGCGTGCAAACTGTCGGCGTTGCAACAGCAGAGGAATTGGAGTCTATAGGAATCTAAGCGCTGCTGGGTTTTATGTGATATAGGGTAAGAGCCTTGCTAATTGGGACTTCAGCAGTGGAGGATCCACGCCTTGACCTTATGGGTGTTATTTTTGTAGTTTCTTTTGCTGTTGTACAGTCTTGCTAGTTCCACTGTTGAACCAGTCCAAAGCGAAGCAGAGCTGCCCTGTGATCCAATCATGGCAGTACCTAACTTGCCATGGGCTTTTGTGAGGCTCAAAATGAGCTTCTCTAATGTCAGCCAACTGAACTAATGTCATTGTGTTTCTGGCTTGGTGGGTCCTAGATGATTCCCCCCCCCCCCCCCCCCCCGCCACTGACTGCAAGGTCCTCACAAATGTAGGTTATCTTTTCTCATGCATCGCTGGCAATAAATGTACCAGTATAACAATCCTTTTTGGTTCCTTTGAAGAGCATGGATGCAGCTTCATGTATTGTTCTTTATTACTGCTGTGAAAGTGGAGGAGAAAGAAAGGACTGGAGAAGATGCTCAGACTTGGGTTTGCATGGGAATGTGAAAATGCTGTTGGATGGGTGGTGGTATTCTCCTAAATACTTTTGTTTCTCTCTCAGAACAAAACAGTTCAATGTGCTATTTTCATTGTTCCCATTTCTGTTCGCCATGCAGTGTTTCCAGGAACACAGTATTTATTTGGAAGGTCTTTTTGATAGTGGAAACATCTCACTGCTCTTTGAGTGAGGAGTTCCCCCATTCTGGCTTATTGAGGAGGGGGTGGTGGGTGCACCAAGCTCTTCTGTACCCATTAAGATGCAATGAAAAGCCAAGAAGGTTACAGAATCGCCTCAAAGGTGCAAGTAAGAGTGACTGATGAGTGAGAGTGTCATTTGTGCTGCCAGTTGAATTTAGTGCTGTGAGGAAAGGCCATTTAAAAAAAAAAAAGTCTTTTTTGTCTCTGACAATATCTAGACACTCAGAGAACATTAATAGTTCAGGGGTGGGATGTAAGTTGTGGAATTGGTGAAAGATCTGAGGTCTGGATTTTGCAAGCTTAAGACCAGTTTCTCTATTGCTGTGCCTCAAGGGTGTCCATCCATCCAGGCTGGCAGGATCTAAGCTTTCATTGACCATAACTTGCAAACCTGTGTAAAGCATGCTGCCGTCTGGCAGCATAGGGCTGAGTTCGGACTCAGGAGAGCGGGTCCTTGGTTCCTCTGTCATGTGCTGGTGGTTCATGTTGAGGAGAGGAGCATGCAGAGTATCACATACGCTAAAGAAAGGGCATGGCTGGAACTTGGCTTTGGGAAAGCTCCAGTGTCCCCCCACTGTCCACACTGTCCCTATTTCACTTCAGGCAAAGGGGAATAGCTGCTGTTCTCGCTCACCAAGACTGTCAGTTAAGGCAACAACACTTTTGCTTCTCATCTGAGCAGTCATGACCTGGAAATCCTTGAGGAACAATAAATAAGGAAGCCACCTTGCCACTTCTACTGAGTCATTTTTTTCTTCTCCAAAAAAACCCCAAAAACAACAAACCACCAACCAAAAAACCTACTCTTTTAAATAGCATCATTTACACTTGGGAGCTGCTTGAATCCACCCTGTCACATAAATTACCATCTCTGAACTTGGCTGTCAGGAAGCATCCTCATGAGTTGACATCCATGGGGGGTGTCAGTGGAAGGGGATCAGTTTCATGGAAAGCAGGAGGAATTCAAGTGTCAAGTGAATACACTCGTCCTCACATTACCTCAAGCGGCGAGGGCATCTCAGTCCTACCAGAGGCGAGTCCTGCTGTGACCTTTGCTCCTCAGACTGCCCTTGTTCCCCTTCGCTTTGGTAGCTGCAAGGCTGGGTCTGACATCTGGAGCAAGCCCCATCCTCCTGCATCTCGGGCAATTAGAGCCTGGCCCAGCAAGTGGCCCTGGAGCAGGGGCTTCAGAGATATTACAGTTTCCTTACAGGGATAAAGGCCACAGGCTTTTCTCTCTGTTCTGCTGCTTTCTCCAGCTTTGCTGCTGCCATTGAAACGAGATTGGCCCATCTGGTAGTGGAGGAGATGAGCTCTGCCAGACGGATCTGGCTTGCTGAGCAGCAGTGCTGGGAAGAGTTCAAAAGGCAGCACCTACCCTTTGTTGTATTTCCTGCACGCTAAAGAAGCCCGTGTTTTCTGGAGCTACTTTTTATCCTTGTTGTATGTTGGTTTTGGCATGGATGCTTTTATTCCTCCCATTTGAAGTAAGTGGGAGAACAAAGGGAATAAAATGCCAGTTCCTCCCCCCCAATAAAGGGTAATACAAGGGAATTGTAAGGATGCATCGTGGTGAGAATGGTTGCAACTGTTTGCTTCCAGGAGTTGAAACACGGAGAACTGAAGCTTTTATAGTGTCAGTGGCAGGTTCCTGTCTGACGTGTGTTATCCTTTGGTGGTGTGTGCGGGAGCCTCGCTGCAGCAGTATACAGCACTGGGTGTGATGTCAGCCCTGCGTGCATGCGTTTTCGGCTTCCCTGTGGCCACATGGACAGGGAATTTGCAGCAATCCAAACAGTGTCAGAACTTTATTTGTTGACTTGCAGAAAAGGCTACCTTGTGCTCCTCTGGGCTGTGATCACGTAAGCTGAAATGCGATGACTGCTGCCTGTGCTTGCTGCCCTCCCAGCCTTGATAAACCTGCGAACCAGATTCATTTATTTAGGCCCTGATTCAGCAAAGCACTTAAGTACATGCTTCAGGTTTTCTTCTTTCCAGTAAGGTTGTCAGCATGCTCAAAGTTAAGCATGTGCTTAAGTGCTCTCCTGAGTACACAGCAAACAAGTGATGGGGGCAGTGTGTGCTGCTGCTGTGCTCTGCTGGTTGGCACGCAGGCTACAGAATTGAGGCCCCTGGTATTAATATTTTATTCATTTATTTGGCTCCCCCCAGTACAGGAGCCCTAGTCCCAGGGTCTGAGATGATCGTCTGTCCTTCTGCAGGAAGGTGTGTTGTTTCCATAGCACAGAATATTCCTTGTGGCCCGCTCTTGTGCACTGAACAGACAAGTGTACCCTTCTGCAGGGTGTGGGGCAGGGGGTCCCTTCTCAGTTTCCATCAGCAGGACATCAGCAAGTATTTCTTCAGTTCTCTCTTTTTTTTTTTTCCTCCTTTCCCCTAAGAGTTGTAAAATAATAATATCAACCATGTTACATAATCTGAGTGTCTCAATATTTGTGGTTTAATATTTTGTAGGATTCGTGTGACTTATCTTCCATTAACATGATTACCTTCATTTTGAGGACTCTGAGCAGCTTAGTGCAGGCATGTACCTGTGTGCGTGTGCACATGTGTGCTCCTGAGCTACACGGGTGAGAGGGTGAACGTTTGTTTTATTATGTTCTTCGGGATTTCTCAAGGTGGAAGGGCTGGGAAGTGGCAGACGTTACTACACTGTTTGTGCATCTTTCTGTTGCTGTGTGTTAAGTTCAGACCCACCATATTCAGGCCCCAGCATTAACAGACCCTTGCTTCCCTGTCTGTGGAATCTGTAAGATGGTTGTATTTCAGTCTGCTCAGAGCAGCTTCTAAGAGAGCATTCTTTCTAATCCCCACCCATATCTGACCTGTTCTAGCTCGTTTTTAAGAGCTGCACACAGCCAGTCCCTAGCTCCCTGCAGAAAGGTTTCCACACATCTTTTCCTGTTTGCTGAGCTCATTTGAACTGGGAGCCCACACATCAGTGAATGGGATTCCTGTATGAATTTGCCCCGTTTGCAAAATCAGAATTGATTTAGAGCATCTCTGTTCCTTACAAAACCCAGAAGACATGAGCATGGCTAGATGTGCTTTTTCTCCTTCCCTTTGAAGTTTAAAACATGCCTAGCAAATCTGATGTTTGCAGTCTCTGTTCCCCACCTGATGTGCAAAAATGCAAAGGTCCTTCCAGAAGCATGGGTCAGACTAACCTTTGTGCTGACCCTGCAAGCCGGATTGCAAGGATCTGGGCAGTTTTTGTTATGAACTTGACTTTAATTAGCCTAGGAAATACTTGCAATGTAGGTTTAACAAATGTTGGTTTTTTTAATGTGAAATAATTTGATATGTGAATCAAACAGCCTCTGTGCCCCACCCCCTGTTGCTGCTGACAGCCTCTTCCCACACTTCTTCCTTGGTAGCATTGTTTGACTGTTCCAGCTCCAGTAGGTTTCAGTTACTGATCAGTGTAATTGCAATAACACACCAATAATAAAAGAGGAATTTAAGCTTCCTTTTCTTGTAGTTGAAGGCTCTTCTCCTGCGAAAGCTTGAAGTCTTAATAGCAGTCACACGAGCAACATCCTGCGCCTGTCAAGTGTTTGCAAAACTGGGCGGCAGTACTTTAGGAAGATAAAGGGCTGGATTTTGGGAACTTGGAAACAGTCCAATCCTACCAGGCGGCATTGGTACAGCTAATATTAGAATGGGAAACTCTAGGGACGGCTTAACATTTTAGTGGATGCCAAGGAAGCCTTGAATAGGAATGTATTGAAAGTTGCTTATTGTATAACACGAGTTGCTGGAGTCAGAGTAATTCGAGTTGCCTTTAGTCTGGTGGAAAACTACAGCTGTGAGCAATGAGTTAACTTTTTCCATGTGTGTGTGGCTTAGGTTTCCCTGTCAGGTTTGCTTTTAGTTCTGTAGGCTCTGAATTCATAGTGGAGCGACTGTGAACCAGTCGTTTGTCTTCGTGTGTCATCCCAGGCTGCTGCTGGAACAGCTCTGCAGCTAGTGATGGGTTAAATAAAACACCTTAAAAATGCAAAGTGGTTATGGGACTGAGCTGTAGCAGCTCCTTCTGCTTTGTATACAAGAAAGCCACCGGCTGCTTTTCCTGCTTGAACGTTTCCTACAGAAAAGGCGGGGGGCAGTTAATGGGGAAAAAAAAAAAAAATCCTTCCCTAGTCTGGCAGGGCTGCGTGGTGGATGCAGCCCACCCCGCGCTGCTGGCCCTGCGGGACGCCTTGCCGGGCTGGCCGAGGCATCGCCGGACAGGCGCGTCGCATCGCCGCGCCGAGGCTGGACGGAGGCTGGGCTCGGCTCGGCCCGTCCCCGCCCGGGCGCTGCCGCGCGTCGCGCGGCTCCTCGGGCCTTGGGCCGCCCCGCAGGCCGGGCCGTGGGGCTGAAGGGCTTTTCCGTCCGGCGGGCACAAAACCCAGCGTCTACCAGCCTGGGCCGCTATGAAACGGTCTCTTTTATTGGTCGGCTGCCCGGGCCTGCTGCTGCAACGGTAAACGCCATTGGTCGCTTCCTCCTCCCATGCGCAGCTTGGTGTGGGAAATGCCCCTGGTATCGACAATGGCTGCCGGGGCCGCGCCGCACCGCCGGGGGCCGGGCAGCTCCGCGCCCGCCTGAGCGGGGGCGACCGTCGGCTCGTGGCTGATTCTATTTCTCTTTTTCCTGCAGGTTGCTGAAAAGTGCCTTTCCTGAAGCCACCGCTGCTTGGATTTCTGTCTAGGGCTGCCTCTCTCTGCCCCTCGCCCCCCTCTCTTTTTAATTCGGCGTTGCTTGCGGTTCGTGCCCTGACGGCAACTCCTCCAGCCTTGCCCTTTTTTTTTTTTTGCTCCCCGTTTACACGCAGTTTGCTCAGCCATTTTATTTTTTTTTTTCCTTCCCCGAGTATGTAGCAAATATTTAAAAGAAAAGAAAGAGAAAAAAATTTCAGACGTCCTTTTGCTCGTTTTGATGCTTGCGAACCGTGATTTTTAGAAGCAAGAAATAGAAGGAAAAAAAAAACCCCGAAGTTTTCTCCCCAAGGACCGAGACCATTCCACAAACTGAAGTGCTGCCAGCAGCATAGGCTTTTTGCAAGAATAATTGAAACCATTAACTGGAGAGCACAGAATTCTTTTGAAAGTCTGCCAGTTATTTGCAAGTAACTTCGGCAGTGGCACAAAATATAACACTTATATTTTAACTTCTACAATTGCACTTTTAGGAGCTGGCCTCTAATTTGATTTTCAGTTGTTCTGATAAGATTTCTATTTTATGATTGGCTTTATGTTTAATTCTTGTTTAAACAAACACGATTTGACTTAAATGAAAACCTAAGTGCTGATGAATAGGAGTTCTACCAAAGCAACAAGTTAGTTATTTCTTCACGTTTAACTTGAATTCACTTTTTTACCCTTTTTTTAAAAAAAAGAAGAAAAAAAAAGATCAGCAGTAAATACTGCCCTGAAGAAGGGTGTGATTGCTTGCATTTTAATTTTTGTTTTTTAATATGGCTGTAAACGTTTCCCTGGTTCGTGATACAAAATGGCTGACGTTAGAAGTGTGTCGAGAGTTTCAGAGAGGTACTTGTTCTCGGTCTGATGCAGAGTGCAAGTTCGCCCATCCGTCACGGAGTTGCCATGTGGAAAATGGTCGAGTTATTGCCTGCTTTGACTCCCTAAAGGTGAGGACTGTCTAACGCGTGCATTACCTAAGCTCACTTGCTTTTCCTTCTCTTCTGAATGGCTCGGCGTGCTGGGGCGTGGGTTGTGCAGAACAACTGTTTATTGCTCTGTTTCTGCAGGGAGGATTATGCTGGTGCGGGATGTAGCTCCTGAAATCTAGGTTGGGTCTGACATCAAGTGCAATTGCCTGGAGTGCCAGGCATTGCAGGGGGAGAGAGGATTTTATCCAGAGTGTTTTCCGATGGTAGCTCAGGTCTGATATAGCTGTCCTCGAAATGGAGAATGCACGTTGTGGGCAGCAAATGGAACTGAAATGAGAAAAGTAGAGAACTGAAACCCAGTGCTTTAATTTGTGTCCAGAGCACATCAGCTGCGCATTCGGCACAGGGATCTGAAATGTGCTTTTAATGAGCAGAAATGAAAGCAGCATTTTAAGATAATGAATCAGCTTTATGTGTATTTCCTGGAGACAGAGTTGCAGATGCACTCTAACGCCGTCCTGTAGATGAGGAACAGCCAAAATATTTGGAGAGCAGCACTCCCAGAAAAATGGGTGTTGGGAAAATGCTTTCTGCAAGGGACATGCAAACATGATGGCTCTTCTAGGCCTGTCCGAGTTACAGATCAGCCTTTTCGCCAGTGCTTATCTTTGCAGAGTCAATTTTGCAGGCAGTAAATGGCTCTTGGTTGCTTGTCACTGTTGGAGCTCCAGGGGTGACTTTAAAAATTTACCAAACACCTGGGGTCTGATTCAGGGCAGGGGATGGGGCAGAATACATCTCTGTTCGGGGTCGCTTCACTGCAGTTCTCAGGAAAGGAACATCCTTTCCCCCCCCCCCCAAAGGTGTGGCTCCTCAAAGGTGTTTTAAATAGGATGGTAAAACCCCTGAGACAATATAGATGACTGATGGCTTTTGAGAACTCTTGACATTGTGTTTAATGTTTTGATCAGAGTAATTTACCTGTTTGAGTGTCTAGAAGGAATCTGGTAAATTTTACAAGCTTAAAAGTTTTCCCTTGGACTTCAACTGTTGCTTGAAAAGATTTGATTTTATTTTTATGAACATAATGAGTAACAGAACTGGTGGAATTATGTATGCACAGGTTCAGACCGGGGCTGGATCCGGTCTAACATGGGTTTACCCATTTTATTACTGTTTGTGGCTTCTTCATATTTTCAATTCTGTTCCCTTTTACCAAGAAGTTCAAGCTTCCTATTTGCATTTAGTTTTGCTGTTTTGAATCTGATTATATGCAATGACTCTTAGTTATACAGTGACTTTCAAATGTTCATTTACATTGCTGGTTTGCTGACAGTGAGAGACAAAAATATTTTTATCGGAGAGAAAAAAAGTCATGTTCTTTATGCCCTTGAAACTTTTGAATTGTAGCCAGTGGCAGTGCAGATACTTTGAATGAAGAGATTAATATGTTTACACTTTATAGCATTTATTTGTGAACTGAAGGGAGTGCTGTCATGCCATGTAGGGTAGTACCACGCCCCTTGCAGAACTTGCCTGATGTTTGCAGTGTCCTGGGGAGGTGTCCCCTTGTACAGCCACCCAGCTTGGCTTGGCTCTGAGCTGTGCTGTAGTCCAGTGTCGCTCAGTGGGTGACAATTCCCCATATGTGCTGATTGGGGTGCACAGTCTGCAGCGCGCCCGGGCTCTCTGTGCTGGCCCTTCTCTGCACAGCTGGGGCTGTGAGATGTGCAGGACCAAGTGTATGGGCAGCTGGGGTTCAAATCCCACCCACTGGCACAAGCAAACACTTCTCCTGCTTCAGTGGCAGGGAATGGGATGGGCAACACCATGTTGAGAAAGCAAAAAATGCCAAAGGAGTAGAGTATGATCTTCTACAGCTCAGCGTGTTGCCTGTGTAACTGGCTGTTAACTAATGTTCTCATTGCAGTTTCCTCTTGACACAGTAGCAGATGCCCAGTATGTGCTAGTTAAGTGGCCTGAATTTTTCAAGGAACAGATTTTTCAGGCTTAGGAAAGCTTCGTGGAGGGCTGACAGCTCTGCCTTTGAGAAGTACACTGGGAGGAGAGGTCAGACTATGCAGAGCATGTGGCCAAGGGTTGATGGTGGGGCTGTTTCTGCACCCCACTTCCCAAACAATAAGTGGGTCTTGAAGCCCTTCCTTCCTCCAGCCCCATGGCTCTGGTCTCGCTGGGCAGAGCCCTGGTTCTGCTGTGCCATGGAGAGGTGCAGTCCCCAGTGCCGCAGCCTCTGTGTGTGTACGCCATGCGTTTCCCAGCAGAGATAACTGCCCTGGTGACTAAACTCTGGAACAATGGTCTTTCTGTTCTTGGGCTGGAGCAGGGCTTGCAAAGCCCTGTTTGCAATGGCATCGAGGGGCTTGTGGTCATAATGGTGGCCTCCCTTACTGGTGACTAGAGAGATGTTACATTCTTATACCTGTTAAAAAGAGGCTTTTCTTGCCCATCCTGTGGACATCTTTGTGCGCTCAGTTGCTGTTTCCCTCCGACAGCTGTTGAACACTGACCCTCCCTCCTGGGGAAGGCTCAATAGCTGCTTAGTGCTCTTTTCATCTTTTCACGACCTGCATTAGCAGAACATCTGTGTTGCTTTATTGGAGACAGGATATAGGATGCTTGCAGCTCTAATAAGTTCTTCCCCCCCCCCCCCCGTTGTCTTGCAGTCGCCCAGGGCTTTGTTCAGAGGTTGCTTATCTGCATCCATTGTGCAGTGCTGTTCCTTGTTTTTTTTCTCACAGACCTCTTAAGCCTGAACAATGCCTTCATACAGGAACTTCTGATAACCCAGCATACAATGGTTTCACCTCGCTGGTCAGGTCATGCACAGCATCTATATGCTTACTGCATCTCACTTTTTTCTTTTTTCTCCCCCCCCCCCAATCTCATATAGCAGTTCTGCCTTCGTTGCAGTGGTAAGAGCAGTAATGCTTCCAGAAGCAGTCAGGCTGCCTCAGTGTGGGTTGTTTCACAGGTGAATGTGTGCTACCTGTAAGCTTGTGAAGAACACACAGGACTCCTGAAGGTAATGGGGGAACTTCACTGATGTTCGGGTGGGGTTCACCAGGGCATGCTCTGCAGGAGCGTTTTGTGGTTGTGCAGTGCTTCGGTTGTGAAATATTGAGTCTTGATTAGGTTGCAAGTGCAGGGCTGGATCTTGCTGTCCTGAGCTGTGGTTCTTCGAAGGGGGAGTTTGCACATTTGTAGGCAGCAGAAGGAACCTTTCTCAAGCAGATTGATATGAAACTTAAAAATAGTTCCTTGTGAGAAGCTGTTCACAGATTTGAATCGAATGCCAAGAGAGCTCTCACTCTCTACTCACGCTTCCCCCCTCGTTATTCTGGAAGAACAGTGTTGTCTGAATTAATTTGCGTGAATGGAAGGGCAAGCTGCACTGCTTGGTGGAGGGCAGTCCAGAGGCATGAGAGCTAGCCACTGCTGGGCCACCCCCCTTCCAGAAGTGACCATGAGGGCTGCTGAGCAGCGGCCGATGCTCTGCAGTATCTCCTAGGCAGGTCGTGTGGCACCTCTGAGACGTTTTGAGCAAAGGAGAAGAGCGTAGTGTCATTGCTGTAAACCCAGATGGCCTTTGGGTTCATTCATTGGCTGCTCTCCCAGGCTTGGTGTGCACCATCCCGTGCATAGCTGGTGCTTTCTGCAAGGGTCAGGACGCGGTTTGCTGGCTCGTGGCAATTCCTACAAAGGCTTGTCATGGCACTGTGGTGGGCTGTCTGCAAGCGCTCATCAAGTCATTAACCCTCCTATTCAGGCTGGATCAGGCAGGCATGGTATGAGCCTGTCTGCTTCTTAATTCCCTGGCCAGCAAATTTAGTTGTGTTCTTTGGTTTCTAAAGATGTCAGGAAAGGAAAAAAAGCACCTTCTTTGGTCACTAGAAACACTAATTGAGCAGCAAGCTGAGAAGGGTGTTAGGAGGTAGTGATGTATTATATAAAACTGTATGCAGGTAGTGCACACCAGGTGTTCACGGAGGCTTTGATTTATGCTGCTCACAGTTTGGGTATCTGTACTATGGACTCATGATTTTAAAAAAAATTACAAGCCCAGCTTTGTGGGGTGTGGTGGTGTTTTTTTAAATTTGCTTTATGAATGTAGATGTTTCCATATGCAAATCAGTTTTGAAGAGCATTTTGAAAGACAGAATATAGTGTGGTGAAAATTTCAGGGCTATGAATTTTGACTTTGGGAGGTCTAATTTAAAAAACATTGTTAAGCTATTGTGTGTTTCAAAGCAGTTCTATATATTAAAAAAAGGCGAGTTTTCTGTGAACAGGCAAAAAATCAGGAGTTAAAAGTACAGTTTTGTCTTAAATTGTGTGTTTTCTAGAAGAAGTGTTATTGTCTGGTAATAGTATTCAAAGTCCTATGGCAATCTAAAAAGTTTACTGTGCTTGGGCAGTAAGTTTACCATATGACCTTGAAACTGGTGTACCTGAGGCTGTTCCTTACAGTTTTCATGCTAACTTGTACCTGGTTTATGCTGATTTCACTAGGATTATTTCTGATGTGTTACTGGTTTGCAATCAAATCTATTTTTTTAAATTTAAATAAACTCCAAACTAGGAAACAACTAAAAACACCTACTAAACTTAGCATATGGTTACACTCTTACAGAGGAAGAAGAAAGCAAACAAAGCCATAGTGATATTTTTGGAGACACTCTGCACGACTCAGCTCAATGTAATGGAGATGCAAATAAACCAGATGAACAATGTTGAGCCAAGTCACCTTTGTGAGAAACCTTTACTTCCCATCGGTCATTAAGGTGACAGCATTTGTGATGAGAAGTTGATTTGCAGCAGCTTTCTGTCTTGTCTGGATGCTCATGTGTCTTACGGCACATCATCAGTGCTTTTTATAACTAGTGAATCAAACATCTAAAAGCAGGGAAAAATGTATTTAGACTTATTTATAAGAACTGTTGCTATTGTATTTCTCTTAAAGTAGAGTGGTACTTCAGGAGAATAAGAGAGCTGAAATGAAAAAACAGTATTTAAGTCTGATCCCTTCTTGTGTATAGGTTACAATAAGCTCCGTGTTTTCGCAGCGTAATTTAATTGGCACACGTGCTGTGTATACTCTGTGATGTCTCCAGAAGGTTTTTGGTGCAGCTGTGGGATGGAGACTACTGACGGAGAAGCTCACCTGGCAAGTGCCTGTGGCTGAGCGTCTCCCAAGCCTGCCCTGGTGTCTGGGCTGCAGATGCTCTCTGTTGGGGTCAGGCTGGTTACTTGGATGGTGTGTGACCTCCCTAGGCATGTTCAGCTTCCCAGGGAAAGATAAACCTTGTTGCTTTAATCTGCCTAACTGATCTTTCTGTAGGACAGAAATCTGTGCAGAGCATGTTTGATTTATTTAGCATTATCCATAGGTTTCTCTGATGTCCCAGCAGTCTCACTTCATTTATCTGTGACTTTTTGACAGCTGAACCATGACAGATGAGCACTGGTGGATCTTGCTATCGTAGTTTAAAAGGTTGCTGCCCTGAGCTGTCCCTTTCCTTCTCCATTGCAGGTTACTGCCTCTACCGCAGGGTTAGGAGGAGGACAGAGTGCCTTAGATGCTGAACATGAAGTCCAGTGTCTGAGCTGAAATCCCCTTAGTCCTGGCTCTGTGTGGAGGTGCTGAGTGATGAATGTGTTTAACTGGAAACAGGCTGGTGCTACCTGGTGACTGTGCTGCAGGGACAGCAATAGACAGCAAGGGGCGGGAAGGTCTTATTATTGCCAGCCATTTGCAAAGATGTAAGGCAAAGTCCTTGGCACGAATTCCTTGTCTGTGCTTTAAAGCAAGCAGGTGATTTTTGAGGCATGCTGTGGAGGGAGAAGAGGTTGGCCCTGTCCTTATCTCTACTGGGTCTTCCTGCAGCTGAGCAGCCTCAGCAGGGAACACTTTATCTTAGCCTTTACATTTCCAAGGATGTGTGCTTTGTAAAAGCTGGCGTTGTCCAGGAGTAACATGGCGAAAAAGGTGGGATGTCCATAGGTTTCCTGGTGTGTAGTCTAGTTCTGGTGTTATCTTGGAGGGATGCTCCCTTCTCAGCTCATTGCTGGAAGAGTGGAGGAAGTGCTGGGAGTACTGTGTAGCTCTGATGGAAACCATGAGAAGTGAGACCCATCCCAGCATAGAGGGCTTCTTGGGGCCTCCTGGAGATGTGAGCTGAAGGGGTCACACTGTTAACTGCCAGTCAGTCAGTACAGAGGTTGCTGCTGTCAGTACAGAGGTGGATATTAAAAGCCTGTGAGGAAGCTTGCAGGGAGTTGTCTGAAAGGAAATGCCCTCCAAAGCTATCAGTGTGACACTTGTAGTACTAGCAATAGTTAAATACTTGGAGTTCACATTTTCTTAATTGATTAGGCTTGGACAGCTTCCTCCTGAAAGTGTTGGTCCCTCATAGGCCAGATTGGCCTACCTAACAGACCTCAGGCTCTTACTCATATGGAAGATGGATATTAGATGACTTTGCGTATTTGCTGTGCAGTGGATGCTCAGCAAATCTAAGCATCTGTGTTGCTTTCCCCATGTAAAGCTGTAGGACTGTTGTACAGGCTTGGTCAACATGAACACATTCATTCACAAATACCAGTAACAGTGAAAGTCACTTCTGAACACTTTTCTCCCTGTCTGACACGTTTTCCTGTGGAGGGGAGTGTGTCTCTTCCCGGCATCCTCTCCCACCTCTGGTGGATCTCTTGCATTGTCCTACATCTGACTCCTTTGATGGCACAAGGCAACGTGGCTCTTCCCCTGCCCGTTGCGTGGCATTGCTGAAGCCAGGCTGGGATTGAGAGTCTCCAAGGCGGTGGTCTTGCCCTTGGGCTGGCTCTGGCCTGATGAGTATCAAAGCATCAGTGTGGAGGGACCCTGGTGGCTCTTTGCCCATATTGTGCTGCAAGGTGAATTCATTGGCACTCTTCTTCTGCCATCCCATGGGTACCTGTAAGCGGAGTGTCTTGGCAGCCCTCCTGGAGTGCCTGAGGGGTGGGCAGCCCCCGCTGGGGTGAGGCCGGGGTTTGACTCATCAGGGGGATGCTGAACGGATCTCCTGTCTGAGGCAGTGCACGGCCACAGGGTAACACCAGGTCCGGCTTTGTGTTTGTAGAAACGTTCTCTAAAGGTCTTCTGTTTCTGAACATGGAGAGTATTGTCTGTGCCTCAGACCTCCTGACCCCACGTATCTCCTGAGGGCTTGCCTCCAAAGGGGCAGATGCCATTGCTGTTACCTGATGTTTGGGGGTGCCAGTCTCATGTGTGGTGTCCCTGGGCCAGGTTCAAGGGGCTGGCAGAGGTGCGGGTGCAGGCTGGCAGGTTGGGAGGCACTCTTGGTGCAAGGGGCAGCCACGGAACCACTGTCCTTATTTTCTTTCTTCCTGCAGCTAATGAATTAATTTATTACAGCTTTTCCTTGGGCCTCAGACTTGTGTGCATTTTCCCTTGAACGTGTTGGAAAGCAGAGCAGTGGCTACAAATTTGTCCTGAGACTGCACTTTGGAGGCCAGCCGCTTTGGGGAGGCAGGCCAAGCAAATTCAGCAGAAGCGTTTTCCTGCCAGCCTCTTCTCTCCTCACCAGCCAGCCCTGGCAACGCAGGGCCTCCGCTCCTGTCAGCAGCTCACATTGCCCCAGTCTTCTCCCTGTGGCGCGAGCAAACCACCATCCCCAAAGGATAAAGCCAGCAGCATTTACGTTATTAATATCAGCCAAGAGTAACCTTGGTTTTCTGGTTGGGAAGATGATGGTAAAGTGCTGACTGCTGCTCACACTTGCCTAAAAAAGCAGAAGAGAAATTCTTTTGGGATGTGACTCTAAACCCTTCTGAGCTGCTGTGTGTGCTTAAGCAGATACATTTTGAAACCTTTTATGGGCATATTGCAATGTTGCATGGGCCATGGCATGCCACCTCCTGCTCCTGAGGCTTACTTTCCTTTTTTAAGGGCAAAGCCCTCCAGGCTGAGGTTCCAGTTCTGCAAAATACTTAAGCCTGATTTTAAGCACTGTAGAATTCCTGTGGGCAGCAAAGAGCTCGTAGTGCTGAAGTGAGCTGTTGCATCAGGTTTTGAGAGAGGGAAACGGTCCCCAGCCATTCTCCGAAGGGGGAGAACTGCCTGTGGTAGTCTGCTCTGCCACCTTTGGCTTTCCAGTTTGGAAGCTTCCTTGCACGTGCTCAGCACATGCACCTGGAGCTTGCAGTCCTGCCGAGTCTGCTCGGATCTGCAAGCACAAGCTCTGTGCCTGTGACCCAGTGCAAATGCAGCACGGTGCTCTGCAAGCCCCAGCGTTTCCTCTGCACTGGAAGGAGGGAGATGGGGCGCTGAAGCCCAGCTAGCAAGCTGCGGCAGCTCTTGCATTTACTCTTGCGTGGCTGTGAGTCAGAAGTTGGCCAAGGGAGCACAGAGGGTTGTGTGTTTGTACAGTAAGCTCTGGCACCTCAACAGGTGCTGAACTACAAGCCATGGCACTGCCAGATCCACATGGGGAAGGAAGTTCAAGCTTTACATCTTCCAGCCCTGATCTATAGAAGTAGCTAACATAGGGATTCAAATAGACGCCCCAAACCTGCAAGTCCCTGTCCCTGGAGAGAGTTTGGGGCAAAGAGGATCCTTGTATACAGGGAGCCACACTTGGCCATGGTGTCCTGTCTTGCTGCTGTGTCAGTGAAGCTACCTAGCTGCTTCTCTTGCTCATGACTGCATTAGCCCAGCGAAGCTAGCTGATGGAAAGGCAGTGGAAGATGCCTTTGAGGAGGATGACTCTGAACAAGCACGTGGAGTTGGTGGATTTCTTCAGCAGCATAGCATCAGTTTGATGCTAAAATCCCTTTGCTGACAATAGCTTTCTGCCACTTGGTTCACCCATCTGAAGGAGGGTGCAGTAACATGCATTTATGTAATTGAGCTGTTTGGAAGCTTTAAAACAAATACAAACAAGATGTGCCAGGCTTTCTGGAGAGCCCATCATCTGACATCTCCCACAGAGCATTTAAATAAGTGGTTAGATTTCCAAGCGAGGAGCTGAGCTCTTTGAAAATATGCCCCTATAAATATTGTTATGCTGGTATTAAAATAAATGCTTTGAGGCACTTGGGTGAATGTTGCCCCATACAGGCACAGTTTCACTTATGGCTTATTAATGTTGTTTTATTACTGTTCATAAAACAGCAGAGAACCAGGCACTGACTCCCTTGTTTGCCCTATGTAGCCTCTCATGCCATGTCTGATGATGGCCTTTTGATTAGAGGAAAGGCCAAGGATTTGGAAAGCCAGCTTTCAAAGCCCTGCAATGATGCAGGCCACTTTAGTGTTGTAATGTCAGTCTCTGTGCCTAATTGCACTTTTTGACCTCAACGGGAGCAGTACAAAGAAAATGCCTTTGAAGGCTGAGTGGAGCTGAGCTACTGTAGTAACAAGTCTCTGGGTGTTTTAGACAGATGTCCTAACTGAGTAAGCTTTTCAAACCCTGGCTCCTTCTAAATGAATAGCTATCAAACACGGTTAGTTCTTCTGCAAGTTTACCTGTTAAAAAAAACCCCTCTCCTATAATGGCAGTGAAAACATTCAGCTTAACCATAGCTAACGTGGTAGGATAATAAAATCTTTCTGCTATCCATGCAGTAGAAAGTACATGGCACAAAAGTAACGCTGATCTCCACTCTCGGCAGCCTTGGTGCTTTACTTCTTATTCTCTGAACATCTGGTTAGTGTTTGGCCTTGGTTTTGGGTTTCAGTGACGTGGTTACTCGATGTCCCCACTGTCAGAGGAGTTGGAGGCTGTTGATGCTGGAGTGATGGATTTTTAACCTCTAACTGCTTTTTTTTTTACCTCCTCTGTCTGAAGCCAGCACCTGGGCACGGCTCTGTGCTGTTCTCTGCGTGCTTGAGCTCCAAGCTGGGAGCTGGAGGTGCCTTTCTGCAACATTTAGCTTAAAGCTGTGGGGAAGGTGCATATTCCTGAGGGGGGACAGTTGGCTTGCTGGGACATGAGTGTACTCAAACCAAGCAATTCCCCAAGTTTGTAGTGAAATGTTACGGCAGATGGCCCGCTTACGATGCAGGATATTATTAGAACCCTGATCGGTGCTAATAAGGTCATTGGCAGTGGGGGAGGAGGTCGGTGTCTGACCTTGTTTGAAAGGTGGCAGCCTGCACTCTGAGGGAGAAGTTGTCTCTTATTGTACTGGAATGTGAATGTTTAAAACTAATCTGGCTGCACAGTAGAGAGGAAGACCCACCGCCCAGCCCAGCGCGCCTGCTGCGGGGATACTGGGGACGCTGCTGGCCCCCACCCCTCACTGAGGTAGGTGTGCAGAGCACTATTAAAAAGTGGAGACAAGTTCTACTTTAACAATCCCGAGAAAGGGAACCAGGAGCAGTTTAGCTAGTCCTGCAGACCAGGTATGGTATCACAAGGCATTGCCCAGTCAGATGACTGATTAGTGGTGTGCACTGAGTTTTATCATGCCTCTGAATATACTCTGCATTAACACAGCACTTGCTCTTAGCTGGTCTCTCCTACACAGGTATCAAAAAAAGCCCCAAAACAACCACTACAGACAGGAGTGTTTGGATCAGCTGAGTTGCATTAGTGGTGTCCACATCTCTGCCCAGCACTACCCACCCTAGGTTCTGATGATGATTTAAGCCATTAGCCCAAACCGTGCTGCTTTAACTCTGTTTGTCTCCTTACTTCTGCTTTGAGTGAGCAGCTCTGGGTGCTTATTGAGAGAAAACAGCTCTCAAACAGGGGCAGCCGGGAAAGCATGGAGTATCTAGCTGGGGTGGAGGAGATGGCCAGGGGCAGCGCAGACACAGCAGAGCTGCAGCCAGCCTGCCTGAGAGCGCAGCCGTCATTAGACAGTGCTTCCCTAAGTCCTTGTTATCCACAGGGGCACGGCTGGTGCTGGCAACAGTCACACGGAGATTAGGTCCTTAAAGAGCCCTGCCACAACCAAGCAAAGTTTGAAAACAAAACCTCAGTGTGTAATCCCAACTGTGCTGGCCGATCCTGCTGACTGGCATTTCTTCCTCTTGCTGTCGGCTCCTGAAGGATCGGAGTGTGAGTAAAGCTTGCTTTCTCGCCATTAAGTGATGCTTGATCCCACACGGTCAGTTCGTGCAGTGTTGTGCTGTGTGCAGTGCTTGGGCTCTGCTCTCGGGGTCCCTTCCACGTGGTGCTGCAGATGCCAAGCGCTGGATGAGTTTGACAGGAGGAAGCAAGAGCCTCGCAGGGTTAGACATTTCAGGCCGTGGAGTAGTGCTTGAGTAGCTGGGGCAGCGGGGAGTTGAAATCTGGACATGTAGATGAGCCTTCAAGGAGGGCTTGGAAGGTCATCCAGATATGGCAGAGGTGATGGTGTTCAAGGTCAGCTGTAGGAAGGAAAGCACTTTCCTCCCCGTGAGGGAATCTTGTTCTATAAAACAGCGGATTTCCGAGACAGAGAATTGTCTTTGGAGGGGATGTTGCTCCTTCCCAAATGCTGTAGGGGAAGGTGTTGAAGATGCACCTGGTGCTTTCTGCAGGAGCCCTCTCAAATCTTGCTCCCATGGTGCAAGACTTGCAGCCTTATGCCTTGTTTCTCCTTTCTGCTCCGTTTCCTCCTCCCCTCCAGGCTTATTTGTCCCTGAGCCCTCCTGCAGCTCCTCTCCATCCCTCTTTTTAGGTGTGGTGTCTGCGGGGACTGAACAAGGCAACCTGGGAAGTCTCTTGCTCTCCACCTCTCCTGTTGCTTCAGCAGTCATTTTTATTTCTCGGTGCGTCTGGTGCACTTGCAGATGAAGAAGTAATCATCATGGTTACCTCCCTGCAGACTTTGGCTCCCTGCCGTGTCAATCGTGTTGCCTGTAAAGCCTCCGTGGCGTGCCGCAGGGTGGGAGCTGGAGCAAGGCAAGCAGGCTGAGTGACTCAGAGGCGCTCAGAGCAGGAGAGCCGTCAGGGTTGATAAAAGCAGGACAGGGATGTCTGAAACCTTCACCGAGCTGCGAGAGACAGACCACAAGGGAAGGAGGTGGGGGTGACTGGGGAGGAGCAGAGCAGCTCCCCAGGGCACTCTCCTGCGGGACGGGGGAGCTTGGGGAGGTGGCAAGGACCCCTGCCACCCATCACTGTTGGTGTTACCGGCATCTGCTGGCTGGCACAGCGCAGCGGGGCACGGATTACCCCGCAGCACCAGCACAGCCTCCCTGCCAGCTCCGTGTCACGCTTCTCACCAGAGCCCACTGAAACTGCTCCTGCGCCACAGTTGGGAGAGTTGAGGGGGGGGGGAGTCCCTTGGGGGCTGAGAGGCAAATGGGCAGGATTGCTTTTAGCTAGCGATGCAGAGATGGGAAGAGCAGGCTGCCTGCTGCTGGGAGGCAGGAGCTCAGAAAGCATCAAGGGCATCGCAGCCGCAGCTCTGCAGCTGCAGCAGTCCAGCACGGGGCGGCTGGCACGCAGTCTCGGTATTGCTGAGGCTTCCCCTAGCCACCTGGGGTTTTTCCACCAAATCTGGTGTATTTAGACTGAAAACTCCTCAGGCTGGGACCGACTCATTCTGTGTTTGGGTACTAATCGGAGCAGGACCCTGAGCTGTAGCATTGATGAATATTTGTATTCCCACAGCCAAAAATCCCCTGCTGTGGCCTTGTGCGATAAAGCACAGATTGACTTAAGAGGATTTTTTGTTGTTTTGTGTTTCTCTGCATGGGTTTTTTTGAAGAGTCCACAGTAATGTAAAATCCTTAAAAGTCTTTACTCAGAGCTGACATGAGCTAGGACAGAAACACCGCTGAAATTTTTTTTGTTATTGTTTTGATTGTGCTAATTCTCGGAGTATGACTTTAAGCATCCTTTCAGAGCTTAGCCCAGCCAGAAGAAAAGTGTTGGCACTTTCCTTAATATTCCTTCTTTCTTTGTATCGGAGGTACTTGCATAAAAGTTTGCGCAGGGATTTCCGCCGGGGCCTTATCAGAAGTCCATCTATCTTGGTTTAAGGAGTGAGAGCATTTTTTCCAGCCGGGTGTTCGCTGACGTCTGCACCAGTCGTGCTGCATTCCAGACTCGCTAATGACACTGGAGCTTCTTTGCAGCTACTCCTCTCACGTGGCTGGAGAGGCTGCAGATGTCCTCAGGAAAGGTCACTCTTCCTTGCAGAAAAAATCCCTCCTAGCCTGACCCGATATGGGCCCATCTCACCTAAAAGCAAATGTATGTTTGCATCGCAGCTGACTCATCCTGGCTGTACCCGATCAGGGCAGTGAAAGGTCTTTTTCTTGTTGCCCTTTTAGGAAGGGATTGTGCTGTGTCTGAAGGTATCTCTTGTCAGTGGCAGGAGAATATGTGAGGTCAGGTGTCTGCCTGCCTGCCTAAGGAAGTCATGTTGCCGAGATTGCTTTCTAATAGAAATCAGCCTTTAAAAGCTAATCCTTGCATCCCTCCTCGTCTACAAAAGGTTGAGCATCAGGCGGTTGGTACTGCACCGGTGACCAGGACAAGGATAAGCAGCTCAGAGTAGAAGTTGAGGGCAGGAGTTTGGAAAGCAGAGCGGTAATACGGAAAGGGCAGAAAAACCCCACAGTAATTTGATCAGTTTGCTTTTTGTGACTGAAGCCTGAATAAGCAAGCATGTCCACATGGATATGCTTTAGTTGCTTCTACCTCCCCCAGCTTTTCTCTACTGCTCTCAAACCTAAATAAGTGAATCTGGCAGTTATTAAAAACACAAACTCCAAAACCCCAAGCAAATGAAATGAAAGCCCTGATCAGTTCCATTTTTGTTGGTCTGCTGGGACAGGCGGATGAACGGACACGCGTACATGCACATACACGACATATTCCTTTCTTAGCTGTTCTGGCACTTGTACCAGTGCCACTCAGAGGAGAATTTAGGTCAGCATTTCTGGCAGGGCAAAAGTTGCATCCTGCAGGAGCAAGTGGATACATCTACCCAGTAAGGCTGTACAACCTTTTCAGTGTCCTGTCCTACAGCTCTTGTTACAGGAGAGGGAACAGATCTAATCAGCAGCTACATGGAATTAACCTTTCAGCATCTGAAATCATGGTTTCTACAAAATGGATTATCTGTTAATCCCCATTCCTGGCATTGCGTGGAGAAAACAGAACTCCATTTCTAGATTTTTGGGGTCTTTGGGCTCTGCATCACGTAGTGACTCTGAATTCTGGGTCTGTAGGTCAGCGTGGAGTACAGGGTGAGCAGAAAGCCTCCTTGAGCAGGCTGCCTTGCAGCCTCCATGTTGACTTATGTTCTGGGAAGGGTTTATCACTTGACTGTGCGCAGTTAGGAACAAGAGCACGCTTTGGCTGAGCGAGGTAGGGAGTGTGAATCTGCACAGACCCTCACACGACTTGATAACAGGCTGGGGGAACAGGGGTCTGCGAGGAGTGTTGTAATTAGGACAGGTAGAAGTTTTGCTCTGGCTGAGGCTGTTTTAATAAATCCATCAAATGAACAGGTTTTCAGATATTGGCACAGAATTTGGCATCCTGTCCCTTAAGGCTGGCTGCCTGCATGGTACTTGTAACTAGTGCATGTGAACTGTGGTTAAATTTGTACTACTGCTTGCAGTTTTAGCCCAGAACTGCGTTATTGCAAAATTCTCCTTTTGCCCATAGAGGTGGCAGTGCATTATCTTTGGCATTGCAAGTCCATCGTGTTTACTTCCATGGAAAAAGGCCTGTCCTGTTGCCTCAGCAGCTTACTGTGCTGCTCTGTGGGCTCAAGTCCTAACAAACATTTACACTGCCTTAACCTCCCTTTCACTTGAGATGGTAGCAAAGATCGGTCACATCTCTGCTTTCTAGTGCCAGGCACTTAGTACTTCTGAAGGTGTTTTCTTAAAAGAAAAATCCCCTCTGTGACTTAAATGTGCATACGTTACTGGCTGTAATAAACAACACGCTAAAAGAGATCAGTCTGCAAAAACTAACTGAGGTGGAATATTTGCCTAGGGCAAGGCAGGCTTTTCTTTTCTTTTTTTTTTTCTTTTTCATCCTTCCTTTCTCTTCAAGCCTTGCTGCCTCCTAGATGACAGAGGGCGGTGATTCAATGTTACTTGGCCTGGATGCCCTCTTTGGAAGCCAGGGCCCGCATGAGATGTGTGGTCCTGGCCTGCTGTGCTTAGCAGGCTGCAAGAGCTCTCTTGAAGGTGCTTTTTGTGTCTGCACCTTTAATCCTCTGACCGGCAGCAAGTTCATTATACCATGGGCGTGAAATCTGAGGCCTGGCACGGACCCGGAAAGATTTGGGGTCTTTGCTTGGAGATGAGTGAGAGCATGTGGAGTTGGTGGCACGTGGTCAGCCCTTCTGGTGGTCTGGTAGCTTCTCTGCTAAGCTGGAGTGAAGGGGAGGTGGGGTGCTGTGCACAGACCTGCCCGGCACGTCTGGCTGAAACAGGAGCACGAGGGCATGGCTTGGTCTTTGGTGGACTTAACGGTAGCCAGAGAGGCACCGCTATGGGAGAAGGTGGCGGGAGGGGTGGGCTTTGATGTGCAGCAGGAAAGAGATGAATGGGAAGCAGTGAAGGGAGCCAAGCAGTGGGACAGAGAGGAGTGAGAGTAGGAGGGGAGCTGGGGACATCAGTGGGCAGCCATCAGGGTGAGGGGCAGGGGGAGATGGCTTTGCTCTCTGCCTCTCTGCTGTTGGGCAGATCTCAGCTGAGAGCAGAAAGGTGTCCTCTGCCTTGGCGTGTCAGACCCTGGGCTCTGACGGGTGTCTGGGAGCAAATCTTGGCTTGCAGTGGCAACTGTGGGCATCACCCTCTGCTGTATCTGCCTGCTTCCCTGCAGTCACCTCCTTCAGTGGCTTAAGCTAATGCGCAGAGGGACTGTCATGTCCTGTTCTGACATCTCTTGGTGTTTCCAGCTGAAGGGTGGAAAGCTGGGGTGGCCGTGCTGTGGTGTACCCCAGCAGGAGTCATCAGCATGCTTAGCAGAGCCCAGCCATCATCCTTCCCTGCTCAGGGTGCTGCTGCGTTACCCCCTGGCAGCCCCTCAGTAGCTGAGGCTGAAGCACATCCTGCAGAGTTATTTTTTCCAGACTGAAGATTCTCCCTGGGAATTGTCAGCCCAGATGGAATTAATTTTTTTTTAAAGTTCTTTCATTATTTTTTGAAAACCAGGAATCTGTTTATGCCCATTAAGCTGTTGCTTTCTGAGCAAAGCAACAACACAAACAAAAATTGGGCTAATCCTCAGCTGGTAAATTGTTATATTCTGCCAAGTTCTAACCCCCCCCCTCCCCAAACCAAAAACCGCCCAAAAAGCCCAAAACCCAGCCACCCACAAATCTCCTTTTATTTGCAGTTTCATTTCTCTCTCCAAAATGCAGTGAGAATGAGGTTTTCTGAGCATGGCTTTGCCCTCCACAGGACAGGAGAGAGGGTTTGTGTCGGACACTTAGTTATCAGTCTCCGGGCTTCCCTGTTTGTCTTCTCCCTTGTGTAAACTCCAGGAGCGAGGCCGCTGGAGGTGGTCACGCGTCCGATATTTGTATTCATGAACACAGTGCTTTAACATTTATTCTCCTGGGCTTTAATGTACTTTGCTTGGTTCTGTCTACGTGTGGTTTGCCTGCTGCAATTGTAATATTCAACAGACACTGTAGGTAGAGGAAGGTCAGAAGCATCAACTTTCCATATGACCTTGACAGATTCAATCAGCCGGTGAAAGTTGTAGAATTGGATTATGGGATTTGCAATGAAAAAGTGGTTTAAGGGACAAGAGAAACTACACTTGGTATTTTCAAAAGCTGGCCTGGTGTAATAGCAATCAGGAGGGACAGAACTGAGGGAGATGAAAGGTGGAAGACATATTAGAAGTTTTGTTTGGTTTGGTTTTCTGTGGGGTTTTGTGGTGTTTTTTTAATACAGTGCTTCTGCAAGATTGTTCCAGGGACTGGCATGGTTTTTTGTAATTTATTACAGAAGAAAAATCAGTGACATGCCAGTGTTTCTATCTTCCAGGTAGAATTGATTTCTTTACTTACAAATAGTCCCACACTGAAACTTTCACCTGCAGGAATATTAACGTTGCAGGATGTCACCTGCTTTGCCTCCTACTCTAAACACATGCAGTGATCCCAGGGCTAAATGTGCTTCTAAAGGTGATCTCTTTACCAGGCGCTAAATGCCTTCCTTTGTAATTGTTATCGATCAGTTGCTTGTGGCCAGGGATGTCTGTAAAAGCTTATTTTGCTTGGAGAGAGCCTGTATTTGATACTGTATTAAATAAACTTATTTTATTGTGCTTTTAACATTCCTAAACCTGGGAGGGTAGTGGAATAAGACTTTGAAGACACTAAAAATTATCAGTTCAAAACTCTAAATTGAGGATACGTCTATTCTGTTTCAACCTCATTTCAGATACGTGGTGGTAACAGACTGATACGGTTCACAAAACGTAGCCTAATCAAAATGTATCAGTGGATACAAAAGAAAAGAACTCGATGAAGTCTTTATTCCTCTCTTTTGTGGAATGAGATTGCTGTTCATTCCAAGTAGTAATCTCTCACATAAACATGTTTTTCTGTTCTGTGGCTCTACAGCTCATAAAAAATATACTTGGACAGTGCCATACTCTTTTAATATATATTTCTTAGACTTGGTACACACTGTCCATTGCTTGGAGCAAGCAAAAATGTTCCACAAACCAAAAACGTTAAAATCAATACACGTTTTTCATTGAGCATAACAGAGCATACCATTGGCCTGAGTGAAGAGAGCTTGGCAGGAGAACAGAGCTGGAAAGAGTTGTCAAGATGTAAAAATATAATGAAGGAGCTACAGGGCTTTTCCCCAACAAAATAACTGCTCTGAGTTTGTAAGAACCTTCAAGTATAACAAACAGCTTGGAATGAATATCCTGCGTGAAAGCAGGACAGCCACGACCTCTTTGTGCTGTCCCGGGGAAATTCAGCAGAACATTGCCGTATTCAGCAATGTGCAAAAGTAAAACTTCACTCACAGCAGCTCTCGGCTTCCCTAATTGCCAGGTGAATGAGGATTTGGGAGTTTAGGCTGGTGCCTGTGGCTGCTTAGAATCTACTGGAATACAGTAGTTTCACGTCTGTCTGCCTCCGTGTCGCTGTCGCGCCGCCGCGCCCCCTCCCCCCCCCCCTTCTAATTAAAATTTTTAAAAATGGTGGGGTGATGGTACTTGTTTAAATACTTGAGCTCCATGCTAATGAGCCATCCTTTCTGTATGGAGCTGGATTTGCCTGCTGAGTTCAGTGGTTTGAAGTTCTTGGCAACAGCTGTGAGTAACTGTCACTGGTTAAGGTGATACCAAAAAGGGAGACTAGGATGTAGTAATGCTGCTGTCTCTGCTTTGTTTTTCTCTCCTGCTCTCATTTGAGCTGTGTAACAAAAACAAGCTTGATAAACATTTTGAGGCTGCAGACTTCATAAGAGAGTCCTAGATAAGCATGTTTGAATCCCAGCAGAGTGCATCTGATCTTGAGAAACCCCCTGTCCAAGTGCTTTGCAGTTTTATATGCGCTATTTGAAAGGACTGGCATCTGCAGCAGGATTTGTCCATGCTGTGCATCTTTTTGTTCTCAATATTTTGCATCTGATGACTGTCTCTTACCTTGGTGCAAGTGAAGCAATGTTATGTGCTCAGTATACTTCTTTCTTTCCTTTTTTTTTTTAATATTGGTGAAATTGTTCAGCTGCTAAACTGTTTCTGCCACATGATGGGAAGCATGTCCCCTGCTTGGGCAAAGTGCTGCTATTCCTCACATAGTGCCCATTGATGGAGACCTGTCCCGTGGTACGATCGGTAGATGACCAAAGCCCCGTCAGCGTGGACACGTGCCACAGCGGGTGTGCGCCTGGTGGCAAGGGGCAGCTTGCTTTCCAGTTCTGTGATGGAGGAGAGGGCTTCAGCACAGCCTTTTCCCCCGAGCCAGTGGCACGCAGGGGCACAGCCTCTTCAGCCCTGGTTTGTGTCTGTGATAGAGGCTGGCTTTCGTAGACAAAGGCCAGAATGACAAAGAGATGGAGGTGTTACAGGTCTCTAGCAGTGTTTGTTCAGCAGTCCCCTCAGCTGGCTGTTGGCAGCTTTTGTCTGGACTCGCATACATTTGCAAAAATGATGCTGATGTTTTTCTTCCTCCTGTCCTTCCTTCCATCTCCCTGCAAAGCAAAAATATCCTAGCAGGGCAGTCCCATGGGTGAGATGGGGAGGCTGAAGAACGAGCACCAGTGTGCTAGCCAGGGATTTTTCTCTGCTTCCCATTCCTTCTGCATTTTTCTAACTTACTGGACTGAAGTGGCTGTGTTTGCCCAGCTTGCTTTTTTAAGGTTGCAGGGGAATATGATTTTTTTACGCCCTAACCCCTACAGTTTTTATTTACCTCCTGGTTATCCTCCCAGGGCTCTGTGCCACAGCTGTAGAGAGAGGAGAACTGGGCAGACTGGGACTGTGCAGAATGCATCAGCCTCACTTCATCAGGGTGAACACAGTGTGTCTGCTTGGTTTGCTCCGAGGGCTTTCTAACTGCCTTGCACTTGCACACGCCGCTGAGCTTTGCTTTGAGCTTTCAGTTCAAAAGGACCCGAAACTCTTGTCGTAGCTGCCGAATGTCACCTGCTTTCATTTGAAATCATGCAAAACATCAGAGTTCACTCATTTCGGTCAAAATCAAGTCTAGGCTTGCTCAGAAAGGGCTTGACCCGACATTCATTGAAGCCATGAAATTCAGTCGCTGTTTCAGCGATGAGCTGGAGCTGCCTTGAGAGTGTTGGGAGCATTGGTAGCCCTGGGAGCTTGTGATAGATAGATATTCAGGTTTTTCCACTGAAGCTGTGGGGAAAGGCAGGTCTGACTCTTGTCCTCTGTACCCTGACAAAAGACATGTCCCTGTTCGCCAATCGGAGTTGACACGCTGCTGCCGCAGCTCAGAGCATCGCTCAGAACAGCATAAAATCTGAAGAGGTTTCTCGAGTGACTGCAGGGGAACTGAGTTGGGCCAAAATAACACCTGGCGTGTTTTTAGCAGTTTTTTTCTCATCTGTCTGCGCAAACTCAGAGAGGTGGCTCTTTGGACCCAGAGGTGTGAAGTTCAAAGAAGTTAGGCAAAACTCATCCTAGAGATGTTGCAAAACTGTGGTTTGTGCTTTTTATGGGCTGTTTGAATTGTGTTTCCAGCAAATTATGTATTCGTGAATGGTGCTTGTTCCTAGCTAGAACATGCATTTCACAGGGTCTATATCATCCATACCTGGAAGCTACCAGATTAACCTTAACTCTAGCATTTTTATCCACATACATTGAAATTGAAACTTATGTATGATAGGAAGTCTGCATTGCTTCCCTTCCCTTCGAGGCTGTTTGCCATCTGGTAATGCTAACTAGAAGATACATTTTGCTTTTTCTTTTCAGCTATGATCTGTTCACAGCAGGATCCACGCCATAACAGCAGGTTTGGGTGCTCTGTAAATGGGTTTTAACACCTGCATTTGAAAAATGTGAGCAACTAGCTGTGCTGTATTTTTTTTATTGCTGTTACTTGTGACTTCAGACCACCAGCTTCTCTGTACCCAACGTTGTGTACAAATGCATGCTTGATGGCAAGTAGGAGTGCTGGCATAGGAGGGGTGCAGAGCACTAACTTTCCAGCATCCCTGCAGGTGTCCAGAGAGGAGCAGAAAAAGCAGTAGAACTGGGAAGCCTTTGAGATGGGTTATTTTAGAGAGATGGGGAGGATGGAGTGCTGGGATTAGATTTGGGAGTCTTTCACATGGCACAAATCAGTTTCCAAACAAGACAGGGAACAAAGCATAGGAGAAACTTTTATGTGGCAACCCACAACAGCTTGGAAAACTGAATTCAGTGGCAGTCTGGAAGGATGTGCTTGGCAAGACTGTTCAGTTCTGGTTTGTTCTGATGACTTGAATGATGGAATAGAGAGAGTATGCTTGTTAAATTGGTAGGGTGCTATGAGCTGGGAGGAACTACAGACACTTTAGAGAACCAGATGTGGAGTTGCAGATAATCTTGACAGGTTGGAAAAATAGTCCATAAAAAAGGGGTGCGAGTTCAATTAAAGCAGTATGAAATATTGCATTTAAGCGAATCAGCTGCTTGATACAGGATGCAGCATAGCTGGGTAGGCAGTAGTTTGTTGAGAGGCAAAGGTTTGTTGAGAGTGACTCAAAAAGGTTACACTGTTAGAAAGAAAGAAAATGTCATGCAGGGATGTATAAGCAGCAGTGTCATCTGCAGGACATGTGAAAAAAATCTTTCTACCTGCACAGCAGTGGTAAGGGGTTAGCTGGAGTGCAGTGCCCTGTGCATGCACACACGTCAGCAGGGGTGCAGGCTGACTGGGGGAGCAGCCTAATGAAAGGGTTGGAGGCTGTGCTCACAAAGTTGAAAGAGCATGGTTTGCATAGTCTAGAGCAGAGAGGTTTGAGGAAGGGGGATAGATGTGACTGCAGCCTTTAAGTATGGGCCGTTCCTCAAAGAGGAGGGGAATAATTGCTGTTCTGGCCCTCTGGGGTAAGACAAGTTTTAGGCTTCAGTTGCAAGAGGAGCAAAACTGCAGCTGAGAATCAGGAAGAGCTTTACAGCTGCAGGGAGAGTGATGTGTTGGAGTCCCTTGTCTGGGAAATATACAAGTAATAGGTACAAAGAAAATAGGTGAAGCTGATCTGTGTAGGCCTAGGGGTGATGTGTCACTTCTTTACATCTTTCTAGACCTGATTTTTAGGATCCTTGTAGGTGGGCTAACAGCCTTCCATGAGAACACATTCGAGGATTGCTTTGTACATAATTACACTTTAAAACCTCTCTGTAAAAGTGAGCTGCTCCAACACTGTGAGGAGAAAAGCATTGCTATTAAGCAGAAGTTATCTGATGTACTGTGCCAGGGTCAATGTTCAGGGGAGGTTGCAAGGTTGTACTTCTCACTGACTCAGCTGGCAGCATAACTTTTAACATTTCATTAGCCTGTAGAAAGGAATTACAGATAAGGTATGTACAGAGCTAGGCTTTGAACTGCAGCGAGTGACAGCTTGGCTGCATGAACACCTATCTGTGAGACTAACACTCGCTAATGATCAGGCTGACTTGTCGGCTCCAGCCTCCTTTGTTTTCCAGTTGAAAACATGCTATTTCCATGCTATTTGATGATGTTTGCTGAGCGGAAGGTGTTTGCTCCAGCAGTGAGATGGACAGCCATCTCCCTCCCTCCCTCCAGCACAGCTCTCTACCTGTGTGGAATGACGAGTGTGATGCAGCATTGGAGATGGCAGGATGAGCCATGCAATGCATTGGAGATGGCAGGATGAGCCACGCAATCCAGCCAGCATGCCAGTTGCTCAGCCCTGGAGCAAATTGCTTAGGGACAAACCGTAACAAGCACGAAGCACTTAAGTTGGGGTGGTGGATGGACAGTGTTCTCAACACCTTGGTGGTTTGCTTTTCTGGAAGGGTAACTTTGAAGCTGCAAGTCCTTGTAGGGTGGGCAAAGGACTTGGAGCTTGGGCATTACCAGATACCAAGTCTGCCTCCCTGTATCTCTCTTTTCTTAGAGAGCAGATGGCAGTAGGGTTAGACCTGGAGCAGCATGTGCTGCTCAGTACACATTCTTAGCTGTGCTGCATGGACACAGGGATGAAGCCCAGAGCTCCTCCGTTTCTGCCTGCCACTGTTGCATGACAGTTCACACTTTGTGGGCAGTTCTGCAGCCTGGTCTCTGCCTGCCCTCCAGATGTGGGGGCAGACACCATGGTGGCCGAGGTTGTATTGCATATGTGAAAGCCATGCAAGGCTCTGGCAGGAGTGAGGATCCCCAACCAGGAGAAGGCCTCTGTGTGCATGTATAGAGTGGGATGGAAAGCAGAGAGCGTTTCGTGCCTCAGCGCTGGAGTGGCAGGCACTGAGTAAGCAGGGCAAGCACATCTCTGAATGTGCCTCCCCACTGAGTTCTTCTTGGGGGGGTGGAAATCTGCTGCTTCATGCAGGGAAAAGTTATGCAGACAAGCTGTGTTTTGGTGCCTGGTTTTGTGCAAAACATGGAAATCCTTTCCTGCTTGGTCTCTTTTCATTCTCTTTGCCGTCAGTCATTGCACATGTCATCAATGTCTGTGGAAAAGACAGCACAGTCAGGGCACAAGCCTACTGCAGCCTCCAGTGTGTGAAAAGCAACATTAGCTTAAAGATTTTCACATGAGAACTGCTGGTGATTGACGGGACATACAGTGCAGTTATTAAAACCAGAAACATGTGCCTGCTCTGGAACCCCTCGCTGGCATCCAGGATTAAAGAGACCGTAACAAACTGCATTACTGGTGCAAACGTGAGCAAGCCTTGGGTTTGTGCTGGAAGCCTTGTTTCTGCAGCATGGTTCAGCTCACTTCAGCAGCCAGAGAGAAGAGGATTTGTGCAGCATGCTTAGGGTAGGTTCATCCAGCCTGGTGCAGTACCCAGCGTGCTCTTATTTGCATCCCTCTGAGCTAGGATGTAGATGACAAGGTGCAGCCTAGCAGACTCCAAACAGCCAGGTGTAATGCAGGTTTTTCTACTGGATTTAAGTGTGCTGCCATCAGTGCTGCACTCAAAACAGCTGGCTTTGTTGCACTGCAAGCTGCTGTCACGTTAGCTAGTGTCAGATGCCAGCCATTTACAGTATGCGCCATCACAGCATGACTTAAGTTGGCAACACAGAGTCAATCACATGCCAGCAGCCTACTGTAAGGGTGGGGGAGTGTGTGGGAAGAAAGGAGGAGAAGATACTCTTATAAAATCTTTTAATGATTTATTTTTAATATCCATTTTTCAAGCCTTGGGAAGTGCAGTCCATATGCTTTTCCCTCCTGGCTGTAGTTGGCAAAGAAGCTGACGAATATGGTCCTTCAGACTCCTTCCATTTTGCAAGGAGCCAGAAAATACAGCTATATTTAGCATGTTACCAAGGCCAGCAGCAGAGTCTGCTGCTGGGTGGTGATTCCCTGGCTGCAGGCTCGCGTGCCACCCAGGACAGGGTGAGAATGTGCCTTCCCTGGAGTCGATACTTATGCTAAATTAACAGCAACAAACTCCTCCAGTTACAACAGGATGGCTGCACTGGTCCCAGCAGGCTCAGCGTACCACTTGCTGACACAGCTCAGTCTCTGAGCACCATGCCCCTTCCCGACACATACAGTGACCCACTCCAGGTGCTAGGATGGTGCTTTTTGGTGCAATGCTCAGTTTGGAGAGTGTCTCAGCAGATCTCTGCGTAGGGCACTGGGACTGTCCTGTGCCCTGTGCTGAGCATTCAGTGTGCTGGAGCCACAGCTAGTCAGTGCAGCAAAACTGCGCCTTTTAGCATAAAGATGCTTATCTGAAACTTAGGGGCCTGACTCTTGTTGTATTTTCTCATATTGTATTCCTGGGCCACGCAGGTATAAAATGGAGTTGTCCTTATTTGTCCCCAGCCCAGTATCCACACAGCAGATTTGCTACCAGTTCCCTGTTGTTTTCCCTGCTGTGTTGCAGCTGGTACTGAGAAGTGAATAATGGCAGTTCCTTTGTCCTTCTGGCGGCTTTCGTATAGCTGAAATTGGTCTTGAAGAGTGTATGTGTTGCTGAGAAGTACTGAGAACTGTGGGCATTGTGATGGAAGTGTAGAAGAAGGGATCACCCCTACCAGTGCTGGAGTTCAGAGGATGCTAGAGGTGCCCATCACTTTAGAGCGAGACATCTTGAAAGTTGTTTCATAGCTGGATGTCTAAACTGGGAACATTTTCTATCACTCTGTCACGTCATCAGTTCCTAAAATTCATTGTCTGAGAGATTAAGAACCTGCTGTGGTGTTGGAGAGGGCAACCCGACTCAGTTGTGGCTTCTAACCTGTCCTGGTGAAATGCAGTGGTTGATGATGCTCAGGATCAAAATGATGGCGAGGAGGAGCTAGACTGAAGGTGTGGTTTTGAATCTGAGTGCAGTGGTGATTCATTTAGTCTTCCTGGAGCTCTAGAAGGCCTGACTGACAGCCGTGCTGCACTTCACAGCCTTCGCTCTGCAGCAGCATCTGCACAGCTCTCAGTTCTTTGCAAATACATGTCCTCATTGAAACCAGTAGCACTCTGTGTGGGCACTGGTTTCTGCTCACAGCTCTGTCTGCAGGATCAAGGCCTTGTGCTGTATGGGGGTGTTTTTGTTGGTAATAAAAATGTTCTGTTTGTAGAACCCCCTGTTGGAATTAAACAAACTCTGTCTTGAGAAAAAAGTAGAACAAAGCTTCACACCAAGCTGGGGTGGCTGGTATCCATGACATGCAAAATTTCAGTTGGAATAGCAAAGTCCTTTTCAAGTTGAAGGCGGCCCTGTAAGTATTGTTTACAAAAAATAGTAGCTCTTTTTTCATCTTCTCCATTCCTGCAGTGTAGAAACATCTACATAGATTTATTCCAAATTTGGTAGAAATTAGTGTTTTCCCAACTCAAAGCACTTGTGCCAGGTTTCAGCCAGGAGGAATTTCTAAGGCTGATGTGTAAGCCCTTGAAGGCTGGAGCTTAGAATAGAGCAGCTGCCTGGCCATCGACAGCCCGCTACTCTGCGGGGTCTGCTCCTGGTCTGCAGCAACCTGAGCAGCCCCGTAGAAGTTGTGGAGGTGGGACGCTGCAGATACTCTCTGAGCCTGAATGCTGGACTCTTGTTGGGTCCCAGGTGATGGGAAGGGCTGTGGAGGGACCTGGTCTCGTGCAGCTGGAAAGATGCCATGAGAAGGATGTCCCAAACCTACCTCGTGCTGATGAGTCTCCTCTTTCCAGATTAATGCAGTTCTTTACCTTGTAGTAGTGCCGGGTTGTCTGAGCACCAGCCAGCTGTGTGGTGCCATTTTACCCTCACTTTACACAGATGTAAGAAAGTGTCTGGTGAAGATTGATGTCCTTGGGGCCTGTGAGCAATTAACTCAATGCTGGGGATCTGGGGCTGTTGGATTGCTAAGAAGCCAAAACAATAGCATTAAAAAGCCTCTTTCTTGTTGAGTTGGGTTGTTGGGAGCCACTGGGCTCTTCTAGGAGCAGGGCAGAGAGTTTCACTCCGCAAAGGCAGGCTGCTGAAGTTTGGGGGTGTGTTTTCCTGTCCCAGCGGGTTTAGCCCATCACTTCTTGCATTTAATTATTTGCCTCTAAATAACAAGAGGGAGCCAGGAGTTTTGTTTAACTCTCTGATCTCCTTGGAGCAGGTAAGAGAGGAGCCTGTTTCTCATGATGCTCCATCATACAGCCCCTTTTCATGCCACAGACAGGCTCTGCAGCCCTTTCCCAGGTGAACCCATTATCCCCACCAGGAAAGGGGACAGATAAAAGCACACATAAAGCTTGCAGATCTTCGGCTGCTCTCCAGTGACTTGCCCCTCTCTCAGCATGCTGAGGAGCCTGGCTGGCGGTTCAAAAGCAGCCCTGCAGTGGGTCACAGTGTCAGCTTTGTGCAGTGGTACCCAGACTGTCCAGTAATTCCACCCGTACATTTGTACAGGCGGAGACAGGTCTTAAAAATCCGTGGGGGAGCATCCTGGATGCAGGCAGGGACCCATCCCAGGGGGTTTCCACCAGTCTGTGCCCAGGGTGCAGTGGTGTGTAATGGGTGTACCTGTGTGGACCTGGTTATGGGGTTACGGCTCTGCTGTGTGTGATCCTGCTGACAAGAGCAGGTATGTGGGGTCACCCAATGTGCCCCTTTTTTGAAAGCAAACTTAATTATATCAAGACTGAGAATGCAGTGTCCGGCTGATGAGAGTGCCAGGGACAGGCTGGGTAATGGATGGTCCTGCTCCTTTGCTGGCTGCGGGGACCATTATTAGCTATCTGTCATGCAACAAGTCTGTGGTCCCCAGGCCTGGCCTTGTTTTATTAGGCTCTGAATAGCTACAGAAGAATTACTTCCTCAAAAAAATTCACCACAAGTTATTTATAAAATTTATGCATAAAGTTACATAAAATGTTTCTTGTATTCTATATGCCTGTTTCTTGAGGAGGGAATACACAGAGAAAGAGGGGGAAAATCCCTATTTTTCAAGAATTATTTAATCTTAATGACAAAATTTGTTACTAGTTTTCTGTGTTCAGTGGACTCTTGGTATTTATCTTCCTATGTCTACTTGCAAACACTATTAAAGCAAAGCACAGTTTATAGATGGTTTTTAAAAGTGGTGGTCTCAATTGATTTGAGGTGATCTGTAACATTAGTGATCCTTTGCTTTTTAGGAGCCACTGGCTTCCCTAGCGCTTATGTTTATTTAGCGGAGGGGGGAAGAAGTCAGTGATTCAACATACTGTGGCTTTTAAGAAATGAAGCACGAAGGGGAAATTGTTTCAGTTCTTCCTCCTGTGACTACCAGTTCGCAGCATCTCAGTACAAGCCTGTTGAAGATCAGAGGTGCTGCTTTACAGAGCTGTCCTCTTAATGTTTTACCCAGCGCAGCTGGGGAAGTGGTAGAGACAGTTTTGTTTCTCGCTGTCTGGTTGTCAGGGCCAATTAAGTGGTCTGGTGGTGGGAGGGAGGGGAAAAACAACCCACACAAGAAAATGGGGATTTTTTGTTGTTGTTTCTGGAGCTGTTGCCACTAACTTCTGAAAATACTGGTATTTGTGTTAGATTTTTTTTTTTTTACAACAATCATTTTAACATCAGGAAGTCTAACTTTTGGGTTTAGCTTGATAGCATTCAGTTAGTGTTACTGCAGGAGAAGTCATGTTGCTCTTCTCTTCACCTGAGTATTGCACTTGTATAGAAAAATCACAAAAGAGGCACAGTAGCTACCAAACTGCCTCCGCCTAGATTATTGTGTTGTTACAGTAACCCAAACAATGCTTAATTAAATTTCTCTGGCTGCCCTGAGCATTACATTCACTGAAATGCTGTTTCATTATGTCTTTTAGGGCCGGTGTACCCGAGAGAACTGCAAATATCTCCACCCTCCCCCACACTTAAAAACACAACTTGAAATAAATGGACGCAACAACCTGATCCAACAGAAGACAGCCGCAGCCATGTTTGCTCAGCAAATGCAGTTCATGCTACCAGGCGCGCAGCTACAGCCAATTGTAAGTTACAGCAATGAATTGGGTTCATGCTGCTCCACGTTCTTTCCTTTTGCTCATGGAGGACCCAGCCCTGTGCTTTTGCTCAGGCGGTTGTTCGTGCTGCATGGAGTTGGGCAGCATCTTCCAGAGGGATGTCTGATGCTACGTCTGCATCTTCTTGCAAGCTATGGCTCCCCTTTCCTTTGATAACTAAGGAGCTGTGAGATTCAGGGCATCAAGCGGAAGGGTCTTGCTTCCAGGTGGATATTTGACCAGTTAATTCATGTGCATCCCAGAAGTCCCGAGTGGCTCAATTCCAACGGATCCTATTTTGGATAGCTGTTTTACACTGGGGTGAGGATGCTGGAGTTCTTCCACACTGTGGCAAGGGGCCAGTTGACTCCCTTGACTAGATGTGTTGTATGGGTGGGCTAAAATTGGGGAAGATGAATCCTGCCCAGACCTTAATACATTTTTATGTCTGGGAGTGAGACCCATTTTGCTGCAGTTGTCCCAGCAGAGAGTTGTGCTAATGTCACAGCTCTGTCACTTGTTTTTCACAGTAATGCTGTTTTATACTAACAGCAGGAAAGATTTGCTTCTCTTCAGATAGGGAGGGAAGCCCGTGGGAGACAGGTGTTTGCAGAGCAGGTAGTTCAGAGAAGCCTTCACTGCCTGTCCCTGCTGTAGCCTGTCAGTTAAAACGGGTTTTCAGGCTGGAGAACCCTGTCATGCCAGGGAGAGGATGGCTTGTGTCTGCTGGCTGGTGTATCTGGGATGGGGTGACACTTGCCAGCTGAGTTTGAGTCTGTCACTATGTGTATTTTAAGAAATGTCGGAGGTCTTGAAGCAGCTCTTCGGTGCTGACATAATTAAGCTGCATATTTTTAACTGAGAGCCTAATTAGGAATTCTCCATTTAAAGTTGGGGCTGAACTTCTTTCCTGGGGCAACATGCACTTGATATGCAGTTGTTGGGTGAGGTTCCCTGTGCTGTGCCACACAGGAGGTCTAGCTGGATCCCTAGGACAGACTCTTGAAGCCTGAAGATGTGCGAGTCCATGAACCAACCTGCACTTGGCCTCTTGGTGTCCCACCTACAGTGCCTGGCTTCTCTGCCCAAAATGAGGCTTCAGACTCAGCAGCTGTCACCCCAGCTTTGACAAGCCGGAGTGTCTCTGGTTTATCCGCACAAGAGACTGGTGGAGGGTTCTTCCTTGCTGGATGCGGTTGTGCTGTTTGGCGTAAGAGCTTGCAGTGATGCTGTGTTTCAGGAGGGAAGGAAGGCTGGCTAGGGTCCCTCCATGATGGTGCTCTGCCACCATACCGGGGTATTTCCCCAGTTCCTCCTGTCTGGTGAAGGCTCTTCCATGTTCACCCTCACTCTGGTCATCCTGCGTGTGTGTTAGCAGCTTTATCTTCACCCTGCCCTGTAAGCTAGGGAAATGCTGTTCATTCTTCCCATTTTGAAGAGTGAGGCAGAAGAGAAAATGAGCCACAGAAAAAGTCTTTAGTTGCCCTGCGCCTTAAACTCTAATCTGCTGTAATCTTTGCACCTTGTTTTGTGGAGTTCACTTTTCACGAAAGTACGTGCGCATGAGAAGAAAATCCTGAATTCCCGCAAAATGGTAGCACTGGTTTCCGAGCCCTGTACCAAAAGCAAACCTTTCCTGTTTGGGGTTTTCCTCTGTGGGGAATTCACAGTGGGTGCTCTTGGCTGGCTATTCAAAACATCTTTGGGATTTCCTCTTTGGAAAGTTCCCATCTTCCCGTTTTGCAATCTTGCAGGTCCAGTTCACTCCTCCTGCAGTTTCACTCCTGCCTTTTAAATTGCCTCTGAGACTGAATGTGTCGGTTTGTCTGGTTAGTGCTCTCATTTCAGAGGTAACCTTATATGATGAGAAAGGTCCCCGGTTTCTAAATTGTGCCATGAGAGAAACATGGGCAAAGAAGAAAAATAAAAATTTGTTCTGCAATGACTGCTCCCTTCCTGCTTTCCCACACTTTGCTTAGAGTAAACGAGCTCTTGGTCTAATTCCTGCTGCCCGACTTGCTCCACACCAATTTCAGGACAAACAAGAGATTGCTCTTTCACCTGCCTTTGATTTCCTGAAGATGCTGCCAGTGGAAGCAGGCTTTGAGAATTTTTTTTCCCTCTCTAAATGAGAAGGGTGGGGCCTTCTTCTGGCTACACATGAAATTCTTCAAAGCAGAAAGTATTATATCAGATGCAGCAGCAGAACAAATCCCATGTGATCAGAAAGCTGATCAACGGGATGCCTGCTTAATTGGGATGCCTGCCAGAGACGAGATTTGGAACAGCGTGCTTAATAGCTCCAAACAATAGCTGAATGCTTAGACATTTTAAAGTGCATTTTCACCAGAAAAGCTACTGTGTTTAAAAAAAAAAAAAAAAAAAAACCAAACCCAACAACAACAAAAAACCCAAACCCCAAAAAACCCCAGCACTTGACAATAGCAGCTTTTCACCACTCTTCCTGAAATGGCATTGAACGTGTCTGTCTGTGAGCTTGCATCTAAACATTCACCGCCAGATCTTCTTGCACCACTGCTGACATCCAGCAAGAGCTAATCTTTCCATTGAACCAAGAGCCAGGACCCTGATGATGGCTGTTTAATGAAGGTGCTGCTTGGAGAAGAACTGTCCCAAGTGGGCTGCCTGCTGCATGCTGTTCACGGAAGCCTACTAGGTGTGAATTAATGGTCGCTAGTGTGAGCTTATTTTGCTGAAGTCTCTAGTTGCCCTCTGATGTTGCTGCTAACTGTTTGTGCAAAGCTGAGAATCACATGAATGTTTGGTGCCCATGATGCAGTTTTAAACAGACTGCTTTGTACAGCACTTTAAAACAAGTCAGGCAAGGACATGGAGCAGACTATTTGCTCAGCATGGCATATTTGTCTGGGAGAGGCCTTGGAGAGACCATGTAGGTGCCAAGTAGAATCGTAGAATGCTTTGGATTGGAAGGGACCGTTACAGGTCATCTAGTCCACCCCCCCTGCAAGAGCAGGGACATCTTTAACTAGATCAGGTTGCTCAGAGCCCCATCCAACCTGACCTTGAATGTTTCCAGGGATGGGGCCTCCACTACCTTTCTGGGCAACCTGTTCCAGTGCTTTACCACCCTCATTGTAAAAAATTTCTTTCTTAAATCCAGTCTAAATCTGCCTTCCCTTAGTTTAAAACCATTGCTCCTTGTCCTGTCACAACAGGCCTCGCTAAAAAGTCTGTCCCTGTCTTTCCTATGGGCCCCCTTTAAGTACTGGAAGGGTGCTATAAGGTCTTCCTGCAGCCTTCTCTTCTCCAGGCTGAACAACCCCAACTCTCTCAGCCTGTCCTTGTAGGAGAGGTGCTCCAGCCCTCGGATCATTTTCGTGGCCTCCTCTGGACCTGCTCCAACAGCTCCATGTCCTCCTTGTGCTGAGGGCTCCAGAGCTGGACGCAGTACTGCAGGTGGGGTCTCACCAGAGCAGAGCAGAGTGGCAGAATCCCCTCCCTCGACCTGCTGGCCACGCTTCTTTTGATGCAGCCCAGGATACGGTTGGCCTTCTGGACTGCAAGCGCACATTGTCGGCTCATGTCCAGCTTTTCGTCCATCAGTACCCCCACGTCCTTTTCCACAGGGCTGCTCTCGATCACATCATCCCCCAGCCTGTATTGAAACCGAGGATTGCCCCGACCCAGGTGTAGGACCCTGCACTTGGCCTTGTTGAACGTCATGAGGTTCACACAGGCTCACTTCTCCAGCTTGTCCAGATCCCTGTGGATGACATCCTGTCCTTCTAACGTGTCAGCTGCACCACTCAGCTTGGTGTCATCTTGGTGTCATCTGCAAACTTGCTGAGGGTGCACTTGATCTCGCTGTCAATGTCATTGATGAAAATACTGAACAGCACTGGTCCCAGTACGGACCCCTGAGGGACACCACTCACCACTGATCTCCATCTGGACATTGAGCCGTTGACCACTACCCTCTGGATGCGACCATCCAACCAATTCCTTATCCACTTAACAGTCCACCCATCAAATCCCTATCTCTCCAATTTAGGGAGAAGGATGTTGTGGGGGACTGTGTCAAAGGCCTTACAGAAGTCCAGATAGATGACATCCATTGCTTTTCCCTTGTCTACTGATGTGGTAACTACCTCGTAGAAAGCCACTAGGTTGGTCAGGCAGGACTTGCCCTTGGTGAAGCTATGTTGGCTGTCTCAAATCACCTCCCTGTTCTCCATGTGCTCTAGCATAGCTTCTAGGAGGATCTGTTCCATGATCTTCCCAGGCACAGAGGTGAGGCTGACAGGTCCGTAGTTCCCAGGGTCATCCTTTCTACCCTTTTTAAACATGGGCACAATGTTTCCCTTCTTCCCGTCATCAGGGACTTCACCTGACTGCCAAGTAGGAAGACTCTAGTAAAGTTTTGACTTTTGAAAGTCGAAATTCACCTTGACTGCTGGCTTTGGTTGAACTGTGCTGGAAGCTCTCTGAGCTGGTTTTGCGCCTTTGTCTCTGTCAGACTGCATAAAAGTCAGGTTGAAGGTGGATAGAGCTGGGCTCTGGCATTGATATGGAGAGCCATTTTGGTCAATGCTGTGTCTGGTTTCTCAGACACGGTCACTTTGAGCCATGTGTGCGCCAAAGTAAGGTCACCCAAAAAGTGCTGCACCCTGGGCCTGATCCCTACCCTCTCCATTCTGCTTTGTCCCTTTGCAGCAGTGCGAGACGGACTTTTGGAGCTGGCCATGGAGGTGCTTCAGCACCAGCTCTGAATTGACCTGGTGGAGCAGGGCAGTGGCTTGCCGGGTGCTGCCATGTTAGCTGTGTCTGAAGAGGCAGCTGGATAGAGCACGGCAGCGTTGGCACACCTGCCTCCCCACTCCTGCGCTGCAGCTGCCTCTGCTGCTGCCCTGGGAAGTTGTTTCCCCTCTCTGAGCTCTCTTTGTTTTCAAGCTCTTCATCTTGTCTTCCTGTCAAGGTCTTTGTAGACAGGACTATCTTGACAGCTCTGAGTCACCCATGTCCCTGAAGACAACCCAGACTTTAACCCAGCCCTGCGTCCCCTCCTGGGCCAGCGGGACCCTGCTGCCCCTTGGTGCTGATGGAGGGGTTGAAGCACAGGGTGACCAACTCGCTTGACCAGTGACGCTTGGAACAAGTGCTTGAGCAGATTTCAACAGGTGTTTTGGGCATGCATTTGTTCCATGCAGCAAAAACCTGATCTATATCTCAGTCTCTGGTCAAAGGCACACTAGGAATGAATAAACACACGTACCCTGGCCCATCCGGTAGCTGGTGTCTGCCAAGAGACAGTGCTGTGGGGCGTTAACACCTGACTTTTACACTACAGCAGCCCACAAATGAGAAATCCTTTGAGCTAGGAATGTGTCTTTGCGGTCTGACTGGGGAAACGAGCATCTGTGGTGGTAGGTAGCGGGATGCTTTGGCCGGTTGGATTCACTCCAGCGTGCTCAGCCTTCACATTAGAGGGGTCGTTTTACAGCCAGCCCCATGCAGTTGCATTGGAAGGGAACACAGGTTTTTGCTTTTTCTGAACAGCATCAATTGTGTTTTCAATATGAGGGTCTTCAGCCTTGTCAGCACGAGATCTTTATCTTCTATGTTTCTATCATCAGACTGTAATAAAAGCTGCCGCTGTTTTTTGTGTGCTTTCCATGTGTAGCTACATAGCAGCGACCTATCTCCCCTCCTTCAGGCCATCAACACCTCTCTATTTATACTGGGTCTCTCATTTTCAGGCTTTCTCTCATTTTCAGGATCTGAGGTAAGTCAGAATCGACACTTCCCGGCTGAGACAGCACTTGTGTTCAACAAAACACCAGCCGCTCCTCTGCCTTCCTCTTCACACCCACTCTGTGTTTCTTCTCTAGCTTTAGCACGATTTCTGCTAGGCAAATTGAACGCAACTTCTAGTTTGTTAACAAAATCGGCTGTTCCAGGTTCTGTCCTCCCAGGGACAGTCCCTTCTCTCTGCTCACACCTTCAGCCCAATGGCTCCTGTGCTCAGGGTCTGTGAGGAGCTCAGAGCTGTCGGAGTCCTTGGCAGCCCTCCCCCTGAGATGTGTATTCACAACAGCCATTTCAGCTTCTTTTTTTTTATTATTTATTTTTATAAGCATTTTAATATTCAGTGAACCAGTCTTGTGAGCTGTTACCGGTCTGAACCTCTCTGCCACTGCAACCTGTTTCCCTCTGCTCAGGAGTTACTGGTAGTGTCTGCATGGGCTATCATTAATAAAAGGTAGTTTGCAAGGAAACCTGCCTCTGTATTTCCTGAATTTGCAAGAGTTTTAAAGGGGGCAGCAGTGGTAAGCGTTGATACTTTTCAATGCGGCTGTTCTGCCCTAGAGCACACCAGCAACCACGTTGAGACGGGTTTTTTAGTGTACAGTCATAATATTGATCTGTCAGGTCTCCTGGCTGGGTGCAATCACAAGAGGTGGATGAGAGGCATATTGAGGAGAGCAGTGCTGTTTGGAGTGAAAATTACAGTTGGATTCTGGCTGGAAGGAAGAAACTTGCTCGAATTCCGTCAGGACAGGCCTGGCACGAGGGACCTGCACAGACGTAAAGGGAGGAGAGATTGGCTGGCAGCATCTTTATTACTGGTACTGATGCATGAGCCAGACTGGATTTCCCAATCCAAGACAGGCAGTCGGGGCTGGCACTGAGCACAGCCCGTCTTTTCCCCTCATCAGCCACAATAAATACAGAGCTCCCTGATGCCAGCTTACAAAGGAGCAGTTTTCAGTGCACTTAGCACACTTCAGACTTAAAAACCCCAGTGCTTCTAGGTTTAACGTGTTGAGCGAGGTCTGCTCGTTCTCTGGCTGTGCATCCACTGGAAGCGCCTGCGTGGCTGCGGAGCGTCAGTCCCCTGCCTGCGGGCAGGGTGTGGAGCAGAGCTGTCGCCTCCGGTCAGCGGCACTGGGCACACGGTTCAGGCGGGCAGAGGAAGCAGTTGTGAAACCTGGGGAACGCAGCAGCAGCAGCCAGGGCATGGAAATGGGTGAACAACCAGTGGCAGCAATAAAAACCCGTTCTGCTCCTTTGTGCACCCCTCTGCAGGTCTCAAGGATCATGGGTAGATCTTCGATTGCTCTTCATGGACATCTTTGCTCTCTTCAGCTTGGGTTCAGATTCCTTAGCCCTTGCCAGTCGTTCCCAGTGAGGAGAGGGGCTGCTCTTGAGGGAACAGCCGTGGAGGTGGGGACTGCGTTTCAGGGAGCAGGACCTGCCTCCCAGTTTGTAGTGGCTTTGGTGGAGGAGCTGGTATATCATCTCTTTCACCAATGTTTTGCACCCCTTCCCACTGGTTTCTGGCAAATTCACTCGGTGTGAGGCATTGCAAGTCCCCAGCCTTCTTCCCTGGCTGCACAAATGCCCTGGCATCCTCCGCTTGAGCAGTGGGAGGAACATCTCCCCTCCATCTCAGAAACCAGTTAGGTCCTTGGGCTGGCTCCTGGCTGTGTTCGAGCCCAGGCAGGGGAAGCCTGCCTTGAAAGATCTCCTGAAATTTTGGAGCAATGTCTGTGCCACACCTGCTCTGTCAGGATACCCAGGACTCCTGCTGTATTGGGTGCTGGAAACACAGAGGGTAGATTTGCCCACAGATTTGTGCAAGCCACATGTGCTGCCATGCAAGGTTCGGGCCACGATGGGTACACAAAACAAGTGACGACAACATGTGTTAGGCCTCAGCATAACCCTGTGCAGACTGGCCAGGCTGGAGAAACTCCTTAAAATAGCATTTACAGTGCGAATGGTGGCAGAGGTTCAGCAGATGCCACTGTAATTACTGGTGCTTGCACAAAAGAAAACAGTCTAATGGATGCTGCCTTCTCACTAAAGTGTTCAGGGAGTCACAGTGTTTGAAGATCCTTAAAGAGCTTTTCTAGCAGCAAAAGGTGTAAAATATCTGGGAGCCACAGAGAATTGGGAGAGAGAAGAAAATGATTTAATAAAGGGCCGTGGACCGGGGGATCTCTGAGTTTAATGGTTAAAGTCTCCCATCAGCTGAAGCGGGGCTTGACTTAGACTCAAAGAAGGAAAATCGGAAATCCCTCCCAGAGAGGATTATTTGGTTCTGCTACACTTAAAGCACCCAGCGCTGCTGATTCAGGAGGCCGTGTCTCTTTCTTGTGGAGGAGAAAGTGGGACGTATGCCGGCAGTGACCTGTCATCCCCTTTCTCATCAGCTCAGGAGCTGCTTGCTGTCACTCTGACCTGAAGAAGGGGGCATCATTAAGCTAAATATAGGTTAGGACGGCTTGGCTGGTGTTACTGTGGGCTAGCTTCTTCCAGATCACAAGCAGCAAAGTGTTTCCTAGCTTATGAAAGTACTGGGATGAAAATACTGTCAAGAAACACAGTGTCCACGTGTGATTTCTTTTAGAAACCTGCAGGACTAGAGGTACAAAAATAAAAGCAAGGAAGGGATGATGTGTGTGGCCAAAAAAAATGCCCCAGGCCATTTTGTAAGCACGCTTGCATTTATTGCCGAGTAGAGGCCCTAGCTACTGAGGACAGCATCACGTACGCCCGCAAATGTGAGCAGCCTTAACTGTAACCCAGAGTTCACAGCGGAACAGGTAACAAGGGAAAATAAAAATAGTTGCAACTCACAGGCTCCTTTCCCTGGGGGCTGCTCGAGCCCCTGCTACAGGAGCAGAGTGCTGTCTTGCAGGCTCTGGTCTTCAGGGTGGGCGGGGGGGGCGGGGGTTGTCAGCTGGAATTGGTGTCATTCCCAAACACACCTTGGATCTGGTGCTTTAAAGTCTCACAAACTCCCTGGCTATAGGGGCTATTCACAGGCTTTAGGCTTTAAACTGAGCGCCTGCTTAGGAGCTTTGTGTGATCTCTCCTGCCTGGCAGAACAGCAGCTCAGGCTGCTGTTGAACAGCTAGAGCAGTTCAGGCCAGGGAGCTGCTCTGGCCACCAGCGCTGAAGTCGTGCCGTGCTTGCAGGGCCTGCTGAATATGATTTAGGGATCAGAAGCAGTCGAGATCTTTATGGCTTGTTGTTCTGTGTCCTCATGGGACATCGCTTCTCACAGCATAGCTGGGGTCCTGGACCTCGTGCTGGCCCACCTGGGCCATCTCATCTGGTATGCTCTGTCCATGGCTCTTCCAAGCCCACGACCCACCTGCTCTTGCCAAAGCCATGAGGTCTGGCACGTTGTAACACTAGAGAGTTTGGTGTCCTCTTGCTACCATTCACGTGGAGCATAGGCTTGGGATACTCCTGCAAAATTGCTTTTGCCTGGAGGCTGTTGACAGTCTGAAACAAACCCCAGATGTGCAGAATGCTAGACCTCCAAGCGTACTGTAGCAGAGATGCTTCGGTTGACTCTAAATGATCCCTTTTGTCTACCTGAGCCATGCTAGGTGTGATAATGTGGAGCTCAGCACAGGCTGATAGTGAATTCAACCATGTAGCTAATGGAGTTACGTGCTTCCAGGTCCTGCAGCTGCAGCTTACTTTAAGGCCTCTGTACAGCATTGCGGTGTAGACATACAGAAGCTGAGACGTTTATTTTGGGCCTGCCCTAATTGCTGGCATGAAATCCTTAATTGTGTCATTAAACTATAAAGATCATCAATATGCTTTGATCTGGCAAATAAAGATGCCTTGTGTTCAGGATGAGTCACAAATCTGTGAGTCAGGAGAAGCAAATGGATCTCAAGAAAATGGCGATAAATTAATAGATTGGAGAGCACAGCATTTTGATGTTGCTAATCGAATTGTCTAAAAGGATTGAAGTGCTGCAAGGCTTTGATGGGTAATCCATGCCAGAGCTTTTTAACTAATATTTTGTTTTTTCTCTTTCTATACACAGACAACGTTTCCTGTTACTCCATCGCTTGCAACAAGCCCCACGATGGCTTTTAGTCCCTACCTGAGTCATGTTTCTCCTGGGATGGGCTTGGTTCCTGCAGAGCTTTTACCAAATACTCCTGTCCTGGTTTCTGGAAATCCTACTGTTACAGTACCAGGAGGCTCTGCTGGGCAGAAACTGATGCGTACGGATAAACTGGAGGTATTTGGACATCTGATACGATACTGCTGACGGGAATGAACAGGGCATGTGGGCCCAGCTGCTGCTCTCTGCTAGAATGACCTGATGCAGCACAGTGCAGAGTTTAACCTGCGGCTTTCCTAGCACAAGGCTGCTGTTCTCTGCTTGAGCAGACTCTCATGTGGGGCCTGATCCCAAATCCTTGGAAGTTACTGGAAATTTGGGAGCGCTCACTCTTCTGATTTCAGTGGTCATTAGAGCAAGGCTGGGATTGTTGTTTTCTGTATATGATCTGCCACACTTAAAAAATGCAAGTGGATGGTCTGCCGTTTCACTGAGTTGAGTGAGAGATGTTTTGGAAGTAACAGACACTTTCCTTGTCTTGAGATGGGCTTATTGAGCTTTTACAGAAAGCTTTAAGCATTACACTTTAGGGAATGCTGGGTACGGGACGTTGGAAAGACATCTCCTCCCTGCCCCTAGTTGGCTAGGCATGCTGGGACTTAGTCTTGGAGGAACTGTAAATGTCTTTCAAACCCTAAGCTGAGGCTCTGCAGGAGATAAGGGCTGAGGACCTGAATTCAGAGGCCCCTGCAGGTGTAAATTATAACACAGGAAGGTAGTGGAGAAGGGTGTAATTTCAAAACACATTGTTTTGTGTTATGTACTTTATATTGCCTTGCTGATTGCTTCCGTTCTCACCTGACATCTCACCTTTCCCCACACTCAGCCTGATAGTGCACTGGTATGTGATCTACACCACCAGCTATAGTCCTCAACAATTTCTCTTAGTTCCTCAGGCAAGGAAACCTTGCAGATCCGTTTTGTGAAACCTTTTTCTCTGCCTTTGATGCTTCAGTGCTCATCACTTAACGAGGATCTGCAAGATCTTTGTAAAGCTAGCAATTTCGGTAGCACCTTACGAACACGTTGCAGTGCAATCAAAAGGACTGTTGTGTAACCCTAGGGTCAGAGTTTTATTGTGGAGGGCGGTGAGACTATTTATGTGAAAGAGGCTCCTCATATTTAAGAAAAGGTACTCGTTGCAAGTAACAGCAGCATGCAACATTTAGAATTAAATGTCCTACCTAAGAGCATGCTCCGTAATAAATCCATAATCTAGCTGAGACACAAATGGCAGAGTTATTAACATTTAAGCCTTAGAGACAGGAGGAATCCTGAGCTCCAAAAGTTTTGGCAAAATGACATTGACTTCCTGGGGTCACTTTCCATTCTGCACAAATTCTGTACTTCACTTGCATTTGGTAATTGGCCTTGATAACATTGTGGGGTTTTTTCATACCCTGAACCAGTTGTGAGTAGCACCGCTTGTCTCTGTGACTGTTGGTATATGTGCTACCCCAGATGAGCATGGATTTAGAATACACACATAGTTTAATGTGGCCAACTGAACTGATATTCTGTGTTGAAAATACTGAGTGAAGAGTAACTTGATGTCCTGCTCAACAATGTGACTTTCTTTTAAGGTTTGTCGAGAGTTTCAGCGTGGAAATTGCACACGTGGTGAGAATGATTGCCGCTATGCTCACCCTATAGATATTGCAATGATAGACACAAATGAAAATACTGTTACAGTTTGCATGGATTACATCAAAGGTCGATGCTCTAGGGAGAAATGCAAGTACTTTCATCCCCCTGCACACCTGCAAGCCAAAATCAAGGCAGCTCAACACCAGGTGAACCAGACAGCTGCAGCTGCAATGGTAAGTAGAGCTCTTCTCAAGCTGTATTTTCATTGCTAAGAGGTTTCATTTGTGTCATATGTCATATGTGTTGTTTGCGGGAAAAATGGAGTGCTTTGTAAATGGCTGACTGGAGAGCTGAGAGCATGTGCAATACCAGTCCTATGTCTTCATCCTTTCTATGTGCTCACCATAGCACGAAGCCCTGAGTGGCACAGTAGATCTCACCAGTTAGGGACACGGTGGCGAACCCTGTGATTTTCTGCCATAACTTCATGAGGTGACATGAATGCAAGTACAGCAGCAAATACCTTCCCTGGCTAAGTCATAGGTGTCAGTTTAGCTTCCTCAGTACACAATGAAAGCAAAGAATGCCCATCCCATAATACATTCTTTGCAAGGAGATCCTGGCCTGTTGAGGTCAGCAGCAAAATTTCCACTGACTTCAAAGCAGACAAGGTATCAGTTGTTCAAGCCTAGCAAACTGAGCAGCCTTGTGCCCAATACCTTTGCCAAGGCTTAGTGAAGTGACAAGACTCAAACCAAAGGTGACTTCCTGACCTGTTGGATACTTAGGACCTGGTAGAGATGGTCCCACTTGCATTTTAATTTGAATTGTAACTTCTACTACCTACAATTCTAAAAACACGTCAAGGAAGACTTACCAGATCAGATTCCTAGCTGGAGTACATGTTTGCCATTCTGTTGAATTCAATTTAATGGCACCTGTTCCAGAGATGAGAGAGCTGGGATGTTCAGCCTGGGGAGGGAAGAAAAGGCTCAGGAGGGTCTTACCCATGTGTATAAATTCCTGGTGGGGGAAGTAAAGATGGAAGCAGACTCTTCTCTGTGGTGTCCAGTGAAAGACAAGAGGCAATGGGCACAAAATGAAATACAGGAAACTCTATTTAAACATAAGAAAAAACTTCTTTACCATGAGGGTGATCAAACACTACAACAGGTTGCTGCATCCTTGGAGATACTCAAAACCTGCCTGGACACAGTCCTGAGCAAGCTGCTGTAGTTGACCCTGCTTTGAGCAGGGTGTTGGAGTAGATGATCTCCAGAGGTCCCTTCCAACCTGATCCGTTCTGTGACTTTTTTTTTTTTGGTGTAAATAATATCTAAAAGGTTCTTAGCTCCTTTTTGATTTACAAGTGAGGCTACTAAAATTTTTCTAAATACCTTTTTTTTAAAGACAGTAAAAGAGGTTGCTTTTCGTTCATGGTGAAATGTAACACAAAACCAAGAAGATTCTAGAAATCAACTGCCCTCCTTGTAGCATCAGTATTACCTGAAATGTAATTTGAAGAACCAGTTTATACTGCAGTATTTAGTTGTCCTCCACAGTTTGATTATTAGATTTCTTACTATTTTTATTATTGTTGAAACAACAGCAAAGGTCTGTTGAAAAAGTACCTTCTGAAAACCTTCTCTTGTGTTTTTTTTACAATGGAATCTTTACTTTTTCACTAATTATCTAGGACACTGCTACTTAACCAAAGCCAGTGCATGTTTTATTCACCCTGCTGGCTTCTCTTAAAAATGTAATTAACCTTATTTGTATGCTGTTAACTAGAACCTGTAAAATATTTATTGATGGCTTGTTGCATCACCCCTGCTACCAAAACAGCTTACATTATTCATTGACTTTTCAAGGTTTGATGCATTTACTGTACATGTTGAGGAATAAGGCTTCAATAAAGGGAAGAATGGTGCCCAGTTTTCTCGGATCAAAAAACATGTGCCAGACAAATGGGTGTACCTTCTAAAATAGATTTGGAATGACTTCAAATCTAAATTCAGAAGGTATTTCTGAGGGACCCAATCTTGCAGTTACTTGACATGCACAAGTACTAGCTTTACTCAGTCCTGCTTGGCTGAAGGCTGTGCAGCACAGTCAGATGACCTGGGCCAGGCTCAGTCCCCAGTTCAGGATGGCACTTAAGCATGTGCTTGAACCTCTCTTCTTTACCGATGCTCCTTCCCTTGCCACGAGCGCTCCTTCTGACCTCCGCATGGTGTGTAGCTGCAGAATTAGGGCTGAAGCCCAGCGCGCGTCCACCTGCAGGTGCTAATCCCCGAGCGCTCCTCACCCGCTGTGCTAGCCCCAGTGAAGATGCTCTAGAGCACGTGTCCCACAAATTTCTTTACTTTTAAAATTTACGGAGGCAAAATAGCTGACTAGCTGCTAGGCCACGTAATTACTCAGCCACCCCACACTGTGCATGCCTCGTCTTTTTAATATATTGTATAACGCATTCATTTTTTAAATTTTTTTTTTCTCTTTGCCTCCCCCAAATGTTGCTCTGTCTTGACACACCTCTGCTTGCTGATTTTGTTACTGTGCTTGACCCCCCTCCCCGGCCCATTGCCATCATGTGCTCGCTGCCTGCTAATTCAGACTCGGCCAGCTGTCAGATCACTGAAGCGACCGCTCGAGGCAACCTTTGACCTGGTACTTGGACCTTTCACCTTCTCGCTTTGCACGTAACCATCTTAGTCTGCATGAAAGCCTTCCGCACTTGGTCTGTTGCGTTAGTGCCTGGGGAGACTGCCCATCCCGGCCAGAAATGTTGCGGTGTCTGTTCAGACATGCCGATCCTGCACCCTGCGCACCATCCATTAACCATCTGAGCTTTGCCTCCTGAAACCCAGATGCGTTTTGGAGGCAGTGAATAATCTTGGAGGGGGAGGGAGGACGGAGGATGACACAGTGCTGAGTTTTGAGGTGTTTTTCCAAACAGCAGCAGCTTTGGAGTCCTGAGACGCAATGTTTTGGTGAGAATTGAACTCATTAGGTCTGCAGTGTGTTGGATGTGCCAGAGGAACTGGGTGGTGCAGGACAGATCCAGCAACTTTTCATGGTATGCCCAACAGCACAGCCTTGCCTGGCAGTGTCATGCTGCTACTGCCCTGCAAAATGGTGTTCCGTGCAATGGGCACAGCACAAATTTAGGACCTCTCCAGTCCTGGCAGTTCCTGACATTAAGAGAAGCAGAGGGAGAGAGCTAAGCAGCACCCATAGAGATCTGTGCTGGGAACTGAAGCGGGTACAGTGCATGTTCGGTAAGCTGGGGAGACGACTGCCACTGCAAGTGGCTCTGTCTCTGGTTCCTCCCCCCATACCACAGTGGGACAGTGTCAGCAAAGGGACCTTGCTGTGGGTGCTTTTTGCTTCAGGCACAGGATCTGCTCCCCAGGCTTCTGTCTGCAAGCCGACTTCATATAAGCTACCTTTGATTATTTTCTGAGTCTCAAATATATTTTCCCTGTCTTCGTGACACTCATAGTAAGGCAAAAGCCATCCTCCCAGTCTGCTGTCAGTCCTGGCTCCATAGAAGACAACTCTTTCCCGTTCACCCCAAGTAATGAGGGATCCAATAGAACCTACAAAAAACAGCTCCTGTTGCCCAGCTATAGGGGGGAAAGGGAAGAGTGAACACAGGGGAGACCTGAAGCCTTCAAGCCGGTGTTGCTCCCCATTCCCAGAGCTGGGAAGCGGAGGCTGATCTGCTCCCCTTCCCCTCTGAAAACCTGTTTTTGGGTTTTTTAAGTAGTCAAGAGGCTTCCCTGTTGGAGCCTTAGACAGAAGCAGCAGGAAATCTTGCTAGGGATCAGCTTCGACCAGCAGTGTGGAATTACGCTGTAAATGACGTGACAGCCTCTCACTCTCTGGTGCTCGCGGCTGCCACAGCCGCATCCCCAAAGCCAGTGACCTGCACGGTGCCTCGCTGCCCTCTCCAAGAGCCACCTCTCCGAGGAGACACGATCTAGCAGAGGATGGGAAAGCCCTTTAACTCCCCTACCCTCCTGACCTCCCCTACTTAACAAAACCCCATCAGATAAGTTACTTTTCATAGCCTTCCTGCTCTGAAACATCTGAAGGTTTGCAACTGCGTTGTTGGAATATGTCACCTCCTCTGAACCCTTTGGGAAGGCTGCACCAGAGAAGGATTCACAGTGGTGATAAGAGCGTGCGTAATCTTCAGAGGAAACTGCTCAGATTGCTTCTGCCGCTTGCCAGGGAATGGGCGCTACCTCTGCCCTCTCTCAGATCATTTTGTATTTGTAGTGCCTTGGACTGAAGCAGTGAGCCAGACGCAGACCCAGCCCCTCTTTGCTAAGTGCAAAGGCGTGAAAGTGTGATCTGCTCCCAGGAGATAGCGATCTGAGGGGAACTTTGAGGTGCAATTAAATTGTTTGTTGCAAAGATTTAATCCAGTTCTTGTCTTGCAAAAAATAACAAGAGAGGGTTGTTAACCAGCACGTGGGAAATTTTGACTTTGGCATGCAGTGTGTTTATCTGTCAGTCACGCTGAAAGATTGCTTTCCATGCCATGCAGAGAAGTGGCACAAACCTCTTTGTTCAGATGCTTGTGTTCCAGCAGGAATGTGGCTTTCCCAGCCCAAAAATGGGAGGGTGCCTGGCATTTTTGTAATGGGAATTGTTCATTGGGATCAGTGTCGGCTGTCACATGGATACTGAAGCGAATTAACCCTTTCAGCAGTGCAGATGGTCTGATCATGTTGCATAGGTTGCATACACATGTGTGCACACAAACACACAGGCAAAAAAGAAAGTCGGAAGAGATTACTGTCAAAGGTTACTGCTACATCTGTGATAGTCAGGAGCTTGTCCAGAGGGAAATCGCAAGCAGCAGGATGAGGTAAACTCACCCAGTAAGTTCTTTGTTACAAGGATTTAGTCTAGCTCTTGTCCTGCAGCCAGGAGGCACTTGCTACAGAATTCAGTAAGGTCAAAATGTGGTGAGGAGTCTCCCGTTGCCTTTTGTAGGTGCTGCAGGACACACTTGGGGGAGTCCTTCAGAACCAGGACATGGTGCAGGACAGAAATGTCTCCCCATGAGCTGTTACAATTCCTGCAGGTCCTGAGACCATTACAGAAATGCTGGCATGTTTCAAATGAGACATACTTGTTTGCTCCAGTGTCTGTGCCAGATCCCTGTGCAGGAGCTGTATTGGCCCAACTTCATCACATGCAATTTCAGAGACCTCTCCCGAGCATTTGTAGATAGACCTTTTAGTGAGCATGCTCCTGACTTTGGGCTCTTACCTCAATGCAAGGGCTGAAGAAGCGGTGAAGCCAGATCCTTCTGTCCCCCTGGGCCCTCTTGCACCTTGATATCTGAAATTAGACAGGTTGGCAACAGGAGAAGCACATCTTCAGGGCATGCTCCTGTACAGATGCTCCCCCAGCTGCTGGGATGGGAGAGGTGACCCAGAACACGGTGTCAAACCAGAAGCAGACCAAGACGGGCTCCTGGCTGCTGTGCCCGCAGAGCCCATGTGGCAGAGGTGGCCTTCAGGTTGCAGAGCAGCTGCTGCGGTGTGCTTGTTTCTTTAGAAGACTCTGGAAATGTTGCATCTATTTGGGTTTCTCCACCGAGCTGCTGTTCAGGGAGCAGTAGTGGGACTGCCATAGCTCCTTTCTCTCCCTTGCTCCCAAGGGGCTGTAGCAGGGTAGGAGGAAGGGTGATGTTAGACAGCCGATGGGGTAGACCATTGTGCCTTAACATCCCTATGGCCTGTTGGTGTTTGTATGCTCCCTCCGACTGCAATGCTGGGCTCAGGAATTGTCCTGTAAAGAGCCAGGACATCAAAGCCTTCAGCTGTTCTGCTTTTGGCACTGCCATTATGGGATAATGGGCATTTTGGGGTGGTGACAGCCTTTGGCCAAGAAGCAAGGAGTCAAAAGTCCATTATGTCCCTGGCACAGTTACTTTGCTATAATTAGTAATTTTTTTCTGAGGCAGATTTTGGAAGCGTCTGAAAAAGAATGTTTTGCAATTGTGCATAGTAAGGAGCATGAATTTAAGCAGCAAGTTCTTCAGTCACTGTAAATCTGTAAAACACCTCTGATGTAAGTAGAACTACTCCAGTCTCTACAAGCTGCAAATCTGTCCTGTGCCTGGAGGAACATTCATATAGCCGTCATTAAATAGGCGAGATGTATATGCAGTCAGATTTAACGTAGATATCAATGAGGGCTTCCCTAGAAATGGAAACTCTTAGATCTTTACCTAAAAGATCTCATCCTAAACTATGGATCTTAAGCAAAACATTTTGGTGTCTGTGTCTGAGAATGTTGTCCTGTGTTTGACTGCTGTCTTTTGCTACTAGCCAGAAGAAATCTGGAAAGATTAAGTCCTAATGCTGGCATTGGATGCCTGCTAGCATTAGCAGAGGATGTGTGCATGTCTGAGGGCAGTTTTGCAGATGCAATTTCTTCTTCTAATTTTCTTTTTTTAATATTAAAACCACCCAAAAGCCACCATGTGAACAGAGATAGGATGGAATAATGTTTTGCCTGGAAGTATCTTGCTTAACATTTCTCAGATGAGCAGTCTCCTGTAGCAAATTATATTTAAAGTGAAACCTGTTTCTAGATGGTGACAAACTGTTGCAAGCTTTCACTTATATTCTGTTGTGTGTTGATCTTCATAATGCTTTAAAATATCTTTACTTGCATCCTTTCTTCTGAGTACTGTGTGTTTGTAGCCTTAACCCTTCATTAGCTAAACCTCCTCCATTACCTACCCTTCACTGTCACCTATTAACAGAAAAAAATTGGAGTGATAACGCTATTTTTCAGCCATTGCTTTGCTACGTAATACAGACTAACACAACTAGGCAGAAATGACCTGATTCTGCATGACTTCCACGTGCGTAAATCTCATTGACGTCAATGGGAGCGTTACGTGCAAAGAGGACTGCAGGGCATAATTAAAAAGGACCCTTTTCTATCACAATGTGGAGGAAAAAAATGTGGTTTCTACTTGGGTACCATGAAAAGCTGTAAATCATTAGAAACATTCCTGTCTCCTAAGAACTTGACATACTACTGTGCTGTTGAGACATGCTTGGGTGAATGATGAGTAACTCACTGAGAAAAGTTCCTGAGTTGGGTTAATGCTTTTTACCAAGTCTGATCATGAAACAGGTTTGACGGGCTGGAAGAAGCCCGGTGGTGTGATAGAACAAAAAGAGAGGATTTGCCTGATAGCAAGACCCACCCAAATCTTGTTCAAACACCAGATTTGTCAATGGCTTTTTCCACTGTTAATAACAAGCGAGCAGTATTTAACTTTTGGAGGCCACCTTCTAGAAATCAGGGGCAAGTCCAAATCTGCTGGTGGTGAGCTGTGCCACTGCTGCACGTGGTGAAGAATCAGGCCTGTTCTTGACCATAGTGCTCGGCCTCTCTACTAACAAGTGAAAATGCATTTTGCTATGAATGTAATGTTGTGCGTGTAATTGGCAACAACTGGCACTTTACCACCTGGACACATGGGTCGGCTCCACACACGTGTGCACGCTTCCACACGTGTGCACATACATGTAGGCAGGTATTGAAACAGGCAGAAGCAAGCATCCCTTTTTTTCCATGGCATTTGTTGCTTATGCTAATCTTCTTGTTTTTAAATAGTCATCTACTATATTTCTCTTACCTGCTATTTTTTTAAAATGCTTGTTGCCTGCAACTGCTCTTCGTAGTGTCCTGTCCAGGTGATCACCTCTCCCCTTCCTTCTCCTCATGCTTTTTTCCTGTATGCCCAAGTCAGTCCTGCTGAAAAGCTCCCTTAGCATCCCTCCTTCTGGACTCTGCCCCTTCTCCCGGTGCATTTACTAACTGCTTACCTAGTGAAGTTGTGGTTTCACCTACTACTTCTACTGTGATTTAGCTGCTCTTCTCTTTCTTGTCTTGCTAAGTGGATACAGTTGCAGGTGATTTGCAGCCAAGACCCCCTGTTATTTATTGCATGTTTGATCTACATCTGGGCCCCTTTTTTTACTCCACTTGTCTTTAATGACTCCCTTATCCACAGGCCCTGCCGCCTGGTGCACTTCAACCTTTACCAAAGAGGCCAGCACTTGAAAAAAACAATGGTGCCACCACAGTCTTTAACCCAAGCGTTTTCCACTACCAACAGGCTCTAGCCAACATGCAGTTGCAACAGCCTACATTCATCCCTACAGGTAAGTGTCTCCTTGCTTTCTCCAGCATCGTAGTTGTCTTTTTTATGACCTAGGCGTTGAGCTAATGAGCAGATTTGTAAGAGTCCTTAGCAGAAGAGTATCGGTGTGTAGTTTTGTGTTAAAAATGGATGAAAAGTTAATGTTTGTTGTTTGACTTTTTTTTCCTTCACCTACTACAATTCAGAGCTTTTCACTTGTAAAAATCCCTTCTTAGCCTTTTTTTGCTTGGTTTTGGGTTTTTTAAAGTGATTGAACTAAGAAAAATGTCTGCATGTTTCTTGAATTCATACTTTTCTGTTTCTTCTCCTTATGGTTCAACTGGTTAATCCCAAATTAATTCTTTGACTCTTGCGTAGCACTCTTACAGACTCATGTTAAAATGTCTTGTGGACCTCTATGCCTGCTCACTTGAAGCTGCAGGTATCTTTCTGAGCTTCTGTCTCAGTGACCTACATATTCCAGCAGCCATGATGTTCATAGAGGGAACGATTCGTCTTTAGTAAATACAAATTACATAATCCTCTTTAAAGGCATATATTTCCCTCTTGCTTGTCTTTGACCAGTACAATAGCCTAAGCTTTTTAAAAGCAATTTAACTCCCAGCTTTTATTGTACCTTTAAGGTCTCAGTGTAAAATTGAAAGATGCAGTTCAGTAATTCATATAGGATTCGAAATATTGACGTGGCAGAGATGTGACTGCTGACTAGCCAATTAACCTCTATTCACTGCAGACAAATGAAAAACAAAACCTGCTTAGAGTAGTAAGTATTATAAGTGGCTTAATTAGGAATATTCCAGAGTTGATAGCTTGTTTTTTAGTATTGTTATTGTCATTGCAGAGCATCATAAGAAAAAGAATGCCCAATGTTTTTAATGTTTAATGCTGTATTCACTTGCCAGATGATATTTACAAAAATATACGAAGTGTTTCTCTGGGCTGACGCCTTGAGGTGAACACATAGTGGACCTGGACCTTGGCCTTGCTGTTCCTTGGGGTCAGGGGACGAGCTTTAGATACAGTCCTATACTGAGACCAAACTGTCTCAGGTGTGGGCGTGGGTCCAGAGAGCTGTGACCTAAACCCTGTGCTTGTGTGGCCTTTCTGTTATGAGACCTCTCAGAGACACTCAGAACTCAACAGCTGCCAAGATGTCCTTCAAGGGAAGTGGAGTCTTGTACAGAGAGACGCAGGGAGGCACTGAGTAGTAGCCTCCCCCCTTGTGCTCTGCAAAGTGCTCCTGGAGGGCATGGGCTGAGCTGACCTTACCGCAACTCTGTTAGGTGCCAAGCGAAATACTTCTTCAGGAAACACTGACACCTTTGAGAATGCCAAGTCCCCCAGCTGGCTACACACTCCTCTTCCTCGAGGTCACAGTTGCCAAAGTTGACATAAGGACACACATTTCTGATGCAAGCACCATAAATTAGCTTTTACCCAGCACTCTCACTGTGCTGTTGTGCCCTGTCTCATGGCAATGAAATTACGCGCAGGGCTGATGCGTAACAGGACTATTTGCTGGCACCTGCTCTCATCTGAGGACATTAATGCTGGGCAGAGCAGCAAATTTCCAGTCAGAGGACGGATCTCTGATGAATTTACATTACGCATCCCTGCTTTCCCTTATGCATCAGACTGCAGATCTTGGCTCAGCCTTTGCAGCGCTCTGGAAAGCGAAGCACAGAAGTGGCACGTAGCAGCTCACACTGTGAGGAGGGGAAGCGAGCTGTTGCTTTTCTTAGTTTCTCCTGTTCAGTTATTGAGAGATCAGCATCATGGGTTGCCATGGGGGGGAAAGTCAGGGTGTCTATTGAAAATGGCATCATCATTACAATTGTTTCAAGTCCAGAAAAAAACTGCCTCTTTCAGCTTAAACTAGAGACTTTGAATCCTGGTCCCTGCTTGCAGGAGTAAATTGCTTTTGGAAAGTCAGTTTTAACATGAGTGTGATGTTCCGCTAAGGGCAATTGTTTTCTGCTGACATGATCAGAAAGAAATCAACATATCCAATACCAAAATAACCCCTAAACAACCCTGATTTCTAGGATAGATCATATAATTTAATACCAGGGTGGGAGAAGAAATATATTCTCTACTACCCAAGAATTCAAGAATTAATTTGGTTTGCTATGATCTCTTAAAACTGAGTTTAAACTATTTATGTACCAATATGCAGAATCTGTTTGCATGTGCTTAAGTACTGAATGCTGCAAAGAGAATACCTGCCTTTTAGTTAAAGTGATTTCTAACACTGAAGCTTCACTAATGAAATATCCCTTTTGTTCATCTTTCCACGCTTCAATGCATGGTGTGCAGGGTCAGTTCTGTGCATGACACCCACTGCAAGCGTTGGTAGGTTTTTCTACACAAACTTCTCAACTTTTCCTAATCTGAAAGAGACAGCAAGTTAGTATGCATCAGTGAGAACCTGGGTGGCTGAGTGGTGTGACTGTCTATCCGCTGTCTTCTTTGAGGCTTAAATGGTTGTATCCCTTTTAATTTCTGTGCAGTGCAGTGTTTCGTGTGACTAATAAGAGAATCCAAGGTGATGTGTTCCCACCCCTATTTAGTTCCGCTGCAGAGACAAAAATCTGTCACTTAAATGTCTTTACAACCCATTTAAGTCATCCAACAAAAGGAAATAGCAATAGGAGGATCCTGTTGATTTATTTTTTTGTATCAGGCATCAGGTGGATTAGAGTTTGGATTTTCGGTTGTCCTTCTGAGGACATTTTAGGAGACTGGTTTAATAAAGGTGCTAAGGAGGAACGCCATCTGGGGTCAGCCCCTCTGCCAGAGCAGGGCGCTGCTTGTACAGCGAGAGAAGCAGGGCTCAGACCGTGGACTGGCTAAAGATTCATCTCTTTAGTGAAGTGTCAGCTGTGCAGGTAACAAGGGACCGTAGGGAGGTACTGCTGCTGGTGCACGTGGGATGCAGCGAGGCGGCAGGGCTGAGTACACGCTCGTTGCTGCTGCAGGGATCCAGTATGTTCAGGCTCAGCATCTGGGGCTTACTGGGAACCTGTGCAGGTCTTGGAGGGACCTTCCCCTCTGTCTACAGCTGCTGGCCACAAGAGGGTGGGTGAAAGCTGAGCTTTCATCCTCCAGCCAAGGTTATGCAAGACTACCAGCATCCAGGTGCGTGCCTGCTTCAGCCAGAGGGAGAGAGGCGGGAGCAGGAGCCCTGGGGAAGGAGGGCGCAAGGCTTTCAGGGAGCAGGTCTGAAAGCTTTGGCAGGAATGGCTAAGCAGCACCCTGCTCCCGAACCTCCCCATTCCTGTAGCGCAGGGAGGACACACCGCTTGCATGACGGGGAGCTGAGCCCTTCAAACACACCTCTGCCTGTAGGAAACCCCAACCCACACGCTCCAACGTCCTGTGGCTGGAGTGTGCCCAGCCTGCAAGGCATGCACGCTCCCTGCCGGGGCCGGCCGTGTCTGCTGGGGTGGAGGGGAAGGCAAGTCTGCTTCCCTGCCACGTGTTTGTGGGGACAGCCGGGCCTTCCTGCGAGCTCCCCGGCCCTGCAACCCCCCTGGGTTTGGGGGATGCCCGTGTGCGCCCCGGAGCATCCCCTCCAGCACCGTGCTCTGCGCACGCACAGCTTCAGGAGGCTGCCAAGCTCCCTGCTGCCATGTTGTCCTTTTGGATGCTCTTTCTGCAAATTGTAGCTGTTCAGATGCATTCATGTATTTTTCCTTCTTGGCCCCCCTCCCCTCTCCATTCCCCCCCACCCCGCAAGAGGGGAGTTTTGCCAAATTCTCTAGAATTAGGGTGGAAAGGAAGCACACTGAATTTGTACGGATAGAGCTCGGGCTGCCAGCCGCTCGTTTGCCGTGCCTCCAGCTCTGTCCCATGCTGAAACATCGTCCCCGCTAGAGAGAGGCAAGAAAACCTGGTGAAAGGGCTGCGGCAGCCGCTGCAAAGTGCATCATGTACCTCTGGTTGCTGGCGGGGATGGGGTGGGGAGGGAAGGGGACAAGCTTTCCCAGGCGGGCGGGAGGGTGCGCTTGCCAAAATGTCCCCACCCAAAGGAACGTGCACTGGCTGTGTCTAACTCCCCACGGGTGCGAGCTGACGTGGGCTTTTGCTAGCACACCCGTCCTCTCCCCCCTTTGGAAATTTGGCCCTCGGAGTCTAATACATCATTGTTCTGCTTATAAATGTACTAAGTGTTGAGAATGTTTTGGTTTTTTCCTTAATTATAATTGTAATTGGCTTTTCCCCTTCTCTCTTGTTTATTTTTTTTCCCAACGCTGTCTTGCTTTGCACTGTGATTGCATGCTGCGCCCCGATGTGTCCTTCATGACGATGTCACATGGCTTGTTGCTGTGATTCCTGCCACGCCCCCAAATCCACCACATGTTGCCATGGTTACATAAAAAAAAAAACCAAAAAAAAAATATATATACGCTCCACCCTCCCGTATGTCGCTTCCATGGTTCCCTTCCGAAAGTGCCCATGATGCACGGTGCTACGCCCACCACTGTGTCTGCAGCAACAACTCCTGCCACCAGCGTCCCCTTCGCTGCAACAGCTACCGCCAATCAGGTTTGGCCCTTTCAATGGCTTTCTTTCACGTGTTCAGATCTCGAGGACCGGGTGAGGGCCGGATCCTGCGCGGGGCCGAGCGCCTTCCTGACCCGCTCGGCTCGGTGCAGGCTCGGGTGCACAGAGACAGCGTGTGTGTGTGTGTGTGTGTGTGTGTGTGTCTGGGGATCGGTGAGGGGGCACCGGCCGGTCCTGCCATGTGCGGGATGGGCGGCGAGCCTGGCTGGAGCGTAGGGATGGGCGATTGGCAGGGGTGCAGGCGATTCTCTAAAAACAACACCCCCCCACCCCGGGTCCTGAAAAACCGGGCTGTAAAATTCCCAACCATACTGTCGCGCAAGACCTGCAGCACTTCTGCTTTCAGTCTCAAGCAGAAATACCACCCTGAGCATCCTTCCTCGTGGTATTTTAGCATGTCCTCTCCTGGCTGGAAAGTGGAAGTGAAAACACAAAGTGGCCTCCCCCCACTGCAAGATTGGACTCTAAAAACAACCCAAAAAAACCCAAACCAACCAAAACTCCAAAAATCGGGGGCGAGGCTATGAAGTCTGAAGCTTATTTACACCAGTAACGTCACCCATCCCTACAGAAATGACTCTGGATGTGCAGTACGTGCTGTTGTAGCACTGCCATAAGTGTACAGGATTTCATGCATGTCTGCTGAGCCATAATTCTCTCCAAAACTTCCTCTGAAGATACTGAGTCGTGATGGCTGCTTCTGCACCAGTCCTGAACTGTATATGCACAACCTGTCCTAGTGATGCTTCCTGATAATTTGGTGTGCCACAACTTTTCCCAGCTAGACCAGAGACATTTCAAACACCTTCCCCCCCCCCAATACTAATTTTAGCGTTTTTATTTGTCATGCTCTCAGGTTTAGAGCTATTGGAAAGAAAACGGGGTGTCACTTTGTTCTGTAGGAGGCTGTTAGCCATGCCGAATGTCAGTAATATCTCAAGGGGCATCCTCTAGTCTTTCGCTAGTGCAAGGTCACGAGGCTTTCAGTAGAAGTTTTGCCTGCATAAGTCCTAGGCAGTGTTTTACTGCTTGCAGTAGGGATTGCTAGTCTTTTTCTGTGCTTTGTTGTTATTTTCAGGTAGAGCAGGTCTTACTCATACTCGTATTGGTCATGAGAAGAAAGCAGAAATTCCTGTGCAGTGTTGCTCTGTGGCTATATGAGTCCTGTTTCAGCCAGATAGTTGCAGGGCATTTCTGTCTTACTTGTAGTCTATGGAGTTAAAATCCCAGTACAATCACCACGTACTCCACGAGGCATCAGTAGTGATGCAGCTATGTTGTACTTAATGTGTGGCAAAATAAAGACATTTTGGGAATGGATCCTATTTTATAAGACACTGATGTACTTAACTAACCTGATACTGAAGACAGAATGAGCAGCCCAATCTCAAGACAATGTTTTAATGTGTTGTGTTCTTTGTTTTTTTTGCTGTAGATATCCCAGTTATCAGTAGATGAACTGAGTAGCAGCATGTTTGTTTCACAGATGTAGAAGTTCCCGATAGAACAGTAAGTTCCTTTTCGGTATTTCTCTTTACAGTGGATTGCTTTGTACAAGGGCACTGCATCCCCCAAAACGGGGGGCTGGCTCGGGCAGACGGGCCAAGCCTGCAGGACCCCAGTGGCTTCACGCTCTGCCAGCTCTACAGAAATTCAGCAGTTGCAGCACAGATACGGACCAGCCCTGTGGTTTATAACAAACAACGTTTCCTTCTGTCTAAAATACCTGTTTTACGGTGTTCGCAGCCTCCCTTCTTGCATCCCCCTGAGTCCGATGGCTGTGTTTACAGGTTACTCTTGCTCTGCACGGCTCCCAGCTGCCTGTAGATGCCTAAGGGATTTGCACTATTGATGGCAAAGACTGCTCTAGTAATGAGTCAGCTGAAAAGGTGTAACTTCTCTTTTGCTGTTAGTGGCATATTTCTTTTCCTGGGGTAAGCAGGACTGGCTCATCATCAGCTCCTGTGCGTCTGCAAGGCTGGCTTGATCTGAGCAGAGATCAGCTGTTCAGCTGCATTGGGGGCCTGGCTCATGGTGGGTTTCTTCAGAGGTCCTTGGATGTGTTTAAGGTCAGGATGAATGCCACAAGCAACATATCCTTCACCCTACCTGCAGATCCTGGGCTTCCCTAGGCTGCTGGGTTTCTCTCAGTGGGAATGATGGAGGAGTTTGTCCTTTTCTTTGACTTACAGAGTATTATTTCACAGCCGTAGCAGCAGTGTCATTTTTCCATTGCTTTTCTTTGTGAGGGTTAGCTGATGTTCATGAGAGAAAACCCCTTGAGGGTTTCAGTTCATCACTGTATTTTTTTACCCCAAGAAAGTAAAGAGCAGTTCAGCCAATTCAACAAGAGGTCACCAGATTTTCCCAGTGCAGGCCATTTAGTATACACAGATGTGCAACCCGTTTCTTCCTTAGGTCACGTATTACAGGCAAGTACTTAAATGCTGGAAATTAATTTGGCAAGCAATTCTCTAATGATATCTTTAGCAATCGACAGAAGTTACTCATCTTGGTGGTGGCCCTTATCTCTGCTGACCTTAATAAAGTACCATATGTATAAATGACCTGCTAACTGTGCCCATGGACCCCTGCTCATGTAGGGGTGAACACCAAGCTATCGCTGTTAGTGAAAATGTTCTGCGTTACACAGTCTACTGCTCTCCCAAACAACAGACGGACAGACAAACGTGACACCTGACATGTTAACCCATTTCCATAACACGTGCAAAACAGCCTGTTCCACCCGATAAGGAGATCGTTTGCATTGGAAGAGCCTCATTCTTGAACTCTTAGAGATAGTTTTCAGGATTTATTTCAGGAAGCTTCTTTTTTCTGAATTCTTTTCACTTTTACACGTGTGTGCTTAAACTCACACTGTCAATAGTTAGTCATTTCAGACTAGGCAAGGAATTTCCATGGGATATATTTCTTTAGTAAGTAGGGAGCACAGCACAGTCTGTCAAACAAAGCATTGGCCGTGCTCTTAAGGACCATGAAAAACGTTTGCTTGAAAGAAGTATGGTCAGCATTTTGAATTTGATGGCATTTCTTGGGGATCAGGCTGCTGGGCATGGAGAGTGTCTGGGTCTGGGTCTGGGTCAAACAAGGAGCCTGTTCTTCACAAGGGCAGTGTGAGCACGTGTGAGAGCCACCGCTCTGCCAGAAGCACTTGTCCTCTTAACACCTCGCAGCTGCAGGACATAAGCCACCTTTGGAGGCTGGTAGAAAAGGGCTATGTCCCCCAGCATCCCCAGTGCTCACAGACCCACCAGCGACCCTTTTCATGCAGTAGCATGTGTGTTTTGATCCCATTCCTGGGTTGCTACCTGCCGTGTCCATGTGTAAAGTAAAGGCAAGCAAATCTCTCGAGGACACATCGTTTCATGCTACCACCCGAGCATGTGAAATTGTGCATGTGCTCAAGTGTTTTGCCAGACAAGGACCTTGGCTGGCACTCTGCAGTGCTGAGGGGCAATTCCCAAAGCTGCCCTGAGTGGGAGCTGGATAATTGAAACACTTGCTGCTCTGGCAGATGTTTTTCTTTTCCTCCATGGTTGACGAGATCCTGGTAGCCAGGCTGGCTAGCCTAGCTCTGCAGGAGACAAGTGTTTGGTCCTTCAGGGGAGGATTTTCATGAGTACATCCCAAGAGAGGCAATTTGCTCCCAGAAGAGGGTCCCCTGAGCACAGGGTTTCTGTGTCTGTGTTTTGTCTCCGGGCCTGATTCGCCTTTGGCTCATGGCTCCTTAGGATCAGATTTTAATGTGACTATCTGTGGCTCTCTCCGAAGGAAACGGGAGCTAACAGTGGTCAGGGATTCCTTTGGCCCTCTCCTTAGTCACTTTCTACCTGCCATCCTGTCCAAAAATAAGACTATTATTTGCCCACCTCCCTCTTTCACTAATTGTCTTGTCAGTGTGTGTGAGGCGCACCGGAAATGGAAAGCCCTAAGTGCAGATTAAAGAGGATGCCAAGTGTGTTATTAGCAATTTCACCCTAGGTCAGAAAATTAAGGGAGTAAAATGTTTTCTTTCTGCAACATACTAATGGCAACCTCTTGGGCAACACAGTGAGGATGTAAATGTATCTTATTAGAATTACTTTTATTAAAACATAGATGTATCTCTCTCTAACTTCTCACTCTTTCTTTGTTGTTTTTTCTTTCCCCTGCAGCAGACCATGTTGAAATTCTGAACAGTAAAATTATGGAGCACCAGGACTTCTTGGTGGGAAGCTGCGCATGGCCTTTCTGTATATATCCCCTCTTCCCTCTATCGTTCTCTACCACCTCTACAGTAAGCCTGTTGCAGCCTACATGTTAACCAAAAACTGATCAATGGGAATGTCAAAAAAAAAAAAAAAAAAAAAGCACTATAGAAACAATTAACAAACAGCGCTCTGTTATATGAGATATACAAGTAGAAAATTATAATAGACTTTTATAACACATTACTTTAACACACTTAATCATTTTATGACTACCATCCTGATAAGTGCATCTGCACAGCGGACTGTTGGTTTACTGTATACTATCGATGGATAAATGTTTGTCTTGTTTTTAAAGTGTTATCTTACTGTTTTGTTTACATCATAGTCTATTGATTTGTTTTAAAGTGTACATCATTATCAAGTATACTCAATACCATTTTTTCATTATTGTTATGTCTTAAGTTTTCATATACTGTAGGTTTTATGGGTTTTTGTTTTTTACTAAAAATGTTATTGTGGGAAACAGGAATTATGTGCTTGAAAAACACGACACAGGAATGTTCTGCCCTTTGCTGGATCTTGCTGTTAATGTCAGCTAAAGTTGCTTGTGTTAAATGCTCCTTTTATCATTTAAAATTTGCCTTCAGATAGAGTCTCCAAATTTGTAGTACAAGTGGTATGAAAGGACAGCTGTCATTTTAGTCCAGGGTATTTCTTTCAATACAACGAGCTGATTCTGGAAACTTCTGGAAAAAAAAAAAAAACACAAAAGCCCAGGCTCAGTAAGGGGACAGGAACAATTTGCTCAGACAGTGGTAAGCATCAAGAGATTTCTGCAGTTCTGTTGTCCATTGAAGTGCATTCTCAGCTGCAAATGGCGCACAATCTCTCTTGCTGTTCTCATGGTGCAGTCAAAACAAACAAAAAAAATATAGGTGGTGAAGTGAGACAGCTTCAGTTGGGCAAAGACTCACTGTGTTGGAGAGGAGCAAATGCCAGCCGTTAGCTGGAGTGGGCCCATAGCCATGACTTAGCCCAAGCTGGGTAATTCTGTGCCCAGGGGCTTGTCTCCACTAAGCTTGCTGAAACATTTTGGCCTGAAATCTTATGTGGCTCTTCTTGAAATTTTGTCAGCGTGCACCGATTATTTAATCACCATTTTCCATACGTGGGTGATTTTTTTCCCCATGGCCCTTTAAAGCAAACAGAGCAGTAACAAAGCAGGAAAAAGCTCAGCATAAGCTGTCTACTATAGGTAAATATTCATCTTAATGGAGCTCCTGTAGGTCAGTGGATTTATTGTGGCACCTTCTACTTGATCAAGAGCAATGTTTGCCGCACAACAAGGGCTAGTTCTCAATACCTCCTTTTCATATGCATGAGATTTCCAGCCTGTGCACCCTGGACAGCCCAGCTTGTCGTTACGCTGTGTTGCTGAACAATCTGGCTGCAGAATGCATTTTGGTTGAGGATACAGCCAAGTTCATCCCTGTCATAGCTCTGCAGTATCATTGGCATTATGGAAGGGATGGATTTGCTGCTGTAAATCCATGAACTCCATACAAGGAGAAAGAGAATTGTTACTGAAACCAAGCAAGAGGCCACCTCCCAGTGTCCGGAGGGCCGGCCACCCCGAATTCACAGTGTTCCTGTAGGTTGCCAAATTCTGACAACCAGGTTTTCTTTTCTTTTCTAAGTTCCTTGGCCTTGGTTAGAGACTTTCCTTGCCCCCTCTCCTCCAGTGTGAACACAGATAGTTTGCTAGATGTGTATCTCCACAGACCACAAGTGGTGGAGGGGCATCTAGGGCACAGCCAGTGCATCCCAGACCAGGCTCTGACCATCTGCCCGTGGAGATTCCTAGCAAGAGCCTTTGAAGAGCCCAGCTCAAAAAGGCCTTGAGCCAGAAGGAATCTCTCCATTCATTTCAGCAGGCTTTGAACCAAACCCTGAGAGGGGAAAAAACATCCCCCCCAAGACCCTCCTTTATGAACCCCGTGTTTTGGCAGTCGCTTGTGTCCATAGATGTTCCCCAGCCATCAGCGTTCACAAGCAGCAGCGTTGCCTGAAATCAGTGACCCTCATTTATATTGGCGACCGCATACCTGTTCTTTTCACCACTGAGTTTCTGTTTCCCAAAACCATAACATTGTTAGTGGAAAAAGTGGATTTGAGTACTTCCTGTTTGAAATTATTTGTGTATCAAAAATGGGTTTTGCACAACCTGTGCCAGTGCCTCAACAAAGAACAGAGCTGATCTTCTTAAGCCAGAAAGGATGCATTCAAGCTTGTATGGCTTTATGAGTTCAAGGAGGTTGGAATTTTTTCAGTGCTAAATGGATTTTTGTATATCTTGACACTTTGATGTAACCTCCTATTTTATTTATGGACTTAAACATCTGGCATAGATGTGCATAGAATGTAAACCTAGAATACAGCTGTTTTCATGTCACATTTAAAGCACTGAAAAAAAAAGCGTTTAAGGATTATTTTTTATTAAAGAGGTCCAATGAGGGATGTTCAGGGTAGTTATATTAGGTGCCACAACAGTTTTTATATTGCTGGCAAATTTAGAGTTAATTTGTAAATGAGTTTAAGGAAAGAAAAGCTTGAAGCACTAAACTTCACCAAATTCAAAACAATCTCGGCAAAAATGCCATTTTGAGGTAGCACTATTTAAACTAGTTGTGCAATGACTTGCTCTAATTTTCTTTGTTCAAGAAGGAAAAGAAAAAAAAACAGTCGCCAGACTATAAATTTCCTAAATGGACTATTACAAAGTCACCGAGCTAGTTAGTGACTCTAAACAAATGTCATAAAAGCATGAATATCATCCTTTATTTGACAAGAGATGTATGTAAGTTTGTTTAAATCGATATAATTTTAGTGACATTTTTATAAGCTTCCCACTTTCCATGAACCTATATTTTTTATTTATCCAAAGTTATTTCTCTTTGTCCATTTCTCTCAGCCTTATGCAAACAATATGCAAGAAATGCTGAAACTTGGATAAAACGGGTCATGCAGAGGGAAAATGAAAGCTGAGATTGATCATTTTCACGAAAAAAGGTTGTTAGTAGTTTCAATAAAAAGTACTACTACTAAACTGTAACATAAGCAGACAATAAAAGAGGGATTTAAAATAAAATGGATTCATAAAACTATTAAGATTATTTTTGTTAAATACAGTGTTTTTAGTAATTTGGAACATGATTTCACAATCAGCCGTGTTTTTTAGTTGGAAATTTCTAGCTGATGATTTTTGACTGTGTATTTTTGCATCGCGATGTTCTAGAAACCGTTACCTCCCAGGCCAGCCCGTGCCGGCCCCCTTCCTGAGCACTCCGAAGCGCTTTTCCGCTCTGCCATCCATCCTTGCCGTCTCGCACCATGCTCGGAGTGTTCCCGAATGGCGGCACTGCCGGGCTGGCCGCCAACCGCAGCTGCACCGGCGCTCCGGGTTCCCGCGGTGGGGTCCTCCCGGCGTGCTGGTGGCGGCAGATGTCCTGCCGGAGCTGGGCCACCACCGTCGAGGCGGCGATGGAGATGGGTATGTGTCTCGTGGGTGCAGCCGGCTAGAGGAGGAGACGCGTGTGCCTGGCGAGATGTCTTCTCCTCCACCTCGCGGGCTGCTGGCTGGCGCGGTAGAGTAGCTCTAGGACACGCGGGTACACAATGATTGAGAAACTGGAGTCCTCGTTTTGTTTATCCCTTGTACATTTCACAGACATGAAAATTGAAAAAGGTGAAATTTATGAGGAAAATCTAATTTCCCATTCCTGTTGAATGGATTTAGTTTGATATTGACCTGATTTTACCATGTGCCTGTTGAAGGCCTTAGAGTATATACTGTATGTTAAAGACTGTAATAACTTTAAAAAAAAAAAAATAGTTGATAGCCTAATCCAAATGTAAATAGAGCTACAACACATTGTTACTAGGCTACAATGCATTAATTCATTCATGTATTTTCATTTCTCTACCATTAGTTTTTAAGGTTTTCATTATTGCTTTTTTTGATATCTTTAGTAACTAATGAATTTAATTTTGAAGGAGAGTTAGAGAAAGTTTAAAATTTTTAATACATGTATTCAGCCCATTTAGTTATATTCTAAACCAACACTGAAGCATGGTAAGGTATAGAATACAGTCCATAACTAGTTTGTATAGTTTACAGTTTAAGAACAAAATTAACTTTGTATGTAACTCCTACAATGATAGATTCATTGTTAACTAATTATATTAAGTTGTTGTTGCTATGGCAACAAAACTACAACATGGCTACCTTTGTATACATTATTTGTGAAATTTTCACATGTAAATTAAAAGTGATGTGTAACAGTATGAGCTTGTTAAAGGTACAGTTCGATACTGTCAGATAAAGATATGATTGAATATTTTTAAAATCCCAAAGTCCCATGTGAACGCTGAATTTGTGTCTTTAAGGTCACTTTTTCAGTCAAGAAGTTTACAACACATGGATTTAGAGTCAGGTTTTATAGCTTGTAGAAATTGTTGTGTGGCAAGGGTTATTCCACAGTATTTTCACTTCGAAAACACGACAGCCTGTATTTGCAACGTAGTGACCGGTCTTGCTTTCATTTCATGTTCATTCACACGGTGGGAATTCAGAATTAATCCGTTTCAGTACTGTAGCTCTGCCTGCAATTTTCTTTTCTCCAGAAATCGAGCACTCACGCGATTACGTTACGATCAGGGCTAAATAATTAAGCATATAACTATTTTAATACTAATTTATATTAGCAAAAACTGTACATAAGAAAAAAAATATTGTGGAATGACCCCGTAACAGTGTTGAAGATACAAATATGCTGCAGTTAAACTGATTCAGTTAGTGTACGAATGTGTGAGACACACCTTTTTTGCACTTATGTACATAGTCCACGAAAGAAATCCTTGGAACTTATTTTGAATATAAAAAGTCTGTAATAATACAGGAAAAGTTTGTAAAAGAGATAGGTATTACTAAGGCTTTGAAAAGGAGGAGTTTTTTGCTATAAAACTTATCTGAAAGCATGATGTTGCTTTGCTGTTGTAAAAGCTTTGTAGTTTGCCATAGCTTATTATACAGCAGACTGATAACAGGTCAGCTCCAACCTGCAGCACAGAGAAATGGAAAACAGTGCTTAATTAATTAGTAAGGTCACTAGCAAAGATTTGAATTACTTTTTTTCTTTTTTAATCGGCCTACATTTTCAAGCACACCCTAGGTCATGTTTCTGATAGGTTGTGTTCTCGGTGAATCCCATTAGGACCGATAGGTCTGTGGCGGCATACACACATTTTTCCTAGCACCTAATCCTATTTCTAGCTGGAAGTGTTTATCTGGTAGAGGTGACTGTCACTGCAGTGAGTGTGTTAAATCCCAGAGGGAATTTGAAATGTTGCAACTTGCTGATTTTTTAATTTTATTTTTTTTTTTACCGTTTTGGGGCAAGGTAACAAAATGGAAGGGACTGATGAGCAGTGGAAGGAGGGGGGTGGTTTTGGATTGTCTTGGGCCGGCTTCCCCTGCCGTACGACAGCCGTGGTGTTCCTTTGAGAGCTGCGTGGCAGCGCTGCCTGGTGCTGCCTGCTCAGATGGCGCTGCCGGGCGGATGTTGGGGCAGGGAGATGGAGGCTGATCGTGGCAGCGTGGCCAGCTTGCTGCTTCTGGCTGGGGTTAACAAGCCCCACTGAGTTGCCACCAAAGGAGAGCACAGCCGTGGTCCCCAGCCTGCTGAGCAGCCTCTTGGCTCCCTTTTCACTCTGTCGGTGGGACTGCCAGGGCTCTGCAGTACCGGGGGGATTTTGGAGAGGCAGAAGTGCCTGTGTTGACCCATTTATTTTTGATTAGAACAAGTTTTCTTTTTGCAAAACCCAAGCCCCAGATTTGCTTCAGAAGGGTCGCTGGTTTTGCCAAGCGATGAGTCAAGCACCCCGAGCAGAACGGGGGGGTGGTGGCACCCGATGTTGCCGTCTCCCTTTCCTGCCAGTCCCAGGGCTGGGGCTGTGGTGTCACTGCCAAGCGCAAGACCTGCTCTTTGGCCACCGCTGCTGGCATCTCGGAGGTGTCCAACTCCTCGCAATGGCAGCGAGTCCCCAGCCAGCCCGCATTGCACCACGGGGTGTGTTTAAGCAGGTGGTTTGCTGAATCGGAGCCATAGCATTGTGCAGGCCCAGTGTCTTTAAATGGGAAAAATCAGATGTTGCCTCTCTTCGTGGGTGTTATTATAACCTAGATTTTAATATGAAATAATCAGCTAATTCTAGCCACCGTGCTATTAAGGCTTCCCTTTGCCATAATCAATTTTTGTAATCAAGCTCTTTCTCATTTCTAGGATTATGAGAGAAAAATATTTTGCACTATGTGAGATGAATCGTAGCTGGTCAAACTTCTTTTCGTTGGGGTATGAGCATGATCGTGACAACACTGCTAAAATCTTTGCTAGTGATCTTTACTGACTTCCTCTATCATCAAAAATAACTCTATATGCCTCTCAAATGAGATATTTAAACATGCAAAAATAACACAACTATTAAATAAAATGAAGTTATTTTTCCAAACACACAACAGAGAGAATTACCTGACACCGAATTACAAGGTTCCAGTTCTTTATTACTGTACACAGATGCTATTTGATAGTGGTGGAAGCCAAATGATTTTGTTGCCATGGCTTTTGTATCCTAGCAGATGAGGGGATGATAAGACCATTCTTAGATTGGATTATGGGATTTTTTTTTTCTTTCCAATTAGTTTTGGTTTAATTATATTTTTATTTTAAATCATGAAAACGAACCGAGACTCCCCACTCTCTTTATTATATCACCTGACAACAGATCACTATTTTTTTTTTATAAATAGAGAATTGTATTTTAGGCAATCACTAAAATCAAAGAGAGAATGTTCTCCTAAATTGTAAATTTTTAATTTAAATATATAAAAACATTTATACTGTACTGTGTAAAGTAGATCTTTGAAGCACATTCTTCTTTTCATAGGCATTTCTGGTAAAACAAAGTAAGGGAAACATTAGATATCAATTTAATGGTATAGTTTAGAAAATATATACAAACGATTACAGTTAGCCCTGTGGAATTGTAAGAAATTAAAATATCATCAGATCCAGACAGGCGTAGGCTAATGCAATATTTCAGTTCCATAACACAATAGTTCATTCCCTCAACTGCTACCAACAGGGTGTACGCTTTGAATTTATTTTTCTTTTTGCCACGTTATATTGCTGTAGTGCTTGTACGTGCTTTAGAAATGTGCATAATGCTACTCATTTTAGTATGTTACTTCTATATTGTTATTGTTTATTTTTTGATCTTTTAATAAAGTGTATAAAATTCTTGGTTATGTTTTTTATGGATCCATATCTACCCATTAATAGGAGTTTACTTTAAAAACTTTTCAAGTTCCAGTTTATTAGTCCCAAACTTTAAAGGTTCTGATGTAAAAATAATAACTAATGAATTTGATTCAATGTTATATCTAAAGTGTAGAACAACAGAATAAATTTCTTTCCAGAAAATACCTTCAGTATTTTGAATTCTGTAGCCAGTGCCTCCTTTTTATCGGATGCATTTGGCCTATCATATTAAAGTTACTAACACAAGAAAGACATTTGTATTTTAGAAAAATAAAAAGTAAAACTTTCCAGATGCTGCCTTTTGGTTTCTCTTGTGCCTTAGACCTTCTGAGACACATGTGATGTGGTATGCTTGGTTTGTATTTTTCCATGCTTCCTTTCTGACCCTATCTGTGATGTGATTAGAGAGGAGATCAGAGCTGTGCATTTGAAGATAACCATGAAGAATAAATTGACTATCATTCAAAGGCCTGCAGCTTTTGTAGCACAGTGATGTGTGTATTAATTTTTCTCTTTCAGCATTTGTGTCAGATACCGTTTTGAACGTCTCAGTGCAGTAATACAGCAGTAAGCTCCCTTTGGCAGCGGCCTGGATTCCCCAGCTCTCCTCCAAGTGCCCGGCTCATCCCCGTGCTGCTTTGCCAGGCTCACGCCTCCGGCCAGCGCAGGCTGGGGATGCCTCTCGCCGTGGCCCAGAGCAACCGCGGCTAAGCTCGCTCTAGACTTCTGCAAGAGAAAATTGCTTCTTGCCGAGTTTGTTTGTCCCTTCTGTAATGTTGCATAGATTTAGAGGTAAGAAAATTGCTCAGTGGCGTTGCTGCCTTGGTCGCCACCTGCATGCCAACAGCATTGCCGTAAAAGGGGGCTTTTACCCTTAAACTGGCTGGAGATCACTGCTCGCTCCCTAAAAGCTTTAGCGTTTACTGGCCGGTCTCAACACATGTTGGGTCCAGCTGGAGGCAGCAGGCCGGGGAGCGTGGCCATGCCGGGCTGCAGCATCGCTCATCTCATGGGCAGCAGCAGAAGAAGACATCAGGAAGCCCCAGAAGATGTGAGTAACTTAACTCTGCTAATGTCTGAGTGGTGGTCTGGCCTCGGCACCCAGGCTGCTGCGACATGGGACACCAAGGTGACGGGTGAGCCCAGATTGTGCAATGAGGGGGTTGATGCCAACACGAGGGAGGGGAGCACAGCACGGGAGGGATCACTGGCCATTTTCCACCACGGGATTTCAAGAATCTGACTCCGGGGGGAAAACAGGAGTTTGAAAATCAGTATTTCAGGGGATGCAGTTCTGCTAGAGCTGCTCGGGGGCTGGAGCGGTGCGGCCAGGAGGCACGCTGCTGGAGGAGGCTGTGCAGACACCACTCCTCCCCATCGCCTTTAGTAGGACAAGGCATTGACTTTGAGAAAAGACAGACCGAGCCTAGGACAAATTATATAAGTGTTTCTTTTTCGTCAGCCTGTTTCCCTGACTTCTCCTTGCAGGTTAATTGACTCCATTTGTGTGTCAAGGCCACTTACGGCTTTTTTCTATAAATTACTCCTGCCTCGTCTGATGGCACAATTAAATGTCTGAATTGTTTCTAAGGCCAAAAAAGAGGGAGAATGAAACTTTTATAAGCAGTGGATGTTGTGGAAGGATGGGATCCTTCTGGAAAACTCAAGTTTTTATTGCCAGCTTTCTTCTGGTTCACTTTCTCTGCGGGAAGGGCACAGGGGCTTGCAGGGGATGCTTTCCTCGGAGCTGTGGGAAGGGCTGAGCCTTGGCTGCTTGGAGACAGCAGCTCCACTGGGGAGAAGCATCCCCTGCGGGGAGGGGTGGGGATGGGAGTCCCGCACTAGCACTGAAATTCAAGGGTGGCCCATGAACAAGAGACTAAGTTGTGTTTCAAGGCTGAACAGCATCCCTGGGCCAGGGCTGTGGGACTTTACCCAGGGCCCATTTGCAGAAGTCACAGGAGGAGCTGCTGCAAACCGCTTTATAGATTAAGTTGGATTACAGGATCTGAGCAAACTATACATGATACTGTATTTTTACAGCATGTGTCATTTGGAAATATTACAGCACCTAGCCTGCCGATCTTCCTCTCCGCTGGGGCACATTTGTGCAGGAAAGCCAAGTTTAATAAAAATCTCCATTTGGCTCGTTGGCTGTTGAAGCTTCAGTGGGAAACATGGGGGAAAAAATCTATTTTTCAAGGCTTGCCCCATATTCAGATGGCTTCTGTGGTCCAAAGCCAGTTTTTATTCAATCTGGACTTGGTGCTGGATAAATAGATCACTTTGATCTATTTCTTATGAGAAAAAGGAGACTGGAGAAAGAAATGTTTGGCTAATCCCCGATGAGTTGTGGATCCAACATATCCTCTCCAACGCAAGCAGCCGGTTAATCCCTCCCAGGAGGGGTCATGTCAGAGTGTGTTGCAGCACGAGGAATAGCCCGTCCCCTCTCGCTTGTGCTCTGAGCTGCTACTGCAGACAATGGAGCAATGTGCCCCTTCCAGCCCAGGGGGACCCTGCCCCCAGTACATCTCCAAAATGGCAGCACATCCCAAAAAGCGATCCCTGTGAAGGGTCTGGAAGTCCTCTGGGGTGTCTGCAGGCAGAGGGACCTGCACCGAGGTGGAGAGCGCCGCAGCCTGAAGGCTGTGGGAATGGGCTTGGAGGAGCAGGTGCCCAGCGAGCCGGCCCTGACGGGGTCCCGGCTGGGTTTGGCTTGCCTGGAAGATGTTTGCTGCAAATGCCTTTGCCCTTTCCTCATTTTGCCTTTTTCAGTGTGGCTCTGCCAGTCCATTTAGCAGCAGCATGTTCTGTCCTCTCCCCGGCTGTTCCTGCTGCCCTTGCCCTGGATCTGAAGGTGTAAATCCAGCCCCAAGGCGACGGCATTGCGACACCCGCGCCAGCTGCCGCAGCGAGGATCACCGCAGCCGGGCAGGAGGCCGTGGTACGATGCTGCCGCACCGTTTATCTCTTCACAGCTGCAGCTGGGTTGCGCAGAGGTATTTCTGCTTTGCTCCACAGTGCATGTAAATTATTTGCTCGTAAATGTTATTTGCGCCTTCCCAAGGGAGCTGCTGCCTTCCTCCCCTCTGCAGCCATCGTGTGCTCGAAGCCTGTGTTTATAATCGATGCGGCTTCTGCTTTAATGCTTTACGCCACCGTAATTCAGTCGATCTCCATGGTGGCATTTCTGCTGCAGCTCCTCTACATCCTGCACGCGCCGTGGCAGCCGGTGGAGGGCTTTGCGGCCATGTGCCCGCTGGCAGCCCCGCTCGCCCTGCAGCCCCACCAGCCCTCCGTTCCTGCCCCCACGCCTGCAGTGCGGCGGCACCCGTATGCCTGGAAGGGCTCCGGTGATCACACCGGGGTGTCAAGGGGTGCTGGGGGGGCATATCTGCACCAAAGCAAAGGTGCCCACGGGTACTTTGCAAGGCTTCCGGAAAACTCCTGTTGAAGAAAAATACTGTTTGCTTTCCCCTGCAGAAACACAAGACTGAATCAAAGCCGTCGGCCATCTTGCCCTGCAGGGTGAGCCTGCCTGAGGGTCACACTCTGCCATGCCAGTAAGGAGACACAGGATGTTGCCCATTAAGCCATCGCTGTTCTCAGAGCCGGCGTGCGGCAGCGCCAGGGCAGGGGTAACGCAAAGGTAAGTCCGTGTATTTGCCGGGGTGCAGGGTGCTGGCGGCCACCCCAGCCCCGTGACGTCGGGGTGTGCGGGAGGAGCGGGCGCCGGCTCGGCAGCTCCCCTGCTCTGAGCATCCCTGGGAGCTGGGTGTGCCCGGTCCTGCTGCCCCGGCCCCGTCGTGCCCCGCAGCGGGGGGTCGGGGCGGGCAGGGGCAGGGGCAGGGGCAGGCAGGGCCCCAGCGGTGCCTGCAGCGGCAGGACGGGGGTGACGCGGGGAGGCAGGAATTCCATGTGGCGATGCTACTTGTGCTATTGCATAAATCAAGCGGATTTTGGAGAGGGTGATGAGGGCAACTTGGGGCTCTGGGCTGGGCAGGATGAGGCCTTGAGGTCTTTTTAATTCCCCATGTCGCACAGTCCAAGGGTGGGGGCTGTGGCCAGATTTGGACCAGCAGGGTTGGGCAGAGGGGAGGGAGCAGCCCGTGCTGGGGAGGGAGGTGGGCTGCAGTTCCCCGCCAGGCTCTCGCCCCTCTGCCAGCTTTGCTCAATTATGGGAAATCCTTTAAGCTTTCGCATTAGTGCTGTATTTAGGTCTGCGCTGTATTAGGGCTTGGCATGGGGAGCGCAGTCAGATTTCTCACTTAATAAAGAGTGTTTTAAAGGCATTTCTCATTGCGGGCCCGGTGCTGCGAGCCAGGATGCTGGGGTGAGGCGGGGGGGTGCTGTGGGAGGTGAGGGTGCCGGGCTGGCTCGGCGACCTGTCGCGCTCAGCCCTGGCCTGCCTGTGCCCTGCCGTGCGCGGCCCACGCAGCTCCTGCACCCGCAGCCGGCCCGGCGCTTGCACCCTGAGTACTGGGGCACTTGCTGCTGGGACAGAGGGACCCGGTCTGCCCCAGTTACCCGCCCAGCCAGGGTGCACATGGGGTTGTGTATCCCAGGGCTGCAGCTGGCGACCTCCCAGCTCGTCTGCATCGGCACAGCCTCTGGCAGAGCCCGGCCGCCCTCCCGCGAGGCTCCGGGGCTGCCGTGCTGGCGGGAGGCCCGTCCTGCTGGCAGTAAATGTGTCATCGGCTGGCGAGCAGGGATAATGAGTCACGAACGCCCACTGCCAGCCAGCCAGCCCGGCCGGCCGGCCCTGGCGCAGGGCTGCAGCACACGGGCAGGGAAGAGCTGCTCCAGCCCGAGCTGCCTCGCTCCTCCTCTGCCTCTCCCCACCTCCAGCCTCACTGACGTGCGTCTTCCACCAGACACCAAACGGTGCAGCATCCCTCCAGCAGCGCTTGCCTGGGGCTGGGGTGACACCACTGCTCTCCTGGTCCAGCGTGGGGACACGGCGGTCCCCCCGTACCCCTGCTCACAGGAGCCCAGCACTGCCACAGCTCTGCCCACCGCTGTTGGGCAGCTTGGCAAGGATGGGGACGGGGGGGCTGCCTGCCGAAACACGTGTCCCCTGGGCTGCAAGTAGCTGAGGCTGGGGCTGGGCCAGCTCAGGGCGTGCTGCCGGGAGCAGGAGGAGCCTCCAGACTCCCCTTTTTGGTATGGGTTTTTCTTTTAATCTGGTAATCATTGAGGCAATGGAGTATTAGATCCAGATTTCGAGCTGCTGGTGGTGGTGTCTGTGGCAAATGTCCCATGTTCTTGTGAAGGGCAAAGCTCAGCCCTTGGCTTGCACTGGCGAGCGAGGAGCCCTTGAGCGCGTTCGTTCCCCGGTCTGCCCCCTGAGTGGCACTTGGGCACTCTACTCCCTGTCTCCTGACTCCGACCCATGCAGCCGCGCGAGGGCCCTGGCCCGGTGAAAGCCAGGCTTTTGCATCTGATGCGGCTTTTGCAAGAAGAACAGGAGACAAGTTGTGGTTGTGGCTCAAGTGACATTCCCTGGGCAAGCCCACGTGAGTGCACGTAGCAGCCCCACGGCTGGGGGCTTGGCTGGGAGCCCCAGCAGCCACCCTCCCCCTTCCCCTTCCCTCCAGCCCTGTGGGAATGAGGCGGAAAAGCAAAATTTTGCAGGATCCTCACAGATCCGCCGCTGAACCAGCCCCAGGAGTGAGAGCGGCCCCAGCGCATCCTCTCCTAAAACCGCTGCTGGGGTCCCTGGGGAGGGCCCCAACCCCAGGCAGAAATCAGCCTGACGGGGAAAGCTTTTATTTTCTTTCCATCTTTGTCTTCTCCAGGGCTGGGCTTGATTATTCCTTTCAGCAACACGAAGTGCAAGAGAGGCTCAGCAGCCAGAGATCAATTTTCTCTGCTCTCGGCGCAATGTCTCTGTGCACGGGGAAGCGGCTTTTTTCTCCCCCTTCCCATTGTGCTGAGACTGGGCTGGTGACGCCAGGGACGGTGACAGCCACCTCGACGGCGGGAGGGTGGCAGGGGACCCCGCAGAGCCATGCAGCCTGGCCGCGCACCAGCCCTTCCCTGGTGCAGTGCTGATGCAGGGTGTTAAAGCCTTTCGCTCACGGCCATTGAAGAGCAACTAGATATTGCCAGGAAAGAAACCCCAGCCCAGCTCAGACATCAGCATTGCTTCGAGGTGCAGCACAGGGTGGGGACCCTCAGCTGCTGCCTCTGCTCCTGCTGTGCCGTCCCTTCTCATTCACTGCAAAGCACTGGCTAATGGAGGATGATTTTCTTTCCAGGGAGCATGCAAAAATTTGTGTCAAGCAGGCGTAATATGCAAAGACCTCATGTTTAAGTGATCAGAACATAGTGGTGGCTCAAGGTATGAAGACTAAACATAGAGGGATTCGAAACGCTTCACAATTACACAGCCAAGATTAAAAAAAAAATTTAAAAAAAAAAATTGAGACCTCCAGAATTTTAAGAGCATGGGGAAGAATTTGGCGTGAGATTAAATATTGGGGAAAAGATTAGAAAAGCAAAAAGCAGGAGATGAGAAGAGCCTGAGGGAATGAGGCAGATGGACCAGCTCAAGGAGAGCTGCCAGCCCGTGGACAAGGACTAGCCCAGGGATGAGCCTCGGCACTCTCCCCCCAGCATCCCGAGTCCACATCCCCACCCTGGGCCTGCCTCCAGGTCTGCCGTGGCACAAGGCAGAGGCGAGAGCATCCTCTCCCCGGCACTGGCATAGCTGGGCTTGCCTGGGGGCTGCTGATGCCGAGATGCCCGTGGCTGTGGACGAATGAGGCAGCGGACCCTTGGCGTGAGCGGCAGCTCCGTTCACGCAGGGCTCTGTTTGTCTGTCTGTGCTAGGACGGCAAGGCAGCTGGCTGCCTTGGAGGCCACGAGGGAGTGCCGGCCCCATCAGAGCCACGCTCGCTTTCACCAGCCACGGGTTTGATCCTCTCCAGACTGCGCAAATTAGGAAATTCTTTGAAACGCCGAAGCGCCACTCTGCAAAAACAAACCAGCCAGCAGCCCCTTGCTGCTGAAGGCAGAGATACAGCTGGGGTTTGGATCACCGGCTTTTATCGACAGAATGAACTCGAGCAAGTTCTTAAACTGCAGAACAAAATACTAAAGACTGCGGGCAATTATGGCAGAGACCTCTGGAGTCCTCCCCAGCATGGGGAGCCCCAGCAAGACTGTTGATGGCCCCTGCTGCTTCTGATCCTGGCTGGCAAATATTAATTCTGGTTTTTTGAAGTTGAGAAATTAACTGCTTTGCAACCCTATCCCATTTGAATACTCTAATTAAGCAGTTTCAGTGCATTTCTCCTCTAAGGACCTTCCCTGGCCAAGCACTTTCACCCCTTAGCTCCTGCGCTGAGCTCCTGGAGCAGCTGGCCTCCGAGGTCTGCTGGTTCAGCTCCCTTGGATGATGATGATGGATGCCACATGTTATCCAGGCTGCAGCTTTCTGGGGTGTTGCGAAGACCCTCGCTGGCACCTGGATTGCCTCCAAGCAGCCAGGTGTCATTTCCAAGGGAGCTGACAGGCTCTGGCATGGAGGACATGCAGCTTTGCACTGGCGGCCTCCCTTGCCAGGAAGGCTCATAAAGTGTCTTGTAATGAGCTCACCGTGTTCTCGCTTCGTAGACAGTTTTGTTAGCTCTTGGCAAATGCCGTCTGGGGAGACGCTCTGCCTGGCTGGCCATTGCTCACAGAGCTGCCAATGTACTTACCTGGAAAGCCTTTTCCTCCAGCCTCAGGTTGATCTCCAGAAGCATCTCAGCCCATGGCCTGCCTCCACCCGCATGGGAGTCACGTGCAGCACGCCATTTGGGGATGTGTGCCTGGCACACGGACTCTCTGGTGACTTTGCTGTGTATGTGTGTCCTCAGCTGTGGCTGGGGAAAAGCGATGGGTGGGAAAGCAAGTGCTGTCGGCGGGTGAGCGAGGCCATGCCATGCGGACGTGCCACCCCACAGCAGTTGGTGACAGTGGTATTGCCCACCTGGGAAATGTAGGTCCCACGTGCCATGAGTGCTGCCAGGACCCGGTTTTCATGTGTGTGTGCATCCCATCCCAACCAGGAGGGATGCTCTGGGTTGCCCCGGGAAAGAGGCACCAGTATTTCAGCAGAAACATCCCCGTGTCACCAAACTGAGGCACCCAGGTCCTGCCGGCAAGGTGAGGCACTCGGCCATCTCGGTGACACTGCCTGTCCTAGGGCTGGAGATGAGACTGCACAGCAGTTTTAATGCTCTCAGGTCATCCCGTGCTGGATGGGAGCACAACCTGGCAGCTCCCGCCCAGGGATTCAGCATGCTTTAATGAGCTCAACGCTGGAGCCTGCACGGAGGAATTAATGATTTGGGATAATACTTGTCACTTTGCTATGAGGAAATTGTGAAGTGAAAAGTAATTTATTAAAAAGAAGAAAGAAATGTTTTTGCTTATTAAGATCAACATCATATTGAAGTATTTTCTTAATACCCCATTTGGGCTGAATTTTACGTTTTCTCTCTCTCTCTGCAATGGGAATAAAGCAGAGAGTCTCACTCTAATTAATTGTTGGCTGCTTCATTTTGCCAGCACATTTCATGCACAAGTTTGCACATTTCTGTAACGTTTGAATTGCAAATACTGCAGGAATATAAAAAAAAAAGGAAAACCCATGAAATTTTAAAAGCGAATGGGAACTCTTCTGTTAGATGTCAGTTTAAAATGGCTTTATTTTCACAAATCTTAAAAATATATCTTGATGGTGTATTTACCTTCCCTTCTCCTTTCTTTTCACGTGGGGTTTAAGGCAACAAGTTTGGTTTATGTGTTCACTGTTGCCTTCTGGCTTTTGAGCCTGAAGGAGCTGTATTTTCAGTTTTACTCTACTACAATGTTTGCTAGAAACTTTAAAATATGTGTGTGTGTGTGTGTATATTTCTAGGGAGAGGCTGTCACACATGTTGGTGATTTGACAATGTAAAGCTTGAGGACAGCCCCATCCCCTCAGCTTTGCAGAAATCCGTGGAAGCTGGTACCCAAGGAGAGCATGCCATGCTGGCATCATGTCGTGCACATGGAGGACGGGCTACTTTTTGGGACCCATGGAGCTGCGGCTCAGCATGAGCCCAACACGGATACGGTGAGCGATACCGGGAGGCGCTTCCCAGGCACTGCGGTATGGATTATATTAGCTTGGACTGTGAAGGGCAATGAGGAGATAGCTCAACGTCTAGAGAAAATAGGAAGAGGAGTGACCCATGAAACCAGCTTGCTTGCTGCATCACCAGCATCCTCGCACGGAGCCGTGACTCGTCACCACCCGGAGACCCGCTTGCTGGCCCCAGCGCAGGATGCTGATCTTGCAGGCAGGAGACTCAGCATCAGAGGGAATAACCAGAAGAAAGGGCTGGTGCGGAGGTGAGGGGCTGCAGGCTGTGAGCATGGGAGGGTGTAGCAACAACATCTTTTCCTGTGGTGCTGCTCATCAGTAACAACCACCTCCTGGGCCAAGCTTTTCTAAACGGTTGGTGATCTGGTACCATGCCTGGGGACCAAAGAGAGATGCTTCTCCTCCCAGAAATCCCAATAACCTCCTTGTTGTATCAATTATAATTCAGTGCAGCCCCCACTTCTGCCCCAGAATCAGTAATTGCTTTGGAAAATGTCCTTTACCTTTTTTTAAGTGCCAGTATGCCTTTTGTTGCTACTAAAGTAATGGCTAAAAGCTGATGGATGGCAGAAAATAAGAAATTTCTGAGAAAGGTCCTCAGAATTTGCCTCTGAGTCATCTCTATGTTGGCAGGAAAAGCTGGCAAAGAAGAAAAGTATCTCTGCAGGTTGTACTGCCTGAACCAGCCCCAGAATTAGGAGTCTGGGCCAGGTGAACACATCCAACCCCTAAGACATATTTCACTGTAATCTGATTGAGCTGAAATTGAAAGCTCTCATTAAGTTTACGACCAGTACAACAGGACCTCCTCAAAAGGGCCGCATGTGGGAGCAGCCCCCAGTGCTCCGGCAGCTGTATGAGCCCCAAGGACCCAGTCCCTACCCTGCAGCTTACATGCTGAACACCATAAGGCACAGTAAGTGGATTAGCAAAACCGCTGGAACAGGTGGAGAAGAAACGACACTAGGTCTTAAGCTGGTTTTGCATGTATTTATACAAATGATGTGCCCAGCTAGATGGTAACTTAGGTGAAATCCAGGCTATCCCTGCTGCTTATCTACCCAGCCGCCTTCACTCGGCAGTCTGCTGCAGGCTTCCTGGTGGAGAAGAGCCTGGTTTATAGCTTGGGCAGACACAGTGAGTCACAGCAGCAAGCCGGTCGATAATTACAGCGTGGACAGCCTGCAAGAGGCAGCGGCAGCAGCCGGGCAGCATCCATGCCATGGCTGGGGTGGGGAGGTGGTGCAGCCCCACGCTGGCATCCGTAGGAGATGCTCCAGACCCCTCACTCCCTGCAGAGCTTGGGGATGCTCCTCTGCCACCTCTCAGGGCTGGCTCTGCAGGACAGGGCGCTGCCAGCCCTCCCTCCTGCCGGACACAGCAGCAGGCAGGATCTGTCTCTCACATTGGTGAGATAGGGATTGCAATTATTCCTGGCCACACAAGCAGGGCTTGTGCCATCTGTCTGCTCCCCGAACATCCCTGCAGGATCTGTGTCTTAGCAGGTTAATTTAATAAGAGCCTGCTTTATTGTTGCTGGCTGTGGGCATGGCATAGAGCAGCTGAGTCCATCAACAGCACAGAGCTGCTCTGGCAGCAATCAAATCCCGCCCAGATGGTCATTTGGGAGGTTTGTTTTGCTGAGAGAGGGCAAACCCTCCTGGGGCAGTGCCGAGGGCTGAGCCCTGCGCCCTTCTCCTTGGCAGGAGCTGGGGATAAAGTGGCAGCAGAGATTAAATCAGGCCTTTGACCCAGGATGTGCCGCACCTCACCAGTACGGAGGTGGTGATAGCGTGGTGATAGGTGGTGATAGCAGCAGAGCGGCGTATCGGCAGGAGATGCCCTGCATGGCTGGCTCAGGGCTTGGCCATTTATGGCAGAAGCAGCTATTCCCATCCAGAGTTTCAAAACCTTTTACATCACCAGCTATTTTTGTGGCTCCAAGTACGTGGTAGCGTACAAGGTGGTGAAATAGCTGCACAAACTGTTTAATGAAGGGAACGACTCGCCTTAAGGATAATGAATAGTCGGGTGCACTTTGATATCAGCCTTTTTTTTTCAGCTGTAGACGTGTAAGACCAGGTATAAAGTGCTGTGAGTTGGGAAATAAACCTCCAGGAATCCAAACCGATACTGATTACACACCAAGGACCCAGAGGAAAAAAACTCCAGGTTCCCAATCCCACACCCACCCCCTTGGGCTGTCCACTCAGCCCAGGAGTGAGGCATTGCTGGTTAAGGCAAACTGCACCAAAATGTATGTGTTTTTTCTTCCGCTTGCCCCATCGCTGTGCTCTTTGCCCCAACTCCTCTCCCTTAGTCATTCCTCCACCCATCGCAAATATAATGGAGCAGCAGTGCCACAAAGACATGCACATAATGAACCTAAGTGACCGTGTAATCTCATTATTGTCACCCTCATCCTCCCTTGCCCCTTTTCTCCCTCCCCCCCCATTTGTCACTGTCACCAATTGTGTCATGGTTAAAAGTAGATGGGAAGCTCCTCTGCGAGCGATGGCATCTTTCCTTTATCCTGAGCACCTTGAGTGTATTAGGTACTTTGCAACTACTCATGATTTATAATAGGGTTGAAGTAGGAGGCAGCCTGCTTTAATGCTCACCTTTTTACATTTCCGAGCTGATTCACCAGCCACATGCATATCTTCCATCCAGGCACGTCTACCTCATGCCAGCAATTCACTTGACAAAACAATTTTGAAGGCAATGGCAAACGAAGGAGAGAGGTTATTACTTACACGTAATAAAAAAAGAGTGAGTCAAATTTGGTGTAACTTACGTAAGATTTGTTCTGGTGGCTCAAAGTCCTCACCGAGCTTTCCCCATAATGGACATATTCCCTTTATGGAAATAAAGTGAATAAAATAATGCTATTTGCGAAAACAGCCACAAGCAGAGCCACCTCTACAGTACCTTATCTGTATCGTCTTTGGATGATGCTTAGCCTTGACCAGGCACCTCTCTAGGGCCCGCAGGAAGTGCGGGACAGACAGAACACGGATAGACGGTGGTGTCTGCCTCAGACTTGCCATCAAACAGGTGATGCACAGAGGAAAGGGACAAATCCTGCGTCTCACACAAGTCTGCTGAAATTCTGCAGACCACGGAAGCAGCAGTCTGGCGCTCAGAAACAAATTTGGTTATATTAGAGGACAGCTTCTCCTACGGGTGGGAATGCTTCATGCAAATGATCGAGTCAGGTCTGAAGCGACTGAGGGATTTTATTTTAGAAGGAAACCTGCCGTTTCTTCTTTTCGGTTACTTTCTCTTAACAACGGGGGAAATTCACTGATGGGGGAAACGCCGGGGCCAATTCCAGAAGTGCCCGGGGATGCATCTGGGTGGGCTGCGAGGCTGAGCTCGCAGCCGCCGCTCCACCGGAGCTCATCCCGGCGGCTCCTGCTGCCGTGCTGGGTCCCTTGTCCCCTGCTGACACCTGCTGTCGGCCGGCGGAGCCAGCACACACTCGGTTATCCTTTGGAAGAGTTAGTGCCGGTTCTGGCAGGCTTTCCATGCAAAGGGCTCCGAGCGAAACAAAACGGGACGGAAAAGCAACACCTCTGCGAAAGGACATGACAGCCAAGCCGTGAGACCTGGCGTCTTTTGCTGCAGCCGGGGAGGTCGAAGGATACCGGACAAAGCTTGTAAGTAGAGGTAACATCTTTTAGAAGCCCACTTTGTCTATCGCACGCTTTCAGGCATGTAACATCACGATGACGGTGTGCCTTCTCCTGCCGCCCTCCCTGCCCGCCGCTGCCTGTGCCGCAGGCCCTCTGCCTTTCCCGCAGGGCCGCAGCCCGCCCGGCCCCGCCGCAGGGCCAGCCCTCCCTCCACACCAGCACACCCGGGGCCGCTCTCCCCGCGGGACGCTCGGAGGCGAGTTTTGCTCAAGTTAACGGCTGAGCAGGAGTCGGCCAACGCGCTGCTCAAGAAAACTGCTTTTTCCTGGAACTCCTGCCGTCATTATGAATGATTTATATGCAGGAAGGCTCCGGTGCCCGGGAGCAGCTCGGCCTCACAGCAGGCGGCCGGCGGCAGATCCGGGCCCGATCGGCCGCGGGGCCTGCGCCCACCCCGCGGGGACGTCCGGCCCTTCCGGGCCTGGCGTGAGGGGACACCGAGGAGGTGTGTGGCCGCGCAGCTCGGGGACAGTCTGCCCGTGTGCCTCCTACCCCCGCTCCCCCGGCCCGGGCAGGGCTCCGCCGCCGCGCCCGGGAGCCGCTGGCAGCCGCCATGTTGGGGTGGAGCCCGCCTCCGAGGCCAGGCAGGGAGGACGCCTCGGTGCCACACGCAAACCCGTCCCCCCGCAGGAGGCGAGCAGGACGCCTCGGTGCCACACGCAAACCCGTCCCCCGCGGCGGGCGCCGCCGCATGTAGCGTCCGGGCCCCGTTTGCGCGGGCGGTGACGCAGCACGCCGCGGGGCGTGCCCAGCCTGCGCTGCCGGAGCTCCGCGCCGGAAGTGACCGGAGAAAGCGGCGGGGAGTGGCGCGCCTCCGGGTGCCGCAGCATAACTCTTCCGGGCGGGGGCGGCCGCTGCCGGGCGGTTCCCGCGGCTGAGGCGCGGCGGGATGGAGTGAGGCGCGGCGGTAAGGAGCGGGGCGACGGGCGGCGGCGGCGGGGCCGAGCCCGGCCGGGCCCTAACGGCTGTCTCTTCCCCCTCAGGACGGCGCGGGAGCAGCGGGGCCTCGCCCTTCTCCTCAGGCGGGCCGGGGCTATGCGAGGGCCGCGCTGCCGCCTGCCCTAGGCCCGGGCCGCGGCGGCGGGCCCGGCAGGGGAGCGGCGAGCGGCTGCGGGGCCCGATGCGGGAGTACAAGGTGGTGGTGCTGGGCAGCGGGGGGGTGGGGAAGTCCGCCCTGACGGTGCAGTTCGTCACCGGGACCTTCATCGAGAAGTACGACCCCACCATCGAGGACTTCTACCGCAAGGAGATCGAGGTGGACTCGTCCCCCTCGGTGCTGGAGATCCTCGACACGGCGGGTACCGAGCAGTTCGCCTCCATGCGCGATCTCTACATCAAAAACGGCCAGGGCTTCATCCTTGTCTACAGCCTGGTCAACCAGCAGTCCTTCCAGGTAACCTCGCCCGGGCCCTGGGGCGGGCGGCAGCTCGGTGGGGCGGGGAGGCGGCTGGCCCGGCGTCCTCCCTTCGGACGCGGCCGTTCCTGCCCCGGGGAAGGCGCCGAGCCGAGGAGGAAGTTTGAGGGTTAGCCATGTGTAAGCTCTTTATCTCCGAAGGGGCAAAAGTGAAAATGCCCCGCTGGAAAGTGCATTTACCAGCCCTGCTTCCTGATGGAAAACTGCTTGCTTTGCAGGCCCTTATCAGGGTGCCACCATTGTTAAATCCCACACAGTGTTGAAGAACAATGACCCGCTCCCACTCCCCCACCAGAAATCTTCTGGCAATCCCCTTTTATGAAGAAATCCCTCGATACTAAAATCGAGACTTCCCCTCCCCCCCCCCCCGTCTTAAAAGGCCTGTTTCTTCAGTTGGTCTTGAAGAGTCTTATTGTTCTGCAGTTGTGACTTGTTAAGTAAGCTGCTATTTTCCGCCCCCTCCCCCCAAAATATATTCCTGTCCAGCATAAGGTCGATGCTTTCACAGAGTAGGTGGTGCACTGGAGAGGAGAAGCGAGCCATATGCCGTAATTTGTGGGTCTGGATTTCATTTCTACTATTAAAACTCTCCAAAAGATGGAAGTATCTCAGCCAGTAACTGGTCTAAGCTGCCTCTAGAAATGAGGCTTTATTTGTGGGGAATGAGTGGATTTAGCAGCACTGCATGCAGCGCAGGGATTTGCAACTACTGCGTTGGCTTCAGTCGCTGAGTTGGGTATATTCCAGCTGCTTGGCAAAACCTTGCACACCCCCACTGAAGCAGAATGTTTGCTTCTGCTGAAGGCTAAACTTTATCTTAGCAGAGGCCTCGAAATAGCCCAAGTACGCGCTAAAGATATACTTTATTTGGAAAACAACAGCAATGACATTGGGATGCTTCTCCCCTCATTTTACCTTATTTTGGGGACCACTGAGTCCCCATTATTCGAGGAATGGACATACAGTTAGTAATTCACTCTGTTAATATTTAATTATTCCTGTCTGTCTATAGCATGTTTACTCTGAAGCCTGTAGGTGTAAATTACTCTCTGCAGTTCTTTTACACAGTGGTAACTTCAAACGCTTAAATTTCTTTGTCTTGGAACTATGCAAGAATTTGTAGAACTTAGTAGTACTGATAGTAACTTAAAACACTCAAGGGGCAGAGGAAGCTGACTCAGACTTTCAAGTGTAAACTGCCAGTGTTAGCTCAGACTTGAATAAATGCATCTCTAGGTGATAAAATCTCTTTACAGCATCTAATTTGGTTACTTACATGTGATTAAATGTGTTCACAATGAATTATTCTAAGCATTCCAGAAGTGAGAAGACTTTATTTAAATTACTAGCTTTCTCAAGCTGTAAACTAAACACAGGCTTCCTAAATGATTGTGTAATGGCATGCTACTGCTAATGTCACAGGTCGTTAGACTTGAGACAATTTTTTCAGAAAAATTAAGTCAACTTTCAAAGCAGCTATACTGTATCTTCCTCTAGGTGAACCAAAAGTCTCTCTTAGAGTACAGTAGTCCCTTTCTGCTTGTACATATGCATACATTTTATAAAATGTGTATGCATTTATATAAAATAAAAAATAACTTTTATTAAAGATGATAAACTTTCTCTGAGTTCTAGATCTGCATGAATAAGAATTTAAGAAGTCTTCTGATGTATTTTCAATGTTCAGTTGCACGTGAGGGTTATTAAAATGTGCTTCTGTAGTGGTTATATAGCAATTTCATGTGATTACTTACACCTACTAACTGGTTGGGTTGTTTGATCAGGACATCAAGCCGATGAGGGACCAGATTGTCCGGGTGAAGAGATACGAGAAAGTTCCTCTGATCCTAGTGGGGAATAAAGTGGATCTGGAGTCGGAGAGGGAGGTCTTATCTGCAGAAGGCAGAGCCCTGGCTCAGGAGTGGGGCTGTCCCTTCATGGAGACATCAGCCAAGAGCAAAACAATGGTGGATGAACTGTTTGCTGAGATCGTCAGGCAAATGAACTATGCCTCCCTGCCTGAAAAACAAGATCAGTGTTGTACAACTTGCATCGTCCAGTGAGAGAATTTAAGAAAAACCTCAATCATGGCCATACAGAGCAGGTTGGTGGAACAGTCATAACTAATTGAGGTGCATAAGCATGCTGTTTAAGTAAGCAGATAAAGTGTGACAGGGAGTCTTAATTTAAGTAGTCTAACCTGGAGGTAGCCTTCCTCTGAAACAGATGGAAGCTTGTGCATTTGGTTGCACACAATTACTTGAGTCAAACGGACTTCTTACATTACTTCAGTAGGGTTAGTCAGGGAACATTGCATTTGCTTGCAGTAATTTTACAATGAGACAAAGTGTATGATCTCATCTGCATCTGTTTTGACTGTCGGTGCTGTATTTGACATTACATTATCCTTAATAATGTTTCGTGATTTTGCAGTGGGTTTTGTTATTGGTTGTAGTTGGTGTCTGAATTATTTTCAAGTAATGGGAATTACCTTGGAGATCAATGAGATTATGACCAAGTTTCCCAATAGTTTTGCTAAGAAGACTTTGAGCTTGTTTAAAAAAAAAAAAAAAATTATGTGGTACAGAAACTGAATTACTTGGAGTACCTTGGCAGGAGTGCCTTATCAGTGGAATAAGTTTAAAAGAGAACCACCCTGAGTTGTGAGGAGTAGCTTGAAGCCCACATGTACTAGTCAAGGACGTGTGCAAAGTGCTCTTCATCTAAAATCTCCAGAGCAGAGAACACACTATAAAATGGCTTCCCAATGCACGTCTCCTCTCCTCTCCTCTCCTCTCCTCTCCTCTCCTCTCCTCTCCTCTCCTCTCCTCTCCTCTCCTCTCCTCTCCTCTCCTCTCCTCTCCTCTCCTCTCCTCTCCTCTCCTCTCCTCTCCTCTCCTCTCCTCTCCTCTCCTCTCCTCTCCTCTCCCTCTCCCTCTCCTCTCCTCTCCTCTCCCTCTCCTCTCCTCTCCTCTCCTCTCCTCTCCTCTCCTCTCCTCTCCTCTCCTCTCCTCTCCTCTCCTCTCCTCTCCTCTCCTCTCCTCTCCTCTCCTCAGGTGTGGCAAGAGTGCAGTGTCCAGAGGGGCCTCTATAAAGCTTCCCCTGTCCTGGGTATTGCTTTGATTTTTGTTTTTTTTTCCTCAAGGATAGCTGCTCTTGGCCCTTCACACACGTGGTGGTCTTTTTCAGTACCTTTTTCACCTGATTGTGTAAATGGATCTGCTCCTCCCCTGCACGCAGTGACGAGGGTGATTCTGGACTCCCCCTGCTCTTGTTTTTCCTTGTAGCCCTTGCAGGTCTGGTTTCACTATCAGCTTGAATCCATGTTACTGAAAAGTGCTCTTCTACATCATTGGTACGCTCTGTGTGCAGCCAGCTGGTCCATCAGACCTTCAGTTGTGTGTTGGACCTGTCTTGGCAAACAACTCAATGTGATCTCTCAGGGCAAGTGCAGGGATGAGGGAGGACATGAAAATTCAGGGGAAAGAACTGCCCCTCTTGACAGCTGCACTGATTGAGGCTGGCATGTTAGTAACTCTTCCTTGAGCCAGAGGAGCTTTTTGTGTCAGAGTAACAAGAGGGAAAATAGGTTATTACTGGAAGCTTTGGAACATGTATCGTCTTTAATCTTGAGTGCAAGGTCAGAGAGTGAAGTCTCAAAGCTTGTCTTTGAGATTGTTATCAAGTGCTTTGTGAATGTAAAATTTTAGATACTTGTGACCCTAGCACTGTCATACTAAAGATTATACACGATGTTTTTATATCCAGTTGTGTGAAATAAGGAAAGGCTATTGTCACTATGTAAGAGGTGTGTGTAAGTTCAAGATTTGCTTGCTGAAAGGCGAGCAAACTGCTTGTATTGGAGCAGAGAAAAATACAAATAAAGTCTTTCCTTGTACACTAATCCCTAACACATGCAGAGCCTTATAGGGTTATAGGAAGGAGTAAATCAAAGGAATTACTGCTTTGTTAACGGAGTGCTGCAGGGTTAATACCTTGAATCACGTATAGTAATGCAATGTTTCACCTATTTCTAAGGCAGCTTCGCAAATAAGAGTATGTAGACTTGAAGTATCATGCCAAAGGTTATGGCAATCCCCTGGGTTACTAGTGGTTCATCTTGTGCACGCTGCTGTCTTCAACTCTGACAAAATCAGGCCCTTTATCCATGAAATTTACAATTCCAGAATTGGTTATTTCTAAGTGAGACTTCTTTGTAACCTGGCTGCTTCTGGATTTAGTATTAAATATCAAGTTTAATCTTAAAGGTGAAATTGGGGCAGGGGGCAGGGCCATATGATTCCTTTAAATCATAACATATGCCTAGATTTGATGAGTTTCCTAAGCATGCTTTTGCTTCAGAATAAACATCTGTAACCTTATGGCTTTGTGATCTCTTGAGATAGATGATCCTAAGCTTTTGTAGTACAGATTTCCTCTCCTTCATTCTGCCTAGCTCATAGTGTCACATCAAGCCTCTAGCAGCAAAATACTTCCTGTTTCAAGGAGATGCTGCTTCTGCCCAATGTAGTCTTGTCACCTGTGCCAGACACGCAAGTCTTTCCTTCCTAAGCAGCTTCCTATTCAGTCCAGATCTCACCATGTCTGGAACCTCTTTTCTTATTACTCATCCTGGCTCTTCACAGGCTTCATGCTCTGTATCTTTCATTTCAGCCTCACACTTTTGGGATATTTTCTTCTTCCTGGCTCCCACTCTATCGTTGTTCTTTGATTGAGTAGGTGTAGGATCTCATTAACTTTACGATAAGCCTTTGCTGCCTGATAATTTCTGTCTGATGTGCTCTAGTGTAGGAGAGCTGCTGCTGGTGTCTTGTGATAACTGTAATCAGCTTTGTAATTCTTCTGCTTATCTGGGATCCAGGGAACAATTGCTGCTTCTCAAACATCTGCCTTAGCAGTGACTGCTCCTAGGTAAAGTGAAACTGAGGAAGTGGAACCAGCTGTCTGAAAACCTGTGTGTAGGAAGTGGGCTTGAACTATAGCTCTGTCCTAGTGTAATTTTCATCATCTCTGAGTTCTGTGGCCTGTCTGTGTCCAGGAGGGGTCTTAGGTCTGGATCAGAATGTTCATAATGAAGTACTAGAAACAGTTTGTGTCTCTACAGTTCTGATGGAGAAACCAATGGGAGGGGTGAGGGGTGGATTATATGCTGGACCTGGTTTTATCTAAGGCTGTTTCAGTGTCAGTTTTAACTAGCAAGTACCACTTACCTTTTTTGGTACGGATACCTCAACCTATCTGTCAAGTATGATGTTGTGTAGGTTCTTTCACAACATTTTTCAGTAGCACTTGCTTAGATTACTGTTCTAATCAGCTGCATTGGGTGAAATGAAGGATGGAACATAACTACATACTCAGGATAACCCATAGTTCCTTTTAAAAATGTGTGTTGTTCTTGCATCCTGTTTCCCCCCCCTCCCCTTTCCTGCTTCTGCAGTGGTCTTCTGTAATTTCATTATTGCATTCAGAGATGTGAGATTTCCAGTAGCTGCTCTGTTCCTTGCTCTAGTATTTCTTTTGAATTTTCAGTATGACAGTGTTTCATATTTTAAATCTTCTTTAAAATATGATACCTGTTACAGTGCTGGTGCGTTGAAGGATTTCTGTAGAGGTACTAATCAGGTTGGGAACACCTTAATATTGGGGTGAAAGACTGATGCTGATTAGTGATTTCTATCCCCTCCATTCATGAGTAACTGATATTAGCAAGTGCTGAAGGAAGAGTACTCTGCTCTAGGGATAAAAGCTGAAAGTATGCTGTCTTCTGATCTGTGTGGCTATGCAGCAAAGACAAATTTATCCTGCTAAATTGTCTAACATCCCACTCTCTCCTGCCTGCTCACAGAAGAGACTAGAGAGTGCTATAGAAAGTGAAGCCAGATAAGGTACTATATGGTGCTAATTGTAGTAACTAAACACAAGTTAAATGGAAAGATGACAAAGCTGAATTGGGAGGTCCCTAACCTGCAAATACAAGGATGCTGAAAGAGCATGTGGAGTAAAATACCATTACTTGCTTTCTCTGTTCTTACTCTCCCCAGCAATTCTTTGCTGTCTACAGTACTGGATGCTGGATTTAGGTGAAGTTTTGGGATGGATCTAACTCTGTTAGGATGAGGAGCTGCACTGTAAATGATTTGCCTCTCCTGTGCTCTAAGCAAATATAAAACACCTATTAAGCAGGTCTAATCCATTCCCATTAAAAGCTAAATGTTTGTTTGCTGTTTTGACAGTACAGGGACCCTCCCCATCTAAAACCCCTGGACCAGCATCAGTGTGTGCGGGGACACGTGCTCACCAGAGTGGGTGAGAATTACTGTTAGTTGGAAAACATACAAAGAAGCAAGCAAAACCTGTCTGTTTGCTCCTGTCAGTACAGGAGTACTGCTCCTGAATGTTGGGGATGACCAGTTGTTGGGCAAGAAGGGGAACCCTGACTATGTCAGAGCACTCTGTCATTACAAACTGTTAATTGAGAGCAAATCAACAGCTGGAAAGAAATGGTACAGTAGGAAACGTAAGGTCCTGACTCCTGCAAAGAAACTTCAAGAATAGAGAAGACTCATCAAAATCCTTGAAAAGCTGAGCATCAAGCTTCAATGAAGTGCATCCACATGCATATGAAGGACAGGTTTCTACAGACTTTGAGCTTCGATTGAGGCTTTTAGGATATCTCTACAGATAAATCTTGTGAAGTGCAAGCAAGTTACCAGAAATACAAAGATGTATTGGTCACATTGGTAACGCTACTTCCATTTGTGTGCTTGATTGAGAACAGTAGCATACAGTTCTGTCCCTGCTGAGGCTGTCTGATGAATGCTAAGGGTTTTTTTAGTAGTAATTTAGAGGATCTGAATTCTGAGAACTCAGATGTCAAAACTGAATTAGTTGGCTCATCTACCTGTTCCCAGAACTTGTGCAAAATGCCATTGCTTCATGTTACTGGGTGATGTAGTGCCTCCTCACCACCAATGCAAAGCCTAGTGTATGTATCTCTGTACAGGAGAACTTAAATTTCCTAGCTGTTTCAGATCTTTAGAAGCAATTTAGTATCCCACAGGGGCAGCTGTTACAAAGTTCATAGCAGTAGGTTGTTAGCTGCTTGCCTCTTGTATTACCAGAATTAGAGGAGAACTTCAAGAATGCCGCTGTGTAAAGCTGTGCTTTGGAGCTCAGTGTGGAAAACTAGCTGTTCTGCGCTGTGAGAGAAGCTGAGTTCACTTTGTATGTGTATTGAATATGGCTTTCATTAGTTATTTTGTTTAAATTGCAGATAAAACTCAGAGGAAACTTGCACAGATGCTGCTTTGGAGAACTTTCAGCCCAGGTTGCAGAGCTGAGCCTTGGTAAACCTGTCTCTATTACAGCACATTGCCATACATCTAAGTGCATAAGGTTGGTGGCCTCCAGGATCCACACACCTTAGTCAGAATGCTTAGCATGTTTACCATAAGTTTAAAAATCTGTTCTTTATCTATCAGTCCTTTTATAGCTTTCTAAGTTCATATAATGGCTAATATGCAAGAGTTCCTTTTTAATATTTTAATTGATTTCTTTAATCAATTTCTGAACTTGTATTTATTAAATACTTAAACTCAGTATTACCTACTCAATGCCTTTTAAAAGAAGAGAGTTTTAATGGAGAATAAATTGAGCCTTAAACAAATGGTTACTTCTGTATATTACCTCGCATCAGTGCTTATTTCTATTTGCAGAGTTTTCTCCTACAATGTAGTTGGTCATTCTTTGAGACTTTTTGTTTACGTGTGACAGTGTCATGAAAAGATACTGAAGGCACCTCTGTTGTATGGATGTAGTATCCCTTTTCTTGGCAAATGCAGCTGTGATATTGTTTGTAACTGGTCCGATTTGACAATAGGGATTACTTGGAATGGGATGTAAAGTCTCCAGCTGATGTTTCTTGCAATCATGGGTTTCTTAAACTCATTTAATCAAAAATGACAATTGTAGCATTGAAAAATGGCAGCACGCTTTTCCTTCTACTGAGTTTCTAAACTTGCTTGTTTACAAATAGCTTCTTTATGCCTTTGAAAAGGGATAATGTATCCTTCAAAATGGGCTGTATGCCTAGTCAGTCAGCTCAGCTTTGCCTGGCACATTAAGAGACATCTAGTAGACCTCTGCACATGTAAATCTAATGCAAATAAGATCACTTTACATTTTATAGTTCCTAATATTTGTCTTTCTGAATAATATTTTAAAGCAATATTTGTTAAAGTTTTTCTTGCACTGTCACAAATTGCTTTTTAGTTTGTTTTTTTTCCCAATAAACAAGTTTAATATTAGAGACAAGTTGGTGTAACAAGGGGAAAAGCACCAGGTTTCAGTGATACTAACTGCAAGCGTGCTTTAAACAGCCATTGCCTTCCTTATTGTTTACCTGATCAACATTTTCTCTGAATACTTGAAAATTTTAACAATAACACAGGTATAAAGAGCAGAATGAAAATGTACAAAGAACAGATGAAATCTTTTTGTTCAGTTTTATTAACATGTTGCATACATGAGAGCTTTTTCTAGCAGTGATTTAAAATGTGTAATTTTTTTTTGCAGAAATTTAATAACTGCAGCTCACCTACTGCACCAAAGTTCTAGGTTTTTAGGAGCCCAGCTTTAGTCATTTGAACATGCTTCTAGAAATGTACATTCTTTCCCTGTAATAGCTAAATAACTTTGAGAAAAGCTCCAGTAAAAGCAGTGATGGATATATGAGGTTAAGCAGTTGAAAACTCACGAATTGTATTGTGGATGATGGCATTTAAAACAATAAAAGATCACCGGTACAGTAACTCAACATTAATGTGTTTTATTGGTAATAATGCAGGCTGACTTTACAGTGTTAGGAGAAATAAAGATTCTGAGTCTACATTCAGTGTTGAATTTGAATCCTGAAAAGAAGAGGACACCAGGTTTTCTGCTTGGGTATCGAAACACCTGATTTTTTTTTTTTTCCTGTGGGGTTACTTGAATTTTTTTTTTCCCCTGTTTGTACAAACTTTATAAACAGGCTGAGGCTAATACTTAGGTTTGCACTTTAATATCAGAATTAAACCAAACCTTGTATTCGAAGTAGATTTTTTTTTTAAGTGGTGGTTGTTGATCTTTTTTGTAGGTTGTAAGGAAGTAATAGGAAATAAAAGTAATTCATAAAGGTCTTAGTTTTCCTTTCTCTAAGGGAGAAAAAGTTGGTTAATATTAATTAGTGGTTCATTCCTATGGGTAGTTATCAAACCAGTGTTCATTTTCATTGACCTCAGCGCAAAAAAAAAAAAAAGAAAAAAGAAAAAAAAAACCTTAAAAAACTTGAACTAGCTTAGAGTGACAGGACTGGGAAAACGAGAGATGGTTTCTTCAGCACACTTTGGGGGGAAAAAGGGACCAAAAGTTATTTTAGGCTTCCTCAATAGATTGCATGTGAAGTTGCTTATTAGAGTAAGAGGCTAATAATAAATGCAATATGTATTGTCTTTACTATGGCATCTGTTTAGGAGTTGTTCAAATCACTGCAGTAGGGCTCTACAAATCAAAATGTAACCTAACATCATGTATCTAATGTACTGTATCTTTATCAGTGATAGGTGAAATCTGGAATAACAAGTGCAAAAATGGAACAATTACCTATAATGCTTTGTAAAAAGTTTTTTCCAGTAGAATTCATTCTTGTCATTTTGTAAGACAACCCTACAGTCCACCTGTTTGTAACTTTTTTAATAAAATAGATACCTGTATTACCAAACTGGGGTGACTAGTCTGTGTTCAATTTCTTCTTCTGAACTGGGCTGAACTGACAATCTGCTTTTTGGGTGTTTTTGGTTGGTTTTTTTGGGGGTGGGTTTGGTTGTTTTTTTTTTTTTTGGTACTGGTTATTCTAAACATAGTAAGCACATCTGAATTGCCGTGAATGACTCCTCCCAGCCTGGGGAAGCAGGGTGTGCAACTGTGCCCAGACTGGGCGTAAAGCTCCCAGTCTCAGGTGCTCTGAGTAGAGAGGAGGGGGAGCAAGGGCCGTGCATTATCTTGTGGAAGGCAGGGACTCCTCTGTGAGCTGGAGAGCCTGTTCAAAGCAGTGATGGTGCCTCTCCTCACAGGCCAGTATGATGAAGCTTTGTTCAAAAGAAGTATCTGTGTTTGCTTTGTCTGAGTCTTTAATGTTCGTATTTTTCATATAGGCTTTTGTGTGTGGGGAGATGGCTGTGGGTCCTGACATCATCTTAGTGTCTCTGTAGTTGCTCTCCACCATAGTAATCCCAAACTGGCATCTTTCCACCACACTAGCAAAGCAAGTGCTTTTGGAGCTCTGCCTCAGGAGAAGCAGAAGATTTTTCTAGAAAACCTTCCAGCTGAGAGTGCCCAAAGCAACTTGATAACAATTATCTTAAATGCTCAGTAAAAGCCTTGAGTTTGCGAAGTCAATGATTCTCATCTGGGCCCTTTAACAAAAAGTGCATCTTCCTCAGAACTTACAGTCTTGTTACTGACCTTTAATATTGCATCTGTAACTAAAGCCAAGTGTTAATGTAAAATGTGATTTAAACTTTAGGAAAACTCACTACCTTAGTACCTTCAGTCCTCAGTGGTGCGTCAACAGGCAAAACTGCCTAGCATACTTACCACCCCTCCTCCAGCTAAAACAGCATTAGCCTTATCTTGAAGGTAGGCTTCCATGCTGTGTCTTCTTCCTGCTCGTGCTTCCTTCACTGAGACGGAGGAGTAGTTTCCATCCCCAAAGGAAAATGACATAGAAGGGCAGACTGCCCTTCTAAGTGATCTTGGTCAAAATGTATGCTTCCCTTAACCTGGCTGGGGGTGAAGCATACCCTGTTCTGGCTGGTGTCAGTGAGTGTGGTAGCTGACGCGTTAGGACTGGTCTGCTTCGAGATGTAACAAGTGGGCTGATCAGCACTGTGTGGGTCTGATTTCTCATGTGGTTTAAAAGAAGTTGTCATTGAGCAATAACGTTCCCGATTCCTTGTGGCACTCTGTGTAACTAAGCAAGCTGCTTCCTGTTCCCCCTCGGAGGTTGGGAAGTGAATGCAAGCACAGCCAGGGAGTCCCTGTGACTTTACACCACTGGTTTGTTTCAAAGTGACAGTACAGCGTAGTCTGGGTTGGGGGTTTTAAGGAAGCATGGAAGATTTACGTTTAAGGCTATTATCTTTCAAAAGTCTTAGTGCTGAGAGTGAACTCAGCTGCTGCTGTACAAATGGTTGAGTAGCATCCTTTGTAAAATTGGTGTGACAGCGTCATGTTGCTTTAAACCCAGGCTAGCTGTTTTCGGGGGCTGTATAGATAGGGTTTCATAGGCAGCTTTTTCTTTGGTTTAGCAACTCCTGCTATGAAAGTGCAGAGGCCGTGCAGAAAGCTCTGTGCTGTCCTGCTTCCCTGGCGTAGTCAGAGGACAGGTATGTCCCCCCAGCATGTTTGGAGAGCAGGAGCTAGCCGCAGCACAGGCTAGAGGACCTTTCCCCACCCTGCTCCCGCTTCATTTACAGACACGTAAATGAATCGCTAACGAGGGCAGAGTTGGGCCTTGCCGCCGGGCTGGCTGCGCTTGGGTATGAAGAACCAACTGCATGAACCCTGCAGTGGGGACAGCCCTAGGAGGAAGTACACGAGATACCCTGCGTGGGTGGAGGGTGAACTGCTGGCCACACCTCGTGTCGAGCAGTACGCTGTTATCTGCCCTAATAGGCTTGGCTGTAATTACAGTTTGAAACTAGGTGGAAGTGTCTAGTCTTAATTAAAATGAGATATGGACTCTAAACCAATATATGTTGACCTGTTTAAGTTATCTGTGCTGAAAAGTCAGCAGTCCTGGTAGCTTAGTTTGCTGGTAGGTGCTCGTTTGGTGAGTCACCGCTCGCTTACTCGGCAGCTGGAGGAAGTGCACGTATAGCTAACGTAGCTGCGGGCGAGCTCTGTCAAGAGATGAGGTGGCCCTTGCTCTGCACTCTGTGAAAGTGAAATAATGTGGCTTTTGAGTAGCCACTTTTATCTCTGGCTGATCAATACAGCTGCGAGGAGCAGAGAAGATGGACTTTCAGCTGTAAATCAGCAACAGCGTTGTTCAATTCAAAGGTCAAATCCTACCTGTAGTAGTTTGTTGGCTCTACTGAGGGCAGCATCGAGCTTACAGTAGCTTGGCTCCCGCAATGATACAGTTCGATTACAAGATATTAGGGGATGAAATTTGTTGTTCTCCATGGAAACAGTGTATTTAGTATGGAATCAACTTACTTGCCTCTGGTGCTCTCTTTCAAAGCTGAGGTTCTCTTCAAGTCCCTCCAAAAAGTCTGGAGCAATAACTGCAGTAATTGATGGGAAAGAGTCTCTCATGTTGCAGGAATCTGCAAAATACTCACTGATGGGCCGCCTTTGCTGTTTATGTTTCGTTTGTGATGTGTCTGTGCTCCTTGGGGTTCTGCTGGCTCTGTCTGAGTGGGCTGTGACAGCTTTCTAACAGTGACTTACTTCCTCCAAATCCTATTTCCAGTGATTAGGCTTGCGTGGGATTTGAGACTCCCAGACGCTGCTGGTTACTGGGTGACCTCAGTTGTTCCTACCTCAGAAGAAAAATGGTAATCGTAGCACTTCCCTCCTGGGCGCATAATGTGGAAGGCTGTGGTAAAGATGGGGAGGTGCTTGTACTTACCTGGAATGAGATGCACCAGCACTGTAGAATAATTTTTAAATTGGACTTCTTACCTGTAAATAAGTGGGCTAGAACCTAAAAAAAATTTCTCAGATTTATGAAAAGCATTAGTATCTTTCATACATTTGTGATACTATAATGTAACTGGTTCAGACTTAGACTTCTTATGCTTCTACTAAAAGGTATAATTGATAAATGGCTGCAACTCAGTAAACCAAACAGACAATCAGCTTTCTGGGAAATTTCTGGCTCTTCGAGTTAATTTTTTTTTTCTTTTTTCCTGCTTCTAGGCTGACTAGTTCATCCAGTTTTATGTCCTTAGAAGATCTGCCTTGGCATTAGATTTAAATTATCTGGTCAGCCCAGAAAAGAGAAAATATATTTGCTGTTTGTGACATTCCTTAAGGGCTACTTGTCCTTTTGGGAACTGGCAGATAGGATGATTAATCATCACCTTGGGATTCATCCTACTGCTTTAATAGACCTTAGACCCTTTTTCTTAAAAGCAAATTAATAATGATCGTGTAATCAGCAAGAGCATGGCTGCTATGGGAAAACAAGAAGAAATAAACTGAATTTTCAGCAAAGCTGATTTATGTTGGAAAAGAGAGAAAGCTTCTCTCAGAGCATGGCTGAAGTGCAGGAGCAAGCTGCAGTGACGTGGAGGTGGTGGAGAATTTTCAAAGATGACATTGGATAATCACTGCTGGAGGAAGGAGCGTGCGTGGCATGTATAGTTCCTGCCTCTGTACGTTGGGTTGTCATGCGTGATCTCCTGAAGTCCCTTGCAGCCCCGTGTCTCTGTGACCGCAGCACGTTACTGATCCTGGCATTGGTTTCCATTCAGTGTTCCAGGAATTTGCACAGACTTCCCAAATGCCCTATGTCTGATCTCAGTAATGCAGATGTATTTTTTAATAGGTTAGAAGAAAGATTTTAGCTTCAGGGCCTGTCCAGTGTCAGACTGTGGTTAGGACTTCGGAGTCCAGCTGTGTTCCTTTCCTTTTAACTGTCTAAGCTGTTTCTCTGTTAGCTGTCAGGACAGTATCTCAGGCCATCCGAATTGTTTCATCTCAGGGCCAAAATTAGAAAGGTTTTATGAATGTACCCCTGAAACCTTGGGCCAGTCATGATGTAGGAATGTTTCCTGTTCTTTGAAACATGTCTGTCTTGTAGCTACCACCATCTGCCAGAAGGCCCTGGAAGAGGAACCATGAGAGGGGGATTACCTTTGATCACTACAAAAATACCAAGCTCCCAGCTTCAGATGGATGCTGCTCTATTGTCCTCCACTGCCTGCTCTGAAGAATGGCTTTGACACAACTTTACCTCTGCTTCGAGCTATATTTTCGGCTGGAATTTGGCGGGTCTTGGTAGGACTGAAGTGTGATAAGGGTCTTTTGGGGAAGAATAAAAGGAAAGAAGGGAGCTGGGGAAGAGAGGCTACCTGGGAGGGAGAGATGTTAACAAAACTTAGGATCAAGATCCATATGGTGAGATGGGTCTGATCTATTGGCCTGGAGGCGCCTGGAGAACACGTGCATTTCTTTGCCTAGATATAATTAAGGCTTACTCAACCAGAGCTGGTTGTCTTGAGCCAAGAGGGAAACCACATCTGTCATGAAAATAAGCAATATAGTTCCTTAGAACCTTCCTTAGAATCCTTTCCACTAGGATTCAGTCTCTTCACCCAGTACTGCAGACTCAATTTGGTAGCTTCCTCAGACGAAGCCTTTGGGCGTAGGACCCTTCGTGATGATGCTCAGCAAAAGTCTTCACCATCCTGGCCTTTAATTCCCTTCTGAAGAGTTGCTGCTGCTTCTAGTCTCCTAACTCTCTGTCGCCAGAGCTGCATGAGCAGAAGAGCAGACGCTGCCCACCTGCCATTCAGATTTCTGTCGTGTGGTACATAGGGTCTATGTCTTTTCCCTTGGGGCATAACCTAGGAAAGATCTGCACGTAAGTCATGGAGAGCCTTAGGGAGGGGGTTGACTGGCGTGACTTCCTGACAGCGCTCGTGAGGACAGAGAGCCTGGGCATCCAGAGACCTCGTTGCAGGACTGCTGGATTACAGGTAAGCTTACAATACTTTTATCTTGTTGGCGTGGGGGTGTGCAAGTGGACCAGGAACAGTTCATGCCTGAAACAAATTAAGGACAGAATATGCAAGTCCTGTGCTTTGTACTACTACACAGATGTAGTGAGATGCATCTCCTTAGCTGCGGATGACTGAATGCTAAGAGATGCCCGAGTCTTTGGAGGCATCGGCGCTCCTTTGACTCGATACAGTCAGGATACAAAAGGGAGGCTTTCTTTTTCTGTATAAGTTGCTTTCTCGTGTCTTCAAAGTGATCTGTTTGAATTAAACATCACTGAGTGCTTTTTATATAGCTGTGCCAACAACAGAGCGCAACTGGCATATTAAAAATGAGATAATGTTGTCTTCTGAATAATACCAGAGTCAGGCTATCATTCAGTTTCTTGTATACCTTGTGCTATCATTTGCATTTGCTTACAGCAAACTGCCTTATTCAGTGCCTGGTAATAGTTCTTATAGCATATAAAATCTGAAAAAGGAAGAAAAGGCAACAATGTACGTCGATGCACGATAGAGTGTGTTATTGCTGCACCGAGTTGCTCATCCCTGCAAACTGAATTGTCACCTGCATTTGTCGTTGGGCACAACCACCACGAGAGGGAGCTTGGAAGCAAAGAGCTGGTTCGTCCTGGCAGTGGTCTTCAGAGTGGGGCTGTGCTCTGTCCCTGGGATCAAACACGGTTCTGCACAGGTTGCAAACAGAAGAGAAATGGAAATAAATGTATATTTCAGGACTTTGGTAGCATAGTGTGAGTATATCTTAATAGGACTTCAAAGAAAGTTTTGCACTTATGTTAATTGTCTATTGGGTGTCTGGAATTGCAATCGTATTTGGAGTCTTTCATGCATAATCAAGGTTATTTATGATTTCCTACTCATAAATTTACTCAGCCATTTACCTCAGCTGCTGAAACTGAAATAAAAATATAATCACAAGAATAATATTTGATATGCTTCCTTGAGCATCAGGAACTGTTACTAAAAAAAAAAAAGCAGGGGAATTAGGGCGATTGACTTTTAACTTGGCTTAGTGCTTAAACTCAGCTAAACCTATTTCTTTTCTTATTATTATTGCAACCGGGTCCAGCAGCTGAAACAGCACCATGCTTCTCACCACGTCAGGGTCACGCTCTGCTCCCACACAAGTGCCTGCAAGTTGTACTGAACTCGGGTCTGCTGGTTTTGCTGGGATGCCTGCCTGCAGGAAAGCTGCCTGCACAGCAACCGAACTGCTCCTAAAATACCTGTCCCTGTTTGTCTTGTAATCCTTACCAGCTGAACACCGATGCAAATCGCATGTGTAGCTAGCGTGTAATCGTGTCATCACCTGCACTGGAACCAGCCAGTGGGAGACTGTCAGAGGGCGCAGTTCTTCTTTAAACTTGTCTTAATTTCCAGTCTAACACCAGGGGTGTTCACCTTCACTTCTGTCAGTGCTCCTACACGGAAGCTGCTCCCCTCCTGTTGGTCTCATCCAGTTTTGCAGACAAGTTATTAATGCTGATGAACACCAGGGTGTCTGTGGAACTGCTTTCAGTAAATAATATTTGTGATGTTGCATTGCCAGAAGTACAGCTCTCGGTGGGAATGTTAGTGAGACGAGGAGGCACCATGGCAGGATTTTCTTGGGTAGGACTGGGGCAAACTGGTGAGGAAAATGCTGCTGCATAATGTCACCTTCTGGTACCAAAACAAAGTGCTGGTCAGAGAAGCCTGATCCTGCAGTTGGAAGCTAATGGGCAAAACCCACCTAAACACAAATAAAAAATGCAATAATTGCCATTTTGCCAGCAATGACTTATGAGTAATAAGTTTCAGCACCGTGATGTCAGACTATTTAGCTGACGCTTGGCAAGCAAAATTTGATGGAAATGCAAATGTATCATTGTTTATTATATTCAGTAAATAGAACGGTTCTGGGGCAGAAGTTTTTAGAAGGGCAGGACTTGGCTAGTCAACTGTTGAGATATGCTCAAGATAGATACAATATGACTTGTGAAGTCAATGAAAAATGATAGTCATTGTTAAAGGTTTAAAGGCAGGACCAAGTGTGCCTGGACTGTCCCTAACAGATTTCTGTCTGTGTCGTCCCTGGCTTTTCCAGCCTGCTCCAGTATTTCTCCTGCCTCACAGTTTAAGGGTCTTTCCTAGGACCTAACTCAGATCTTTCCTGCAATTTCCAGCAATTTCTTTTTCTTCTCCATAGCTTGGGAGCACAACCAATCTGTCCTTCCGCAATGGCTCCGCATGTATCAGGAGACCTTTGTTATTCCCTCTTTCTTCTCTTTTTAAGCCAAACAAACTTGGTTCTTTCAGGCCTTGTTTTTTGAAAATACCTTTTTTGGGGGATATTTTATAAAAAAATTTAAAGCAACTAGTACCTAAGCCAGGACCCCAACTGAGAGTGAAACCATTCCTTTTGGTGCGGCAGCAGGAACATTGTAGGTACCCTATTCTGGAAAAAAATGTCCCTGTTTTGCAGTATTGGTGCTGTGCCTTGGATATATTAACCAGCTGATGATATTCCTCTCATGTGCCTAGTGCTGTTCAGAAGGGCTTTGGCGGTGTCTGAGCCTGCTCCCAGTGACAGCGGGCAAGCAGCCATGTTACGCTGGCCCTGCCGTTGGGAGGGCTATGGCTGGGTGAGAAGTGAATGTGGATCTTCTCCCAGCAGCTCCGGCTGGGGAAGAGGAGGTCTAATGTAAGTGTCTGAAAGTCCACCTAGGTGAGTCCCTGTCTGCAGCAGCTGCCAACAGCAAATGCTTTGAGTGTGAAAAACAGGATGAGTGCTTCTCCTTCTCAGCCATGAGCCGGGTACAGGTTCTTGCCTTTTGGACTATGGTGTTTAAAATCCCCTGGCAGATCTCTATTCTGTGACTTTATCTAACCGTCGTCTTTTCCTTTCCTCTAAACTGAAGTTGAAGATAAGCACAAGAAAGCGCTTGGTACAGCCGCGCTGGAGCTGTGACCGCAGTGACGCAGGGGGAGCGGTGCGCGCTCCCTTGGTGGCCGGGCACTTCTGCCCTGCCTCTGCCGGGAGCCTGCCCTCACAGCCGCGGGTGCTCACGCATGTTATCCGTCTTCTCTGCCAGAGTTTGCTCCCTCAGAGCCTGCTCCTCTCTCAGGAGTGACTTGGGGAGGGACTGCAGAGGTTTGGGGCATTTCCTTGCCCATCCCCAGGGCCCAAAATGAGCCCTTTTGGAGGAAGACTGCTGAACTCGCTCCTTGCCCAGCGCGGTGGCTCACCGTTTCGGGAGGCTCCGTGGAGCGTAACCGCAGTGACTCAGCTCTCCGTCAGACATCCTGCAGGCTGTCCCCACTTCCGGGGCCAACAGAGGAACAAACGAGCAAACCCTAAAGACCGGCATGAAAATTCACCTTAGAAAAGTGGCAGCGGGGATTGGAAAGAAGGAGACTTCTTGTTTCTTGCTCTGCTCGGTCCATCCTGGCAAACACCAGGGTGTTTGAGAGGCTGAAGAAGACCCTGATTCAAGGCAATACCATCCAGCCTAATATGGGGTTGGATGCACTCAGTGGTCTGAAGTCCTCCCTGGGAGAGCTGGTGCAATGCAGGATGGTGGTAGTGGGGTCCAGAGTATTAAAAATCAAGGGCTGAGCTGGCTGGGCAAGCAGCCCTGAAGCAGTACACACTCCAACATGCTGCTGCTCAGCCTCTGCTGTGCTCCGGTGCTGCAGCTCGGGGTCCCCTCCCTGCCTGTCGGCACAGATGCCCTCACTCTTCACCTTTTCTGCGCTTTCCCACACCATTTTCACATTATTCCCTGCCCCTGTGGATAGGGAGGACGTACGTGCCTGGCTGGAGGTCAGCACTGACTCAGGCCAGGAGCCTGGACTGCTCCTCCTGGGCCGCTGGTGCTCCCCATGTGTCCTGCTCTGGCCAGCCCCAAAGTCACCTCCAGAAGAAGGAAAGAGATGGGTGGGGGTAAAATGGGTCTCTTGTCTGCTGAGGTGGCGGATCTCCTCTGCTCTTAGCAACGATCCCCACATCCCAGGCCGCATCTCTTCTGGCCATCCCTTACTCTCCTACTCCAAAAAAAGTCCTTATTTACCTTGTTTGCCTCTGCTGGCTCCACACTATCTGCATGAATGCCTCTATAGGGTGGCTAGAAGCCCTGATAAACCCAGCACAGTCCCCTTCCTTCATGCCATGGTAGTGAAAACAACCCTTTTCTTCCACCCACAAAACGGCTGGCCAGTGCTCGGCTTCTAATAGCATCCATGGAGCCCAGGGTCAGTGCCCCCAGCATGCCCAGAAAGCCTGTAGCAGGGAGGTTTGGCTTCTGGGGTTTAGGGTCTCCTCCATCGCACGCCTGTGCATCCTTCCTGCTGGTCCAGTCCTCCTGCTGTGCTCCCGGTGCGGCCGTGGCAGAGCTGTGCCTGCAACGTGTGAGTGCTCACAGGAGTGCTGCTCTTCTCCTCGATGCCCGTCAAAATTTGATGGCACGAATATTTAAAACTGCAGAGAGAAAGTGCACTCAGCCCCCCCCCCCGATGGTTTGTACGTGACACCGCCCTTCTCCTGTGACACAAAAAGCTCAGACCCCGGGCCAAGGGCAGCACTGGAAATTTGGTCCTCGGACGCAGTGCCTGCACGCTCGGTACAGCCAGCCCCTCCCGGCCACTGGCAGAAGGTGACCTCAGCTGTTTTGGGGAGCAGATTCACACAGAAAAGGAGATTTGCTTTAACTTTCATGCTTCTTTTTTGTCCCGGCCAGTAGAAGACTAATAAGCTTTTCTATAGCTAAAAAGCTCTACGTTTTTCCTCTCTGCAGTCCAGATGGCAAGCTAAGTGTGTACCCTGACAGGCTCTGTCCTGACATCCCCAGGAATATTTGGGAAGCATAAAAAGGACCACAGCAAATGGCTTGGAGTGACTTACAGTGGATGTTTCATTGGAAACTGGGAAGGAAGCAACAAGCAAAATCTCCACAGCACTTAACGTGGCTTTTTCAGTTTGCTGGGATGCGTTTCCATCGCTCTGGGTCCCACAGGATCATGCATGGTTGTGGCTTTTTCCAGCAGCAGCAGCAATAACGATCCCCTATGACAGTCCAGCGCCTGCCTTTTGGCACTACTCAGTGCATTTATTTCTGCAAGCAGGGGCTCCTGCCCAAACACTGCCTTCGTCCAAATGCTCAGTGAGGGGGGCTCTGCCAGAGAGAGTGGCCAGAGAGGTCAGGCAGTTCATCACGGCCCCGCAGTAGCTGGGGCAGAGAAACAGCACGAATGCAAGCCCAAGGCACCCACCATGCTGCGGGGAGGCTGCACCCAGCAGCCTGGGCCGAGCCCCAGGGGGGTTTCGAGGGTGGGCAGCTGGCTCTGGCAGATGGAAGATGAGCTAGTGTGCGGGGACGTGGGCTTTTCAGGTGTGAAACAGGAACCAAGTTGCCTCAAAGGCTTGTGAGACTTCACTAAGCTGCCAAACCAGGGTATGAGCCGGGAATTAGCAACAGGTCCTCCTCTGCCTCCCTGGGAAGGACTCCCACCTTGTTTCATGTTCAGTTGGAAACATTTCCCAGTCTCCGGTGAAGAACATCAGCCCATTGGCCAGGTCTGCACACATCTGCTCAGCAGATAAGACCTTACCTGTCCACCTCATGGAGCAAGCGTGAGACTCGCCGCACTGGCCGAGCACACGGCTGCTGGCCAGCCGCTCTTTTAGTACACCTTAATCAGACCAGAGAAAAGGCGACGCTCGGTGACTTCGGCAGGAGGGCCGCTCAGCTCTGCTTCCCTGACCCCACGGTACGAAGCGTGGGCTCGCTTTGCCCTTGCATTGCTCACCGCCAGCTGTAAAAGCTCAGTGTTTATCTCAGCCCCATTAGTGCCACCCTTGCAGAGCTGCTGCACAGCCTTTCCCCTATTATTAATAATTCACGGGGGAAAATATCCTTTAACGCAGTGATGATATTTAAACCAGGGGAGGTATCAATTTTTTTTTTTTTTTAACTTGGTTTTAGGCATTCAGTTCCTTTGCTCCAGCCTCCGCTCCACATCTGTGGCTGCAGCCTTCTCCATCCAGCTGAGAGGGAAATTATGTGTGCAAGAGGAGTCAGAGCTCCCTTCCCGGCAGACCGCTCACATCGCTAGGACCCCCGCACCCGCCGCACGCTCAGCCACATGCTCGAGGATGCTGCACCTGAAAGTCCAGTTTCTGGATGACTCCCAGAAGATCTTTGTAGTTGATGTAAGTGGGTATTGTATTCTTATTGGGTTTTTTGTGCTAGTTAATGAAGTTGTTGCTGCTCTGGAGGATTGCATGGTCTCTGATAGCTTCCGGTTTTCAGCTTTAAAAAAACAACAACAACCAAAAAAAAGGCAAAAAAAACCCCCAACCCCCCCAGAAAAGGTTGTAGTGCTGATTGCTAAGGGTCTTTCAGCACCAACACACTCCTGCTCTCCCCTCTTATTGGCATTATTTATAAAGAAGGAGGAATGGCTTTTATTTATCTGGTGCCATCTTTTGGAAATCAGGTAATATGAAGTGATGTTCTTGACAAGTATTGAGTTCTTCTCTCATTTGTCTGGCTGCCAGTATAAGCATTCAACAAGAAAGAAAAATCTGGGAACAGAATAAAAATAGCATATTTAACCAGATTACCCCTGGTGAGAAACATCTGCATGCGCCTCTTCCTGGGCATTCAGTTGAAAAAGAAAACTGTGTGGTTTTGTGAATAGCCGAGGAAAAAAACCTCACTGCGTCTTATTTTCTGCATGACAGTGTCCCACAACAGACTGTCATTAATAATTCACATTTAATAAATGCTAGCTCTGAAACAGGTTTTTAAAGTTAAGTATTAATATCTATGGTGCTAGATTTATATATATATATGTATATAGGTAACTGAAACTAGATAGATCTTGACTATGTGTTAGAAACACACCTTTTTACAAGTGTGATTGAGCATTTACTGTTGGTTAGGATTTGATAATCATAGTAGCTAATTGAATTAGATAATTCAAGTAGGTCTGTTCCAGCACTTACCTGCATCTCCTATGGGACCAGAGTGTCTAGTATAAAATTTTTTCTTTTCAAGTTCTATGACATTTCTTAGGCTGTCCTGTCTTCTGGTTTTATAGCATAGCCTGAGTACTGCTCAATCTCGGACGCACTGCTCCGTTTCTTTGCGATAGCATTTTGCACAAAAGAGGATTGTAAAGCAATGCCATCCCTTGGCATGGTATGAAAGTTGTTTGATTTAGTTTAATTAATGTATCCTAGACCTGGAATCAGCTCAAAAATGAGACTAGTAATTTTAAAATGCCTTTTTTTTTCATATTGATTAGATCAGGGCATAGCGAGAGACAATTTAAAACATTCTGGTGGTACAGTGTTGCTGCATTTTTTTCCATCTCTGCTTTCTTATTTGCCGAAAACACTTACAGCACTATAGCTCTGCATGAGATGTTATTACAGCAAATATCTTCCATTAGAGGAACTCCTGGTCATTTCCTTTTTTAGCATGGAACAGTATTGGAAACCCCTTTTAGGCATTTCATGCATTTGATGCTGTATGGGTACGATAAATGAGTAGTTGAATTAGTGACTTCTCCATTATAAAAGGACTGCTTTGGGCTAAGTTTTGAGCAGATATTTCAAGCAACTCTTCCTAAACCTCTCCTGACTTTGGAAAGCTCTTTTGAATGTGCGGTACTTCAGTATAATGGGAGAGAAAAGGACAAAAGAGAGAAAACACGGCAGACCTGATTCCCCCTCTGCCTTGTGCTCAGCATATGAGTCTATACCTGCCTCACGTGGGTATCACAGCTGCCGGCACGTGCAGCGAGGTCTCATTTCGAGTCCAGCTTTGCACGGGAGCGAGTTCCTCTCCCGGTGCTGGGTGCTGGCCTGGGAAGGCTTCTGCCTCCATCCGCATCCTCGCCAACAGCTGGGACATGGCACCCTCTCCGCCGCCGCTGAGCTCCCAGGATTTCCTTTGGCTGGGCACTGGAGGTGGTTCCTGGGATGGCACCGACAAGCCAGGTCTGACCCCCAGGGCGGAGGAAAGCGGGGGGGCCTGGCACATCTCCAAATGTCCCTCGTTGTGCCCGCCCTGCTGAACACCCCAGGGCTGAGCCATGGCGCAGACGAGATCTTGCTGGGATGCTGCCAGCCATGCCAGCGAGCCCTGCGCCTTGCACCGGGAGGGCACCGGGATCCCCTGCCCCAGTGCCCGGGCGCAGGGACAGTCACAGGTCAGCCTTTAATGGGTTTCCTGCACTGAGAGGAGATATTGCAAAGCTGCGTCCCTTCTTCCTCCCCCCCGGATACCTAGAGCTGTGACCTGGCATGTGCTCTTGCCTGTAAAGTCACTCCTCTTCTCTCTGGGAATGGTTTAAACAAAGCAGCCCTGAGCATGGGCAGCCTCGGGAGCCCTCCCAGAGCATCACAGAAAGGGCGAACCACTTTGTAGCCTGGGCAGACAAAGCCTGGGCATCTCTGCTAGTGGAATTTGCTACAGGGCAAGATTCACTGGGAAGGAAAAAAAAGAAGAAAAATGCAAACCAAACAAGCCCAGATGAACTAATTGCTGAGGCTGAGTGAAGGACAGTCTCCCATGGTCTCGTGTCCCTTATGATGAGTAAAGGTGGGAATTCGTTGACAGGAGGTGCGCAGAGCTGGCTGCATGCGAGCTCTGAGGACCAGTGAGGGCACAGAGAGTGTCAAGGCTGGTGGCTTTTGTGCATGGCATTGCATATGCCAGCTGTGGCCATGCAGAAGATACTGACCAGGGGACATCTCCCAAGGTGGTGAGGAAAGATAACACCAAATCCCCCGAGCTGCCCCTCCCCACTAAACCACAGACCTGGGTGCAGCAGCCCGTGCTACGGGGCACGCTGCAGAAATGTGGCTTTGCCAATGGAGCACAAGTGCTGCCAGGGTGTCCTTTAGGGGAAGGGTGTGCGTGTCCCCGTGTGTCACACATTGCTGTCTTCCTCTGGATGTGCCTTTTGCTTTCTTACCCGGCTTACAGTCCTAGCTACTTCTACCGTGGAGAGGAGGGGTGAGCGCAGCCTCTCCTTTCCACCGTCTTCTACACCAGGGTTTCTGCCTGTGGGTGCTAACCTGGCCCTGCAATGTGCCTGGCCCTGCAAAGGCACATTTAGGGTCAGACGTTGGGTGCTCAGCCCCACGTATCACACTCCTGCCTCACACTGCCCTCCTCCAGCAGAGCCCCCTGCTCTTGCCTGATGCTGTCCCGAGCACAACCGTACCCCAGAGCTTGCAGCAGTGCAGTCGGGGCCTCGGTACCCCACAAATCCAGGATGGGGCACCTGGAAGCACCATTCTGCAAGAGGAAAGCCTCTGCTTTTAAACCATCCTCTGCATCACTGCGCTGCGTCAGAGCAGGTTTTCCTGGGGATGGAGCTGCTCGTCTCCACTGCCCTGGGCAGTGCTGGGCTTGGAGGAGAGCGGGTCGCTCCCAACAGACGTGTGGTGGGTAATAACCTGGTAAGAAATGCTTGTCTTTCCTGGCTGCCTGACAAAGGCCAAGGCCTTTCCTGCTAGAATATTCTAGCTTGGAAATAAACATTTATAATTGTTTTAATTACCCTTGTGATCTAGTAATTTCGAGGAGAAGCAGGAGTGCTGCAGAGCGAATGCTGTTATTACGCTATCACTTTCCAGCAGCCTTTCAGCACGGAGCCAGCAATTTCATCCCAGGAGAAGCCGTGAAAGGTGGTTATTAGTGTGCATCACCGCCAGCAGCCGGGGTCCCTCCCATCCCCGCCGGGAGCCAGCGCTGGCACGGGGAGCTGCAGCCTGCCTTCACCTCCATCACCCAAAATGCCGTAATTTAGCAGCTGTCTAACTCGGCCTCTCTGCTCCGGCTTGCTTTTGCACTAACCCACACTCATTTTTGGTCTGTTTTTTCACAAGTTGATAAAGGAGTAGCAGGGCTTTTGCTGGGGTGGGTCACTGCCAGGTTCATGTCTGGTGCTTTCTGGAGCATTTTCCAAAGTCATGGGCCTCCCGGGTTGTTCCCCAGCTGTGTCACACAGCATGGCAACAAGCCGAGCAAAACACCCTCCAAGTGTTTCTGTTTACTGGGAATAACTACAGCCTGGCCTCCCTTATCAGCATGCAGTGCCACTTAATTAATATTGCTAAAGTGCATGGATGACCCAGGGCCCAAGGCGCAGGATCTCCGCAGGGTCCTGTTGCTGTTAATTACCATTAACCATAATAGTAGCTCATCCCCAGCAATCCGGTCGCTGGCTGTCGGGGCACGCAGGCTTGCTACGCAGGTTTGAGGTGTGCTCCCATTTGCTCTTAGTCGAGCACGTTTGCCAAGGCCGTCCCTGGTTCAGGTGGATGCTCATCCCAGGGATCGCTCACTGGTTTGCCAGAGCTGCCTGGACAGTGATGGTTGCAAAAGGTGAGCCAAAAGCAAGATTTCTTTCCTCTTCCTTCCCTTTCTGTTTTACATTCCTTAATAAAGAAGGAATCTGATTTCCAAGAGCAGAGGTAAGGGGCACGCAGCATGCAGTTGTCCTGTCCCACATGCTGAAGCCAACAGCATTTATTCAGTAAGGTTTTGCTGCAGCATGATCAGGAAAAATCTCACCGGTCCTCTCGGGGTGAAGGCAGGGAGCTAAAACTTCTCCCCCATCTCACCAAAATCCCATCACTATTGCTGTCATCATTGCCTAACCTGCTGCTTCCGTGGTGTGTTTGTTTGCTAGCAAAAATCCTGCGGAAAAGGGCTGTTCAACCTCACCTGCAGCCACCTCAACCTTGTGGAGAAGGAGTACTTTGGGCTGGAGTTTCGCAGCCAGGCTGGGAACCACGTGAGTGCAGCTCGTGGCACGGGGCCCTGGTGCTGCACCATGCCACATCCTCACAGCAACCGCCCACATGGCTGGGGGCTTGCTGGAACCTCCCTGAAATACCAGATGGAAAATTTCAATGTAAAGTTTTGCCACGATGCCAAAAACACCTTGAAAATGGGAGTTACGGGGGAAGCCACAAGCTGTTTGGCAAAGCCCTGGTGATAGCCACGGCCCATGGGGTTTATCTGTAGCCATCCATGCGGGGCTGCCCAGCGGGACAGCTTGCCGCAGCAGCCGAGCTGGCCAACATTTTTGTATTGCAGTCTAGGATGATGCTGCCGCTTTTATTCCCTGTCTCTTGTGCTGTTTATTCACCCAGTTCTTCATTGCCTTATTTCAGGTCTGGTTGGAACCACTAAAACCCATAACAAAGCAAGTCAAAAGTAAGTATTTCAAGAATAGAATTCTTCTAAATCACTGCCAGTAGCAGACTAGCGCAGACACATTCATGCAGTGTTATTGCTTGGGGACGGGGCTCGTTTCCAGCATTTACCTGAGCTCATTTTAGAAGCGTGAGGCTGGGCAGGATTGTTAGCAAAGACACCACAGTCTGTATAAAATCCTGTAGAAATACCGCTGCCTTTACAATCTGGTATTTTAGGCTTGAGCTGTTAATAACCTGACAGCTTGGCGGAGGGGCAGGGGCGGCTGCGTGCGTGCGTGTGCGCGTTGCTGTGCTGGCAGAGCGGCAGGCATCGCTCCTTGCATGCCCTCCTTTCCCCTTTGCAGCTCTTAGCAGCCCAGATGACTGCGTGGCACGAGCCCTGCGTACAGCAGGGTTAGCTGCGTGCCTCGCAGGCTCTGCTCTCCTCCCCAGCCCCCAGCCCCCCCGTGCCGCTGCACAGAGATGCTGCGGAGCCTGACCTGAATTCAGGCTCGGCATCCCCTGCCATAGCCACAACCAATGTTAACACAGTGCTCCTTTCAGCCTATGCCTGTTTCCACCCCCACAATGAACCAAATGGTTTTTTCCCCAAATATGTGATGTGATATGGAGGTGGTCAAGAGCACGAAGCCATGACCCCAGTATTTGCCACAGGGAAGGCTGCTGTACAGTGTTTGCATGAGTTTCCCTGTAAGAAGAAAGCCTGATAAAGAGCCTCTCCTTTCTGGGTGCACCAGAAGTGGCATTACTTCAAGCACCAATTTCTTTTTCAATGTCCCTTCTGGCCTGCTCTTGCAGGACCCTGTCCCTCCAGGAGCCCCTGAGCTGTCCGACAGTGTTCTGGGACAGTTGGTGCCTACAAAATTGCTTCCCTGCCTCCATGCTCTCTGCCTTAGGCTTGGCTGCTTGCTCTCACTCATCCCACAAAAAACCTTTGCCGAAACATCATCCTATGGAGCTGTTGCATCCCAAGTGGTTGGAGAGCTGGATTTAATGTACAGCCCCACTGATGGCCACACTCCAGATAAGCACCCATGGCACCACTCCACGGAAACCCACCTCCTGGCAGGGTTCTTTGCAATTTAAAGAGTTGCAGGGGCATTTTCTCTTTAGTATTATTTAGGCGCCCAACTCCCTGTTCGCTTCCATTGGTAATGCTGGGGGTCTGGGCAGTCTGGCTGTGGGGGGCAGGCTGGAGTCCCTGATGCTCAGGGCTCCAGCCCTGATTTGTAAGGGCCCAGAGTAATTTACTCTGTAAGGAGACAGCATGTGTGAAGACAGTTGTAAATGTTCTCAATAGACACGTAAAAGAAAACTTATGAAGATGTTGTGTTTTAAGATCCTAAGGAGGTTCTTTTCAAATTTATGGTGAAATTTTTCCCAGTGGACCCCGGCCATCTGAGAGAAGAGCTGACCAGGTACAGTACTTGTTCTATTGCTTTCTTACCGCACAGTCCTATATTTTTGCACTTGTGAAGCATGTGTTTAATTCCTTATCTTCATCCATCCAGACCTGTCTGTGAGCAGTGGTTATCCTAAGTATTGAAGGAGTTCTGTACTTTACAAAACAAAAACCAAGAGAGTATCTTTTCTTGAGCCTCTGTTTTGAACAAAATCCACTTGAAGGATCAGCTGTCTTAAGAGGGTGCAGTTTGTTTACTGCCAAACGCTTTAGCAGTTGGGCACCGAGTCTGACTTTGCTCAGTCTAGCTCCTGCCTCAAGCCGCGTTCTGAAAGAACTTTAATTTTATTTTTAAAAATGACATTGTTAGCTCTTATGTTTTAGAGAAAGCATTGCAAACAGGAATTAAGAATAAAACTAAGACAGTGCTTCTGCAGAACATTAGCCCCGAGAGATGCAAATGCCCTCCAAAGCATAAAGGAGTGTTAACTCTGAAACCCACTAATGGGCATTTCAATGGCAGGGGCATACTGGTCATGGTGGTGCCCAGCTGCAGCCTTCTGCGGGGCTGCGTGCTCCTCCCGTGACCCCGCAGACCTGCAGCCCTTGTGCTGAAACATGGGCGAGCGCAGGGGCAGACGGCCCCCCCGCCGCAGAGCCCCGGGGGCTCAGCCCAGCGCCAGGCGCTCGGCTGAGCCCGGCCCCGCCTCAGGGCATGCTCCTGTCCCGCTCCACAGGTACCTCTTCACCCTCCAGATCAAGAAGGACCTGGCACTGGGGCGGCTGCCCTGCAGCGACAAGAGTGCGGCGCTGCTTGTCTCCCACCTGCTGCAGTGTAAGGGCAGGCGAGTGCCCGCAGGGATGGTGCCCCTTCCCATCGGGGCTTTGCTTTTGCTGTGCAGCCGGGACTTCCCCCTGCGGTGACCCCTCACAGCCTAACCCCACTCTCCCCCTGTCCCCCGCAGCCGAGCTGGGCGACTTCCACGAGGAGACGGACCAGCAGCACCTGGCGACCCACAGGTACCTGCCCAACCAGGAGTACCTGGACAACAAGATCATGCACTACCACCGCAGACACGGGTAAGGGCTGCTCCACACCACGGCTGCCCACCCAAAGCACCCAGCGGGTGCCTGCCGACGGGGCCATTGCCATCAGCAGGCAGGGCTGGCAGTGGGGTGGCTGTGATGCCAGTATGCGCACAGCCAAAATGGCATTTTTTCAGCCCATTTCAGTGGCTGCCTTCTCACTCTTGTTGCTTCCCGGCCTGTTTGTGTCTCCAGCGGGAAGACGCCGGCCGAGTCAGACGTTCAGCTGCTGGATGTGGCCAGGAAGCTGGAGATGTACGGGATTCGCCCGCACCCCGCCAGCGATGGCGAGGGGACGCAGATCAACCTGGCTGTGACGCACATGGGGGTCCTGGTCCTGCGGGTGAGCCCGGGGCTCGGGGCGAGCTGCCAGCACCCAGGTGGGGTGGCCTTTCCCCAAGGACATCACCTCTGGTCGGGGGGGACCCTTCTCCCCATTGCATGCTCCAAACCCCCCCAAATCCTGCAAGAGGGAGCATGCCCTGGCAGACCTTGGGTGCGCAGGTGATCTCTGGCCCCCACCGTTCCCACCAGCGCCGGCTGCTCGCCACCGTGCCTGCCCCGGCTCTGTTGGCCCTTGTCACGGCAAGCGTGGCCATGTAAGCACCACAGGTTACACGGCTGCGTCATGTGTTCACCGTATAATCTTCCAGCAAAAATAGCCACCTCACGTCTGTGCAATTACATAACGCTGTAATCACAGTGTAGCTGCAGAATAAATACAGACTTCCTCGCAGCTCGCGTGAAGCAGCGCTTGCATCCCACACCGGCTAATTTCAACCTGGGAACATCTTGCCAGAGCAGGGGAAAAAAAAAATCCTAGCTGTGGGTCTGCTCTTCATAATTAGCGCTGCCAGACCCAGTTATTTATTCAGAACCATAAACACCCCTCACGCGTGATTAGACCATCTGTGACCCCATTAAAATCTGGGCTCTCCCAGAGAGCTGAGAGGGTCTTGGTGCTACAGCATGGAGTCACAGAATTTTACCTGGTCCTGCTGCGACACCAGTGTTGTGTGGCTGCATCTAAATTGATGCATAATGATAATGAGAGGTAAGGTACACGTGCAGACTAAGCTGGGTCTAAAGGCATAGGAGTGAGCTGAGCTCTGCTACGCTTCCCAGCAAAGCAGAGGAGGGTCTTATTTATTTGGGGGGGGGGCTGATATTGCATTAACTCACCTGGCTCGTGAGCTGGGTGGGATGCTCTGCCTTCACCTCTGTGAGGTTTGTCTTGGGATCCTGGAGTTTTACAAACAGCTTCAGTGGGCAGTTAAGCCCTGAATCTCAATTCCCATTCATGGGACCAACTGATGGAGAGGAGGGTCAACCACCAAATCCTGTCACCCCTTCCTCAGATCCCAGCAGCAGCGAGAGCTGCGTCGGGGTCTCGTGCAGTGTCCTGCAAGCTCAGGACTTGGCCCATCGTACTTTTGCAATTCTGACTTGCCCTGTCCTGCTTTAACTCCTCTGTCTGTCCTTGCAGGGCAATACAAAGATCAACACATTCAACTGGTCCAAAATTCGCAAACTGAGTTTCAAGAGGAAGCATTTTCTCATCAAGCTCCATGCAAACATCTCTGTAAGTACTGTGCTGCAGGCAGCTGCCAGGCTCAGGAGCAGGCAGCTGTGGACTGAGGATCAGCCACGCAAAGTCCCTCATTTTGAATAAAATCTGTTTCTGCTGCTCATGGGTGATTCTCCTCCCCTCCATCACCCCTGAGCATGGCATGTGCCACCCCCATGTCCCCAGCGGGGTGACAGTGCGCTGCCCAGAGCTGGCAGCAGCCCAGGTCCTTTGGGGGGCGTCAGGGGGGCAAATGGCAGAGCCTGGCCCTGTGCCCCTGACACCAGCTCGCTTGTCTCCGGCCACGCAGGCACTGTGCAAGGACACACTGGAGTTCACCATGGCGAGCCGGGATGCCTGCAAGGCTTTCTGGAAGACGTGTGTGGAGTACCATGCCTTCTTCAGGCTGTCTGAAGAGCCCAAGTCAAAGCCCAAAGCCCTTCTGTGCAGCAAGGGCTCCAGTTTCCGCTACAGGTAAAGTCCCAGAGTAAAACGAAGGGTGTGGGGATGGCTCGGAGCCTCCCCTTTATGCTGGCCCTGGCTGGATGCAAGGGGATGATGCCTGACAGCTGCTTTTCTTGGAGAGACTGCTGCCTCAGTCCTGCTGCATCCCCTCGCCTCCCCGGGATGCGGGGATGCCCAGGGCCAGGGCTGATGGTGCTGCTCACGCCTTCCCCCCTTTGCTGCAGTGGGAGGACGCAGAGGCAGCTGCTGGAGCACGGGAGGAAGGCAAAGATGAAGAGCTTGCCCTTTGAGAGGTACCGGGGGGCATGGAGGGGTGCAGTGCCTGGGGGGGGAGGGCGACGGGACCCTCCTGGCCATGCACCCACCCATGCTCTTGGCCTTGCAGGAAGCACTACACGTCCCACTACAATGAGAGGCAGTGCCGCTCCTCTCCGGACCTCCTGACAGACGTCTCCAAGCAGGTATGTCCCTGTGGCATCACTGGTAGGTAGTGCTGTGCCCAGGGTGTCTTGGCATTGCAGCCCCGGCTGTTGGAGCTCAGCTGGAAGCCAAGGCAGACCCTCAGCTCTGGGGCTCACCGACAGCCCCACTCTGCCCACCTGCCCAGCTGGGGGTCTGGGCACCCACCCACCCTCTGCCCTTGCTCAGGTGGAGGAGCTGCGCCTGGCCTATGGCGGCCGGGGCTCCTACCATGCCAACGGGGTGCACGCCTCCGAGCCCATGCTGGACAGCCGTCGCCGGAGCTCCGCCGTGGAGGTGACATTTGCCGCTGAGCTGGAGCACTCCAAGCCTGAAGCGACCCCCGCCTTCTTGCCCCACTCCAAAAGCTCATCTGCCTTCCCCCTGCTGTACGCTGAGCTGGAGCTGGAGCGGGCGTGGGAGCCTGCTGACCTCTTCGGCACCGGGAACCCCTTGACATCCTTTCGTCCCCACCACCAGTTTGCCGGGAATAGTAAAAGCACCTCGGTGGGCAACATGCGGGAGGTGAGCACCCGGCCGCTGGTGTACATGGACGTGCCGTGCCCCCTGCCCATGGCCGCCCCGGCCCCGCAGGTCCTCTTCTACCTGGACAGGCCCCCACAGCCCCCATGCCATGCACCGGCGCCTGGCGAGGACACAGCAGGACCAGTCGGTGGATGCAGCCCCGTGGCAGCAAAACCCCCCAGGCGGAGCCCGAGTGGGACTCAGGCCGGGGAGTTTCATCACGAGGCTGCCTGCACGGCAGCGGATGCAAGCCTGGCCCCGGCAGGGGAGAGCAGGTTGCTGGTTCGCTCCTTCGATTATGGCCTTCAGGAGCAGCCTCCCAAGCGGTCTTGGAGCCAATCAGACATGAAAACCATTCGCTTCCCCTACAGCTCTGAATTCAGGCCCCTGGGGCCATGCCCCGTGCTGAGCAGCCGGAAAGTGGGCATTTTTCGGCATGTGCCGGCCCAGCAAGGGCTAGTGCCAGGGCTGCGGCGCTCCACCGAGCGCTACGTGGGCAGCAGCACCGAGTCCAGTGACTCTGACTCCGATCTCCTGGCCACCGACTACTGCTCCCTGTACGGCCGGGTACTGCGGTCACCCATGGCCCGAGTGCGGCTGTCCTCTGGCAGCCTCCAGCTGGATGAAGAGGATGAGGAGGTGTCCTTTGCCACCAGCACTGCTGAAGAGAGGACTTCCAGGGGGGCCTCCAGGTATTTCACCTAGGTGCCTGACTGGCTGGAGCAAGCAGAGCTGGCCAGCACTGACCCAGGGGCACAGAAAAGTGACACTCTTGCTTGCAGGGCTGCTTACTGCTTGTGAAACATTGATGGGCTTGTGTTGTGTGAGTGCTCTTAGCTATAGAGGATGTGTTCATGGACAACAGGGGAGCGTTCAGAAGTACCCATCCCCTGCACCATGCTTGGAAGCAGGAGTGTCTCTGCCACCACATGTGGGGTCCTGCTCCAGGCAGAGGGGCCAGGGCTCTCCTAAAGCCCTACAAAGACCTTGCGTCCTCCCCAACCAGGCGGCTGCTGTCCGTGCTTGGAGCTCAGCCACTGGAGTCTTCATCAGAGGGAGGGAGAAAATGACAAGAGACACCTCACGGGAGGGGTTAAACATCTGTTTGTCACAGCTGCAGGGAAGCACACTGATGGAAAGGGTGTTTGAAGCCCATTTGGGGAGGAGCAGGATGGCCAGGGGAGGCTGCTCCAGGAGCTATCGCCCCACGGACACAGCCAATGCCCCAGCATGGAGCCTGTCTCCTCCATCCCGCCTCTGCTCCCTCCAACGCTGCAGGGAGTGCCTGGCCCTCGAGGACAGAGCTGCACGTGTGGGGTGCTCCTTGCGATGCTTGGAGCCACAGGGGAAGCAAACAGCTCTGTCTTCTCCCCAGCCAGTTCACAGCGCTATCCTTCCCCAAGAAATATCCCATTGGTGCTGGTAAATCATTTAGCATCATCCAACAGCGAGCTCTGGGAAGTGGCTTAATGAATGGTATCGTACAGCTCTGCTTTTCTTAGGTCCATTAGCTGTCATTTTTTGCCAGCAGGTCCACAGTCCCAGCACCTCAGTGCCCTGTTTAAATCTGGGGGAGCGAGGCATGTTGGGGGTCCTTTGCTCCCCCAAATCAGGCCTCAGTTAAGCAGCATGATGAAAAAGATCTCAGGAGGGGGTAGGAAAGAAAGAGGCAGCTGGTGCTCACCCTTGGCATTAGGAAGTCTGCTGTAACCATGGTGCTTTGAAACTTTCCTGTTTGCTACATGAGTGCAGTGTTATTTTTACCAGGGCTGTTTCCAGCTATAAAGGAGCAGGAGATGGGACTGCTCACCATGCATGGGGCAGCAGGAGGGGAATTCCCAATTTATCCATTGCTCCCTTAAAGGGAAAAGGTATGAAGATACTTCTTGGAAGTACTTTTATTACAAAAACTTATTACTACCCTAAACCTACCTGAAATCTACTCAGAAAACTGGCGAATGATGACACCTCTGTAAGATTTTAGGGGAGGATCTTGTACTTTTCTTTAAGAACCCTGTAAGACTCTGTAGGATGTGACTGTAAGGAGAGAGACAGTCCAGTAAATCCACAGTTGAGAAACTACTGCGACCTGCTACAATGGATTTCAGAAATAAGGAAGCTGGGGCAAAGACAGAAAATAGGTTAAAATGTAAAAAGAACTGGGCTTATGGGTACTGCTCACCCTGCACGTCGCTGTCCTTTGTTTTAGAAGCTGGACAATAAAAATCAGTTGTTCACACCAGAGTTTTGGGTTCCTCCTTCTGCACCCCCAGCCCTGCAGGCACCCCCAGCCCACCTTCCCCTGTGTCTCCCGTCTCCCAGGCAGCCCTCATCACTCCACCAAGTTGCCAGGCTGGCTCCCTCTGTGCCTTCACTGTCTCAGCAACTGGGGAGACTTGCTGAGATCCCTGAATGCTGCTGAAAACAACCACATTCTTGGTTGGTTGCCTAAAGAAATGTGCTAGATCAACAACAGAGCACACTGTAAGGTTTGCTTTTGCTCCTGGTTACCCTTGTGCTGTGAACTGCAGGGACCTCACATGCTGCTCTGGCACATGTTCTATTAAAAAAGGGATAATCTTTCTGGTTATAGAGAGTTGTTTCTTCCCTTTCCCAAAGGTCTGCAACCTTGGAAAGAGCAGGAACAGCATTTAAGTATGGCAGTCTACATGCAGGATTAGGTAGAAAGGAAAAAAAAGCAGCAGTGTTTCAATACAGACTGCACACACAGCCCTCAGAATGTCCTTTAAAGTCAGGCTATACCTTAAGCACACAGGCAAACCTACCATCACTGTTAGCTCCTGAAAGCATGTGGAGACAAAGATAAAGGCTGGCCAGGTCAGCTTTACCTTGAGCATGCCCCAGAACAGACACACAGTCCCACCAAGAGGGATCAATGTACAGCCACACTGCCCAAATCTCCAGGAGCTGCCAGCTCTGGCATTCAGGACTATGGTGGGAAAACAGCATTGAGAGGGAGAAACAAGGACTTGGGAACTATTTTTGGATTTTTCCATTGACTCAAGAGTACTGTGGCACAGCATGTGCACTGTGCCTTAGCACATCCTACACAACGGTCAACAATAGCAGAGGAACAAAGCAGCTCATAAGTGACAGAAATTAACATCTTCAAGCTAAATTCATTCCGTAAACTAGCTTCCTTGGGACTGACTAAAATAAAGGAACAATCCCAGTAAGCTGTGGCTCACATGTCAAGGAACAATTGAAATAGCCCTTGAGTAAGTCCTTCCCCACAGTCCCTGCTCAGCCCTATTCACCCAAAAGAGGTAAGAACATCTACTTAACTGATTGTGTCTCACTAGGGAAGAAAACAAGGATGGAGAGAGGACATGGAATGATTTGGTATGCTGACGGTGAAAGACAGACAGCAGTACCTGGGAAATGTAATTTTTTATAGCCCTTACCCAAGCAATGATTATTAAAGGGGGAGGAGGCACAGCAGCATTACAGTGTCAAAACATTAAGCTACTCAATGCATTCAGACTGAAGTAACTGGGGTTCATACAAAATATATCACTTACAGATAAAGCTAATCTTGAAATTCAGATGCACAGTGTCCAGCAACTTTTTAGGCATAGGTACATATGTTAGGATATAAAAAGAAGCAAAATGTACACAGCATACAAGGAACTTCAGTTTGGAGAAGCACTAAGACAGGTTTCAGTGTATTTACCTCATCTCTGTATTAGGTGTTACTTCATTTGTTGGAAAAAAGTTAAATAAGGCAAGCCAACATACATACCACTAAAACTTTGCAAAGAGGAAAATAATTTTATTCCAGTGTTAAGTCATAAAACAGTGTGATAAAAATCAGACCTTTAACAATTGCTAAACTTTGTGCAAACACATTAAGAACCTATGTACTTTCCTATTCAGCTATAGACATTCAATTGAATGCAAGAACAGGTGTTTACGATACTACATGCTTACTGCACAGAAGCATACTAGAGGAGTCAGAGACCAAGGGTTTTAAGAATGGTTACATTGATAAAGGACTCATCTACCCAAGAACAAACACATTTCTCTATTCTGCGATTCAGACTACTTCAATATCGATTCTTCTCAGACTACAGTGGGAAGCCCAGCAAACCAAACAAGCAAGAAGATGGTTCCTGCAAGAATATTTTGATATATCTTTCCATTAGCTATCTGCCAGCAACAGAATACTGCTGATTAAGTTACACAGTTCATCAATAACTAACACATGGTGGGGAAAAAGACAACTGTTCTCTGGAAACCAGTAATACAAACATCCATTCTTTAGAGTTATAGTCTTATGATGCACAGAGACTTTAGGCGCAGCAATGCCATATGCAGTACAATTAAAAACAACCCTTCTTGAATGGACTTGAAGAGAACGAGGCTGTATTGTACACACGTGGATGAGTTTTTCCCCACACTGTCCTATGAGGTAGGTATACATCCCACCCATTTCACAGGAAAAGGAGAGGCACCATAGTTCAGCAACTTGTTACAGTCATATCACAAATAGGACAGCTTCCAATTTCCCAAATAATCCCTACCTACCCAGAATCATTTATAGAGTTGCATAGATTAAAGACCCTGTGTCAACAGGGTAGAGCCACCAGTTACAAAATTCGGGAGGAATTCCCATCGCCTCTCCCATCGGTCTCCCACATAAAAAGAACACCTTAAGGGAAGTGACATGGAAGTAAAAACATGTTTTTAATTCTGAGAAATTTGTATGGAGCTCTTTAAAAGGAGACTTGGGTCCAGGCTGCTGAAGTGAAAGCCGAGGTAACTGTGGCACAGGCCTTTTTGTACCTTCACTCCACAATGCCAAGTTCACAACGAAGTCAGAGTGTTCTGACATCTCTACCATGTTGTCACGGGCCGTGCACAGTCGTTTGAGCACACAGATCCTGAAGACTCCTCTTTAGGAACGGAATCAAACTGAACCCTGGGGCTGCTCCATCTGTCTATAGCACTCCCTGTGGTGTAGCAGCTGGTAGATGTCCTCCAGACAAGAACAGAATGGGGGGACCCAAACCTTTTCAAAGCAACCACGCAACTCTGTGCAAGGAACACCTTTCTTGAACACAAGTTTGCAAGAGGTATATCCACACCTCTGCACATCTACTAAATCCAGAATAAAACGCACAACAGAACAAGCTCATGAAAGTTTACGGAACTTAAATATTTATTTTTAAACCATTTAAAACCCCCCAAAACATTGAAATAAGCTTCATCTATAAACAGATTTACAAGACTAATAACTACAGAAGCTAAAGGAGCACTACAATTTGTTTCTGTGATGCAGTTATTTTGTAAAGCTTCAGGTCAACTGTATTTACAACTTTTGCTGCTTTTACATTTATAAAAATATTTATTTAATCCATAACATTATTGTTTTCAAAAACTATTTCCAGACTTTTTTCTCAGATATAAATTCTAATCGAATTTCGGTTATATAGCAGATGAAAGTTTTAAACAGAAACATTTTTTTTAAAATTAAAACAAGGAGTTAAAAGTAATTTTTTTACAGTGTAGGCACCATTGAAAATAATTGTCCTTGGCATATCTAACCACCATCTCTCACAAGTGTCCTTTATATAAAAACGATGTAATGGCAACATTTGACTAAAAATGCAGTATTTACTTGCACACCATTACTTTTTCAATATTTGGCAGATATATTTCAGATTCTTTAAAATGACTTCTGTGCAAAAACAAAATGTGCAGGTCTGAACCATAAAATAAACACACCCAGCCTTTATAAAAAATAAATTTACACCAACAGTTCCACAGCTAAGTACTGAAAAAACAATCCCAGTTCAAAACTTCAGCATAATATACATACTGGGTTGAAAAAGGGGAAAAAAAACCAGAAGAGATTACCCATCTAGCAGTACCATAAATATATAACTGAAAGCAACTTTATAGTCTTACCTACTTTTTATGGGGAAAAAAAAAGGGCGGGGGGAATCACTCTGTACTGCACAGTACTACCTTTTCGTGAAAGAATATCTATAACTCAGTTATTTGCATATTAACTGGTAAATACATATTTAAAATACACTTTCAGAAAATTATAAACAAATTATGTTGATGTACTGTATTTAATGTATTTAAGAACAAAAATGTGTATAAATATCTTACAGGAGAAACAACACCACCACACAGAACGCTGGTGTTACACTTATACCTGCTTGTGAGGTATGTATCATGCGACGCTCGGCTTCTCTGGCTCCCTTCCACCCAGGCATGTATACTCAGAGGAAAAAAATTAAATTAAGTTAAACTGGACTTCAGGTTTTGTCCATTATTGCCAAAAGCCCCACCCCCTCAACTGTATTGCTTTAAATTTTCCTACCATGATGATATAAGATTGAATTACTACTTCAAAACCTGTTCTAAAAGGTAATACATATACTGTACATCAGGATATACCTGTTGCTACATATCACCTGCAAACTATTGACATATTGCTCTCAAATATATTTAATCATAGAGCTGCCTAAAATACTGTACCAATTTAGAATTATAATAGATACTGTTGCAGGTTTATTTTTCAGGGCACGATAACTATATGCTGGTTGAAGCAGGTGCTACAGCAATACCCTTGCCACTACGTTACATATTTTGAATATGCTTGTGAAAAAGCTATTTTCTCTGAAGCTTGTTAGTGATTTACAAAAGTTTAACTCATTAATACAAAAGACCTGTACATCCCCATGTACAGGAACAAAATACCATCAAAACATACTGTACTTGCACATTCTATTAACTAAAGTAATGGTTATTTCTAAAAGCAAAACTGCACCTCAACATTTATCAGATTAAACAGGTGAAACTACAATATTAAAAGTTGTTCTTTACAAAATAATTTCCTGAAAATATAAAACCATGTGCACTGCCACAAAATAGTTGAGTAGGTTCTTTCAAATCCTCAATCACCATCAATATGTTGCAAAGATCCAAAAGGCACAAGGAGCTCATGAGCTAAGCACTGCCAAGCTTGAAGTAGTTTTGGTGGGTTTCACTGGGTCCATACGAAAGATCAGTCAATTATGTGAAGTTTCTTAGGGTGAGTCATTAACAGAAAATCTATGGATTAAAAAAAGCAATCAAGAATTTTGTTAATGATATTCTTTCAGCTTGGCAAACAGCACATAACTATTTTTGCATCACTAAACTAGTACATGCCTTCATCTCAACAAATCATAGGAAAAAACCACCAGAAGTGACATTCTCAAGAAAATATTCCCTAAAAAGATAAATTAAAGGTTCTCCTGCTCCCTTACATGCTATAAATATGCTTATGACAAAAATGCAGGCTAAATTAAAGGAAGCAAGGTATAACAACTACAGTAAAATCGCAGCACTAGAAGACCAAACAGATATAGTAATTGTTACTATTAGTTTTAGTCTCAAACAGAAGTGTTAGGTGTAACTACCAAAGCTAAAAGTTTAAATCCCTGGAAACAGCAGATCTTTCACTTATCACTAAACTACTCAAATTTCCCCAACATACAAAGTTCAGTGTCAACTACCCTTTCCCACGCATAAGTACTTAATTTAATTTTTTTCTTTTAAAATAAAGATTTTTTTTTTTTTTTTTTAAATAATGCATACCAAAAATTCATTAACTTACTTCTGAAATTTCTCCATAAGTTTCTTCACCATCTTATCTGTGATCCCTGGACACGTTGCTTCTGCCATATTGATGCTTTTCTCAAGTTCCTCAATTGCTTTCTTTCTGCTAGCATTATTTGTGTCCTGCTGTTTGAGCTGAGTAGCAAACCAAAACAGATAGAACTTATAAGACTTATCAGACACTTGGATAATACTTTCAAAGAAGTTTTTCAAGTCAAGACTTACCTCAGCAAACACAGGGGTGATTATCATAGTTAAACAACTCAGGGTTTTCACAAGATCCTGATCCTAAAAGTTAACAAGTAAGGATTACATTAGCATATTCCTATACAACGTATATGCTGCATTTAACACAGCACATGTGATTTTGAAAGTTCAGTTAAATTCAACAAAGCACCTGAAATACATTACAAAAACAATGAAGGCACAGTACATCAACAAATGTTACGTGATGTGGAAACAGATGCCTGATGACACATCTGGAACAGTGTCACATATCGTCAGAAAAACAGTTCAGTTTTTTCTCTCTAATATTATATAAGCCTTTAAATTCCCATCTCTATGAACCGATACTGATCTATTAGTCTGCGGTATCTTTTGCATTTAAGGCTGGCATGGGCATAGGAAATATCACTAACAATCGTCATCTCTTGAACTACAAGCAGATAGTTCTTATGAAAAGTGAATAATTATTACGTTTTATCACTATCTTCCTTAAATTGTCTTCAAAACCAGCACTTAGAAAGAAGAAGTCTTCAGACTGTACATACCGTCCCATTCTGCAGCTTCTTTGCATCTGGCTTCTTTCGAACTGTAGTAAAGCTCCACTCAGGATGAGAGTTATTTTCTTTGTTACTGGACTCCCTGAAGAAAAAGGATACAAGGTACATAATACTAGCCACAACATAACACTAAGCAAGCATAGGCGACCCAAATACATAATATATCTATATGGATTAGTTCTGTATTGCTTAAAATAAGAAGAAAAACGTGTATTGAAACATTAACTGAACTTCAAAACAAAAACAACTTCAGAGGCTGAATAAACTGAAATACGATCAAAGCAAACAGAAGATGTTATCTACCCATAAAGCTTACCTTCTCCCATGGCATCCCATTTAAAACAGCTATCTGATACCCATAAAAGCAAGAGACTTACAGAATGTATGTTGTTCCACAGGCATTGTGCAAATGTCTTCATACACCTGAACCTTGCTCTGCAATTTTTTTAATTGTGACTCATTGTTTTTGGTATAACCACTAGCCCTAGACTAGGAAATGCACAGCACTTAAACAGAACTGAAATTTAGTTCAGACAGAGAAAGTTTAAAGAGATAATGAGCACATAGCTTGAATTATGCATTAGTCTTTAGGTTCATACAAGGGGTTTTATTGAAAGAAGCCAATGAAAAACAAATGGAACAAAGGTATACAGAAGAGGAGTTAATTACACAGAGAAACTGCAACAAACCTACTTTAGTAACGTTAAAAAAAAAAAAAAAAAGCCCAAAAGAGACTAAACTTAAAATAAACTTACGAATCTGAACCATCGGAATCACTTTCATCACTACTATGTCCCTCTGCTTTCCATCTCTTAAACCTATCAATCAGTTCTGTCAGATATGAAGTCTTCTTGGCATTTTTCATAATGAATTTGTGCTTCAGAAGTTCTTTTGCAGTAGGGCGCTGTAAGAAACACTTAAATATTTAATGTTATGCTAACATTTCATGATTTTAAATGTTAATAGGGGAAATTTAGTAAGACAACTGACTTCTAGAGCTAACTCGTATAGTATCAGGAAATTAGTGAAACAGGAAGTCAAGAAAAGCCAGTAATCCACATTTACAAGCACTCTAAAAATATGATTGAGTCGCACACAGACTATACTGCTTATCCTTCTATGCTAGAAGGTACACACCCAGGAAAATGACTAATCAAAATTCTCCAATGCAACATTTTCTTGTAAGCAGAATTCAGACAGCAGAAGTTCTGCTGGAGAAAAAGATTTAAGTTCTCTGCTCTGTTAAAGCTTCTCTTCTGACATTATCCAAGTTTGAGTGCATTTTAGGAAGCTGCCTCTGTCACTATCATTTCTTTCAGCATCCCCTCTCCCCCTTTCAGTATATTAAACAAAAGAGACCAGGATGGAGACATAGTTATTAAAAAAACACAATTAACAGTGGAAAGTATAGTCTCTAAAATTATTTCAATCAATTACGATGCACTACACCAGCAAAATGCTTTGCAAGCATAAGAGAGTAAAAACCAAAACCAAAACCATCTATATATACACGCATATCTACTCACAAATGTTGGGTCCTTATTCAGACATGCATCAATGAATTCTTTAAAAGGTTTACTGAATTCTCCTAATAAAGTTGGAGGATTGTTTTTTGGAATGAGAAACAGAACTCTCATCGGATGCATATCCGAGTTGGGAGGCTCCCCTTTGGCTAGTTCAATAGCAGTGATTCCCAATGACCAGATGTCAGCCTGAGAAAAGGAAATGTTACTTTTAGTACAAAATTAAGGGCTATCGCAACTAAGTATTTAATAACTGAAATATTCACAAATACTGCATCTATATAATAAAATTAATTTTGTTCTAAGTAGATAATGCACAAAGATTCCTTTCTAATACTTTAAGGCTATAAGTCCCAAAGACCTGGCCGACTTAGTCAGTCTTTAATAACTTTGACAAACATCTACAACATCACTTTCATTGCACACTTTGTCACTGTTGTAACACTGTCAGCAAGTTAAATGTGCACCTGAAGACACATGCTTTTGGAAAAAGCTTCAGAAACATTAATCTTCCTTTGATTTTTTTTTTCTATATAATGAACTACAAACTGCCACAAATTTCCTATGTCCAATTCATTTTTTGGTTAGATAGCAAAGCTGCATGCTTTTTAAAACTTTTTACTTTAAAACTTTAAATTTTTTAAATGTACTTTTTAAACTGTAGATGCACTGAGGTATCCAACCTTGTTTGACACCTCACTCTAAAGGAATAAGGCAGAGAGCTGAATCACTTCACCAGGTGATCACTTAATTTCTTTCCTAACAGACTGCTTGATGAATTTAGCTAGAAAATTATCAACAACTAGTTAGACCTGAAACTCCAAGTTCACAGTGTAAGTTTCTGAAGAATAATGAAGTGGTATTTATTTTAGCTAAAGGAAGCATTATAAACAAATTCTGTCTTTGTATCAAAATATCTTATGAACTATACAATTATTTTCCGATTTAGATATTTTTCCCAAGTGAAATATAAATTTCTTGCATCTTTTTAGATGAGATACAATAGCTATTAAGGTCACTAAAGGTGTTTCTCATTAAAAAGTGGCTGGCAATGGTTGACTACACTTGGCACAGAAGTCATAAACCAAAGTAGCCCATAGAGTAAACAAGGGTTACAATTTGCACCTCTCCAACATTCCTTTCCTATTCACAAGAACTAAAATATCTGTATTTAATATTGAAGAATTAAACTAACTTATTGTTTATTACTGCAATACCATAACCAACGATTGTATATTGGAGCAAAATGAAGAGATGGGGCTTCCAAATCTCTGCCACTACAAAAATGTATGAATTTCTATTTTATTTTCTGTCATTTTGAAGTAGGGAGAGAAGGAAAAAGTTAAAATGCAGTCCAGATGCCAAAATATTCATCAGTAGTAGTCCAGAAATTGAAATGTATCCTGTCCAATACCCTTCATCTGTCCTACCAAAGGCTTGCATCTTCTGTGCTTTCCCACCAGACTTTGGGCACAGAAAGAAAAGGGAGAAGGCATTGCTCTTGCAACATATTGAGGAGATATGGAGGGCAAAAGATTAGGCCTCTGGCAGAAAGTAAATGAAGGGGTGGTACAGCTGATTTATTCACAGGGCAAGCAGAAGAGGAATTATTCTGACTCTGACTGGACAACACAGATTTTTAAAGCAGGGTAAAGTGCTTTTCCAAAATGCCCTAGGGAGCACATCACAGTTGCACCACTGAAACCCTAAACATGAGAATTACAACTGCATGCACATGCTCCTTCTTATCAGCAAGAACCCTTGTGATAAGTACACAAATTCCTTCAAGTCTGAATGATCCTGGGAAAGTCTCCTGGAGTGTGAATATCTTCAGGACATCTCAGATATTCAACAGTCTTTTCTTTATGTGCACATCACAAGTACAGTTACATGTTTACTATTTGAGAAAAACCAGTATGAAAGTATTACTTTGCATATACCAAGATTTTTAGATTTCTTGCTCCTATTTAAGGTTGCATCCACAGAGTGTAGAAAGTCCAATGCTAGCACCGAAGTACACTGCCATTTCACTAACCACATGCTCTAGGTCGTCTTGTGGGCATACACATGGGAGAAGAGGGGACTGTTCCCTCCTTATCGTCCTTTCTAGCAGCAATTCCCAACCCTCAGAAAAACATGGAGGAGGTCTGCTTTTCTACTGCTAGTTCACACAGGGAAACACTCCTTTGCAATTAGTCATCCATCAACAGCTCCCATGAAAAAGAAATGTACAAGGTACCATAATGCTACCACAATACTACCACAGCTACCCATCCTGTAGTTCGAGTTACTTTTTTCTTCTCAAGATCAGTCGTCTGTGTTAAAATCTTCAACATTACACAGGTCCTCAGAAATACCATTAAAGAAATTATATCCAGAGCTGTTTATAAAAATCTGATAAGAGAGTAAAATTTCAGCCATCATCTTGGCTTTAAATAAGCTGATAAGTTCTGGTGGCATTCTAATTTGTGAAAGGTTTATTGCTGTTTGAAATCGGAAATACTGAATTGAAATTAAAATCAAATCAACCAAGCAACCTACAACACTGAAAGCATCAAGGCAGTTTCCCTGAAAGAATCTTAACATGAAAGCATCAATTTACTTGATGAGTTTATCTGGGTCTTGCATGTGAGTACCGTGACATGCAACTCTTGTGTAAAAACCATGTAATTGTACTTTTAATTTTATTTTTTGAAACCCTATAATTTGCAATTAATTTTTTTCTCCATACTGATAGAGCTAAAAAGACAAAAAACAAAGTAATTTCTGTTGGATCTGCAGATACAAAGAAAAGGCATTCTACTCTCATACTTACTTTGGAATCATACGCTGACTGCTGAATAACTTCAGGGGCCATCCAAAACGGAGTTCCAACAAAGGTATTCCTCTTAATTTGCGTGTCTGTCAGCTGCCCAGCAACTCCAAAATCGGCAAGCTTAACATCGCCTTGTTCTGATAACAAGACATTGGCAGCTGCCAAGGGGAAATAATATAATATCTGATTTAGAATACTGCTCTTATGATTTTTAAGATGTTACCAAGTAACATTTAAAATGTTATGCACCTTTTATATCCCTGTGAATTTTCTTCTCTGAGTGTAGGTAGTCAAGACCTTTCAGGATTTCCTTTAGCATGGTAGCAATCTGGAACTCATCAAATGGGCCAGCACGCAGCTTTAGAGAAAAGACACATTAAAATAATTTTAGTCTTGTGTCTAATTTTTGCCTTGTTATTGATTTAATTAAATCTTAAACTTGAAATATTTTTTTTAAAGTAAAGAACTAACAGAATTCATAAAATATTCAATGAAGTATGTCAACATTCTATCAGAAATAGGTACCATCGGAATGATCTTCACATCTCCTCTATTGATAATACATTGAAAATGCTATTACTTTTCTAACGTATACAGTATGCACTCCCCTCAGCATGCAGTGCACATGAAAAGCTAGAACTAATTTTCCACAAAGTTATAGCTTCGTATAGACAGCAAACACAGCAGACTGAACTTTGCATTTTAGATTAAGTGAATTAAGAGACTCATTTTTTTTCAAAATAAATTAGTCTATTGACTGTGGTTTTTAAATTTAATGATACATTTTTTTTCTTGTTCCAGCATTTGTGATTCCATGCTTGCTTTTGCATCAGGAACATAACAGACTACTATAAAGCTGCTAGTATGGAGTAAGTGTAAACTTTGCACATTAGAAAGCTATGTAAATAAAGCAGAAGCAATTAAGGTGGGTGATTCTGCTATTAAAAAAAATACCAACAACACAGCACTGAAACAGAGAACACCATGAAATTATGGTATGGCAAAGTGAGGCAAATGAGGCAAAACTTAGTTTTATTATTCTAAAGGTTCAGTGGTTTCAATTGTCATTAGTAAAAGCTATTTCACTATTTCTGACACTCCACAGAAGACTATCAATTAGTCAAAAGTGTAAGAATCTCACAAAAGAATAAGTATCTCACGGCCCCTTTCTCAAAAAGGCTAAGTTCCAGAGCTACAAACTACTACATGCTACACATTACTATGCTTTTGCATTCCCGTAGCTGAGTTGATGTGATGTAATTTCATAAAGAAGTTTAAATAGATTTCTGAAGTTAAGCACATACTTCAACTCTTGCAGACAGGACCACTGTTAGCAAATACATAATTAACCATTCTGTAATACTGAAGACATGATACTTTTCCTTCAGAATCATACAAAGACTGAGTTATATTATCTTACAGGAAAGGGTGGGTCTAAGCTTTACAGCTGAAGCAGGGCTGTACTGAAAGTATGGGGAAACCACATCCACATACAGTGGACTGTGCTCTTGTACTCTCTAAGCTACATCCTTCATGAATGCTACACTATCTTCAGTAAAAGGGACTTTCATGCTTAACTGAAAACACCTGAAAATGGAAAACCCAACACCTTTTAACCAGTTAATTTTAACTGTACCCTGTGGGCACACACTTCATTCATTCCTGAGACCCAATCTCAAAGGAAACATTCTTTTATTCAAGTGTAATGAATATTCCACTTGTGGGGGGGATGACATGTGGGGGACAGACGACCAAAAAACCCACCACATATGGCAAGAACAGTACTTCGCCTCATACTAAAAAGAAGAAAATTGCCTTACATTTGACTGAGAACAAATGGATGCTTCCTAATGCTTAGAGACAAACAGGAAAAACAAAACCAAAAAAAATCAACATCAACTCAATGTAACAGAACTACCATTCGAATTCACACTTTTTGGAGCATTACAATGTAGCAGTGATGTAATATCAGCTCCCTCCAGGAACTAGATTTTATAAAGAGATATGAGAACACAATGAAATAAGGTTCACTAGGACTTATAATGCAAAAAAAAAAAACCAAACCAAAAAAACATATACTTACAAGATCCAAAGCTGACCCTCCACCCAAGTATTCCATTATTATCCATAGTTTTGTGCCCTGTAAAGGAAGGCATGAGTTGTTAGAAGTCCAAGGCTGCCATAAAAAAAAAAAACAAAAAAACCCCCTGTATTTCAGTGGACTACCAACATACTGTTAGGAAAATGCAAATGCAGAGTCCCATTAATCACCAGCTTACATGTAATTACTTCTTGTAGAATGATCACACAGCTCCTGGTCAAGATGTCTAAATATCAATTAAAGTTTGACTTCTGTATTGAAAAAGGCAACCCCCCCCCCCCCCCCCCCCCCCCCCGTCATTTTCTGCTAACTGGTACCCTAAAATGATTCCACCTAAAGGAATGGAACTTAGAGAAAAAAGTTATTTGGTGGTGGTTTAAGTTTAAACTAAGTGTTTTAATATAAGACTGTAATTCTTACAAGACTGTCTTTGCATTGCAATTATTAATTCTAGACACTTGTGATACAGAAGCATCACAATTTTAATAGGAAACTTCCTTGTAACACCACCACACCTCTCATCTGAGGATAATACTCAGAACTTAAAATTGCTTTTGAGCAAGAAAGTGAGCATGAACACGCTTCAAAGACAATAGAAATTTAAAGCCTAATGGACGTAGCTGCTAGGTGCTTCTTCACCTACGTGGTAACTGTGCACGTGTGTATCTAACATATCCACAAGCTCCAACTTCAGTTGTCAGATCCAACAAAAAGTGAGAACTGACAGCCCTTGAATATGCTTGTACCTAAGGACTTACATCCTACCACAAAACATGCCTGCTACCATAGGAGCAGCTCTGATTTTGAGATACAAAGCAGCACTACAACCACCAGCCAGGAGAAATTGCACTGCCAGATGTTTCCGATGTTTTCAGATCAGAGGTTCAAAAGCAGCTGTTAAAAGGTCAAAGATAAGAGCAATATAGTTCAATAAAATGTATGACTTAAGGCACCTATCTTAGGAATTTATTTTTTTTAGTTATTTCCAGTAATATTGCAAAGTTCATGTACTCCTTCACTGTATGCTATTTGAATCTCAACCCCTGTGAATACGTAAGTTTCTGTGCTTTCTTTGTTGAGATGTCTCAATTACTAGAATACTAAAACTGACAAATTCTTCTAACACTCATTTCTAGATGCTGACTTTGCCCTTGGTATGTAGCTGCCAAAGGTGGCTCATTCATATAAACAAAACCGGAAAGATTTGGTATCAGATCTACAGACTGTATGTTTCAAAACTGGGATCTTCTGCTATTTGCTTGCCAGAGTCCCCTTGCATTTCAGAAGAAAACCAAATATTAATGTATGGGCTACTGCTCTAAGAAATTTTGCAAATAAAAACATTTATTTATTTAAAATAAAAACCAGTTATTAAAAATACTCAGCTGAACCAGACCTGGTGAAGTACAACACATGCTGTTTAAGTCTCCAGCAAATATTTACTAGTGCTAGCTTCTTATAACAGAGCACAAGCTTATGTCAGAAGTACTTTTTAAAGGCTCTTGCATTCTACGTTGTATGCTTTCCCACCCTACTGCCTGACTAGTGACAGAAATCTAAAGAAAACTCAACACGCAAACAAAGGTGCAGTTTCTGAAAGCACTACATCCAATTATCTTAACAAAGTGTGCTCTATTAGATTTACACTAAATTTTAAAAACACACAATTTACGAGAGTCTATTCCAATATCATGAGATCAGCAGGGAAGGGCTGCCTAATTTTAGCAGTTTTTATAAAGCCCAACTTTGTCAGCTGAGAAGACCTGCAAGGAACTCCAGTTTAAGGCAAACATTGTGGTTACCAGACATGTTTGGAGGGTTTGACTATTACTTGAAAACAGTATAGGGTGAAAATGAATAAGTACTGTGTTTCTGAAATAATGTCTCAAAGAAATTGCTACTATCCACTGTAACAGGGTGTGGGTATTTTCTAGCCAGGCATGAACAACCTTTTTCCTAGCTATTTTAGGTCAACCAAGTATAAATAGACAATGTAGAACAAACAGTATCTTTAGATTGTCTCAAAGGTTTGCTGCAAAGTGCTGTACAATTTTGATGGAAGTCTCTGGATGCTACTATAGGAGTTCTCCATATTCAAAGCTGAAAAACTGAGAATAACTTCAGGCTTGCTTTAACTGCAAAAGAAAAGAGCAAGCCCAGGTGGCTGTAAAGTTCCAAGGATAGACATTTAAACCCCTCAGCTAGATGGCACAAATAGGGAAAACAATCATGAAATTTCAGTTATCAAGAGAAGATCTATCTCTATGGGATCAGATAGAAAGTACAGCTCAAGTATTTTATCAAGCTTCACAAATTTGCACAACCCAAACATGCCAGAACTAGGGTAACTTTTAATACCTTTCATCTTTTTCTTGCCTGAACTGATAAGGTACTAATACATTTTGACAAGCCATTAGGCTTGAGGAAAACACTCATTTTAGCTATCTAATGTAACTTACACTGTTGTGTTGCAATATACTATCACTTTCAAGGGTACCCTCCACAACCACTGTTTTATTTATTGAGACGTGATGTTAATTGCAAAGTGCAATACGAGATGAGGAGACAAATTAGATCCTGACCTACCACAAATATGAACGTCTTACAGACATCCACATCAGGATTTAAGTTCTCTTACAGCTACAAAAGTTGCATTAATAAAGCTGTAAGCTTGCACAGTTCTACATGCATTTGTGAAATACACAATATAAAGGTAAAACATTTTACTATCCTACACAAGTGTGTTTATTACAGTGCATTATTTGACTATATGCTTCCTACCAGTACATTTAAAAATTACTACTGATCTTGCCAGACACCCAATGAAGATTTAAGAAAAAAAATTACTAGTACCTAAGCTCTAAGATTAATTCAGTGGGAAACTCCCACTGAAACTCCAAAATTCAAGATATACAAGTACCCCAAATTACAAAGATATGGGGGTTTTGCACCTTTTTGTGTCACAATAACTGAAAACTGGCATCAGCTTTATCCCAAGAACCTCAAGGAAGTAGACCTTGCCATCTTGTACCAATGATAAGGTTTTTAAAGAGCCTGATAACAGACAAATAACATTGCACTGCTAGATAAAAATATTAAGGGACTGTCCATATTTTTAAAATCACATTTACAAGTCAGATGTACAAGCTGTAGCTAATGAGCAGCTAGGCTGCAGAACATAAGAGTATCTTACATGGCATCAGCTGAGCTGACTAAGATACAAATTAGTAAGTCAGGTAATTGAAATAAAGACACTCTTCCCTTCCCCCTTTCAGCAGCAGGAGCATCTGGAAGAGCCTGCACATAGCTGGTAAGCTCCAGGCTCCCTGAGACTGGGCCACTCCATTGCAGTCAGCCACAAGGCTAGCTTTGCATCCTAAAGTGCGAGGAAACTTCATGGAGAATATGTCGAACAGACTGTACAAAAATAGAATCTCTCATCTGAAATGCTTGCAATTGGAAAAACCTCACAGTTAACATCTCTTCTTTTGTGTTTTAGTCATAAACAACTTTTAATTACCAAATATGCTATCTTACTGGAGGAAAAACTGAAACTGACTATAAATTGATGACAAGAACAATCTGCTTATTCAAAGCTTACTTAAAATTGGCTAAAAACCCAAGAGTAAGTTATAACAGAAGATGTTCCGTTACAGTTAAGTTGGATGAACTGAGGCACATAGGAAAAACCTGAAGCCAACACGTGGTCTCAGCTGCAGTTTCTTCAAAGTAAGAACTATCAAATTTAAAGATTTAAACCATATCTAGATTACTCAACTACGAAATATCAGTAAGTGTTGTAGGCAACCTGAATGCCTTTGCACTGAGGGTTTGCTTTGGTATAGTCAGGAAAATACTAAGTCTCTGATTTAAACAGTGCAAAACTCAAAAGCATTTTTAATGCCATTCCTAGAGCTTCAGAGAAAGATACATATGTGATTAATATATTTTAGTAAACTATTTCTATTCCATAAACATGATCTAAAAGAGGGCAGACTGGCTTAACTGTTTTGTTTTCCTGTAAATAAAGAAAGATTAAAAGGGAAAAAGAAAAACTCTCTTAAATGTTGAAATACCTTCTATTTATTGTAAGTTTATGCTCTTTTTAACCACCACCTTAAAACGAATTTCTCGGAATATTTTCAGTCATCTTTAAATATAAAACTAAGTATTCACCAACAAGCCTATGAGACCACTTTGAATGTGATCTTCATACCAGTCATATCCATAGCAAACCACTATTAATCTCTGCAGCCTAGGATTTTGCTTTGTAAGAAACAAGATATCTTAATTTTCAGAATTTAGCCTCAATGTTCTTTAACCTTTAATTATGAAGTCATTTGGTATACAACTGTACCTATTGCACTGTTTCCAAGAGATGTCTACAGTATATAGAGAAATTAAATTGTGAATGAAGTACTACACAGCTAAATACTTAGGCTGACAGCCATTCTCAGAGTAATAGCTAATAAAAAGTTAAAAGCTATAGCAATTAAGTAAAGACAAGACAGATACAACTCTCAAAATACCTGTTATTACTAAAATGAAAAGGCAGCATAAAAGATTCTTTCCACATTTAACAAAGCTAATACACTCTTTCCCCTGAGGAATCTCAAGCTGAAAGATCTAGTATTAGTAACCAAGGATAAATCTAGCCCAAGAAAAATTTAGAGCCAAGATACTACTTAAACAGTCATTTTTTTTATTTATTTCTAATTACAGAACTAAAAGTATTCATTTATTTGTGGACATTTTTATTCACTTACTTGGGGAACAGCAAGCAGCAGAATTACCTATCATGCTACTCTGGGATCAAAAACATTCCTGTGAACCATTTTTTAGAGGGTTGTTTTTTTTTTTAAAAGAGGAATTTCTTAAAGGAATGGGAAAGTAACCAAAATTCCACAAACAACTTCCCAAGCTCTACACACAGAAATTTTCCTTCCCCCAAAATATTAGAAGTGTGAAAAGTAAACAGGAAATCAGCATTAATCTTTCAGATTTAATCCCTTTAGAATAGAAATGGAAAGAACGCAAACAGTGCTGAGGAAAGTACTGCAGCATTAACATGATCCTGTATTTGCCAGGAATTTTTAAAAAGTAAAAAACCCTAACCAGAAAGTGTTATACCACTGATAGAATAGCTATACTTACATATCTAAGAAAAGGGGTAAAAAGTGAAAGACTTGTATAACAAGGCCAAAGACAAACTGCTGTGATGCACAGGTACTTAGGCAGATTTGGAATACTCTTTTTCTTTCAGTACCTATGTTGCTGTAAATAATGAAAAGACTGTTTTCTTTCCCTATTCAATCCATGACTTTTTCCATCCACCACCCCTCAAAAAAACCCCCCAAACCAAACAAAAACCAAACAACAACAACAAAACCCAAAAAACAAACCCCCACCAAATCAAGGTTTCATTTCCCCATTTACAACTGCTGAAATTGCTGTTTAATTCTGAAATTTAACAAAACACTTTTCCAAGCAAAACCACTTCCAAGCAAAAACACTTTCCAAGATTTACCTTGACCTATACGTACTTCAGGGCAAACAATTGGGCTTTTACAACATAAAGTTAAAATGATGGATACCCAGGAGGATAATATTTAGGACTCAGTTCATCACAGAAAATAAAGGATTGTAAAAAAGACTGATCATGTCTGGATCTGCAGTACCATTTGTGAACTGCTCCAGGGGAACATTGCTAGCTGAATTCAAAGTTATCATGAGAAGAACCAGCTTGTTCTAATATACTATGATGCGGGAAAGTAAATTCTACTACATCTCAGAGCTTTATCACTTAATAACAAACAAAACAATAATGCCACTGATTGAGCCCAGTAAAGAGAAGGAAAGACGGGACATCAGTGATAACTTGTATGTTCACTTCAGCATGAAGAACCCACAGAATGCTGAGTAACTAAGTAAACAGCAAAGCCACCATAGCTGTCTTATCTTGGTCAAAATGAGAATTTAGTATCTGGAGTACAGAAAATTAAATCACCCACTCAGCATTAAAATACTAAAAATGGAATACTTTGGCAACTTAAAGAGGAAAAAAGCTAAATCTACAAAGAACACTACTAAATACTGCAAATACTTTTATAGTATCACTGAAAGACACAGCACAAGTGTGACACAGGAATGTTTCTCAGAGATCTGTCTTTAGAATAATGTCAAAAACCCCACTATACCTTAAGGAGCCAGAAATGCCTGGGGAGGAAATAAAATGCACAACCACCCAAACCCCCCTGAAACCCAAGCAAACAAACAAAAAACAAACAAACAAAAAAACCCAACAAAAAAACCAAACGCAAGCAAACAAAAAACCCCAGACATTTAAGATAGTTCTAACTGTGGTTAACACTTTAGCTTTTATTAAATGGTTTTAGTTTTTTTAAAAGTCATCTAAAACACGTATGCACTGCAGATCATTTAAGCAATATTTAAGGTGATTACACCTGGACAATTTTGCAAGTTGAAAAGACTTACTCAACATTTTGGATTTCTGTAGGTTTTCATTTTTGTTTGTTTGTTTTTAAATTATGCCTTAGATAACATTTCACACAGCGGTTACACACAGATGTCAGTTTTACTTTGTCTCAGGCCTACTATGCTGCATGATTACCAACAGATCTCCACAAGGTCCAGGGTTTCTTTCCATATCAGAGAAAGGTTTTTGTTTCTATAGCTGTGAAGGTATTTTTTTCTTCCCCAGAAAGGCCACAAAATTGTGCCAGGGATTGTGGAGGGAGGAGAGAAAACCAAGGTCCAAAAGCAATAGCAATGGCAAGAGGAATCCTCTATCAACTCTGTTCATTCTCCAGCCATTTTGTGCAAATTTCAGCCTCAAAGAGCAAACAGCAAAAGGAGCAAAACAAAGTGAAAAGCTCTGTTCAAAGAAAAACAAAAACCTGCTAAAAAAAGGTCAAGTTGGCATGATAACTCTTCCTCAATTTTAGAATTTTTTTCCTAGCAGCATTCAAAACAACTGCGTGCTAGCAAATCTTTGTGCAATACGTTACCTTTAAATATGATCCGTAGTATTTTGTTACATAAGGACTATCACACTGACTTAAAACAGTTATCTCTTGCTGTATATCTTCTATTTCATCTTCTGCTTCCTCAAGGTCTATGATTTTTATAGCAACCACTTGCTGTGTCCGATTATCAATTCCTTTAAAGACTTCACCAAAGGAGCCTTTCCCAATGCGTTCCAGTTTTGTGAATAGTTCTTCTGGGTCTGCTCTATGGTTCTAGAAAAAAGAAAAAAAGAAGAAAAAAAAAAAGATACGAGTTACTCAATTTACTTCCAAGTTATTAGCCCTCATTACTTCCCAAGAAGCACATCATCCAGATTTATCATCACTAGAAGGCTCGCATCGGATACATTTATTTCCTGCACACTAACTTCTAATTCAGCTATTAGTTACAGAACATAACATTACGCAATTATGTCAAAGGTAAATGAGCCTCACCAGGAAGGGAGTCAGGTATAAACCTCATTTCACTTCCCCACATAACAACCCTTTAAAATGAAAGAATAGAGCTGTTCTTAATATTAATCCTATCTGTGCAGTAATTCAGACGACTGGGGAATGCAATTACTGTCACAGAAGCACTAACACCATCACCCACGCAGAAAAGGCTGGGCTTTCTACCTGGCCAACAGCCTTGGGCAGACAAAGCATCCTATCAAGTAATACAGCATGGAGCTAGTTGTGAGAGGACTGCACTACCCAGTATTCACCAGCAGATTCTGAGATCTGATAAGATCAGGCCTCTTCAGGGCAGCTAAAACTGCCTACAGTAAGTAGAGCAAAAGGGACTGAGAGGTGTTTGAAGAAGGAATAAGAAGGCTGGAGCAGAGTACTGAAACTGGGGTACTGATCAGAACTGGCTAGTATCACTCAAGCATGCCTTAAAAAGGGGAGCAGAGCACCAGGCAGCATAGCACTGCTGAGGACTTAGAGTCTCTGTTGATTCACTACTCTAAGTTCAGCAGACTGGTTATTATACCAAGATTTTAAATTTCTCAGCTCCATTCAAGTAGTCAGGAAGAAAACAAAAAGGAAGCAAATTCTCATTTTCCCTTCAAGATAAAGCATACTACGTGGCTGCTTAGAGAACCTTGTGTATCCAAAAACCACAGCAGTGACTTCTGAAGGATACAGATGACTTGCTCCACAGTTTAAGAACACAAATCTTTAGACCACAGTAAGAAAGTTTGCAGAAAGGTGTTTTTAGGATTCAAGACACGTATTAATGGAACAGCCCACACTTTGCAGAACAACAGAATTAAATATATTACTGCTGTCAGAACTGCGCAACTCATTGCACAAATCAATCTTTGAACAAGAAACATCAGCCCAAAAAAGCCCTCTGATTCACTAGCAACATTTGAAAATATGAAAGGGATGCTTTGCTTTAGATCTTTCTCACACTCCAAAACTCAGAAGCAGCAAAAGAAGTAACAGTTTTGGCAAAAGCAGACATTCAACCCAAGGCACAGATTACCCTACATAGCAAAATACTCAAGTATCAACATGAAACTCCAGAAAACATCTTTACACCAGTGTTCTTGCAAATGGATGTGAAAATCTATACTGGGAAAAAAATACATTACTACTTGAACCTAGGCCAAAACGGACAATCTCATTTCTTTACTGGGCCCTTACTGTCGCTTCTTCCCTTCTACCAGAACCAGAATTTATTTCACAATACAGTGAGATGAATCAGGAAACAGATTTAGCTAAGATTTAGCCATATGATTTGTCAGGTTTATTTTCAGTGGAACTGGTTCACTGCTTGTATGTACCAAGCTGTCATTTGTGCTATCACAAGAAGAAGGAACATGAAGTAGTATGGCAGATTCATGCTGATCTGTGGAGTTAGATTTTTAGATTTTGCAAATATACAAGATACACTGCTCTTCCTGAGCAGCACATCAAAGCAAGAAGAATGAGGAATTTCCCTTTTGTCTACAATGAGCTCATTGCTACTCTGCTCCATTAAAAACAAAACAAAAAAACAAAACAAAAACCCACACCACCTTCAGAGACATAATTAAGCAAAAAAATTTGTATTTTCTTCTGTTGATAGATCCACTGAAAGACTTAAAAGATGAGCAATACATAATCAAAGCAAATGAAAAAAGACAGGATGAGTACTATTTTGATCTGGTAAAGAAAAAGATTGTAGGCCTCAGGTGCTCATAAAGCTTTTAGTTAGACAAAAAAACCCCCAGTAAATCTTCAAACTGCCCAAAGATAGCCATATTGCCATACACTACTGCATCAGCTCCTGACATCTTTTCAGCATTAAGACTAAAAAAGAAAAAAAAAATTAAAAAATCTGAATTTAAAATCTATTTTCAGATGTGTTTCAAAAAAAATTGTAGGGACATGTGTGGCAAAAGCAGCAGCAACTGCCACCCAGCCTTTCCCTGCTGCTAGAAAAAGCTGCAGAATTGTCATTTAGCTAGCAACCTCATGTGTTCCTAAACTACAACATTAGGTTCAATAAGGAATTACTAACTGATACTTCTCCATTTACAATAAACATGCACACACACCCTCCAAGAAACAACAGAGTTAAGAGAGGATTGGCAAAACTTTCCATTAACTCTAAAATACTCATCTTCAGAAAACTAGCTTAATTTTGAGACACGCTTGGAGCCTGGGATTCCAGGAATCATTCATGCTAACTAACAGCTATTGTTGATTTGAGATGAAACCTGTTAAACAATTCCAGACAGATAAAAGAAAAGCAATTTAATCACAAATATAGTCAAACCCTTCACAAACGTTTGATGAACTCAAAGGGTAACGCTTGGGTTTTGCTTGGGGAGAAACCTTAAGCAGAAAATTCCTCTGGGCTCCTCAGTGGAAATGCACATCACTCAATCCTATACACCCACTTAACGGTCATCAACAAAACAAGCCAGGCCTCCAAACTCTCTCCCCCAAGCTACTTCAGGTGAATCAGAGCTTTAAAGGTTATTTTAACTTCCAACAACTCCTAATGCCATTATGTGGGAGTGCTGGGGTACAGGGAGAGATCGGGCATGGCTGGACTTCCCGACACCGCAGAACTCCATGTACATCCCTGGGAGGGAGAGGTGGAACAGTGGGGCATCAGAGGAGAACAAACTGTGCGGGACTACTAGAGGAAAAAGTCACATCTTTCTATTCTGAGAAAATCCTCTCACAGCAAGCCAAGTCAGCTTTCCAGCTTCTGTTATTCACCAAGGCTGACAAGGAACTGTAGGACACTCCAGGATAAGGGCAAATATTTCTGACCAACTATGGCTAATATTGAGATAATGTCCTTTGGAAAGGCTTCAAACTTAGAACACTACATAACTTAAAATATGGCCTTAGAACAAAGACTGCATTTTGAAACAGATTTGCTTTTGCCTTTCTTAATTTCCTTATGTTTCAGACTATGGTTCTACAGGAATGTTTTTCTACAACTAATAAAAAAACCCGAAACACCACACTTTAAAAGACTACTTTTTAAACAAAGGTAAATTTATATAATGCAGTAATGACTATCCGCCTTCTGCTGGTATAGAAAAGGATGGAGATATATTTTATATAAATAAAAGTGTGTATGTGTGTATACACACCCCCAATATATACCAATGAATTTTTGCAGCACCGCTGCCAGCTAAGCTTCTAATATGGTAGAAATTAAGATTCCTAACACTATTAACACTCCTGAGCAAAACAGCCAAATGTTATTCCCTGTTCTTTCACAGATGTTTCATTGAACGGGAAAAAGGTTTAGAAGTTTTGAAAGCAGCCTGCATGAATAATTGTTGGGGTTTTTTTAAAAATAAACACTGGTTTCTATGGGGATTCATGGCTGTTGGGCAGATGGTAACAATACAATAGACAGTGTATGGACTCCATCATCACCTCTCCGAAGGTAACACCTTTAAGTGGACAAATCAGGAAGAGAATCTATTGCTCTTCCCCTCCCTAAGCCCGTTTCCACAGACAAAAGCAGCAACAAGTATGACAAGAACAGGCACATTCGCATGCCAGCTTCAATCTCGTCAGCATGAGCAACAGTACCAGCACGAGCATGACAATACAAGCCCTCTGCATAGCTTAGAAAGTCCACCATTTCACCAGTCCAGCACAACTATACAGCCTGTGCTAGTGTTCAGTAAAATCTCTCCTCCTCTTATCCAACCATGTGTCATTACTGTATATGTTTACACACATATGTATGTACACATACAGAGTCACAGAATCATAGCATAATTCGGCTTGCAAGGGACATCAGGAGGTCATCTAGTCCAACTGCCTGCTCAAGAAGCTCCAAATAAAAAGCACTATAGCGTAACTTTTGCCAGCATACCTGCAGTAGTTGCATTGAGTATTCTGCCAATACAGCTTATACAGGCATTTTCTTTTTGTTCCGATAAACACAGGTATGCAGCAATGTCCTGGCTGCATTCTGCTACAAGACTGACTGGCTGACTCACCTTCCCACCTCTGACCCTTTCACATACCTTTTCTCTAAATTCTGCATTCTTCCTTTGAAACAAAGTTAAAGCACACTGACTATCTCACTTCCAAAGTTATACAGGTATCTAATGACACCCACCAAATTAGAAGAAACAGTATCTATGTTAGACTGCTTCAGGATCTGCCAGTGCAGGACAGCTCTTTTACAGAAACAGGTCTTCTAAGAAGATTCATTAATGAATTTCACTAACGAGTACTGAGTACAACTGGATGAAAAGCTAAAGCTTCAAAGAATCTTTGACAAAGACTGAGCTAATGCCTCGTATCTAACAAAATCAAAAGCAGGATCCTCTAGTTCTCCCAAATAATTTAACAGAGTCTTGTGAGATTTCTTCTAAGTAGTCTGTCAATGTGAGAACATGTATCCTGTTGTCTTAACAGTACTTCTAAACCCTGACCCAGAAAAAATGCTGTTACACTATATGGATTTTCAAGTGCCTCCCAGGCTTTATTTGGAACAGAAGTTCCCTTAAAATTGTAGCAGTACTACAGAATAGCTCACCTACATTGGGAGACA